>NC_138191.1:31278291-32757291 GCF_964194105.1 Spermophilus citellus | reverse complement strand
CTCCAGAAATCTCAGCAAATATTTTTTCACCCAAACTGGATGATACTTTCAGGTAATGATCAGTACACTAAGCCGACTTGGTTCCCCAAATTTCGTTCTTCTATGTTGAAGCGTTCATTTCCAGTAACAGTTTGAATTTTCCGGTTTCACTGTGTTTTCTCCTATATTGATAGATGTATTTGGAACTCTAAATCCAACACGGTTTGTGCTAGCTTCTTGAAACTTGACAAAATAAAGCAGTTTCACGTTCTATCTCCACGTTTTGTTTCCTCTTGATGTAGCCCTAAGCAGTGACTGGCGAGAAACACTTTCATGGAAACGGGTTGCCAAGCTTCCAAAAATTACGAATCTCCAGAAATCTCAGCAAATATTTTTTCACCCAAACTGGATGACACTTTCAGGTAATGATCAGTACACTAAGCCGACTTGGTTCCCCAAATTTCGTTCTTCTATGGTGAAGCGTTCATTTCCAGTAACAGTTTGAATTTTTAGGTTTCACTCTGTTTTCTCCTATATTGATAGATGTATTTGGAACTCTAAATCCAACACGGTTTGTGCTAGCTTCTTGAAACTTGACCAAATGAAGCAGTTTCACGTTCTATCTCTATGTTTTGTTTCCTCTTGATGTAGCCCTAAGCAGTGACTGGCGAGAAACACTTTCATGGAAAGGGGTTGCCAAGCTTCCAAAAATTACGAATCTCCAGAAATCTCAGCAAATATTTTTTCACCCAAACTGGATGATACTTTCAGGTAATGATCAGTACAATAAGCCAACTTGGTTCCCCAAATTTCGTTCTTCTATGTTGAAGCGTTCATTTCCAGTAACAGTTTGAATTTTTAGGTTTCACTCTGTTTTCTCCTATATTGATAGATGTATTTGGAACTCTAAATCCAACACGGTTTGTGCTAGCTTCTTGAAACTTCACAAAATAAAGCAGTTTTACGTTCTATCTCTATGTTTTGTTTCCTCTTGATGTAGCCCAAAGCAGTGACTGGCGAGAAACACTTTCATGGAAAGGGGTTGCCAAGCTTCCAAAAATTACGAATCTCCAGAAATCTCAGCAAATATTTTTTCACCCAAACTGGATGATACTTTCAGGTAATGATCAGTACACTAAGCCGACTTGGTTCCCCAAATTTCGTTCTTCTATGTTGAAGCGTTCATTTCCAGTAACAGTTTGAATTTTTAGGTTTCACTCTGTTTTCTCCTATATTGATAGATGTATTTGGAACTCTAAATCCACCACGGTTTGTTCTAGCTTCTTGAAACTTGACAAAATAAAGCAGTTTCACGTTCTATCTCTATGTGTTCTTTCCTCTTGAAGTAGGCCTATGCAGTGACTGGCGAGAAACACTTTCATGGGAAGGGGTCGCCAAGCTTCTTAAAATTACGAATCACCAGAAATCTCAGCAAGTATTTTTTCACCCAAACTGGATGATACTTTCAGGTAATGATCAGTACACTAAGCCAACTTAGTTCCTAAAAATTTCATTCTTCTATGTTGAAGCGTTCGTTTCTACTAAGAGTTTGAATTTTTAGGTTTCACTCTGTTTTCTCCTATATTGACAGATGTATTTGGAACTCTAAATCAAGGTTTGTGCTAGCTTCTTGAATCTTGACAAAATAAAGCAGTTTCACGTTCTATCTCCACGTTTTGTTTCCTCTTGATGTAGCCCTAAGCAGTGACTGGCGAGAAACACTTTCATGGAAAGGGGTTGCCAAGCTTCCAAAAATTACGAATCTCCAGAAATCTCAGCAAATATTTTTTCACCCAAACTGGATGATACTTTCAGGTAATGATCAGTACACTAAGCCGACATGGTTATCCAAATTTCGTTCTTCTATGTTGAAGCGTTCATTTCCAGTAACAGTTTGAATTTTTAGGTTTCACTGTGTTTTCTCCTATATTGATAGATATATTTGGAACTCTAAATCCAACACGGTTTGTGCTAGCTTCTTGAAACTTGACAAAATAAAGCAGTTTCACGTTCTATCTCCACGTTTTGTTTCCTCTTGATGTAGCCCTAAGCAGTGACTGGCGAGAAACACTTTCATGGAAACGGGTTGCCAAGCTTCCAAAAATTACGAATCTCCAGAAATCTCAGCAAATATTTTTTCACCCAAACTGGATGACACTTTCAGGTAATGATCAGTACACTAAGCCGACTTGGTTCACCAAATTTCGTTCTTCTATGGTGAAGCGTTCATTTCCAGTAACAGTTTGAATTTTTAGGTTTCACTCTGTTTTCTCCTATATTGATAGATGTATTTGGAACTCTAAATCCAACACGGTTTGTGCTAGCTTCTTGAAACTTTACCAAATAAAGCAGTTTCACGTTCTATCTCTATGTTTTATTTCCTCTTGAAGTAGCCCTATGCAGTGACTGGCGAGTAACACTTTCATGGAAAGGGGTTGCCAAGCTTCCTAAAATTACGAATCTCCAGAAATCTCAGCAAGTATTCTTTCACCCAAACTGGATGATACTTTCAGGTAATGATCAGTACACTAAGCCAACTTAGTTCCCCAAATTTCATTCTTCTATGTTGAAGCGTTCGTTTCTACTAACAGTTTGAATTTTTAGGTTTCACTCTGTTTTCTCCTATATTGATAGATGTTTTTGGAACTCTAAATCCAACATGGTTTGTGCTAGCTTCTTGAAACTTGACACAATAAAGTAGTTTCAGGTTCTATCTCTATGTTTTGTTTCCTCTTGATGTAGTCCTAAGCAGTGACTGGCGAGAAACACTTTCGTGGAAAGGGGTTCCCAAGCTTCCAAAAATTACGAATCTTCAGAAATCTCAGCAAATATTTTTTCACCCAAACTGGATGATACTTTCAGGTAATGATCAGTACACTAAGCCGACTTGGTTCCCCAAATTTCGTTCTTCTATGTTGAAGCGTTCATTTCCAGTAACAGTTTGAATTTTTAGGTTTCACTCTGTTTTCTCCTATATTGATAGATGTATTTGGAACTCTAAATCCAACACGGTTTGTGCTAGCTTCTTGAAACTTGACCAAATGAAGCAGTTTCACGTTCTATCTCAATGTTTTGTTTCCTCTTGATGTAGCCCTAAGCAGTGACTGGCGAGAAACACTTTCATGGAAACGGGTTGCCAAGCTTCCTAAAATTACGAATCTCCAGAAATCTCAGCAAATATTTTTTCACCCAAACTCGATGATACTTTCAGGTAATGATCAGTACAATAAGCCAACTTGGTTCCCCAAATTTCGTTCTTCTATGTTGAAGCGTTCATTTCCAGTAACAGTTTGAATTTTTAGGTTTCACTCTGTTTTCTCCTATATTGATAGATGTATTTGGAACTCTAAATCCAACACGGTTTGTGCTAGCTTCTTGAAACTTCACAAAATAAAGCAGTTTTACGTTCTATCTCTATGTTTTGTTTCCTCTTGATGTAGCCCAAAGCAGTGACTGGCGAGAAACACTTTCATGGAAAGGGGTTGCCAAGCTTCCAAAAATTACGAATCTCCAGAAATCTCAGCAAATATTTTTTCACCCAAACTGGATGATACTTTCAGGTAATGATCAGTACACTAAGCCGACTTGGTTCCCCAAATTTCGTTCTTCTATGTTGAAGCGTTCATTTCCAGTAACAGTTTGAATTTTTAGGTTTCACTCTGTTTTCTCCTATATTGATAGATGTATTTGGAACTCTAAATCCACCACGGTTTGTTCTAGCTTCTTGAAACTTGACAAAATAAAGCAGTTTCACGTTCTATCTCTATGTGTTCTTTCCTCTTGAAGTAGGCCTATGCAGTGACTGGCGAGAAACACTTTCATGGGAAGGGGTCGCCAAGCTTCCTAAAATTACGAATCACCAGAAATCTCAGCAAGTATTTTTTCACCCAAACTGGATGATACTTTCAGGTAATGATCAGTACACTAAGCCAACTTAGTTCCTAAAAATTTCATTCTTCTATGTTGAAGCGTTCGTTTCTACTAAGAGTTTGAATTTTTAGGTTTCACTCTGTTTTCTCCTATATTGACAGATGTATTTGGAACTCTAAATCAAGGTTTGTGCTAGCTTCTTGAATCTTGACAAAATAAAGCAGTTTCACGTTCTATCTCCACGTTTTGTTTCCTCTTGATGTAGCCCTAAGCAGTGACTGGCGAGAAACACTTTCATGGAAAGGGGTTGCCAAGCTTCCAAAAATTACGAATCTCCAGAAATCTCAGCAAATATTTTTTCACCCAAACTGGATGATACTTTCAGGTAATGATCAGTACACTAAGCCGACATGGTTATCCAAATTTCGTTCTTCTATGTTGAAGCGTTCATTTCCAGTAACAGTTTGAATTTTTAGGTTTCACTGTGTTTTCTCCTATATTGATAGATGTATTTGGAACTCTAAATCCAACACGGTTTGTGCTAGCTTCTTGAAACTTGACAAAATAAAGCAGTTTCACGTTCTATCTCCACGTTTTGTTTCCTCTTGATGTAGCCCTAAGCAGTGACTGGCGAGAAACACTTTCATGGAAACGGGTTGCCAAGCTTCCAAAAATTACGAATCTCCAGAAATCTCAGCAAATATTTTTTCACCCAAACTGGATGACACTTTCAGGTAATGATCAGTACACTAAGCCGACTTGGTTCACCAAATTTCGTTCTTCTATGGTGAAGCGTTCATTTCCAGTAACAGTTTGAATTTTTAGGTTTCACTCTGTTTTCTCCTATATTGATAGATGTATTTGGAACTCTAAATACAACACGGTTTGTGCTAGCTTCGTGAAACTTGACAAAATAAAGCAGTTTCACGTTCTATCTCTATGTATTGTTTCCTCTTGATGTAGCCCTAAGCAGTGACTGGCGAGAAACACTTTCATGGAAAGGGGTTCCCAAGCTTCCAAAAATTACGAATCTCCAGAAATCTCAGCAAATATTTTTTCACCCAAACTGGATGATACTTTCAGGTAATGATCAGTACACTAAGCCGACTTGGTTCCCCAAATTTCGTTCTTCTATGGTGAAGCGTTCATTTCCAGTAACAGTTTGAATTTTTAGGTTTCACTCTGTTTTCTCCTATATTGATAGATGTATTTGGAACTCTAAATCCAACACGGTTTGTGCTAGCTTCTTGAAACTTTACCAAATAAAGCAGTTTCACGTTCTATCTCTATGTTTTATTTCCTCTTGAAGTAGCCCTATGCAGTGACTGGCGAGTAACACTTTCATGGAAAGGGGTTGCCAAGCTTCCTAAAATTACGAATCTCCAGAAATCTCAGCAAGTATTCTTTCACCCAAACTGGATGATACTTTCAGGTAATGATCAGTACACTAAGCCAACTTAGTTCCCCAAATTTCATTCTTCTATGTTGAAGCGTTCGTTTCTACTAACAGTTTGAATTTTTAGGTTTCACTCTGTTTTCTCCTATATTGATAGATGTTTTTGGAACTCTAAATCCAACATGGTTTGTGCTAGCTTCTTGAAACTTGACACAATAAAGTAGTTTCAGGTTCTATCTCTATGTTTTGTTTCCTCTTGATGTAGTCCTAAGCAGTGACTGGCGAGAAACACTTTCGTGGAAAGGGGTTCCCAAGCTTCCAAAAATTACGAATCTTCAGAAATCTCAGCAAATATTTTTTCACCCAAACTGGATGATACTTTCAGGTAATGATCAGTACACTAAGCCGACTTGGTTCCCCAAATTTCGTTCTTCTATGTTGAAGCGTTCATTTCCAGTAACAGTTTGAATTTTTAGGTTTCACTCTGTTTTCTCCTATATTGATAGATGTATTTGGAACTCTAAATCCAACACGGTTTGTGCTAGCTTCTTGAAACTTGACCAAATGAAGCAGTTTCACGTTCTATCTCAATGTTTTGTTTCCTCTTGATGTAGCCCTAAGCAGTGACTGGCGAGAAACACTTTCATGGAAAGGGGTTGCCAAGCTTCCTAAAATTACGAATCTCCAGAAATCTCAGCAAATATTTTTTCACCCAAACTCGATGATACTTTCAGGTAATGATCAGTACAATAAGCCAACTTGGTTCCCCAAATTTCGTTCTTCTATGTTGAAGCGTTCATTTCCAGTAACAGTTTGAATTTTTAGGTTTCACTCTGTTTTCTCCTATATTGATAGATGTATTTGGAACTCTAAATCCAACACGGTTTGTGCTAGCTTCTTGAAACTTCACAAAATAAAGCAGTTTTACGTTCTATCTCTATGTTTTGTTTCCTCTTGATGTAGCCCAAAGCAGTGACTGGCGAGAAACACTTTCATGGAAAGGGGTTGCCAAGCTTCCAAAAATTACGAATCTCCAGAAATCTCAGCAAATATTTTTTCACCCAAACTGGATGATACTTTCAGGTAATGATCAGTACACTAAGCCGACTTGGTTCCCCAAATTTCGTTCTTCTATGTTGAAGCGTTCATTTCCAGTAACAGTTTGAATTTTTAGGTTTCACTCTGTTTTCTCCTATATTGATAGATGTATTTGGAACTCTAAATCCACCACGGTTTGTTCTAGCTTCTTGAAACTTGACAAAATAAAGCAGTTTCACGTTCTATCTCTATGTGTTCTTTCCTCTTGAAGTAGGCCTATGCAGTGACTGGCGAGAAACACTTTCATGGGAAGGGGTCGCCAAGCTTCCTAAAATTACGAATCACCAGAAATCTCAGCAAGTATTTTTTCACCCAAACTGGATGATACTTTCAGGTAATGATCAGTACACTAAGCCAACTTAGTTCCTAAAAATTTCATTCTTCTATGTTGAAGCGTTCGTTTCTACTAAGAGTTTGAATTTTTAGGTTTCACTCTGTTTTCTCCTATATTGACAGATGTATTTGGAACTCTAAATCAAGGTTTGTGCTAGCTTCTTGAATCTTGACAAAATAAAGCAGTTTCACGTTCTATCTCCACGTTTTGTTTCCTCTTGATGTAGCCCTAAGCAGTGACTGGCGAGAAACACTTTCATGGAAAGGGGTTGCCAAGCTTCCAAAAATTACGAATCTCCAGAAATCTCAGCAAATATTTTTTCACCCAAACTGGATGATACTTTCAGGTAATGATCAGTACACTAAGCCGACATGGTTATCCAAATTTCGTTCTTCTATGTTGAAGCGTTCATTTCCAGTAACAGTTTGAATTTTTAGGTTTCACTGTGTTTTCTCCTATATTGATAGATGTATTTGGAACTCTAAATCCAACACGGTTTGTGCTAGCTTCTTGAAACTTGACAAAATAAAGCAGTTTCACGTTCTATCTCCACGTTCCTCTTGATGTAGCCCTAAGCAGTGACTGGCGAGAAACACTTTCATGGAAACGGGTTGCCAAGCTTCCAAAAATTACGAATCTCCAGAAATCTCAGCAAATATTTTTTCACCCAAACTGGATGACACTTTCAGGTAATGATCAGTACACTAAGCCGACTTGGTTCACCAAATTTCGTTCTTCTATGGTGAAGCGTTCATTTCCAGTAACAGTTTGAATTTTTAGGTTTCACTCTGTTTTCTCCTATATTGATAGATGTATTTGGAACTCTAAATACAACACGGTTTGTGCTAGCTTCGTGAAACTTGACAAAATAAAGCAGTTTCACGTTCTATCTCTATGTATTGTTTCCTCTTGATGTAGCCCTAAGCAGTGACTGGCGAGAAACACTTTCATGGAAAGGGGTTCCCAAGCTTCCAAAAATTACGAATCTCCAGAAATCTCAGCAAATATTTTTTCACCCAAACTGGATGATACTTTCAGGTAATGATCAGTACACTAAGCCGACTTGGTTCCCCAAATTTCGTTCTTCTATGGTGAAGCGTTCATTTCCAGTAACAGTTTGAATTTTTAGGTTTCACTCTGTTTTCTCCTATATTGATAGATGTATTTGGAACTCTAAATCCAACACGGTTTGTGCTAGCTTCTTGAAACTTTACCAAATAAAGCAGTTTCACGTTCTATCTCTATGTTTTATTTCCTCTTGAAGTAGCCCTATGCAGTGACTGGCGAGTAACACTTTCATGGAAAGGGGTTGCCAAGCTTCCTAAAATTACGAATCTCCAGAAATCTCAGCAAGTATTCTTTCACCCAAACTGGATGATACTTTCAGGTAATGATCAGTACACTAAGCCAACTTAGTTCCCCAAATTTCATTCTTCTATGTTGAAGCGTTCGTTTCTACTAACAGTTTGAATTTTTAGGTTTCACTCTGTTTTCTCCTATATTGATAGATGTTTTTGGAACTCTAAATCCAACATGGTTTGTGCTAGCTTCTTGAAACTTGACACAATAAAGTAGTTTCAGGTTCTATCTCTATGTTTTGTTTCCTCTTGATGTAGTCCTAAGCAGTGACTGGCGAGAAACACTTTCGTGGAAAGGGGTTCCCAAGCTTCCAAAAATTACGAATCTTCAGAAATCTCAGCAAATATTTTTTCACCCAAACTGGATGATACTTTCAGGTAATGATCAGTACACTAAGCCGACTTGGTTCCCCAAATTTCGTTCTTCTATGTTGAAGCGTTCATTTCCAGTAACAGTTTGAATTTTTAGGTTTCACTCTGTTTTCTCCTATATTGATA
The DNA here is from genome assembly GCF_964194105.1 of Spermophilus citellus. Taxonomy (NCBI): domain Eukaryota; kingdom Metazoa; phylum Chordata; class Mammalia; order Rodentia; family Sciuridae; genus Spermophilus; species Spermophilus citellus. The sequence continues at coordinate 32,748,758 of NC_138191.1, read as the reverse complement.
GATGTATTTGGAACTCTAAATCCAACACGGTTTGTGCTAGCTTCTTGAAACTTGACCAAATGAAGCAGTTTCACGTTCTATCTCAATGTTTTGTTTCCTCTTGATGTAGCCCTAAGCAGTGACTGGCGAGAAACACTTTCATGGAAAGGGGTTGCCAAGCTTCCTAAAATTACGAATCTCCAGAAATCTCAGCAAATATTTTTTCACCCAAACTCGATGATACTTTCAGGTAATGATCAGTACAATAAGCCAACTTGGTTCCCCAAATTTCGTTCTTCTATGTTGAAGCGTTCATTTCCAGTAACAGTTTGAATTTTTAGGTTTCACTCTGTTTTCTCCTATATTGATAGATGTATTTGGAACTCTAAATCCAACACGGTTTGTGCTAGCTTCTTGAAACTTCACAAAATAAAGCAGTTTTACGTTCTATCTCTATGTTTTGTTTCCTCTTGATGTAGCCCAAAGCAGTGACTGGCGAGAAACACTTTCATGGAAAGGGGTTGCCAAGCTTCCAAAAATTACGAATCTCCAGAAATCTCAGCAAATATTTTTTCACCCAAACTGGATGATACTTTCAGGTAATGATCAGTACACTAAGCCGACTTGGTTCCCCAAATTTCGTTCTTCTATGTTGAAGCGTTCATTTCCAGTAACAGTTTGAATTTTTAGGTTTCACTCTGTTTTCTCCTATATTGATAGATGTATTTGGAACTCTAAATCCACCACGGTTTGTTCTAGCTTCTTGAAACTTGACAAAATAAAGCAGTTTCACGTTCTATCTCTATGTGTTCTTTCCTCTTGAAGTAGGCCTATGCAGTGACTGGCGAGAAACACTTTCATGGGAAGGGGTCGCCAAGCTTCCTAAAATTACGAATCACCAGAAATCTCAGCAAGTATTTTTTCACCCAAACTGGATGATACTTTCAGGTAATGATCAGTACACTAAGCCAACTTAGTTCCTAAAAATTTCATTCTTCTATGTTGAAGCGTTCGTTTCTACTAAGAGTTTGAATTTTTAGGTTTCACTCTGTTTTCTCCTATATTGACAGATGTATTTGGAACTCTAAATCAAGGTTTGTGCTAGCTTCTTGAATCTTGACAAAATAAAGCAGTTTCACGTTCTATCTCCACGTTTTGTTTCCTCTTGATGTAGCCCTAAGCAGTGACTGGCGAGAAACACTTTCATGGAAAGGGGTTGCCAAGCTTCCAAAAATTACGAATCTCCAGAAATCTCAGCAAATATTTTTTCACCCAAACTGGATGATACTTTCAGGTAATGATCAGTACACTAAGCCGACATGGTTATCCAAATTTCGTTCTTCTATGTTGAAGCGTTCATTTCCAGTAACAGTTTGAATTTTTAGGTTTCACTGTGTTTTCTCCTATATTGATAGATGTATTTGGAACTCTAAATCCAACACGGTTTGTGCTAGCTTCTTGAAACTTGACAAAATAAAGCAGTTTCACGTTCTATCTCCACGTTTTGTTTCCTCTTGATGTAGCCCTAAGCAGTGACTGGCGAGAAACACTTTCATGGAAACGGGTTGCCAAGCTTCCAAAAATTACGAATCTCCAGAAATCTCAGCAAATATTTTTTCACCCAAACTGGATGACACTTTCAGGTAATGATCAGTACACTAAGCCGACTTGGTTCACCAAATTTCGTTCTTCTATGGTGAAGCGTTCATTTCCAGTAACAGTTTGAATTTTTAGGTTTCACTCTGTTTTCTCCTATATTGATAGATGTATTTGGAACTCTAAATACAACACGGTTTGTGCTAGCTTCGTGAAACTTGACAAAATAAAGCAGTTTCACGTTCTATCTCTATGTATTGTTTCCTCTTGATGTAGCCCTAAGCAGTGACTGGCGAGAAACACTTTCATGGAAAGGGGTTCCCAAGCTTCCAAAAATTACGAATCTCCAGAAATCTCAGCAAATATTTTTTCACCCAAACTGGATGATACTTTCAGGTAATGATCAGTACACTAAGCCGACTTGGTTCCCCAAATTTCGTTCTTCTATGGTGAAGCGTTCATTTCCAGTAACAGTTTGAATTTTTAGGTTTCACTCTGTTTTCTCCTATATTGATAGATGTATTTGGAACTCTAAATCCAACACGGTTTGTGCTAGCTTCTTGAAACTTTACCAAATAAAGCAGTTTCACGTTCTATCTCTATGTTTTATTTCCTCTTGAAGTAGCCCTATGCAGTGACTGGCGAGTAACACTTTCATGGAAAGGGGTTGCCAAGCTTCCTAAAATTACGAATCTCCAGAAATCTCAGCAAGTATTCTTTCACCCAAACTGGATGATACTTTCAGGTAATGATCAGTACACTAAGCCAACTTAGTTCCCCAAATTTCATTCTTCTATGTTGAAGCGTTCGTTTCTACTAACAGTTTGAATTTTTAGGTTTCACTCTGTTTTCTCCTATATTGATAGATGTTTTTGGAACTCTAAATCCAACATGGTTTGTGCTAGCTTCTTGAAACTTGACACAATAAAGTAGTTTCAGGTTCTATCTCTATGTTTTGTTTCCTCTTGATGTAGTCCTAAGCAGTGACTGGCGAGAAACACTTTCGTGGAAAGGGGTTCCCAAGCTTCCAAAAATAACGAATCTTCAGAAATCTCAGCAAATATTTTTTCACCCAAACTGGATGATACTTTCAGGTAATGATCAGTACACTAAGCCGACTTGGTTCCCCAAATTTCGTTCTTCTATGTTGAAGCGTTCATTTCCAGTAACAGTTTGAATTTTTAGGTTTCACTCTGTTTTCTCCTATATTGATAGATGTATTTGGAACTCTAAATCCAACACGGTTTGTGCTAGCTTCTTGAAACTTGACCAAATGAAGCAGTTTCACGTTCTATCTCAATGTTTTGTTTCCTCTTGATGTAGCCCTAAGCAGTGACTGGCGAGAAACACTTTCATGGAAAGGGGTTGCCAAGCTTCCTAAAATTACGAATCTCCAGAAATCTCAGCAAATATTTTTTCACCCAAACTGGATGATACTTTCAGGTAATGATCAGTACAATAAGCCAACTTGGTTCCCCAAATTTCGTTCTTCTATGTTGAAGCGTTCATTTCCAGTAACAGTTTGAATTGTTAGGTTTCACTCTGTTTTCTCCTATATTGATAGATGTATTTGGAACTCTAAATCCAACACGGTTTGTGCTAGCTTCTTGAAACTTGACAAAATAAAGCAGTTTCACGTTCTATCTCTATGTTTTGTTATCTCTTGATGTAGCCCTAAGCAGTGACTGGTGAGAAACACTTTCATGGAAAGGGGTTGCCAAGCTTCCAAAAATTACGAATCTCCAGAAATCTCAGCAAATATTTTTTCACCCAAACTGGATGATACTTTCAGGTAATGATCAGTACAATAAGCCAACTTGGTTCCCCAAATTTCGTTCTTCTATGTTGAAGCGTTCATTTCCAGTAACAGTTTGAATTTTTAGGTTTCACTCTGTTTTCTCCTATATTGATAGATGTATTTGGAACTCTAAATCCAACACGGTTTGTGCTAGCTTCTTGAAACTTGACAAAATAAAGCAGTTTCACGTTCTATCTCTATGTTTTGTTTCCTCTTGATGTAGCCCTAAGCAGTGACTGGTGAGAAACACTTTCATGGAAAGGGGTTGCCAAGCTTCCAAAAATTACGAATCTCCAGAAATCTCAGCAAATATTTTGTCACCCAAACTGGATGATACTTTCAGGTAATGATCAGTACACTAAGCCGACTTGGTTCCCCACATTTCGTTCTTCTATGGTGAAGCGTTCATTTCCAGTAACAGTTTGAATTTTTAGGTTTCACTCTGTTTTCTCCTATATTGATAGATGTATTTGGAACTCTAAATCCAACACGGTTTGTGCTAGCTTCTGGAAACTTGACAAAATAAAGCAGTTTCACGTTCTATCTCTATGTGTTCTTTTCTCTTGAAGTAGGCCTATGCAGTGACTGGCGAGAAACACTTTCATGGGAAGGGGTCGCCAAGCTTCCTAAAATTACGAATCACCAGAAATATCAGCAAGTATTTTTTCACCCAAACTGGATGATACTTTCAGGTAATGATCAGTACACTAAGCCAACTTAATTCCTAAAAATTTCATTCTTCTATGTTGAAGCGTTCGTTTCTACTAAGAGTTTGAATTGTTAGGTTTCACTCTGTTTTCTCCTATATTGATAGATGTATTTGGAACTCTAAATCCAACACGGTTTGTGCTAGCTTCTTGAAACTTGACAAAATAAAGCAGTTTCACGTTCTATCTCTATGTTTTGTTATCTCTTGATGTAGCCCTAAGCAGTGACTGGTGAGAAACACTTTCATGGAAAGGGGTTGCCAAGCTTCCAAAAATTACGAATCTCCAGAAATCTCAGCAAATATTTTTTCACCCAAACTGGATGATACTTTCAGGTAATGATCAGTACAATAAGCCAACTTGGTTCCCCAAATTTCGTTCTTCTATGTTGAAGCGTTCATTTCCAGTAACAGTTTGAATTTTTAGGTTTCACTCTGTTTTCTCCTATATTGATAGATGTATTTGGAACTCTAAATCCAACACGGTTTGTGCTAGCTTCTTGAAACTTGACAAAATAAAGCAGTTTCACGTTCTATCTCTATGTTTTGTTTCCACTTGATATAGCCCTAAGCAGTGACTGGTGAGAAACACTTTCATGGAAAGGGGTTGCCAAGCTTCCAAAAATTACGAATCTCCAGAAATCTCAGCAATTATTTTTTCACCCAAACTGGATGATACTTTCAGGTAATGATCAGTACACTAAGCCGACTTGGTTCCCCACATTTCGTTCTTCTATGGTGAAGCGTTCATTTCCAGTAACAGTTTGAATTTTTAGGTTTCACTCTGTTTTCTCCTATATTGATAGATGTATTTGGAACTCTAAATCCAACACGGTTTGTGCTAGCTTCTGGAAACTTGACCAAATAAAGCAGTTTCACGTTCTATCTCTATGTGTTCTTTCCTCTTGAAGTAGGCCTATGCAGTGACTGGCGAGAAACACTTTCATGGGAAGGGGTCGCCAAGCTTCCTAAAATTACGAATCACCAGAAATATCAGCAAGTATTTTTTCACCCAAACTGGATGATACTTTCAGGTAATGATCAGTACACTAAGCCAACTTAATTCCTAAAAATTTCATTCTTCTATGTTGAAGCGTTCGTTTCTACTAAGAGTTTGAATTTTTAGGTTTCACTCTGTTTTCTCCTATATTGATAGATGTATTTGGAACTCTAAATCCAACACGGTTTGTGCTAGCTTCTTGAAACGTGACAAAATAAGGCAGTTTCACGTTCTATCTCTATGTTTTGTTTCCTCTTGATGTAGCCCTAAGCAGTGACTGGCGAGAAACACTTTCATGGAAAGGGGTTCCCAAGCTTCCAAAAATTACGAATCTCCAGAAATCTCAGCAAATATTTTTTCACCCAAACTGGATGATACTTTCAGGTAATGATCAGTACACTAAGCCGACTTGGTTCCCCAAATTTCGTTCTTCTATGTTGAAGCGTTCATTTCCGGTAACAGTTTGAATTTTTAGGTTTCACTCTGTTTTCTCCTATATTGATAGATGTATTTGGAACTCTAAATCCAACACAGTTTGTGCTAGCTTCTTGAAACTTGACCAAATAAAGCAGTTTCACGTTCTATCTCTATGTTTTGTTTCCTCTTGATGTAGCCCTAAGCAGTGACTGGCGAGAAACACTTTCATGGAAAGGGGTTGACAAGCTTCCAAAAATTACGAATCTCCAGAAATCTCAGCAAATATTTTTTCACCCAAACTGGATGATACTTTCAGGTAATGATCAGTACACTAAGCCGACTTGGTTCCCCAAATTTCGTTCTTCTATGGTGAAGCGTTCATTTCCAGTAACAGTTTGAATTTTTAGGTTTCACTCTGTTTTCTCCTATATTGATAGATGTATTTGGAACTCTAAATCCAACACGGTTTGTGCTAGCTTCTGGAAACTTGACAAAATAAAGCACTTTCACGTTCTATCTCTATGTGTTCTTTCCTCTTGAAGTAGGCCTATGCAGTGACTGGCGAGAAACACTTTCATGGAAAGGGGTTGCCAAGCTTCCTAAAATTACGAATCTCCAGAAATCTCAGCAAGTATTTTTTCACCCAAACTGGATGATACTTTCAGGTAGTGATCAGTACACTAAGCCAACTTAGTTCCCCAAATTTCATTATTCTATGTTGAAGCATTCGTTTCTACTAACAGTTTGAATTTTTAGGTTTCACTCTGTTTTCTCCTATATTGATAGATGTATTTGGAACTCTAAATCAAGGTTTGTGCTAGCTTCTTGAATCTTGACAAAGTAAAGCAGTTTCACGTTCTATCTCCACGTTTTGTTTCCTCTTGATGTAGCCCTAAACAGTGACTGGCGAGAAACACTTTCATGGAAAGGGGTTGCCAAGCTTCCAAAAATTACGAATCTCCAGAAATCTCAGCAAATATTTTTTCACCCAAACTGGATGATACTTTCAGGTAATGATCAGTACACTAAGCCGACTTGGTTCCCCAAATTTCGTTTTTCTATGTTGAAGCGTTCATTTCCAGTAACAGTTTGAATTTTTAGGTTTCACTGTGTTTTCTCCTATATTGATAGATGTATTTGGAACTCTAAATCCAACACGGTTTTTGCTAGCTTCTTGAAACTTGACAAGATAAAGCAGTTTCACGTTCTATCTCCACGTTTTGTTTTCTCTTGATGTAGCCCTAAGCAGTGACTGGCGAGAAACACTTTCATGGAAACGGGTTGCCAAGCTTCCAAAAATTACGAATCTCCAGAAATCTCAGCAAATATTTTGTCACCCAAACTGGATGATACTTTCAGGTAATGATCAGTATACTAAGCCGACTTGGTTCCCCAAATTTCGTTCTTCTATGGTGAAGCGTTCATTTCCAGTAACAGTTTGAATTTTTAGGTTTCACTCTGTTTTCTCCTATATTGATAGATGTATTTGTCCAACACGGTTTGTGCTAGCTTCTTGAAACTTGACAAAATAAAGCAGTTTCACGTTCTATCTCTATGTGTTCTTTCCTCTTGAAGTAGGCCTATGCAGTGACTGTCGAGAAACACTTTCATGGAAAGGGGTTGCCAAGCTTCCTAAAATTACGAATCTCCAGAAATCTCAGCAAGTATTCTTTCACCCAAACTGGATGATACTTTCAGGTAATGATCAGTACACTAAGCCAACTTAGTTCCCCAAATTTCATTCTTCTATGTTGAAGCGTTCGTTTCTACTAACAGTTTGAATTTTTAGGTTTCACTCTGTTTTCTCCTATATTGATAGATGTTTTTGGAACTCTAAATCCAACACGGTTTGTGCTAGCTTCTTGAAACTTGACACAATAAAGTAGTTTCAGGTTCTATCTCTATGTTTTGTTTCCTCTTGATGTAGCCCTAAGCAGTGACTGGCGAGAAACACTTTCATGGAAAGGTGTTGCCAAGCTTCCAAAAATTACGAATCTCCAGAAATCTCAGCAAATATTTTTTCACCCAAACTGGATGATACTTTCAGGTAATGATCAGGACACTAAGCTGACTTGGTTCTCCAAATTTCGTTCTTCTATGGTGAAGCGTTCATTTCCAGTAACAGTTTGAATTTTAGGTTTCACTCTGTTTTCTCCTATATTCATAGATGTATTTGGAACTCTAAATCCAACACGGTTTGTGCTAGCTTCTTGAAACTTGACAAAATAAAGCAGTTTCACGTTCTATCTCTATGTGTTCTTTCCTCTTGAAGTAGGCCTATGCAGTGACTGGCGAGAAACACTTTCATGGAAAGGGGTTGCCAAGCTTCCAAAAATTACGAATCTCCAGAAATCTCAGCAAATATTTTTTCACCCAAACTGGATGATACTTTCAGGTAATGATCAGTACACTAAGCCGACTTGGTTCCCCAAATTTCGTTCTTCTATGGTGAAGCGTTCATTTCCAGTAACAGTTTGAATTTTTAGGTTTCACTCTGTTTTCTCCTATATTGATAGATGTATTTGGAACTCTAAATCCAACACGGTTTGTGCTAGCTTCTTGAAACTTGACAAAATAAAGCAGTTTCACGTTCTATCTCTATGTGTTCTTTCCTCTTGAAGTAGGCCTATGCAGTGACTGGCGAGAAACACTTTCATGGAAAGGGGTTGCCAAGCTTCCTAAAATTACGAATCTCCAGAAATCTCAGCAAGTATTTTATCACCCAAACTGGATGATACTTTCAGGTAGTGATCAGTACACGAAGCCAACTTAGTTCCCCAAATTTCATTATTCTATGTTGAAGCGTTCGTTTCTACTAACAGTTTGAATTTTTAGGTTTCACTCTGTTTTCTCCTATATTGATAGATGTATTTGGAACTCTAAATCAAGGTATGTGCTAGCTTCTTGAATCTTGACAAAATAAAGCAGTTTCACGTTCTATCTCCACGTTTTGTTTCCTCTTGATGTAGCCCTAAGCAGTGACTGGCGAGAAACACTTTCATGGAAAGGGGTTGCCAAGCTTCCTAAAATTACGAATCTCCAGAAATCTCAGCAAATATTTTTTCACCCAAACTGGATGATACTTTCAGGTAATGATCAGTACACTAAGCCGACTTGGTTCCCCAAATTTCGTTCTTCTATGTTGAAGCGTTCATTTCCAGTAACAGTTTGAATTTTTAGGTTTCACTGTGTTTTCTCCTATATTGATAGATGTATTTGGAACTCTAAATCCAACACGGTTTGTGCTAGCTTCTTGAAACTTGACAAGATAAAGCAGTTTCACGTTCTATCTCCACGTTTTGTTTTCTCTTGATGTAGCCCTAAGCAGTGACTGGCGAGAAACACTTTCATGGAAACGGGTTGCCAAGCTTCCAAAAATTACGAATCTCCAGAAATCTCAGCAAATATTTTTTCACCCAAACTGGATGACACTTTCAGGTAATGATCAGTACACTAAGTCGACTTGGTTCCCCAAATTTCGTTCTTCTATGGTGAAGCGTTCATTTCCAGTAACAGTTTGAATTTTTAGGTTTCACTCTGTTTTCTCCTATATTGATAGATGTATTTGTCCAACACGGTTTGTGCTAGCTTCTGGAAACGTGACAAAATAAAGCAGTTTCACGTTCTATCTCTATGTGTTCTTTCCTCTTGAAGTAGGCCTATGCAGTGACTGGCGAGATACACTTTCATGGAAAGGGGTTGCCAAGCTTCCTAAAATTACGAATCTCCAGAAATCTCAGCAAGTATTCTTTCACCCAAACTGGATGATACTTTCAGGTAATGATCAGTACACTAAGCCAACTTAGTTCCCCAAATTTCATTCTTCTATGTTGAAGCGTTCGTTTCTACTAACAGTTTGAATTTTTAGGTTTCACTCTGTTTTCTCCTATATTGATAGATGTTTTTGGAACTCTAAATCCAACACGGTTTGTGCTAGCTTCTTGAAACTTGACACAATAAAGTAGTTTCAGGTTCTATCTCTATGTTTTGTTTCCTCTTGATGTAGCCCTAAGCAGTGACTGGCAAGAAACACTTTCATGGAAAGGTGTTGCCAAGCTTCCAAAAATTACGAATCTCCAGAAATCTCAGCAAATATTTTTTCACCCAAACTGGATGATACTTTCAGGTAATGATCAGTACACTAAGATGACTTGGTTCTCCAAATTTCGTTCTTCTATGGTGAAGCGTTCATTTCCAGTAACAGTTTGAATTTTTAGGTTTCACTCTGTTTTCTCCTATATTGATAGATGTATTTGGAACTCTAAATCCAACACGGTTTGTGCTAGCTTCTTGAAACTTGACACAATAAAGTAGTTTCAGGTACTATCTCTATGTTTTGTTTCCTCTTGATGTAGTCCTAAGCAGTGACTGGCGAGAAACACTTTCGTGGAAAGGGGTTCCCAAGCTTCCAAAAATTACGAATCTTCAGAAATCTCAGCAAATATTTTTTCACCCAAACTGGATGATACTTTCAGGTAATGATCAGTACACTAAGCCGACTGGGTTCCCCAAATTTCGTTCTTCTATGTTGAAGCGTTCATTTCCAGTAACAGTTTGAATTTTTAGGTTTCACTCTGTTTTCTCCTATATTGATAGATGTATTTGGAACTCTAAATCCAACACGGTTTGTGCTAGCTTCTTGAAACTTGACCAAATGAAGCAGTTTCACGTTCTATCTCTATGTTTTGTTTCCTCTTGATGTAGCCCTAAGCAGTGACTGGCGAGAAACACTTTCATGGAAAGGGGTTGCCAAGCTTCCAAAAATTACGAATCTCCAGAAATCTCAGCAAATATTTTTTCACCCAAACTGGATGATACTTTCAGGTAATGATCAGTACAATAAGCCAACTTGGTTCCCCAAATTTCGTTCTTCTATGTTGAAGCGTTCATTTCCAGTAACAGTTTGAATTTTTAGGTTTCACTCTGTTTTCTCCTATATTGATAGATGTATTTGGAACTCTAAATCCAACACGGTTTGTGCTAGCTTCTTGAAACTTCACAAAATAAAGCAGTTTTACGTTCTATCTCTATGTTTTGTTTCCTCTTGATGTAGCCCAAAGCAGTGACTGGCGAGAAACACTTTCATGGAAAGGGGTTGCCAAGCTTCCAAAAATTACGAATCTCCAGAAATCTCAGCAAATATTTTTTCACCCAAACTGGATGATACTTTCAGGTAATGATCAGTACACTAAGCCGACTTGGTTCCCCAAATTTCGTTCTTCTATGGTGAAGCGTTCATTTCCAGTAACAGTTTGAATTTTTAGGTTTCACTCTGTTTTCTCCTATATTGATAGATGTATTTGGAACTCTAAATCCACCACGGTTTGTTCTAGCTTCTTGAAACTTGACAAAATAAAGCAGTTTCACGTTCTATCTCTATGTGTTCTTTCCTCTTGAAGTAGGCCTATGCAGTGACTGGCGAGAAACACTTTCATGGGAAGGGGTCGCCAAGCTTCCTAAAATTACGAATCACCAGAAATCTCAGCAAGTATTTTTTCACCCAAACTGGATGATACTTTCAGGTAATGATCAGTACACTAAGCCAACTTAGTTCCTAAAAATTTCATTCTTCTATGTTGAAGCGTTCGTTTCTACTAAGAGTTTGAATTTTTAGGTTTCACTCTGTTTTCTCCTATATTGATAGATGTATTTGGAACTCTAAATCAAGGTTTGTGCTAGCTTCTTGAATCTTGACAAAATAAAGCAGTTTCACGTTCTATCTCCACGTTTTGTTTCCTCTTGATGTAGCCCTAAGCAGTGACTGGCGAGAAACACTTTCATGGAAAGGGGTTGCCAAGCTTCCAAAAATTACGAATCTCCAGAAATCTCAGCAAATATTTTTTCACCCAAACTGGATGATACTTTCAGGTAATGATCAGTACACTAAGCCGACATGGTTATCCAAATTTCGTTCTTCTATGTTGAAGCGTTCATTTCCAGTAACAGTTTGAATTTTTAGGTTTCACTGTGTTTTCTCCTATATTGATAGATGTATTTGGAACTCTAAATCCAACACGGTTTGTGCTAGCTTCTTGAAACTTGACAAAATAAAGCAGTTTCACGTTCTATCTCCACGTTTTGTTTCCTCTTGATGTAGCCCTAAGCAGTGACTGGCGAGAAACACTTTCATGGAAACGGGTTGCCAAGCTTCCAAAAATTACGAATCTCCAGAAATCTCAGCAAATATTTTTTCACCCAAACTGGATGACACTTTCAGGTAATGATCAGTACACTAAGCCGACTTGGTTCACCAAATTTCGTTCTTCTATGGTGAAGCGTTCATTTCCAGTAACAGTTTGAATTTTTAGGTTTCACTCTGTTTTCTCCTATATTGATAGATGTATTTGGAACTCTAAATCCAACACGGTTTGTGCTAGCTTCTTGAAACTTGACAAAATAAAGCAGTTTCACGTTCTATCTCTATGTTTTGTTTCCTCTTGATGTAGCCCTAAGCCGTGACTGGCGAGAAACACTTTCATGGAAAGGGGTTGCCAAGCTTCCAAAAATTACGAATCTCCAGAAATCTCAGCAAATATTTTTTCACCCAAACTGGATGATACTTTCAGGTAATGATCAGTACACTAAGCCGACTTGGTTCCCCAAATTTCGTTCTTCTATGGTGAAGCGTTCATTTCCAGTAACAGTTTGAATTTTTAGGTTTCACTCTGTTTTCTCCTATATTCATAGATGTATTTGGAACTCTAAATCCAACACGGTTTGTGCTAGCTTCTTGAAACTTCACAAAATAAAGCAGTTTCACGTTCTATCTCTATGTGTTCTTTCCTCTTGAAGTAGGCCTATGCAGTGACTGGCGAGAAACACTTTCATGGAAAGGGGTTGCCAAGCTTCCTAAAATTACGAATCTCCAGAAATCTCAGCAAGTATTCTTTCACCCAAACTGGATGATACTTTCAGGTAATGATCAGTACACTAAGCCAACTTTCTTCCCCAAATTTCATTCTTCTATGTTGAAGCGTTCGTTTCTAATAACAGTTTGAATTTTTAGGTTTCACTCTGTTTTCTCCTATATTGATAGATGTTTTTGGAACTCTAAATCCAACACGGTTTGTGCTAGCTTCTTGAAACTTGACACAATAAAGTAGTTTCAGGTTCTATCTCTATGTTTTGTTTCCTCTTGATGTAGCCCTAAGCAGTGACTGGCAAGAAACACTTTCATGGAAAGGTGTTGCCAAGCTTCCAAAAATTACGAATCTCCAGAAATCTCAGCAAATATTTTTTCACCCAAACTGGATGATACTTTCAGGTAATGATCAGTACACTAAGATGACTTGGTTCTCCAAATTTCGTTCTTCTATGGTGAAGCGTTCATTTCCAGTAACAGTTTGAATTTTTAGGTTTCACTCTGTTTTCTCCTATATTGATAGATGTATTTGGAACTCTAAATCCAACAAGGTTTGTGCTAGCTACTGGAAACTTGACAAAATAAAGCAGTTTCACGTTCTATCTCTATGTTTTGTTTCCTCTTGATGTAGCCCTATGCAGTGACTGGCGAGAAACACTTTCATGGAAAGGGGTTGACAAGCTTCCAAAAATTACGAATCTCCAGAAATCTCAGCAAATATTTTTTCACCCAAACTGGATGATACTTTCAGGTAATGATCAGTACACTAAGCCGACTTGGTTCCCCAAATTTCGTTCTTCTATGGTGAAGCGTTCATTTCCAGTAACAGTTTGAATTTTTAGGTTTCACTCTGTTTTCTCCTATATTCATAGATGTATTTGGAACTCTAAATCCAACACGGTTTGTGCTAGCTTCTTGAAACTTGACAAAATAAAGCAGTTTCACGTTCTATCTCTATGTGTTCTTTCCTCTTGAAGTAGGCCTATGCAGTGACTGGCGAGAAACACTTTCATGGAAAGGGGTTGCCAAGCTTCCTAAAATTACGAATCTCCAGAAATCTCAGCAAGTATTTTTTCACCCAAACTGGATGATACTTTCAGGTAGTGATCAGTACACTAAGCCAACTTAGTTCCCCAAATTTCATTATTCTATGTTGAAGCATTCGTTTCTACTAACAGTTTGAATTTTTAGGTTTCACTCTGTTTTCTCCTATATTGATAGATGTATTTGGAACTCTAAATCAAGGTTTGTGCTAGCTTCTTGAATCTTGACAAAATAAAGCAGTTTCACGTTCTATCTCCACGTTTTGTTTCCTCTTGATGTAGCCCTAAGCAGTGACTGGCGAGAAACACTTTCATGGAAAGGGGTTGCCAAGCTTCCAAAAATTACGAATCTCCAGAAATCTCAGCAAATATTTTTTCACCCAAACTGGATGATACTTTCAGGTAATGATCAGTACACTAAGCCGACTTGGTTCCCCAAATTTCGTTCTTCTATGTTGAAGCGTTCATTTCCAGTAACAGTTTGAATTTTCCGGTTTCACTGTGTTTTCTCCTATATTGATAGATGTATTTGGAACTCTAAATCCAACACGGTTTGTGCTAGCTTCTTGAAACTTGACAAAATAAAGCAGTTTCACGTTCTATCTCCACGTTTTGTTTCCTCTTGATGTAGCCCTAAGCAGTGACTGGCGAGAAACACTTTCATGGAAACGGGTTGCCAAGCTTCCAAAAATTACGAATCTCCAGAAATCTCAGCAAATATTTTTTCACCCAAACTGGATGACACTTTCAGGTAATGATCAGTACACTAAGCCGACTTGGTTCCCCAAATTTCGTTCTTCTATGGTGAAGCATTCATTTCCAGTAACAGTTTGAATTTTTAGGTTTCACTCTGTTTTCTCCTATATTGATAGATGTATTTGGAACTCTAAATCCAACACGGTTTGTGCTAGCTTCTGGAAACGTGACAAAATAAAGCAGTTTCACGTTCTATCTCTATGTGTTCTTTCCTCTTGAAGTAGGCCTATGCAGTGACTGGCGAGAAACACTTTCATGGAAAGGGGTTGCCAAGCTTCCTAAAATTACGAATCTCCAGAAATCTCAGCAAGTATTCTTTCACCCAAACTGGATGATACTTTCAGGTAATGATCAGTACACTAAGCCAACTTAGTTCCCCAAATTTCATTTTTCTATGTTGAAGCGTTCGTTTCTACTAACAGTTTGAATTTTTAGGTTTCACTCTGTTTTCTCCTATATTGATAGATGTTTTTGGAACTCTAAATCCAACACGGTTTGTGCTAGCTTCTTGAAACTTGACACAATAAAGTAGTTTCAGGTACTATCTCTATGTTTTGTTTCCTCTTGATGTAGTCCTAAGCAGTGACTGGCGAGAAACACTTTCGTGGAAAGGGGTTCCCAAGCTTCCAAAAATTACGAATCTTCAGAAATCTCAGCAAATATTTTTTCACCCAAACTGGATGATACTTTCAGGTAATGATCAGTACACTAAGCCGACTGGGTTCCCCAAATTTCGTTCTTCTATGTTGAAGCGTTCATTTCCAGTAACAGTTTGAATTTTTAGGTTTCACTCTGTTTTCTCCTATATTGATAGATGTATTTGGAACTCTAAATCCAACACGGTTTGTGCTAGCTTCTTGAAACTTGACCAAATGAAGCAGTTTCACGTTCTATCTCTATGTTTTGTTTCCTCTTGATGTAGCCCTAAGCAGTGACTGGCGAGAAACACTTTCATGGAAAGGGGTTGCCAAGCTTCCAAAAATTACGAATCTCCAGAAATCTCAGCAAATATTTTTTCACCCAAAATGGATGATACTTTCAGGTAATGATCAGTACAATAAGCCAACTTGGTTCCCCAAATTTCGTTCTTCTATGTTGAAGCGTTCATTTCCAGTAACAGTTTGAATTTTTAGGTTTCACTCTGTTTTCCCCTATATTGATAGATGTATTTGGAACTCTAAATCCAACACGGTTTGTGCTAGCTTCTTGAAACTTCACAAAATAAAGCAGTTTTACGTTCTATCTCTATGTTTTGTTTCCTCTTGATGTAGCCCAAAGCAGTGACTGGCGAGAAACACTTTCATGGAAAGGGGTTGCCAAGCTTCCAAAAATTACGAATCTCCAGAAATCTCAGCAAATATTTTTTCACCCAAACTGGATGATACTTTCAGGTAATGATCAGTACACTAAGCCGACTTGGTTCCCCAAATTTCGTTCTTCTATGGTGAAGCGTTCATTTCCAGTAACAGTTTGAATTTTTAGGTTTCACTCTGTTTTCTCCTATATTGATAGATGTATTTGGAACTCTAAATCCACCACGGTTTGTTCTAGCTTCTTGAAACTTGACAAAATAAAGCAGTTTCACGTTCTATCTCTATGTGTTCTTTCCTCTTGAAGTAGGCCTATGCAGTGACTGGAGAGAAACACTTTCATGGGAAGGGGTCGCCAAGCTTCCTAAAATTACGAATCACCAGAAATCTAAGCAAGTATTTTTTCACCCAAACTGGATGATACTTTCAGGTAATGATCAGTACACTAAGCCAACTTAGTTCCTAAAAATTTCATTCTTCTATGTTGAAGCGTTCGTTTCTACTAAGGGTTTGAATTTTTAGGTTTCACTCTGTTTTCTCCTATATTGATAGATGTATTTGGAACTCTAAATCAAGGTTTGTGCTAGCTTCTTGAATCTTGACAAAATAAAGCAGTTTCACGTTCTATCTCCACGTTTTGTTTCCTCTTGATGTAGCCCTAAGCAGTGACTGGCGAGAAACACTTTCATGGAAAGGGGTTGCCAAGCTTCCAAAAATTACGAATCTCCAGAAATCTCAGCAAATATTTTTTCACCCAAACTGGATGATACTTTCAGGTAATGATCAGTACACTAAGCCGACATGGTTATCCAAATTTCGTTCTTCTATGTTGAAGCGTTCATTTCCAGTAACAGTTTGAATTTTTAGGTTTCACTGTGTTTTCTCCTATATTGATAGATGTATTTGGAACTCTAAATCCAACACGGTTTGTGCTAGCTTCTTGAAACTTGACAAAATAAAGCAGTTTCACGTTCTATCTCCACGTTTTGTTTCCTCTTGATGTAGCCCTAAGCAGTGACTGGCGAGAAACACTTTCATGGAAACGGGTTGCCAAGCTTCCAAAAATTACGAATCTCCAGAAATCTCAGCAAATATTTTTTCACCCAAACTGGATGACACTTTCAGGTAATGATCAGTTCACTAAGCCGACTTGGTTCACCAAATTTCGTTCTTGTATGGTGAAGCGTTCATTTCCAGTAACAGTTTGAATTTTTAGGTTTCACTCTGTTTTCTCCTATATTGATAGATGTATTTGGAACTCTAAATACAACACGGTTTGTGCTAGCTTCGTGAAACTTGACAAAATAAAGCAGTTTCACGTTCTATCTCTATGTATTGTTTCCTCTTGATGTAGCCCTAAGCAGTGACTGGCGAGAAACACTTTCATGGAAAGGGGTTCCCAAGCTTCCAAAAATTACGAATCTCCAGAAATCTCAGCAAATATTTTTTCACCCAAACTGGATGATACTTTCAGGTAATGATCAGTACACTAAGCCGACTTGGTTCCCCAAATTTCGTTCTTCTATGGTGAAGCGTTCATTTCCAGTAACAGTTTGAATTTTTAGGTTTCACTCTGTTTTCTCCTATATTCATAGATGTATTTGGAACTCTAAATCCAACACGGTTTGTGCTAGCTTCTTGAAACTTGACAAAATAAAGCAGTTTCACGTTCTATCTCTATGTGTTCTTTCCTCTTGAAGTAGGCCTATGCAGTGACTGGCGAGAAACACTTTCATGGAAAGGGGTTGCCAAGCTTCCTAAAATTACGAATCTCCAGAAATCTCAGCAAGTATTCTTTCACCCAAACTGGATGATACTTTCAGGTAATGATCAGTACACTAAGCCAACTTTGTTCCCCAAATTTCATTCTTCTATGTTGAAGCGTTCGTTTCTACTAACAGTTTGAATTTTTAGGTTTCACTCTGTTTTCTCCTATATTGATAGATGTTTTTGGAACTCTAAATCCAACACGGTTTGTGCTAGCTTCTTGAAACTTGACACAATAAAGTAGTTTCAGGTTCTATCTCTATGTTTTGTTTCCTCTTGATGTAGCCCTAAGCAGTGACTGGCAAGAAACACTTTCATGGAAAGGTGTTGCCAAGCTTCCAAAAATTACGAATCTCCAGAAATCTCAGCAAATATTTTTTCACCCAAACTGGATGATACTTTCAGGTAATGATCAGTACACTAAGATGACTTGGTTCTCCAAATTTCGTTCTCCTATGGTGAAGCGTTCATTT
Organism: Spermophilus citellus; assembly: GCF_964194105.1. Lineage (NCBI taxonomy): Eukaryota > Metazoa > Chordata > Mammalia > Rodentia > Sciuridae > Spermophilus > Spermophilus citellus. The sequence goes on along the minus strand of NC_138191.1, from coordinate 32,731,051 downwards.
CCAGTAACAGTTTGAATTTTTAGGTTTCACTCTGTTTTCTCCTATATTGATAGATGTATTTGGAACTCTAAATCCAACAAGGTTTGTGCTAGCTACTGGAAACTTGACAAAATAAAGCAGTTTCACGTTCTATCTCTATGTTTTGTTTCCTCTTGATGTAGCCCTATGCAGTGACTGGCGAGAAACACTTTCATGGAAAGGGGTTGACAAGCTTCCAAAAATTACGAATCTCCAGAAATCTCAGCAAATATTTTTTCACCCAAACTGGATGATACTTTCAGGTAATGATCAGTACACTAAGCCGACTTGGTTCCCCAAATTTCGTTCTTCTATGGTGAAGCGTTCATTTCCAGTAACAGTTTGAATTTTTAGGTTTCACTCTGTTTTCTCCTATATTCATAGATGTATTTGGAACTCTAAATCCAACACGGTTTGTGCTAGCTTCTTCAAACTTGACAAAATAAAGCAGTTTCACGTTCTATCTCTATGTGTTCTTTCCTCTTGAAGTAGGCCTATGCAGTGACTGGCGAGAAACACTTTCATGGAAAGGGGTTGCCAAGCTTCCTAAAATTACGAATCTCCAGAAATCTCAGCAAGTATTTTTTCACCCAAACTGGATGATACTTTCAGGTAGTGATCAGTACACTAAGCCAACTTAGTTCCCCAAATTTCATTATTCTATGTTGAAGCATTCGTTTCTACTAACAGTTTGAATTTTTAGGTTTCACTCTGTTTTCTCCTATATTGATAGATGTATTTGGAACTCTAAATCAAGGTTTGTGCTAGCTTCTTGAATCTTGACAAAATAAAGCAGTTTCATGTTCTATCTCCACGTTTTGTTTCCTCTTGATGTAGCCCTAAGCAGTGACTGGCGAGAAACACTTTCATGGAAAGGGGTTGCCAAGCTTCCAAAAATTACGAATCTCCAGAAATCTCAGCAAATATTTTTTCACCCAAACTGGATGATACTTTCAGGTAATGATCAGTACACTAAGCCGACTTGGTTCCCCAAATTTCGTTCTTCTATGTTGAAGCGTTCATTTCCAGTAACAGTTTGAATTTTCCGGTTTCACTGTGTTTTCTCCTATATTGATAGATGTATTTGGAACTCTAAATCCAACACGGTTTGTGCTAGCTTCTTGAAACTTGACAAAATAAAGCAGTTTCACGTTCTATCTCCACGTTTTGTTTCCTCTTGATGTAGCCCTAAGCAGTGACTGGCGAGAAACACTTTCATGGAAACGGGTTGCCAAGCTTCCAAAAATTACGAATCTCCAGAAATCTCAGCAAATATTTTTTCACCCAAACTGGATGACACTTTCAGGTAATGATCAGTACACTAAGCCGACTTGGTTCCCCAAATTTCGTTCTTCTATGGTGAAGCGTTCATTTCCAGTAACAGTTTGAATTTTTAGGTTTCACTCTGTTTTCTCCTATATTGATAGATGTATTTGGAACTCTAAATCCAACACGGTTTGTGCTAGCTTCTGGAAACGTGACAAAATAAAGCAGTTTCACGTTCTATCTCTATGTGTTCTTTCCTCTTGAAGTAGGCCTATGCAGTGACTGGCGAGAAACACTTTCATGGAAAGGGGTTGCCAAGCTTCCTAAAATTACGAATCTCCAGAAATCTCAGCAAGTATTCTTTCACCCAAACTGGATGATACTTTCAGGTAATGATCAGTACACTAAGCCAACTTAGTTCCCCAAATTTCATTTTTCTATGTTGAAGCGTTCGTTTCTACTAACAGTTTGAATTTTTAGGTTTCACTCTGTTTTCTCCTATATTGATAGATGTTTTTGGAACTCTAAATCCAACACGGTTTGTGCTAGCTTCTTGAAACTTGACACAATAAAGTAGTTTCAGGTACTATCTCTATGTTTTGTTTCCTCTTGATGTAGTCCTAAGCAGTGACTGGCGAGAAACACTTTCGTGGAAAGGGGTTCCCAAGCTTCCAAAAATTACGAATCTTCAGAAATCTCAGCAAATATTTTTTCACCCAAACTGGATGATACTTTCAGGTAATGATCAGTACACTAAGCCGACTGGGTTCCCCAAATTTCGTTCTTCTATGTTGAAGCGTTCATTTCCAGTAACAGTTTGAATTTTTAGGTTTCACTCTGTTTTCTCCTATATTGATAGATGTATTTGGAACTCTAAATCCAACACGGTTTGTGCTAGCTTCTTGAAACTTGACCAAATGAAGCAGTTTCACGTTCTATCTCTATGTTTTGTTTCCTCTTGATGTAGCCCTAAGCAGTGACTGGCGAGAAACACTTTCATGGAAAGGGGTTGCCAAGCTTCCAAAAATTACGAATCTCCAGAAATCTCAGCAAATATTTTTTCACCCAAACTGGATGATACTTTCAGGTAATGATCAGTACAATAAGCCAACTTGGTTCCCCAAATTTCGTTCTTCTATGTTGAAGCGTTCATTTCCAGTAACAGTTTGAATTTTTAGGTTTCACTCTGTTTTCTCCTATATTGATAGATGTATTTGGAACTCTAAATCCAACACGGTTTGTGCTAGCTTCTTGAAACTTCACAAAATAAAGCAGTTTTACGTTCTATCTCTATGTTTTGTTTCCTCTTGATGTAGCCCAAAGCAGTGACTGGCGAGAAACACTTTCATGGAAAGGGGTTGCCAAGCTTCCAAAAATTACGAATCTCCAGAAATCTCAGCAAATATTTTTTCACCCAAACTGGATGATACTTTCAGGTAATGATCAGTACACTAAGCCGACTTGGTTCCCCAAATTTCGTTCTTCTATGGTGAAGCGTTCATTTCCAGTAACAGTTTGAATTTTTAGGTTTCACTCTGTTTTCTCCTATATTGATAGATGTATTTGGAACTCTAAATCCACCACGGTTTGTTCTAGCTTCTTGAAACTTGACAAAATAAAGCAGTTTCACGTTCTATCTCTATGTGTTCTTTCCTCTTGAAGTAGGCCTATGCAGTGACTGGCGAGAAACACTTTCATGGGAAGGGGTCGCCAAGCTTCCTAAAATTACGAATCACCAGAAATCTCAGCAAGTATTTTTTCACCCAAACTGGATGATACTTTCAGGTAATGATCAGTACACTAAGCCAACTTAGTTCCTAAAAATTTCATTCTTCTATGTTGAAGCGTTCGTTTCTACTAAGAGTTTGAATTTTTAGGTTTCACTCTGTTTTCTCCTATATTGATAGATGTATTTGGAACTCTAAATCAAGGTTTGTGCTAGCTTCTTGAATCTTGACAAAATAAAGCAGTTTCACGTTCTATCTCCACGTTTTGTTTCCTCTTGATGTAGCCCTAAGCAGTGACTGGCGAGAAACACTTTCATGGAAAGGGGTTGCCAAGCTTCCAAAAATTACGAATCTCCAGAAATCTCAGCAAATATTTTTTCACCCAAACTGGATGATACTTTCAGGTAATGATCAGTACACTAAGCCGACATGGTTATCCAAATTTCGTTCTTCTATGTTGAAGCGTTCATTTCCAGTAACAGTTTGAATTTTTAGGTTTCACTGTGTTTTCTCCTATATTGATAGATGTATTTGGAACTCTAAATCCAACACGGTTTGTGCTAGCTTCTTGAAACTTGACAAAATAAAGCAGTTTCACGTTCTATCTCCACGTTTTGTTTCCTCTTGATGTAGCCCTAAGCAGTGACTGGCGAGAAACACTTTCATGGAAACGGGTTGCCAAGCTTCCAAAAATTACGAATCTCCAGAAATCTCAGCAAATATTTTTTCACCCAAACTGGATGACACTTTCAGGTAATGATCAGTACACTAAGCCGACTTGGTTCACCAAATTTCGTTCTTCTATGGTGAAGCGTTCATTTCCAGTAACAGTTTGAATTTTTAGGTTTCACTCTGTTTTCTCCTATATTGATAGATGTATTTGGAACTCTAAATCCAACACGGTTTGTGCTAGCTTCTTGAAACTTGACAAAATAAAGCAGTTTCACGTTCTATCTCTATGTTTTGTTTCCTCTTGATGTAGCCCTAAGCCGTGACTGGCGAGAAACACTTTCATGGAAAGGGGTTGCCAAGCTTCCAAAAATTACGAATCTCCAGAAATCTCAGCAAATATTTTTTCACCCAAACTGGATGATACTTTCAGGTAATGATCAGTACACTAAGCCGACTTGGTTCCCCAAATTTCGTTCTTCTATGGTGAAGCGTTCATTTCCAGTAACAGTTTGAATTTTTAGGTTTCACTCTGTTTTCTCCTATATTCATAGATGTATTTGGAACTCTAAATCCAACACGGTTTGTGCTAGCTTCTTGAAACTTCACAAAATAAAGCAGTTTCACGTTCTATCTCTATGTGTTCTTTCCTCTTGAAGTAGGCCTATGCAGTGACTGGCGAGAAACACTTTCATGGAAAGGGGTTGCCAAGCTTCCTAAAATTACGAATCTCCAGAAATCTCAGCAAGTATTCTTTCACCCAAACTGGATGATACTTTCAGGTAATGATCAGTACACTAAGCCAACTTTCTTCCCCAAATTTCATTCTTCTATGTTGAAGCGTTCGTTTCTAATAACAGTTTGAATTTTTAGGTTTCACTCTGTTTTCTCCTATATTGATAGATGTTTTTGGAACTCTAAATCCAACACGGTTTGTGCTAGCTTCTTGAAACTTGACACAATAAAGTAGTTTCAGGTTCTATCTCTATGTTTTGTTTCCTCTTGATGTAGCCCTAAGCAGTGACTGGCAAGAAACACTTTCATGGAAAGGTGTTGCCAAGCTTCCAAAAATTACGAATCTCCAGAAATCTCAGCAAATATTTTTTCACCCAAACTGGATGATACTTTCAGGTAATGATCAGTACACTAAGATGACTTGGTTCTCCAAATTTCGTTCTTCTATGGTGAAGCGTTCATTTCCAGTAACAGTTTGAATTTTTAGGTTTCACTCTGTTTTCTCCTATATTGATAGATGTATTTGGAACTCTAAATCCAACAAGGTTTGTGCTAGCTACTGGAAACTTGACAAAATAAAGCAGTTTCACGTTCTATCTCTATGTTTTGTTTCCTCTTGATGTAGCCCTATGCAGTGACTGGCGAGAAACACTTTCATGGAAAGGGGTTGACAAGCTTCCAAAAATTACGAATCTCCAGAAATCTCAGCAAATATTTTTTCACCCAAACTGGATGATACTTTCAGGTAATGATCAGTACACTAAGCCGACTTGGTTCCCCAAATTTCGTTCTTCTATGGTGAAGCGTTCATTTCCAGTAACAGTTTGAATTTTTAGGTTTCACTCTGTTTTCTCCTATATTCATAGATGTATTTGGAACTCTAAATCCAACACGGTTTGTGCTAGCTTCTTGAAACTTGACAAAATAAAGCAGTTTCACGTTCTATCTCTATGTGTTCTTTCCTCTTGAAGTAGGCCTATGCAGTGACTGGCGAGAAACACTTTCATGGAAAGGGGTTGCCAAGCTTCCTAAAATTACGAATCTCCAGAAATCTCAGCAAGTATTTTTTCACCCAAACTGGATGATACTTTCAGGTAGTGATCAGTACACTAAGCCAACTTAGTTCCCCAAATTTCATTATTCTATGTTGAAGCATTCGTTTCTACTAACAGTTTGAATTTTTAGGTTTCACTCTGTTTTCTCCTATATTGATAGATGTATTTGGAACTCTAAATCAAGGTTTGTGCTAGCTTCTTGAATCTTGACAAAATAAAGCAGTTTCACGTTCTATCTCCACGTTTTGTTTCCTCTTGATGTAGCCCTAAGCAGTGACTGGCGAGAAACACTTTCATGGAAAGGGGTTGCCAAGCTTCCAAAAATTACGAATCTCCAGAAATCTCAGCAAATATTTTTTCACCCAAACTGGATGATACTTTCAGGTAATGATCAGTACACTAAGCCGACTTGGTTCCCCAAATTTCGTTCTTCTATGTTGAAGCGTTCATTTCCAGTAACAGTTTGAATTTTCCGGTTTCACTGTGTTTTCTCCTATATTGATAGATGTATTTGGAACTCTAAATCCAACACGGTTTGTGCTAGCTTCTTGAAACTTGACAAAATAAAGCAGTTTCACGTTCTATCTCCACGTTTTGTTTCCTCTTGATGTAGCCCTAAGCAGTGACTGGCGAGAAACACTTTCATGGAAACGGGTTGCCAAGCTTCCAAAAATTACGAATCTCCAGAAATCTCAGCAAATATTTTTTCACCCAAACTGGATGACACTTTCAGGTAATGATCAGTACACTAAGCCGACTTGGTTCCCCAAATTTCGTTCTTCTATGGTGAAGCATTCATTTCCAGTAACAGTTTGAATTTTTAGGTTTCACTCTGTTTTCTCCTATATTGATAGATGTATTTGGAACTCTAAATCCAACACGGTTTGTGCTAGCTTCTGGAAACGTGACAAAATAAAGCAGTTTCACGTTCTATCTCTATGTGTTCTTTCCTCTTGAAGTAGGCCTATGCAGTGACTGGCGAGAAACACTTTCATGGAAAGGGGTTGCCAAGCTTCCTAAAATTACGAATCTCCAGAAATCTCAGCAAGTATTCTTTCACCCAAACTGGATGATACTTTCAGGTAATGATCAGTACACTAAGCCAACTTAGTTCCCCAAATTTCATTTTTCTATGTTGAAGCGTTCGTTTCTACTAACAGTTTGAATTTTTAGGTTTCACTCTGTTTTCTCCTATATTGATAGATGTTTTTGGAACTCTAAATCCAACACGGTTTGTGCTAGCTTCTTGAAACTTGACACAATAAAGTAGTTTCAGGTACTATCTCTATGTTTTGTTTCCTCTTGATGTAGTCCTAAGCAGTGACTGGCGAGAAACACTTTCGTGGAAAGGGGTTCCCAAGCTTCCAAAAATTACGAATCTTCAGAAATCTCAGCAAATATTTTTTCACCCAAACTGGATGATACTTTCAGGTAATGATCAGTACACTAAGCCGACTGGGTTCCCCAAATTTCGTTCTTCTATGTTGAAGCGTTCATTTCCAGTAACAGTTTGAATTTTTAGGTTTCACTCTGTTTTCTCCTATATTGATAGATGTATTTGGAACTCTAAATCCAACACGGTTTGTGCTAGCTTCTTGAAACTTGACCAAATGAAGCAGTTTCACGTTCTATCTCTATGTTTTGTTTCCTCTTGATGTAGCCCTAAGCAGTGACTGGCGAGAAACACTTTCATGGAAAGGGGTTGCCAAGCTTCCAAAAATTACGAATCTCCAGAAATCTCAGCAAATATTTTTTCACCCAAAATGGATGATACTTTCAGGTAATGATCAGTACAATAAGCCAACTTGGTTCCCCAAATTTCGTTCTTCTATGTTGAAGCGTTCATTTCCAGTAACAGTTTGAATTTTTAGGTTTCACTCTGTTTTCCCCTATATTGATAGATGTATTTGGAACTCTAAATCCAACACGGTTTGTGCTAGCTTCTTGAAACTTCACAAAATAAAGCAGTTTTACGTTCTATCTCTATGTTTTGTTTCCTCTTGATGTAGCCCAAAGCAGTGACTGGCGAGAAACACTTTCATGGAAAGGGGTTGCCAAGCTTCCAAAAATTACGAATCTCCAGAAATCTCAGCAAATATTTTTTCACCCAAACTGGATGATACTTTCAGGTAATGATCAGTACACTAAGCCGACTTGGTTCCCCAAATTTCGTTCTTCTATGGTGAAGCGTTCATTTCCAGTAACAGTTTGAATTTTTAGGTTTCACTCTGTTTTCTCCTATATTGATAGATGTATTTGGAACTCTAAATCCACCACGGTTTGTTCTAGCTTCTTGAAACTTGACAAAATAAAGCAGTTTCACGTTCTATCTCTATGTGTTCTTTCCTCTTGAAGTAGGCCTATGCAGTGACTGGAGAGAAACACTTTCATGGGAAGGGGTCGCCAAGCTTCCTAAAATTACGAATCACCAGAAATCTAAGCAAGTATTTTTTCACCCAAACTGGATGATACTTTCAGGTAATGATCAGTACACTAAGCCAACTTAGTTCCTAAAAATTTCATTCTTCTATGTTGAAGCGTTCGTTTCTACTAAGGGTTTGAATTTTTAGGTTTCACTCTGTTTTCTCCTATATTGATAGATGTATTTGGAACTCTAAATCAAGGTTTGTGCTAGCTTCTTGAATCTTGACAAAATAAAGCAGTTTCACGTTCTGTCTCCACGTTTTGTTTCCTCTTGATGTAGCCCTAAGCAGTGACTGGCGAGAAACACTTTCATGGAAAGGGGTTGCCAAGCTTCCAAAAATTACGAATCTCCAGAAATCTCAGCAAATATTTTTTCACCCAAACTGGATGATACTTTCAGGTAATGATCAGTACACTAAGCCGACATGGTTATCCAAATTTCGTTCTTCTATGTTGAAGCGTTCATTTCCAGTAACAGTTTGAATTTTTAGGTTTCACTGTGTTTTCTCCTATATTGATAGATGTATTTGGAACTCTAAATCCAACACGGTTTGTGCTAGCTTCTTGAAACTTGACAAAATAAAGCAGTTTCACGTTCTATCTCCACGTTTTGTTTCCTCTTGATGTAGCCCTAAGCAGTGACTGGCGAGAAACACTTTCATGGAAACGGGTTGCCAAGCTTCCAAAAATTACGAATCTCCAGAAATCTCAGCAAATATTTTTTCACCCAAACTGGATGACACTTTCAGGTAATGATCAGTTCACTAAGCCGACTTGGTTCACCAAATTTCGTTCTTGTATGGTGAAGCGTTCATTTCCAGTAACAGTTTGAATTTTTAGGTTTCACTCTGTTTTCTCCTATATTGATAGATGTATTTGGAACTCTAAATACAACACGGTTTGTGCTAGCTTCGTGAAACTTGACAAAATAAAGCAGTTTCACGTTCTATCTCTATGTATTGTTTCCTCTTGATGTAGCCCTAAGCAGTGACTGGCGAGAAACACTTTCATGGAAAGGGGTTCCCAAGCTTCCAAAAATTACGAATCTCCAGAAATCTCAGCAAATATTTTTTCACCCAAACTGGATGATACTTTCAGGTAATGATCAGTACACTAAGCCGACTTGGTTCCCCAAATTTCGTTCTTCTATGGTGAAGCGTTCATTTCCAGTAACAGTTTGAATTTTTAGGTTTCACTCTGTTTTCTCCTATATTCATAGATGTATTTGGAACTCTAAATCCAACACGGTTTGTGCTAGCTTCTTGAAACTTTACCAAATAAAGCAGTTTCACGTTCTATCTCTATGTTTTATTTCCTCTTGAAGTAGCCCTATGCAGTGACTGGCGAGTAACACTTTCATGGAAAGGGGTTGCCAAGCTTCCTAAAATTACGAATCTCCAGAAATCTCAGCAAGTATTCTTTCACCCAAACTGGATGATACTTTCAGGTAATGATCAGTACACTAAGCCAACTTAGTTCCCCAAATTTCATTCTTCTATGTTGAAGCGTTCGTTTCTACTAACAGTTTGAATTTTTAGGTTTCACTCTGTTTTCTCCTATATTGATAGATGTTTTTGGAACTCTAAATCCAACATGGTTTGTGCTAGCTTCTTGAAACTTGACACAATAAAGTAGTTTCAGGTTCTATCTCTATGTTTTGTTTCCTCTTGATGTAGTCCTAAGCAGTGACTGGCGAGAAACACTTTCGTGGAAAGGGGTTCCCAAGCTTCCAAAAATTACGAATCTTCAGAAATCTCAGCAAATATTTTTTCACCCAAACTGGATGATACTTTCAGGTAATGATCAGTACACTAAGCCGACTTGGTTCCCCAAATTTCGTTCTTCTATGGTGAAGCGTTCATTTCCAGTAACAGTTTGAATTTTTAGGTTTCACTCTGTTTTCTCCTATATTGATAGATGTATTTGGAACTCTAAATCCAACACGGTTTGTGCTAGCTTCTTGAAACTTGACCAAATGAAGCAGTTTCACGTTCTATCTCAATGTTTTGTTTCCTCTTGATGTAGCCCTAAGCAGTGACTGGCGAGAAACACTTTCATGGAAAGGGGTTGCCAAGCTTCCTAAAATTACGAATCTCCAGAAATCTCAGCAAATATTTTTTCACCCAAACTGGATGATACTTTCAGGTAATGATCAGTACACTAAGCCGACTGGGTTCCCCAAATTTCGTTCTTCTATGTTGAAGCGTTCATTTCCAGTAACAGTTTGAATTTTTAGGTTTCACTCTGTTTTCTCCTATATTGATAGATGTATTTGGAACTCTAAATCCAACACGGTTTGTGCTAGCTTCTTGAAACTTGACCAAATGAAGCAGTTTCACGTTCTATCTCTATGTTTTGTTTCCTCTTGATGTAGCCCTAAGCAGTGACTGGCGAGAAACACTTTCATGGAAAGGGGTTGCCAAGCTTCCAAAAATTACGAATCTCCAGAAATCTCAGCAAATATTTTTTCACCCAAACTGGATGATACTTTCAGGTAATGATCAGTACAATAAGCCAACTTGGTTCCCCAAATTTCGTTCTTCTATGTTGAAGCGTTCATTTCCAGTAACAGTTTGAATTTTTAGGTTTCACTCTGTTTTCTCCTATATTGATAGATGTATTTGGAACTCTAAATCCAACACGGTTTGTGCTAGCTTCTTGAAACTTCACAAAATAAAGCAGTTTTACGTTCTATCTCTATGTTTTGTTTCCTCTTGATGTAGCCCAAAGCAGTGACTGGCGAGAAACACTTTCATGGAAAGGGGTTGCCAAGCTTCCAAAAATTACGAATCTCCAGAAATCTCAGCAAATATTTTTTCACCCAAACTGGATGATACTTTCAGGTAATGATCAGTACACTAAGCCGACTTGGTTCCCCAAATTTCGTTCTTCTATGGTGAAGCGTTCATTTCCAGTAACAGTTTGAATTTTTAGGTTTCACTCTGTTTTCTCCTATATTGATAGATGTATTTGGAACTCTAAATCCACCACGGTTTGTTCTAGCTTCTTGAAACTTGACAAAATAAAGCAGTTTCACGTTCTATCTCTATGTGTTCTTTCCTCTTGAAGTAGGCCTATGCAGTGACTGGCGAGAAACACTTTCATGGGAAGGGGTCGCCAAGCTTCCTAAAATTACGAATCACCAGAAATCTCAGCAAGTATTTTTTCACCCAAACTGGATGATACTTTCAGGTAATGATCAGTACACTAAGCCAACTTAGTTCCTAAAAATTTCATTCTTCTATGTTGAAGCGTTCGTTTCTACTAAGAGTTTGAATTTTTAGGTTTCACTCTGTTTTCTCCTATATTGATAGATGTATTTGGAACTCTAAATCAAGGTTTGTGCTAGCTTCTTGAATCTTGACAAAATAAAGCAGTTTCACGTTCTATCTCCACGTTTTGTTTCCTCTTGATGTAGCCCTAAGCAGTGACTGGCGAGAAACACTTTCATGGAAAGGGGTTGCCAAGCTTCCAAAAATTACGAATCTCCAGAAATCTCAGCAAATATTTTTTCACCCAAACTGGATGATACTTTCAGGTAATGATCAGTACACTAAGCCGACATGGTTATCCAAATTTCGTTCTTCTATGTTGAAGCGTTCATTTCCAGTAACAGTTTGAATTTTTAGGTTTCACTGTGTTTTCTCCTATATTGATAGATGTATTTGGAACTCTAAATCCAACACGGTTTGTGCTAGCTTCTTGAAACTTGACAAAATAAAGCAGTTTCACGTTCTATCTCCACGTTTTGTTTCCTCTTGATGTAGCCCTAAGCAGTGACTGGCGAGAAACACTTTCATGGAAACGGGTTGCCAAGCTTCCAAAAATTACGAATCTCCAGAAATCTCAGCAAATATTTTTTCACCCAAACTGGATGACACTTTCAGGTAATGATCAGTACACTAAGCCGACTTGGTTCACCAAATTTCGTTCTTCTATGGTGAAGCGTTCATTTCCAGTAACAGTTTGAATTTTTAGGTTTCACTCTGTTTTCTCCTATATTGATAGATGTATTTGGAACTCTAAATCCAACACGGTTTGTGCTAGCTTCTTGAAACTTGACAAAATAAAGCAGTTTCACGTTCTATCTCTATGTTTTGTTTCCTCTTGATGTAGCCCTAAGCCGTGACTGGCGAGAAACACTTTCATGGAAAGGGGTTGCCAAGCTTCCAAAAATTACGAATCTCCAGAAATCTCAGCAAATATTTTTTCACCCAAACTGGATGATACTTTCAGGTAATGATCAGTACACTAAGCCGACTTGGTTCCCCAAATTTCGTTCTTCTATGGTGAAGCGTTCATTTCCAGTAACAGTTTGAATTTTTAGGTTTCACTCTGTTTTCTCCTATATTCATAGATGTATTTGGAACTCTAAATCCAACACGGTTTGTGCTAGCTTCTTGAAACTTCACAAAATAAAGCAGTTTCACGTTCTATCTCTATGTGTTCTTTCCTCTTGAAGTAGGCCTATGCAGTGACTGGCGAGAAACACTTTCATGGAAAGGGGTTGCCAAGCTTCCTAAAATTACGAATCTCCAGAAATCTCAGCAAGTATTCTTTCACCCAAACTGGATGATACTTTCAGGTAATGATCAGTACACTAAGCCAACTTTGTTCCCCAAATTTCATTCTTCTATGTTGAAGCGTTCGTTTCTAATAACAGTTTGAATTTTTAGGTTTCACTCTGTTTTCTCCTATATTGATAGATGTTTTTGGAACTCTAAATCCAACACGGTTTGTGCTAGCTTCTTGAAACTTGACACAATAAAGTAGTTTCAGGTTCTATCTCTATGTTTTGTTTCCTCTTGATGTAGCCCTAAGCAGTGACTGGCAAGAAACACTTTCATGGAAAGGTGTTGCCAAGCTTCCAAAAATTACGAATCTCCAGAAATCTCAGCAAATATTTTTTCACCCAAACTGGATGATACTTTCAGGTAATGATCAGTACACTAAGATGACTTGGTTCTCCAAATTTCGTTCTTCTATGGTGAAGCGTTCATTTCCAGTAACAGTTTGAATTTTTAGGTTTCACTCTGTTTTCTCCTATATTGATAGATGTATTTGGAACTCTAAATCCAACAAGGTTTGTGCTAGCTACTGGAAACTTGACAAAATAAAGCAGTTTCACGTTCTATCTCTATGTTTTGTTTCCTCTTGATGTAGCCCTATGCAGTGACTGGCGAGAAACACTTTCATGGAAAGGGGTTGACAAGCTTCCAAAAATTACGAATCTCCAGAAATCTCAGCAAATATTTTTTCACCCAAACTGGATGATACTTTCAGGTAATGATCAGTACACTAAGCCGACTTGGTTCCCCAAATTTCGTTCTTCTATGGTGAAGCGTTCATTTCCAGTAACAGTTTGAATTTTTAGGTTTCACTCTGTTTTCTCCTATATTCATAGATGTATTTGGAACTCTAAATCCAACACGGTTTGTGCTAGCTTCTTGAAACTTGACAAAATAAAGCAGTTTCACGTTCTATCTCTATGTGTTCTTTCCTCTTGAAGTAGGCCTATGCAGTGACTGGCGAGAAACACTTTCATGGAAAGGGGTTGCCAAGCTTCCTAAAATTACGAATCTCCAGAAATCTCAGCAAGTATTTTTTCACCCAAACTGGATGATACTTTCAGGTAGTGATCAGTACACTAAGCCAACTTAGTTCCCCAAATTTCATTATTCTATGTTGAAGCATTCGTTTCTACTAACAGTTTGAATTTTTAGGTTTCACTCTGTTTTCTCCTATATTGATAGATGTATTTGGAACTCTAAATCAAGGTTTGTGCTAGCTTCTTGAATCTTGACAAAATAAAGCAGTTTCACGTTCTATCTCCACGTTTTGTTTCCTCTTGATGTAGCCCTAAGCAGTGACTGGCGAGAAACACTTTCATGGAAAGGGGTTGCCAAGCTTCCAAAAATTACGAATCTCCAGAAATCTCAGCAAATATTTTTTCACCCAAACTGGATGATACTTTCAGGTAATGATCAGTACACTAAGCCGACTTGGTTCCCCAAATTTCGTTCTTCTATGTTGAAGCGTTCATTTCCAGTAACAGTTTGAATTTTCCGGTTTCACTGTGTTTTCTCCTATATTGATAGATGTATTTGGAACTCTAAATCCAACACGGTTTGTGCTAGCTTCTTGAAACTTGACAAAATAAAGCAGTTTCACGTTCTATCTCCACGTTTTGTTTCCTCTTGATGTAGCCCTAAGCAGTGACTGGCGAGAAACACTTTCATGGAAACGGGTTGCCAAGCTTCCAAAAATTACGAATCTCCAGAAATCTCAGCAAATATTTTTTCACCCAAACTGGATGACACTTTCAGGTAATGATCAGTACACTAAGCCGACTTGGTTCCCCAAATTTCGTTCTTCTATGGTGAAGCGTTCATTTCCAGTAACAGTTTGAATTTTTAGGTTTCACTCTGTTTTCTCCTATATTGATAGATGTATTTGGAACTCTAAATCCAACACGGTTTGTGCTAGCTTCTGGAAACGTGACAAAATAAAGCAGTTTCACGTTCTATCTCTATGTGTTCTTTCCTCTTGAAGTAGGCCTATGCAGTGACTGGCGAGAAACACTTTCATGGAAAGGGGTTGCCAAGCTTCCTAAAATTACGAATCTCCAGAAATCTCAGCAAGTATTCTTTCACCCAAACTGGATGATACTTTCAGGTAATGATCAGTACACTAAGCCAACTTAGTTCCCCAAATTTCATTTTTCTATGTTGAAGCGTTCGTTTCTACTAACAGTTTGAATTTTTAGGTTTCACTCTGTTTTCTCCTATATTGATAGATGTATTTGGAACTCTAAATCCAACACGGTTTGTGCTAGCTTCTTGAAACTTGACCAAATGAAGCAGTTTCACGTTCTATCTCTATGTTTTGTTTCCTCTTGATGTAGTCCTAAGCAGTGACTGGCGAGAAACACTTTCATGGAAAGGGGTTGCCAAGCTTCCTAAAATTACGAATCTCCAGAAATCTCAGCAAATATTTTTTCACCCAAACTGGATGATACTTTCAGGTAATGATCAGTACACTAAGCCGACTGGGTTCCCCAAATTTCGTTCTTCTATGTTGAAGCGTTCATTTCCAGTAACAGTTTGAATTTTTAGGTTTCACTCTGTTTTCTCCTATATTGATAGATGTATTTGGAACTCTAAATCCAACACGGTTTGTGCTAGCTTCTTGAAACTTGACCAAATGAAGCAGTTTCACGTTCTATCTCTATGTTTTGTTTCCTCTTGATGTAGCCCTAAGCAGTGACTGGCGAGAAACACTTTCATGGAAAGGGGTTGCCAAGCTTCCAAAAATTACGAATCTCCAGAAATCTCAGCAAATATTTTTTCACCCAAACTGGATGATACTTTCAGGTAATGATCAGTACAATAAGCCAACTTGGTTCCCCAAATTTCGTTCTTCTATGTTGAAGCGTTCATTTCCAGTAACAGTTTGAATTTTTAGGTTTCACTCTGTTTTCTCCTATATTGATAGATGTATTTGGAACTCTAAATCCAACACGGTTTGTGCTAGCTTCTTGAAACTTCACAAAATAAAGCAGTTTTACGTTCTATCTCTATGTTTTGTTTCCTCTTGATGTAGCCCAAAGCAGTGACTGGCGAGAAACACTTTCATGGAAAGGGGTTGCCAAGCTTCCAAAAATTACGAATCTCCAGAAATCTCAGCAATTATTTTTTCACCCAAACTGGATGATACTTTCAGGTAATGATCAGTACACTAAGCCGACTTGGTTCCCCACATTTCGTTCTTCTATGGTGAAGCGTTCATTTCCAGTAACAGTTTGAATTTTTAGGTTTCACTCTGTTTTCTCCTATATTGATAGATGTATTTGGAACTCTAAATCCACCACGGTTTGTTCTAGCTTCTTGAAACTTGACAAAATAAAGCAGTTTCACGTTCTATCTCTATGTGTTCTTTCCTCTTGAAGTAGGCCTATGCAGTGACTGGCGAGAAACACTTTCATGGGAAGGGGTCGCCAAGCTTCCTAAAATTACGAATCACCAGAAATCTCAGCAAGTATTTTTTCACCCAAACTGGATGATACTTTCAGGTAATGATCAGTACACTAAGCCAACTTAGTTCCTAAAAATTTCATTCTTCTATGTTGAAGCGTTCGTTTCTACTAAGAGTTTGAATTTTTAGGTTTCACTCTGTTTTCTCCTATATTGATAGATGTATTTGGAACTCTAAATCAAGGTTTGTGCTAGCTTCTTGAATCTTGACAAAATAAAGCAGTTTCACGTTCTATCTCCACGTTTTGTTTCCTCTTGATGTAGCCCTAAGCAGTGACTGGCGAGAAACACTTTCATGGAAAGGGGTTGCCAAGCTTCCAAAAATTACGAATCTCCAGAAATCTCAGCAAATATTTTTTCACCCAAACTGGATGATACTTTCAGGTAATGATCAGTACACTAAGCCAACTTGGTTCCCCAAATTTCATTCTTCTATGTTGAAGCGTTCATTTCCAGTAACAGTTTGAATTTTTAGGTTTCACTGTGTTTTCTCCTATATTGATAGATGTATTTGGAACTCTAAATCCAACACGGTTTGTGCTAGCTTCTTGAAACTTGACAAAATAAAGCAGTTTCACGTTCTATCTCCACGTTTTGTTTCCTCTTGATGTAGCCCTAAGCAGTGACTGGCGAGAAACACTTTCATGGAAACGGGTTGCCAAGCTTCCAAAAATTACGAATCTCCAGAAATCTCAGCAAATATTTTTTCACCCAAACTGGATGACACTTTCAGGTAATGATCAGTACACTAAGCCGACGTGGTTCACCAAATTTCGTTCTTCTATGGTGAAGCGTTCATTTCCAGTAACAGTTTGAATTTTTAGGTTTCACTCTGTTTTCTCCTATATTCATAGATGTATTTGGAACTCTAAATCCAACACGGTTTGTGCTAGCTTCTTGAAACTTTACCAAATAAAGCAGTTTCACGTTCTATCTCTATGTTTTATTTCCTCTTGAAGTAGCCCTATGCAGTGACTGGCGAGTAACACTTTCATGGAAAGGGGTTGCCAAGCTTCCTAAAATTACGAATCTCCAGAAATCTCAGCAAGTATTCTTTCACCCAAACTGGATGATACTTTCAGGTAATGATCAGTACACTAAGCCAACTTAGTTCCCCAAATTTCATTCTTCTATGTTGAAGCGTTCGTTTCTACTAACAGTTTGAATTTTTAGGTTTCACTCTGTTTTCTCCTATATTGATAGATGTTTTTGGAACTCTAAATCCAACATGGTTTGTGCTAGCTTCTTGAAACTTGACACAATAAAGTAGTTTCAGGTTCTATCTCTATGTTTTGTTTCCTCTTGATGTAGTCCTAAGCAGTGACTGGCGAGAAACACTTTCGTGGAAAGGGGTTCCCAAGCTTCCAAAAATTACGAATCTTCAGAAATCTCAGCAAATATTTTTTCACCCAAACTGGATGATACTTTCAGGTAATGATCAGTACACTAAGCCGACTTGGTTCCCCAAATTTCGTTCTTCTATGTTGAAGCGTTCATTTCCAGTAACAGTTTGAATTTTTAGGTTTCACTCTGTTTTCTCCTATATTGATAGATGTATTTGGAACTCTAAATCCAACACGGTTTGTGCTAGCTTCTTGAAACTTGACCAAATGAAGCAGTTTCACGTTCTATCTCAATGTTTTGTTTCCTCTTGATGTAGCCCTAAGCAGTGACTGGCGAGAAACACTTTCATGGAAAGGGGTTGCCAAGCTTCCTAAAATTACGAATCTCCAGAAATCTCAGCAAATATTTTTTCACCCAAACTGGATGATACTTTCAGGTAATGATCAGTACAATAAGCCAACTTGGTTCCCCAAATTTCGTTCTTCTATGTTGAAGCGTTCATTTCCAGTAACAGTTTGAATTTTTAGGTTTCACTCTGTTTTCTCCTATATTGATAGATGTATTTGGAACTCTAAATCCAACACGGTTTGTGCTAGCTTCTTGAAACTTGACAAAATAAAGCAGTTTCATGTTCTATCTCTATGTTTTGTTATCTCTTGATGTAGCCCTAAGCAGTGACTGGTGAGAAACACTTTCATGGAAAGGGGTTGCCAAGCTTCCAAACATTACGAATCTCCAGAAATCTCAGCAAATATTTTTTCACCCAAACTGGATGATACTTTCAGGTAATGATCAGTACAATAAGCCAACTTGGTTCCCCAAATTTCGTTCTTCTATGTTGAAGCGTTCATTTCCAGTAACAGTTTGAATTTTTAGGTTTCACTCTGTTTTCTCCTATATTGATAGATGTATTTGGAACTCTAAATCCAACACGGTTTGTGCTAGCTTCTTGAAACTTGACAAAATAAAGCAGTTTCACGTTCTATCTCTATGTTTTGTTTCCTCTTGATGTAGCCCTAAGCAGTGACTGGTGAGAAACACTTTCATGGAAAGGGGTTGCCAAGCTTCCAAAAATTACGAATCTCCAGAAATCTCAGCAATTATTTTTTCACCCAAACTGGATGATACTTTCAGGTAATGATCAGTACACTAAGCCGACTTGGTTCCCCACATTTCTTTCTTCTATGGTGAAGCGTTCATTTCCAGTAACAGTTTGAATTTTTAGGTTTCACTCTGTTTTCTCCTATATTGATAGATGTATTTGGAACTCTAAATCCAACACGGTTTGTGCTAGCTTCTGGAAACTTGACAAAATAAAGCAGTTTCACGTTCTATCTCTATGTGTTCTTTCCTCTTGAAGTAGGCCTATGCAGTGACTGGCGAGAAACACTTTCATGGGAAGGGGTCGCCAAGCTTCCTAAAATTACGAATCACCAGAAATATCAGCAAGTATTTTTTCACCCAAACTGGATGATACTTTCAGGTAATGATCAGTACACTAAGCCAACTTAATTCCTAAAAATTTCATTCTTCTATGTTGAAGCGTTCGTTTCTACTAAGAGTTTGAATTTTTAGGTTTCACTCTGTTTTCTCCTATATTGATAGATGTATTTGGAACTCTAAATCCAACACGGTTTGTGCTAGCTTCTTGAAACTTGACAAAATAAAGCAGTTTCACGTTCTATCTCTATGTTTTGTTTCCTCTTGATGTAGCCCTAAGCAGTGACTGGCGAGAAACACTTTCATGGAAAGGGGTTCCCAAGCTTCCAAAAATTACGAATCTCCAGAAATCTCAGCAAATATTTTTTCACCCAAACTGGATGATACTTTCAGGTAATGATCAGTACACTAAGCCGACTTGGTTCCCCAAATTTCGTTCTTCTATGTTGAAGCGTTCATTTCCGGTAACAGTTTGAATTTTTAGGTTTCACTCTGTTTTCTCCTATATTGATAGATGTATTTGGAACTCTAAATCCAACACAGTTTGTGCTAGCTTCTTGAAACTTGACCAAATAAAGCAGTTTCACGTTCTATCTCTATGTGTTCTTTCCTCTTGAAGTAGGCCTATGCAGTGACTGGCGAGAAACACTTTCATGGAAAGGGGTTGCCAAGCTTCCTAAAATTACGAATCTCCAGAAATCTCAGCAAGTATTTTTTTACCCAAACTGGATGATACTTTCAGGTAATGATCAGTACACTAAGCCGACTTGGTTCCCCAAATTTCGTTCTTCTATGTTGAAGCGTTCATTTCCACTAACAGTTTGAATTTTCCGGTTTCACTGTGTTTTCTCCTATATTGATAGATGTATTTGGAACTCTAAATCCAACACGGTTTGTGCTAGCTTCTTGAAAGTTGACACAATAAAGTAGCTTCAGGTTCTATCTCTATGTTTTGTTTCCTCTTGATGTAGCCCTAAGCAGTGACTGGCGAGAAACACTTTCATGGAAAGGGGTTCCCAAGCTTCCAAAAATTACGAATCTCCAGAAATCTCAGCAAATATTTTTTCACCCAAACTGGATGATACTTTCAGGTAATGATCAGTACACTAAGCCGACATGGTTATCCAAATTTCGTTCTTCTATGTTGAAGCGTTCATTTCCAGTAACAGTTTGAATTTTTAGGTTTCACTGTGTTTTCTCCTATATTGATAGATGTATTTGGAACTCTAAATCCAACACGGTTTGTGCTAGCTTCTTGAAACTTGACAAAATAAAGCAGTTTCACGTTCTATCTCCACGTTTTGTTTCCTCTTGATGTAGCCCTAAGCAGTGACTGGCGAGAAACACTTTCATGGAAACGGGTTGCCAAGCTTCCAAAAATTACGAATCTCCAGAAATCTCAGCAAATATTTTTTCACCCAAACTGGATGACACTTTCAGGTAATGATCAGTACACTAAGCCGACTTGGTTCACCAAATTTCGTTCTTCTATGGTGAAGCGTTCATTTCCAGCAACAGTTTGAATTTTTAGGTTTCACTCTGTTTTCTCCTATATTGATAGATGTATTTGGAACTCTAAATACAACACGGTTTGTGCTAGCTTCTTGAAACTTGACAAAATAAAGCAGTTTTACGTTCTATCTCTATGTATTGTTTCCTCTTGATGTAGCCCTAAGCAGTGACTGGCGAGAAACACTTTCATGGAAAGGGGTTCCCAAGCTTCCAAAAATTACGAATCTCCAGAAATCTCAGCAAATATTTTTTCACCCAAACTGGATGATACTTTCAGGTAATGATCAGTACACTAAGCCGACTTGGTTCCCCAAATTTCGTTCTTCTATGGTGAAGCGTTCATTTCCAGTAACAGTTTGAATTTTTAGGTTTCACTCTGTTTTCTCCTATATTGATAGATGTATTTGGAACTCTAAATCCAACACGGTTTGTGCTAGCTTCTTGAAACTTGACAAAATAAAGCAGTTTCACGTTCTATCTCTATGTTTTATTTCCTCTTGAAGTAGCCCTATGCAGTGACTGGCGAGTAACACTTTCATGGAAAGGGGTTGCCAAGCTTCCTAAAATTACGAATCTCCAGAAATCTCAGCAAGTATTCTTTCACCCAAACTGGATGATACTTTCAGGTAATGATCAGTACACTAAGCCAACTTAGTTCCCCAAATTTCGTTCTTCTATGTTGAAGCGTTCATTTCCAGTAACAGTTTGAATTTTTAGGTTTCACTCTGTTTTCTCCTATATTGATAGATGTATTTGGAACTCTAAATCCAACACGGTTTGTGCTAGCTTCTTGAAACTTGACCAAATGAAGCAGTTTCACGTTCTATCTCAATGTTTTGTTTCCTCTTGATGTAGCCCTAAGCAGTGACTGGCGAGAAACACTTTCATGGAAAGGGGTTGCCAAGCTTCCTAAAATTACGAATCTCCAGAAATCTCAGCAAATATTTTTTCACCCAAACTGGATGATACTTTCAGGTAATGATCAGTACAATAAGCCAACTTGGTTCCCCAAATTTCGTTCTTCTATGTTGAAGCGTTCATTTCCAGTAACAGTTTGAATTTTTAGGTTTCACTCTGTTTTCTCCTATATTGATAGATGTATTTGGAACTCTAAATCCAACACGGTTTGTGCTAGCTTCTTGAAACTTGACAAAATAAAGCAGTTTCACGTTCTATCTCTATGTTTTGTTTCCTCTTGATGTAGCCCTAAGCAGTGACTGGCGAGAAACACTTTCATGGAAAGGGGTTGCCAAGCTTCCAAAAATTACGAATCTCCAGAAATCTCAGCAATTATTTTTTCACCCAAACTGGATGATACTTTCAGGTAATGATCAGTACACTAAGCCGACTTGGTTCCCCACATTTCGTTCTTCTATGGTGAAGCGTTCATTTCCAGTAACAGTTTGAATTTTTAGGTTTCACTCTGTTTTCTCCTATATTGATAGATGTATTTGGAACTCTAAATCCAACACAGTTTGTGCTAGCTTCTGGAAACTTGACAAAATAAAGCAGTTTCACGTTCTATCTCTATGTGTTCTTTCCTCTTGAAGTAGGCCTATGCAGTGACTGGCGAGAAACACTTTCATCGGAAGGGGTCGCCAAGCTTCCTAAAATTACGAATCACCAGAAATATCAGCAAGTATTTTTTCACCCAAACTGGATGATACTTTCAGGTAATGATCAGTACACTAAGCCAACTTAATTCCTAAAAATTTCATTCTTCTATGTTGAAGCGTTCGTTTCTACTAAGAGTTTGAATTTTTAGGTTTCACTCTGTTTTCTCCTATATTGATAGATGTATTTGGAACTCTAAATCCAACACGGTTTGTGCTAGCTTCTTGAAACTTGACAAAATAAAGCAGTTTCACGTTCTATCTCTATGTTTTGTTTCCTCTTGATGTAGCCCTAAGCAGTGACTGGCGAGAAACACTTTCATGGAAAGGGGTTGCCAAGCTTCCAAAAATTACGAATCTCCAGAAATCTCAGCAAATATTTTTTCACCCAAACTGGATGATACTTTCAGGTAATGATCAGTACACTAAGCCGACTTGGTTCCCCAAATTTCGTTCTTCTATGGTGAAGCGTTCATTTCCGGTAACAGTTTGAATTTTTAGGTTTCACTCTGTTTTCTCCTATATTGATAGATGTATTTGGAACTCTAAATCCAACACAGTTTGTGCTAGCTTCTTGAAACTTGACCAAATAAAGCAGTTTCACGTTCTATCTCTATGTTTTGTTTCCTCTTGATGTAGCCCTAAGCAGTGACTGGCGAGAAACACTTTCATGGAAAGGGGTTGACAAGCTTCCAAAAATTACGAATCTCCAGAAATCTCAGCAAATATTTTTTCACCCAAACTGGATGATACTTTCAGGTAATGATCAGTACACTAAGCCGACTTGGTTCCCCAAATTTCGTTCTTCTATGGTGAAGCGTTCATTTCCAGTAACAGTTTGAATTTTTAGGTTTCACTCTGTTTTCTCCTATATTGATAGATGTATTTGGAACTCTAAATCCAACACGGTTTGTGCTAGCTTCTGGAAACTTGAGAAAATAAAGCACTTTCACGTTCTATCTCTATGTGTTCTTTCCTCTTGAAGTAGGCCTATGCAGTGACTGGCGAGAAACACTTTCATGGAAAGGGGTTGCCAAGCTTCCTAAAATTACGAATCTCCAGAAATCTCAGCAAGTATTTTTTTACCCAAACTGGATGATACTTTCAGGTAATGATCAGTACACTAAGCCGACTTGGTTCCCCAAATTTCGTTCTTCTATGTTGAAGCGTTCATTTCCAGTAACAGTTTGAATTTTCCGGTTTCACTGTGTTTTCTCCTATATTGATAGATGTATTTGGAACTCTAAATCCAACACGGTTTGTGCTAGCTTCTTGAAAGTTGACACAATAAAGTAGCTTCAGGTTCTATCTCTATGTTTTGTTTCCTCTTGATGTAGCCCTAAGCAGTGACTGGCGAGAAACACTTTCATGGAAAGGGGTTCCCAAGCTTCCAAAAATTACGAATCTCCAGAAATCTCAGCAAATATTTTTTCACCCAAACTGGATGATACTTTCAGGTAATGATCAGTACACTAAGCCGACATGGTTATCCAAATTTCGTTCTTCTATGTTGAAGCGTTCATTTCCAGTAACAGTTTGAATTTTTAGGTTTCACTGTGTTTTCTCCTATATTGATAGATGTATTTGGAACTATAAATCCAACACGGTTTGTGCTAGCTTCTTGAAACTTGACAAAATAAAGCAGTTTCACGTTCTATCTCCACGTTTTGTTTCCTCTTGATGTAGCCCTAAGCAGTGACTGGCGAGAAACACTTTCATGGAAACGGGTTGCCAAGCTTCCAAAAATTACGAATCTCCAGAAATCTCAGCAAATATTTTTTCACCCAAACTGGATGACACTTTCAGGTAATGATCAGTACACTAAGCCGACTTGGTTCACCAAATTTCGTTCTTCTATGGTGAAGCGTTCATTTCCAGTAACAGTTTGAATTTTTAGGTTTCACTCTGTTTTCTCCTATATTGATAGATGTATTTGGAACTCTAAATACAACACGGTTTGTGCTAGCTTCGTGAAACTTGACAAAATAAAGCAGTTTCACGTTCTATCTCTATGTATTGTTTCCTCTTGATGTAGCCCTAAGCAGTGACTGGCGAGAAACACTTTCATGGAAAGGGGTTCCCAAGCTTCCAAAAATTACGAATCTCCAGAAATCTCAGCAAATATTTTTTCACCCAAACTGGATGATACTTTCAGGTAATGATCAGTACACTAAGCCGACTTGGTTCCCCAAATTTCGTTCTTCTATGGTGAAGCGTTCATTTCCAGTAACAGTTTGAATTTTTAGGTTTCACTCTGTTTTCTCCTATATTGATAGATGTATTTGGAACTCTAAATCCAACACGGTTTGTGCTAGCTTCTTGAAACTTTACCAAATAAAGCAGTTTCACGTTCTATCTCTATGTTTTATTTCCTCTT
Source organism: Spermophilus citellus (assembly GCF_964194105.1). Lineage (NCBI taxonomy): Eukaryota > Metazoa > Chordata > Mammalia > Rodentia > Sciuridae > Spermophilus > Spermophilus citellus. The sequence goes on along the minus strand of NC_138191.1, from coordinate 32,706,838 downwards.
GAAGTAGCCCTATGCAGTGACTGGCGAGTAACACTTTCATGGAAAGGGGTTGCCAAGCTTCCTAAAATTACGAATCTCCAGAAATCTCAGCAAGTATTCTTTCACCCAAACTGGATGATACTTTCAGGTAATGATCAGTACACTAAGCCAACTTAGTTCCCCAAATTTCATTCTTCTATGTTGAAGCGTTCGTTTCTACTAACAGTTTGAATTTTTAGGTTTCACTCTGTTTTCTCCTATATTGATAGATGTTTTTGGAACTCAAAATCCAACATGGTTTGTGCTAGCTTCTTGAAACTTGACACAATAAAGTAGTTTCAGGTTCTATCTCTATGTTTTGTTTCCTCTTGATGTAGTCCTAAGCAGTGACTGGCGAGAAACACTTTCGTGGAAAGGGGTTCCCAAGCTTCCAAAAATTACGAATCTTCAGAAATCTCAGCAAATATTTTTTCACCCAAACTGGATGATACTTTCAGGTAATGATCAGTACACTAAGCCGACTTGGTTCCCCAAATTTCGTTCTTCTATGTTGAAGCGTTCATTTCCAGTAACAGTTTGAATTTTTAGGTTTCACTCTGTTTTCTCCTATATTGATAGATGTATTTGGAACTCTAAATCCAACACGGTTTGTGCTAGCTTCTTGAAACTTGACCAAATGAAGCAGTTTCACGTTCTATCTCAATGTTTTGTTTCCTCTTGATGTAGCCCTAAGCAGTGACTGGCGAGAAACACTTTCATGGAAAGGGGTTGCCAAGCTTCCTAAAATTACGAATCTCCAGAAATCTCAGCAAATATTTTTTCACCCAAACTGGATGATACTTTCAGGTAATGATCAGTACAATAAGCCAACTTGGTTCCCCAAATTTCGTTCTTCTATGTTGAAGCGTTCATTTCCAGTAACAGTTTGAATTGTTAGGTTTCACTCTGTTTTCTCCTATATTGATAGATGTATTTGGAACTCTAAATCCAACACGGTTTGTGCTAGCTTCTTGAAACTTGACAAAATAAAGCAGTTTCACGTTCTATCTCTATGTTTTGTTATCTCTTGATGTAGCCCTAAGCAGTGACTGGTGAGAAACACTTTCATGGAAAGGGGTTGCCAAGCTTCCAAAAATTACGAATCTCCAGAAATCTCAGCAAATATTTTTTCACCCAAACTGGATGATACTTTCAGGTAATGATCAGTACAATAAGCCAACTTGGTTCCCCAAATTTCGTTCTTCTATGTTGAAGCGTTCATTTCCAGTAACAGTTTGAATTTTTAGGTTTCACTCTGTTTTCTCCTATATTGATAGATGTATTTGGAACTCTAAATCCAACACGGTTTGTGCTAGCTTCTTGAAACTTGACAAAATAAAGCAGTTTCACGTTCTATCTCTATGTTTTGTTTCCTCTTGATGTAGCCCTAAGCAGTGACTGGTGAGAAACACTTTCATGGAAAGGGGTTCCCAAGCTTCCAAAAATTACGAATCTCCAGAAATCTCAGCAATTATTTTTTCACCCAAACTGGATGATACTTTCAGGTAATGATCAGTACACTAAGCCGACTTGGTTCCCCACATTTCGTTCTTCTATGGTGAAGCGTTCATTTCCAGTAACAGTTTGAATTTTTAGGTTTCACTCTGTTTTCTCCTATATTGATAGATGTATTTGGAACTCTAAATCCAACACGGTTTGTGCTAGCTTCTGGAAACTTGACAAAATAAAGCAGTTTCACGTTCTATCTCTATGTGTTCTTTCCTCTTGAAGTAGGCCTATGCAGTGACTGGCGAGAAACACTTTCATGGGAAGGGGTCGCCAAGCTTCCTAAAATTACGAATCACCAGAAATATCAGCAAGTATTTTTTCACCCAAACTGGATGATACTTTCAGGTAATGATCAGTACACTAAGCCAACTTAATTCCTAAAAATTTCATTCTTCTATGTTGAAGCGTTCGTTTCTACTAAGAGTTTGAATTTTTAGGTTTCACTCTGTTTTCTCCTATATTGATAGATGTATTTGGAACTCTAAATCCAACACGGTTTGTGCTAGCTTCTTGAAACTTGACAAAATAAAGCAGTTTCACGTTCTATCTCTATGTTTTGTTTCCTCTTGATGTAGCCCTAAGCAGTGACTGGCGAGAAACACTTTCATGGAAAGGGGTTGCCAAGCTTCCAAAAATTACGAATCTCCAGAAATCTCAGCAAATATTTTTTCACCCAAACTGGATGATACTTTCAGGTAATGATCAGTACACTAAGCCGACTTGGTTCCCCAAATTTCGTTCTTCTATGTTGAAGCGTTCATTTCCGGTAACAGTTTGAATTTTTAGGTTTCACTCTGTTTTCTCCTATATTGATAGATGTATTTGGAACTCTAAATCCAACACAGTTTGTGCTAGCTTCTTGAAACTTGACCAAATAAAGCAGTTTCACGTTCTATCTCTATGTTTTGTTTCCTCTTGATGTAGCCCTAAGCAGTGACTGGCGAGAAACACTTTCATGGAAAGGGGTTGACAAGCTTCCAAAAATTACGAATCTCCAGAAATCTCAGCAAATATTTTTTCACCCAAACTGGATGATACTTTCAGGTAATGATCAGTACACTAAGCCGACTTGGTTCCCCAAATTTCGTTCTTCTATGGTGAAGCGTTCATTTCCAGTAACAGTTTGAATTTTTAGGTTTCACTCTGTTTTCTCCTATATTGATAGATGTATTTGGAACTCTAAATCCAACACGGTTTGTGCTAGCTTCTGGAAACTTGACAAAATAAAGCACTTTCACGTTCTATCTCTATGTGTTCTTTCCTCTTGAAGTAGGCCTATGCAGTGACTGGCGAGAAACACTTTCATGGAAAGGGGTTGCCAAGCTTCCTAAAATTACGAATCTCCAGAAATCTCAGCAAGTATTTTTTTACCCAAACTGGATGATACTTTCAGGTAATGATCAGTACACTAAGCCAACTTAGTTCCCCAAATTTCATTCTTCTATGTTGAAGCGTTCATTTCTACTAACAGTTTGAATTTTTAGGTTTCACTCTGTTTTCTCCTATATTGATAGATGTATTTGGAACTCTAAATCCAACACGGTTTGTGCTAGCTTCTTGAAACTTGACACAATAAAGTAGCTTCAGGTTCTATCTCTATGTTTTGTTTCCTCTTGATGTAGCCCTAAGCAGTGACTGGCGAGAAACACTTTCATGGAAAGGGGTTCCCAAGCTTCCAAAAATTACGAATCTCCAGAAATCTCAGCAAATATTTTTTCACCCAAACTGGATGATACTTTCAGGTAATGATCAGTACACTAAGCCATCTTGGTTCCCCAAATTTCGTTCTTCTATGGTGAAGCGTTCATTTCCAGTAACAGTTTGAATTTTTAGGTTTCACTCTGTTTTCTCCTATATAGATAGATGTATTTGGAACTATAAATCCAACACGGTTTGTGCTAGCTTCTTGAAACTTGACAAAATAAAGCAGTTTCACGTTCTATCTCTATGTGTTCTTTCCTCTTAAAGAAGCCCTATGCAGTGACTGGCGAGAAACACTTTCATGGAAAGGGGTTCCCAAGCTTCCTAAAATTACGAATCTCCAGAAATCTCAGCAAGTATTTTTTCACCCAAACTGGATGATACTTTCAGGTAATGATCAGTACACTAAGCCAACTTAGTTCCCCAAATTTCATTCTTCTATGTTGAAGCGTTCGTTTCTACTAACAGTTTGAATTTTTAGGTTTCACTGTGTTTTCTCCTATATTGATAGATGTATTTGGAACTCTAAATCCAACACGGTTTGTGCTAGCTTCTTGAAACTTGACACAATAAAGTAGTTTCATTTTCTATCTCTATGTTTTGTTTCCTCTTGATGTAGCCCTATGCAGTGACTGGCGAGAAACACTTTCATGGAAAGGGGTTGCCAAGCTTCCAAAAATTACGAATCTCCAGAAATCTCAGCAAATATTTTTTCACCCAAACTGGATGATACTTTCAGGTAATGATCAGTACACTAAGCCGACTTGGTTCCCCAAATTTCGTTCTTCTATGGTGAGGCGTTCATTTCCAGTAACTGTTTGAATTTTTAGGTTTCACTCTGTTTTCTCCTATATTGATAGATGTATTTGGAACTCTAAATCCAACACGGTTTGTGCTAGCTTCTTGAAACTTTACAAAATAAAGCAGTTTCACATTCTATCTCTATGTTTTGTTTCCTCTTGATGTAGCCCTAAGCAGTGACTGGCGAGAAACACTTTCATGGAAAGGGGTTCCCAAGCTTCCAAAAATTACGAATCTCCAAAAATCTCAGCAAATATTTTTTCACCCATTCTGGATGATACTTTCAGGTAATGATCAGTACACTAATCCGACTTGGTTCCCCAAATTTCGTTCTTCTATGGTGAAGCGTTCATTTCCAGTAACAGTTTGAATTTTTAGGTTTCACTCTGTTTTCTCCTATATTGATAGATGTATTTGGAACTCTAAATCCAACACGGTTTGTGCTAGCTTCTGGAAACTTGACAAAATAAAGCAGTTTCACGTTCTATCTCTATGTGTTCTTTAATCTTGAAGTAGGCCTATGCAGTGACTGGCGAGAAACACTTTCATGGAAAGGGGTTGCCAACCTTCCAAAAATTACGAATCTCCAGTAATCTCAGCAAGTATTTTTTCACCCAAACTAGATGATACTTTCAGGTAATGATCAGTACACTAAGAAAACTTAGTTCCCCAAATTTCATTCTTCTATGTTGAAGCGTTCGTTTCTACTAACAGTTTGAATTTTTAGGTTTCACTCTGTTTTCTCCTATATTGATAGATGTATTTGGAACTCTAAATCCAACACGGTTTGTGCTAGCTTCTTGAAACTTGACACAATAAAGTAGTTTCCGGTTCTATCTCTATGTTTTGTTTACTCTTGATGTAGCCCTAAGCAGTGACTGGCGAGAAACACTTTCATGGAAAGGGGTTCCCAAGCTTCCAAAAAGTACGAATCTCCAGAAATCTCAGCAAATATTTTTTCACCTAAACTGGATGATACTTTCAGGTAATGATCAGTACACTAAGCCGACTTGGTTCCCCAAATTTCGTTCTTCTATGGTGAAGCGTTCATTTCCAGTAACAGTTTGAATTTTTAGGTTTCACTCTGTTTTCTCCTATATTGATAGATGTATTTGGAACTCTAAATCCAACACGGTTTGTGCTAGCTTCTTGAAACTTGACAAAATAAAGCAGTTTCACGTTCTATCTCTATGTGTTCTTTCCTTTTGAAGTAGGCCTATGCAGTGACTGGCGAGAAACACTTTCATGGAAAGGGGTTGCCAAGCTTCCTTAAATTACGAATCTCCAGAAATCTCAGCAAGTATTTTTTCACCCAAACTGGATGATACTTTCAAGTAGTGATCAGTACACTAAGCCAACTTAGTTCCCCAAATTTCATTCTTCTATGTTGAAGCGTTCGTTTCTACTAACAGTTTGAATTTTTAGGTTTCACTCTGTTTTCTCCTATATTGATAGATGTATTTGGAACTCTAAATCCAACACGGTTTGTGCTAGCTTCTTGAAACTTGAGACAATAAAGTAGTTTCAGGTTCTATCTCTATGTTTTGTTTCCTCTTGATGTAGCCCTAAGCAGTGACTGGCGAGAAACACTTTCATGGAAAGGGGTTGCCAAGCTTCCAAAAATTACGAATCTCCAGAAATCTCAGCAAATATTTTTTCACCCAAACTGGATGATACTTTCAGGTAATGATCAGTACCCTAAGCCGACTTGGTTCCCCAAATTTCGTTCTTCTATGGTGAAGCGTTCATTTCCAGTAACAGTTTGAATTTTTAGGTTTCACTCTGTTTTCTCCTATATTGATAGATGTATTTGGAACTCTAAATCCAACACGGTGTGTGCTAGCTTCTTGAAACTTGACAAATAAGGCAGTTTCACGTTCTATCTCAATGTTTTGTTTCCTCTTGATGTAGCCCTAAGCAGTGACTGGCGAGAAACACTTTCATGGAAAGGGGTTCCCAAGCTTCCAAAAATTACGAATCTCCAGAAATCTCAGCAAATATTTTTTCACCCAAACTGGATGATACTTTCATGTAATGATCAGTACACTAATCCGACTTGGTTCCCCAAATTTCGTTATTCTATGGTGAAGCGTTCATTTCCAGTAACAGTTTGAATTTTTAGGTTTCACTCTGTTTTCTCCTATATTGATAGATGTATTTGGAACTCTAAATCCAACACGGTTTATGCTAGCTTCTGGAAACTTGACAAAATAAAGCAGTTTCACGTTCTATCTCTATGTGTTCTTTCCTCTTGAAGTAGGCCTATGCAGTGACTGGCGAGAAACACTTTCATGGAAAGGGGTTGCCAACATTCCTAAAATTACGAATCTCCAGAAATCTCAGCAAGTATTTTTTCACCCAAACTAGATGATACTTTCAGGTAATGATGAGTACACTAAGCCAACTTAGTTCCCCAAATTTCATTCTTCTATGTTGAAGCGTTCGTTTCTACTAACAGTTTGAATTTTTAGGTTTCACTCTGTTTTCTCCTATATTGATAGATGTATTTGGAACTCTAAATCCAACACGGTTTGTGCTAGCTTCTTGAAACTTGAGACAATAAAGTAGTTTCCGGTTCTATCTCTATGTTTTGTTTCCTCTTGATGTAGCCCTAAGCAGTGACTGGCGAGAAACACTTTCATGGAAAGGGGTTGCCAAGCTTCCAAAACTTACGAATCTCCAGAAATCTCAGCAAATATTTTTTCACCCAAACTGGATGATACTTTCAGGTAATGATCAGTACACTAAGCCGACTTGGTTCCCCAAATTTCGTTCTTCTATGGTGAAGCGTTCATTTCCAGTAACAGTTTGAATTTTTATGTTTCACTCTGTTTTCTCCTATATTGATAGATGTATTTGGAACTCTAAATCCACCACGGTTTGTGCTAGCTTCTTGAAACTTGACAAAATAAAGCAGTTTCACGTTCTATCTCTATGTGTTCTTTCCTCTTGAAGTAGGCCTATGCAGTGACTGGCGAGAAACACTTCCATGGAAAGGGGTTGCCAAGCTTCCTAAAATTACGAATCTCCAGAAATCTCAGCAAGTATTTTTTCACCCAAACTGGATGATACTTTCAGGTAATGATCAGTACACTAAGCCAACTTAGTTCCCCAAATTTCATTCTTCTATGTTGAAGCGTTCGTTTCTACTAACAGTTTGAATTTTTAGGTTTCACTCTGTTTTCTCCTATATTGATAGATGTATTTGGAACTCTAAATCCAACACGGTTTGTGCTAGCTTCTTGAAACTTGAGACAATAAAGTAGTTTCAGGTTCTATCTCTATGTTTTGTTTCCTCTTGATGTAGCCCTAAGCAGTGACTGGCGAGAAACACTTTCATGGAAAGGTGTTGCCAAGCTTCCAAAAATTATGAATCTCCAAAAATCTCAGCAAATATTTTTTCACCCAAACTGGATGATACTTTCAGGTAATGATCAGTACACTAAGCCAACTTCGTTCCCCAAATTTCGTTCTTCTATGGTGAAGCGTTCATTTCCAGTAACAGTTTGAATTTTTAGGTTTCACTCTGTTTTCTCCTATATTGATAGATGTATTTGGAACTCTAAATCCAACACGGTTTGTGCTAGCTTCTTGAAACTTGACAAAATAAGGCAGTTTCACGTTCTATCTCTATGTTTTGTTTCCTCTTGATGTAGCCCTAAGCAGTGACTGGCGAGAAACACTTTCATGGAAAGGGGTTCCCAAGCTTCCAAAAATTACGAATCTTTAGAAATCTCAGCAAATATTTTTTCACCCAAACTGGATGATACTTTCAGGTAATGATCAGTAAACTAAGCCGACTTGGTTCCCCAAATTTCGTTCTTCTATGGTGAAGCGTTTATTTCCAGTAACAGTTTGAATTTTTAGGTTTCACTCTGTTTTCTCCTATATTGATAGATGTATTTGGAACTCTAAATCCAACACGGTTTGTGCTAGCTTCTGGAAACTTGACAAAATAAAGCAGTTTCATGTTCTATCTCTATGTGTTCTTTCCTTTTGAAGTAGCCCTATGCAGTGACTGGCGAGAAACACTTTCATGGAAAGGGGTTGCCAAGCTTCCTAAAATTACGAATCTCCAGAAATCTCAGCAAGTATTTTTTCACCCAAACTGGATGATACTTTCAGGTAATGATCAGTATACTAAGCCAACTTAGTTCCCCAAATTTCATTCTTCTATGTTGAAGCGTTCATTTCTACTAACAGTTTGAATTTTTAGGTTTCACTCTGTTTTCTCCTATATTGATTGATGTATTTGGAACTCTAAATCCAACACGGTTTGTGCTAGCTTCTTGAAACTTGACACAATAAAGTAGTTTCCGGTTCTATCTCTATGTTTTGTTTCCTCTTGATGTAGCCCTAAGCAGTGACTGGCGAGAAACACTTTCATGGAAAGGGGTTCCCAAGCTTCCAAAAATTACGAATCTCCAGAAATCTCAGCAAATATTTTTTCACCCAAACTGGATGATACTTTCAGGTAATGATCAGTACACTAAGCCGACTTGGTTCCCCAAATTTCGTTCTTCTATGGTGAAGCGTTCATTTCCAGTAACAGTTTGAATTTTTAGGTTTCACTCTGTTTTCTCCTATATTGATAGATGTATTTGGAATTCTAAATCCAACACAGTTGTGCTAGCTTCTTGAAACTTGAAAAAATAAAGCAGTTTCACGTTCTATATCTATGTGTTTTTTCCTCTTGAAGTAGGCCTATGCAGTGACTGGCGAGAAACACTTTCAGGGAAAGGGGTTGCCAAGCTTCCTAAAATTACGAATCTCCAGAAATCTCAGCAAGTATTTTTGCACCCAAACTGGATGATACTTTCAGGTAATGATCAGTACACTAAGCCAACTTAGTTCCCCAAATTTCATTCTTCTATGTTGAAGCGTTCGTTTCTACTAACAGTTTGAAATTTTAGGTTTCACTCTGTTTTCTCCTATATTGATAGATGTATTTGGAACTCTAAATCCAACACGGTTTGTGCTACCTTCTGGATACTTGACAAAATAAAGCAGTTTCACGTTCTATCTCTATGTTTTGTTTCCTCTTGATGTAGCCCTAAGCAGTGACTGGCGAGAAACACTTTCATGGAAAGGGGTTCCCAAGCTTCCAAAAATTACGAATCTCCAGAAATCTCAGCAAATATTTTTTCACCCAAACTGGATGATACTTTCAGGTAATGATCAGTACACTAAGCCGACTTGGTTCCCCAAATTTCGTTCTTCTATGGTGAAGCATTCATTTTCAGTAACAGTTTGAATTTTTAGGTTTCACTCTGTTTTCTCCTATATTGATAGATGTATTTGGAATTCTAAATCCAACACAGTTGTGCTAGCTTCTTGAAACTTGAAAAAATAAAGCAGTTTCACGTTCTATATCTATGTGTTCTTTCCTCTTGAAGTAGGCCTATGCAGTGACTGGCGAGAAACACTTTCATGGAAAGGGGTTGCCAAGCTTCCTAAAATTACGAATCTCCAGAAATCTCAGCAAGTATTTTTGCACCCAAACTGGATGATACTTTCAGGTAATGATCAGTACACTAAGCCAACTTAGTTCCCCAAATATCATTCTTCTATGTTGAAGCGTTCGTTTCTACTAACAGTTTGAAATTTTAGGTTTCACTCTGTTTTCTCCTATATTGATAGATGTATTTGGAACTCTAAATCCACCACGGTTTGTGCTAGCTTCTTGAAACTTGACAAAATAAAGCAGTTTCACGTTCTATCTCTATGTGTTCTTTCCTCTTAAAGTAGGCCTATGCAGTGACTGGCGAGAAACACTTTCATGGAAAGGGGTTGCCAAGCTTCCTAAAATTACGAATCTCCAGAAATCTCAGCAAGTATTTTTTCACCCAAACTGGATGATACTTACAGGTAATGATCAGTACACTAAGCCAACTTGGTTCCCCAAATTTCATTTTTCTATGTTGAAGCGTTCCTTTCTACTAACAGTTTGAATTTTTAGGTTTCACTCTGTTTTCTCCTATATTGATAGATGTATTTGGAACTCTAAATCCAACACGGTTTGTGCTAGCTTCTTGAAACTTGAGACAATAAAGTAGTTTCAGGTTCTATCTCTATGTTTTGTTTCCTCTTGATGTAGCCCTAAGCAGTGACTGGCGAGAAACACTTTCATGGAAAGGGGTTGCCAAGCTTCCAAAAATTACGAATCTCCAGAAATCTCAGCAAATATTTTTTCACCCAAACTGGATGATACTTTCAGGTAATGATCAGTACACTAAGCCAACTTGGTTCCCCAAATTTCGTTCTTCTATGGTGAAGCGTTCATTTCCAGTAACAGTTTGAATTTTTAGGTTTCACTCTGTTTTCTCCTATATTGATAGATGTATTTGGAACTCTAAAACCAACACGGTTTGTGCTAGCTTCTTGAAACTTTACCAAATAAAGCAGTTTCACGTTCTATCTCTATGTTTTATTTCCTCTTGATGTAGCCCTAAGCAGTGACTGGCGAGAAACACTTTCATGGAAAGGGGTTGCCAAGCTTCCAAAAATTACGAATCTCCAGAAATCTCAGCAAATATTTTTTCACCCAAACAGGATGACACTTTCAGGTAATGATCAGTACACTAAGCCGACTTGGTTCCCCAAATTTCGTTCTTCTATGTTGAAGCGTTCATTTCCAGTAACAGTTTGAATTTTTAGGTTTCACTCTGTTTTCTCCTATATTGATAGATGTATTTGGAACTCTAAATCCAACACGGTTTGTGCTAGCTTCTTGAAACTTGGCAAAATACAGCAGTTTCACGTTCTATCTCTATGTTTTGTTTCCTCTTGATGTAGCCCTAAGCAGTGACTGGCGAGAAACACTTTCATGGAAAGGGGTTCCCAAGCTTCCAAAAATTACGAATCTCCAGAAATCTCAGCAAATATTTTTTCACCCTAACTGGATGATACTTTCAGGTAATGATCAGTACACTAAGCCGACTTGGTTCCCCAAATTTCGTTTTTCTATGGTGAAGCGTTCATTTCCAGTAACAGTTTGAATTTTTAGGTTTCACTCTGTTTTCTCCTATATTGATAGATGTATTTGGAACTCTAAATCCACCACGGTTTGTGCTAGCTTCTTGAAACTTGACAAAATGAAGCAGTTTCACGTTCTATCTCTATGTGTTCTTTCCTCTTGAAGTAGGCCTATGCAGTGACTGGCGAGAAACACTTTCATGGAAAGGGGTTGCCAAGCTTCCTAAAATTACGAATCTCCAGAAATCTCAGCAAGTATTTTTTCACCCAAACTGGATGATACTTTCAGGTAATGATCAGTACACTAAGCCAATTTAGTTCCCCAAATTTCATTCTTCTATGTTGAAGCGTTCGTTTCTACTCACAATTTAAATTTTTAGGTTTCACTCTGTTTTCTCCTATATTGATAGATGTATTTGGAACTCTAAATCCAACACGGTTTGTGCTAGCTTCTTGAAACTTGACACAATAAAGTAGTTTCCAGTTCTATCTCTATGTTTTGTTTCCTCTTGATGTAGCCCTAAGCAGTGACTGGAGAGAAACACTTTCATGGAAAGGGGTTCTCAAGTTTCCAAAACTTACGAATCTCCAGAAATCTCAGCAAATATTTTTTCACCCAAACTGGATGATAAATTCAGGTAATGATCAGTACACTAAGCTGACTTGGTTCCCCAAATTTCGTTCTTCTATGGTGAAGCGTTCATTTCCAGTAACAGTTTGAATTTTTAGGTTTCACTCTGTTTTCTCCTATATTGATAGATGTATTTGGAACTCTAAATCCAACACGGTTTGTGCTAGCTTCTTGAAACTTGACAAAATAAAGCTGTTTCACGTTCGATCTCTATGTGTTCTTTCCTCTTGAAGTAGGCCTATGCAGTGACTGGCGAGAAACACTTTCATGGAAAGGGGTTGCCAAGCTTCCTAAAATTACGAATCTCCAGAAATCTAAGCAAGTATTTTTTCACCCAAACTGGATGATACTTTCAGGTAATGATCAGTACACTAAGTCGACTTGGTTCCCCAAATTTCGTTCTTCTATGGTGAAGCGTTCATTTCCAGTAACAGTTTGAATTTTTAGGTTTCACTCTGTTTTCTCCTATATTGATAGATGTATTTGGAACTCTAAATCCAACCCGGTTGTGCTAGCTTCTTGAAACTTGAAAAAATAAAGCAGTTTCACGTTCTACATCTATGTGTTCTTTCCTCTTGAAGTAGCCCTATGCAGTGACTGGCGAGAAACACTTTCATGGAAAGGGGTTGCCAAGCTTCCTAAAATTACGAATCTCCAGAAATCTCAGCAAGTATTTTTGCACCCAAACTGGATGATACTTTCAGGTAATGATCAGTACACTAAGCCAACTTAGTTCCCCAAATTTCATTCTTCTATGTTGACGCGTTCGTTTCTACTAACAGTTTGAAATTTTAGGTTACACTCTGTTTTCTCTTATATTGATAGATGTATTTGGAACTCTAAATCCAACACGGTTTGTGCTAGCTTCTTGAAACTTGACACAATAAAGTAGTTTCTGGTTCTATCTCTATGTTTTGTTTCCTCTTGATGTAGCCCTATGCAGTGACTGGCGAGAAACACTTTCATGGAAAGGGGTTGCCAAGCTTCCAAAACTTACGAATCTCCAGAAATCTCAGCAAAAATTTTTTCACCCAAACTAGATGATACTTTCAGGTAATGATCAGTACACTAAGCCGACTTGGTTCCCCAAATTTCGTACTTCTATGGTGAAGCGTTCATTTCCTGTAACAGTTTGAATTTTTAGGTTTCACTCTGTTTTCTCCTATATTGATAGATGTATTTGGAACTCTAAATCCAACACGGTTTGTGCTAGCTTCTGGAAACTTGACCAAATAAAGCAGTTTCACGTTCTATCTCTATGTGTTCTTTCCTCTTGAAGTAGGCCTATGCAGTGACTGGCGAGAAACACTTTCATGGAAAGGGGTTGCCAAGCTTCCTAAAATTACGAATCTCCAGAAATCTCAGCAAGTATTTTTTCACCCAAACTGGATGATACTTTCAGGTAATGATCAGTACACTAAGCCAATTTAGTTCCCCAAATTTCATTCTTCTATGTTGAAGCGTTCGTTTCTACTAACCGTTTGAATTTTTAGGTTTCACTCTGTTATCTCCTATATTGATAGATGTATTTGGAACTCTAAATCCAACACGGTTTGTGCTAGCTTCTTGAAACTTGAGACAATAAAGTAGTTTCAGGTTCTATCTCTATGTTTTGTTTCCTCTTGATGTAACCCTAAGCAGTGACTGGCGAGAAACACTTTCATGGAAAGGGGTTGCCAAGCTTCCAAAAATTACGAATCTCCAGAAATCTCAGCAAATATTTTTTCACCCAAACTGGATGATACTTTCAGGTAATGATCAGTACACGAAGCCGACTTGGTTCCCCAAATTTCGTTCTTCTATGGTGAAGCGTTCATTTCCAGTAACAGTTTGAATTTTTAGGTTTCACTCTGTTTTCTCCTATATTGATAGATGTATTTGGAACTCTAAATCCAACACGGTTTGTGCTAGCTTCTTGAAACTTGACAAAATAAAGCAGTTTCACGTTCTATTTCTATGTTTTGTTTCCTCTTGATGTAGCCCTAAGCAGTGACTGGCGAGAAACACTTTCATGGAAAGGGGTTGACAAGCTTCCAAAAATTACGAATCTCCAGAAATCTCAGCAAATATTTTTTCACCCAAACTGGATGACACTTTCAGGTAATGATCAGTACACTAAGCCGACTTGGTTCCCCAAATTTCGTTCTTCTATGGTGAAGCGTTCATTTCCAGTAACAGTTTGAATTTTTAGGTTTCACTCTGTTTTCTCCTATATAGATAGATGTATTTGGAACTCTAAATCCAACACGGTTTGTGCTAGCTTCTTGAAACTTGACAAAATAAAGCAGGTTCACGTTGTATCTCTATGTGTTCTTTCCTCTTAAAGAAGCCCTATGCAGTGACTGGCGAGAAACACTTTCATGGAAAGGGGTTGCCAAGCTTCCTAAAATTACGAATCTCCAGAAATCTCAGCAAGTATTTTTTCACCCAAACTGGATGATACTTTCAGGTAATGATCAGTACACTAAGCCAACTTAGTTCCCCAAATTTCATTCTTCTATGTTGAAGCGTTCGTTTCTACTAACAGTTTGAATTTTTAGGTTTCACTCTGTTTTCTCCTATATTGATAGATGTATTTGAAACTCTAAATCCAACACGGTTTGTGGTAGCTTCTTGAAACTTGACACAATAAAGTAGTTTCAGGTTCTATCTCTATGTTTTGTTTCCTCTTGATTTAGCCCTAAGCAGTGACTGGCGAGAAACACTTTCATGGAAAGGGGTTGCCAAGCTTCCAAAAATTACGAATCTCCAGAAATCTCAGCAAGTATTTTTTCACCCAGACTGGATGATACTTTCAGGTAATGATCAGTATACTAAGCCAACTTAGTTCCCCAAATTTCATTCTTTTATGTTGAAGCGTTCGTTTCTACTAACCGTTTGAATTTTTAGGTTTCACTCTGTTTTCTCCTATATTGATAGATGTATTTGGAACTCTAAATCCAACACGGTTTGTGCTAGCTTCTTGAAACTTGACACAATAAAGTAGTTTCAGGTTCTATTTCTATGTTTTGTTTCCTCTTGATGTAGCCCTAAGCAGTGACTGGCGAGAAACACTTTCATTGAAAGGGGTTGCCAAGCTTCCTAAAATTACGAATCTCCAGAAATCTCAGCAAATATTTTTTCACCCAAACTGGATGATACTTTCAGGTAATGATCAGTACACTAAGCCGACTTGGTTCCCCAAATTTCGTTCTTCTATGGTGAAGCGTTCATTTCCAGTAACAGTTTGAATTTTTAGGTTTCACTCTGTTTTCTCCTATATTGATAGATGTATTTGGAACTCTAAAACCAACACGGTTTGTGCTAGCTTCTTGAAACTTTACCAAATAAAGCAGTTTCACGTTCTATCTCTATGTTTTATTTCCTCTTGATGTAGCCCTAAGCAGTGACTGGCGAGAAACACTTTCATGGAAAGGGGTTGCCAAGCTTCCAAAAATTACGAATCTCCAGAAATCTCAGCAAATATTTTTTCACCCAAACAGGATGACACTTTCAGGTAATGATCAGTACACTAAGCCGACTTGGTTCCCCAAATTTCGTTCTTCTATGTTGAAGCGTTCATTTCCAGTAACAGTTTGAATTTTTATGTTTCACTCTGTTTTCTCCTATATTGATAGATGTATTTGGAACTCTAAATCCACCACGGTTCGTGCTAGCTTCTTGAAACTTGACAAAATAAAGCAGTTTCACGTTCTATCTCTATGTGTTCTTTCCTCTTGAAGTAGGCCTATGCAGTGACTGGCGAGAAACACTTTCATGGAAAGGGGTTGCCAAGCTTCCTAAAATTACGAATCTCCAGAAATCTCAGCAAGTATTTTTTCACCCAAACTGGATGATACTTTCAGGTAATGATCAGTACACTAAGCCAACTTAGTTCCCCAAATTTCATTCTTCTATGTTGAAGCGTTCGTTTCTACTAACAGTTTGAAATTTTAGGTTACACTCTGTTTTCTCTTATATTGATAGATGTATTTGGAACTCTAAATCCAACACGGTTTGTGCTAGCTTCTTGAAATTTGACCAAATAAAGCAGTTTCACGTTCTATCTCTATGTTTTGTTTCCTCTTGATGTAGCCCTAAGCAGTGACTGGCGAGAAACACTTTCATGGAAAGTGGTTGCCAAGCTTCCAAAAATTACGAATCTCAAGAAATCTCAGCAAATATTTTTTCACCCAAACTGGATGACACTTTCAGGTAATGATCAGTACAATAAGCCGACTTGGTTCCCCAAATTTCGTTCTTCTATGGTGAAGCGTTCATTTCCAGTAACAGTTTGAATTTTTAGGTTTCACTCTGTTTTCTCCTATATAGATAGATGTATTTGGAACTCTAAATCCAACACGGTTTGTGCTAGCTTCTTGAAACTTGACAAAATACAGCAGGTTCATGTTCTATCTCTATGTGTTCTTTCCTCTTAAAGAAGCCCTATGCAGTGACTGGCGAGAAACACTTTCATGGAAAGGGGTTGCCAAGCTTCCTAAAATTACGAATCTCCAGAAATCTCAGCAAGTATTTTTTCACCCAAACTGGATGATACTTTCAGGTAATGATCAGTACACTAAGCCAACTTAGTTCCCCAAATTTCATTCTTCTATGTTGAAGCGTTCGTTTCTACTAACAGTTTGAATTTTTAGGTTTCACTCTGGTTTCTCCTATATTGATAGATGTATTTGGAACTCTAAATCCAACACGGTTTGTGCTAGCTTCTTGAATCTTGAGACAATAAAGTAGTTTCAGTTTCTATCTCTATGTTTTGTTTCCTCTTGATGTAGCCCTAAGCAGTGACTGGCGAGAAACACTTTCATGGAAAGGGGTTGCCAAGCTTCCAAAAATTACGAATCTCCAGAAATCTCAGCAAAAATTTTTTCACCCAAACTGGATGATACTTTCAGGTAATGATCAGTACACTAAGCCGACTTGGTTCCCCAAATTTCGTACTTCTATGGTGAAGCGTTCATTTCCAGTAACAGTTTGAATTTTTAGGTTTCACTCTGTTTTCTCCTATATTGATAGATGTATTTGGAACTCTAAATCCAACACGGTTTGTGCTAGCTTCTGGAAACTTTACCAAATAAAGCAGTTTCACGTTCTATCTCTATGTGTTCTTTCCTCTTGAAGTAGGCCTATGCAGTGACTGGCGAGAAACACTTTCATGGAAAGGGGTTGCCAAGCTTCCTAAAATTACGAATCTCCAGAAATCTCAGCAAGTATTTTTTCACCCAAACTGGATGATACTTTCAGGTAATGATCAGTACACTAAGCCAATTTAGTTCCCCAAATTTCATTCTTCTATGTTGAAGCGTTCGTTTCTACTAACCGTTTGAATTTTTAGGTTTCACTCTGTTTTCTCCTATATTGATAGATGTATTTGGAACTCTAAATCCAACACGGTTTGTGCTAGCTTCTTGAAACTTGAGACAATAAAGTAGTTTCAGGTTCTATCTCTATGTTTTGTTTCCTCTTGATGTAGCCCTAAGCAGTGACTGGCGAGAAACACTTTCATGGAAAGGGGTTGCCAAGCTTCCAAAAATTACGAATCTCCAGAAATCTCAGCAAATATTTTTTCACCCAAACTGGATGATACTTTCAGGTAATGATCAGTACACTAAGCCGACTTGGTTCCCCAAATTTCGTTCTTCTATGGTGAAGCGTTCATTTCCAGTAACAGTTTGAATTTTTAGGTTTCACTCTGTTTTCTCCTATATTGATAGATGTATTTGGAACTCTAAATCCAACACGGTTTGTGCTAGCTTCTTGAAACTTGACAAAATAAAGCAGTTTCACGTTCTATCTCTATGTTTTGTTTCCTCTTGATGTAGCCCTAAGCAGTGACTGGCGAGATACACTTTCATGGAAAGGGGTTGCCAAGCTTCCAAAAATTACGAATCTCCAGAAATCTCAGCAAATATTTTTTCACCCAAACTGGATGACACTTTCAGGTAATGATCAGTACACTAAGCCGACTTGGTTCCCCAAATTTCGTTCTTCTATGGTGAAGCGTTCATTTCCAGTAACAGTTTGAATTTTTAGGTTTCACTCTGTTTTCTCCTATATAGATAGATGTATTTGGAACTCTAAATCCAACACGGTTTGTGCTAGGTTCTTGAAACTTGACAAAATAAAGCAGGTTCACGTTCTATCTCTATGTGTTCTTTCCTCTTAAAGAAGCCCTATGCAGTGACTGGCGAGAAACACTTTCATGGAAAGGGGTTGCCAAGCTTCCTAAAATTACGAATCTCCAGAAATCTCAGCAAGTATTTTTTCACCCAAACTGGATGATACTTTCAGGTAATGATCAGTACACTAAGCCAACTTAGTTCCCCAAATTTCATTCTTCTATGTTGAAGCGTTCGTTTCTACTAAGAGTTTGAATTTTTAGGTTTCACTCTGTTTTCTCCTATATTGATAGATGTATTTGGAACTCTAAATCCAACACGGTTTGTGCTAGCTTCTTGAATCTTGAGACAATAAAGTAGTTTCAGTTTCTATCTCTATGTTTTGTTTCCTCTTGATGTAGCCCTAAGCAGTGACTGGCGAGAAACACTTTCATTGAAAGGGGTTGCCAAGCTTCCTAAAATTACGAATCTCCAGTAATCTCAGCAAATATTTTTTCACCCAAACTGGATGATACTTTCAGGTAATGATCAGTACACTAAGCCGACTTGGTTCCGCAAATTTCGTTCTTCTATGTTGAAGCGTTCATTTCCAGTAACAGTTTGAATTTTTAGGTTTCACTCTGTTTTCTCCTATATTGATAGATGTATTTGAAACTCTAAATCCAACACGGTTTGTGCTAGCTTCTGGAAACTTGACCAAATAAAACAGTTTCACGTTCTATCTCTATGTGTTCTTTCCTCTTGAAGTAGGCCTATGCAGTGACTGGCGAGAAACACTTTCATGGAAAGGGGTTGCCAAGCTTCCTAAAATTACGAATCTCCAGAAATCTCAGCAAGTATTTTTTCACACAAACTGGATGATACTTTCAGGTAATGATCAGTACACTAAGCCAATTTAGTTCCCCAAATTTCATTCTTCTATGTTGAAGCGTTCGTTTCTACTAACCGTTTGAATTTTTAGGTTTCACTCTGTTTTCTCCTATATTGATAGATGTATTTGGAACTCTAAATCCAACACGGTTTGTGCTAGCTTCTTGAAACTTGAGACAATAAAGTAGTTTCAGGTTCTATCTCTATGTTTTGTTTCCTCTTGATGTAGCCCTAAGCAGTGACTGGCGAGAAACACTTTCATGGAAAGGGGTTGCCAAGCTTCCAAAACTTACGAATCTCCAGAAATCTCAGCAAATATGTTTTCACCCAAACTGGATGATACTTTCAGGTAATGATCAGTACACTAAGCCGACTTGGTTCCCCAAATTTCGTTCTTCTATGGTGAAGCGTTCATTTCCAGTAACAGTTTGAATTTTTAGGTTTCACTCTGTTTTCTCCTATATAGATAGATGTATTTGGAACTCTAAATCCAACACGGTTTGTGCTAGCTTCTTGAAACTTGACAAAATAAAGCAGGTTCACGTTCTATCTCTATGTGTTCTTTCCTCTTAAAGAAGCCCTATGCAGTGACTGGCGAGAAACACTTTCATGGAAAGGGGTTGCCAAGCTTCCTAAAATTACGAATCTCCAGAAATCTCAGCAAGTATTTTTTCACCCAAACTGGATGATACTTTCAGGTAATGATCAGTACACTAAGCCAACTTAGTTCCCCAAATTTCATTCTTCTATGTTGAAGCGTTCGTTTCTACTAACAGTTTGAATTTTTAGGTTTCACTCTGTTTTCTCCTATATTGATAGATGTATTTGGAACTCTAAATCCAACACGGTTTGTGCTAGCTTCTTGAAACTTGACAAAATATAGCAGTTTCACGTTCTATCTCTATGTTTTGTTTTCTCTTGAAGTAGCCCTATGCAGTGACTGGCGAGAAACACTTTCATGGAAAGGGGTTGCCAAGCTTCCAAAAATTACGAATCTCCAGAAATCTCAGCAAATATTTTTTCACCCAAACTGGATGATACTTTCAGGTAATGATCAGTACACTAAGCCGACTTGGTTCCCCAAATTTCGTTCTTCTATGTTGAAGCGTTCATTTCCAGTAACAGTTTGAATTTTTAGGTTTCACTCTGTTTTCTCCTATATTGATAGATGTATTTGGAACTCTAAATCCAACACGGTTTATGCTAGCTTCTTGAAACTTGACAAAATAAAGCAGTTTCACGTTCTATCTCTATGTTTTGTTTTCTCTTGATGTAGCCCTTAGCAGTGACTGGCGAGAAACACTTTCATGGAAAGGGGTTCCCAAGCTTCCAAAAATTACGAATCTCTAGAAATCTCAGCAATTATTTTTTCACCCAAACTGGATGATACTTTCAGGTGTTGATCAGTACACTAAGCCGACTTGGTTCCCCAAATTTCGTTCTTCTATGGTGAAGCGTTCATTTCCAGTAACAGTTTGAATTTTTAGGTTTCACTCTGTTTTCTCCTATATTGATAGATGTATTTGGAACTCTAAATCCAACACGGTTTGTGCTAGCTTCTTGAAACTTGAGACAATAAAGTAGTTTCAGGTTCTATCTCTATGTTTTGTTTCCTCTTGATGTAGCCCGAAGCAGTGACTGGCGAGAAACACTTTCATGGAAAGGGGTTGCCAAGCTTCCAAAAATTACGAATCTCCAGAAATCTCAGCAAATATTTTTTCACCCAAACTGGATGATATTTTCAGGTAATGATCAGTACACTAAGCCGACTTGGTTCCCCAAATTTCGATCTTCTATGGTGAAGCGTTCATTTCCAGTAACAGTTTGAATTTTTAGGTTTCACTCTGTTTTCTCCTATATTGATAGATGTATTTGGAACTCTAAATCCAACACGGTTTGTGCTAGCTTCTTGAATCTTGACAAAATAAAGCAGTTTCACGTTCTATCTCTATGTTTTGTTTCCTCTTGATGTAGCCCTAAGCAGTGACTGGCGAGAAACACTTTCATGGAAAGGGGTTGCCAAGCTTCCAAAAATTACGAATCTCCAGAAATCTCAGCAAATATTTTTTCACCCAAACTGGATGACACTTTCAGGTAATGATCAGTACACTAAGCCGACTTGGTTCCCCAAATTTCGTTCTTCTATGGTGAAGCGTTCATTTCCAGTAACAGTTTGAATTTTTAGGTTTCACTCTGTTTTCTCCTATATAGATAGATGTATTTGGAACTCTAAATCCAACACGGTTTGTGCTAGCTTCTTGAAACTTGACAAAATAAAGCAGGTTCACGTTCTATCTCTATGTGTTCTTTCCTCTTAAAGAAGCCCTATGCAGTGACTGGCGAGAAACACTTTCATGGAAAGGGGTTGCCAAGCTTCCTAAAATTACGAATCTCCAGAAATCTCAGCAAGTATTTTTTCACCCAAACTGGATGATACTTTCAGGTAATGATCAGTACACTAAGCCAACTTAGTTCCCCAAATTTCATTCTTCTATGTTGAAGCGTTCGTTTCTACTAACAGTTTGAATTTTTAGGTTTCACTCTGTTTTCTCCTATATTGATAGATGTATTTGGAACTCTAAATCCAACACGGTTTGTGCTAGCTTCTTGAATCTTGATACAATAAAGTAGTTTCAGTTTCTATCTCTATGTTTTGTTTCCTCTTGATGTAGCCCTAAGCAGTGACTGGCGAGAAACACTTTCATTGAAAGGGGTAGCCAAGCTTCCAAAAATTACGAATCTCCAGTAATCTCAGCAAATATTTTTTCACCCAAACTGGATGATACTTTCAGGTAATGATCAGTGCACTAAGCCGACTTGGTTCCGCAAATTTCGTTCTTCTATGTTGAAGCGTTCATTTCCAGTAACAGTTTGAATTTTTAGGTTTCACTCTGTTTTCTCCTATATTGATAGATGTATTTGGAACTCTAAATCCAACACGGTTTGTGCTAGCTTCTGGAAACTTGACCAAATAAAGCAGTTTCACGTTCTATCTCTATGTGTTCTTTCCTCTTGAAGTAGGCCTATGCAGTGACTGGCGAGAAACACTTTCATGGAAAGGGGTTGCCAAGCTTCCTAAAATTACGAATCTCCAGAAATCTCAGCAAGTATTTTTTCACACAAACTGGATGATACTTTCAGGTAATGATCAGTACACTAAGCCAATTTAGTTCCCCAAATTTCATTCTTCTATGTTGAAGCGTTCGTTTCTACTAACCGTTTGAATTTTTAGGTTTCACTCTGTTTTCTCCTATATTGATAGATGTATTTGGAACTCTAAATCCAACACGGTTTGTGCTAGCTTCTTGAAACTTGAGACAATAAAGTAGTTTCAGGTTCTATCTCTATGTTTTGTTTCCTCTTGATGTAGCCCTAAGCAGTGACTGGCGAGAAACACTTTCATGGAAAGGGGTTGCCAAGCTTCCAAAACTTACGAATCTCCAGAAATCTCAGCAAATATGTTTTCACCCAAACTGGATGATACTTTCAGGTCATGATCAGTACACTAAGCCGACTTGGTTCCCCAAATTTCGTTCTTCTATGGTGAAGCGCTCATTTCCAGTAACAGTTTGAATTTTTAGGATTCACTCTGTTTTCTCCTATATAGATAGATGTATTTGGAACTCTAAATCCAACACGGTTTGTGCTAGCTTCTTGAAACTTGACAAAATAAAGCAGGTTCACGTTCTATCTCTATGTGTTCTTTCCTCTTAAAGAAGCCCTATGCAGTGACTGGCGAGAAACACTTTCATGGAAAGGGGTTGCCAAGCTTCCTAAAATTACGAATCTCCAGAAATCTCAGCAAGTATTTTTTCACCCAAACTGGATGATACTTTCAGGTAATGATCAGTACACTAAGCCAACTTAGTTCCCCAAATTTCATTCTTCTATGTTGAAGCGTTCGTTTCTACTAACAGTTTGAATTTTTAGGTTTCACTCTGTTTTCTCCTATATTGATAGATGTATTTGGAACTCTAAATCCAACACGTTTTGTGCTAGCTTCTTGAAACTTGACAAAATATAGCAGTTTCACGTTCTATCTCTATGTTTTGTTTTCTCTTGAAGTAGCCCTATGCAGTGACTGGCGAGAAACACTTTCATGGAAAGGGGTTGCCAAGCTTCCAAAAATTACGAATCTCCAGAAATCTCAGCAAATATGTTTTCACCCAAACTGGATGATACTTTCAGGTAATGATCAGTACACTAAGCCGACTTGGTTCCCCAAATTTCGTTCTTCTATGGTGAAGCGTTCATTTCCAGTAACAGTTTGAATTTTTAGGTTTCACTCTGTTTTCTCCTATATTGATAGATGTATTTGGAACTCTAAATCCAACACGGTTTGTGCTAGCTTCTTGAAACTTGAGACAATAAAGTAGTTTCAGGTTCTATCTCTATGTTTTGTTTCCTCTTGATGTAGCCCGAAGCAGTGACTGGCGAGAAACACTTTCATGGAAAGGGGTTGCCAGGCTTCCAAAAATTACGAATCTCCAGAAATCTCAGCAAATATTTTTTCACCCAAACTGGATGATACTTTCAGGTAATGATCAGTACACTAAGCCGACTTGGTTCCCCAAATTTCGATCTTCTATGGTGAAGCGTTCATTTCCAGTAACAGTTTGAATTTTTAGGTTTCACTCTGTTTTCTCCTATATTGATAGATGTATTTGGAACTCTAAATCCAACACGGTTTGTGCTAGCTTCTTGAAACTTGACAAAATAAAGCAGTTTCACGTTCTATCTCTATGTTTTGTTTCCTCTTGATGTAGCCCTAAGCAGTGACTGGCGAGAAACACTTTCATGGAAAGGGGTTGCCAAGCTTCCAAAAATTACGAATCTCCAGAAATCTCAGCAAGTATTTTTTCACCCAAACTGGATGACACTTTCAGGTAATGATCAGTACACTAAGCCGACTTGGTTCCCCAAATTTCGTTCTTCTATGGTGAAGCGTTCATTTCCAGTAACAGTTTGAATTTTTAGGTTTCACTCTGTTTTCTCCTATATAGATAGATGTATTTGGAACTCTAAATCCAACACGGTTTGTGCTAGCTTCTTGAAACTTGACAAAATAAAGCAGGTTCACGTTCTATCTCTATGTGTTCTTTCCTCTTAAAGAAGCCCTATGCAGTGACTGGCGAGAAACACTTTCATGGAAAGGGGTTGCCAAGCTTCCTAAAATTACGAATCTCCAGAAATCTCAGCAAGTATTTTTTCACCCAAACTGGATGATACTTTCAGGTAATGATCAGTACACTAAGCCAACTTAGTTCCCCAAATTTCATTCTTCTATGTTGAAGCGTTCGTTTCTACTAACAGTTTGAATTTTTAGGTTTCACTCTGTTTTCTCCTATATTGATAGATGTATTTGGAACTCTAAATCCAACACGGTTTGTGCTAGCTTCTTGAATCTTGAGACAATAAAGTAGTTTCAGTTTCTATCTCTATGTTTTGTTTCCTCTTGATGTAGCCCTAAGCAGTGACTGGCGAGAAACACTTTCATTGAAAGGGGTTGCCAAGTTTCCAAAAATTACAAATCTCCAGTAATCTCAGCAAATATTTTTTCACCCAAACTGGATGATACTTTCAGGTAATGATCAGTACACTAAGCCGACTTGGTTCCGCAAATTTCGTTCTTCTATGTTGAAGCGTTCATTTCCAGTAACAGTTTGAATTTTTAGGTTTCACTCTGTTTTCTCCTATATTGATAGATGTATTTGGAACTCTAAATCCAACACGGTTTGTGCTAGCTTCTGGAAACTTGACCAAATAAAGCAGTTTCACGTTCTATCTCTATGTGTTCTTTCCTCTTGAAGTAGGCCTATGCAGTGACTGGCGAGAAACACTTTCATGGAAAGGGGTTGCCAAGCTTCCTAAAATTACGAATCTCCAGAAATCTCAGCAAGTATTTTTTCACACAAACTGGATGATACTTTCAGGTAATGATCAGTACACTAAGCCAATTTAGTTCCCCAAATTTCATTCTTCTATGTTGAAGCGTTCGTTTCTACTAACCGTTTGAATTTTTAGGTATCACTCTGTTTTCTCCTATATTGATAGATGTATTTGGAACTCTAAATCCAACACGGTTTGTGCTAGCTTCTTGAAACTTGAGACAATAAAGTAGTTTCAGGTTCTATCTCTATGTTTTGTTTCCTCTTGATGTAGCCCTAAGCAGTGACTGGCGAGAAACACTTTCATGGAAAGGGGTTGCCAAGCTTAAAAAACTTACGAATCTCCAGAAATCTCAGCAAATATGTTTTCACCCAAACTGGATGATACTTTCAGGTAATGATCAGTACACTAAGCCGACTTGGTTCCCCAAATTTCGTTCTTCTATGGTGAAGCGTTCATTTCCAGTAACAGTTTGAATTTTTAGGTTTCACTCTGTTTTCTCCTATATAGATAGATGTATTTGGAACTCTAAATCCAACACGGTTTGTGCTAGCTTCTTGAAACTTGACAAAATAAAGCAGGTTCACGTTCTATCTCTATGTGTTCTTTCCTCTTAAAGAAGCCCTATGCAGTGACTGGCGAGAAACACTTTCATGGAAAGGGGTTGCCAAGCTTCCTAAAATTACGAATCTCCAGAAATCTCAGCATGTATTTTTTCACCCAAACTGGATGATACTTTCAGGTAATGATCAGTACACTAAGCCAACTTAGTTCCCCAAATTTCATTCTTCTATGTTGAAGCGTTTGTTTCTACTAACAGTTTGAATTTTTCGGTTTCACTCTGTTTTCTCCTATATTGATAGATGTATTTGGAACTCTAAATCCAACACGTTTTGTGCTAGCTTCTTGAAACTTGACAAAATATAGCAGTTTCACGTTCTATCTCTATGTTTTGTTTTCTCTTGAAGTAGCCCTATGCAGTGACTGGCGAGAAACACTTTCATGGAAAGGGGTTGCCAAGCTTCCAAAACTTACGAATCTCCAGAAATCTCAGCAAATATGTTTTCACCCAAACTGGATGATACTTTCAGGTAATGATCAGTACACTAAGCCGACTTGGTTCCCCAAATTTCGTTCTTCTATGGTGAAGCGTTCATTTCCAGTAACAGTTTGAATTTTTAGGTTTCACTCTGTTTTCTCCTATATAGATAGATGTATTTGGAACTCTAAATCCAACACGGTTTGTGCTAGCTTTTTGAAACTTGACAAAATAAAGCAGGTTCACGTTCTATCTCTATGTGTTCTTTCCTCTTAAAGAAGCCCTATGCAGTGACTGGCGAGAAACACTTTCATGGAAAGGGGTTGCCAAGCTTCCTAAAATTACGAATCTCCAGAAATCTCAGCAAGTATTTTTTCACCCAAACTGGATGATACTTTCAGGTAATGATCAGTACACTAAGCCAACTTAGTTCCCCAAATTTCATTCTTCTATGTTGAAGCGTTCGTTTCTACTAACAGTTTGAATTTTTAGGTTTCACTCTGTTTTCTCCTATATTGATAGATGTATTTGGAACTCTAAATCCAACACGTTTTGTGCTAGCTTCTTGAAACTTGACAAAATATAGCAGTTTCACGTTCTATCTCTATGTTTTGTTTTCTCTTGAAGTAGCCCTATGCAGTGACTGGCGAGAAACACTTTCATGGAAAGGGGTTGCCAAGCTTCCAAAAATTACGAATCTCCAGAAATCTCAGCAAATATGTTTTCACCCAAACTGGATGATACTTTCAGGTAATGATCAGTACACTAAGCCGACTTGGTTCCCCAAATTTCGTTCTTCTATGGTGAAGCGTTCATTTCCAGTAACAGTTTGAATTTTTAGGTTTCACTCTGTTTTCTCCTATATTGATAGATGTATTTGGAACTCTAAATCCAACACGGTTTGTGCTAGCTTCTTGAAACTTGAGACAATAAAGTAGTTTCAGGTTCTATCTCTATGTTTTGTTTCCTCTTGATGTAGCCCGAAGCAGTGACTGGCGAGAAACACTTTCATGGAAAGGGGTTGCCAAGCTTCCAAAAATTACGAATCTCCAGAAATCTCAGCAAATATTTTTTCACCCAAACTGGATGATACTTTCAGGTAATGATCAGTACACTAAGCCGACTTGGTTCCCCAAATTTCGATCTTCTATGGTGAAGCGTTCATTTCCAGTAACAGTTTGAATTTTTAGGTTTCACTCTGTTTTCTCCTATATTGATAGATGTATTTGGAACTCTAAATCCAACACGGTTTGTGCTAGCTTCTTGAAACTTGACAAAATAAAGCAGTTTCACGTTCTATCTCTATGTTTTGTTTCCTCTTGATGTAGCCCTAAGCAGTGACTGGCGAGAAACACTTTCATGGAAAGGGGTTGCCAAGCTTCCAAAAATTACGAATCTCCAGAAATCTCAGCAAATATTTTTTCACCCAAACTGGATGACACTTTCAGGTAATGATCAGTACACTAAGCCGACTTGGTTCCCCAAATTTCGTTCTTCTATGGTGAAGCGTTCATTTCCAGTAACAGTTTGAATTTTTAGGTTTCACTCTGTTTTCTCCTATATAGATAGATGTATTTGGAACTCTAAATCCAACACGGTTTGTGCTAGCTTCTTGAAACTTGACAAAATAAAGCAGGTTCACGTTCTATCTCTATGTGTTCTTTCCTCTTAAAGAAGCCCTATGCAGTGACTGGCGAGAAACACTTTCATGGAAAGGGGTTGCCAAGCTTCCTAAAATTACGAATCTCCAGAAATCTCAGCAAGTATTTTTTCACCCAAACTGGATGATACTTTCAGGTAATGATCAGTACACTAAGCCAACTTAGTTCCCCAAATTTCATTCTTCTATGTTGAAGCGTTCGTTTCTACTAACAGTTTGAATTTTTAGGTTTCACTCTGTTTTCTCCTATATTGATAGATGTATTTGGAACTCTAAATCCAACACGGTTTGTGCTAGCTTCTTGAATCTTGAGACAATAAAGTAGTTTCAGTTTCTATCTCTATGTTTTGTTTCCTCTTGATGTAGCCCTAAGCAGTGACTGGCGAGAAACACTTTCATTGAAAGGGGTTGCCAAGCTTCCAAAAATTACGAATCTCCAGTAATCTCAGCAAATATTTTTTCACCCAAACTGGATGATACTTTCAGGTAATGATCAGTACACTAAGCCGACTTGGTTCCGCAAATTTCGTTCTTCTATGTTGAAGCGTTCATTTCCAGTAACAGTTTGAATTTTTAGGTTTCACTCTGTTTTCTCCTATATTGATAGATGTATTTGGAACTCTAAATCCAACACGGTTTGTGCTAGCTTCTGGAAACTTGACCAAATAAAGCAGTTTCACGTTCTATCTCTATGTGTTCTTTCCTCTTGAAGTAGGCCTATGCAGTGACTGGCGAGAAACACTTTCATGGAAAGGGGTTGCCAAGCTTCCTAAAATTACGAATCTCCAGAAATCTCAGCAAGTATTTTTTCACACAAACTGGATGATACTTTCAGGTAATGATCAGTACACTAAGCCAATTTAGTTCCCCAAATTTCATTCTTCTATGTTGAAGCGTTCGTTTCTACTAACCGTTTGAATTTTTAGGTATCACTCTGTTTTCTCCTATATTGATAGATGTATTTGGAACTCTAAATCCAACACGGTTTGTGCTAGCTTCTTGAAACTTGAGACAATAAAGTAGTTTCAGGTTCTATCTCTATGTTTTGTTTCCTCTTGATGTAGCCCTAAGCAGTGACTGGCGAGAAACACTTTCATGGAAAGGGGTTGCCAAGCTTCCAAAACTTACGAATCTCCAGAAATCTCAGCAAATATGTTTTCACCCAAACTGGATGATACTTTCAGGTAATGATCAGTACACTAAGCCGACTTGGTTCCCCAAATTTCGTTCTTCTATGGTGAAGCGTTCATTTCCAGTAACAGTTTGAATTTTTAGGTTTCACTCTGTTTTCTCCTATATAGATAGATGTATTTGGAACTCTAAATCCAACACGGTTTGTGCTAGCTTCTTGAAACTTGACAAAATAAAGCAGGTTCACGTTCTATCTCTATGTGTTCTTTCCTCTTAAAGAAGCCCTATGCAGTGACTGGCGAGAAACACTTTCATGGAAAGGGGTTGCCAAGCTTCCTAAAATTACGAATCTCCAGAAATCTCAGCATGTATTTTTTCACCCAAACTGGATGATACTTTCAGGTAATGATCAGTACACTAAGCCAACTTAGTTCCCCAAATTTCATTCTTCTATGTTGAAGCGTTCGTTTCTACTAACAGTTTGAATTTTTAGGTTTCACTCTGTTTTCTCCTATATTGATAGATGTATTTGGAACTCTAAATCCAACACGTTTTGTGCTAGCTTCTTGAAACTTGACAAAATATAGCAGTTTCACGTTCTATCTCTATGTTTTGTTTTCTCTTGAAGTAGCCCTATGCAGTGACTGGCGAGAAACACTTTCATGGAAAGGGGTTGCCAAGCTTCCAAAAATTACGAATCTCCAGAAATCTCAGCAAATATGTTTTCACCCAAACTGGATGATACTTTCAGGTAATGATCAGTACACTAAGCCGACTTGGTTCCCCAAATTTCGTTCTTCTATGGTGAAGCGTTCATTTCCAGTAACAGTTTGAATTTTTAGGTTTCACTCTGTTTTCTCCTATATTGATAGATGTATTTGGAACTCTAAATCCAACACGGTTTGTGCTAGCTTCTTGAAACTTGAGACAATAAAGTAGTTTCAGGTTCTATCTCTATGTTTTGTTTCCTCTTGATGTAGCCCGAAGCAGTGACTGGCGAGAAACACTTTCATGGAAAGGGGTTGCCAAGCTTCCAAAAATTACGAATCTCCAGAAATCTCAGCAAATATTTTTTCACCCAAACTGGATGATACTTTCAGGTAATGATCAGTACACTAAGCCGACTTGGTTCCCCAAATTTCGATCTTCTATGGTGAAGCGTTCATTTCCAGTAACAGTTTGAATTTTTAGGTTTCACTCTGTTTTCTCCTATATTGATAGATGTATTTGGAACTCTAAATCCAACACGGTTTGTGCTAGCTTCTTGAAACTTGACAAAATAAAGCAGTTTCACGTTCTATCTCTATGTTTTGTTTCCTCTTGATGTAGCCCTAAGCAGTGACTGGCGAGAAACACTTTCATGGAAAGGGGTTGCCAAGCTTCCAAAAATTACGAATCTCCAGAAATCTCAGCAAATATTTTTTCACCCAAACTGGATGACACTTTCAGGTAATGATCAGTACACTAAGCCGACTTGGTTCCCCAAATTTCGTTCTTCTATGGTGAAGCGTTCATTTCCAGTAACAGTTTGAATTTTTAGGTTTCACTCTGTTTTCTCCTATATAGATAGATGTATTTGGAACTCTAAATCCAACACGGTTTGTGCTAGCTTCTTGAAACTTGACAAAATAAAGCAGGTTCACGTTCTATCTCTATGTGTTCTTTCCTCTTAAAGAAGCCCTATGCAGTGACTGGCGAGAAACACTTTCATGGAAAGGGGTTGCCAAGCTTCCTAAAATTACGAATCTACAGAAATCTCAGCAAGTATTTTTTCACCCAAACTGGATGATACTTTCAGGTAATGATCAGTACACTAAGCCAACTTAGTTCCCCAAATTTCATTCTTCTATGTTGAAGCGTTCGTTTCTACTAACAGTTTGAATTTTTAGGTTTCACTCTGTTTTCTCCTATATTGATAGATGTATTTGGAACTCTAAATCCAACACGGATTGTGCTAGCTTCTTGAATCTTGAGACAATAAAGTAGTTTCTGTTTCTATCTCTATGTTTTGTTTCCTCTTGATGTAGCCCTAAGCAGTGACTGGCGAGAAACACTTTCATTGAAAGGGGTTGCCAAGCTTCCAAAAATTACGAATCTCCAGAAATCTCAGCAAATATTTTTTCACCCAAACTGGATGATACTTTCAGGTAATGATCAGTACACTAAGCCGACTTGGTTCCCCAAATTTCGTTCTTCTATGGTGAAGCGTTCATTTCCAGTAACAGTTTGAATTTTTAGGTTTCACTCTGTTTTCTCCTATATAGATAGATGTATTTGGAACTCTAAATCCAACACGGTTTGTGCTAGCTTTTTGAAACTTGACAAAATAAAGCAGGTTCACGTTCTATCTCTATGTGTTCTTTCCTCTTAAAGAAGCCCTATGCAGTGACTGGCGAGAAACACTTTCATGGAAAGGGGTTGCCAAGCTTCCTAAAATTACGAATCTCCAGAAATCTCAGCAAGTATTTTTTCACCCAAACTGGATGATACTTTCAGGTAATGATCAGTACACTAAGCCAACTTAGTTCCCCAAATTTCATTCTTCTATGTTGAAGCGTTCGTTTCTACTAACAGTTTGAATTTTTAGGTTTCACTCTGTTTTCTCCTATATTGATAGATGTATTTGGAACTCTAAATCCAACACGTTTTGTGCTAGCTTCTTGAAACTTGACAAAATATAGCAGTTTCACGTTCTATCTCTATGTTTTGTTTTCTCTTGAAGTAGCCCTATGCAGTGACTGGCGAGAAACACTTTCATGGAAAGGGGTTGCCAAGCTTCCAAAAATTACGAATCTCCAGAAATCTCAGCAAATATGTTTTCACCCAAACTGGATGATACTTTCAGGTAATGATCAGTACACTAAGCCGACTTGGTTCCCCAAATTTCGTTCTTCTATGGTGAAGCGTTCATTTCCAGTAACAGTTTGAATTTTTAGGTTTCACTCTGTTTTCTCCTATATTGATAGATGTATTTGGAACTCTAAATCCAACACGGTTTGTGCTAGCTTCTTGAAACTTGAGACAATAAAGTAGTTTCAGGTTCTATCTCTATGTTTTGTTTCCTCTTGATGTAGCCCGAAGCAGTGACTGGCGAGAAACACTTTCATGGAAAGGGGTTGCCAAGCTTCCAAAAATTACGAATCTCCAGAAATCTCAGCAAATATTTTTTCACCCAAACTGGATGATACTTTCAGGTAATGATCAGTACACTAAGCCGACTTGGTTCCCCAAATTTCGATCTTCTATGGTGAAGCGTTCATTTCCAGTAACAGTTTGAATTTTTAGGTTTCACTCTGTTTTCTCCTATATAGATAGATGTATTTGGAACTCTAAATCCAACACGGTTTGTGCTAGCTTCTTGAAACTTGACAAAATAAAGCAGGTTCACGTTCTATCTCTATGTGTTCTTTCCTCTTAAAGAAGCCCTATGCAGTGACTGGCGAGAAACACTTTCATGGAAAGGGGTTGCCAAGCTTCCTAAAATTACGAATCTCCAGAAATCTCAGCAAGTATTTTTTCACCCAAACTGGATGATACTTTCAGGTAATGATCAGTACACTAAGCCAACTTAGTTCCCCAAATTTCATTCTTCTATGTTGAAGCGTTCGTTTCTACTAACAGTTTGAATTTTTAGGTTTCACTCTGTTTTCTCCTATATTGATAGATGTATTTGGAACTCTAAATCCAACACGGTTTGTGCTAGCTTCTTGAATCTTGAGACAATAAAGTAGTTTCAGTTTCTATCTCTATGTTTTGTTTCCTCTTGATGTAGCCCTAAGCAGTGACTGGCGAGAAACACTTTCATTGAAAGGGGTTGCCAAGCTTCCAAAAATTACGAATCTCCAGTAATCTCAGCAAATATTTTTTCACCCAAACTGGATGATACTTTCAGGTAATGATCAGTACACTAAGCCGACTTGGTTCCGCAAATTTCGTTCTTCTATGTTGAAGCGTTCATTTCCAGTAACAGTTTGAATTTTTAGGTTTCACTCTGTTTTCTCCTATATTGATAGATGTATTTGGAACTCTAAATCCAACACGGTTTGTGCTAGCTTCTGGAAACTTGACCAAATAAAGCAATTTCACGTTCTATCTCTATGTGTTCTTTCCTCTTGAAGTAGGCCTATGCAGTGACTGGCGAGAAACACTTTCATGGAAAGGGGTTGCCAAGCTTCCTAAAATTACGAATCTCCAGAAATCTCAGCAAGTATTTTTTCACACAAACTGGATGATACTTTCAGGTAATGATCAGTACACTAAGCCAATTTAGTTCCCCAAATTTCATTCTTCTATGTTGAAGCGTTCGTTTCTACTAACCGTTTGAATTTTTAGGTATCACTCTGTTTTCTCCTATATTGATAGATGTATTTGGAACTCTAAATCCAACACGGTTTGTGCTAGCTTCTTGAAACTTGAGACAATAAAGTAGTTTCAGGTTCTATCTCTATGTTTTGTTTCCTCTTGATGTAGCCCTAAGCAGTGACTGGCGAGAAACACTTTCATGGAAAGGGGTTGCCAAGCTTCCAAAACTTACGAATCTCCAGAAATCTCAGCAAATATGTTTTCACCCAAACTGGATGATACTTTCAGGTAATGATCAGTACACTAAGCCGACTTGGTTCCCCAAATTTCGTTCTTCTATGGTGAAGCGTTCATTTCCAGTAACAGTTTGAATTTTTAGGTTTCACTCTGTTTTCTCCTATATAGATAGATGTATTTGGAACTCTAAATCCAACACGGTTTGTGCTAGCTTCTTGAAACTTGACAAAATAAAGCAGGTTCACGTTCTATCTCTATGTGTTCTTTCCTCTTAAAGAAGCCCTATGCAGTGACTGGCGAGAAACACTTTCATGGAAAGGGGTTGCCAAGCTTCCTAAAATTACGAATCTCCAGAAATCTCAGCATGTATTTTTTCACCCAAACTGGATGATACTTTCAGGTAATGATCAGTACACTAAGCCAACTTAGTTCCCCAAATTTCATTCTTCTATGTTGAAGCGTTCGTTTCTACTAACAGTTTGAATTTTTAGGTTTCACTCTGTTTTCTCCTATATTGATAGATGTATTTGGAACTCTAAATCCAACACGTTTTGTGCTAGCTTCTTGAAACTTGACAAAATATAGCAGTTTCACGTTCTATCTCTATGTTTTGTTTTCTCTTGAAGTAGCCCTATGCAGTGACTGGCGAGAAACACTTTCATGGAAAGGGGTTGCCAAGCTTCCAAAAATTACGAATCTCCAGAAATCTCAGCAAATATGTTTTCACCCAAACTGGATGATACTTTCAGGTAATGATCAGTACACTAAGCCGACTTGGTTCCCCAAATTTCGTTCTTCTATGGTGAAGCGTTCATTTCCAGTAACAGTTTGAATTTTTAGGTTTCACTCTGTTTTCTCCTATATTGATAGATGTATTTGGAACTCTAAATCCAACACGGTTTGTGCTAGCTTCTTGAAACTTGAGACAATAAAGTAGTTTCAGGTTCTATCTCTATGTTTTGTTTCCTCTTGATGTAGCCCGAAGCAGTGACTGGCGAGAAACACTTTCATGGAAAGGGGTTGCCAAGCTTCCAAAAATTACGAATCTCCAGAAATCTCAGCAAATATTTTTTCACCCAAACTGGATGATACTTTCAGGTAATGATCAGTACACTAAGCCGACTTGGTTCCCCAAATTTCGATCTTCTATGGTGAAGCGTTCATTTCCAGTAACAGTTTGAATTTTTAGGTTTCACTCTGTTTTCTCCTATATTGATAGATGTATTTGGAACTCTAAATCCAACACGGTTTGTGCTAGCTTCTTGAAACTTGACAAAATAAAGCAGTTTCACGTTCTATCTCTATGTTTTGTTTCCTCTTGATGTAGCCCTAAGCAGTGACTGGCGAGAAACACTTTCATGGAAAGGGGTTGCCAAGCTTCCAAAAATTACGAATCTCCAGAAATCTCAGCAAATATTTTTTCACCCAAACTGGATGACACTTTCAGGTAATGATCAGTACACTAAGCCGACTTGGTTCCCCAAATTTCGTTCTTCTATGGTGAAGCGTTCATTTCCAGTAACAGTTTGAATTTTTAGGTTTCACTCTGTTTTCTCCTATATAGATAGATGTATTTGGAACTCTAAATCCAACACGGTTTGTGCTAGCTTCTTGAAACTTGACAAAATAAAGCAGGTTCACGTTCTATCTCTATGTGTTCTTTCCTCTTAAAGAAGCCCTATGCAGTGACTGGCGAGAAACACTTTCATGGAAAGGGGTTGCCAAGCTTCCTAAAATTACGAATCTACAGAAATCTCAGCAAGTATTTTTTCACCCAAACTGGATGATACTTTCAGGTAATGATCAGTACACTAAGCCAACTTAGTTCCCCAAATTTCATTCTTCTATGTTGAAGCGTTCGTTTCTACTAACAGTTTGAATTTTTAGGTTTCACTCTGTTTTCTCCTATATTGATAGATGTATTTGGAACTCTAAATCCAACACGGATTGTGCTAGCTTCTTGAATCTTGAGACAATAAAGTAGTTTCTGTTTCTATCTCTATGTTTTGTTTCCTCTTGATGTAGCCCTAAGCAGTGACTGGCGAGAAACACTTTCATTGAAAGGGGTTGCCAAGCTTCCAAAAATTACGAATCTCCAGTAATCTCAGCAAATATTTTTTCACCCAAACTGGATGATACTTTCAGGTAATGATCAGTACACTAAGCCGACTTGGTTCCGCAAATTTCGTTCTTCTATGTTGAAGCGTTCATTTCCAGTAACAGTTTGAATTTTTAGGTTTCACTCTGTTTTCTCCTATATTGATAGATGTATTTGGAACTCTAAATCCAACACGGTTTGTGCTAGCTTCTGGAAACTTGACCAAATAAAGCAGTTTCACGTTCTATCTCTATGTGTTCTTTCCTCTTGAAGTAGGCCTATGCAGTGACTGGCGAGAAACACTTTCATGGAAAGGGGTTGCCAAGCTTCCTAAAATTACGAATCTCCAGAAATCTCAGCAAGTATTTTTTCACACAAACTGGATGATACTTTCAGGTAATGATCAGTACACTAAGCCAATTTAGTTCCCCAAATTTCATTCTTCTATGTTGAAGCGTTCGTTTCTACTAACCGTTTGAATTTTTAGGTTTCACTCTGTTTTCTCCTATATTGATAGATGTATTTGGAACTCTAAATCCAACACGGTTTGTGCTAGCTTCTTGAAACTTGAGACAATAAAGTAGTTTCAGGTTCTATCTCTATGTTTTGTTTCCTCTTGATGTAGCCCTAAGCAGTGACTGGCGAGAAACACTTTCATGGAAAGGGGTTGCCAAGCTTCCAAAACTTACGAATCTCCAGAAATCTCAGCAAATATGTTTTCACCCAAACTGGATGATACTTTCAGGTAATGATCAGTACACTAAGCCGACTTGGTTCCCCAAATTTCGTTCTTCTATGGTGAAGCGTTCATTTCCAGTAACAGTTTGAATTTTTAGGTTTCACTCTGTTTTCTCCTATATAGATAGATGTATTTGGAACTCTAAATCCAACACGGTTTGTGCTAGCTTCTTGAAACTTGACAAAATAAAGCAGGTTCACGTTCTATCTCTATGTGTTCTTTCCTCTTAAAGAAGCCCTATGCAGTGACTGGCGAGAAACACTTTCATGGAAAGGGGTTGCCAAGCTTCCTAAAATTACGAATCTCCAGAAATCTCAGCAAGTATTTTTTCACCCAAACTGGATGATACTTTCAGGTAATGATCAGTACACTAAGCCAACTTAGTTCCCCAAATTTCATTCTTCTATGTTGAAGCGTTCGTTTCTACTAACAGTTTGAATTTTTAGATTTCACTCTGTTTTCTCCTATATTGATAGATGTATTTGGAACTCTAAATCCAACACGTTTTGTGCTAGCTTCTTGAAACTTGACAAAATATAGCAGTTTCACGTTCTATCTCTATGTTTTGTTTTCTCTTGAAGTAGCCCTATGCAGTGACTGGCGAGAAACACTTTCATGGAAAGGGGTTGCCAAGCTTCCAAAAATTACGAATCTCCAGAAATCTCAGCAAATATGTTTTCACCCAAACTGGATGATACTTTCAGGTAATGATCAGTACACTAAGCCGACTTGGTTCCCCAAATTTCGTTCTTCTATGGTGAAGCGTTCATTTCCAGTAACAGTTTGAATTTTTAGGTTTCACTCTGTTTTCTCCTATATAGATAGATGTATTTGGAACTCTAAATCCAACACGGTTTGTGCTAGCTTCTTGAAACTTGACAAAATAAAGCAGGTTCACGTTCTATCTCTATGTGTTCTTTCCTCTTAAAGAAGCCCTATGCAGTGACTGGCGAGAAACACTTTCATGGAAAGGGGTTGCCAAGCTTCCTAAAATTACGAATCTCCAGATATCTCAGCAAGTATTTTTTCACCCAAACTGGATGATACTTTCAGGTAATGATCAGTACACTAAGCCAACTTAGTTCCCCAAATTTCATTCTTCTATGTTGAAGCGTTCGCTTCTACTAACAGTTTGAATTTTTAGGTTTCACTCTGGTTTCTCCTATATTGATAGATGTATTTGGAACTCTAAATCCCACACGGTTTGTGCTAGCTTCTTGAAACTTGAGACAATAAAGAAGTTTCAGTTTCTATCTCTATGTTTTGTTTCCTCTTGATGTAGCCCTAAGCAGTGACTGGCGAGAAACACTTTCATGGAAAGGGGTTGCCAAGCTTCCAAAAATTACGAATCTCCAGAAATCTCAGCAAAAATTTTTTCACCCAAACTGGATGATACTTTCAGGTAATGATCAGTACACTAAGCCGACTTGGTTCCCCAAATTTCGTACTTCTATGGTGAAGCGTTCATTTCCAGTAACAGTTTGAATTTTTAGGTTTCACTCTGTTTTCTCCTATATTGATAGATGTATTTGGAACTCTAAATCCAACACGGTTTGTGCTAGCTTCTGGAAACTTGACCAAATAAAGCAGTTTCACGTTCTATCTCTATGTGTTCTTTCCTCTTGAAGTAGGCCTATGCAGTGACTGGCGAGAAACACTTTCATGGAAAGGGGTTGCCAAGCTTCCTAAAATTACGAATCTCCAGAAATCTCAGCAAGTATTTTTTCACCCAAACTGGATGACACTTTCAGGTAATGATCAGTACACTAAGCCAATTTAGTTCCCCAAATTTCATTCTTCTATGTTGAAGCGTTCGTTTCTACTAACCGTTTGAATTTTTAGGTTTCACTCTGTTTTCTCCTATATTGATAGATGTATTTGGAACTCTAAATCCAACACGGTTTGTGCTAGCTTCTTGAAACTTGACAAAATAAAGCAGGTTCACGTTCTATCTCTATGTGTTCTTTCCTCTTAAAGAAGCCCTATGCAGTGACTGGCGAGAAACACTTTCATGGAAAGGGGTTGCCAAGCTTCCTAAAATTACGAATCTCAAGAAATCTCAGCAAGTATTTTTTCACCCAAACTGGATGATACTTTCAGGTAATGATCAGTACACTAAGCCGACTTAGTTCCCCAAATTTCATTCTTCTATGTTGAAGCGTTCGTTTCTACTAACAGTTTGAATTTTTAGGTTTCACTCTGTTTTCTCCTATATTGATAGATGTATTTGGAACTCTAAATCCAACACGGATTGTGCTAGCTTCTTGAATCTTGAGACAATAAAGTAGTTTCTGTTTCTATCTCTATGTTTTGTTTCCTCTTGATGTAGCCCTAAGCAGTGACTGGCGAGAAACACTTTCATTGAAAGGGGTTGCCAAGCTTCCAAAAATTACGAATCTCCAGTAATCTCAGCAAATATTTTTTCACCCAAACTGGATGACACTTTCAGGTAATGATCAGTACACTAAGCCGACTTGGTTCCCCAAATTTCGTTCTTCTATGGTGAAGCGTTCATTTCCAGTAACAGTTTGAATTTTTAGGTTTCACTCTGTTTTCTCCTATATTGATAGATGTATTTGGAACTCTAAATCCAACACGGTTTGTGCTAGCTTCTGGAAACTTGACAAAATAAAGCTTTTTCACGTTCTATCTCTATGTTTTGTTTCCTCTTGATGTAGCCCTAAGCAGTGACTGGCGAGAAACACTTTCATGGAAAGGGGTTGCCAAGCTTCCAAAAATTACGAATCTCCAGAAATCTCACCAAATATTTTTTCACCCAAACTGGATGACACTTTCAGGTAATGATCAGTACACTAAGCCGTCTTGGTTCCCCAAATTTCGTTCTTCTATGGTGAAGCGTTCATTTCCAGTAACAGTTTGAATTTTTAGGTTTCACTCTGTTTTCTCCTATATTGATAGATGTATTTGGAACTCTAAATCCCACACGGTTTGTGCTAGCTTCTTGAATCTTGAGACAATAAAGTAGTTTCAGTTTCTATCTCTATGTTTTGTTTCCTCTTGATGTAGCCCTAAGCAGTGACTGGCGAGAAACACTTTCATGGAAAGGGGTTGCCAAGCTTCCAAAAATTACGAATCTCCAGAAATCTCAGCAAAAATTTTTTCACCCAAACTGGATGATACTTTCAGGTAATGATCAGTACACTAAGCCGACTTGGTTCCCCAAATTTCGTACTTCTATGGTGAAGCGTTCATTTCCAGTAACAGTTTGAATTTTTAGGTTTCACTCTGTTTTCTCCTATATAGATAGATGTATTTGGAACTCTAAATCCAACACGGTTTGTGCTAGCTTCTGGAAACTTGACCAAATAAAGCAGTTTCACGTTCTATCTCTATGTGTTCTTTCCTCTTGAAGTAGGCCTATGCAGTGACTGGCGAGAAACACTTTCATGGAAAGGGGTTGCCAAGCTTCCTAAAATTACGAATCTCCAGAAATCTCAGCAAGTATTTTTTCACCCAAACTGGATGATACTTTCAGGTAATGATCAGTACACTAAGCCAATTTAGTTCCCCAAATTTCATTCTTCTATGTTGAAGCGTTCGTTTCTACTAACCGTTTGAATTTTTAGGTTTCACTCTGTTTTCTCCTATATTGATAGATGTATTTGGAACTCTAAATCCAACACGGTTTGTGCTAGCTTCTTGAAACTTGAGACAATAAAGTAGTTTCAGGTTCTATCTCTATGTTTTGTTTCCTCTTGATGTAGCCGGAAGCAGTGACTGGCGAGAAACACTTTCATGGAAAGGGGTTGCCAAGCTTCCAAAAATTACGAATCTCCAGAAATCTCAGCAAATATTTTTTCACCCAAACTGGATGATACTTTCAGGTAATGATCAGTACACTAAGCCGACTTGGTTCCCCAAATTTCGTTCTTCTATGGTGAAGCGTTCATTTCCAGTAACAGTTTGAATTTTTAGGTTTCACTCTGTTTTCTCCTATATTGATAGATGTATTTGGAACTCTAAATCCAACACGGTTTGTGCTAGCTTCTTGAAACTTGACAAAATAAAGCTTTTTCACGTTCTATCTCTATGTTTTGTTTCCTCTTGATGTAGCCCTAAGCAGTGACTGGCGAGAAACACTTTCATGGAAAGGGGTTGCCAAGCTTCCAAAAATTACGAATCTCCAGAAATCTCACCAAATATTTTTTCACCCAAACTGGATGACACTTTCAGGTAATGATCAGTACACTAAGCCGTCTTGGTTCCCCAAATTTCGTTCTTCTATGGTGAAGCGTTCATTTCCAGTAACAGTTTGAATTTTTAGGTTTCACTCTGTTTTCTCCTATATTGATAGATGTATTTGGAACTCTAAATCCAACACGGTTTGTGCTAGCTTCTTGAAACTTGACAAAATAAAGCAGGTTCATGTTCTATCTCTATGTGTTCTTTCCTCTTAAAGAAGCCCTATGCAGTGACTGGCGAGAAACACTTTCATGGAAAGGAGTTGCCAAGCTTCCTAAAATTACGAATCTCCAGAAATCTCAGCAAGTATTTTTTCACCCAAACTGGATGATACTTTCAGGTAATGATCAGTACACTAAGCCAACTTAGTTCCCCAAATTTCATTCTTCTATGTTGAAGCGTTCGATTCTACTAACAGTTTGAATTTTTAGGTTTCACTCTGGTTTCTCCTATATTGATAGATGTATTTGGAACTCTAAATCCAACACGGTTTGTGCTAGCTTCTTGAATCTTGAGACAATAAAGTAGTTTCAGTTTCTATCTCTATGTTTTGTTTCCTCTTGATGTAGCCCGAAGCAGTGACTGGCGAGAAACACTTTCATGGAAAGGGGTTGCCAAGCTTCCAAAAATTACGAATCTCCAGAAATCTCAGCAAATATTTTTTCACCCAAACTGGATGATACTTTCAGGTAATGATCAGTACACTAAGCCGACTTGGTTCCCCAAATTTCGTACTTCTATGGTGAAGCGTTCATTTCCAGTAACAGTTTGAATTTTTAGGTTTCACTCTGTTTTCTCCTATATTGATAGATGTATTTGGAACTCTAAATCCAACACGGTTTGTGCTAGCTTCTGGAAACTTGACCAAATAAAGCAGTTTCACGTTCTATCTCTATGTGTTCTTTTCTCTTGAAGTAGGCCTATGCAGTGACTGGCGAGAAACACTTTCATGGAAAGGGGTTGCCAAGCTTCCTAAAATTACGAATCTCCAGAAATCTCAGCAAGTATTTTTTCACCCAAACTGGATGATACTTTCAGGTAATGATCAGTACACTAAGCCAATTTAGTTCCCCAAATTTCATTCTTCTATGTTGAAGCGTTCGTTTCTACTAACCGTTTGAATTTTTAGGTTTCACTCTGTTTTCTCCTATATTGATAGATGTATTTGGAACTCTAAATCCAACACGGTTTGTGCTAGCTTCTTGAAACTTGAGACAATAAAGTAGTTTCAGGTTCTATCTCTATGTTTTGTTTCCTCTTGATGTAGCCCGAAGCAGTGACTGCCGAGAAACACTTTCATGGAAAGGGGTTGCCAAGCTTCCAAAAATTACGAATCTCCAGAAATCTCAGCAAATATTTTTTCACCCAAACTGGATGATACTTTCAGGTAATGATCAGTACACTAAGCCGACTTGGTTCCCCAAATTTCGTTCTTCTATGGTGAAGCGTTCATTTCCAGTAACAGTTTGAATTTTTAGGTTTCACTCTGTTTTCTCCTATATAGATAGATGTATTTGGAACTCTAAATCCAACACGGTTTGTGCTAGCTTCTTGAAACTTGACAAAATAAAGCAGGTTCACGTTCTATCTCTATGTGTTCTTTCCTCTTAAAGAAGCCCTATGCAGTGACTGGCGAGAAACACTTTCATGGAAAGGGGTTGCCAAGCTTCCTAAAATTACGAATCTCCAGAAATCTCAGCAAGTATTTTTTCACCCAAACTGGATGATACTTTCAGGTAATGATCAGTACACTAAGCCAACTTAGTTCCCCAAATTTCATTCTTCTATGTTGAAGCGTTCGTTTCTACTAACAGTTTGAATTTTTAGGTTTCACTCTGTTTTCTCCTATATTGATAGATGTATTTGGAACTCTAAATCCAACACGGTTTGTGCTAGCTTCTTGAATCTTGAGACAATAAAGTAGTTTCAGTTTCTATCTCTATGTTTTGTTTCCTCTTGATGTAGCCCTAATCAGTGACTGGCGAGAAACACTTTCATTGAAAGGGGTTGCCAAGCTTCCAAAAATTACGAATCTCCAGAAATCTCAGCAAATATTTTTTCACCCAAACTGGATGATACTTTCAGGTAATGATCAGTACACTAAGCCGACTTGGTTCCGCAAATTTCGTTCTTCTATGTTGAAGCGTTCATTTCCAGTAACAGTTTGAATTTTTAGGTTTCACTTTGTTTTCTCCTATATTGATAGATGTATTTGGAACTCTAAATCCAACACGGTTTGTGCTAGCTTCTGGAAACTTGACCAAATAAAGCAGTTTCACGTTCTATCTCTATGTGTTCTTTCCTCTTGAAGTAGGCCTATGCAGTGACTGGCGAGAAACACTTTCATGGAAAGGGGTTGCCAAGCTTCCTAAAATTACGAATCTCCAGAAATCTCAGCAAGTATTTTTTCACACAAACTGGATGATACTTTCAGGTAATGATCAGTACACTAAGCCAATTTAGTTCCCCAAATTTCATTCTTCTATGTTGAAGCGTTCGTTTCTACTAACCGTTTGAATTTTTAGGTTTCACTCTGTTTTCTCCTATATTGATAGATGTATTTGGAACTCTAAATCCAACACGGTTTGTGCTAGCTTCTTGAAACTTGAGACAATAAAGTAGTTTCAGGTTCTATCTCTATGTTTTGTTTCCTCTTGATGTAGCCCTAAGCAGTGACTGGCGAGAAACACTTTCATGGAAAGGGGTTGCCAAGCTTCCAAAACTTACGAATCTCCAGAAATCTCAGCAAATATGTTTTCACCCAAACTGGATGATACTTCCAGGTAATGATCAGTACACTAAGCCGACTTGGTTCCCCAAATTTCGTTCTTCTATGGTGAAGCGTTCATTTCCAGTAACAGTTTGAATTTTTAGGTTTCACTCTGTTTTCTCCTATATTGATAGATGTATTTGGAACTCTAAATCCAACACGGTTTGTGCTAGCTTCTTGAAACTTGACAAAATAAAGCTTTTTCACGTTCTATCTCTATGTTTTGTTTCCTCTTGATGTAGCCCTAAGCAGTGACTGGCGAGAAACACTTTCATGGAAAGGGGTTGCCAAGCTTCCAAAAATTACGAATCTCCAGAAATCTCACCAAATATTTTTTCACCCAAACTGGATGACACTTTCAGGTAATGATCAGTACACTAAGCCGTCTTGGTTCCCCAAATTTCGTTCTTCTATGGTGAAGCGTTCATTTCCAGTAACAGTTTGAATTTTTAGGTTTCACTCTGTTTTCTCCTATATTGATAGATGTATTTGGAACTCTAAATCCAACACGGTTTGTGCTAGCTTCTTGAAACTTGACAAAATAAAGCAGGTTCATGTTCTATCTCTATGTGTTCTTTCCTCTTAAAGAAGCCCTATGCAGTGACTGGCGAGAAACACTTTCATGGAAAGGAGTTGCCAAGCTTCCTAAAATTACGAATCTCCAGAAATCTCAGCAAGTATTTTTTCACCCAAACTGGATGATACTTTCAGGTAATGATCAGTACACTAAGCCAACTTAGTTCCCCAAATTTCATTCTTCTATGTTGAAGCGTTCGATTCTACTAACAGTTTGAATTTTTAGGTTTCACTCTGGTTTCTCCTATATTGATAGATGTATTTGGAACTCTAAATCCAACACGGTTTGTGCTAGCTTCTTGAATCTTGAGACAATAAAGTAGTTTCAGTTTCTATCTCTATGTTTTGTTTCCTCTTGATGTAGCCCGAAGCAGTGACTGGCGAGAAACACTTTCATGGAAAGGGGTTGCCAAGCTTCCAAAAATTACGAATCTCCAGAAATCTCAGCAAATATTTTTTCACCCAAACTGGATGATACTTTCAGGTAATGATCAGTACACTAAGCCGACTTGGTTCCCCAAATTTCGTACTTCTATGGTGAAGCGTTCATTTCCAGTAACAGTTTGAATTTTTAGGTTTCACTCTGTTTTCTCCTATATTGATAGATGTATTTGGAACTCTAAATCCAACACGGTTTGTGCTAGCTTCTGGAAACTTGACCAAATAAAGCAGTTTCACGTTCTATCTCTATGTGTTCTTTTCTCTTGAAGTAGGCCTATGCAGTGACTGGCGAGAAACACTTTCATGGAAAGGGGTTGCCAAGCTTCCTAAAATTACGAATCTCCAGAAATCTCAGCAAGTATTTTTTCACCCAAACTGGATGATACTTTCAGGTAATGATCAGTACACTAAGCCAATTTAGTTCCCCAAATTTCATTCTTCTATGTTGAAGCGTTCGTTTCTACTAACCGTTTGAATTTTTAGGTTTCACTCTGTTTTCTCCTATATTGATAGATGTATTTGGAACTCTAAATCCAACACGGTTTGTGCTAGCTTCTTGAAACTTGAGACAATAAAGTAGTTTCAGGTTCTATCTCTATGTTTTGTTTCCTCTTGATGTAGCCCGAAGCAGTGACTGGCGAGAAACACTTTCATGGAAAGGGGTTGCCAAGCTTCCAAAAATTACGAATCTCCAGAAATCTCAGCAAATATTTTTTCACCCAAACTGGATGATACTTTCAGGTAATGATCAGTACACTAAGCCGACTTGGTTCCCCAAATTTCGTTCTTCTATGGTGAAGCGTTCATTTCCAGTAACAGTTTGAATTTTTAGGTTTCACTCTGTTTTCTC
Source organism: Spermophilus citellus (assembly GCF_964194105.1). NCBI lineage: Eukaryota > Metazoa > Chordata > Mammalia > Rodentia > Sciuridae > Spermophilus > Spermophilus citellus. The sequence goes on along the minus strand of NC_138191.1, from coordinate 32,662,282 downwards.
CTATATAGATAGATGTATTTGGAACTCTAAATCCAACACGGTTTGTGCTAGCTTCTTGAAACTTGACAAAATAAAGCAGGTTCACGTTCTATCTCTATGTGTTCTTTCCTCTTAAAGAAGCCCTATGCAGTGACTGGCGAGAAACACTTTCATGGAAAGGGGTTGCCAAGCTTCCTAAAATTACGAATCTCCAGAAATCTCAGCAAGTATTTTTTCACCCAAACTGGATGATACTTTCAGGTAATGATCAGTACACTAAGCCAACTTAGTTCCCCAAATTTCATTCTTCTATGTTGAAGCGTTCGTTTCTACTAACAGTTTGAATTTTTAGGTTTCACTCTGTTTTCTCCTATATTGATAGATGTATTTGGAACTCTAAATCCAACACGGTTTGTGCTAGCTTCTTGAATCTTGAGACAATAAAGTAGTTTCAGTTTCTATCTCTATGTTTTGTTTCCTCTTGATGTAGCCCTAATCAGTGACTGGCGAGAAACACTTTCATTGAAAGGGGTTGCCAAGCTTCCAAAAATTACGAATCTCCAGAAATCTCAGCAAATATTTTTTCACCCAAACTGGATGATACTTTCAGGTAATGATCAGTACACTAAGCCGACTTGGTTCCGCAAATTTCGTTCTTCTATGTTGAAGCGTTCATTTCCAGTAACAGTTTGAATTTTTAGGTTTCACTTTGTTTTCTCCTATATTGATAGATGTATTTGGAACTCTAAATCCAACACGGTTTGTGCTAGCTTCTGGAAACTTGACCAAATAAAGCAGTTTCACGTTCTATCTCTATGTGTTCTTTCCTCTTGAAGTAGGCCTATGCAGTGACTGGCGAGAAACACTTTCATGGAAAGGGGTTGCCAAGCTTCCTAAAATTACGAATCTCCAGAAATCTCAGCAAGTATTTTTTCACACAAACTGGATGATACTTTCAGGTAATGATCAGTACACTAAGCCAATTTAGTTCCCCAAATTTCATTCTTCTATGTTGAAGCGTTCGTTTCTACTAACCGTTTGAATTTTTAGGTTTCACTCTGTTTTCTCCTATATTGATAGATGTATTTGGAACTCTAAATCCAACACGGTTTGTGCTAGCTTCTTGAAACTTGAGACAATAAAGTAGTTTCAGGTTCTATCTCTATGTTTTGTTTCCTCTTGATGTAGCCCTAAGCAGTGACTGGCGAGAAACACTTTCATGGAAAGGGGTTGCCAAGCTTCCAAAACTTACGAATCTCCAGAAATCTCAGCAAATATGTTTTCACCCAAACTGGATGATACTTCCAGGTAATGATCAGTACACTAAGCCGACTTGGTTCCCCAAATTTCGTTCTTCTATGGTGAAGCGTTCATTTCCAGTAACAGTTTGAATTTTTAGGTTTCACTCTGTTTTCTCCTATATAGATAGATGTATTTGGAACTCTAAATCCAACACGGTTTGTGCTAGCTTCTTGAAACTTGACAAAATAAAGCAGGTTCACGTTCTATCTCTATGTGTTCTTTCCTCTTAAAGAAGCCCTATGCAGTGACTGGCGAGAAACACTTTCATGGAAAGGGGTTGCCAAGCTTCCTAAAATTACGAATCTCCAGAAATCTCAGCAAGTATTTTTTCACCCAAACTGGATGATACTTTCAGGTAATGATCAGTACACTAAGCCAACTTAGTTCCCCAAATTTCATTCTTCTATGTTGAAGCGTTCGTTTCTACTAACAGTTTGAATTTTTAGGTTTCACTCTGTTTTCTCCTATATTGATAGATGTATTTGGAACTCTAAATCCAACACGGTTTGTGCTAGCTTCTTGAAACTTGACAAAATATAGCAGTTTCACGTTCTATCTCTATGTTTTGTTTTCTCTTGAAGTAGCCCTAAGCAGTGACTGGCGAGAAACACTTTCATGGAAAGGGGTTGCCAAGCTTCCAAAAATTACGAATCTCCAGAAATCTCAGCAAAAATTTTTTCACCCAAACTGGATGATACTTTCAGGTAATGATCAGTACACTAAGCCGACTTGGTTCCCCAAATTTCGTACTTCTATGGTGAAGCGTTCATTTCCAGTAACAGTTTGAATTTTTAGGTTTCACTCTGTTTTCTCCTATATTGATAGATGTATTTGGAACTCTAAATCCAACACGGTTTGTGCTAGCTTCTGGAAACTTGACCAAATAAAGCAGTTTCACGTTCTATCTCTATGTGTTCTTTCCTCTTGAAGTAGGCCTATGCAGTGACTGGCGAGAAACACTTTCATGGAAAGGGGTTGCCAAGCTTCCTAAAATTACGAATCTCCAGAAATCTCAGCAAGTATTTTTTCACCCAAACTGGATGATACTTTCAGGTAATGATCAGTACACTAAGCCAATTTAGTTCCCCAAATTTCATTCTTCTATGTTGAAGCGTTCGTTTCTACTAACCGTTTGAATTTTTAGGTTTCACTCTGTTTTCTCCTATATTGATAGATGTATTTGGAACTCTAAATCCAACACGGTTTGTGCTAGCTTCTTGAAACTTGACACAATAAAGTAGTTTCAGGTTCTATCTCTATGTTTTGTTTCCTCTTGATGTAGCCCTAAGCAGTGACTGGTGAGAAACACTTTCATGGAAAGGGGTTGCCAAGCTTCCAAAAATTACGAATCTCCAGAAATCTCAGCAAATATTTTTTCACCCAAACTGGATGATACTTTCAGGTAATGATCAGTACACTAAGCCGACTTGGTTCCCCAAATTTCGTTCTCCTATGGTGAAGCGTTCATTTCCAGTAACAGTTTGAATTTTTAGGTTTCACTCTGTTTTCTCCTATATTGATAGATGTATTTGGAACTCTAAATCCAACACGGTTTGTGCTAGCTTCTTGAAACTTGACAAAATAAAGCTTTTTCACGTTCTATCTCTATGTTTTGTTTCCTCTTGATGTAGCCCTAAGCAGTGACTGGCGAGAAACACTTTCATGGAAAGGGGTTGCCAAGCTTCCAAAAATTACGAATCTCCAGAAATCTCAGCAAATATTTTTTCACCCAAACTGGATGACACTTTCAGGTAATGATCAGTACACTAAGCCGTCTTGGTTCCCCAAATTTCGTTCTTCTATGGTGAAGCGTTCATTTCCAGTAACAGTTTGAATTTTTAGGTTTCACTCTGTTTTCTCCTATATAGATAGATGTATTTGGAACTCTAAATCCAACACGGTTTGTGCTAGCTTCTTGAAACTTGACAAAATAAAGCAGGTTCACGTTCTATCTCTATGTGTTCTTTCCTCTTAAAGAAGCCCTATGCAGTGACTGGCGAGAAACACTTTCATGGAAAGGGGTTGCCAAGCTTCCTAAAATTACGAATCTCCAGAAATCTCAGCAAGTATTTTTTCACCCAAACTGGATGATACTTTCAGGTAATGATCAGTACACTAAGCCAACTTAGTTCCCCAAATTTCATTCTTCTATGTTGAAGCGTTCGTTTCTACTAACAGTTTGAATTTTTAGGTTTCACTCTGTTTTCTCCTATATTGATAGATGTATTTGGAACTCTAAATCCAACACGGTTTGTGCTAGCTTCTTGAAACTTGACAAAATAAAGCAGTTTCACGTTCTATCTCTATGTTTTGTTTCCTCTTGATGTAGCGCTAAGCAGTGACTGGTGAGAAACACTTTCATGGAAAGGGGTTGCCAAGCTTCCAAAAATTACGAATCTCCAGAAATCTCAGCAAATATTTTTTCACCCAAACTGGATGATACTTTCAGGTAATGATCAGTACACTAAGCCGACTTGGTTCCGCAAATTTCGTTCTTCTATGTTGAAGCGTTCATTTCCAGTAACAGTTTGAATTTTTAGGTTTCACTCTGTTTTCTCCTATATTGATAGATGTATTTGGAACTCTAAATCCAACACGGTTTGTGCTAGCTTCTGGAAACTTGACCAAATAAAGCAGTTTCACGTTCTATCTCTATGTGTTCTTTCCTCTTGAAGTAGGCCTATGCAGTGACTGGCGAGAAACACTTTCATGGAAAGGGGTTGCCAAGCTTCCTAAAATTACGAATCTCCAGAAATCTCAGCAAGTATTTTTTCACCCAAACTGGATGATACTTTCAGGTAATGATCAGTACACTAAGCCAATTTAGTTCCCCAAATTTCATTCTTCTATGTTGAAGCGTTCGTTTCTACTAACCGTTTGAATTTTTAGGTTTCACTCTGTTTTCTCCTATATTGATAGATGTATTTGGAACTCTAAATCCAACACGGTTTGTGCTAGCTTCTTGAAACTTGAGACAATAAAGTAGTTTCAGGTTCTATCTCTATGTTTTGTTTCCTCTTGATGTAGCCCGAAGCAGTGACTGGCGAGAAACACTTTCATGGAAAGGGGTTGCCAAGCTTCCAAAACTTACGAATCTCCAGAAATCTCAGCAAATATTTTTTCACCCAAACTGGATGATACTTTCAGGTAATGATCAGTACACTAAGCCGACTTGGTTCCCCAAATTTCGTTCTTCTATGGTGAAGCGTTCATTTCCAGTAACAGTTTGAATTTTTAGGTTTCACTCTGTTTTCTCCTATATTGATAGATGTATTTGGAACTCTAAATCCAACACGGTTTGTGCTAGCTTCTTGAAACTTGACAAAATAAAGCAGTTTCACGTTCTATCTCTATGTTTTGTTTCCTCTTGATGTAGCCCTAAGCAGTGACTGGTGAGAAACACTTTCATAGAAAGGGGTTGCCAAGCTTCCAAAAATTACGAATCTCCAGAAATCTCACCAAATATTTTTTCACCCAAACTGGATGACACTTTCAGGTAATGATCAGTACACTAAGCCGACTTGGTTCCCCAAATTTCGTTCTTCTATGGTGAAGCGTTCATTTCCAGTAACAGTTTGAATTTTTAGGTTTCACTCTGTTTTCTCCTATATAGATAGATGTATTTGGAACTCTAAATCCACACGGTTTGTGCTAGCTTCTTGAAACTTGACAAAATAAAGCAGGTTCACGTTCTATTTCTATGTGTTCTTTCCTCTTAAAGAAGCCCTATGCAGTGACTGACGAGAAACACTTTCATGGAACGGGGTTGCCAAGCTTCCTAAAATTACGAATCTCCAGAAATCTCAGCAAGTATTTTTTCACCCAAACTGGATGATACTTTCAGGTAATGATCAGTACACTAAGCCAACTTAGTTCCCCAAATTTCATTCTTCTATGTTGAAGCGTTCGTTTCTACTAACAGTTTGAATTTTTAGGTTTCACTCTGTTTTCTCCTATATTGATAGATGTATTTGGAACTCTAAATCCAACACGGTTTGTGCTAGCTTCTTGAATCTTGAGACAATAAAGTAGTTTCAGTTTCTATCTCTATGTTTTGTTTCCTCTTGATGTAGCCCTAAGCAGTGACTGGCGAGAAACACTTTCATGGAAAGGGGTTGCCAAGCTTCCAAAAATTACGAATCTCCAGAAATCTCACCAAATATTTTTTCACCCAAACTGGATGACACTTTCAGGTAATGATCAGTACACTAAGCCGACTTGGTTCCCCAAATTTCGTTCTTCTATGGTGAAGCGTTCATTTCCAGTAACAGTTTGAATTTTTAGGTTTCACTCTGTTTTCTCCTATATAGATAGATGTATTTGGAACTCTAAATCCAACACGGTTTGTGCTAGCTTCTTGAAACTTGACAAAATAAAGCAGGTTCACGTTCTATCTCTATGTGTTCTTTCCTCTTAAAGAAGCCCTATGCAGTGACTGGCGAGAAACACTTTCATGGAAAGGGGTTGCCAAGCTTCCTAAAATTACGAATCTCCAGAAATCTCAGCAAGTATTTTTTCACCCAAACTGGATGATACTTTCAGGTAATGATCAGTACACTAAGCCAACTTAGTTCCCCAAATTTCATTCTTCTATGTTGAAGCGTTCGTTTCTACTAACAGTTTGAATTTTTAGGTTTCACTCTGTTTTCTCCTATATTGATAGATGTATTTGGAACTCTAAATCCAACACGGTTTGTGCTAGCTTCTTGAAACTTGACAAAATAAAGCAGTTTCACGTTCTATCTCTATGTTTTGTTTCCTCTTGATGTAGCCCTAAGCAGTGACTGGTGAGAAACACTTTCATGGAAAGGGGTTGCCAAGCTTCCAAAAATTACGAATCTCCAGAAATCTCAGCAAATATTTTTTCACCCAAACTGGATGATACTTTCAGGTAATGATCAGTACACTAAGCCGACTTGGTTCCGCAAATTTCGTTCTTCTATGTTGAAGCGTTCATTTCCAGTAACAGTTTGAATTTTTAGGTTTCACTCTGTTTTCTCCTATATTGATAGATGTATTTGGAACTCTAAATCCAACACGGTTTGTGCTAGCTTCTGGAAACTTGACCAAATAAAGCAGTTTCACGTTCTATCTCTATGTGTTCTTTCCTCTTGAAGTAGGCCTATGCAGTGACTGGCGAGAAACACTTTCATGGAAAGGGGTTGCCAAGCTTCCTAAAATTACGAATCTCCAGAAATCTCAGCAAGTATTTTTTCACCCAAACTGGATGATACTTTCAGGTAATGATCAGTACACTAAGCCAATTTAGTTCCCCAAATTTCATTCTTCTATGTTGAAGCGTTCGTTTCTACTAACCGTTTGAATTTTTAGGTTTCACTCTGTTTTCTCCTATATTGATAGATGTATTTGGAACTCTAAATCCAACACGGTTTGTGCTAGCTTCTTGAAACTTGAGACAATAAAGTAGTTTCAGGTTCTATCTCTATGTTTTGTTTCCTCTTGATGTAGCCCGAAGCAGTGACTGGCGAGAAACACTTTCATGGAAAGGGGTTGCCAAGCTTCCAAAACTTACGAATCTCCAGAAATCTCAGCAAATATTTTTTCACCCAAACTGGATGATACTTTCAGGTAATGATCAGTACACTAAGCCGACTTGGTTCCCCAAATTTCGTTCTTCTATGGTGAAGCGTTCATTTCCAGTAACAGTTTGAATTTTTAGGTTTCACTCTGTTTTCTCCTATATTGATAGATGTATTTGGAACTCTAAATCCAACACGGTTTGTGCTAGCTTCTTGAAACTTGACAAAATAAAGCAGTTTCACGTTCTATCTCTATGTTTTGTTTCCTCTTGATGTAGCCCTAAGCAGTGACTGGCGAGAAAAACTTTCATGGAAAGGGGTTGCCAAGCTTCCAAAAATTACGAATCTCCAGAAATCTCACCAAATATTTTTTCACCCAAACTGGATGACACTTTCAGGTAATGATCAGTACACTAAGCCGACTTGGTTCCGCAAATTTCGTTCTTCTATGTTGAAGCGATCATTTCCAGTAACGGTTTGAATTTTTAGGTTTCACTCTGTTTTCTCCTATATTGATAGATGTATTTGGAACTCTAAATCCAACACGGTTTGTGCTAGCTTCTGGATACTTGACCAAATAAAGCAGTTTCACGTTCTATCTCTATGTGTTCTTTCCTCCTGAAGTAGGCCTATGCAGTGACTGGCGAGAAACACTTTCATGGAAAGGGGTTGCCAAGCTTCCTAAAATTACGAATCTCCAGAAATCTCAGCAAGTATTTTTTCACACAAACTGGATGATACTTTCAGGTAATGATCAGTACACTAAGCCAATTTAGTTCCCCAATTTTCATTCTTCTATGTTGAATCGTTCGTTTCTACTAACCGTTTGAATTTTTAGGTTTCACTCTGTTTTCTCCTATATTGATAGATGTATTTGGAACTCTAAATCCAACACGGTTTGTGCTAGCTTCTTGAAACTTGAGACAATAAAGTAGTTTCAGGTTCTATTTCTATGTTTTGTTTCCTCTTGATGTAGCCCTAAGCAGTGACTGGCAAGAAACACTTTCATGGAAAGGGGTTGCCAAGCTTCCAAAACTTACGAATCTCCAGAAATCTCAGCAAATATTTTTTCACCCAAACTGGATGATACTTTCAGGTAATGATCAGTACACTAAGCCGACTTGGTTCCCCAAATTTCGTTCTTCTATGGTGAAGCGTTCATTTCCAGTAACAGTTTGAATTTTTAGGTTTCACTCTGTTTTCTCCTATATTGATAGATGTATTTGGAACTCTAAATCCAACACGGTTTGTGCTAGCTTCTTGAAACTTGACAAAATAAAGCAGTTTCACGTTCTATCTCTATGTTTTGTTTCCTCTTGATGTAGCCCTAAGCAGTGACTGGTGAGAAACACTTTCATAGAAAGGGGTTGCCAAGCTTCCAAAAATTACGAATCTCCAGAAATCTCACCAAATATTTTTTCACCCAAACTGGATGACACTTTCAGGTAATGATCAGTACACTAAGCCGACTTGGTTCCCCAAATTTCGTTCTTCTATGGTGAAGCGTTCATTTCCAGTAACAGTTTGAATTTTTAGGTTTCACTCTGTTTTCTCCTATATAGATAGATGTATTTGGAACTCTAAATCCACACGGTTTGTGCTAGCTTCTTGAAACTTGACAAAATAAAGCAGGTTCACGTTCTATTTCTATGTGTTCTTTCCTCTTAAAGAAGCCCTATGCAGTGACTGACGAGAAACACTTTCATGGAACGGGGTTGCCAAGCTTCCTAAAATTACGAATCTCCAGAAATCTCAGCAAGTATTTTTTCACCCAAACTGGATGATACTTTCAGGTAATGATCAGTACACTAAGCCAACTTAGTTCCCCAAATTTCATTCTTCTATGTTGAAGCGTTCGTTTCTACTAACAGTTTGAATTTTTAGGTTTCACTCTGTTTTCTCCTATATTGATAGATGTATTTGGAACTCTAAATCCAACACGGTTTGTGCTAGCTTCTTGAATCTTGAGACAATAAAGTAGTTTCAGTTTCTATCTCTATGTTTTGTTTCCTCTTGATGTAGCCCTAAGCAGTGACTGGCGAGAAACACTTTCATGGAAAGGGGTTGCCAAGCTTCCAAAAATTACGAATCTCCAGAAATCTCACCAAATATTTTTTCACCCAAACTGGATGACACTTTCAGGTAATGATCAGTACACTAAGCCGACTTGGTTCCCCAAATTTCGTTCTTCTATGGTGAAGCGTTCATTTCCAGTAACAGTTTGAATTTTTAGGTTTCACTCTGTTTTCTCCTATATTGATAGATGTATTTGGAACTCTAAATCCAACACGGTTTGTGCTAGCTTCTGGAAACTTGACCAAATAAAGCAGTTTCACGTTCTATCTCTATGTGTTCTTTCCTCTTGAAGTAGGCCTATGCAGTGACTGGCGAGAAACACTTTCATGGAAAGGGGTTGCCAAGCTTCCTAAAATTACGAATCTCCAGAAATCTCAGCAAGTATTTTTTCACCCAAACTGGATGATACTTTCAGGTAATGATCAGTACACTAAGCCAATTTAGTTCCCCAAATTTCATTCTTCTATGTTGAAGCGTTCGTTTCTACTAACCGTTTGAATTTTTAGGTTTCACTCTGTTTTCTCCTATATTGATAGATGTATTTGGAACTCTAAATCCAACACGGTTTGTGCTAGCTTCTTGAAACTTGAGACAATAAAGTAGTTTCAGGTTCTATCTCTATGTTTTGTTTCCTCTTGATGTAGCCCGAAGCAGTGACTGGCGAGAAACACTTTCATGGAAAGGGGTTGCCAAGCTTCCAAAACTTACGAATCTCCAGAAATCTCAGCAAATATTTTTTCACCCAAACTGGATGATACTTTCAGGTAATGATCAGTACACTAAGCCGACTTGGTTCCCCAAATTTCGTTCTTCTATGGTGAAGCGTTCATTTCCAGTAACAGTTTGAATTTTTAGGTTTCACTCTGTTTTCTCCTATATTGATAGATGTATTTGGAACTCTAAATCCAACACGGTTTGTGCTAGCTTCTTGAAACTTGACAAAATAAAGCAGTTTCACGTTCTATCTCTATGTTTTGTTTCCTCTTGATGTAGCCCTAAGCAGTGACTGGCGAGAAAAACTTTCATGGAAAGGGGTTGCCAAGCTTCCAAAAATTACGAATCTCCAGAAATCTCACCAAATATTTTTTCACCCAAACTGGATGACACTTTCAGGTAATGATCAGTACACTAAGCCGACTTGGTTCCGCAAATTTCGTTCTTCTATGTTGAAGCGATCATTTCCAGTAACGGTTTGAATTTTTAGGTTTCACTCTGTTTTCTCCTATATTGATAGATGTATTTGGAACTCTAAATCCAACACGGTTTGTGCTAGCTTCTGGATACTTGACCAAATAAAGCAGTTTCACGTTCTATCTCTATGTGTTCTTTCCTCCTGAAGTAGGCCTATGCAGTGACTGGCGAGAAACACTTTCATGGAAAGGGGTTGCCAAGCTTCCTAAAATTACGAATCTCCAGAAATCTCAGCAAGTATTTTTTCACACAAACTGGATGATACTTTCAGGTAATGATCAGTACACTAAGCCAATTTAGTTCCCCAATTTTCATTCTTCTATGTTGAATCGTTCGTTTCTACTAACCGTTTGAATTTTTAGGTTTCACTCTGTTTTCTCCTATATTGATAGATGTATTTGGAACTCTAAATCCAACACGGTTTGTGCTAGCTTCTTGAAACTTGAGACAATAAAGTAGTTTCAGGTTCTATCTCTATGTTTTGTTTCCTCTTGATGTAGCCCTAAGCAGTGACTGGCAAGAAACACTTTCATGGAAAGGGGTTGCCAAGCTTCCAAAACTTACGAATCTCCAGAAATCTCAGCAAATATTTTTTCACCCAAACTGGATGATACTTTCAGGTAATGATCAGTACACTAAGCCGACTTGGTTCCCCAAATTTCGTTCTTCTATGGTGAAGCGTTCATTTCCAGTAACAGTTTGAATTTTTAGGTTTCACTCTGTTTTCTCCTATATTGATAGATGTATTTGGAACTCTAAATCCAACACGGTTTGTGCTAGCTTCTTGAAACTTGACAAAATAAAGCAGTTTCAGGTTCTATCTCTATGTTTTGTTTCCTCTTGATGTAGCCCTAAGCAGTGACTGGTGAGAAACACTTTCATAGAAAGGGGTTGCCAAGCTTCCAAAAATTACGAATCTCCAGAAATCTCACCAAATATTTTTTCACCCAAACTGGATGACACTTTCAGGTAATGATCAGTACACTAAGCCGACTTGGTTCCCCAAATTTCGTTCTTCTATGGTGAAGCGTTCATTTCCAGTAACAGTTTGAATTTTTAGGTTTCACTCTGTTTTCTCCTATATAGATAGATGTATTTGGAACTCTAAATCCACACGGTTTGTGCTAGCTTCTTGAAACTTGACAAAATAAAGCAGGTTCACGTTCTATTTCTATGTGTTCTTTCCTCTTAAAGAAGCCCTATGCAGTGACTGACGAGAAACACTTTCATGGAACGGGGTTGCCAAGCTTCCTAAAATTACGAATCTCCAGAAATCTCAGCAGTATTTTTTCACCCAAACTGGATGATACTTTCAGGTAATGATCAGTACACTAAGCCAACTTAGTTCCCCAAATTTCATTCTTCTATGTTGAAGCGTTCGTTTCTACTAACAGTTTGAATTTTTAGGTTTCACTCTGTTTTCTCCTATATTGATAGATGTATTTGGAACTCTAAATCCAACACGGTTTGTGCTAGCTTCTTGAATCTTGAGACAATAAAGTAGTTTCAGTTTCTATCTCTATGTTTTGTTTCCTCTTGATGTAGCCCTAAGCAGTGACTGGCGAGAAACACTTTCATGGAAAGGGGTTGCCAAGCTTCCAAAAATTACGAATCTCCAGAAATCTCACCAAATATTTTTTCACCCAAACTGGATGACACTTTCAGGTAATGATCAGTACACTAAGCCGACTTGGTTCCCCAAATTTCGTTCTTCTATGGTGAAGCGTTCATTTCCAGTAACAGTTTGAATTTTTAGGTTTCACTCTGTTTTCTCCTATATAGATAGATGTATTTGGAACTCTAAATCCAACACGGTTTGTGCTAGCTTCTTGAAACTTGACAAAATAAAGCAGGTTCACGTTCTATCTCTATGTGTTCTTTCCTCTTAAAGAAGCCCTATGCAGTGACTGGCGAGAAACACTTTCATGGAAAGGGGTTGCCAAGCTTCCTAAAATTACGAATCTCCAGAAATCTCAGCAAGTATTTTTTCACACAAACTGGATGATACTTTCAGGTAATGATCAGTACACTAAGCCAATTTAGTTCCCCAAATTTCATTCTTCTATGTTGAAGCGTTCGTTTCTACTAACCGTTTGAATTTTTAGGTTTCACTCTGTTTTCTCCTATATTGATAGATGTATTTGGAACTCTAAATCCAACACGGTTTGTGCTAGCTTCTTGAAACTTGAGACAATAAAGTAGTTTCAGGTTCTATCTCTATGTTTTGTTTCCTCTTGATGTAGCCCTAAGCAGTGACTGGCGAGAAACACTTTCATGGAAAGGGGTTGCCAAGCTTCCAAAAATTACGAATCTCCAGAAATCTCAGCAAATATTTTTTCACCCAAACTGGATGATACTTTCAGGTAATGATCAGTACACTAAGCCGACCTGGTTCCCCAAATTTCGTTCTTCTATGGTGAAGCGTTCATTTCCAGTAACAGTTTGAAATTTTAGGTTTCACTCTGTTTTCTCCTATATTGATAGATGTATTTGGACCTCTAAATCCAACACGGTTTGTGCTAGCTTCTTGAAACTTGACAAAATAAAGCAGTTTCATGTTCTATCTCTATGTTTTGTTTCCTCTTGATGTAGCCCTAAGCAGTGACTGGCGAGAAACACTTTCATGGAAAGGGGTTGCCAAGCTTCCAAAAATTACGAATCTCCAGAAATCTCACCAAATATTTTTTCACCCAAACTGGATGACACTTTCAGGTAATGATCAGTACACTAAGCCGACTTGGTTCCCCAAATTTCGTTCTTCTATGGTGAAGCGTTCATTTCCAGTAACAGTTTGAATTTTTAGGTTTCACTCTGTTTTCTCCTATATAGATAGATGTATTTGGAACTCTAAATCCAACACGGTTTGTGCTAGCTTCTTGAAACTTGACAAAATAAAGCAGGTTCACGTTCTATCTCTATGTGTTCTTTCCTGTTAAAGAAGCCCTATGCAGTGACTGGCGAGAAACACTTTCATGGAAAGGGGTTGCCAAGCTTCCTAAAATTACGAATCTCCAGAAATCTCAGCAAATATTTTTTCACCCAAACTGGATGATACTTTCAGGTAATGATCAGTACACTAAGCCAACTTAGTTCCCCAAATTTCATTCTTCTATGTTGAAGCGTTCGTTTCTACTAACAGTTTGAATTTTTAGGTTTCACTCTGTTTTCTCCTATATTGATAGATGTATTTGGAACTCTAAATCCAACACGGTTTGTGCTAGCTTCTTGAATCTTGAGACAATAAAGTAGTTTCAGTTTCTATCTCTATGTTTTGTTTCCTCTTGATGTAGCCCTAAGCAGTGACTGGCGAGAAACACTTTCATGGAAAGGGGTTGCCAAGCTTCCAAAAATTACGAATCTCCAGTAATCTCAGCAAATATTTTTTCACCCAAACTGGATGATACTTTCAGGTAATGATCAGTACACTAAGCCGACTTGGTTCCGCAAATTTCGTTCTTCTATGTTGAAGCGTTCATTTCCAGTAACAGTTTGAATTTTTAGGTTTCACTCTGTTTTCTCCTATATTGATAGATGTATTTGGAACTCTAAATCCAACACGGTTTGTGCTAGCTTCTGGATACTTGACCAAATAAAGCAGTTTCACGTTCTATCTCTATGTGTTCTTTCTTCTTGAAGTAGGCCTATGCAGTGACTGGCGAGAAACACTTTCATGGAAAGGGGTTGCCAAGCTTCCTAAAATTACGAATCTCCAGAAATCTCAGCAAGTATTTTTTCACACAAACTGGATGATACTTTCAGGTAATGATCAGTACACTAAGCCAATTTAGTTCCCCAATTTTCATTCTTCTATGTTGAAGCGTTCGTTTCTACTAACCGTTTGAATTTTTAGGTTTCACTCTGTTTTCTCCTATATTGATAGATGTATTTGGAACTCTAAATCCAACACGGTTTGTGCTAGCTTCTTGAAACTTGACAAAATAAAGCAGTTTCACGTTCTATCTCTATGTTTTGTTTCCTCTTGATGTAGCCCTAAGCAGTGACTGGCGAGAAACACTTTCATAGAAAGGGGTTGCCAAGCTTCCAAAACTTACGAATCTCCAGAAATCTCAGCAAATATTTTTTCACCCAAACTGGATGACACTTTCAGGTAATGATCAGTACACTAAGCCGACTTGGTTCCCCAAATTTCATTCTTCTATGGTGAAGCGTTCATTTCCAGTAACAGTTTGAATTTTTAGGTTTCACTCTGTTTTCTCCTATATAGATAGATGTATTTGGAACTCTAAATCCACACGGTTTGTGCTAGCTTCTTGAAACTTGACAAAATAAAGCAGGTTCACGTTCTATTTCTATGTGTTCTTTCCTCTTAAAGAAGCCCTATGCAGTGACTGGCGAGAAACACTTTCATGGAAAGGGGTTGCCAAGCTTCCTAAAATTACGAATCTCCAGAAATCTCAGCAAGTATTTTTTCACCCAAACTGGATGATACTTTCAGGTAATGATCAGTACACTAAGCCAACTTAGTTCCCCAAATTTCATTCTTCTATGTTGAAGCGTTCGTTTCTACTAACAGTTTGAATTTTTAGGTTTCACTCTGTTTTCTCCTATATTGATAGATGTATTTGGAACTCTAAATCCAACACGGTTTGTGCTAGCTTCTTGAATCTTGAGACAATAAAGTAGTTTCAGTTTCTATCTCTATGTTTTGTTTCCTCTTGATGTAGCCCTAAGCAGTGACTGGCGAGAAACACTTTCATGGAAAGGGGTTGCCAAGCTTCCAAAAATTACGAATCTCCAGTAATCTCAGCAAATATTTTTTCACCCAAACTGGATGATACTTTCAGGTAATGATCAGTACACTAAGCCGACTTGGTTCCGCAAATTTCGTTCTTCTATGTTGAAGCGTTCATTTCCAGTAACAGTTTGAATTTTTAGGTTTCACTCTGTTTTCTCCTATATTGATAGATGTATTTGGAACTCTAAATCCAACACGGTTTGTGCTAGCTTCTGGAAACTTGACCAAATAAAGCAGTTTCACGTTCTATCTCTATGTGTTCTTTCCTCTTGAAGTAGGCCTATGCAGTGACTGGCGAGAAACACTTTCATGGAAAGGGGTTGCCAAGCTTCCTAAAATTACGAATCTCCAGAAATCTCAGCAAGTATTTTTTCACCCAAACTGGATGATACTTTCAGGTAATGATCAGTACACTAAGCCAATTTAGTTCCCCAAATTTCATTCTTCTATGTTGAAGCGTTCGTTTCTACTAACAGTTTGAATTTTTAGGTTTCACTCTGTTTTCTCCTATATTGATAGATGTATTTGGAACTCTAAATCCAACACGGTTTGTGCTAGCTTCTTGAAACTTGAGACAATAAAGTAGTTTCAGGTTCTATCTCTATGTTTTGTTTCCTCTTGATGTAGCCCTAAGCAGTGACTGGCGAGAAACACTTTCATGGAAAGGGGTTGCCAAGCTTCCAAAAATTACGAATCTCCAGAAATCTCAGCAAATATTTTTTCACCCAAACTGGATGATACTTTCAGGTAATGATCAGTACACTAAGCCGACCTGGTTCCCCAAATTTCGTTCTTCTATGGTGAAGCGTTCATTTCCAGTAACAGTTTGAAATTTTAGGTTTCACTCTGTTTTCTCCTATATTGATAGATGTATTTGGAACTCTAAATCCAACACGGTTTGTGCTAGCTTCTTGAAACTTGACAAAATAAAGCAGTTTCACGTTCTATCTCTATGTTTTGTTTCCTCTTGATGTAGCCCTAAGCAGTGACTGGCGAGAAACACTTTCATGGAAAGGGGTTGCCAAGCTTCCAAAAATTACGAATCTCCAGAAATCTCACCAAATATTTTTTCACCCAAACTGGATGACACTTTCAGGTAATGATCAGTACACTAAGCCGACTTGGTTCCCCAAATTTCGTTCTTCTATGGTGAAGCGTTCATTTCCAGTAACAGTTTGAATTTTTAGGTTTCACTCTGTTTTCTCCTATATAGATAGATGTATTTGGAACTCTAAATCCAACACGGTTTGTGCTAGCTTCTTGAAACTTGACAAAATAAAGCAGGTTCACGTTCTATCTCTATGTGTTCTTTCCTGTTAAAGAAGCCCTATGCAGTGACTGGCGAGAAACACTTTCATGGAAAGGGGTTGCCAAGCTTCCTAAAATTACGAATCTCCAGAAATCTCAGCAAATATTTTTTCACCCAAACTGGATGATACTTTCAGGTAATGATCAGTACACTAAGCCAACTTAGTTCCCCAAATTTCATTCTTCTATGTTGAAGCGTTCGTTTCTACTAACAGTTTGAATTTTTAGGTTTCACTCTGTTTTCTCCTATATTGATAGATGTATTTGGAACTCTAAATCCAACATGGTTTGTGCTAGCTTCTTGAATCTTGAGACAATAAAGTAGTTTCAGTTTCTATCTCTATGTTTTGTTTCCTCTTGATGTAGCCCTAAGCAGTGACTGGCGAGAAACACTTTCATGGAAAGGGGTTGCCAAGCTTCCAAAAATTACGAATCTCCAGTAATCTCAGCAAATATTTTTTCACCCAAACTGGATGATACTTTCAGGTAATGATCAGTACACTAAGCCGACTTGGTTCCGCAAATTTCGTTCTTCTATGTTGAAGCGTTCATTTCCAGTAACAGTTTGAATTTTTAGGTTTCACTCTGTTTTCTCCTATATTGATAGATGTATTTGGAACTCTAAATCCAACACGGTTTGTGCTAGCTTCTTGAAACTTGAGACAATAAAGTAGTTTCAGGTTCTATCTCTATGTTTTGTTTCCTCTTGATGTAGCCCTAAGCAGTGACTGGCAAGAAACACTTTCATGGAAAGGGGTTGCCAAGCTTCCAAAACTTACGAATCTCCAGAAATCTCAGCAAATATTTTTTCACCCAAACTGGATGATACTTTCAGGTAATGATCAGTACACTAAGCCGACTTGGTTCCCCAAATTTCGTTCTTCTATGGTGAAGCGTTCATTTCCAGTAACAGTTTGAATTTTTAGGTTTCACTCTGTTTTCTCCTATATTGATAGATGTATTTGGAACTCTAAATCCAACACGGTTTGTGCTAGCTTCTTGAAACTTGACAAAATAAAGCAGTTTCACGTTCTATCTCTATGTTTTGTTTCCTCTTGATGTAGCCCTAAGCAGTGACTGGTGAGAAACACTTTCATAGAAAGGGGTTGCCAAGCTTCCAAAAATTACGAATCTCCAGAAATCTCACCAAATATTTTTTCACCCAAACTGGATGACACTTTCAGGTAATGATCAGTACACTAAGCCGACTTGGTTCCCCAAATTTCGTTCTTCTATGGTGAAGCGTTCATTTCCAGTAACAGTTTGAATTTTTAGGTTTCACTCTGTTTTCTCCTATATAGATAGATGTATTTGGAACTCTAAATCCACACGGTTTGTGCTAGCTTCTTGAAACTTGACAAAATAAAGCAGGTTCACGTTCTATTTCTATGTGTTCTTTCCTCTTAAAGAAGCCCTATGCAGTGACTGACGAGAAACACTTTCATGGAACGGGGTTGCCAAGCTTCCTAAAATTACGAATCTCCAGAAATCTCAGCAAGTATTTTTTCACCCAAACTGGATGATACTTTCAGGTAATGATCAGTACACTAAGCCAACTTAGTTCCCCAAATTTCATTCTTCTATGTTGAAGCGTTCGTTTCTACTAACAGTTTGAATTTTTAGGTTTCACTCTGTTTTCTCCTATATTGATAGATGTATTTGGAACTCTAAATCCAACACGGTTTGTGCTAGCTTCTTGAATCTTGAGACAATAAAGTAGTTTCAGTTTCTATCTCTATGTTTTGTTTCCTCTTGATGTAGCCCTAAGCAGTGACTGGCGAGAAACACTTTCATGGAAAGGGGTTGCCAAGCTTCCAAAAATTACGAATCTCCAGAAATCTCACCAAATATTTTTTCACCCAAACTGGATGACACTTTCAGGTAATGATCAGTACACTAAGCCGACTTGGTTCCCCAAATTTCGTTCTTCTATGGTGAAGCGTTCATTTCCAGTAACAGTTTGAATTTTTAGGTTTCACTCTGTTTTCTCCTATATTGATAGATGTATTTGGAACTCTAAATCCAACACGGTTTGTGCTAGCTTCTGGAAACTTGACCAAATAAAGCAGTTTCACGTTCTATCTCTATGTGTTCTTTCCTCTTGAAGTAGGCCTATGCAGTGACTGGCGAGAAACACTTTCATGGAAAGGGGTTGCCAAGCTTCCTAAAATTACGAATCTCCAGAAATCTCAGCAAGTATTTTTTCACCCAAACTGGATGATACTTTCAGGTAATGATCAGTACACTAAGCCAATTTAGTTCCCCAAATTTCATTCTTCTATGTTGAAGCGTTCGTTTCTACTAACCGTTTGAATTTTTAGGTTTCACTCTGTTTTCTCCTATATTGATAGATGTATTTGGAACTCTAAATCCAACACGGTTTGTGCTAGCTTCTTGAAACTTGAGACAATAAAGTAGTTTCAGGTTCTATCTCTATGTTTTGTTTCCTCTTGATGTAGCCCGAAGCAGTGACTGGCGAGAAACACTTTCATGGAAAGGGGTTGCCAAGCTTCCAAAACTTACGAATCTCCAGAAATCTCAGCAAATATTTTTTCACCCAAACTGGATGATACTTTCAGGTAATGATCAGTACACTAAGCCGACTTGGTTCCCCAAATTTCGTTCTTCTATGGTGAAGCGTTCATTTCCAGTAACAGTTTGAATTTTTAGGTTTCACTCTGTTTTCTCCTATATTGATAGATGTATTTGGAACTCTAAATCCAACACGGTTTGTGCTAGCTTCTTGAAACTTGACAAAATAAAGCAGTTTCACGTTCTATCTCTATGTTTTGTTTCCTCTTGATGTAGCCCTAAGCAGTGACTGGCGAGAAAAACTTTCATGGAAAGGGGTTGCCAAGCTTCCAAAAATTA
Organism: Spermophilus citellus; assembly: GCF_964194105.1. Classification (NCBI taxonomy): domain Eukaryota; kingdom Metazoa; phylum Chordata; class Mammalia; order Rodentia; family Sciuridae; genus Spermophilus; species Spermophilus citellus. Next base: position 32,643,259 of record NC_138191.1, on the reverse strand, counting down.
CGAATCTCCAGAAATCTCACCAAATATTTTTTCACCCAAACTGGATGACACTTTCAGGTAATGATCAGTACACTAAGCCGACTTGGTTCCGCAAATTTCGTTCTTCTATGTTGAAGCGATCATTTCCAGTAACGGTTTGAATTTTTAGGTTTCACTCTGTTTTCTCCTATATTGATAGATGTATTTGGAACTCTAAATCCAACACGGTTTGTGCTAGCTTCTGGATACTTGACCAAATAAAGCAGTTTCACGTTCTATCTCTATGTGTTCTTTCCTCCTGAAGTAGGCCTATGCAGTGACTGGCGAGAAACACTTTCATGGAAAGGGGTTGCCAAGCTTCCTAAAATTACGAATCTCCAGAAATCTCAGCAAGTATTTTTTCACACAAACTGGATGATACTTTCAGGTAATGATCAGTACACTAAGCCAATTTAGTTCCCCAATTTTCATTCTTCTATGTTGAATCGTTCGTTTCTACTAACCGTTTGAATTTTTAGGTTTCACTCTGTTTTCTCCTATATTGATAGATGTATTTGGAACTCTAAATCCAACACGGTTTGTGCTAGCTTCTTGAAACTTGAGACAATAAAGTAGTTTCAGGTTCTATCTCTATGTTTTGTTTCCTCTTGATGTAGCCCTAAGCAGTGACTGGCAAGAAACACTTTCATGGAAAGGGGTTGCCAAGCTTCCAAAACTTACGAATCTCCAGAAATCTCAGCAAATATTTTTTCACCCAAACTGGATGATACTTTCAGGTAATGATCAGTACACTAAGCCGACTTGGTTCCCCAAATTTCGTTCTTCTATGGTGAAGCGTTCATTTCCAGTAACAGTTTGAATTTTTAGGTTTCACTCTGTTTTCTCCTATATTGATAGATGTATTTGGAACTCTAAATCCAACACGGTTTGTGCTAGCTTCTTGAAACTTGACAAAATAAAGCAGTTTCACGTTCTATCTCTATGTTTTGTTTCCTCTTGATGTAGCCCTAAGCAGTGACTGGTGAGAAACACTTTCATAGAAAGGGGTTGCCAAGCTTCCAAAAATTACGAATCTCCAGAAATCTCACCAAATATTTTTTCACCCAAACTGGATGACACTTTCAGGTAATGATCAGTACACTAAGCCGACTTGGTTCCCCAAATTTCGTTCTTCTATGGTGAAGCGTTCATTTCCAGTAACAGTTTGAATTTTTAGGTTTCACTCTGTTTTCTCCTATATAGATAGATGTATTTGGAACTCTAAATCCACACGGTTTGTGCTAGCTTCTTGAAACTTGACAAAATAAAGCAGGTTCACGTTCTATTTCTATGTGTTCTTGCCTCTTAAAGAAGCCCTATGCAGTGACTGACGAGAAACACTTTCATGGAACGGGGTTGCCAAGCTTCCTAAAATTACGAATCTCCAGAAATCTCAGCAAGTATTTTTTCACCCAAACTGGATGATACTTTCAGGTAATGATCAGTACACTAAGCCAACTTAGTTCCCCAAATTTCATTCTTCTATGTTGAAGCGTTCGTTTCTACTAACAGTTTGAATTTTTAGGTTTCACTCTGTTTTCTCCTATATTGATAGATGTATTTGGAACTCTAAATCCAACACGGTTTGTGCTAGCTTCTTGAATCTTGAGACAATAAAGTAGTTTCAGTTTCTATCTCTATGTTTTGTTTCCTCTTGATGTAGCCCTAAGCAGTGACTGGCGAGAAACACTTTCATGGAAAGGGGTTGCCAAGCTTCCAAAAATCACGAATCTCCAGAAATCTCACCAAATATTTTTTCACCCAAACTGGATGACACTTTCAGGTAATGATCAGTACACTAAGCCGACTTGGTTCCCCAAATTTCGTTCTTCTATGGTGAAGCGTTCATTTCCAGTAACAGTTTGAATTTTTAGGTTTCACTCTGTTTTCTCCTATATAGATAGATGTATTTGGAACTCTAAATCCAACACGGTTTGTGCTAGCTTCTTGAAACTTGACAAAATAAAGCAGGTTCACGTTCTATCTCTATGTGTTCTTTCCTCTTAAAGAAGCCCTATGCAGTGACTGGCGAGAAACACTTTCATGGAAAGGGGTTGCCAAGCTTCCTAAAATTACGAATCTCCAGAAATCTCAGCAAGTATTTTTTCACACAAACTGGATGATACTTTCAGGTAATGATCAGTACACTAAGCCAATTTAGTTCCCCAAATTTCATTCTTCTATGTTGAAGCGTTCGTTTCTACTAACCGTTTGAATTTTTAGGTTTCACTCTGTTTTCTCCTATATTGATAGATGTATTTGGAACTCTAAATCCAACACGGTTTGTGCTAGCTTCTTGAAACTTGAGACAATAAAGTAGTTTCAGGTTCTATCTCTATGTTTTGTTTCCTCTTGATGTAGCCCTAAGCAGTGACTGGCGAGAAACACTTTCATGGAAAGGGGTTGCCAAGCTTCCAAAAATTACGAATCTCCAGAAATCTCAGCAAATATTTTTTCACCCAAACTGGATGATACTTTCAGGTAATGATCAGTACACTAAGCCGACCTGGTTCCCCAAATTTCGTTCTTCTATGGTGAAGCGTTCATTTCCAGTAACAGTTTGAAATTTTAGGTTTCACTCTGTTTTCTCCTATATTGATAGATGTATTTGGAACTCTAAATCCAACACGGTTTGTGCTAGCTTCTTGAAACTTGACAAAATAAAGCAGTTTCATGTTCTATCTCTATGTTTTGTTTCCTCTTGATGTAGCCCTAAGCAGTGACTGGCGAGAAACACTTTCATGGAAAGGGGTTGCCAAGCTTCCAAAAATTACGAATCTCCAGAAATCTCACCAAATATTTTTTCACCCAAACTGGATGACACTTTCAGGTAATGATCAGTACACTAAGCCGACTTGGTTCCCCAAATTTCGTTCTTCTATGGTGAAGCGTTCATTTCCAGTAACAGTTTGAATTTTTAGGTTTCACTCTGTTTTCTCCTATATAGATAGATGTATTTGGAACTCTAAATCCAACACGGTTTGTGCTAGCTTCTTGAAACTTGACAAAATAAAGCAGGTTCACGTTCTATCTCTATGTGTTCTTTCCTGTTAAAGAAGCCCTATGCAGTGACTGGCGAGAAACACTTTCATGGAAAGGGGTTGCCAAGCTTCCTAAAATTACGAATCTCCAGAAATCTCAGCAAATATTTTTTCACCCAAACTGGATGATACTTTCAGGTAATGATCAGTACACTAAGCCAACTTAGTTCCCCAAATTTCATTCTTCTATGTTGAAGCGTTCGTTTCTACTAACAGTTTGAATTTTTAGGTTTCACTCTGTTTTCTCCTATATTGATAGATGTATTTGGAACTCTAAATCCAACACGGTTTGTGCTAGCTTCTTGAATCTTGAGACAATAAAGTAGTTTCAGTTTCTATCTCTATGTTTTGTTTCCTCTTGATGTAGCCCTAAGCAGTGACTGGCGAGAAACACTTTCATGGAAAGGGGTTGCCAAGCTTCCAAAAATTACGAATCTCCAGTAATCTCAGCAAATATTTTTTCACCCAAACTGGATGATACTTTCAGGTAATGATCAGTACACTAAGCCGACTTGGTTCCGCAAATTTCGTTCTTCTATGTTGAAGCGTTCATTTCCAGTAACAGTTTGAATTTTTAGGTTTCACTCTGTTTTCTCCTATATTGATAGATGTATTTGGAACTCTAAATCCAACACGGTTTGTGCTAGCTTCTGGATACTTGACCAAATAAAGCAGTTTCACGTTCTATCTCTATGTGTTCTTTCTTCTTGAAGTAGGCCTATGCAGTGACTGGCGAGAAACACTTTCATGGAAAGGGGTTGCCAAGCTTCCTAAAATTACGAATCTCCAGAAATCTCAGCAAGTATTTTTTCACACAAACTGGATGATACTTTCAGGTAATGATCAGTACACTAAGCCAATTTAGTTCCCCAATTTTCATTCTTCTATGTTGAAGCGTTCGTTTCTACTAACCGTTTGAATTTTTAGGTTTCACTCTGTTTTCTCCTATATTGATAGATGTATTTGGAACTCTAAATCCAACACGGTTTGTGCTAGCTTCTTGAAACTTGACAAAATAAAGCAGTTTCACGTTCTATCTCTATGTTTTGTTTCCTCTTGATGTAGCCCTAAGCAGTGACTGTCGAGAAACACTTTCATAGAAAGGGGTTGCCAAGCTTCCAAAACTTACGAATCTCCAGAAATCTCAGCAAATATTTTTTCACCCAAACTGGATGACACTTTCAGGTAATGATCAGTACACTAAGCCGACTTGGTTCCCCAAATTTCATTCTTCTATGGTGAAGCGTTCATTTCCAGTAACAGTTTGAATTTTTAGGTTTCACTCTGTTTTCTCCTATATAGATAGATGTATTTGGAACTCTAAATCCACACGGTTTGTGCTAGCTTCTTGAAACTTGACAAAATAAAGCAGGTTCACGTTCTATTTCTATGTGTTCTTTCCTCTTAAAGAAGCCCTATGCAGTGACTGGCGAGAAACACTTTCATGGAAAGGGGTTGCCAAGCTTCCTAAAATTACGAATCTCCAGAAATCTCAGCAAGTATTTTTTCACCCAAACTGGATGATACTTTCAGGTAATGATCAGTACACTAAGCCAACTTAGTTCCCCAAATTTCATTCTTCTATGTTGAAGCGTTCGTTTCTACTAACAGTTTGAATTTTTAGGTTTCACTCTGTTTTCTCCTATATTGATAGATGTATTTGGAACTCTAAATCCAACACGGTTTGTGCTAGCTTCTTGAATCTTGAGACAATAAAGTAGTTTCAGTTTCTATCTCTATGTTTTGTTTCCTCTTGATGTAGCCCTAAGCAGTGACTGGCGAGAAACACTTTCATGGAAAGGGGTTGCCAAGCTTCCAAAAATTACGAATCTCCAGTAATCTCAGCAAATATTTTTTCACCCAAACTGGATGATACTTTCAGGTAATGATCAGTACACTAAGCCGACTTGGTTCCGCAAATTTCGTTCTTCTATGTTGAAGCGTTCATTTCCAGTAACAGTTTGAATTTTTAGGTTTCACTCTGTTTTCTCCTATATTGATAGATGTATTTGGAACTCTAAATCCAACACGGTTTGTGCTAGCTTCTGGAAACTTGACCAAATAAAGCAGTTTCACGTTCTATCTCTATGTGTTCTTTCCTCTTGAAGTAGGCCTATGCAGTGACTGGCGAGAAACACTTTCATGGAAAGGGGTTGCCAAGCTTCCTAAAATTACGAATCTCCAGAAATCTCAGCAAGTATTTTTTCACCCAAACTGGATGATACTTTCAGGTAATGATCAGTACACTAAGCCAATTTAGTTCCCCAAATTTCATTCTTCTATGTTGAAGCGTTCGTTTCTACTAACAGTTTGAATTTTTAGGTTTCACTCTGTTTTCTCCTATATTGATAGATGTATTTGGAACTCTAAATCCAACACGGTTTGTGCTAGCTTCTTGAAACTTGAGACAATAAAGTAGTTTCAGGTTCTATCTCTATGTTTTGTTTCCTCTTGATGTAGCCCTAAGCAGTGACTGGCGAGAAACACTTTCATGGAAAGGGGTTGCCAAGCTTCCAAAAATTACGAATCTCCAGAAATCTCAGCAAATATTTTTTCACCCAAACTGGATGATACTTTCAGGTAATGATCAGTACACTAAGCCGACCTGGTTCCCCAAATTTCGTTCTTCTATGGTGAAGCGTTCATTTCCAGTAACAGTTTGAAATTTTAGGTTTCACTCTGTTTTCTCCTATATTGATAGATGTATTTGGAACTCTAAATCCAACACGGTTTGTGCTAGCTTCTTGAAACTTGACAAAATAAAGCAGTTTCACGTTCTATCTCTATGTTTTGTTTCCTCTTGATGTAGCCCTAAGCAGTGACTGGCGAGAAACACTTTCATGGAAAGGGGTTGCCAAGCTTCCAAAAATTACGAATCTCCAGAAATCTCACCAAATATTTTTTCACCCAAACTGGATGACACTTTCAGGTAATGATCAGTACACTAAGCCGACTTGGTTCCCCAAATTTCGTTCTTCTATGGTGAAGCGTTCATTTCCAGTAACAGTTTGAATTTTTAGGTTTCACTCTGTTTTCTCCTATATAGATAGATGTATTTGGAACTCTAAATCCAACACGGTTTGTGCTAGCTTCTTGAAACTTGACAAAATAAAGCAGGTTCACGTTCTATCTCTATGTGTTCTTTCCTGTTAAAGAAGCCCTATGCAGTGACTGGCGAGAAACACTTTCATGGAAAGGGGTTGCCAAGCTTCCTAAAATTACGAATCTCCAGAAATCTCAGCAAATATTTTTTCACCCAAACTGGATGATACTTTCAGGTAATGATCAGTACACTAAGCCAACTTAGTTCCCCAAATTTCATTCTTCTATGTTGAAGCGTTCGTTTCTACTAACAGTTTGAATTTTTAGGTTTCACTCTGTTTTCTCCTATATTGATAGATGTATTTGGAACTCTAAATCCAACATGGTTTGTGCTAGCTTCTTGAATCTTGAGACAATAAAGTAGTTTCAGTTTCTATCTCTATGTTTTGTTTCCTCTTGATGTAGCCCTAAGCAGTGACTGGCGAGAAACACTTTCATGGAAAGGGGTTGCCAAGCTTCCAAAAATTACGAATCTCCAGTAATCTCAGCAAATATTTTTTCACCCAAACTGGATGATACTTTCAGGTAATGATCAGTACACTAAGCCGACTTGGTTCCGCAAATTTCGTTCTTCTATGTTGAAGCGTTCATTTCCAGTAACAGTTTGAATTTTTAGGTTTCACTCTGTTTTCTCCTATATTGATAGATGTATTTGGAACTCTAAATCCAACACGGTTTGTGCTAGCTTCTGGATACTTGACCAAATAAAGCAGTTTCACGTTCTATCTCTATGTGTTCTTTCCTCTTTAAGTAGGCCTATGCAGTGACTGGCGAGAAACACTTTCATGGAAAGGGGTTGCCAAGCTTCCTAAAATTACGAATCTCCAGAAATCTCAGCAAGTATTTTTTCACACAAACTGGATGATACTTTCAGGTAATGATCAGTACACTAAGCCAATTTAGTTCCCCAATTTTCATTCTTCTATGTTGAAGCGTTCGTTTCTACTAACCGTTTGAATTTTTAGGTTTCACTCTGTTTTCTCCTATATTGATAGATGTATTTGGAACTCTAAATCCAACACGGTTTGTGCTAGCTTCTTGAAACTTGAGACAATAAAGTTGTTTCAGGTTCTATCTCTATGTTTTGTTTCCTCTTGATGTAGCCCTAAGCAGTGACTGGCGAGAAACACTTTCATGGAAAGGGGTTGCCAAGCTTCCAAAACTTACGAATCTCCAGAAATCTCAGCAAATATTTTTTCACCCAAACTGGATGATACTTTCAGGTAATGATCAGTACACTAAGCCGACTTGGTTCCCCAAATTTCGTTCTTCTATGGTGAAGCGTTCATTTCCAGTAACAGTTTGAATTTTTAGGTTTCACTCTGTTTTCTCCTATATTGATAGATGTATTTGGAACTCTAAATCCAACACGGTTTGTGCTAGCTTCTTGAAACTTGACAAAATAAAGCAGTTTCACGTTCTATCTCTATGTTTTGTTTCCTCTTGATGTAGCCCTAAGCAGTGACTGGTGAGAAACACTTTCATGGAAAGGGGTTGCCAAGCTTCCAAAAATTACGAATCTCCAGAAATCTCAGCAAATATTTTTTCACCCAAACTGGATGATACTTTCAGGTAATGATCAGTACACTAAGCCGACTTGGTTCCCCAAATTTCGTTCTTCTATGTTGAAGCGTTCATTTCCAGTAACAGTTTGAATTTTTAGGTTTCACTCTGTTTTCTCCTATATTGATAGATGTTTTTGGAACTCTAAATACAACACGGTTTGTGCTAGCTTCTGGAAACTTGACCAAATAAAGCAGATTCACGTTCTATCTCTATGTGTTCTTTCCTCTTGAAGTAGGCCTATGCAGTGACTGGCGAGAAACACTTTCATGGAAAGGGGTTGCCAAGCTTCGTAAAATTACGAATCTCCAGAAATCTCAGCAAGTATTTTTTCACCCAAACTGGATGATACTTTCAGGTAATGATCAGTACACTAAACCAACTTAGTTCCCCAAATTTCATTCTTCTATGTTGAAGCGTTCGTTTCTACTAACAGTTTGAATTTTTAGGTTTCACTCTGTTTTCTCCTATATTGATAGATGTATTTGGAACTCTAAATCCAACACGGTTTCTGCTAGCTTCTTGAAACTTGAGACAATAAAGTAGTTTCAGGTTCTATCTCTATGTTTTGTTTCCTCTTGATGTAGCCCTAAGCAGTGACTGGCGAGAAACACTTTCATGGAAAGGGGTTGCCAAGGTTCCAAAACTTACGAATCTCCAGAAATCTCAGCAAATATTTTTTCACCCAATCTGGATGATACTTTCAGGTAATGATCAGTACACTTAGCCGACTTGGTTCCCCAAATTTCGTTCTTCTATGGTGAAGCGTTCATTTCCAGTAACAGTTTGAATTTTTAGGTTTCACTCTGTTTTCTCCTATATTGATAGATGTATTTGGAACTCTAAATCCAACACGGTTTGTGCTAGCTTCTTGAAACTTGACCAAATAAAGCAGTTTCACGTTCTATCTCTATGTGTCCTTTCCTCTTGAAGTAGGGCTATGCAGTGACTGGCGAGAAACACTTTCATGGAAAGGGGTTGGCAAGCTTCCTAAAATTACGAATCTCCAGAAATCTCAACGAGTATTTTTTCACCCAAACTGGATGATACTTTCAGGTAATGATCAGTACCCTAAGCCGACTTGGTTCCCCAAATTTCGTTCTTCTATGGTGAAGCGTTCATTTCCAGTAACAGTTTGAATTTTTAGGTTTCACTCTGTTTTCTCCTATATTGATAGATGTTTTTGGAACTCTAAATACAACACGGTTTGTGCTAGCTTCTTGAAACTTGACCAAATAAAGCAGTTTCACGTTCTATCTCTATGTGTTCTTTCCTCTTGAAGTAGGCCTATGCAGTGACTGGCGAGAAACACTTTCATGGAAAGGGGTTGCCAAGCTTCGTAAAATTACGAATCTCCAGAAATCTCAGCAAGTATTTTTTCACCCAAACTGGATGATACTTTCAGCTAATGATCAGTACACTAAACCAACTTAGTTCCCCAAATTTCATTCTTCTATGTTGAAGCGTTCGTTTCTACTAACAGTTTGAATTTTTAGGTTTCACTCTGTTTTCTCCTATATTGATAGATGTATTTGGAACTCTAAATCCAACACGGTTTCTGCTAGCTTCTTGAAACTTGAGACAATAAAGTAGTTTCAGGTTCTATCTCTATGTTTTGTTTCCTCTTGATGTAGCCCTAAGCAGTGACTGGCGAGAAACACTTTCATGGAAAGGGGTTGCCAAGGTTCCAAAACTTACGAATCTCCAGAAATCTCAGCAAATATTTTTTCACCCAATCTGGATGATACTTTCAGGTAATGATCAGTACACTTAGCCGACTTGGTTCCCCAAATTTCGTTCTTCTATGGTGAAGCGTTCATTTCCAGTAACAGTTTGAATTTTTAGGTTTCACTCTGTTTTCTCCTATATTGATAGATGTATTTGGAACTCTAAATCCAACACGGTTTGTGCTAGCTTCTTGAAACTTGACCAAATAAAGCAGTTTCACGTTCTATCTCTATGTGTCCTTTCCTCTTGAAGTAGGGCTATGCAGTGACTGGCGAGAAACACTTTCATGGAAAGGGGTTGGCAAGCTTCCTAAAATTACGAATCTCCAGAAATCTCAACGAGTATTTTTTCACCCAAACTGGATGATACTTTCAGGTAATGATCAGTACCCTAAGCCGACTTGGTTCCCCAAATTTCGTTCTTCTATGGTGAAGCGTTCATTTCCAGTAACAGTTTGAATTTTTAGGTTTCACTCTGTTTTCTCCTATATTGATAGATGTTTTTGGAACTCTAAATACAACACGGTTTGTGCTAGCTTCTTGAAACTTGACCAAATAAAGCAGTTTCACGTTCTATCTCTATGTGTTCTTTCCTCTTGAAGTAGGCCTATGCAGTGACTGGCGAGAAACACTTTCATGGAAAGGGGTTGCCAAGCTTCGTAAAATTACGAATCTCCAGAAATCTCAGCAAGTATTTTTTCACCCAAACTGGATGATACTTTCAGGTAATGATCAGTACACTAAGCCAACTTAGTTCCCCAAATTTCATTCTTCTATGTTGAAGCGTTCGTTTTTACTAACAGTTTGAATTTTTAGGTTTCACTCTGTTTTCTCCTATATTGATAGATGTATTTGCAACTCTAAATCCAACATGGTTTGTGCTAGCTTCTTGAAACTTGAGACAATAAAGTAGTTTCAGGTTCTATCTCTATGTTTTGTTTCCTCTTGATGTAGCCCTATGCAGTGACTGGCGAGAAACACTTTCATGGAAAGGGGTTGCCAAGCTTCCTAAAATTACGAATCTCCAGAAATCTCAGCGAGTATTTTTTCACCCAAACTGGATGATACTTTCAGGTAATGATCAGTACACTAAGCCGACTTGGTTCCCCAAATTTCGTTCTTCTATGGTGAAGCGTTCATTTCCAGTAACAGTTTGAATTTTTAGGTTTCACTCTGTTTTCTCCTATATTGATAGATGTATTTGGAACTCTAAATCCAACACGGTTTGTGCTACCTTCTGGATACTTGACAAATAAAGCAGTTTCACGTTCTATCTGTATGTTTTGTTTCCTCTTGATGTAGCCCTAAGCAGTGACTGGCGAGAAACACTTTCATGGGAAGGGGTTCCCAAGCTTCCAAAAATTACGAATCTCCAGAAATCTCAGCAAATATTTTTTCACCCAAACTGGATGATACTTTCAGGTAATGATCAGTGCACTAATCCGACTTGGTTCCCCAAATTTCGTTCTTCTATGGTGAAGCGTTCATTTCCAGTAACAGTTTGAATTTTTAGGTTTCACTCTGTTTTCTCCTATATTGATAGATGTATTTGGAACTCTAAATCCAACACGGTTTGTGCTAGCTTCTGGAAACTTGACAAAATAAAGCAGTTTCACGTTCTATCTCTATGTGTTCTTTTCTCTTGAAGTAGGCCTATGCAGTGACTGGCGAGAAACACTTTCATGGAAAGGGGTTGCCAACCTTCCTAAAATTACGAATCTCCAGAAATCTCAGCAAGTATTTTTTCACCCAAACTAGATGATACTTTCAGGTAATGATCAGTACACTAAGAAAACTTAGTTCCCCAAATTTCATTCTTCTATGTTGAAGCGTTCGTTTCTACTAACAGTTTGAATTTTTAGGTTTCACTCTGTTTTCTCCTATATTGATAGATGTATTTGGAACTCTAAATCCAACACGGTTTGTGCTAGCTTCTTGAAACTTGAGACAATAAAGTAGTTTCAGGTTCTATCTCTATGTTTTGTTTCCTCTTGATGTAGCCCTAAGCAGTGACTGGCGAGAAACACTTTTATGGAAAGGGGTTGCCAAGGTTCCAAAAATTACGAATCTCCAGAAATCTCAGCAAATATTTTTTCACCCAAAGTGGATGATACTTTCAGGTAATGATCAGTACCCTAAGCCGACTTGGTTCCCCAAATTTTGTTCTTCTATGGTGAAGCATTCATTTCCAGTAACACTTTGAATTTTTAGGTTTCACTCTGTTTTCTCCTATATAGATAGATGTATTTGGAACTCTAAATCCAACACGGTTTCTGCTAGCTTCTTGAAACTTGACCAAATAAAGCAGTTTCACGTTCTATCTCTATGTTTTGTTTCCTCTTGATGTAGCCCTAAGCAGTGACTGGCGAGAAACACTTTCATGGAAAGGGGTTGCCAAGCTTCCAAAAATTACGAATCTCCAGAAATCTCAGCAAATATTTTTTCACCCAAACTGGATGACACTTTCAGGTAATGATCAGTACACTAAGCCGACTTGGTTCCCCAAATTTCGTTCTTCTATTTTGAAGCGTTCATTTCCAGTAACAGTTTGAATTTTTAGGTTTCACTCTGTTTTCTCCTATATTGATAGATGTATTTGGAACTCTAAATCCAACACGGTTTGTGCTACCTTCTGGATACTTGACAAAATAAAGCATTTTCACGTTCTGTCTCTATTTGTTCTTTCCTCTTGAAGTAGGCCTATGCAGTGACTGGCGAGAAACACTTTCATGGAAAGGGGTTGCCTTACTTCCTAACATTACGAATCTCCAGAAATCTCAGCAAGTATTTTTTCACCCAAACTGGATGATACTTTCTGGTAATGATCAGTACACTAAGCCAACTTAGTTCCCCAAATTTCATTCTTCTATGTTGAAGCGTTCGTTTCTACTAACAGTTTGAATTTTTAGGTTTCACTCTGTTTTCTCCCATATTGATAGATGTATTTGGAACTCTAAATCCAACACGGTTTGTGCTAGCTTCTTGAAACTTGACACAATAAAGTAGTTTCAGGTTCTATCTCTATGTTTTGTTTCCTCTTGATGTAGCCCTAAGCAGTGACTGGCGAGAAACACTTTCATGGAAAGGGGTTCCCAAGCTTCCAAAACTTACGAATCTCCAGAAATCTCAGCAAATATTTTTTCACCCAAACTGGATGATACTTTCAGGTAATGATCAGTACACTAAGCTGACTTGGTTCCCCAAATTTCATTCTTCTATGGTGAAGCGTTCATTTCCAGTAACAGTTTGAATTTTTAGGTTTCACTCTGTTTTCTCCTATATAGATAGATGTATTTGGAACTCTAAATCCACACGGTTTGTGCTAGCTTCTTGAAACTTGACAAAATAAAGCAGGTTCACGTTCTATTTCTATGTGTTCTTTCCTCTTAAAGAAGCCCTATGCAGTGACTGGCGAGAAACACTTTCATGGAAAGGGGTTGCCAAGCTTCCTAAAATTACGAATCTCCAGAAATCTCAGCAAGTATTTTTTCACCCAAACTGGATGATACTTTCAGGTAATGATCAGTACACTAAGCCAACTTAGTTCCCCAAATTTCATTCTTCTATGTTGAAGCGTTCGTTTCTACTAACAGTTTGAATTTTTAGGTTTCACTCTGTTTTCTCCTATATTGATAGATGTATTTGGAACTCTAAATCCAACACGGTTTGTGCTAGCTTCTTGAATCTTGAGACAATAAAGTAGTTTCAGTTTCTATCTCTATGTTTTGTTTCCTCTTGATGTAGCCCTAAGCAGTGACTGGCGAGAAACACTTTCATGGAAAGGGGTTGCCAAGCTTCCAAAAATTACGAATCTCCAGTAATCTCAGCAAATATTTTTTCACCCAAACTGGATGATACTTTCAGGTAATGATCAGTACACTAAGCCGACTTGGTTCCGCAAATTTCGTTCTTCTATGTTGAAGCGTTCATTTCCAGTAACAGTTTGAATTTTTAGGTTTCACTCTGTTTTCTCCTATATTGATAGATGTATTTGGAACTCTAAATCCAACACGGTTTGTGCTAGCTTCTGGAAACTTGACCAAATAAAGCAGTTTCACGTTCTATCTCTATGTGTTCTTTCCTCTTGAAGTAGGCCTATGCAGTGACTGGCGAGAAACACTTTCATGGAAAGGGGTTGCCAAGCTTCCTAAAATTACGAATCTCCAGAAATCTCAGCAAGTATTTTTTCACCCAAACTGGATGATACTTTCAGGTAATGATCAGTACACTAAGCCAACTTAGTTCCCCAAATTTCATTCTTCTATGTTGAAGCGTTCGTTTCTACTAACAGTTTGAATTTTTAGGTTTCACTCTGTTTTCTCCTATATTGATAGATGTATTTGGAACTCTAAATCCAACATGGTTTGTGCTAGCTTCTTGAATCTTGAGACAATAAAGTAGTTTCAGTTTCTATCTCTATGTTTTGTTTCCTCTTGATGTAGCCCTAAGCAGTGACTGGCGAGAAACACTTTCATGGAAAGGGGTTGCCAAGCTTCCAAAAATTACGAATCTCCAGTAATCTCAGCAAATATTTTTTCACCCAAACTGGATGATACTTTCAGGTAATGATCAGTACACTAAGCCGACTTGGTTCCGCAAATTTCGTTCTTCTATGTTGAAGCGTTCATTTCCAGTAACAGTTTGAATTTTTAGGTTTCACTCTGTTTTCTCCTATATTGATAGATGTATTTGGAACTCTAAATCCAACACGGTTTGTGCTAGCTTCTGGATACTTGACCAAATAAAGCAGTTTCACGTTCTATCTCTATGTGTTCTTTCCTCTTTAAGTAGGCCTATGCAGTGACTGGCGAGAAACACTTTCATGGAAAGGGGTTGCCAAGCTTCCTAAAATTACGAATCTCCAGAAATCTCAGCAAGTATTTTTTCACACAAACTGGATGATACTTTCAGGTAATGATCAGTACACTAAGCCAATTTAGTTCCCCAATTTTCATTCTTCTATGTTGAAGCGTTCGTTTCTACTAACCGTTTGAATTTTTAGGTTTCACTCTGTTTTCTCCTATATTGATAGATGTATTTGGAACTCTAAATCCAACACGGTTTGTGCTAGCTTCTTGAAACTTGAGACAATAAAGTTGTTTCAGGTTCTATCTCTATGTTTTGTTTCCTCTTGATGTAGCCCTAAGCAGTGACTGGCGAGAAACACTTTCATGGAAAGGGGTTGCCAAGCTTCCAAAACTTACGAATCTCCAGAAATCTCAGCAAATATTTTTTCACCCAAACTGGATGATACTTTCAGGTAATGATCAGTACACTAAGCCGACTTGGTTCCCCAAATTTCGTTCTTCTATGGTGAAGCGTTCATTTCCAGTAACAGTTTGAATTTTTAGGTTTCACTCTGTTTTCTCCTATATTGATAGATGTATTTGGAACTCTAAATCCAACACGGTTTGTGCTAGCTTCTTGAAACTTGACAAAATAAAGCAGTTTCACGTTCTATCTCTATGTTTTGTTTCCTCTTGATGTAGCCCTAAGCAGTGACTGGTGAGAAACACTTTCATGGAAAGGGGTTGCCAAGCTTCCAAAAATTACGAATCTCCAGAAATCTCAGCAAATATTTTTTCACCCAAACTGGATGATACTTTCAGGTAATGATCAGTACACTAAGCCGACTTGGTTCCCCAAATTTCGTTCTTCTATGTTGAAGCGTTCATTTCCAGTAACAGTTTGAATTTTTAGGTTTCACTCTGTTTTCTCCTATATTGATAGATGTTTTTGGAACTCTAAATACAACACGGTTTGTGCTAGCTTCTGGAAACTTGACCAAATAAAGCAGATTCACGTTCTATCTCTATGTGTTCTTTCCTCTTGAAGTAGGCCTATGCAGTGACTGGCGAGAAACACTTTCATGGAAAGGGGTTGCCAAGCTTCGTAAAATTACGAATCTCCAGAAATCTCAGCAAGTATTTTTTCACCCAAACTGGATGATACTTTCAGGTAATGATCAGTACACTAAACCAACTTAGTTCCCCAAATTTCATTCTTCTATGTTGAAGCGTTCGTTTCTACTAACAGTTTGAATTTTTAGGTTTCACTCTGTTTTCTCCTATATTGATAGATGTATTTGGAACTCTAAATCCAACACGGTTTCTGCTACCTTCTTGAAACTTGAGACAATAAAGTAGTTTCAGGTTCTATCTCTATGTTTTGTTTCCTCTTGATGTAGCCCTAAGCAGTGACTGGCGAGAAACACTTTCATGGAAAGGGGTTGCCAAGGTTCCAAAACTTACGAATCTCCAGAAATCTCAGCAAATATTTTTTCACCCAATCTGGATGATACTTTCAGGTAATGATCAGTACACTTAGCCGACTTGGTTCCCCAAATTTCGTTCTTCTATGGTGAAGCGTTCATTTCCAGTAACAGTTTGAATTTTTAGGTTTCACTCTGTTTTCTCCTATATTGATAGATGTATTTGGAACTCTAAATCCAACACGGTTTGTGCTAGCTTCTTGAAACTTGACCAAATAAAGCAGTTTCACGTTCTATCTCTATGTGTCCTTTCCTCTTGAAGTAGGGCTATGCAGTGACTGGCGAGAAACACTTTCATGGAAAGGGGTTGGCAAGCTTCCTAAAATTACGAATCTCCAGAAATCTCAACGAGTATTTTTTCACCCAAACTGGATGATACTTTCAGGTAATGATCAGTACCCTAAGCCGACTTGGTTCCCCAAATTTCGTTCTTCTATGGTGAAGCGTTCATTTCCAGTAACAGTTTGAATTTTTAGGTTTCACTCTGTTTTCTCCTATATTGATAGATGTTTTTGGAACTCTAAATACAACACGGTTTGTGCTAGCTTCTTGAAACTTGACCAAATAAAGCAGTTTCACGTTCTATCTCTATGTGTTCTTTCCTCTTGAAGTAGGCCTATGCAGTGACTGGCGAGAAACACTTTCATGGAAAGGGGTTGCCAAGCTTCGTAAAATTACGAATCTCCAGAAATCTCAGCAAGTATTTTTTCACCCAAACTGGATGATACTTTCAGGTAATGATCAGTACACTAAGCCAACTTAGTTCCCCAAATTTCATTCTTCTATGTTGAAGCGTTCGTTTTTACTAACAGTTTGAATTTTTAGGTTTCACTCTGTTTTCTCCTATATTGATAGATGTATTTGCAACTCTAAATCCAACATGGTTTGTGCTAGCTTCTTGAAACTTGAGACAATAAAGTAGTTTCAGGTTCTATCTCTATGTTTTGTTTCCTCTTGATGTAGCCCTATGCAGTGACTGGCGAGAAACACTTTCATGGAAAGGGGTTGCCAAGCTTCCTAAAATTACGAATCTCCAGAAATCTCAGCGAGTATTTTTTCACCCAAACTGGATGATACTTTCAGGTAATGATCAGTACACTAAGCCGACTTGGTTCCCCAAATTTCGTTCTTCTATGGTGAAGCGTTCATTTCCAGTAACAGTTTGAATTTTTAGGTTTCACTCTGTTTTCTCCTATATTGATAGATGTATTTGGAACTCTAAATCCAACACGGTTTGTGCTACCTTCTGG
Source organism: Spermophilus citellus (assembly GCF_964194105.1). Lineage (NCBI taxonomy): Eukaryota > Metazoa > Chordata > Mammalia > Rodentia > Sciuridae > Spermophilus > Spermophilus citellus. The sequence goes on along the minus strand of NC_138191.1, from coordinate 32,626,287 downwards.
ATACTTGACAAATAAAGCAGTTTCACGTTCTATCTGTATGTTTTGTTTCCTCTTGATGTAGCCCTAAGCAGTGACTGGCGAGAAACACTTTCATGGGAAGGGGTTCCCAAGCTTCCAAAAATTACGAATCTCCAGAAATCTCAGCAAATATTTTTTCACCCAAACTGGATGATACTTTCAGGTAATGATCAGTGCACTAATCCGACTTGGTTCCCCAAATTTCGTTCTTCTATGGTGAAGCGTTCATTTCCAGTAACAGTTTGAATTTTTAGGTTTCACTCTGTTTTCTCCTATATTGATAGATGTATTTGGAACTCTAAATCCAACACGGTTTGTGCTAGCTTCTGGAAACTTGACAAAATAAAGCAGTTTCACGTTCTATCTCTATGTGTTCTTTTCTCTTGAAGTAGGCCTATGCAGTGACTGGCGAGAAACACTTTCATGGAAAGGGGTTGCCAACCTTCCTAAAATTACGAATCTCCAGAAATCTCAGCAAGTATTTTTTCACCCAAACTAGATGATACTTTCAGGTAATGATCAGTACACTAAGAAAACTTAGTTCCCCAAATTTCATTCTTCTATGTTGAAGCGTTCGTTTCTACTAACAGTTTGAATTTTTAGGTTTCACTCTGTTTTCTCCTATATTGATAGATGTATTTGGAACTCTAAATCCAACACGGTTTGTGCTAGCTTCTTGAAACTTGAGACAATAAAGTAGTTTCAGGTTATATCTCTATGTTTTGTTTCCTCTTGATGTAGCCCTAAGCAGTGACTGGCGAGAAACACTTTCATGGAAAGGGGTTGCCAAGGTTCCAAAAATTACGAATCTCCAGAAATCTCAGCAAATATTTTTTCACCCAAACTGGATGACACTTTCAGGTAATGATCAGTACACTAAGCCGACTTGGTTCCCCAAATTTCGTTCTTCTATTTTGAAGCGTTCATTTCCAGTAACAGTTTGAATTTTTAGGTTTCACTCTGTTTTCTCCTATATTGATAGATGTATTTGGAACTCTAAATCCAACACGGTTTGTGCTACCTTCTGGATACTTGACAAAATAAAGCATTTTCACGTTCTGTCTCTATTTGTTCTTTCCTCTTGAAGTAGGCCTATGCAGTGACTGGCGAGAAACACTTTCATGGAAAGGGGTTGCCTTACTTCCTAACATTACGAATCTCCAGAAATCTCAGCAAGTATTTTTTCACCCAAACTGGATGATACTTTCTGGTAATGATCAGTACACTAAGCCAACTTAGTTCCCCAAATTTCATTCTTCTATGTTGAAGCGTTCGTTTCTACTAACAGTTTGAATTTTTAGGTTTCACTCTGTTTTCTCCCATATTGATAGATGTATTTGGAACTCTAAATCCAACACGGTTTGTGCTAGCTTCTTGAAACTTGACACAATAAAGTAGTTTCAGGTTCTATCTCTATGTTTTGTTTCCTCTTGATGTAGCCCTAAGCAGTGACTGGCGAGAAACACTTTCATGGAAAGGGGTTCCCAAGCTTCCAAAACTTACGAATCTCCAGAAATCTCAGCAAATATTTTTTCACCCAAACTGGATGATACTTTCAGGTAATGATCAGTACACTAAGCTGACTTGGTTCCCCAAATTTCATTCTTCTATGGTGAAGCGTTCATTTCCAGTAACAGTTTGAATTTTTAGGTTTCACTCTGTTTTCTCCTATATAGATAGATGTATTTGGAACTCTAAATCCACACGGTTTGTGCTAGCTTCTTGAAACTTGACAAAATAAAGCAGGTTCACGTTCTATTTCTATGTGTTCTTTCCTCTTAAAGAAGCCCTATGCAGTGACTGGCGAGAAACACTTTCATGGAAAGGGGTTGCCAAGCTTCCTAAAATTACGAATCTCCAGAAATCTCAGCAAGTATTTTTTCACCCAAACTGGATGATACTTTCAGGTAATGATCAGTACACTAAGCCAACTTAGTTCCCCAAATTTCATTCTTCTATGTTGAAGCGTTCGTTTCTACTAACAGTTTGAATTTTTAGGTTTCACTCTGTTTTCTCCTATATTGATAGATGTATTTGGAACTCTAAATCCAACACGGTTTGTGCTAGCTTCTTGAATCTTGAGACAATAAAGTAGTTTCAGTTTCTATCTCTATGTTTTGTTTCCTCTTGATGTAGCCCTAAGCAGTGACTGGCGAGAAACACTTTCATGGAAAGGGGTTGCCAAGCTTCCAAAAATTACGAATCTCCAGTAATCTCAGCAAATATTTTTTCACCCAAACTGGATGATACTTTCAGGTAATGATCAGTACACTAAGCCGACTTGGTTCCGCAAATTTCGTTCTTCTATGTTGAAGCGTTCATTTCCAGTAACAGTTTGAATTTTTAGGTTTCACTCTGTTTTCTCCTATATTGATAGATGTATTTGGAACTCTAAATCCAACACGGTTTGTGCTAGCTTCTGGAAACTTGACCAAATAAAGCAGTTTCACGTTCTATCTCTATGTGTTCTTTCCTCTTGAAGTAGGCCTATGCAGTGACTGGCGAGAAACACTTTCATGGAAAGGGGTTGCCAAGCTTCCTAAAATTACGAATCTCCAGAAATCTCAGCAAGTATTTTTTCACCCAAACTGGATGATACTTTCAGGTAATGATCAGTACACTAAGCCAATTTAGTTCCCCAAATTTCATTCTTCTATGTTGAAGCGTTCGTTTCTACTAACAGTTTGAATTTTTAGGTTTCACTCTGTTTTCTCCTATATTGATAGATGTATTTGGAACTCTAAATCCAACACGGTTTGTGCTAGCTTCTTGAAACTTGAGACAATAAAGTAGTTTCAGGTTCTATCTCTATGTTTTGTTTCCTCTTGATGTAGCCCTAAGCAGTGACTGGCGAGAAACACTTTCATGGAAAGGGGTTGCCAAGCTTCCAAAAATTACGAATCTCCAGAAATCTCAGCAAATATTTTTTCACCCAAACTGGATGATACTTTCAGGTAATGATCAGTACACTAAGCCGACCTGGTTCCCCAAATTTCGTTCTTCTATGGTGAAGCGTTCATTTCCAGTAACAGTTTGAAATTTTAGGTTTCACTCTGTTTTCTCCTATATTGATAGATGTATTTGGAACTCTAAATCCAACACGGTTTGTGCTAGCTTCTTGAAACTTGACAAAATAAAGCAGTTTCACGTTCTATCTCTATGTTTTGTTTCCTCTTGATGTAGCCCTAAGCAGTGACTGGCGAGAAACACTTTCATGGAAAGGGGTTGCCAAGCTTCCAAAAATTACGAATCTCCAGAAATCTCACCAAATATTTTTTCACCCAAACTGGATGACACTTTCAGGTAATGATCAGTACACTAAGCCGACTTGGTTCCCCAAATTTCGTTCTTCTATGGTGAAGCGTTCATTTCCAGTAACAGTTTGAATTTTTAGGTTTCACTCTGTTTTCTCCTATATAGATAGATGTATTTGGAACTCTAAATCCAACACGGTTTGTGCTAGCTTCTTGAAACTTGACAAAATAAAGCAGGTTCACGTTCTATCTCTATGTGTTCTTTCCTGTTAAAGAAGCCCTATGCAGTGACTGGCGAGAAACACTTTCATGGAAAGGGGTTGCCAAGCTTCCTAAAATTACGAATCTCCAGAAATCTCAGCAAATATTTTTTCACCCAAACTGGATGATACTTTCAGGTAATGATCAGTACACTAAGCCAACTTAGTTCCCCAAATTTCATTCTTCTATGTTGAAGCGTTCGTTTCTACTAACAGTTTGAATTTTTAGGTTTCACTCTGTTTTCTCCTATATTGATAGATGTATTTGGAACTCTAAATCCAACATGGTTTGTGCTAGCTTCTTGAATCTTGAGACAATAAAGTAGTTTCAGTTTCTATCTCTATGTTTTGTTTCCTCTTGATGTAGCCCTAAGCAGTGACTGGCGAGAAACACTTTCATGGAAAGGGGTTGCCAAGCTTCCAAAAATTACGAATCTCCAGTAATCTCAGCAAATATTTTTTCACCCAAACTGGATGATACTTTCAGGTAATGATCAGTACACTAAGCCGACTTGGTTCCGCAAATTTCGTTCTTCTATGTTGAAGCGTTCATTTCCAGTAACAGTTTGAATTTTTAGGTTTCACTCTGTTTTCTCCTATATTGATAGATGTATTTGGAACTCTAAATCCAACACGGTTTGTGCTAGCTTCTGGATACTTGACCAAATAAAGCAGTTTCACGTTCTATCTCTATGTGTTCTTTCCTCTTTAAGTAGGCCTATGCAGTGACTGGCGAGAAACACTTTCATGGAAAGGGGTTGCCAAGCTTCCTAAAATTACGAATCTCCAGAAATCTCAGCAAGTATTTTTTCACACAAACTGGATGATACTTTCAGGTAATGATCAGTACACTAAGCCAATTTAGTTCCCCAATTTTCATTCTTCTATGTTGAAGCGTTCGTTTCTACTAACCGTTTGAATTTTTAGGTTTCACTCTGTTTTCTCCTATATTGATAGATGTATTTGGAACTCTAAATCCAACACGGTTTGTGCTAGCTTCTTGAAACTTGAGACAATAAAGTTGTTTCAGGTTCTATGTCTATGTTTTGTTTCCTCTTGATGTAGCCCTAAGCAGTGACTGGCGAGAAACACTTTCATGGAAAGGGGTTGCCAAGCTTCCAAAACTTACGAATCTCCAGAAATCTCAGCAAGTATTTTTTCACCCAAACTGGATGATACTTTCAGGTAATGATCAGTACACTAAGCCGACTTGGTTCCCCAAATTTCGTTCTTCTATGGTGAAGCGTTCATTTCCAGTAACAGTTTGAATTTTTAGGTTTCACTCTGTTTTCTCCTATATTGATAGATGTATTTGGAACTCTAAATCCAACACGGTTTGTGCTAGCTTCTTGAAACTTGACAAAATAAAGCAGTTTCACGTTCTATCTCTATGTTTTGTTTCCTCTTGATGTAGCCCTAAGCAGTGACTGGTGAGAAACACTTTCATGGAAAGGGGTTGCCAAGCTTCCAAAAATTACGAATCTCCAGAAATCTCAGCAAATATTTTTTCACCCAAACTGGATGATACTTTCAGGTAATGATCAGTACACTAAGCCGACTTGGTTCCCCAAATTTCGTTCTTCTATGTTGAAGCGTTCATTTCCAGTAACAGTTTGAATTTTTAGGTTTCACTCTGTTTTCTCCTATATTGATAGATGTTTTTGGAACTCTAAATACAACACGGTTTGTGCTAGCTTCTGGAAACTTGACCAAATAAAGCAGATTCACGTTCTATCTCTATGTGTTCTTTCCTCTTGAAGTAGGCCTATGCAGTGACTGGCGAGAAACACTTTCATGGAAAGGGGTTGCCAAGCTTCGTAAAATTACGAATCTCCAGAAATCTCAGCAAGTATTTTTTCACCCAAACTGGATGATACTTTCAGGTAATGATCAGTACACTAAACCAACTTAGTTCCCCAAATTTCATTCTTCTATGTTGAAGCGTTCGTTTCTACTAACAGTTTGAATTTTTAGGTTTCACTCTGTTTTCTCCTATATTGATAGATGTATTTGGAACTCTAAATCCAACACGGTTTCTGCTAGCTTCTTGAAACTTGAGACAATAAAGTAGTTTCAGGTTCTATCTCTATGTTTTGTTTCCTCTTGATGTAGCCCTAAGCAGTGACTGGCGAGAAACACTTTCATGGAAAGGGGTTGCCAAGGTTCCAAAACTTACGAATCTCCAGAAATCTCAGCAAATATTTTTTCACCCAATCTGGATGATACTTTCAGGTAATGATCAGTACACTTAGCCGACTTGGTTCCCCAAATTTCGTTCTTCTATGGTGAAGCGTTCATTTCCAGTAACAGTTTGAATTTTTAGGTTTCACTCTGTTTTCTCCTATATTGATAGATGTATTTGGAACTCTAAATCCAACACGGTTTGTGCTAGCTTCTTGAAACTTGACCAAATAAAGCAGTTTCACGTTCTATCTCTATGTGTCCTTTCCTCTTGAAGTAGGGCTATGCAGTGACTGGCGAGAAACACTTTCATGGAAAGGGGTTGGCAAGCTTCCTAAAATTACGAATCTCCAGAAATCTCAACGAGTATTTTTTCACCCAAACTGGATGATACTTTCAGGTAATGATCAGTACCCTAAGCCGACTTGGTTCCCCAAATTTCGTTCTTCTATGGTGAAGCGTTCATTTCCAGTAACAGTTTGAATTTTTAGGTTTCACTCTGTTTTCTCCTATATTGATAGATGTTTTTGGAACTCTAAATACAACACGGTTTGTGCTAGCTTCTTGAAACTTGACCAAATAAAGCAGTTTCACGTTCTATCTCTATGTGTTCTTTCCTCTTGAAGTAGGCCTATGCAGTGACTGGCGAGAAACACTTTCATGGAAAGGGGTTGCCAAGCTTCGTAAAATTACGAATCTCCAGAAATCTCAGCAAGTATTTTTTCACCCAAACTGGATGATACTTTCAGGTAATGATCAGTACACTAAGCCAACTTAGTTCCCCAAATTTCATTCTTCTATGTTGAAGCGTTCGTTTTTACTAACAGTTTGAATTTTTAGGTTTCACTCTGTTTTCTCCTATATTGATAGATGTATTTGCAACTCTAAATCCAACATGGTTTGTGCTAGCTTCTTGAAACTTGAGACAATAAAGTAGTTTCAGGTTCTATCTCTATGTTTTGTTTCCTCTTGATGTAGCCCTATGCAGTGACTGGCGAGAAACACTTTCATGGAAAGGGGTTGCCAAGCTTCCTAAAATTACGAATCTCCAGAAATCTCAGCGAGTATTTTTTCACCCAAACTGGATGATACTTTCAGGTAATGATCAGTACACTAAGCCGACTTGGTTCCCCAAATTTCGTTCTTCTATGGTGAAGCGTTCATTTCCAGTAACAGTTTGAATTTTTAGGTTTCACTCTGTTTTCTCCTATATTGATAGATGTATTTGGAACTCTAAATCCAACACGGTTTGTGCTACCTTCTGGATACTTGACAAATAAAGCAGTTTCACGTTCTATCTGTATGTTTTGTTTCCTCTTGATGTAGCCCTAAGCAGTGACTGGCGAGAAACACTTTCATGGGAAGGGGTTCCCAAGCTTCCAAAAATTACGAATCTCCAGAAATCTCAGCAAATATTTTTTCACCCAAACTGGATGATACTTTCAGGTAATGATCAGTGCACTAATCCGACTTGGTTCCCCAAATTTCGTTCTTCTATGGTGAAGCGTTCATTTCCAGTAACAGTTTGAATTTTTAGGTTTCACTCTGTTTTCTCCTATATTGATAGATGTATTTGGAACTCTAAATCCAACACGGTTTGTGCTAGCTTCTGGAAACTTGACAAAATAAAGCAGTTTCACGTTCTATCTCTATGTGTTCTTTTCTCTTGAAGTAGGCCTATGCAGTGACTGGCGAGAAACACTTTCATGGAAAGGGGTTGCCAACCTTCCTAAAATTACGAATCTCCAGAAATCTCAGCAAGTATTTTTTCACCCAAACTAGATGATACTTTCAGGTAATGATCAGTACACTAAGAAAACTTAGTTCCCCAAATTTCATTCTTCTATGTTGAAGCGTTCGTTTCTACTAACAGTTTGAATTTTTAGGTTTCACTCTGTTTTCTCCTATATTGATAGATGTATTTGGAACTCTAAATCCAACACGGTTTGTGCTAGCTTCTTGAAACTTGAGACAATAAAGTAGTTTCAGGTTCTATCTCTATGTTTTGTTTCCTCTTGATGTAGCCCTAAGCAGTGACTGGCGAGAAACACTTTCATGGAAAGGGGTTGCCAAGGTTCCAAAAATTACGAATCTCCAGAAATCTCAGCAAATATTTTTTCACCCAAACTGGATGATACTTTCAGGTAATGATCAGTACCCTAAGCCGACTTGGTTCCCCAAATTTCGTTCTTCTATGGTGAAGCATTCATTTCCAGTAACACTTTGAATTTTTAGGTTTCACTCTGTTTTCTCCTATATAGATAGATGTATTTGGAACTCTAAATCCAACACGGTTTCTGCTAGCTTCTTGAAACTTGACCAAATAAAGCAGTTTCACGTTCTATCTCTATGTTTTGTTTCCTCTTGATGTAGCCCTAAGCAGTGACTGGCGAGAAACACTTTCATGGAAAGGGGTTGCCAAGCTTCCAAAAATTACGAATCTCCAGAAATCTCAGCAAATATTTTTTCACCCAAACTGGATGACACTTTCAGGTAATGATCAGTACACTAAGCCGACTTGGTTCCCCAAATTTCGTTCTTCTATTTTGAAGCGTTCATTTCCAGTAACAGTTTGAATTTTTAGGTTTCACTCTGTTTTCTCCTATATTGATAGATGTATTTGGAACTCTAAATCCAACACGGTTTGTGCTACCTTCTGGATACTTGACAAAATAAAGCATTTTCACGTTCTGTCTCTATTTGTTCTTTCCTCTTGAAGTAGGCCTATGCAGTGACTGGCGAGAAACACTTTCATGGAAAGGGGTTGCCTTACTTCCTAACATTACGAATCTCCAGAAATCTCAGCAAGTATTTTTTCACCCAAACTGGATGATACTTTCTGGTAATGATCAGTACACTAAGCCAACTTAGTTCCCCAAATTTCATTCTTCTATGTTGAAGCGTTCGTTTCTACTAACAGTTTGAATTTTTAGGTTTCACTCTGTTTTCTCCCATATTGATAGATGTATTTGGAACTCTAAATCCAACACAGTTTGTGCTAGCTTCTTGAAACTTGACACAATAAAGTAGTTTCAGGTTCTATCTCTATGTTTTGTTTCCTCTTGATGTAGCCCTAAGCAGTGACTGGCGAGAAACACTTTCATGGAAAGGGGTTCCCAAGCTTCCAAAACTTACGAATCTCCAGAAATCTCAGCAAATATTTTTTCACCCAAACTGGATGATACTTTCAGGTAATGATCAGTACACTAAGCTGACTTGGTTCCCCAAATTTCGTTCTTCTATGGTGAAGCGTTCATTTCCAGTAACAGTTTGAATTTTTAGGTTTCACTCTGTTTTCTCCTATATTGATAGATGTATTTGGAACACTAAATCCAACACGGTTTGTGCTAGCTTCTTGAAACTTGACAAAATAAAGCAGTTTCATGTTCTATCTCTATGTGTTCTTTCCTCTTTAAGTAGCCCTATGCAGTGACTGGCGAGAAACACTTTCATGGAAAGGGGTTGCCAAGCTTCCTAAAATTACGAAACTCCAGAAATCTCAGCAAGTATTTTTGAACCCAAACTGGATGATACTTTCAGGTAATGATCAGTACACTAAGCCAACTTAGTTCCCCAAATTTCATTCTTCTATGTTGAAGCGTTCATTTCTACTAACAGTTTGAATTTTTAGGTTTCACTCTGTTTTCTCCTATATTGATAGATGTATTTGGAACTCTAAATCCAACACGGTTTGTGCTAGCTTCTTGAAACTTGACAAAATAGAGCAGTTTCACGTTCTATCTCTATGTGTTCTTTCCTCTTGAAGTGGCCTATGCAGTGACTGGCGAGAAACACTTTCATGGAAAGGGGTTGCCAAGCTTCCTAAAATTACGAATCTCCAGAAATCTCAGCAAGTATTTTTTCACCCAAACTGAATGATACATTCAGGTAATGATCAGTACACTAAGCCAACTTAGGTCCCCAAATTTCATTCTTCTATGTTGAAGCGTTCGTTTCTACTAACAGTTTGAATTTTTAGGTTTCACTCTGTTTTCTCCTATATTGATAGATGTATTTGGAACTCTAAATCCAACACGGTTTGTGCTAGCTTCTTGAAACTTGACACAATAAAGTAGTTTCCGGTTCTATCTCTATGTTTTGTTTCCTCTTGATGTAGCCCTAAGCAGTGACTGGCGAGAAACACTTTCATGGAAAGGGGTTCCCAAGCTTCCAAAAATTACGAATCTCCAGAAATCTCAGCAAATAAAAAATTACGAATCTCCAGAAATCTCAGCAAATATTTTTTCACCCAAACTCGATGATACTTTCAGGTAATGATCAGTACACTAAGCTGACTTGGTTCCCCAAATTTCGTTCTTCTATGGTGAAGCGTTCATTTCCAGTAACAGTTTGAAATTTTAGGTTTCACTCTGTTTTCTCCTATATTGATAGATGTATTTGGAACTCTAAATCCAACACGGTTTGTGCTAGCTTCTTGAAACTTGACAAAATAAAGCAGTTTCACGTTCTATCTCTATGTGTTCTTTCCTCTTGAAGTAGGCCTATGCAGTGACTGGCGAGAAACACTTTCATGGAAAGGGGTTGCCAAGCTTCCTAAAATTACGAATCTCCAGAAATCTCAGCAAGTATTTTTTCGCCCAAACTGAATGATACTTTCAGGTAATGATCAGTACACTAAGCCAACTTAGTTCCCCAACTTTCATTCTTCTATGTTGAAGCATTCGTTTCTACTAACAATTTGAATTTTTAGGTTTCACTCTGTTTTCTCCTATATTGATAGATGTATTTGGAACTCTAAATCCAACACGGTTTGTGCTAGCTTCTTGAAACTAGACACAATAAAGTAGTTTCCGGTTCTATCTCTATGTTTTGTTTCCTCTTGATGTAGCCCTAAGCAGTGACTGGCGAGAAACACTTTCATGGAAATGGGTTCCCAAGCTTCCAAAAATTACGAATCTCCAGAAATCTCAGCAAATATTTTTTCACCCAACCTGGATGATACTTTCAGGTAATGATCAGTACACTAAGCCAACTTGGTTCCCCAAATTTCGTTCTTCTATGGTGAAGCGTTCATTTCCAGTAACAGTTTGAATTTTTAGGTTTCACTCTGTTTTCTCCTATATTGATAGATGTATTTGGAACTCTAAATCCAACACGGTTTGTGCTAGCTTCTTGAAACTTGACAAAATAAAGCAGTTTCACCTTCTATCACTATGTGTTCTTTCCTCTTGAAGTAGGCCTATGCAGTGACTGGCGAGAAACACTTTCATGGAAAGGGGTTGCCAAGCTTCCTAAAATTACGAATCTCCAGAAATCTCAGCCAGTATTTTTGCACCCAAACTGGATGATACTTTCAGGAAATGATCAGTACACTAAGCCAACTTAGTTCCCCAAATTTCATTCTTCTATGTTGAAGCGTTTGTTTCTACTAACAGTTTGAATTTTTAGGTTTCACTCTGTTTTCTCCTATATTGATAGATGTATTTGGAACTCTAAATCCAACACGGTTTGTGCTAGCTTCTCGAAACTTGACACAATAAAGTAGTTTCCGGTTCTATCTCTATGTTTTGTTTCCTCTTGATGTAGCCCTAAGCAGTGACTGGCGAGAAACACTTTCATGGAAAGGGGTTGCCAAGCTTCCAAAAATTACGAATCTCCAGAAATCTCAGCAAATATTTTTTCACCCAAACTGGATGATACTTTCAGGTAATGATCAGTACACTAAGACGACTTGGTTCCCCAAATTTCGTTCTTCTATGGTGAAGCGTTCATTTCCAGTAACAGTTTGAATTTTTAGGTTTCACTCTGTTTTCTCCTATATTGATAGATGTATTTGGAACTCTAAATCCAACACGGTTTCTGCTAGCTTCTTGAAACTTGACAAAATAAAGCAGTTTCACGTTCTATCTCTATGTGTTCTTTCCTCTTGAAGTAGGCCTATGCAGTGACTGGCGAGAAACACTTTCATGGAAAGGGGTTGCCAAGCTTCGTAAAATTACGAATCTCCAGAAATCTCAGCAAGTATTTTTTCACCCAAACTGGATGATACTTTCAGGTAATGATCAGTACACTAAGCCAACTTAGTTCCCCAAATTTCATTCTTCTATGTTGAAGCGTTCGTTTCTACTAACAGTTTGAATTTTTAGGTTTCACTCTGTTTTCTCCTATATTGATAGATGTATTTGCAACTCTAAATCCAACACGGTTTGTGCTAGCTTCTTGAAACTTGAGACAATAAAGTAGTTTCAGGTTCTATCTCTATGTTTTGTTTCCTCTTGATGTAGCCCTATGCAGTGACTGGCGAGAAACACTTTCATGGAAAGGGGTTGCCAAGCTTCCTAAAATTACGAATCTCCAGAAATCTCAGCGAGTATTTTTTCACCCAAACTGGATGATACTTTCAGGTAATGATCAGTACACTAAGCCGACTTGGTTCCCCAAATTTCGTTCTTCTATGGTGAAGCGTTCATTTCCAGTAACAGTTTGAATTTTTAGGTTTCACTCTGTTTTCTCCTATATTGATAGATGTATTTGGAACTCTAAATCCAACACGGTTTGTGCTACCTTCTGGATACTTGACAAATAAAGCAGTTTCACGTTCTATCTGTATGTTTTGTTTCCTCTTGATGTAGCCCTAAGCAGTGACTGGCAAGAAACACTTTCATGGAAAGGGGTTGCCAAGCTTCCAAAAATTACGAATCTCCAGAAATCTCAGCAAATATTTTTTCACCCAAACTGGATGATACTTTCAGGTAATGATCAGTGCACTAATCCGACTTGGTTTTCCAAATTTCGTTCTTCTATGGTGAAGCGTTCATTTCCAGTAACAGTTTGAATTTTTAGGTTTCACTCTGTTTTCTCCTATATTGATAGATGTATTTGGAACTCTAAATCCAACACGGTTTGTGCTAGCTTCTGGAAACTTGACAATATAAAGCAGTTTCACGTTCTATCTCCACGTTTTGTTTCCTCTTGATGTAGCCCTAAGCAGTGACTGGCGAGAAACACTTTCATGGAAAGGGGTTCCCAAGCTTCCAAAAATTACGAATCTCCAGAAATCTCAGCAAATATTTTTTCACCCAAACTGGATGATACTTTCAGGTAATGATCAGTGCACTAATCCGACTTGGTTCCCCAAATTTCGTTCTTCTATGGTGAAGCGTTCATTTCCAGTAACAGTTTGAATTTTTAGGTTTCACTCTGTTTTCTCCTATATTCATAGATGTATTTGGAACTCTAAATCCAACACGGTTTGTGCTAGCTTCTGGAAACTTGACAAAATAAAGCAGTTTCACGTTCTATCTCTATGTGTTCTTTCCTCTTGAAGTAGGCCTATGCAGTGACTGGCGAGAAACACTTTAATGGAAAGGGGTTGCCAAGCTTCCTAAAATTACGAATCTCCAGAAATCTCAGCAAGTATTTTTACACCCAAACTAGATGATACTTTCAGGTAATGATCAGTACACTAAGACAACTTAGTTCCCCAAATTTCATTCTTCTATGTTGAAGCGTTCGTTTCTACTAACAGTTTGAATTTTTAGGTTTCACTCTGTTTTCTCCTATATTGATAGATGTATTTGGAACTCTAAATCCAACACGGTTTGTGCTAGCTTCTTGAAACTTGAGACAATAAAGTAGTTTCAGGTTCTATCTCTATGTTTTGTTTCCTCTTCATGTAGCCCTAAGCAGTGACTGGCGAGAAACACTTTCATGGAAAGGGGTTGCCAAGGTTCCAAAAATTACGAATCTCCAGAAATCTCAGCAAATATTTTTTCACCCAAACTGGATGATACTTTCAGGTAATGATCAGTACCCTAAGCCGACTTGGTTCCCCAAATTTCGTTCTTCTATGGTGAAGCATTCATTTCCAGTAACACTTTGAATTTTTAGGTTTCACTCTGTTTTCTCCTATATAGATAGATGTATTTGGAACTCTAAATCCAACACGGTTTCTGCTAGCTTCTTGAAACTTGACCAAATAAAGCAGTTTCACGTTCTATCTCTATGTTTTGTTTCCTCTTGATGTAGCCCTAAGCAGTGACTGGCGAGAAACACTTTCATGGAAAGGGGTTGCCTAGCTTCCAAAAATTACGAATCTCCAGAAATCTCAGCAAATATTTTTTCACCCAAACTGGATGACACTTTCAGGTAATGATCAGTACACTAAGCCGACTTGGTTCCCCAAATTTCGTTCTTCTATTTTGAAGCGTTCATTTCCAGTAACAGTTTGAATTTTTAGGTTTCACTCTGTTTTCTCCTATATTGATAGATGTATTTGGAACTCTAAATCCAACACGGTTTGTGCTACCTTCTGGATACTTGACAAAATAAAGCATTTTCACGTTCTGTCTCTATTTGTTCTTTCCTCTTGAAGTAGGCCTATGCAGTGACTGGCGAGAAACACTTTCATGGAAAGGGGTTGCCTTACTTCCTAACATTACGAATCTCCAGAAATCTCAGCAAGTATTTTTTCACCCAAACTGGATGATACTTTCAGGTAATGATCAGTACACTAAGCCAACTTAGTTCCCCAAATTTCATTCTTCTATGTTGAAGCGTTCGTTTCTACTAACAGTTTGAATTTTTAGGTTTCACTCTGTTTTCTCCCATATTGATAGATGTATTTGGAACTCTAAATCCAACACGGTTTGTGCTAGCTTCTTGAAACTTGACACAATAAAGTAGTTTCAGGTTCTATCTCTATGTTTTGTTTCCTCTTGATGTAGCCCTAAGCAGGACTGGCGAGAAACACTTTCATGGAAAGGGGTTCCCAAGCTTCCAAAACTTACGAATCTCCAGAAATCTCAGCAAATATTTTTTCACCCAAACTGGATGATACTTTCAGGTAATGATCAGTACACTAAGCCGACTTGGTTCCCCAAATTTCGTTCTTCTATGGTGAAGCGTTCATTTCCAGTAACAGTTTGAATTTTTAGGTTTCACTCTGTTTTCTCCTATATTGATAGATGTATTTGGAACACTAAATCCAACACGGTTTGTGCTAGCTTCTTGAAACTTGACAAAATAAAGCAGTTTCACGTTCTACCTCTATGTTTCGTTTCCTCTTGATGTAGCCCTAAGCAGTGACAGGCGAGAAACTCTTTCATGGAAAGGGGTTGCCAAGCTTCCTAAAATTACGAAACTCCAGAAATCTCAGCAAGTATTTTTGAACCCAAACTGGATGATACTTTCAGGTAATGATCAGTACACTAAGCCAACTTAGTTCCCCAAATTTCATTCTTCTATGTTGAAGCGTTCATTTCTACTAACAGTTTGAATTTTTAGGTTTCACTCTGTTTTCTCCTATATTGATAGATGTATTTGGAACTCTAAATCCAACACGGTTTGTGCTAGCTTCTTGAAACTTGACAAAATAAAGCAGTTTCACGTTCTATCTCTATATGTTCTTTCCTCTTGAAGTAGGCCTATGCAGTGACTGGCGAGAAACACTTTCATGGAAAGGGGTTGCCAAGCTTCCTAAAATTACGAATCTCCAGAAATCTCAACAAGTATTTTTTCACCCAAACTGAATGATACTTTCAGGTAATGATCAGTACACTAAGCCAACTTAGGTCCCCAAATTTCATTCTTCTATGTTGAAGCGTTCGTTTCTACTAACAGTTTGAATTTTTAGGTTTCACTCTGTTTTCTCCTATATTGATAGATGTATTTGGAACTCTAAATCCAACACGGTTTGTGCTAGCTTCTTGAAACTTGACACAATAAAGTAGTTTCCGGTTCTATCTCTATGTTTTGTTTCCTCTTGATGTAGCCCTAAGCAGTGACTGGCGAGAAACACTTTCATGGAAAGGGGTTCCAGAGTTTCCAATAATTACGAATCTCCAGAAATCTCAGCAAATATTTTTTCACCCAAACTGGATGATAAATTCAGGTAATGATCAGTACACTAAGCCGACTTGGTTCCCCAAATTTCGTTCTTCTATGGTGAAGCGTTCATTTCCAGTAACAGTTTGAATTTTTAGGTTTCACTCTGTTTTCTCCTATATTGATAGATGTATTTGGAACTCTAAATCCAACACGGTTTGTGCTAGCTTCTTGAAACTTGACAAAATAAAGCAGTTTCACGTTCTATCTCTATGTGTTCTTTCCTCTTGAAGTAGGCCTATGCAGTGACTGGCGAGAAACACTTTCATGGAAAGGGGTTGCCAAGCTTCCTAAAATTACGAATCTTCAGAAATCTCAGCAAGTATTTTTTCACCCAAACTGGATGATACTTTCAGGTAATGATCAGTACACTAAGACAACTTAGTTCCCCAAATTTCATTCTTCTATGTTGAAGCGTTCGTTTCTACTAACAGTTTGAATTTTTAGGTTTCACTCTGTTTTCTCCTATATTGATAGATGTATTTGGAACTCTAAATCCAACACGGTTTGTGCTAGCTTCTTGAAACTTGACACAATAAAGTAGTTTCCGGTTCTATCTCTATGTTTTGTTTCCTCTTGATGTAGCCCTAAGCAGTGACTGGCGAGAAACACTTTCATGGAAAGGGGTTCCCAAGCTTCCAAAAATTACGAATCTCCAGAAATCTCAGCAAATAAAAAATTACGAATCTCCAGAAATCTCAGCAAATATTTTTTCACCCAAACTCGATGATACTTTCAGGTAATGATCAGTACACTAAGCCGACTTGGTTCCCCAAATTTCGTTCTTCTATGGTGAAGCGTTCATTTCCAGTAACAGTTTGAATTTTTAGGTTTCACTCTGTTTTCTCCTATATTGATAGATGTATTTGGAACTCTAAATCCAACACGGTTTGTGCTAGCTTCTTGAAACTTGACAAAATAAAGCAGTTTCACGTTCTATCTCTATGTGTTCTTTCCTCTTGAAGTAGGCCTATGCAGTGACTGGCGAGAAACACTTTCATGGAAAGGGGTTGCCAAGCTTCCTAAAATTACGAATCTCCAGAAATCTCAGCAAGTATTTTTTCACCCAAACTGGATGATACTTTCAGGTAATGATCAGTACACTAAGCCAACTTAGTTCCCCAAATTTCATTCTTCTATGTTGAAGCGTTTGTTTCTACTAACAGTTTGAATTTTTAGGTTTTATTCTGTTTTCTCCTATATTGATAGATGTATTTGGAACTCTAAATCCAACACGGTTTGTGCTAGCTTCTCGAAACTTGACACAATAAAGTAGTTTCCGGTTCTATCTTTATGTTTTGTTTCCTCTTGATGTAGCCCTAAGCAGTGACTGGCGAGAAACACTTTCATGGAAAGGGGTTCCCAAGCTTCCAAAACTTACGAATCTCCAGAAATCTCAGCAAATATTTTTTCACCCAAACTGGATGATACTTTCAGGTAATGATCAGTACACTAAGCCGACTTGGTTCCCCAAATTTCGTTCTTCTATGGTGAAGCGTTCATTTCCAGTAACAGTTTGAATTTTTAGGTTTCACTCTGTTTTCTCCTATATTGATAGATGTATTTGGAACACTAAATCCAACACGGTTTGTGCTAGCTTCTTGAAACTTGACAAAATAAAGCAGTTTCATGTTCTATCTCTATGTGTTCTTTCCTCTTTAAGTAGCCCTATGCAGTGACTGGCGAGAAACACTTTCATGGAAAGGGGTTGCCAAGCTTCCTAAAATTACGAAACTCCAGAAATCTCAGCAAGTATTTTTGAACCCAAACTGGATGATACTTTCAGGTAATGATCAGTACACTAAGCCAACTTAGTTCCCCAAATTTCATTCTTCTATGTTGAAGCGTTCATTTCTACTAACAGTTTGAATTTTTAGGTTTCACTCTGTTTTCTCCTATATTGATAGATGTATTTGGAACTCTAAATCCAACACGGTTTGTGCTAGCTTCTTGAAACTTGACAAAATAAAGCAGTTTCACGTTCTATCTCTATATGTTCTTTCCTCTTGAAGTAGGCCTATGCAGTGACTGGCGAGAAACACTTTCATGGAAAGGGGTTGCCAAGCTTCCTAAAATTACGAATCTCCAGAAATCTCAGCAAGTATTTTTTCACCCAAACTGAATGATACTTTCAGGTAATGATCAGTACACTAAGCCAACTTAGGTCCCCAAATTTCATTCTTCTATGTTGAAGCGTTCGTTTCTACTAACAGTTTGAATTTTTAGGTTTCACTCTGTTTTCTCCTATATTGATAGATGTATTTGGAACTCTAAATCCAACACGGTTTGTGCTAGCTTCTCGAAACTTGACACAATAAAGTAGTTTCCGGTTCTATCTCTATGTTTTGTTTCCTCTTGATGTAGCCCTAAGCAGTGACTGGCGAGAAACACTTTCATGGAAAGGGGTTCCAGAGTTTCCAATAATTACGAATCTCCAGAAATCTCAGCAAATATTTTTTCACCCAAACTGGATGATAAATTCAGGTAATGATCAGTACACTAAGCCGACTTGGTTCCCCAAATTTCGTTCTTCTATGGTGAAGCGTTCATTTCCAGTAACAGTTTGAATTTTTAGGTTTCACTCTGTTTTCTCCTATATTGATAGATGTATTTGGAACTCTAAATCCAACACGGTTTGTGCTAGCTTCTTGAAACTTGACAAAATAAAGCAGTTTCACGTTCTATCTCTATGTGTTCTTTCCTCTTGAAGTAGGCCTATGCAGTGACTGGCGAGAAACACTTTCATGGAAAGGGGTTGCCAAGCTTCCTAAAATTACGAATCTTCAGAAATCTCAGCAAGTATTTTTTCACCCAAACTGGATGATACTTTCAGGTAATGATCAGTACACTAAGACAACTTAGTTCCCCAAATTTCATTCTTCTATGTTGAAGCGTTCGTTTCTACTAACAGTTTGAATTTTTAGGTTTCACTCTGTTTTCTCCTATATTGATAGATGTATTTGGAACTCTAAATCCAACACGGTTTGTGCTAGCTTCTTGAAACTTGACACAATAAAGTAGTTTCCGGTTCTATCTCTATGTTTTGTTTCCTCTTGATGTAGCCCTAAGCAGTGACTGGCGAGAAACACTTTCATGGAAAGGGGTTCCCAAGCTTCCAAAAATTACGAATCTCCAGAAATCTCAGCAAATAAAAAATTACGAATCTCCAGAAATCTCAGCAAATATTTTTTCACCCAAACTCGATGATACTTTCAGGTAATGATCAGTACACTAAGCCGACTTGGTTCCCCAAATTTCGTTCTTCTATGGTGAAGCGTTCATTTCCAGTAACAGTTTGAATTTTTAGGTTTCACTCTGTTTTCTCCTATATTGATAGATGTATTTGGAACTCTAAATCCAACACGGTTTGTGCTAGCTTCTTGAAACTTGACAAAATAAAGCAGTTTCACGTTCTATCTCTATGTGTTCTTTCCTCTTGAAGTAGGCCTATGCAGTGACTGGCGAGAAACACTTTCATGGAAAGGGGTTGCCAAGCTTCCTAAAATTACGAATCTCCAGAAATCTCAGCAAGTATTTTTTCACCCAAACTGGATGATACTTTCAGGTAATGATCAGTACACTAAGCCAACTTAGTTCCCCAAATTTCATTCTTCTATGTTGAAGCGTTTGTTTCTACTAACAGTTTGAATTTTTAGGTTTCACTCTGTTTTCTCCTATATTGATAGATGTATTTGGAACTCTAAATCCAACACGGTTTGTGCTAGCTTCTCGAAACTTGACACAATAAAGTAGTTTCCGGTTCTATCTCTATGTTTTGTTTCCTCTTGATGTAGCCCTAAGCAGTGACTGGCGAGAAACACTTTCATGGAAAGGGGTTGCCAAGCTTCCAAAAATTACGAATCTCCAGAAATCTCAGCAAATATTTTTTCACCCAAACTGGATGATACTTTCAGGTAATGATCAGTACACTAAGCCGACTTGGTTCCCCAAATTTTGTTCTTCTATGGTGAAGCGTTCATTCCCAGTAACAGTTTGAATTTTTAGGTTTCACTCTGTTTTCTCCTATAATGATAGATGTATTTGGAACTCTAAATCCAACACGGTTTGTGCTAGCTTCTTGAAACTTGACAAAATAAAGCAGTTTCACGTTCTATCTCTATGTGTTCTTTCCTCTTGAAGTAGGCCTATGCAGTGACTGGCGAGAAACACTTTCATGGAAAGGGGTTGCCAAGCTTCCTAAAATTACGAATCTCCAGAAATCTCAGCAAGTATTTTTTCGCCCAAACTGAATGATACTTTCAGGTAATGATCAGTACACTAAGCCAACTTAGTTCCCCAAATTTCATTCTTCTATGTTGAAGCATTCGTTTCTACTAACAATTTGAATTTTTAGGTTTCACTCTGTTTTCTCCTATATTGATAGATGTATTTGGAACTCTAAATCCAACACGGTTTGTGCTAGCTTCTTGAAACTTGACACAATAAAGGAGTTTCCGGTTCTATCTCTATGTTTTGTTTCCTCTTGATGTAGCCCTAAGCAGTGACTGGCGAGAAACACTTTCATGGAAATGGGTTCCCAAGCTTCCAAAAATTACGAATCTCCAGAAATCTCAGCAAATATTTTTTCACCCAAACTGGATGATACTTTCAGGTAATGATCAGTACACTAAGCCAACTTGGTTCCCCAAATTTTGTTCTTCTATGGTGAAGCATTCATTTCCAGTAACAGTTTGAATTTTTAGGTTTCACTCTGTTTTCTCCTATATTGATAGATGTATTTGGAACTCTAAATCCAACACGGTTTGTGCTAGCTTCTTGAAACTTGACAAAATAAAGCAGTTTCACCTTCTATCTCTATGTGTTCTTTCCTCTTGAAGTAGGCCTATGCAGTGACTGGCGAGAAACACTTTCATGGAAAGGGGTTGCCAAGCTTCCTAAAATTACGAATCTCCAGAAATCTCAGCCAGTATTTTTGCACCCAAACTGGATGATACTTTCAGGAAATGATCAGTACACTAAGCCAACTTAGTTCCCCAAATTTCATTCTTCTATGTTGAAGCGTTTGTTTCTACTAACAGTTTGAATTTTTAGGTTTCACTCTGTTTTCTCCTATTTTGATAGATGTATTTGGAACTCTAAATCCAACACGGTTTGTGCTAGCTTCTCGAAACTTGACACAATAAAGTAGTTTCCGGTTCTATCTCTATGTTTTGTTTCCTCTTGATGTAGCCCTAAGCAGTGACTGGCGAGAAACACTTTCATGGAAAGGGGTTGCCAAGCTTCCAAAAATTACGAATCTCCAGAAATCTCAGCAAATATTTTTTCACCCAAACTGATGATACTTTCAGGTAATGATCAGTACACTAAGCCGACTTGGTTCCCCAAATTTCGTTCTTCTATGGTGAAGCGTTCATTTCCAGTAACAGTTTGAATTTTTAGGTTTCACTCTGTTTTCTCCTATGTTGATAGATGTATTTGGAACTCTAAATCCAACACGGTTTGTGCTAGCTTCTTGAAACTTGACAAAATAAAGCAGTTTCACGTTCTATCTCTATGTGTTCTTTCCTCTTGAAGTAGGCCTATGCAGTGACTGGCGAGAAACACTTTCATGGAAAGGGGTTGCCAAGCTTCCTAAAATTACGAATCTCCAGAAATCTCAGCCAGTATTTTTTCACCCAAACTGGATGATACTTTCACGTAACGATCAGTACACTAAGCCAACTTAGTTCCCCAAATTTCAGTCTTCTATGTTGAAGCGTTCGTTTCTACTAACAGTTTGAATTTTTAGGTTTCACTCTGTTTTCTCCTATATTGATAGATGTATTTGGAACTCTAAATCCAACACGGTTTGTGCTAGCTTCTTGAAACGTGACAAAATAAGGCAGTTTCACGTTCTATCTCTATGTTTTGTTTCCTCTTGATGTAGCCCTAAGCAGTGACTGGCGAGAAACACTTTCATGGAAAGGGGTTGCCAAGCTTCCAAAAATTACGAATCTCCAGAAATCTCAGCAAATATTTTTTCACCCAAACTGGATGATACTTTCAGGAAATGATCAGTACACTAAGCCAACTTGGTTCCCCAAATTTCGTTCTTCTATGGTGAAGCGTTCATTTCCAGTAACAGTTTGAATTTTTAGGTTTCACTCTGTTTTCTCCAATATTGATAGATGTATTTGGAACTCTAAATCCAACACGGTTGGTGCTAGCTTCTTGAAACGTGACAAAATAAGGCAGTTTCACGTTCTATCTCTGTGTTTTGTTTCCTCTTGATGTAGCCCTAAGCAGTGACTGGCGAGAAACACTTTCATGGAAAGGGGTTCCCAAGCTTCCAAAAATTACGAATCTCCAGAAATCTCAGCAAATATTTTTTCACCCAAACTGGATGATACTTTCAGGAAATGATCAGTACACTAAGCCAACTTAGTTCCCCAAATTTCATTCTTCTATGTTGAAGCGTTTGTTTCTACTAACAGTTTGAATTTTTAGGTTTCACTCTGTTTTCTCCTATTTTGATAGATGTATTTGGAACTCTAAATCCAACACGGTTTGTGCTAGCTTCTCGAAACTTGACACAATAAAGTAGTTTCCGGTTCTATCTCTATGTTTTGTTTCCTCTTGATGTAGCCCTAAGCAGTGACTGGCGAGAAACACTTTCATGGAAAGGGGTTCCAGAGTTTCCAATAATTACGAATCTCCAGAAATCTCAGCAAATATTTTTTCACCCAAACTGGATGATAAATTCAGGTAATGATCAGTACACTAAGCCGACTTGGTTCCCCAAATTTCGTTCTTCTATGGTGAAGCGTTCATTTCCAGTAACAGTTTGAATTTTTAGGTTTCACTCTGTTTTCTCCTATATTGATAGATGTATTTGGAACTCTAAATCCAACACGGTTTGTGCTAGCTTCTTGAAACTTGACAAAATAAAGCAGTTTCACGTTCTATCTCTATGTGTTCTTTCCTCTTGAAGTAGGCCTATGCAGTGACTGGCGAGAAACACTTTCATGGAAAGGGGTTGCCAAGCTTCCTAAAATTACGAATCTTCAGAAATCTCAGCAAGTATTTTTTCACCCAAACTGGATGATACTTTCAGGTAATGATCAGTACACTAAGACAACTTAGTTCCCCAAATTTCATTCTTCTATGTTGAAGCGTTCGTTTCTACTAACAGTTTGAATTTTTAGGTTTCACTCTGTTTTCTCCTATATTGATAGATGTATTTGGAACTCTAAATCCAACACGGTTTGTGCTAGCTTCTTGAAACTTGACACAATAAAGTAGTTTCCGGTTCTATCTCTATGTTTTGTTTCCTCTTGATGTAGCCCTAAGCAGTGACTGGCGAGAAACACTTTCATGGAAAGGGGTTCCCAAGCTTCCAAAAATTACGAATCTCCAGAAATCTCAGCAAATAAAAAATTACGAATCTCCAGAAATCTCAGCAAATATTTTTTCACCCAAACTCGATGATACTTTCAGGTAATGATCAGTACACTAAGCCGACTTGGTTCCCCAAATTTCGTTCTTCTATGGTGAAGCGTTCATTTCCAGTAACAGTTTGAATTTTTAGGTTTCACTCTGTTTTCTCCTATATTGATAGATGTATTTGGAACTCTAAATCCAACACGGTTTGTGCTAGCTTCTTGAAACTTGACAAAATAAAGCAGTTTCACGTTCTATCTCTATGTGTTCTTTCCTCTTGAAGTAGGCCTATGCAGTGACTGGCGAGAAACACTTTCATGGAAAGGGGTTGCCAAGCTTCCTAAAATTACGAATCTCCAGAAATCTCAGCAAGTATTTTTTCACCCAAACTGGATGATACTTTCAGGTAATGATCAGTACACTAAGCCAACTTAGTTCCCCAAATTTCATTCTTCTATGTTGAAGCGTTTGTTTCTACTAACAGTTTGAATTTTTAGGTTTCACTCTGTTTTCTCCTATATTGATAGATGTATTTGGAACTCTAAATCCAACACGGTTTGTGCTAGCTTCTCGAAACTTGACACAATAAAGTAGTTTCCGGTTCTATTTCTATGTTTTGTTTCCTCTTGATGTAGCCCTAACTAGTGACTGGCGAGAAACACTTTCATGGAAAGGGGTTGCCAAGCTTCCAAAAATTACGAATCTCCAGAAATCTCAGCAAATATTTTTTCACCCAAACTGGATGATACTTTCAGGTAATGATCAGTACACTAAGCCGACTTGGTTCCCCAAATTTTGTTCTTCTATGGTGAAGCGTTCATTTCCAGTAACAGTTTGAATTTTTAGGTTTCACTCTGTTTTCTCCTATAATGATAGATGTATTTGGAACTCTAAATCCAACACGGTTTGTGCTAGCTTCTTGAAACTTGACAAAATAAAGCAGTTTCACGTTCTATCTCTATGTGTTCTTTCCTCTTGAAGTAGGCCTATGCAGTGACTGGCGAGAAACACTTTCATGGAAAGGGGTTGCCAAGCTTCCTAAAATTACGAATCTCCAGAAATCTCAGCAAGTATTTTTTCGCCCAAACTGAATGATACTTTCAGGTAATGATCAGTACACTAAGCCAACTTAGTTCCCCAAATTTCATTCTTCTATGTTGAAGCATTCGTTTCTACTAACAATTTGAATTTTTAGGTTTCACTCTGTTTTCTCCTATATTGATAGATGTATTTGGAACTCTAAATCCAACACGGTTTGTGCTAGCTTCTTGAAACTTGACACAATAAAGGAGTTTCCGGTTCTATCTCTATGTTTTGTTTCCTCTTGATGTAGCCCTAAGCAGTGACTGGCGAGAAACACTTTCATGGAAATGGGTTCCCAAGCTTCCAAAAATTACGAATCTCCAGAAATCTCAGCAAATATTTTTTCACCCAAACTGGATGATACTTTCAGGTAATGATCAGTACACTAAGCCAACTTGGTTCCCCAAATTTCGTTCTTCTATGGTGAAGCGTTCATTTCCAGTAACAGTTTGAATTTTTAGGTTTCACTCTGTTTTCTCCTATATTGATAGATGTATTTGGAACTCTAAATCCAACACGGTTTGTGCTAGCTTCTTGAAACTTGACAAAATAAAGCAGTTTCACGTTCTATCTCTATGTGTTCTTTCCTCTTGAAGTAGGCCTATGCAGTGACTGGCGAGAAACACTTTCATGGAAAGGGGTTGCCAAGCTTCCTAAAATTACGAATCTCCAGAAATCTCAGCCAGTATTTTTGCACCCAAACTGGATGATACTTTCAGGAAATGATCAGTACACTAAGCCAACTTAGTTCCCCAAATTTCATTCTTCTATGTTGAAGCGTTTGTTTCTACTAACAGTTTGAATTTTTAGGTTTCACTCTGTTTTCTCCTATTTTGATAGATGTATTTGGAACTCTAAATCCAACACGGTTTGTGCTAGCTTCTCGAAACTTGACACAATAAAGTAGTTTCCGGTTCTATCTCTATGTTTTGTTTCCTCTTGATGTAGCCCTAAGCAGTGAATGGCGAGAAACACTTTCATGGAAAGGGGTTCCCAAGCTTCCAAAAATTACGAATCTCCAGAAATCTCAGCAAATATTTTTTCACCCAAACTGGATGATACTTTCAGGTAATGATCAGTACACTAAGCCAACTTGGTTCCCCAAATTTCGTTCTTCTATGGTGAAGCGTTCATTTCCAGTAACAGTTTGAATTTTTAGGTTTCACTCTGTTTTCTCCAATATTGATAGATGTATTTGGAACTCTAAATCCAACACGGTTTGTGCTAGCTTCTTGAAACGTGACAAAATAAGGCAGTTTCACATTCTATCTCTATGTTTTGTTTCCTCTTGATGTAGCCCTAAGCAGTTACTGGCGAGAAACACTTTCATGGAAAGGGGTTCCCAAGCTTCCAAAAATTACGAATCTCCAGAAATCTCAGCAAATATTTTTTCACCCAAACTGGATGATACTTTCAGGTAATGATCAGTACACTAAGCCGACTTGGTTCCCCAAATTTCGTTCTTCTATGCTGAAGCATTTATTTCCAGTAACAGTTTGAATTTTTAGGTTTCACTCTGTTTTCTCCTATATTGATAGATGTATTTGGAACTCTAAATCCAACACGGTTTGTGCTAGCTTCTTGAAACTTGACAAAATAAAGCAGTTTCATGTTCTATCTCTATGTGTTCTTTCCTCTTTAAGTAGCCCTATGCAGTGACTGGCGAGAAACACTTTCATGGAAAGGGGTTGCCAAGCTTCCTAAAATTACGAATCTCCAGAAATCTCAGCAAGTATTTTTTCACCCAAACTGGATGATACTTTCAGGTAATGATCAGTACACTAAGCCAACTTGGTTCCCCAAATTTCGTTCTTCTATGGTGAAGCGTTCATTTCCAGTAACAGTTTGAATTTTTAGGTTTCACTCTGTTTTCTCCTATATTGATAGATGTATTTGGAACTCTAAATCCAACACGGTTTGTGCTAGCTTCTTGAAACTTGACAAAATAAAGCAGTTTCACGTTCTATCTCTATGTGTTCTTTCCTCTTGAAGTAGGCCTATGCAGTGACTGGCGAGAAACACTTTCATGGAAAGGGGTTGCCAAGCTTCCTAAAATTACGAATCTCCAGAAATCTCAGCCAGTATTTTTGCACCCAAACTGGATGATACTTTCAGGAAATGATCAGTACACTAAGCCAACTTAGTTCCCCAAATTTCATTCTTCTATGTTGAAGCGTTTGTTTCTACTAACAGTTTGAATTTTTAGGTTTCACTCTGTTTTCTCCTATTTTGATAGATGTATTTGGAACTCTAAATCCAACACGGTTTGTGCTAGCTTCTCGAAACTTGACACAATAAAGTAGTTTCCGGTTCTATCTCTATGTTTTGTTTCCTCTTGATGTAGCCCTAAGCAGTGACTGGCGAGAAACACTTTCATGGAAAGGGGTTGCCAAGCTTCCAAAAATTACGAATCTCCAGAAATCTCAGCAAATATTTTTTCACCCAAACTGATGATACTTTCAGGTAATGATCAGTACACTAAGCCGACTTGGTTCCCCAAATTTCGTTCTTCTATGGTGAAGCGTTCATTTCCAGTAACAGTTTGAATTTTTAGGTTTCACTCTGTTTTCTCCTATATTGATAGATGTATTTGGAACTCTAAATCCAACACGGTTTGTGCTAGCTTCTTGAAACTTGACAAAATAAAGCAGTTTCACGTTCTATCTCTATGTGTTCTTTCCTCTTGAAGTAGGCCTATGCAGTGACTGGCGAGAAACACTTTCATGGAAAGGGGTTGCCAAGCTTCCTAAAATTACGAATCTCCAGAAATCTCAGCCAGTATTTTTTCACCCAAACTGGATGATACTTTCACGTAACGATCAGTACACTAAGCCAACTTAGTTCCCCAAATTTCAGTCTTCTATGTTGAAGCGTTCGTTTCTACTAACAGTTTGAATTTTTAGGTTTCACTCTGTTTTCTCCTATATTGATAGATGTATTTGGAACTCTAAATCCAACACGGTTTGTGCTAGCTTCTTGAAACGTGACAAAATAAGGCAGTTTCACGTTCTATCTCTATGTTTTGTTTCCTCTTGATGTAGCCCTAAGCAGTGACTGGCGAGAAACACTTTCATGGAAAGGGGTTGCCAAGCTTCCAAAAATTACGAATCTCCAGAAATCTCAGCAAATATTTTTTCACCCAAACTGGATGATACTTTCAGGAAATGATCAGTACACTAAGCCAACTTGGTTCCCCAAATTTCGTTCTTCTATGGTGAAGCGTTCATTTCCAGTAACAGTTTGAATTTTTAGGTTTCACTCTGTTTTCTCCAATATTGATAGATGTATTTGGAACTCTAAATCCAACACGGTTGGTGCTAGCTTCTTGAAACGTGACAAAATAAGGAAGTTTCACGTTCTATCTCTGTGTTTTGTTTCCTCTTGATGTAGCCCTAAGCAGTGACTGGCGAGAAACACTTTCATGGAAAGGGGTTCCCAAGCTTCCAAAAATTACGAATCTCCAGAAATCTCAGCAAATATTTTTTCACCCAAACTGGATGATACTTTCAGGTAATGATCAGTACACTAAGCCGACTTGGTTCCCCAAATTTCGTTCTTCTATGGTGAAGCGTTTATTTCCAGTAACAGTTTGAATTTTTAGGTTTCACTCTGTTTTCTCCTATATTGATAGATGTATTTGGAACTCAAAATCCAACACGGTTTGTGCTAGCTTCTTGAAACTTGACAAAATAAAGCAGTTTCATGTTCTATCTCTATGTGTTCTTTCCTCTTTAAGTAGCCCTATGCAGTGACTGGCGAGAAACACTTTCATGGAAAGGGGTTGCCAAGCTTCCTAAAATTACGAATCTCCAGAAATCTCAGCAAGTATTTTTTCACCCAAACTGGATGATACTTTCAGGTAATGATCAGTACACTAAGCCAACTTAGTTCCCCAAATTTCATTCTTCTATGTTGAAGCGTTCATTTCTACTAACAGTTTGAATTTTTAGGTTTCACTCTGTTTTCTCCTATATTGATAGATGTATATGGAACTCTAAATCCAACACGGTTTGTGCTAGCGTCTTGAAACTTGACACAATAAAGTAGTTTCCGGTTCTATCTCTATGTTTTGTTTCCTCTTGATGTAGCCCTAAGCAGTGACTGGCGAGAAACACTTTCATGGAAAGGGGTTCCAGAGTTTCCAAAAATTACGAATCTCCAGAAATCTCAGCAAATATTTTTTCACCCAAACTGGATGATACTTTCAGGTAATGATCAGTACACTAAGCCGACTTGGTTCCCCAAATTTCGTTCTTCTATGGTGAAGCGTTCATTTCCAGTAACAGTTTGAATTTTTAGGTTTCACTCTGTTTTCTCCTATATTGATAGATGTATTTGGAACTCTAAATCCAACACGGTTTGTGCTAGCTTCTTGTAACTTGACAAAATAAAGTAGTTTCACGTTCTATCTCTATGTGTTCTTTCCTCTTGAAGTAGGCCTATGCAGTGACTGGCGAGAAACACTTTCATGGAAAGGGGTTGCCAAGCTTCCTAAAATTACGAATCTCCAGAAATCTCAGCAAGTATTTTTTCACCCAAACTGGATGATACTTTCAGGTAATGATCAGTACACTAAGACAACTTAGTTCCCCAAATTTCATTCTTCTATGTTGAAGCGTTCGTTTCTACTAACAGTTTGAATTTTTAGGTTTCACTCTGTTTTCTCCTATATTGATAGATGTATTTGGAACTCTAAATCCAACACGGTTTGTGCTAGCTTCTTGAAACGTGACAAAATAAGGCAGTTTCACGTTCTATCTCTATGTTTTGTTTCCTCTTGATGTAGCCCTAAGCAGTGACTGGCGAGAAACACTTTCATGGAAAGGGGTTCCCAAGCTTCCAAAAATTACGAATCTCCAGAAATCTCAGCAAATATTTTTTCACCCAAACTGGATGATACTTTCAGGTAATGATCAGTACACTAAGCCAACTTGGTTCCCCAAATTTCGTTCTTCTATGGTGAAGCGTTCATTTCCAGTAACAGTTTGAATTTTTAGGTTTCACTCTGTTTTCTCCAATATTGATAGATGTATTTGGAACTCTAAATCCAACACGGTTTGTGCTAGCTTCTTGAAACGTGACAAAATAAGGCAGTTTCACGTTCTATCTCTATGTTTTGTTTCCTCTTGATGTAGCCCTAAGCAGTTACTGGCGAGAAACACTTTCATGGAAAGGGGTTCCAGAGTTTCCAAAAATTACGAATCTCCAGAAATCTCAGCAAATATTTTTTCACCCAAACTGGATGATACTTTCAGGTAATGATCAGTACACTAAGCCGACTTGGTTCCCCAAATTTCGTTCTTCTATGGTGAAGCATTTATTTCCAGTAACAGTTTGAATTTTTAGGTTTCACTCTGTTTTCTCCTATATTGATAGATGTATTTGGAACTCTAAATCCAACACGGTTTGTGCTAGCTTCTTGAAACTTGACAAAATAAAGCAGTTTCATGTTCTATCTCTATGTGTTCTTTCCTCTTTAAGTAGCCCTATGCAGTGACTGGCGAGAAACACTTTCATGGAAAGGGGTTGCCAAGCTTCCTAAAATTACGAATCTCCAGAAATCTCAGCAAGTATTTTTTCACCCAAACTGGATGATACTTTCAGGTAATGATCAGTACACTAAGGCAACTTAGTTCCCCAAATTTCATTCTTCTATGTTGAAGCGTTCATTTCTACCAACAGTTTGAATTTTTAGGTTTCACTCTGTTTTCTCCTATATTGATAGATGTATTTGGAACTCTAAATCCAACACGGTTTGTGCTAGCTTCTTGAAACTTGACAAAATAAAGCAGTTTCACGTTCTATCTCTATGTGTTCTTTCCTCTTGAAGTAGGCCTATGCAGTGACTGGCGAGAAACACTTTCATGGAAAGGGGTTGCCAAGCTTCCTAAAATTACGAATCTCCAGAAATCTCAGCAAGTATTTTTTCACCCAAACTGAATGATACTTTCAGGTAATGATCAGTACACTAAGCCAACTTAGTTCCCCAAATTTCATTCTTCTATGTTGAAGCGTTCGTTTCTACTAACAGTTTGAATTTTTAGGTTTCACTCTGTTTTCTCCTATATTGATAGATGTATTTGGAACTCTAAATCCAACACGGTTTGTGCTAGCTTCTTGAAACTTGACACAATAAAGTAGTTTCCGGTTCTATCTCTATGTTTTGTTTCCTCTTGATGTAGCCCTAAGCAGTGACTGGCGAGAAACACTTTCATGGAAAGGGTTTCCCAAGCTTCCAAAAATTACGAATCTCCAAAGTCTCAGCAAATATTTTTTCACCCAAACTGGATGATACTTTCAGGTAATGATCAGTACACTAAGCCGACTTGGTTCCCCAAATTTCGTTCTTCTATGGTGAAGCGTTCATTTCCAGTAACAGTTTGAATTTTTAGGTTTCACTCTGTTTTCTCCTATATTGATAGATGTATTTGGAACTCTAAATCCAACACGGTTTGTGCTAGCTTCTTGAAACTTGACAAAATAAAGCAGTTTCATGTTCTATCTCTATGTGTTCTTTCCTCTTTAAGTAGCCCTATGCAGTGACTGGCGAGAAACACTTTCATGGAAAGGGGTTGCCAAGCTTCCTAAAATTACGAATCTCCAGAAATCTCAGCAAGTATTTTTTCACCCAAACTGGATGATACTTTCAGGTAATGATCAGTACACTAAGCCAACTTAGTTCCCCAAATTTCATTCTTCTATGTTGAAGCGTTCATTTCTACTAACAGTTTGAATTTTTAGGTTTCACTCTGTTTTCTCCTATATTGATAGATGTATTTGGAACTCTAAATCCAACACGGTTTGTGCTAGCGTCTTGAAACTTGACACAATAAAGTAGTTTCCGGTTCTATCTCTATGTTTTGTTTCCTCTTGATGTAGCCCTAAGCAGTGACTGGCGAGAAACACTTTCATGGAAAGGGGTTCCAGAGTTTCCAAAAATTACGAATCTCCAGAAATCTCAGCAAATATTTTTTCACCCAAACTGGATGATACTTTCAGGTAATGATCAGTACACTAAGCCGACTTGGTTCCCCAAATTTCGTTCTTCTATGGTGAAGCGTTCATTTCCAGTAACAGTTTGAATTTTTAGGTTTCACTCTGTTTTCTCCTATATTGATAGATGTATTTGGAACTCTAAATCCAACACGGTTTGTGCTAGCTTCTTGTAACTTGACAAAATAAAGTAGTTTCACGTTCTATCTCTATGTGTTCTTTCCTCTTGAAGTAGGCCTATGCAGTGACTGGCGAGAAACACTTTCATGGAAAGGGGTTGCCAAGCTTCCTAAAATTACGAATCTCCAGAAATCTCAGCAAGTATTTTTTCACCCAAACTGGATGATACTTTCAGGTAATGATCAGTACACTAAGACAACTTAGTTCCCCAAATTTCATTCTTCTATGTTGAAGCGTTCGTTTCTACTAACAGTTTGAATTTTTAGGTTTCACTCTGTTTTCTCCTATATTGATAGATGTATTTGGAACTCTAAATCCAACACGGTTTGTGCTAGCTTCTTGAAACGTGACAAAATAAGGCAGTTTCACGTTCTATCTCTATGTTTTGTTTCCTCTTGTAGTAGCCCTAAGCAGTGACTGGCGAGAAACACTTTCATGGAAAGGGGTTCCCAAGCTTCCAAAAATTACGAATCTCCAGAAATCTCAGCAAATATTTTTTCACCCAAACTGGATGATACTTTCAGGTAATGATCAGTACACTAAGCCAACTTGGTTCCCCAAATTTCGTTCTTCTATGGTGAAGCGTTCATTTCCAGTAACAGTTTGAATTTTTAGGTTTCACTCTGTTTTCTCCAATATTGATAGATGTATTTGGAACTCTAAATCCAACACGGTTTGTGCTAGCTTCTTGAAACGTGACAAAATAAGGCAGTTTCACGTTCTATCTCTATGTTTTGTTTCCTCTTGATGTAGCCCTAAGCAGTTACTGGCGAGAAACACTTTCATGGAAAGGGGTTCCCAAGCTTCCAAAAATTACGAATCTCCAGAAATCTCAGCAAATATTTTTTCACCCAAACTGGATGATACTTTCAGGTAATGATCAGTACACTAAGCCGACTTGGTTCCCCAAATTTCGTTCTTCTATGGTGAAGCATTTATTTCCAGTAACAGTTTGAATTTTTAGGTTTCACTCTGTTTTCTCCTATATTGATAGATGTATTTGGAACTCTAAATCCAACACGGTTTGTGCTAGCTTCTTGAAACTTGACAAAATAAAGCAGTTTCATGTTCTATCTCTATGTGTTCTTTCCTCTTTAAGTAGCCCTATGCAGTGACTGGCGAGAAACACTTTCATGGAAAGGGGTTGCCAAGCTTCCTAAAATTACGAATCTCCAGAAATCTCAGCAAGTATTTTTTCACCCAAACTGGATGATACTTTCAGGTAATGATCAGTACACTAAGGCAACTTAGTTCCCCAAATTTCATTCTTCTATGTTGAAGCGTTCATTTCTACCAACAGTTTGAATTTTTAGGTTTCACTCTGTTTTCTCCTATATTGATAGATGTATTTGGAACTCTAAATCCAACACGGTTTGTGCTAGCTTCTTGAAACTTGACAAAATAAAGCAGTTTCACGTTCTATCTCTATGTGTTCTTTCCTCTTGAAGTAGGCCTATGCAGTGACTGGCGAGAAACACTTTCATGGAAAGGGGTTGCCAAGCTTCCTAAAATTACGAATCTCCAGAAATCTCAGCAAGTATTTTTTCACCCAAACTGAATGATACTTTCAGGTAATGATCAGTACACTAAGCCAACTTAGTTCCCCAAATTTCATTCTTCTATGTTGAACCGTTCGTTTCTACTAACAGTTTGAATTTTTAGGTTTCACTCTGTTTTCTCCTATATTGATAGATGTATTTGGAACTCTAAATCCAACACGGTTTGTGCTAGCTTCTTGAAACTTGACACAATAAAGTAGTTTCCGGTTCTATCTCTATGTTTTGTTTCCTCTTGATGTAGCCCTAAGCAGTGACTGGCGAGAAACACTTTCATGGAAAGGGTTTCCCAAGCTTCCAAAAATTACGAATCTCCAAAGTCTCAGCAAATATTTTTTCACCCAAACTGGATGATACTTTCAGGTAATGATCAGTACACTAAGCCGACTTGGTTCCCCAAATTTCGTTCTTCTATGGTGAAGCGTTCATTTCCAGTAACAGTTTGAATTTTTAGGTTTCACTCTGTTTTCTCCTATATTGATAGATGTATTTGGAACTCTAAATCCAACACGGTTTGTGCTAGCTTCTTGAAACTTGACAAAATAAAGCAGTTTCACGTTCTATCTCTATGTGTTCTTTCCTCTTGAAGTAGGCCTATGCAGTGACTGGCGAGAAACACTTTCATGGAAAGGGGTTGCCAAGCTTCCTAAAATTACGAATCTCCAGAAATCTCAGCAAGTATTTTTTCACCCAAACTGAATGATACTTTCAGGTAATGATCAGTACACTAAGCCAACTTAGTTCCCCAAATTTCATTCTTCTATGTTGAAGCGTTCGTTTCTACTAACAGTATGAATTTAGAGGTTTCACTCTGTTTTCTCCTATATTGATAGATGTATTTGGAACTCTAAATCCAACACGGTTTGTGCTAGCTTCTTGACACTTGACACAATAAAGTAGTTTCCAGTTCTATCTCTATGTTTTGTTTCCTCTTGATGTAGCCCTAAGCAGTGACTAGCGAGAAACACTTTCATGGAAAGGGGTTGCCAAGCTTCCAAAAATTACGAATCTCCAGAAATCTCAGCAAATATTTTTTCACCCAAACTGGATGATACTTTCAGGTAATGATCAGTACACTAAGCCGACTTGGTTCCCCAAATTTCGTTCTTCTATGGTGAAGCGTTCATTTCCAGTAACAGTTTGAATTTTTGGGTTTCACTCTGTTTTCTCCTATATTGATAGATGTATTTGGAACTCTAAATCCAACACGGTTTGTGCTACCTTCTTGAAACTTGACAAAATAAAGCAGTATCACGTTCTATCTCTATGTGTTCTTTCCTCTTGAAGTAGGCCTATTCAGTGACTGGCGAGAAACACTTTCATGGAAAGGGGTTGCCAAGCTTCCTAAAATTACGAATCTCCAGAAATCTCAGCAAGTATTTTTTCACCCAAACTGGATGATACTTTCAGGTAATGATCAGTACACTAAGACAACTTAGTTCCCCAAATTTCATTCTTCTATGTTGAAGCGTTCGTTTCTACTAACAGTTTGAATTTTTAGGTTTCACTCTGTTTTCTCCTATATTGATAGATGTATTTGGAACTCTAAATCCAACACGGTTTGTGCTAGCTTCTTGAAACTTGACACAATAAAGTAGTTTCCGGTTCTATCTCTATGTTTTGTTTCCTCTTGATGTAGCCCTAAGCAGTGACTGGCGAGAAACACTTTCATGGAAAGGGGTTCCCAAGCTTTTAAAAATTACGAATCTCCAGAAATCTCAGCAAATATTTTTTCACCCAAACTGGATGATACTTTCAGGTAATGATCAGTACACTAAGCCGACTTGGTTCCCCAAATTTCGTTCTTCTATGGTGAAGCGTTCATTTCCAGTAACAGTTTGAATTTTTAGGTTTCACTCTGTTTTCTCCTATATTGATAGATGTATTTGGAACTCTAAATCCAACACGGTTTGTGCTAGCTTCTTGAAACTTGACCAAATAAAGCAGTTTCACGTTCGATCTCTATGTGTTATTTCCTCTTGAAGTAGGCCTATGCAGTGACTGGCGAGAAACACTTTCATGGAAAGGGGTTGCCAAGCTTCCTAAAATTACGAATCTCCAGAAATCTCAGCCAGTATTTTTGCACCCAAACTGGATGATACTTTCAGGTAATGATCAGTACACTAAGCCAACTTAGTTCCCCAAATTCCATTCTTCTATGTTGAAGCGTTCGTTTCTACTAACAGTTTGAATTTTTAGGTTTCACTCTGTTTTCTCCTATATTGATAGATGTATTTGGAACTCTAAATCCAACACGGTTTGTGCTAGGTTCTCGAAACTTGACACAATAAAGTAGTTTCCGGTTCTATCTCTATGTTTTGTTTCCTCTTGATGTAGCCCTAAGCAGTGACTGGCGAGAAACACTTTCATGGAAAGGGGTTCCAGAGTTTCCAAAAATTATGAATCTCCAGAAATCTCAGCAAATATTTTTTCACCCAAACTGGATGATACTTTCAGGTAATGATCAGTACACTAAGCCGACTTGGTTCCCCAAATTTCGTTCTTCTATGGTGAAGCATTTATTTCCAGTAACAGTTTGAATTTTTAGGTTTCACTCTGTTTTCTCCTATATTGATAGATGTATTTGGAACTCTAAATCCAACACGGTTTGTGCTAGCTTCTTGAAACTTGACAAAATAAAGCAGTTTCATGTTCTATCTCTATGTGTTCTTTCCTCTTTAAGTAGCCCTATGCAGTGACTGGCGAGAAACACTTTCATGGAAAGGGGTTGCCAAGCTTCCTAAAATTACGAATCTCCAGAAATCTCAGCAAGTATTTTTTCACCCAAACTGGATGATACTTTCAGGTAATGATCAGTACACTAAGGCAACTTAGTTCCCCAAATTTCATTCTTCTATGTTGAAGCGTTCATTTCTACCAACAGTTTGAATTTTTAGGTTTCACTCTGTTTTCTCCTATATTGATAGATGTATTTGGAACTCTAAATCCAACACGGTTTGTGCTAGCTTCTTGAAACTTGACAAAATAAAGCAGTTTCACGTTCTATCTCTATGTGTTCTTTCCTCTTGAAGTAGGCCTATGCAGTGACTGGCGAGAAACACTTTCATGGAAAGGGGTTGCCAAGCTTCCTAAAATTACGAATCTCCAGAAATCTCAGCAAGTATTTTTTCACCCAAACTGAATGATACTTTCAGGTAATGATCAGTACACTAAGCCAACTTAGTTCCCCAAATTTCATTCTTCTATGTTGAACCGTTCGTTTCTACTAACAGTTTGAATTTTTAGGTTTCACTCTGTTTTCTCCTATATTGATAGATGTATTTGGAACTCTAAATCCAACACGGTTTGTGCTAGCTTCTTGAAACTTGACACAATAAAGTAGTTTCCGGTTCTATCTCTATGTTTTGTTTCCTCTTGATGTAGCCCTAAGCAGTGACTGGCGAGAAACACTTTCATGGAAAGGGTTTCCCAAGCTTCCAAAAATTACGAATCTCCAAAGTCTCAGCAAATATTTTTTCACCCAAACTGGATGATACTTTCAGGTAATGATCAGTACACTAAGCCGACTTGGTTCCCCAAATTTCGTTCTTCTATGGTGAAGCGTTCATTTCCAGTAACAGTTTGAATTTTTAGGTTTCACTCTGTTTTCTCCTATATTGATAGATGTATTTGGAACTCTAAATCCAACACGGTTTGTGCTAGCTTCTTGAAACTTGACAAAATAAAGCAGTTTCACGTTCTATCTCTATGTGTTCTTTCCTCTTGAAGTAGGCCTATGCAGTGACTGGCGAGAAACACTTTCATGGAAAGGGGTTGCCAAGCTTCCTAAAATTACGAATCTCCAGAAATCTCAGCAAGTATTTTTTCACCCAAACTGAATGATACTTTCAGGTAATGATCAGTACACTAAGCCAACTTAGTTCCCCAAATTTCATTCTTCTATGTTGAAGCGTTCGTTTCTACTAACAGTATGAATTTAGAGGTTTCACTCTGTTTTCTCCTATATTGATAGATGTATTTGGAACTCTAAATCCAACACGGTTTGTGCTAGCTTCTTGACACTTGACACAATAAAGTAGTTTCCAGTTCTATCTCTATGTTTTGTTTCCTCTTGATGTAGCCCTAAGCAGTGACTAGCGAGAAACACTTTCATGGAAAGGGGTTGCCAAGCTTCCAAAAATTACGAATCTCCAGAAATCTCAGCAAATATTTTTTCACCCAAACTGGATGATACTTTCAGGTAATGATCAGTACACTAAGCCGACTTGGTTCCCCAAATTTCGTTCTTCTATGGTGAAGCGTTCATTTCCAGTAACAGTTTGAATTTTTGGGTTTCACTCTGTTTTCTCCTATATTGATAGATGTATTTGGAACTCTAAATCCAACACGGTTTGTGCTACCTTCTTGAAACTTGACAAAATAAAGCAGTATCACGTTCTATCTCTATGTGTTCTTTCCTCTTGAAGTAGGCCTATTCAGTGACTGGCGAGAAACACTTTCATGGAAAGGGGTTGCCAAGCTTCCTAAAATTACGAATCTCCAGAAATCTCAGCAAGTATTTTTTCACCCAAACTGGATGATACTTTCAGGTAATGATCAGTACACTAAGACAACTTAGTTCCCCAAATTTCATTCTTCTATGTTGAAGCGTTCGTTTCTACTAACAGTTTGAATTTTTAGGTTTCACTCTGTTTTCTCCTATATTGATAGATGTATTTGGAACTCTAAATCCAACACGGTTTGTGCTAGCTTCTTGAAACTTGACACAATAAAGTAGTTTCCGGTTCTATCTCTATGTTTTGTTTCCTCTTGATGTAGCCCTAAGCAGTGACTGGCGAGAAACACTTTCATGGAAAGGGGTTCCCAAGCTTTTAAAAATTACGAATCTCCAGAAATCTCAGCAAATATTTTTTCACCCAAACTGGATGATACTTTCAGGTAATGATCAGTACACTAAGCCGACTTGGTTCCCCAAATTTCGTTCTTCTATGGTGAAGCGTTCATTTCCAGTAACAGTTTGAATTTTTAGGTTTCACTCTGTTTTCTCCTATATTGATAGATGTATTTGGAACTCTAAATCCAACACGGTTTGTGCTAGCTTCTTGAAACTTGACCAAATAAAGCAGTTTCACGTTCGATCTCTATGTGTTATTTCCTCTTGAAGTAGGCCTATGCAGTGACTGGCGAGAAACACTTTCATGGAAAGGGGTTGCCAAGCTTCCTAAAATTACGAATCTCCAGAAATCTCAGCCAGTATTTTTGCACCCAAACTGGATGATACTTTCAGGTAATGATCAGTACACTAAGCCAACTTAGTTCCCCAAATTCCATTCTTCTATGTTGAAGCGTTCGTTTCTACTAACAGTTTGAATTTTTAGGTTTCACTCTGTTTTCTCCTATATTGATAGATGTATTTGGAACTCTAAATCCAACACGGTTTGTGCTAGGTTCTCGAAACTTGACACAATAAAGTAGTTTCCGGTTCTATCTCTATGTTTTGTTTCCTCTTGATGTAGCCCTAAGCAGTGACTGGCGAGAAACACTTTCATGGAAAGGGGTTCCAGAGTTTCCAAAAATTATGAATCTCCAGAAATCTCAGCAAATATTTTTTCACCCAAACTGGATGATACTTTCAGGTAATGATCAGTACACTAAGCCGACTTGGTTCCCCAAATTTCGTTCTTCTATGGTGAAGCGTTCATTTCCAGTAACAGTTTGAATTTTTAGGTTTCACTCTGTTTTCTCCTATATTGATAGATGTATTTGGAACTCTAAATCCAACACGGTTTGTGCTAGCTTCTTGAAACTTGACAAAATAAAGTAGTTTCACGTTCTATCTCTATGTGTTCTTTCCTCTTGAAGTAGGCCTATGCAGTGACTGGCGAGAAACACTTTCATGGAAAGGGGTTGCCAAGCTTCCGAAAATTACGAATCTCCAGAAATCTCAGCAAGTATTTTTTCACCCAAACTGGATGATACTTTCAGGTAATGATCAGTACACTAAGCCAACTTAGTTCCCCAAATTTCATTCTTCTATGTTGAAGCGTTCGTTTCTACTAACAGTTTGAATTTTTAGGTTTCACTCTGTTTTCTCCTATATTGATAGATGTATTTGGAACTCTAAATCCAACACGGTTTGTGCTAGCTTCTTGAAACTTGACACAATAAAGTAGTTTCCGGTTCTATCTCTATGTTTTGTTTCCTCTTGATGTAGCCCTAAGCAGTGACTGGCGAGAAACACTTTCATGGAAAGGGGTTCCCAAGCTTTTAAAAATTACGAATCTCCAGAAATCTCAGCAAATATTTTTTCACCCAAACTGGATGATACTTTCAGGTAATGATCAGTACACTAAGCCGACTTGGTTCCCCAAATTTCGTTCTTCTATGGTGACGCGTTCATTTCCAGTAACAGTTTGAATTTTTAGGTTTCACTCTGTTTTCTCCTATATTGATAGATGTATTTGGAACTCTAAATCCAACACGGTTTGTGCTAGCTTCTTGAAACTTGACAAAATAAAGCAGTTTCACGTTCGATCTCTATGTGTTATTTCCTCTTGAAGTAGGCCTATGCAGTGACTGGCGAGAAACACTTTCATGGAAAGGGGTTGCCAAGCTTCCTAAAATTACGAATCTCCAGAAATCTCAGCCAGTATTTTTGCACCCAAACTGGATGATACTTTCAGGTAATGATCAGTACACTAAGCCAACTTAGTTCCCCAAATTCCATTCTTCTATGTTGAAGCGTTCGTTTCTACTAACAGTTTGAATTTTTAGGTTTCACTCTGTTTTCTCCTATATTGATAGATGTATTTGGAACTCTAAATCCAACACGGTTTGTGCTAGCTTCTCGAAACTTAACACAATAAAGTAGTTTCCGGTTCTATCTCTATGTTTTGTTTCCTCTTGATGTAGCCCTAAGCAGTGACTGGCGAGAAACACTTTCATGGAAAGGGGTTCCAGAGTTTCCAAAAATTATGAATCTCCAGAAATCTCAGCAAATATTTTTTCACCCAAACTGGATGATACTTTCAGGTAATGATCAGTACACTAAGCCGACTTGGTTCCCCAAATTTCGTTCTTCTATGGTGAAGCGTTCATGTCCAGTAACAGTTTGAATTTTTAGGTTTCACTCTGTTTTCTCCTATATTGATAGATGTATTTGGAACTCTAAATCCAACACGGTTTGTGCTAGCTTCTTGAAACTTGACAAAATAAAGTAGTTTCACGTTCTATCTCTATGTGTTCTTTCCTCTTGAAGTAGGCCTATGCAGTGACTGGCGAGAAACACTTTCATGGAAAGGGGTTGGCAAGCTTCCGAAAATTACGAATCTCCAGAAATCTCAGCAAGTATTTTTTCACCCAAACTGGATGATACTTTCAGGTAATGATCAGTACACTAAGCCAACTTAGTTCCCCAAATTTCATTCTTCTATGTTGAAGCGTTCGTTTCTACTAACAGTTTGAATTTTTAGGTTTCACTCTGTTTTCTCCTATATTGATAGATGTATTTGGAACTCTAAATCCAACACGGTTTGTGCTAGCTTCTTGAAACTTCACACAGTAAAGTAGTTTCCGGTTCTATCTCTATGTTTTGTTTCCTCTTGATGTAGCCCTAAGCAGTGACTGGCGAGAAACACTTTCATGGAAAAGGGTTCCCAAGCTTTTAAAAATTACGAATCTCCAGAAATCTCAGCAAATATTTTTTCACCCAAACTGGATGATACTTTCAGGTAATGATCAGTACACTAAGCCGACTTGGTTCCCCAAATTTCGTTCTTCTATGGTGAAGCGTTCATTTCCAGTAACAGTTTGAATTTTTAGGTTTCACTCTGTTTTCTCCTATATTGATAGATGTATTTGGAACTCTAAATCCAACACGGTTTGTGCTAGCTTCTTGAAACTTGACAAAATAAAGCAGTTTCACGTTCGATCTCTATGTGTTATTTCCTCTTGAAGTAGGCCTATGCAGTGACTGGCGAGAAACACTTTCATGGAAAGGGGTTGCCAAGCTTCCTAAAATTACGAATCTCCAGAAATCTCAGCCAGTATTTTTGCACCCAAACTGGATGATACTTTCAGGTAATGATCAGTACACTAAGCCAACTTAGTTCCCCAAATTCCATTCTTCTATGTTGAAGCGTTCGTTTCTACTAACAGTTTGAATTTTTAGGTTTCACTCTGTTTTCTCCTTTATTGATAGATGTATTTGGAACTCTAAATCCAACACGGTTTGTGCTAGCTTCTTGAAACTTGACAAAATAAAGCAGTTTCCGGTTCTATCTCTATGTTTTGTTTCCTCTTGATGTAGCCCTAAGCAGTGACTGGCGAGAAACACTTTCATGGAAAGGGGTTCCAGAGTTTCCAAAAATTACGAATCTCCAGAAATCTCAGCAAATATTTTTTCACCCAAACTGGATGATACTTTCAGGTAATGATCAGTACACTAAGCCGACTTGGTTCCCCAAATTTCGTTCTTCTATGGTGAAGCGTTCATTTCCAGTAACAGTTTGAATTTTTAGGTTTCACTCTGTTTTCTCCTATATTGATAGATGTATTTGGAACTCTAAATCCAACACGGTTTGTGCTAGCTTCTTGTAACTTGACAAAATAAAGTAGTTTCACGTTCTATCTCTATGTGTTCTTTCCTCTTGAAGTAGGCCTATGCAGTGACTGGCGAGAAACACTTTCATGGAAAGGGGTTGCCAAGCTTCCTAAAATTACGAATCTCCAGAAATCTCAGCAAGTATTTTTTCACCCAAACTGGATGATACTTTCAGGTAATGATCAGTACACTAAGACAACTTAGTTCCCCAAATTTCATTCTTCTATGTTGAAGCGTTCGTTTCTACTAACAGTTTGAATTTTTAGGTTTCACTCTGTTTTCTCCTATATTGATAGATGTATTTGGAACTCTAAATCCAACACGGTTTGTGCTAGCTTCTTGAAACGTGACAAAATAAGGCAGTTTCACGTTCTATCTCTATGTTTTGTTTCCTCTTGTAGTAGCCCTAAGCAGTGACTGGCGAGAAACACTTTCATGGAAAGGGGTTCCCAAGCTTCCAAAAATTACGAATCTCCAGAAATCTCAGCAAATATTTTTTCACCCAAACTGGATGATACTTTCAGGTAATGATCAGTACACTAAGCCAACTTGGTTCCCCAAATTTCGTTCTTCTATGGTGAAGCGTTCATTTCCAGTAACAGTTTGAATTTTTAGGTTTCACTCTGTTTTCTCCAATATTGATAGATGTATTTGGAACTCTAAATCCAACACGGTTTGTGCTAGCTTCTTGAAACGTGACAAAATAAGGCAGTTTCACGTTCTATCTCTATGTTTTGTTTCCTCTTGATGTAGCCCTAAGCAGTTACTGGCGAGAAACACTTTCATGGAAAGGGGTTCCCAAGCTTCCAAAAATTACGAATCTCCAGAAATCTCAGCAAATATTTTTTCACCCAAACTGGATGATACTTTCAGGTAATGATCAGTACACTAAGCCGACTTGGTTCCCCAAATTTCGTTCTTCTATGGTGAAGCATTTATTTCCAGTAACAGTTTGAATTTTTAGGTTTCACTCTGTTTTCTCCTATATTGATAGATGTATTTGGAACTCTAAATCCAACACGGTTTGTGCTAGCTTCTTGAAACTTGACAAAATAAAGCAGTTTCATGTTCTATCTCTATGTGTTCTTTCCTCTTTAAGTAGCCCTATGCAGTGACTGGCGAGAAACACTTTCATGGAAAGGGGTTGCCAAGCTTCCTAAAATTACGAATCTCCAGAAATCTCAGCAAGTATTTTTTCACCCAAACTGGATGATACTTTCAGGTAATGATCAGTACACTAAGGCAACTTAGTTCCCCAAATTTCATTCTTCTATGTTGAAGCGTTCATTTCTACCAACAGTTTGAATTTTTAGGTTTCACTCTGTTTTCTCCTATATTGATAGATGTATTTGGAACTCTAAATCCAACACGGTTTGTGCTAGCTTCTTGAAACTTGACAAAATAAAGCAGTTTCACGTTCTATCTCTATGTGTTCTTTCCTCTTGAAGTAGGCCTATGCAGTGACTGGCGAGAAACACTTTCATGGAAAGGGGTTGCCAAGCTTCCTAAAATTACGAATCTCCAGAAATCTCAGCAAGTATTTTTTCACCCAAACTGAATGATACTTTCAGGTAATGATCAGTACACTAAGCCAACTTAGTTCCCCAAATTTCATTCTTCTATGTTGAACCGTTCGTTTCTACTAACAGTTTGAATTTTTAGGTTTCACTCTGTTTTCTCCTATATTGATAGATGTATTTGGAACTCTAAATCCAACACGGTTTGTGCTAGCTTCTTGAAACTTGACACAATAAAGTAGTTTCCGGTTCTATCTCTATGTTTTGTTTCCTCTTGATGTAGCCCTAAGCAGTGACTGGCGAGAAACACTTTCATGGAAAGGGTTTCCCAAGCTTCCAAAAATTACGAATCTCCAAAGTCTCAGCAAATATTTTTTCACCCAAACTGGATGATACTTTCAGGTAATGATCAGTACACTAAGCCGACTTGGTTCCCCAAATTTCGTTCTTCTATGGTGAAGCGTTCATTTCCAGTAACAGTTTGAATTTTTAGGTTTCACTCTGTTTTCTCCTATATTGATAGATGTATTTGGAACTCTAAATCCAACACGGTTTGTGCTAGCTTCTTGAAACTTGACAAAATAAAGCAGTTTCACGTTCTATCTCTATGTGTTCTTTCCTCTTGAAGTAGGCCTATGCAGTGACTGGCGAGAAACACTTTCATGGAAAGGGGTTGCCAAGCTTCCTAAAATTACGAATCTCCAGAAATCTCAGCAAGTATTTTTTCACCCAAACTGAATGATACTTTCAGGTAATGATCAGTACACTAAGCCAACTTAGTTCCCCAAATTTCATTCTTCTATGTTGAAGCGTTCGTTTCTACTAACAGTATGAATTTAGAGGTTTCACTCTGTTTTCTCCTATATTGATAGATGTATTTGGAACTCTAAATCCAACACGGTTTGTGCTAGCTTCTTGACACTTGACACAATAAAGTAGTTTCCAGTTCTATCTCTATGTTTTGTTTCCTCTTGATGTAGCCCTAAGCAGTGACTAGCGAGAAACACTTTCATGGAAAGGGGTTGCCAAGCTTCCAAAAATTACGAATCTCCAGAAATCTCAGCAAATATTTTTTCACCCAAACTGGATGATACTTTCAGGTAATGATCAGTACACTAAGCCGACTTGGTTCCCCAAATTTCGTTCTTCTATGGTGAAGCGTTCATTTCCAGTAACAGTTTGAATTTTTGGGTTTCACTCTGTTTTCTCCTATATTGATAGATGTATTTGGAACTCTAAATCCAACACGGTTTGTGCTACCTTCTTGAAACTTGACAAAATAAAGCAGTATCACGTTCTATCTCTATGTGTTCTTTCCTCTTGAAGTAGGCCTATTCAGTGACTGGCGAGAAACACTTTCATGGAAAGGGGTTGCCAAGCTTCCTAAAATTACGAATCTCCAGAAATCTCAGCAAGTATTTTTTCACCCAAACTGGATGATACTTTCAGGTAATGATCAGTACACTAAGACAACTTAGTTCCCCAAATTTCATTCTTCTATGTTGAAGCGTTCGTTTCTACTAACAGTTTGAATTTTTAGGTTTCACTCTGTTTTCTCCTATATTGATAGATGTATTTGGAACTCTAAATCCAACACGGTTTGTGCTAGCTTCTTGAAACTTCACACAGTAAAGTAGTTTCCGGTTCTATCTCTATGTTTTGTTTCCTCTTGATGTAGCCCTAAGCAGTGACTGGCGAGAAACACTTTCATGGAAAAGGGTTCCCAAGCTTTTAAAAATTACGAATCTCCAGAAATCTCAGCAAATATTTTTTCACCCAAACTGGATGATACTTTCAGGTAATGATCAGTACACTAAGCCGACTTGGTTCCCCAAATTTCGTTCTTCTATGGTGAAGCGTTCATTTCCAGTAACAGTTTGAATTTTTAGGTTTCACTCTGTTTTCTCC
Organism: Spermophilus citellus; assembly: GCF_964194105.1. Taxonomy (NCBI): domain Eukaryota; kingdom Metazoa; phylum Chordata; class Mammalia; order Rodentia; family Sciuridae; genus Spermophilus; species Spermophilus citellus. The sequence goes on along the minus strand of NC_138191.1, from coordinate 32,581,548 downwards.
TATATTGATAGATGTATTTGGAACTCTAAATCCAACACGGTTTGTGCTAGCTTCTTGAAACTTGACAAAATAAAGCAGTTTCACGTTCGATCTCTATGTGTTATTTCCTCTTGAAGTAGGCCTATGCAGTGACTGGCGAGAAACACTTTCATGGAAAGGGGTTGCCAAGCTTCCTAAAATTACGAATCTCCAGAAATCTCAGCCAGTATTTTTGCACCCAAACTGGATGATACTTTCAGGTAATGATCAGTACACTAAGCCAACTTAGTTCCCCAAATTCCATTCTTCTATGTTGAAGCGTTCGTTTCTACTAACAGTTTGAATTTTTAGGTTTCACTCTGTTTTCTCCTATATTGATAGATGTATTTGGAACTCTAAATCCAACACGGTTTGTGCTAGCTTCTTGAAACTTGACAAAATAAAGCAGTTTCCGGTTCTATCTCTATGTTTTGTTTCCTCTTGATGTAGCCCTAAGCAGTGACTGGCGAGAAACACTTTCATGGAAAGGGGTTCCAGAGTTTCCAAAAATTACGAATCTCCAGAAATCTCAGCAAATATTTTTTCACCCAAACTGGATGATACTTTCAGGTAATGATCAGTACACTAAGCCGACTTGGTTCCCCAAATTTCGTTCTTCTATGGTGAAGCGTTCATTTCCAGTAACAGTTTGAATTTTTAGGTTTCACTCTGTTTTCTCCTATATTGATAGATGTATTTGGAACTCTAAATCCAACACGGTTTGTGCTAGCTTCTTGTAACTTGACAAAATAAAGTAGTTTCACGTTCTATCTCTATGTGTTCTTTCCTCTTGAAGTAGGCCTATGCAGTGACTGGCGAGAAACACTTTCATGGAAAGGGGTTGCCAAGCTTCCTAAAATTACGAATCTCCAGAAATCTCAGCAAGTATTTTTTCACCCAAACTGGATGATACTTTCAGGTAATGATCAGTACACTAAGACAACTTAGTTCCCCAAATTTCATTCTTCTATGTTGAAGCGTTCGTTTCTACTAACAGTTTGAATTTTTAGGTTTCACTCTGTTTTCTCCTATATTGATAGATGTATTTGGAACTCTAAATCCAACACGGTTTGTGCTAGCTTCTTGAAACGTGACAAAATAAGGCAGTTTCACGTTCTATCTCTATGTTTTGTTTCCTCTTGTAGTAGCCCTAAGCAGTGACTGGCGAGAAACACTTTCATGGAAAGGGGTTCCCAAGCTTCCAAAAATTACGAATCTCCAGAAATCTCAGCAAATATTTTTTCACCCAAACTGGATGATACTTTCAGGTAATGATCAGTACACTAAGCCAACTTGGTTCCCCAAATTTCGTTCTTCTATGGTGAAGCGTTCATTTCCAGTAACAGTTTGAATTTTTAGGTTTCACTCTGTTTTCTCCAATATTGATAGATGTATTTGGAACTCTAAATCCAACACGGTTTGTGCTAGCTTCTTGAAACGTGACAAAATAAGGCAGTTTCACGTTCTATCTCTATGTTTTGTTTCCTCTTGATGTAGCCCTAAGCAGTTACTGGCGAGAAACACTTTCATGGAAAGGGGTTCCCAAGCTTCCAAAAATTACGAATCTCCAGAAATCTCAGCAAATATTTTTTCACCCAAACTGGATGATACTTTCAGGTAATGATCAGTACACTAAGCCGACTTGGTTCCCCAAATTTCGTTCTTCTATGGTGAAGCATTTATTTCCAGTAACAGTTTGAATTTTTAGGTTTCACTCTGTTTTCTCCTATATTGATAGATGTATTTGGAACTCTAAATCCAACACGGTTTGTGCTAGCTTCTTGAAACTTGACAAAATAAAGCAGTTTCATGTTCTATCTCTATGTGTTCTTTCCTCTTTAAGTAGCCCTATGCAGTGACTGGCGAGAAACACTTTCATGGAAAGGGGTTGCCAAGCTTCCTAAAATTACGAATCTCCAGAAATCTCAGCAAGTATTTTTTCACCCAAACTGGATGATACTTTCAGGTAATGATCAGTACACTAAGGCAACTTAGTTCCCCAAATTTCATTCTTCTATGTTGAAGCGTTCATTTCTACCAACAGTTTGAATTTTTAGGTTTCACTCTGTTTTCTCCTATATTGATAGATGTATTTGGAACTCTAAATCCAACACGGTTTGTGCTAGCTTCTTGAAACTTGACAAAATAAAGCAGTTTCACGTTCTATCTCTATGTGTTCTTTCCTCTTGAAGTAGGCCTATGCAGTGACTGGCGAGAAACACTTTCATGGAAAGGGGTTGCCAAGCTTCCTAAAATTACGAATCTCCAGAAATCTCAGCAAGTATTTTTTCACCCAAACTGAATGATACTTTCAGGTAATGATCAGTACACTAAGCCAACTTAGTTCCCCAAATTTCATTCTTCTATGTTGAACCGTTCGTTTCTACTAACAGTTTGAATTTTTAGGTTTCACTCTGTTTTCTCCTATATTGATAGATGTATTTGGAACTCTAAATCCAACACGGTTTGTGCTAGCTTCTTGAAACTTGACACAATAAAGTAGTTTCCGGTTCTATCTCTATGTTTTGTTTCCTCTTGATGTAGCCCTAAGCAGTGACTGGCGAGAAACACTTTCATGGAAAGGGTTTCCCAAGCTTCCAAAAATTACGAATCTCCAAAGTCTCAGCAAATATTTTTTTCACCCAAACTGGATGATACTTTCAGGTAATGATCAGTACACTAAGCCGACTTGGTTCCCCAAATTTCGTTCTTCTATGGTGAAGCGTTCATTTCCAGTAACAGTTTGAATTTTTAGGTTTCACTCTGTTTTCTCCTATATTGATAGATGTATTTGGAACTCTAAATCCAACACGGTTTGTGCTAGCTTCTTGAAACTTGACAAAATAAAGCAGTTTCACGTTCTATCTCTATGTGTTCTTTCCTCTTGAAGTAGGCCTATGCAGTGACTGGCGAGAAACACTTTCATGGAAAGGGGTTGCCAAGCTTCCTAAAATTACGAATCTCCAGAAATCTCAGCAAGTATTTTTTCACCCAAACTGAATGATACTTTCAGGTAATGATCAGTACACTAAGCCAACTTAGTTCCCCAAATTTCATTCTTCTATGTTGAAGCGTTCGTTTCTACTAACAGTATGAATTTAGAGGTTTCACTCTGTTTTCTCCTATATTGATAGATGTATTTGGAACTCTAAATCCAACACGGTTTGTGCTAGCTTCTTGACACTTGACACAATAAAGTAGTTTCCAGTTCTATCTCTATGTTTTGTTTCCTCTTGATGTAGCCCTAAGCAGTGACTAGCGAGAAACACTTTCATGGAAAGGGGTTGCCAAGCTTCCAAAAATTACGAATCTCCAGAAATCTCAGCAAATATTTTTTCACCCAAACTGGATGATACTTTCAGGTAATGATCAGTACACTAAGCCGACTTGGTTCCCCAAATTTCGTTCTTCTATGGTGAAGCGTTCATTTCCAGTAACAGTTTGAATTTTTGGGTTTCACTCTGTTTTCTCCTATATTGATAGATGTATTTGGAACTCTAAATCCAACACGGTTTGTGCTACCTTCTTGAAACTTGACAAAATAAAGCAGTATCACGTTCTATCTCTATGTGTTCTTTCCTCTTGAAGTAGGCCTATTCAGTGACTGGCGAGAAACACTTTCATGGAAAGGGGTTGCCAAGCTTCCTAAAATTACGAATCTCCAGAAATCTCAGCAAGTATTTTTTCACCCAAACTGGATGATACTTTCAGGTAATGATCAGTACACTAAGACAACTTAGTTCCCCAAATTTCATTCTTCTATGTTGAAGCGTTCGTTTCTACTAACAGTTTGAATTTTTAGGTTTCACTCTGTTTTCTCCTATATTGATAGATGTATTTGGAACTCTAAATCCAACACGGTTTGTGCTAGCTTCTTGAAACTTGACACAATAAAGTAGTTTCCGGTTCTATCTCTATGTTTTGTTTCCTCTTGATGTAGCCCTAAGCAGTGACTGGCGAGAAACACTTTCATGGAAAGGGGTTCCCAAGCTTTTAAAAATTACGAATCTCCAGAAATCTCAGCAAATATTTTTTCACCCAAACTGGATGATACTTTCAGGTAATGATCAGTACACTAAGCCGACTTGGTTCCCCAAATTTCGTTCTTCTATGGTGAAGCGTTCATTTCCAGTAACAGTTTGAATTTTTAGGTTTCACTCTGTTTTCTCCTATATTGATAGATGTATTTGGAACTCTAAATCCAACACGGTTTGTGCTAGCTTCTTGAAACTTGACCAAATAAAGCAGTTTCACGTTCGATCTCTATGTGTTATTTCCTCTTGAAGTAGGCCTATGCAGTGACTGGCGAGAAACACTTTCATGGAAAGGGGTTGCCAAGCTTCCTAAAATTACGAATCTCCAGAAATCTCAGCCAGTATTTTTGCACCCAAACTGGATGATACTTTCAGGTAATGATCAGTACACTAAGCCAACTTAGTTCCCCAAATTCCATTCTTCTATGTTGAAGCGTTCGTTTCTACTAACAGTTTGAATTTTTAGGTTTCACTCTGTTTTCTCCTATATTGATAGATGTATTTGGAACTCTAAATCCAACACGGTTTGTGCTAGGTTCTCGAAACTTGACACAATAAAGTAGTTTCCGGTTCTATCTCTATGTTTTGTTTCCTCTTGATGTAGCCCTAAGCAGTGACTGGCGAGAAACACTTTCATGGAAAGGGGTTCCAGAGTTTCCAAAAATTATGAATCTCCAGAAATCTCAGCAAATATTTTTTCACCCAAACTGGATGATACTTTCAGGTAATGATCAGTACACTAAGCCGACTTGGTTCCCCAAATTTCGTTCTTCTATGGTGAAGCATTTATTTCCAGTAACAGTTTGAATTTTTAGGTTTCACTCTGTTTTCTCCTATATTGATAGATGTATTTGGAACTCTAAATCCAACACGGTTTGTGCTAGCTTCTTGAAACTTGACAAAATAAAGCAGTTTCATGTTCTATCTCTATGTGTTCTTTCCTCTTTAAGTAGCCCTATGCAGTGACTGGCGAGAAACACTTTCATGGAAAGGGGTTGCCAAGCTTCCTAAAATTACGAATCTCCAGAAATCTCAGCAAGTATTTTTTCACCCAAACTGGATGATACTTTCAGGTAATGATCAGTACACTAAGGCAACTTAGTTCCCCAAATTTCATTCTTCTATGTTGAAGCGTTCATTTCTACCAACAGTTTGAATTTTTAGGTTTCACTCTGTTTTCTCCTATATTGATAGATGTATTTGGAACTCTAAATCCAACACGGTTTGTGCTAGCTTCTTGAAACTTGACAAAATAAAGCAGTTTCACGTTCTATCTCTATGTGTTCTTTCCTCTTGAAGTAGGCCTATGCAGTGACTGGCGAGAAACACTTTCATGGAAAGGGGTTGCCAAGCTTCCTAAAATTACGAATCTCCAGAAATCTCAGCAAGTATTTTTTCACCCAAACTGAATGATACTTTCAGGTAATGATCAGTACACTAAGCCAACTTAGTTCCCCAAATTTCATTCTTCTATGTTGAACCGTTCGTTTCTACTAACAGTTTGAATTTTTAGGTTTCACTCTGTTTTCTCCTATATTGATAGATGTATTTGGAACTCTAAATCCAACACGGTTTGTGCTAGCTTCTTGAAACTTGACACAATAAAGTAGTTTCCGGTTCTATCTCTATGTTTTGTTTCCTCTTGATGTAGCCCTAAGCAGTGACTGGCGAGAAACACTTTCATGGAAAGGGTTTCCCAAGCTTCCAAAAATTACGAATCTCCAAAGTCTCAGCAAATATTTTTTCACCCAAACTGGATGATACTTTCAGGTAATGATCAGTACACTAAGCCGACTTGGTTCCCCAAATTTCGTTCTTCTATGGTGAAGCGTTCATTTCCAGTAACAGTTTGAATTTTTAGGTTTCACTCTGTTTTCTCCTATATTGATAGATGTATTTGGAACTCTAAATCCAACACGGTTTGTGCTAGCTTCTTGAAACTTGACAAAATAAAGCAGTTTCACGTTCTATCTCTATGTGTTCTTTCCTCTTGAAGTAGGCCTATGCAGTGACTGGCGAGAAACACTTTCATGGAAAGGGGTTGCCAAGCTTCCTAAAATTACGAATCTCCAGAAATCTCAGCAAGTATTTTTTCACCCAAACTGAATGATACTTTCAGGTAATGATCAGTACACTAAGCCAACTTAGTTCCCCAAATTTCATTCTTCTATGTTGAAGCGTTCGTTTCTACTAACAGTATGAATTTAGAGGTTTCACTCTGTTTTCTCCTATATTGATAGATGTATTTGGAACTCTAAATCCAACACGGTTTGTGCTAGCTTCTTGACACTTGACACAATAAAGTAGTTTCCAGTTCTATCTCTATGTTTTGTTTCCTCTTGATGTAGCCCTAAGCAGTGACTAGCGAGAAACACTTTCATGGAAAGGGGTTGCCAAGCTTCCAAAAATTACGAATCTCCAGAAATCTCAGCAAATATTTTTTCACCCAAACTGGATGATACTTTCAGGTAATGATCAGTACACTAAGCCGACTTGGTTCCCCAAATTTCGTTCTTCTATGGTGAAGCGTTCATTTCCAGTAACAGTTTGAATTTTTGGGTTTCACTCTGTTTTCTCCTATATTGATAGATGTATTTGGAACTCTAAATCCAACACGGTTTGTGCTACCTTCTTGAAACTTGACAAAATAAAGCAGTATCACGTTCTATCTCTATGTGTTCTTTCCTCTTGAAGTAGGCCTATTCAGTGACTGGCGAGAAACACTTTCATGGAAAGGGGTTGCCAAGCTTCCTAAAATTACGAATCTCCAGAAATCTCAGCAAGTATTTTTTCACCCAAACTGGATGATACTTTCAGGTAATGATCAGTACACTAAGACAACTTAGTTCCCCAAATTTCATTCTTCTATGTTGAAGCGTTCGTTTCTACTAACAGTTTGAATTTTTAGGTTTCACTCTGTTTTCTCCTATATTGATAGATGTATTTGGAACTCTAAATCCAACACGGTTTGTGCTAGCTTCTTGAAACTTGACACAATAAAGTAGTTTCCGGTTCTATCTCTATGTTTTGTTTCCTCTTGATGTAGCCCTAAGCAGTGACTGGCGAGAAACACTTTCATGGAAAGGGGTTCCCAAGCTTTTAAAAATTACGAATCTCCAGAAATCTCAGCAAATATTTTTTCACCCAAACTGGATGATACTTTCAGGTAATGATCAGTACACTAAGCCGACTTGGTTCCCCAAATTTCGTTCTTCTATGGTGAAGCGTTCATTTCCAGTAACAGTTTGAATTTTTAGGTTTCACTCTGTTTTCTCCTATATTGATAGATGTATTTGGAACTCTAAATCCAACACGGTTTGTGCTAGCTTCTTGAAACTTGACCAAATAAAGCAGTTTCACGTTCGATCTCTATGTGTTATTTCCTCTTGAAGTAGGCCTATGCAGTGACTGGCGAGAAACACTTTCATGGAAAGGGGTTGCCAAGCTTCCTAAAATTACGAATCTCCAGAAATCTCAGCCAGTATTTTTGCACCCAAACTGGATGATACTTTCAGGTAATGATCAGTACACTAAGCCAACTTAGTTCCCCAAATTCCATTCTTCTATGTTGAAGCGTTCGTTTCTACTAACAGTTTGAATTTTTAGGTTTCACTCTGTTTTCTCCTATATTGATAGATGTATTTGGAACTCTAAATCCAACACGGTTTGTGCTAGGTTCTCGAAACTTGACACAATAAAGTAGTTTCCGGTTCTATCTCTATGTTTTGTTTCCTCTTGATGTAGCCCTAAGCAGTGACTGGCGAGAAACACTTTCATGGAAAGGGGTTCCAGAGTTTCCAAAAATTATGAATCTCCAGAAATCTCAGCAAATATTTTTTCACCCAAACTGGATGATACTTTCAGGTAATGATCAGTACACTAAGCCGACTTGGTTCCCCAAATTTCGTTCTTCTATGGTGAAGCGTTCATTTCCAGTAACAGTTTGAATTTTTGGGTTTCACTCTGTTTTCTCCTATATTGATAGATGTATTTGGAACTCTAAATCCAACACGGTTTGTGCTAGCTTCTTGAAACTTGACAAAATAAAGTAGTTTCACGTTCTATCTCTATGTGTTCTTTCCTCTTGAAGTAGGCCTATGCAGTGACTGGCGAGAAACACTTTCATGGAAAGGGGTTGCCAAGCTTCCGAAAATTACGAATCTCCAGAAATCTCAGCAAGTATTTTTTCACCCAAACTGGATGATACTTTCAGGTAATGATCAGTACACTAAGCCAACTTAGTTCCCCAAATTTCATTCTTCTATGTTGAAGCGTTCGTTTCTACTAACAGTTTGAATTTTTAGGTTTCACTCTGTTTTCTCCTATATTGATAGATGTATTTGGAACTCTAAATCCAACACGGTTTGTGCTAGCTTCTTGAAACTTGACACAATAAAGTAGTTTCCGGTTCTATCTCTATGTTTTGTTTCCTCTTGATGTAGCCCTAAGCAGTGACTGGCGAGAAACACTTTCATGGAAAGGGGTTCCCAAGCTTTTAAAAATTACGAATCTCCAGAAATCTCAGCAAATATTTTTTCACCCAAACTGGATGATACTTTCAGGTAATGATCAGTACACTAAGCCGACTTGGTTCCCCAAATTTCGTTCTTCTATGGTGACGCGTTCATTTCCAGTAACAGTTTGAATTTTTAGGTTTCACTCTGTTTTCTCCTATATTGATAGATGTATTTGGAACTCTAAATCCAACACGGTTTGTGCTAGCTTCTTGAAACTTGACAAAATAAAGCAGTTTCACGTTCGATCTCTATGTGTTATTTCCTCTTGAAGTAGGCCTATGCAGTGACTGGCGAGAAACACTTTCATGGAAAGGGGTTGCCAAGCTTCCTAAAATTACGAATCTCCAGAAATCTCAGCCAGTATTTTTGCACCCAAACTGGATGATACTTTCAGGTAATGATCAGTACACTAAGCCAACTTAGTTCCCCAAATTCCATTCTTCTATGTTGAAGCGTTCGTTTCTACTAACAGTTTGAATTTTTAGGTTTCACTCTGTTTTCTCCTATATTGATAGATGTATTTGGAACTCTAAATCCAACACGGTTTGTGCTAGCTTCTCGAAACTTAACACAATAAAGTAGTTTCCGGTTCTATCTCTATGTTTTGTTTCCTCTTGATGTAGCCCTAAGCAGTGACTGGCGAGAAACACTTTCATGGAAAGGGGTTCCAGAGTTTCCAAAAATTATGAATCTCCAGAAATCTCAGCAAATATTTTTTCACCCAAACTGGATGATACTTTCAGGTAATGATCAGTACACTAAGCCGACTTGGTTCCCCAAATTTCGTTCTTCTATGGTGAAGCGTTCATGTCCAGTAACAGTTTGAATTTTTAGGTTTCACTCTGTTTTCTCCTATATTGATAGATGTATTTGGAACTCTAAATCCAACACGGTTTGTGCTAGCTTCTTGAAACTTGACAAAATAAAGTAGTTTCACGTTCTATCTCTATGTGTTCTTTCCTCTTGAAGTAGGCCTATGCAGTGACTGGCGAGAAACACTTTCATGGAAAGGGGTTGGCAAGCTTCCGAAAATTACGAATCTCCAGAAATCTCAGCAAGTATTTTTTCACCCAAACTGGATGATACTTTCAGGTAATGATCAGTACACTAAGCCAACTTAGTTCCCCAAATTTCATTCTTCTATGTTGAAGCGTTCGTTTCTACTAACAGTTTGAATTTTTAGGTTTCACTCTGTTTTCTCCTATATTGATAGATGTATTTGGAACTCTAAATCCAACACGGTTTGTGCTAGCTTCTTGAAACTTCACACAGTAAAGTAGTTTCCGGTTCTATCTCTATGTTTTGTTTCCTCTTGATGTAGCCCTAAGCAGTGACTGGCGAGAAACACTTTCATGGAAAAGGGTTCCCAAGCTTTTAAAAATTACGAATCTCCAGAAATCTCAGCAAATATTTTTTCACCCAAACTGGATGATACTTTCAGGTAATGATCAGTACACTAAGCCGACTTGGTTCCCCAAATTTCGTTCTTCTATGGTGAAGCGTTCATTTCCAGTAACAGTTTGAATTTTTAGGTTTCACTCTGTTTTCTCCTATATTGATAGATGTATTTGGAACTCTAAATCCAACACGGTTTGTGCTAGCTTCTTGAAACTTGACAAAATAAAGCAGTTTCACGTTCGATCTCTATGTGTTATTTCCTCTTGAAGTAGGCCTATGCAGTGACTGGCGAGAAACACTTTCATGGAAAGGGGTTGCCAAGCTTCCTAAAATTACGAATCTCCAGAAATCTCAGCCAGTATTTTTGCACCCAAACTGGATGATACTTTCAGGTAATGATCAGTACACTAAGCCAACTTAGTTCCCCAAATTCCATTCTTCTATGTTGAAGCGTTCGTTTCTACTAACAGTTTGAATTTTTAGGTTTCACTCTGTTTTCTCCTATATTGATAGATGTATTTGGAACTCTAAATCCAACACGGTTTGTGCTAGCTTCTTGAAACTTGACAAAATAAAGCAGTTTCCGGTTCTATCTCTATGTTTTGTTTCCTCTTGATGTAGCCCTAAGCAGTGATTGGCGAGAAACACTTTCATGGAAAGGGATTCCCAAGCTTCCAAAAATTACGAATCTCCAGAAATCTCAGCAAGTATTTTTTCACCCAAACTGGATGATACTTTCAGGTAATGATCAGTATACTAAGCCAACTTAGTTCCCCAAATTTCATTTTTTTATGTTGAAGCCTTCGTTTCTACTAACAGTTTGAATTTTTAGGTTTCACTCTGTTTTCTCCAATATTGATAGATGTATTTGGAACTCTAAATCCAACACGGTTGGTGCTAGCTTCTTGAAACGTGACAAAATAAGGAAGTTTCACGTTCTATCTCTGTGTTTTGTTTCCTCTTGATGTAGCCCTAAGCAGTGACTGGCGAGAAACACTTTCATGGAAAGGGGTTGCCAAGCTTCCTAAAATTACGAATCTCCAGAAATCTCAGCAAATATTTTTTCACCCAAACTGGATGATACTTTCAGGTAATGATCAGTACACTAAGCCGACTTGGTTCCCCAAATTTCGTTCTTCTATGGTGAAGCGTTTATTTCCAGTAACAGTTTGAATTTTTAGGTTTCACTCTGTTTTCTCCTATATTGATAGATGTATTTGGAACTCAAAATCCAACACGGTTTGTGCTAGCTTCTTGAAACTTGACAAAATAAAGCAGTTTCATGTTCTATCTCTATGTGTTCTTTCCTCTTTAAGTAGCCCTATGCAGTGACTGGCGAGAAACACTTTCATGGAAAGGGGTTGCCAAGCTTCCTAAAATTACGAATCTCCAGAAATCTCAGCAAGTATTTTTTCACCCAAACTGGATGATACTTTCAGGTAATGATCAGTACACTAAGCCAACTTAGTTCCCCAAATTTCATTCTTCTATGTTGAAGCGTTCATTTCTACTAACAGTTTGAATTTTTAGGTTTCACTCTGTTTTCTCCTATATTGATAGATGTATTTGGAACTCTAAATCCAACACGGTTTGTGCTAGCGTCTTGAAACTTGACACAATAAAGTAGTTTCCGGTTCTATCTCTATGTTTTGTTTCCTCTTGATGTAGCCCTAAGCAGTGACTGGCGAGAAACACTTTCATGGAAAGGGGTTCCAGAGTTTCCAAAAATTACGAATCTCCAGAAATCTCAGCAAATATTTTTTCACCCAAACTGGATGATACTTTCAGGTAATGATCAGTACACTAAGCCGACTTGGTTCCCCAAATTTCGTTCTTCTATGGTGAAGCGTTCATTTCCAGTAACAGTTTGAATTTTTAGGTTTCACTCTGTTTTCTCCAATATTGATAGATGTATTTGGAACTCTAAATCCAACACGGTTTGTGCTAGCTTCTTGAAACGTGACAAAATAAGGCAGTTTCACGTTCTATCTCTATGTTTTGTTTCCTCTTGATGTAGCCCTAAGCAGTTACTGGCGAGAAACACTTTCATGGAAAGGGGTTCCCAAGCTTCCAAAAATTACGAATCTCCAGAAATCTCAGCAAATATTTTTTCACCCAAACTGGATGATACTTTCAGGTAATGATCAGTACACTAAGCCGACTTGGTTCCCCAAATTTCGTTCTTCTATGCTGAAGCATTTATTTCCAGTAACAGTTTGAATTTTTAGGTTTCACTCTGTTTTCTCCTATATTGATAGATGTATTTGGAACTCTAAATCCAACACGGTTTGTGCTAGCTTCTTGAAACTTGACAAAATAAAGCAGTTTCATGTTCTATCTCTATGTGTTCTTTCCTCTTTAAGTAGCCCTATGCAGTGACTGGCGAGAAACACTTTCATGGAAAGGGGTTGCCAAGCTTCCTAAAATTACGAATCTCCAGAAATCTCAGCAAGTATTTTTTCACCCAAACTGGATGATACTTTCAGGTAATGATCAGTACACTAAGCCAACTTGGTTCCCCAAATTTCGTTCTTCTATGGTGAAGCGTTCATTTCCAGTAACAGTTTGAATTTTTAGGTTTCACTCTGTTTTCTCCTATATTGATAGATGTATTTGGAACTCTAAATCCAACACGGTTTGTGCTAGCTTCTTGAAACTTGACAAAATAAAGCAGTTTCACGTTCTATCTCTATGTGTTCTTTCCTCTTGAAGTAGGCCTATGCAGTGACTGGCGAGAAACACTTTCATGGAAAGGGGTTGCCAAGCTTCCTAAAATTACGAATCTCCAGAAATCTCAGCCAGTATTTTTGCACCCAAACTGGATGATACTTTCAGGAAATGATCAGTACACTAAGCCAACTTAGTTCCCCAAATTTCATTCTTCTATGTTGAAGCGTTTGTTTCTACTAACAGTTTGAATTTTTAGGTTTCACTCTGTTTTCTCCTATTTTGATAGATGTATTTGGAACTCTAAATCCAACACGGTTTGTGCTAGCTTCTCGAAACTTGACACAATAAAGTAGTTTCCAGTTCTATCTCTATGTTTTGTTTCCTCTTGATGTAGCCCTAAGCAGTGACTGGCGAGAAACACTTTCATGGAAAGGGGTTGCCAAGCTTCCAAAAATTACGAATCTCCAGAAATCTCAGCAAATATTTTTTCACCCAAACTGATGATACTTTCAGGTAATGATCAGTACACTAAGCCGACTTGGTTCCCCAAATTTCGTTCTTCTATGGTGAAGCGTTCATTTCCAGTAACAGTTTGAATTTTTAGGTTTCACTCTGTTTTCTCCTATATTGATAGATGTATTTGGAACTCTAAATCCAACACGGTTTGTGCTAGCTTCTTGAAACTTGACAAAATAAAGCAGTTTCACGTTCTATCTCTATGTGTTCTTTCCTCTTGAAGTAGGCCTATGCAGTGACTGGCGAGAAACACTTTCATGGAAAGGGGTTGCCAAGCTTCCTAAAATTACGAATCTCCAGAAATCTCAGCCAGTATTTTTTCACCCAAACTGGATGATACTTTCACGTAACGATCAGTACACTAAGCCAACTTAGTTCCCCAAATTTCAGTCTTCTATGTTGAAGCGTTCGTTTCTACTAACAGTTTGAATTTTTAGGTTTCACTCTGTTTTCTCCTATATTGATAGATGTATTTGGAACTCTAAATCCAACACGGTTTGTGCTAGCTTCTTGAAACGTGACAAAATAAGGCAGTTTCACGTTCTATCTCTATGTTTTGTTTCCTCTTGATGTAGCCCTAAGCAGTGACTGGCGAGAAACACTTTCATGGAAAGGGGTTGCCAAGCTTCCAAAAATTACGAATCTCCAGAAATCTCAGCAAATATTTTTTCACCCAAACTGGATGATACTTTCAGGAAATGATCAGTACACTAAGCCAACTTGGTTCCCCAAATTTCGTTCTTCTATGGTGAAGCGTTCATTTCCAGTAACAGTTTGAATTTTTAGGTTTCACTCTGTTTTCTCCAATATTGATAGATGTATTTGGAACTCTAAATCCAACACGGTTGGTGCTAGCTTCTTGAAACGTGACAAAATAAGGAAGTTTCACGTTCTATCTCTGTGTTTTGTTTCCTCTTGATGTAGCCCTAAGCAGTGACTGGCGAGAAACACTTTCATGGAAAGGGGTTCCCAAGCTTCCAAAAATTACGAATCTCCAGAAATCTCAGCAAATATTTTTTCACCCAAACTGGATGATACTTTCAGGTAATGATCAGTACACTAAGCCGACTTGGTTCCCCAAATTTCGTTCTTCTATGGTGAAGCGTTTATTTCCAGTAACAGTTTGAATTTTTAGGTTTCACTCTGTTTTCTCCTATATTGATAGATGTATTTGGAACTCAAAATCCAACACGGTTTGTGCTAGCTTCTTGAAACTTGACAAAATAAAGCAGTTTCATGTTCTATCTCTATGTGTTCTTTCCTCTTTAAGTAGCCCTATGCAGTGACTGGCGAGAAACACTTTCATGGAAAGGGGTTGCCAAGCTTCCTAAAATTACGAATCTCCAGAAATCTCAGCAAGTATTTTTTCACCCAAACTGGATGATACTTTCAGGTAATGATCAGTACACTAAGCCAACTTAGTTCCCCAAATTTCATTCTTCTATGTTGAAGCGTTCATTTCTACTAACAGTTTGAATTTTTAGGTTTCACTCTGTTTTCTCCTATATTGATAGATGTATTTGGAACTCTAAATCCAACACGGTTTGTGCTAGCGTCTTGAAACTTGACACAATAAAGTAGTTTCCGGTTCTATCTCTATGTTTTGTTTCCTCTTGATGTAGCCCTAAGCAGTGACTGGCGAGAAACACTTTCATGGAAAGGGGTTCCAGAGTTTCCAAAAATTACGAATCTCCAGAAATCTCAGCAAATATTTTTTCACCCAAACTGGATGATACTTTCAGGTAATGATCAGTACACTAAGCCGACTTGGTTCCCCAAATTTCGTTCTTCTATGGTGAAGCGTTCATTTCCAGTAACAGTTTGAATTTTTGGGTTTCACTCTGTTTTCTCCTATATTGATAGATGTATTTGGAACTCTAAATCCAACACGGTTTGTGCTACCTTCTTGAAACTTGACAAAATAAAGCAGTATCACGTTCTATCTCTATGTGTTCTTTCCTCTTGAAGTAGGCCTATTCAGTGACTGGCGAGAAACACTTTCATGGAAAGGGGTTGCCAAGCTTCCTAAAATTACGAATCTCCAGAAATCTCAGCAAGTATTTTTTCACCCAAACTGGATGATACTTTCAGGTAATGATCAGTACACTAAGACAACTTAGTTCCCCAAATTTCATTCTTCTATGTTGAAGCGTTCGTTTCTACTAACAGTTTGAATTTTTAGGTTTCACTCTGTTTTCTCCTATATTGATAGATGTATTTGGAACTCTAAATCCAACACGGTTTGTGCTAGCTTCTTGAAACGTGACAAAATAAGGCAGTTTCACGTTCTATCTCTATGTTTTGTTTCCTCTTGATGTAGCCCTAAGCAGTGACTGGCGAGAAACACTTTCATGGAAAGGGGTTCCCAAGCTTCCAAAAATTACGAATCTCCAGAAATCTCAGCAAATATTTTTTCACCCAAACTGGATGATACTTTCAGGTAATGATCAGTACACTAAGCCAACTTGGTTCCCCAAATTTCGTTCTTCTATGGTGAAGCGTTCATTTCCAGTAACAGTTTGAATTTTTAGGTTTCACTCTGTTTTCTCCAATATTGATAGATGTATTTGGAACTCTAAATCCAACACGGTTTGTGCTAGCTTCTTGAAACGTGACAAAATAAGGCAGTTTCACGTTCTATCTCTATGTTTTGTTTCCTCTTGATGTAGCCCTAAGCAGTTACTGGCGAGAAACACTTTCATGGAAAGGGGTTCCAGAGTTTCCAAAAATTACGAATCTCCAGAAATCTCAGCAAATATTTTTTCACCCAAACTGGATGATACTTTCAGGTAATGATCAGTACACTAAGCCGACTTGGTTCCCCAAATTTCGTTCTTCTATGGTGAAGCATTTATTTCCAGTAACAGTTTGAATTTTTAGGTTTCACTCTGTTTTCTCCTATATTGATAGATGTATTTGGAACTCTAAATCCAACACGGTTTGTGCTAGCTTCTTGAAACTTGACAAAATAAAGCAGTTTCATGTTCTATCTCTATGTGTTCTTTCCTCTTTAAGTAGCCCTATGCAGTGACTGGCGAGAAACACTTTCATGGAAAGGGGTTGCCAAGCTTCCTAAAATTACGAATCTCCAGAAATCTCAGCAAGTATTTTTTCACCCAAACTGGATGATACTTTCAGGTAATGATCAGTACACTAAGGCAACTTAGTTCCCCAAATTTCATTCTTCTATGTTGAAGCGTTCATTTCTACCAACAGTTTGAATTTTTAGGTTTCACTCTGTTTTCTCCTATATTGATAGATGTATTTGGAACTCTAAATCCAACACGGTTTGTGCTAGCTTCTTGAAACTTGACAAAATAAAGCAGTTTCACGTTCTATCTCTATGTGTTCTTTCCTCTTGAAGTAGGCCTATGCAGTGACTGGCGAGAAACACTTTCATGGAAAGGGGTTGCCAAGCTTCCTAAAATTACGAATCTCCAGAAATCTCAGCAAGTATTTTTTCACCCAAACTGAATGATACTTTCAGGTAATGATCAGTACACTAAGCCAACTTAGTTCCCCAAATTTCATTCTTCTATGTTGAAGCGTTCGTTTCTACTAACAGTTTGAATTTTTAGGTTTCACTCTGTTTTCTCCTATATTGATAGATGTATTTGGAACTCTAAATCCAACACGGTTTGTGCTAGCTTCTTGAAACTTGACACAATAAAGTAGTTTCCGGTTCTATCTCTATGTTTTGTTTCCTCTTGATGTAGCCCTAAGCAGTGACTGGCGAGAAACACTTTCATGGAAAGGGTTTCCCAAGCTTCCAAAAATTACGAATCTCCAAAGTCTCAGCAAATATTTTTTCACCCAAACTGGATGATACTTTCAGGTAATGATCAGTACACTAAGCCGACTTGGTTCCCCAAATTTCGTTCTTCTATGGTGAAGCGTTCATTTCCAGTAACAGTTTGAATTTTTAGGTTTCACTCTGTTTTCTCCTATATTGATAGATGTATTTGGAACTCTAAATCCAACACGGTTTGTGCTAGCTTCTTGAAACTTGACAAAATAAAGCAGTTTCATGTTCTATCTCTATGTGTTCTTTCCTCTTTAAGTAGCCCTATGCAGTGACTGGCGAGAAACACTTTCATGGAAAGGGGTTGCCAAGCTTCCTAAAATTACGAATCTCCAGAAATCTCAGCAAGTATTTTTTCACCCAAACTGGATGATACTTTCAGGTAATGATCAGTACACTAAGCCAACTTAGTTCCCCAAATTTCATTCTTCTATGTTGAAGCGTTCATTTCTACTAACAGTTTGAATTTTTAGGTTTCACTCTGTTTTCTCCTATATTGATAGATGTATTTGGAACTCTAAATCCAACACGGTTTGTGCTAGCGTCTTGAAACTTGACACAATAAAGTAGTTTCCGGTTCTATCTCTATGTTTTGTTTCCTCTTGATGTAGCCCTAAGCAGTGACTGGCGAGAAACACTTTCATGGAAAGGGGTTCCAGAGTTTCCAAAAATTACGAATCTCCAGAAATCTCAGCAAATATTTTTTCACCCAAACTGGATGATACTTTCAGGTAATGATCAGTACACTAAGCCGACTTGGTTCCCCAAATTTCGTTCTTCTATGGTGAAGCGTTCATTTCCAGTAACAGTTTGAATTTTTAGGTTTCACTCTGTTTTCTCCTATATTGATAGATGTATTTGGAACTCTAAATCCAACACGGTTTGTGCTAGCTTCTTGTAACTTGACAAAATAAAGTAGTTTCACGTTCTATCTCTATGTGTTCTTTCCTCTTGAAGTAGGCCTATGCAGTGACTGGCGAGAAACACTTTCATGGAAAGGGGTTGCCAAGCTTCCTAAAATTACGAATCTCCAGAAATCTCAGCAAGTATTTTTTCACCCAAACTGGATGATACTTTCAGGTAATGATCAGTACACTAAGACAACTTAGTTCCCCAAATTTCATTCTTCTATGTTGAAGCGTTCGTTTCTACTAACAGTTTGAATTTTTAGGTTTCACTCTGTTTTCTCCTATATTGATAGATGTATTTGGAACTCTAAATCCAACACGGTTTGTGCTAGCTTCTTGAAACGTGACAAAATAAGGCAGTTTCACGTTCTATCTCTATGTTTTGTTTCCTCTTGTAGTAGCCCTAAGCAGTGACTGGCGAGAAACACTTTCATGGAAAGGGGTTCCCAAGCTTCCAAAAATTACGAATCTCCAGAAATCTCAGCAAATATTTTTTCACCCAAACTGGATGATACTTTCAGGTAATGATCAGTACACTAAGCCAACTTGGTTCCCCAAATTTCGTTCTTCTATGGTGAAGCGTTCATTTCCAGTAACAGTTTGAATTTTTAGGTTTCACTCTGTTTTCTCCAATATTGATAGATGTATTTGGAACTCTAAATCCAACACGGTTTGTGCTAGCTTCTTGAAACGTGACAAAATAAGGCAGTTTCACGTTCTATCTCTATGTTTTGTTTCCTCTTGATGTAGCCCTAAGCAGTTACTGGCGAGAAACACTTTCATGGAAAGGGGTTCCCAAGCTTCCAAAAATTACGAATCTCCAGAAATCTCAGCAAATATTTTTTCACCCAAACTGGATGATACTTTCAGGTAATGATCAGTACACTAAGCCGACTTGGTTCCCCAAATTTCGTTCTTCTATGGTGAAGCATTTATTTCCAGTAACAGTTTGAATTTTTAGGTTTCACTCTGTTTTCTCCTATATTGATAGATGTATTTGGAACTCTAAATCCAACACGGTTTGTGCTAGCTTCTTGAAACTTGACAAAATAAAGCAGTTTCATGTTCTATCTCTATGTGTTCTTTCCTCTTTAAGTAGCCCTATGCAGTGACTGGCGAGAAACACTTTCATGGAAAGGGGTTGCCAAGCTTCCTAAAATTACGAATCTCCAGAAATCTCAGCAAGTATTTTTTCACCCAAACTGGATGATACTTTCAGGTAATGATCAGTACACTAAGGCAACTTAGTTCCCCAAATTTCATTCTTCTATGTTGAAGCGTTCATTTCTACCAACAGTTTGAATTTTTAGGTTTCACTCTGTTTTCTCCTATATTGATAGATGTATTTGGAACTCTAAATCCAACACGGTTTGTGCTAGCTTCTTGAAACTTGACAAAATAAAGCAGTTTCACGTTCTATCTCTATGTGTTCTTTCCTCTTGAAGTAGGCCTATGCAGTGACTGGCGAGAAACACTTTCATGGAAAGGGGTTGCCAAGCTTCCTAAAATTACGAATCTCCAGAAATCTCAGCAAGTATTTTTTCACCCAAACTGAATGATACTTTCAGGTAATGATCAGTACACTAAGCCAACTTAGTTCCCCAAATTTCATTCTTCTATGTTGAACCGTTCGTTTCTACTAACAGTTTGAATTTTTAGGTTTCACTCTGTTTTCTCCTATATTGATAGATGTATTTGGAACTCTAAATCCAACACGGTTTGTGCTAGCTTCTTGAAACTTGACACAATAAAGTAGTTTCCGGTTCTATCTCTATGTTTTGTTTCCTCTTGATGTAGCCCTAAGCAGTGACTGGCGAGAAACACTTTCATGGAAAGGGTTTCCCAAGCTTCCAAAAATTACGAATCTCCAAAGTCTCAGCAAATATTTTTTCACCCAAACTGGATGATACTTTCAGGTAATGATCAGTACACTAAGCCGACTTGGTTCCCCAAATTTCGTTCTTCTATGGTGAAGCGTTCATTTCCAGTAACAGTTTGAATTTTTAGGTTTCACTCTGTTTTCTCCTATATTGATAGATGTATTTGGAACTCTAAATCCAACACGGTTTGTGCTAGCTTCTTGAAACTTGACAAAATAAAGCAGTTTCACGTTCTATCTCTATGTGTTCTTTCCTCTTGAAGTAGGCCTATGCAGTGACTGGCGAGAAACACTTTCATGGAAAGGGGTTGCCAAGCTTCCTAAAATTACGAATCTCCAGAAATCTCAGCAAGTATTTTTTCACCCAAACTGAATGATACTTTCAGGTAATGATCAGTACACTAAGCCAACTTAGTTCCCCAAATTTCATTCTTCTATGTTGAAGCGTTCGTTTCTACTAACAGTATGAATTTAGAGGTTTCACTCTGTTTTCTCCTATATTGATAGATGTATTTGGAACTCTAAATCCAACACGGTTTGTGCTAGCTTCTTGACACTTGACACAATAAAGTAGTTTCCAGTTCTATCTCTATGTTTTGTTTCCTCTTGATGTAGCCCTAAGCAGTGACTAGCGAGAAACACTTTCATGGAAAGGGGTTGCCAAGCTTCCAAAAATTACGAATCTCCAGAAATCTCAGCAAATATTTTTTCACCCAAACTGGATGATACTTTCAGGTAATGATCAGTACACTAAGCCGACTTGGTTCCCCAAATTTCGTTCTTCTATGGTGAAGCGTTCATTTCCAGTAACAGTTTGAATTTTTGGGTTTCACTCTGTTTTCTCCTATATTGATAGATGTATTTGGAACTCTAAATCCAACACGGTTTGTGCTACCTTCTTGAAACTTGACAAAATAAAGCAGTATCACGTTCTATCTCTATGTGTTCTTTCCTCTTGAAGTAGGCCTATTCAGTGACTGGCGAGAAACACTTTCATGGAAAGGGGTTGCCAAGCTTCCTAAAATTACGAATCTCCAGAAATCTCAGCAAGTATTTTTTCACCCAAACTGGATGATACTTTCAGGTAATGATCAGTACACTAAGACAACTTAGTTCCCCAAATTTCATTCTTCTATGTTGAAGCGTTCGTTTCTACTAACAGTTTGAATTTTTAGG
This sequence comes from Spermophilus citellus, assembly GCF_964194105.1. NCBI lineage: Eukaryota > Metazoa > Chordata > Mammalia > Rodentia > Sciuridae > Spermophilus > Spermophilus citellus. The sequence continues at coordinate 32,560,630 of NC_138191.1, read as the reverse complement.
TTTCACTCTGTTTTCTCCTATATTGATAGATGTATTTGGAACTCTAAATCCAACACGGTTTGTGCTAGCTTCTTGAAACTTGACACAATAAAGTAGTTTCCGGTTCTATCTCTATGTTTTGTTTCCTCTTGATGTAGCCCTAAGCAGTGACTGGCGAGAAACACTTTCATGGAAAGGGGTTCCCAAGCTTTTAAAAATTACGAATCTCCAGAAATCTCAGCAAATATTTTTTCACCCAAACTGGATGATACTTTCAGGTAATGATCAGTACACTAAGCCGACTTGGTTCCCCAAATTTCGTTCTTCTATGGTGAAGCGTTCATTTCCAGTAACAGTTTGAATTTTTAGGTTTCACTCTGTTTTCTCCTATATTGATAGATGTATTTGGAACTCTAAATCCAACACGGTTTGTGCTAGCTTCTTGAAACTTGACCAAATAAAGCAGTTTCACGTTCGATCTCTATGTGTTATTTCCTCTTGAAGTAGGCCTATGCAGTGACTGGCGAGAAACACTTTCATGGAAAGGGGTTGCCAAGCTTCCTAAAATTACGAATCTCCAGAAATCTCAGCCAGTATTTTTGCACCCAAACTGGATGATACTTTCAGGTAATGATCAGTACACTAAGCCAACTTAGTTCCCCAAATTCCATTCTTCTATGTTGAAGCGTTCGTTTCTACTAACAGTTTGAATTTTTAGGTTTCACTCTGTTTTCTCCTATATTGATAGATGTATTTGGAACTCTAAATCCAACACGGTTTGTGCTAGGTTCTCGAAACTTGACACAATAAAGTAGTTTCCGGTTCTATCTCTATGTTTTGTTTCCTCTTGATGTAGCCCTAAGCAGTGACTGGCGAGAAACACTTTCATGGAAAGGGGTTCCAGAGTTTCCAAAAATTATGAATCTCCAGAAATCTCAGCAAATATTTTTTCACCCAAACTGGATGATACTTTCAGGTAATGATCAGTACACTAAGCCGACTTGGTTCCCCAAATTTCGTTCTTCTATGGTGAAGCATTTATTTCCAGTAACAGTTTGAATTTTTAGGTTTCACTCTGTTTTCTCCTATATTGATAGATGTATTTGGAACTCTAAATCCAACACGGTTTGTGCTAGCTTCTTGAAACTTGACAAAATAAAGCAGTTTCATGTTCTATCTCTATGTGTTCTTTCCTCTTTAAGTAGCCCTATGCAGTGACTGGCGAGAAACACTTTCATGGAAAGGGGTTGCCAAGCTTCCTAAAATTACGAATCTCCAGAAATCTCAGCAAGTATTTTTTCACCCAAACTGGATGATACTTTCAGGTAATGATCAGTACACTAAGGCAACTTAGTTCCCCAAATTTCATTCTTCTATGTTGAAGCGTTCATTTCTACCAACAGTTTGAATTTTTAGGTTTCACTCTGTTTTCTCCTATATTGATAGATGTATTTGGAACTCTAAATCCAACACGGTTTGTGCTAGCTTCTTGAAACTTGACAAAATAAAGCAGTTTCACGTTCTATCTCTATGTGTTCTTTCCTCTTGAAGTAGGCCTATGCAGTGACTGGCGAGAAACACTTTCATGGAAAGGGGTTGCCAAGCTTCCTAAAATTACGAATCTCCAGAAATCTCAGCAAGTATTTTTTCACCCAAACTGAATGATACTTTCAGGTAATGATCAGTACACTAAGCCAACTTAGTTCCCCAAATTTCATTCTTCTATGTTGAAGCCTTCGTTTCTACTAACAGTTTGAATTTTTAGGTTTCACTCTGTTTTCTCCTATATTGATAGATGTATTTGGAACTCTAAATCCAACACGGTTTGTGCTAGCTTCTTGAAACTTGACACAATAAAGTAGTTTCCGGTTCTATCTCTATGTTTTGTTTCCTCTTGATGTAGCCCTAAGCAGTGACTGGCGAGAAACACTTTCATGGAAAGGGTTTCCCAAGCTTCCAAAAATTACGAATCTCCAAAGTCTCAGCAAATATTTTTTCACCCAAACTGGATGATACTTTCAGGTAATGATCAGTACACTAAGCCGACTTGGTTCCCCAAATTTCGTTCTTCTATGGTGAAGCGTTCATTTCCAGTAACAGTTTGAATTTTTAGGTTTCACTCTGTTTTCTCCTATATTGATAGATGTATTTGGAACTCTAAATCCAACACGGTTTGTGCTAGCTTCTTGAAACTTGACAAAATAAAGCAGTTTCACGTTCTATCTCTATGTGTTCTTTCCTCTTGAAGTAGGCCTATGCAGTGACTGGCGAGAAACACTTTCATGGAAAGGGGTTGCCAAGCTTCCTAAAATTACGAATCTCCAGAAATCTCAGCAAGTATTTTTTCACCCAAACTGAATGATACTTTCAGGTAATGATCAGTACACTAAGCCAACTTAGTTCCCCAAATTTCATTCTTCTATGTTGAAGCGTTCGTTTCTACTAACAGTATGAATTTAGAGGTTTCACTCTGTTTTCTCCTATATTGATAGATGTATTTGGAACTCTAAATCCAACACGGTTTGTGCTAGCTTCTTGACACTTGACACAATAAAGTAGTTTCCAGTTCTATCTCTATGTTTTGTTTCCTCTTGATGTAGCCCTAAGCAGTGACTAGCGAGAAACACTTTCATGGAAAGGGGTTGCCAAGCTTCCAAAAATTACGAATCTCCAGAAATCTCAGCAAATATTTTTTCACCCAAACTGGATGATACTTTCAGGTAATGATCAGTACACTAAGCCGACTTGGTTCCCCAAATTTCGTTCTTCTATGGTGAAGCGTTCATTTCCAGTAACAGTTTGAATTTTTGGGTTTCACTCTGTTTTCTCCTATATTGATAGATGTATTTGGAACTCTAAATCCAACACGGTTTGTGCTACCTTCTTGAAACTTGACAAAATAAAGCAGTATCACGTTCTATCTCTATGTGTTCTTTCCTCTTGAAGTAGGCCTATTCAGTGACTTGCGAGAAACACTTTCATGGAAAGGGGTTGCCAAGCTTCCTAAAATTACGAATCTCCAGAAATCTCAGCAAGTATTTTTTCACCCAAACTGGATGATACTTTCAGGTAATGATCAGTACACTAAGACAACTTAGTTCCCCAAATTTCATTCTTCTATGTTGAAGCGTTCGTTTCTACTAACAGTTTGAATTTTTAGGTTTCACTCTGTTTTCTCCTATATTGATAGATGTATTTGGAACTCTAAATCCAACACGGTTTGTGCTAGCTTCTTGAAACTTGACACAATAAAGTAGTTTCCGGTTCTATCTCTATGTTTTGTTTCCTCTTGATGTAGCCCTAAGCAGTGACTGGCGAGAAACACTTTCATGGAAAGGGGTTCCCAAGCTTTTAAAAATTACGAATCTCCAGAAATCTCAGCAAATATTTTTTCACCCAAACTGGATGATACTTTCAGGTAATGATCAGTACACTAAGCCGACTTGGTTCCCCAAATTTCGTTCTTCTATGGTGAAGCGTTCATTTCCAGTAACAGTTTGAATTTTTAGGTTTCACTCTGTTTTCTCCTATATTGATAGATGTATTTGGAACTCTAAATCCAACACGGTTTGTGCTAGCTTCTTGAAACTTGACCAAATAAAGCAGTTTCACGTTCGATCTCTATGTGTTATTTCCTCTTGAAGTAGGCCTATGCAGTGACTGGCGAGAAACACTTTCATGGAAAGGGGTTGCCAAGCTTCCGAAAATTACGAATCTCCAGAAATCTCAGCAAGTATTTTTTCACCCAAACTGGATGATACTTTCAGGTAATGATCAGTACACTAAGCCAACTTAGTTCCCCAAATTTCATTCTTCTATGTTGAAGCGTTCGTTTCTACTAACAGTTTGAATTTTTAGGTTTCACTCTGTTTTCTCCTATATTGATAGATGTATTTGGAACTCTAAATCCAACACGGTTTGTGCTAGCTTCTTGAAACTTGACACAATAAAGTAGTTTCCGGTTCTATCTCTATGTTTTGTTTCCTCTTGATGTAGCCCTAAGCAGTGACTGGCGAGAAACACTTTCATGGAAAGGGGTTCCCAAGCTTTTAAAAATTACGAATCTCCAGAAATCTCAGCAAATATTTTTTCACCCAAACTGGATGATACTTTCAGGTAATGATCAGTACACTAAGCCGACTTGGTTCCCCAAATTTCGTTCTTCTATGGTGACGCGTTCATTTCCAGTAACAGTTTGAATTTTTAGGTTTCACTCTGTTTTCTCCTATATTGATAGATGTATTTGGAACTCTAAATCCAACACGGTTTGTGCTAGCTTCTTGAAACTTGACAAAATAAAGCAGTTTCACGTTCGATCTCTATGTGTTATTTCCTCTTGAAGTAGGCCTATGCAGTGACTGGCGAGAAACACTTTCATGGAAAGGGGTTGCCAAGCTTCCTAAAATTACGAATCTCCAGAAATCTCAGCCAGTATTTTTGCACCCAAACTGGATGATACTTTCAGGTAATGATCAGTACACTAAGCCAACTTAGTTCCCCAAATTCCATTCTTCTATGTTGAAGCGTTCGTTTCTACTAACAGTTTGAATTTTTAGGTTTCACTCTGTTTTCTCCTATATTGATAGATGTATTTGGAACTCTAAATCCAACACGGTTTGTGCTAGCTTCTCGAAACTTAACACAATAAAGTAGTTTCCGGTTCTATCTCTATGTTTTGTTTCCTCTTGATGTAGCCCTAAGCAGTGACTGGCGAGAAACACTTTCATGGAAAGGGGTTCCAGAGTTTCCAAAAATTATGAATCTCCAGAAATCTCAGCAAATATTTTTTCACCCAAACTGGATGATACTTTCAGGTAATGATCAGTACACTAAGCCGACTTGGTTCCCCAAATTTCGTTCTTCTATGGTGAAGCGTTCATGTCCAGTAACAGTTTGAATTTTTAGGTTTCACTCTGTTTTCTCCTATATTGATAGATGTATTTGGAACTCTAAATCCAACACGGTTTGTGCTAGCTTCTTGAAACTTGACAAAATAAAGTAGTTTCACGTTCTATCTCTATGTGTTCTTTCCTCTTGAAGTAGGCCTATGCAGTGACTGGCGAGAAACACTTTCATGGAAAGGGGTTGGCAAGCTTCCGAAAATTACGAATCTCCAGAAATCTCAGCAAGTATTTTTTCACCCAAACTGGATGATACTTTCAGGTAATGATCAGTACACTAAGCCAACTTAGTTCCCCAAATTTCATTCTTCTATGTTGAAGCGTTCGTTTCTACTAACAGTTTGAATTTTTAGGTTTCACTCTGTTTTCTCCTATATTGATAGATGTATTTGGAACTCTAAATCCAACACGGTTTGTGCTAGCTTCTTGAAACTTCACACAGTAAAGTAGTTTCCGGTTCTATCTCTATGTTTTGTTTCCTCTTGATGTAGCCCTAAGCAGTGACTGGCGAGAAACACTTTCATGGAAAAGGGTTCCCAAGCTTTTAAAAATTACGAATCTCCAGAAATCTCAGCAAATATTTTTTCACCCAAACTGGATGATACTTTCAGGTAATGATCAGTACACTAAGCCGACTTGGTTCCCCAAATTTCGTTCTTCTATGGTGAAGCGTTCATTTCCAGTAACAGTTTGAATTTTTAGGTTTCACTCTGTTTTCTCCTATATTGATAGATGTATTTGGAACTCTAAATCCAACACGGTTTGTGCTAGCTTCTTGAAACTTGACAAAATAAAGCAGTTTCACGTTCGATCTCTATGTGTTATTTCCTCTTGAAGTAGGCCTATGCAGTGACTGGCGAGAAACACTTTCATGGAAAGGGGTTGCCAAGCTTCCTAAAATTACGAATCTCCAGAAATCTCAGCCAGTATTTTTGCACCCAAACTGGATGATACTTTCAGGTAATGATCAGTACACTAAGCCAACTTAGTTCCCCAAATTCCATTCTTCTATGTTGAAGCGTTCGTTTCTACTAACAGTTTGAATTTTTAGGTTTCACTCTGTTTTCTCCTATATTGATAGATGTATTTGGAACTCTAAATCCAACACGGTTTGTGCTAGCTTCTTGAAACTTGACAAAATAAAGCAGTTTCCGGTTCTATCTCTATGTTTTGTTTCCTCTTGATGTAGCCCTAAGCAGTGATTGGCGAGAAACACTTTCATGGAAAGGGATTCCCAAGCTTCCAAAAATTACGAATCTCCAGAAATCTCAGCAAGTATTTTTTCACCCAAACTGGATGATACTTTCAGGTAATGATCAGTATACTAAGCCAACTTAGTTCCCCAAATTTCATTTTTTTATGTTGAAGCCTTCGTTTCTACTAACAGTTTGAATTTTTAGGTTTCACTCTGTTTTCTCCTATATTGATAGATGTATTTGGAACTCTAAATCCAACACGGTTTGTGCTAGCTTCTTGAAACTTGAGACAATAAAGTAGTTTCAGGTTCTATCTCTATGTTTTGTTTCCTCTTGATGTAGCCCTAAGCAGTGACTGGGGAGAAACACTTTCATGGAAAGGGGTTGCCAAGCTTCCAAAAATTACGAATCTCCAGAAATCTCAGCAAATATTTTTTCACCCAAACTGGATGATACTTTCAGGTAATGATCAGTACACTAAGCCGACTTGGTTCCCCAAATTTCGTTCTTCTATGGTGAAGCGTTCATTTCCAGTAACAGTTTGAATTTTTAGGTTTCACTCTGTTTTCTCCTATATTGATAGATGTATTTGGAACTCTAAAACCAACACGGTTTGTGCTAGCTTCTTGAAACTTTACCAAATAATGCAGTTTCACGTTCTATCTCTATGTTTTGTTTCCTCTTGATGTAGCCCTAAGCAGTGACTGGCGAGAAACACTTTCATGGAAAGGGGTTCCCAAGCTTCCAAAAATTACGAATCTCAAGAAATCTCAGCAAATATTTTTTCACCCAAACTGGATGATACTTTCAGGTAATGATCAGTACACTAAGCCGACTTGGTTCCCCAAATTTCGTTCTTCTATGGTGAAGCGTTCATTTCCAGTAACAGTTTGAATTTTTAGGTTTCACTCTGTTTTCTCCTATATTGATAGATGTATTTGGAACTCTAAATCCAACACGGTTTGTGCTAGCTTCTGGAAACCTGACAAAATAAAGCAGTTTCACGTTCTATCTCTATGTGTTCTTTCCTCTTGAAGTAGGCCTATGCAGTGACTGGCGAGAAACACTTTCATGGAAAGGGGTTGCCAAGCTTCCTAAAATTACGAATCTCCAGAAATCTCAGCAAGTATTTTTTCACCCAAACTGGATGATACTTTCAGGTAATGATCAGTACACTAAGCCAACTTAGTTCCCCAAATTTCATTCTTCTATGTTGAAGCGTTCGTTTCTACTAACAGTTTGAATTTTTAGGTTTCACTCTGTTTTCTCCTATATTGATAGATGTATTTGGAACTCTAAATCAAACACGGTTTGTGCTAGCTTCTTGAAATTTGACACAATAAAGTAGTTTCCGGTTTCTCTCTATGTTTTGTTTCCTCTTGATGTAGCCCTAAGCAGTGACTGGAGAGAAACACTTTCATGGAAAGGGGTTCCCAAGTTTCCAAAAATTACGAATCTCCAGAAATCTCAGCAAATATTTTTTCACCCAAACTGGATGATAAATTCAGGTAATGATCAGTACACTAAGCTGACTTGGTTCCCCAAATTTCGTTCTTCTATGGTGAAGCGTTCATTTCCAGTAACAGTTTGAATTTTTAGGTTTCACTCTGTTTTCTCCTATATTGATAGATGTATTTGGAACTCTAAATCCAACACGGTTTGTGCTAGCTTCTTGAAACTTGACAAAATAAAGCAGTTTCACGTTCTATCTCTATGTGTTCTTTCCTCTTGAAGTAGGCCTATGCAGTGACTGGCGAGAAACACTTTCATGGAAAGGGGTTGCCAAGCTTCCTAAAATTAAGAATCTCCAGAAATCTCAGCAAGTATTTTTTCACCCAAACTGGATGATACTTTCAGGTAATGATCAGTACACTAAGCCGACTTGGTTCCCCAAATTTCGTTCTTCTATGGTGAAGCGTTCATTTCCAGTAACAGTTTGAATTTTTAGGTTTCACTCTGTTTTCTCCTATATTGATAGATGTATTTGGAACTCTAAATCCAACACGGTTTGTGCTAGCTTCTGGAAACCTGACAAAATAAAGCAGTTTCACGTTCTATCTCTATGTGTTCTTTCCTCTTGAAGTAGGCCTATGCAGTGACTGGCGAGAAACACTTTCATGGAAAGGGGTTGCCAAGCTTCCTAAAATTACGAATCTCCAGAAATCTCAGCAAGTATTTTTTCACCCAAACTGGATGATACTTTCAGGTAATGATCAGTACACTAAGCCAACTTAGTTCCCCAAATTTCATTCTTCTATGTTGAAGCGTTCGTTTCTACTAACAGTTTGAATTTTTAGGTTTCACTCTGTTTTCTCCTATATTGATAGATGTATTTGGAACTCTAAATCAAACACGGTTTGTGCTAGCTTCTTGAAATTTGACACAATAAAGTAGTTTCCGGTTTCTCTCTATGTTTTGTTTCCTCTTGATGTAGCCCTAAGCAGTGACTGGAGAGAAACACTTTCATGGAAAGGGGTTCCCAAGTTTCCAAAAATTACGAATCTCCAGAAATCTCAGCAAATATTTTTTCACCCAAACTGGATGATAAATTCAGGTAATGATCAGTACACTAAGCTGACTTGGTTCCCCAAATTTCGTTCTTCTATGGTGAAGCGTTCATTTCCAGTAACAGTTTGAATTTTTAGGTTTCACTCTGTTTTCTCCTATATTGATAGATGTATTTGGAACTCTAAATCCAACACGGTTTGTGCTAGCTTCTTGAAACTTGACAAAATAAAGCAGTTTCACGTTCTATCTCTATGTGTTCTTTCCTCTTGAAGTAGGCCTATGCAGTGACTGGCGAGAAACACTTTCATGGAAAGGGGTTGCCAAGCTTCCTAAAATTACGAATCTCCAGAAATCTCAGCAAGTATTTTTTCACCCAAACTGGATGATACTTTCAGGTAATGATCAGTATACTAAGCCAACTTAGTTCCCCAAATTTCATTCTTCTATGTTGAAGCGTTCGTTTCTACTAACAGTTTGAATTTTTAGGTTTCACTCTGTTTTCTCCTATATTGATAGATGTATTTGGAACTCTAAATCCAACACGGTTTGTGCTAGCTTCTTGAAACTTGACAAAATAAAGCAGTTTCACGTTCTATCTCTATGTTTTGTTTCCTCTTGATGTAGCCCTAAGCAGTGACTGGCGAGAAACACTTTCATGGAAAGGGGTTGCCAAGCTTCCAAAACTTACGAATCTCCAGAAATCTCAGCAAATATTTTTTCACCCAAACTGGATGATACTTTCAGGTAATGATCAGTACACTAAGCCGACTTGGTTCCCCAAATTTCGTTCTTCTATGGTGAAGCGTTCATTTCCAGTAACAGTTTGAATTTTTAGGTTTCACTCTGTTTTCTCCTATATTGATAGATGTATTTGGAACTCTAAATCCAACAAGGTTTGTGCTAGCTTCTTGAAACTTGACACAATAAAGCAGTTTCACGTTCTATATCGATGTGTTCTTTCCTCTTGAAGTAGGCCTATGCAGTGACTGGCGAGAAACACTTTCATGGAAAGGGGTTCCCAAGCTTCCAAAAATTACAAATCTCCAGAAATCTCAGCAAGTATTTTTTCACCCAAACTGGATGATACTTTCACGTAACGATCAGTACACTAAGCCAACTTAGTTTCCCAAATTTCATTCTTCTATGTTGAAGCGTTCGTTTCTACTAACAGTTTGAATTTTTAGGTTTCACTCTGTTTTCTCCTATATTGATAGATGTATTTGGAACTCTAAATCCAACACGGTTTGTGCTAGCTTCTTGAAACTTGACAAAATAAAGCAGTTTCACGTTCTATCTCTATGTGTTGTTTCCTCTTGATGTAGCCCTAAGCAGTGACTGGCGAGAAACACTTTCATGGAAAGGGGTTCCCAAGCTTCCAAAAATTACGAATCTCCAGAAATCTCAGCAAGTATTTTTTCACCCAAACTGGATGATACTTTCACGTAACGATCAGTACACTAAGCCAAGTTAGTTTCCCAAATTTCATTCTTCTATGTTGAAGCGTTCGTTTCTACTAACAGTTTGAATTTTTAGGTTTCACTCTGTTTTCTCCTATATTGATAGATGTATTTGGAACTCTAAATCCAACACGGTTTGTGCTAGCTTCTTGAAACTTGACAAAATAAAGCAGTATCACGTTCTATCTCTATGTGTTGTTTCCTCTTGATGTAGCCCTAAGCAGTGACTGGCGAGAAACACTTTCATGGAAAGGGGTTCCCAAGCTTCCTAAAATTACGAATCTCCAGAAATCTCAGCAAATATTTTTTCACCCAATCTGGATGATACTTTCAGGTAATGGTCAGTACACTAAGCCGACTTGGTTCCCCACATTTCGTTCTTCTATGGTGAAGCGTTCATTTCCAGTAACAGTTTGAATTTTTAGGTTTCACTCTGTTTTCTCCTATATTGATAAATGTATTTGGAACTCTAAATCCAACACGGTTTGTGCTAGCTTCTTGAAACTTGACAAAATAAAGCAGTTTCACGTTCTATCTCTATGTTTTTTTTCCTCTTGAAGTAGCCCTAAGCAGTGACTGGCGGAAACACTTTCATGGAAAGGGGTTGCCAAGCTTCCTAAAATTACGAATCTCCAGAAATCTCAGCAAGTATTTTTTCACCCAAACTGGATGATACTTTCAGGTAATGATCAGTACAATAAGCCAACTTGGTTCCCCAAATTTCATTCTTCTATGTTGAAGCGTTCGTTTCTACTAACAGTTTCAATTTTTAGGTTTCACTCTGTTTTCTCCTATATTGATAGATGTATTTGGAACTCTAAATCCAACACGGTTTGTGCTAGCTTCTTGAAACTTGACAAAATAAAGCAGTTTCACGTTCTATCTCTATGTGTTCTTTCCTCTTGAAGTAGCCCTATGCAGTGACTGGCGAGAAACACTTTCATGGAAAGGGGTTGCCAAGCTTCCTAAAATTACGAATCTCCAGAAATCTCAGCAAGTATTTTTTCACCCAAACTGTATGATAATTACACGTAACGATCAGTACACTAAGCCAACTTAGTTTCCCAAATTTCATTCTTCTATGTTGAAGCGTTCGTTTCTACTAACAGTTTGAATTTTTAGGTTTCACTCTGTTTTCTCCTATATTGATAGATGTATTTGGAACTCTAAATCCAACACGGTTTGTGCTAGCTTCTTGAAACTTGACACAATAAAGGAGTTTCAGATTCTATCTCTATGTTTTGTTTCCTCTTGATGTAGCCCTAAGCATTGACTGGCGAGAAACACTTTCATGGAAAGGGGTTGCCAAGCTTCCTAAAATTACGAATCTCCAGAAATCTCAGCAAGTATTTTTTCACCCAAACTGGATGATACTTTCACGTAACGATCAGTACACTAAGCCAACTTAGTTTCCCAAATTTCATTCTTCTATGTTGAAGCGTTCGTTTCTACTAACAGTTTGAATTTTTAGGTTTCACTCTGTTTTCTCCTATATTGAAAGATGTATTTGGAACTCTAAATCCAACACGGTTTGTGCTAGCTTCTTGAAACTTGACAAAATAAAGCAGTTTCACGTTCTATCTCTATGTTTTGTTTCCTCTTGATGTAGCCCTAAGCAGTGACTGGCGAGAAACACTTTCATGGAAAGGGGTTCCCAAGCTTCCAAAAATTACGAATCTCCAGAAATCTCAGCAAATATTTTTTCACCCAATCTGGATGATACTTTCAGGTAATGGTCAGTACACTAAGCCGACTTGGTTCCCCAAATTTCGTTCTTGTATGGTGAAGCGTTCATTTCCAGTAACATTTTGAATTTTTAGGTTTCACTCTGTTTTCTCCTATATTGATAAATGTATTTGGAACTCTAAATCCAACACGGTTTGTGCTAGCTTCTTGAAACTTGACAAAATAAAGCAGTTTCACGTTCTATCTCTATGTGTTGTTTCCTCTTGATGTAGCCATAAGCAGTGACTGGCGAGAAACACTTTCATGGAAAGGGGTTCCCAAGCTTCCAAAAATTACGAATCTCCAGAAATCTCAGCAAATATTTTTTCACCCAAACTGGATGATACTTTCAGGTAATGGTCAGTACACTAAGCCGACTTGGTTCCCCAAATTTCGTTCTTCTATGGTGAAGCGTTCATTTCCAGTAACAGTTTGAATTTTTAGGTTTCACTCTGTTTTCTCCTATATTGATAAATGTATTTGGAACTCTAAATCCAACACGGTTTGTGCTAGCTTCTTGAAACTTGACAAAATAAAGCAGTTTCACGTTCTATCTCTATGTTTTTTTTCCTCTTGAAGTAGCCCTAAGCAGTGACTGGCGGAAACACTTTCATGGAAAGGGGTTGCCAAGCTTCCTAAAATTAAGAATCTCCAGAAATCTCAGCAAGTATTTTTTCACCCAAACTGGATGATACTTTCAGGTAATGATCAGTACAATAAGCCAACTTGGTTCCCCAAATTTCATTCTTCTATGTTGAAGCGTTCGTTTCTACTAACAGTTTCAATTTTTAGGTTTCACTCTGTTTTCTCCTATATTGATAGATGTATTTGGAACCCTAAATCCAACACGGTTTGTGCTAGCTTCTTGAAACTTGACAAAATAAAGCAGTTTCACGTTCTATCTCTATGTGTTCTTTCCTCTTGAAGTAGCCCTATGCAGTGACTGGCGAGAAACACTTTCATGGAAAGGGGTTGCCAAGCTTCCTAAAATTACGAATCTCCAGACATCTCAGCAAGTATTTTTTCACCCAAACTGGATGATACTTTCACGTAACGATCAGTACACTAAGCCAACTTAGTTTCCCAAATTTCATTCTTCTATGTTGAAGAGTTCGTTTCTACTAACAGTTTGAATTTTTAGGTTTCACTCTGTTTTCTCCTATATTGATAGATGTATTTGGAACTCTAAATCCAACACGGTTTGTGCTAGCTTCTTGAAACTTGACACAATAAAGGAGTTTCAGATTCTATCTCTATGTTTTGTTTCCTCTTGATGTAGCCCTAAGCAGTGACTGGCGAGAAACACTTTCATGGAAAGGGGTTGCCAAGCTTCCTAAAATTACGAATCTCCAGAAATCTCAGCAAGTATTTTTTCACCCAAACTGGATGATACTTTCACGTAACGATCAGTACACTAAGCCAAGTTAGTTTCCCAAATTTCATTCTTCTATGTTGAAGCGTTCGTTTCTACTAACAGTTTGAATTTTTAGGTTTCACTCTGTTTTCTCCTATATTGATAGATGTATTTGGAACTCTAAATCCAACACGGTTTGTGCTAGCTTCTTGAAACTTGACAAAATAAAGCAGTTTCACGTTCTATCTCTATGTGTTGTTTCCTCTTGATGTAGCCCTAAGCAGTGACTGGCGAGAAACACTTTCATGGAAAGGGGTTCCCAAGCTTCCAAAAATTACGAATCTCCAGAAATCTCAGCAAATATTTTTTCACCCAATCTGGATGATACTTTCAGGTAATGGTCAGTACACTAAGCCGACTTGGTTCCCCAAATTTCGTTCTTCTATGGTGAAGCGTTCATTTCCAGTAACATTTTGAATTTTTAGGTTTCACTCTGTTTTCTCCTATATTGATAAATGTATTTGGAACTCTAAATCCAACACGGTTTGTGCTAGCTTCTTGAAACTTGACAAAATAAAGCAGTTTCACGTTCTATCTCTATGTTTTTTTTCCTCTTGAAGTAGCCCTAAGCAGTGACTGGCGGAAACACTTTCATGGAAAGGGGTTGCCAAGCTTCCTAAAATTACGAATCTCCAGAAATCTCAGCAAGTATTTTTTCACCCAAACTGGATGATACTTTCAGGTAATGATCAGTACAATAAGCCAACTTGGTTCCCCAAATTTCATTCTTCTATGTTGAAGCGTTCGTTTCTACTAACAGTTTCAATTTTTAGGTTTCACTCTGTTTTCTCCTATATTGATAGATGTATTTGGAACTCTAAATCCAACACGGTTTGTGCTAGCTTCTTGAAACTTGACAAAATAAAGCAGTTTCACGTTCTATCTCTATGTGTTCTTTCCTCTTGAAGTAGCCCTATGCAGTGACTGGCGAGAAACACTTTCATGGAAAGGGGTTGCCAAGCTTCCTAAAATTACGAATCTCCAGAAATCTCAGCAAGTATTTTTTCACCCAAACTGGATGATACTTTCACGTAACGATCAGTACACTAAGCCAACTTAGTTTCCCAAATTTCATTCTTCTATGTTGAAGCGTTCGTTTCTACTAACAGTTTGAATTTTTAGGTTTCACTCTGTTTTCTCCTATATTGATAGATGTATTTGGAACTCTAAATCCAACACGGTTTGTGCTAGCTTCTTGAAACTTGACACAATAAAGGAGTTTCAGATTCTATCTCTATGTTTTGTTTCCTCTTGATGTAGCCCTAAGCAGTGACTGGCGAGAAACACTTTCATGGAAAGGGGTTGCCAAGCTTCCTAAAATTACGAATCTCCAGAAATCTCAGCAAGTACTTTTTCACCCAAACTGGATGATACTTTCACGTAACGATCAGTACACTAAGCCAACTTAGTTTCCCAAATTTCATTCTTCTATGTTGAAGCGTTCGTTTCTACTAACAGTTTGAGTTTTTAGGTTTCACTCTGTTTTCTCCTATATTGATAGATGTATTTGGAACTCTAAATCCAACATGGTTTGTGCTAGCTTCTTGAAACTTGACAAAATAAAGCAGTTTCACGTTCTATCTCTATGTGTTGTTTCCTCTTGATGTAGCCCTAAGCAGTGACTGGCGAGAAACACTTTCATGGAAAGGGGTTCCCAAGCTTCCAAAAATTACGAATCTCCAGAAATCTCAGCAAATATTTTTTTACCCAAACTGGATGATACTTTCAGGTAATGGTCAGTACACTAAGCCAACTTGGTTCCCCAAATTTCGTTCTTCTATGGTGAAGCGTTCATTTCCAATAACAGTTTGAATTTTTAGGTTTCACTCTGTTTTCTCCTATATTGATAAATGTATTTGGAACTCTAAATCCAACACGGTTTGTGCTAGCTTCTTGAAACTTGACAAAATAAAGCAGTTTCACGTTCTATCTCTATGTTTTTTTTCCTCTTGAAGTAGCCCTAAGCAGTGACTGGCGGAAACACTTTCATGGAAAGGGGTTGCCAAGCTTCCTAAAATTACGAATCTCCAGAAATCTCAGCAAGTATTTTTTCACCCAAACTGGATGATACTTTCAGGTAATGATCAGTACAATAAGCCAACTTGGTTCCCCAAATTTCATTCTTCTATGTTGAAGCGTTCGTTTCTACTAACAGTTTGAATTTTTAGGTTTCACTCTGTTTTCTCCTATATTGATAGATGTATTTGGAACTCTAAATCCAACACGGTTTGTGCTAGCTTCTTGAAACTTGACAAAATAAAGCAGTTTCACGTTCTATCTCTATGTGTTCTTTCCTCTTGAAGTAGGCCTATGCAGTGACTGGCGAGAAACACTTTCATGGAAAGGGGTTGCCAAGCTTCCTAAAATTACGAATCTCCAGAAATCTCAGCAAGTATTTTTTCACCCAAACTGGATGATACTTTCTGGTAATGATCAGTACACTAAGCCAACTTAGTTCCCCAAATTTCATTCTTCTATGTTGAAGCGTTCGTTTCTACTAACAGTTTGAATTTTTAGGTTTCACTCTGTTTTCTCCCATATTGATAGATGTATTTGGAACTCTAAATCCAACACGGTTTGTGCTAGCTTCTTGAAACTTGACACAATAAAGTAGTTTCAGGTTCTATCTCTATGTTTTGTTTCCTCTTGATGTAGCCCTAAGCAGTGACTGGCGAGAAACACTTTCATGGAAAGGGGTTCCCAAGCTTCCAAAACTTACGAATCTCCAGAAATCTCAGCAAATATTTTTTCACCCAAACTGGATGATACTTTCAGGTAATGATCAGTACACTAAGCTGACTTGGTTCCCCAAATTTCGTTCTTCTATGGTGAAGCGTTCATTTCCAGTAACAGTTTGAATTTTTAGGTTTCACTCTGTTTTCTCCTATATTGATAGATGTATTTGGAACACTAAATCCAACACGGTTTGTGCTAGCTTCTTGAAACTTGACAAAATAAAGCAGTTTCATGTTCTATCTCTATGTGTTCTTTCCTCTTTAAGTAGCCCTATGCAGTGACTGGCGAGAAACACTTTCATGGAAAGGGGTTGCCAAGCTTCCTAAAATTACGAAACTCCAGAAATCTCAGCAAGTATTTTTGAACCCAAACTGGATGATACTTTCAGGTAATGATCAGTACACTAAGCCAACTTAGGTCCCCAAATTTCATTCTTCTATGTTGAAGCGTTCGTTTCTACTAACAGTTTGAATTTTTAGGTTTCACTCTGTTTTCTCCTATATTGATAGATGTATTTGGAACTCTAAATCCAACACGGTTTGTGCTAGCTTCTTGAAACTTGACACAATAAAGTAGTTTCCGGTTCTATCTCTATGTTTTGTTTCCTCTTGATGTAGCCCTAAGCAGTGACTGGCGAGAAACACTTTCATGGAAAGGGGTTCCCAAGCTTCCAAAAATTACGAATCTCCAGAAATCTCAGCAAATAAAAAATTACGAATCTCCAGAAATCTCAGCAAATATTTTTTCACCCAAACTCGATGATACTTTCAGGTAATGATCAGTACACTAAGCTGACTTGGTTCCCCAAATTTCGTTCTTCTATGGTGAAGCGTTCATTTCCAGTAACAGTTTGAATTTTTAGGTTTCACTCTGTTTTCTCCTATATTGATAGATGTATTTGGAACTCTAAATCCAACACGGTTTGTGCTAGCTTCTTGAAACTTGACAAAATAAAGCAGTTTCACGTTCTATCTCTATGTGTTCTTTCCTCTTGAAGTAGGCCTATGCAGTGACTGGCGAGAAACACTTTCATGGAAAGGGGTTGCCAAGCTTCCTAAAATTACGAATCTCCAGAAATCTCAGCAAGTATTTTTTCACCCAAACTGGATGATACTTTCAGGTAATGATCAGTACACTAAGCCAACTTAGTTCCCCAAATTTCATTCTTCTATGTTGAAGCGTTCGTTTCTACTAACAGTTTGAATTTTTAGGTTTCACTCTGTTTTCTCCTATATTGATAGATGTATTTGGAACTCTAAATCCAACACAGTTTGTGCTAGCTTCTTGAAACTTGACAAAATAAAGCAGTTTCACGTTCTATCTCTATGTGTTCTTTCCTCTTGAAGTAGCCCTATGCAGTGACTGGCGAGAAACACTTTCATGGAAAGGGGTTGCCAAGCTTCCTAAAATTACGAATCTCCAGAAATCTCAGCAAGTATTTTTTCACCCAAACTGGATGATACTTTCACGTAACGATCAGTACACTAAGCCAACTTAGTTTCCCAAATTTCATTATTCTATGTTGAAGAGTTCGTTTCTACTAACAGTTTGAATTTTTAGGTTTCACTCTGTTTTCTCCTATATTGATAGATGTATTTGGAACTCTAAATCCAACACGGTTTGTGCTAGCTTCTTGAAACTTGACACAATAAAGGAGTTTCAGATTCTATCTCTATGTTTTGTTTCCTCTTGATGTAGCCCTAAGCAGTGACTGGCGAGAAACACTTTCATGGAAAGGGGTTGCCAAGCTTCCTAAAATTACGAATCTCCAGAAATCTCAGCAAGTATTTTTTCACCCAAACTGGATGATACTTTCACGTAACGATCAGTACACTAAGCCAAGTTAGTTTCCCAAATTTCATTCTTCTATGTTGAAGCGTTCGTTTCTACTAACAGTTTGAATTTTTAGGTTTCACTCTGTTTTCTCCTATATTGATAGATGTATTTGGAACTCTAAATCCAACACGGTTTGTGCTAGCTTCTTGAAACTTGACAAAATAAAGCAGTTTCACGTTCTATCTCTATGTGTTGTTTCCTCTTGATGTAGCCCTAAGCAGTGACTGGCGAGAAACACTTTCATGGAAAGGGGTTCCCAAGCTTCCAAAAATTACGAATCTCCAGAAATCTCAGCAAATATTTTTTCACCCAATCTGGATGATACTTTCAGGTAATGGTCAGTACACTAAGCCGACTTGGTTCCCCAAATTTCGTTCTTCTATGGTGAAGCGTTCATTTCCAGTAACATTTTGAATTTTTAGGTTTCACTCTGTTTTCTCCTATATTGATAAATGTATTTGGAACTCTAAATCCAACACGGTTTGTGCTAGCTTCTTGAAACTTGACAAAATAAAGCAGTTTCACGTTCTATCTCTATGTTTTTTTTCCTCTTGAAGTAGCCCTAAGCAGTGACTGGCGGAAACACTTTCATGGAAAGGGGTTGCCAAGCTTCCTAAAATTACGAATCTCCAGAAATCTCAGCAAGTATTTTTTCACCCAAACTGGATGATACTTTCAGGTAATGATCAGTACAATAAGCCAACTTGGTTCCCCAAATTTCATTCTTCTATGTTGAAGCGTTCGTTTCTACTAACAGTTTCAATTTTTAGGTTTCACTCTGTTTTCTCCTATATTGATAGATGTATTTGGAACTCTAAATCCAACACGGTTTGTGCTAGCTTCTTGAAACTTGACAAAATAAAGCAGTTTCACGTTCTATCTCTATGTGTTCTTTCCTCTTGAAGTAGCCCTATGCAGTGACTGGCGAGAAACACTTTCATGGAAAGGGGTTGCCAAGCTTCCTAAAATTACGAATCTCCAGAAATCTCAGCAAGTATTTTTTCACCCAAACTGGATGATACTTTCACGTAACGATCAGTACACTAAGCCAACTTAGTTTCCCAAATTTCATTCTTCTAAGTTGAAGCGTTCGTTTCTACTAACAGTTTGAATTTTTAGGTTTCACTCTGTTTTCTCCTATATTGATAGATGTATTTGGAACTCTAAATCCAACACGGTTTGTGCTAGCTTCTTGAAACTTGACACAATAAAGGAGTTTCAGATTCTATCTCTATGTTTTGTTTCCTCTTGATGTAGCCCTAAGCAGTGACTGGCGAGAAACACTTTCATGGAAAGGGGTTGCCAAGCTTCCTAAAATTACGAATCTCCAGAAATCTCAGCAAGTACTTTTTCACCCAAACTGGATGATACTTTCACGTAACGATCAGTACACTAAGCCAACTTAGTTTCCCAAATTTCATTCTTCTATGTTGAAGCGTTCGTTTCTACTAACAGTTTGAGTTTTTAGGTTTCACTCTGTTTTCTCCTATATTGATAGATGTATTTGGAACTCTAAATCCAACATGGTTTGTGCTAGCTTCTTGAAACTTGACAAAATAAAGCAGTTTCACGTTCTATCTCTATGTGTTGTTTCCTCTTGATGTAGCCCTAAGCAGTGACTGGCGAGAAACACTTTCATGGAAAGGGGTTCCCAAGCTTCCAAAAATTACGAATCTCCAGAAATCTCAGCAAATATTTTTTTACCCAAACTGGATGATACTTTCAGGTAATGGTCAGTACACTAAGCCAACTTGGTTCCCCAAATTTCGTTCTTCTATGGTGAAGCGTTCATTTCCAATAACAGTTTGAATTTTTAGGTTTCACTCTGTTTTCTCCTATATTGATAAATGTATTTGGAACTCTAAATCCAACACGGTTTGTGCTAGCTTCTTGAAACTTGACAAAATAAAGCAGTTTCACGTTCTATCTCTATGTTTTTTTTCCTCTTGAAGTAGCCCTAAGCAGTGACTGGCGGAAACACTTTCATGGAAAGGGGTTGCCAAGCTTCCTAAAATTACGAATCTCCAGAAATCTCAGCAAGTATTTTTTCACCCAAACTGGATGATACTTTCAGGTAATGATCAGTACAATAAGCCAACTTGGTTCCCCAAATTTCATTCTTCTATGTTGAAGCGTTCGTTTCTACTAACAGTTTGAATTTTTAGGTTTCACTCTGTTTTCTCCTATATTGATAGATGTATTTGGAACTCTAAATCCAACACGGTTTGTGCTAGCTTCTTGAAACTTGACAAAATAAAGCAGTTTCACGTTCTATCTCTATGTGTTCTTTCCTCTTGAAGTAGGCCTATGCAGTGACTGGCGAGAAACACTTTCATGGAAAGGGGTTGCCAAGCTTCCTAAAATTACGAATCTCCAGAAATCTCAGCAAGTATTTTTTCACCCAAACTGGATGATACTTTCTGGTAATGATCAGTACACTAAGCCAACTTAGTTCCCCAAATTTCATTCTTCTATGTTGAAGCGTTCGTTTCTACTAACAGTTTGAATTTTTAGGTTTCACTCTGTTTTCTCCCATATTGATAGATGTATTTGGAACTCTAAATCCAACACGGTTTGTGCTAGCTTCTTGAAACTTGACACAATAAAGTAGTTTCAGGTTCTATCTCTATGTTTTGTTTCCTCTTGATGTAGCCCTAAGCAGTGACTGGCGAGAAACACTTTCATGGAAAGGGGTTCCCAAGCTTCCAAAACTTACGAATCTCCAGAAATCTCAGCAAATATTTTTTCACCCAAACTGGATGATACTTTCAGGTAATGATCAGTACACTAAGCTGACTTGGTTCCCCAAATTTCATTCTTCTATGGTGAAGCGTTCATTTCCAGTAACAGTTTGAATTTTTAGGTTTCACTCTGTTTTCTCCTATATTGATAGATGTATTTGGAACACTAAATCCAACACGGTTTGTGCTAGCTTCTTGAAACTTGACAAAATAAAGCAGTTTCATGTTCTATCTCTATGTGTTCTTTCCTCTTTAAGTAGCCCTATGCAGTGACTGGCGAGAAACACTTTCATGGAAAGGGGTTGCCAAGCTTCCTAAAATTACGAAACTCCAGAAATCTCAGCAAGTATTTTTGAACCCAAACTGGATGATACTTTCAGGTAATGATCAGTACACTAAGCCAACTTAGGTCCCCAAATTTCATTCTTCTATGTTGAAGCGTTCGTTTCTACTAACAGTTTGAATTTTTAGGTTTCACTCTGTTTTCTCCTATATTGATAGATGTATTTGGAACTCTAAATCCAACACGGTTTGTGCTAGCTTCTTGAAACTTGACACAATAAAGTAGTTTCCGGTTCTATCTCTATGTTTTGTTTCCTCTTGATGTAGCCCTAAGCAGTGACTGGCGAGAAACACTTTCATGGAAAGGGGTTCCCAAGCTTCCAAAAATTACGAATCTCCAGAAATCTCAGCAAATAAAAAATTACGAATCTCCAGAAATCTCAGCAAATATTTTTTCACCCAAACTCGATGATACTTTCAGGTAATGATCAGTACACTAAGCTGACTTGGTTCCCCAAATTTCGTTCTTCTATGGTGAAGCGTTCATTTCCAGTAACAGTTTGAATTTTTAGGTTTCACTCTGTTTTCTCCTATATTGATAGATGTATTTGGAACTCTAAATCCAACACGGTTTGTGCTAGCTTCTTGAAACTTGACAAAATAAAGCAGTTTCACGTTCTATCTCTATGTGTTCTTTCCTCTTGAAGTAGGCCTATGCAGTGACTGGCGAGAAACACTTTCATGGAAAGGGGTTGCCAAGCTTCCTAAAATTACGAATCTCCAGAAATCTCAGCAAGTATTTTTTCACCCAAACTGGATGATACTTTCAGGTAATGATCAGTACACTAAGCCAACTTAGTTCCCCAAATTTCATCTTCTATGTTGAAGCGTTTGTTTCTACTAACAGTTTGAATTTTTAGGTTTCACTCTGTTTTCTCCTATATTGATAGATGTATTTGGAACTCTAAATCCCACACGGTTTGTGCTAGCTTCTTGAATCTTGAGACAATAAAGTAGTTTCAGTTTCTATCTCTATGTTTTGTTTCCTCTTGATGTAGCCCTAAGCAGTGACTGGCGAGAAACACTTTCATGGAAAGGGGTTGCCAAGCTTCCAAAAATTACGAATCTCCAGAAATCTCAGCAAATATTTTTTCACCCAAACTGGATGATACTTTCAGGTAATGATCAGTACACTAAGCCGACTTGGTTCCCCAAATTTTGTTCTTCTATGGTGAAGCGTTCATTTCCAGTAACAGTTTGAATTTTTAGGTTTCACTCTGTTTTCTCCTATATTGATAGATGTATTTGGAACTCTAAATCCAACACGGTTTGTGCTAGCTTCTTGAAACTTGACAAAATAAAGCAGTTTCACGTTCTATCTCTATGTGTTCTTTCCTCTTGAAGTAGGCCTATGCAGTGACTGGCGAGAAACACTTTCATGGAAAGGGGTTGCCAAGCTTCCTAAAATTACGAATCTCCAGAAATCTCAGCAAGTATTTTTTCGCCCAAACTGAATGATACTTTCAGGTAATGATCAGTACACTAAGCCAACTTAGTTCCCCAAATTTCATTCTTCTATGTTGAAGCATTCGTTTCTACTAACAATTTGAATTTTTAGGTTTCACTCTGTTTTCTCCTATATTGATAGATGTATTTGGAACTCTAAATCCAACACGGTTTGTGCTAGCTTCTTGAAACTAGACACAATAAAGTAGTTTCCGGTTCTATCTCTATGTTTTGTTTCCTCTTGATGTAGCCCTAAGCAGTGACTGGCGAGAAACACTTTCATGGAAATGGGTTGCCAAGCTTCCAAAAATTACGAATCTCCAGAAATCTCAGCAAATATTTTTTCACCCAACCTGGATGATACTTTCAGGTAATGATCAGTACACTAAGCCAACTTGGTTCCCCAAATTTCGTTCTTCTATGGTGAAGCGTTCATTTCCAGTAACAGTTTGAATTTTTAGGTTTCACTCTGTTTTCTCCTATATTGATAGATGTATTTGGAACTCTAAATCCAACACGGTTTGTGCTAGCTTCTTGAAACTTGACAAAATAAAGCAGTTTCACCTTCTATCTCTATGTGTTCTTTCCTCTTGAAGTAGGCCTATGCAGTGACTGGCGAGAAACACTTTCATGGAAAGGGGTTGCCAAGCTTCCTAAAATTACGAATCTCCAGAAATCTCAGCCAGTATTTTTGCACCCAAACTGGATGATACTTTCAGGAAATGATCAGTACACTAAGCCAACTTAGTTCCCCAAATTTCATTCTTCTATGTTGAAGCGTTTGTTTCTACTAACAGTTTGAATTTTTAGGTTTCACTCTGTTTTCTCCTATATTGATAGATGTATTTGGAACTCTAAATCCAACACGGTTTGTGCTAGCTTCTCGAAACTTGACACAATAAAGTAGTTTCCGGTTCTATCTCTATGTTTTGTTTCCTCTTGATGTAGCCCTAAGCAGTGACTGGCGAGAAACACTTTCATGGAAAGGGGTTGCCAAGCTTCCAAAAATTACGAATCTCCAGAAATCTCAGCAAATATTTTTTCACCCAAACTGGATGATACTTTCAGGTAATGATCAGTACACTAAGACGACTTGGTTCCCCAAATTTCGTTCTTCTATGGTGAAGCGTTCATTTCCAGTAACAGTTTGAATTTTTAGGTTTCACTCTGTTTTCTCCTATATTGATAGATGTATTTGGAACTCTAAATCCAACACGGTTTCTGCTAGCTTCTTGAAACTTGACAAAATAAAGCAGTTTCACGTTCTATCTCTATGTGTTCTTTCCTCTTGAAGTAGGCCTATGCAGTGACTGGCGAGAAACACTTTCATGGAAAGGGGTTGCCAAGCTTCGTAAAATTACGAATCTCCAGAAATCTCAGCAAGTATTTTTTCACCCAAACTGGATGATACTTTCAGGTAATGATCAGTACACTAAGCCAACTTAGTTCCCCAAATTTCATTCTTCTATGTTGAAGCGTTCGTTTCTACTAACAGTTTGAATTTTTAGGTTTCACTCTGTTTTCTCCTATATTGATAGATGTATTTGCAACTCTAAATCCAACACGGTTTGTGCTAGCTTCTTGAAACTTGAGACAATAAAGTAGTTTCAGGTTCTATCTCTATGTTTTGTTTCCTCTTGATGTAGCCCTATGCAGTGACTGGCGAGAAACACTTTCATGGAAAGGGGTTGCCAAGCTTCCTAAAATTACGAATCTCCAGAAATCTCAGCGAGTATTTTTTCACCCAAACTGGATGATACTTTCAGGTAATGATCAGTACACTAAGCCGACTTGGTTCCCCAAATTTCGTTCTTCTATGGTGAAGCGTTCATTTCCAGTAACAGTTTGAATTTTTAGGTTTCACTTTGTTTTCTCCTATATTGATAGATGTATTTGGAACTCTAAATCCAACACGGTTTGTGCTACCTTCTGGATACTTGACAAATAAAGCAGTTTCACGTTCTATCTGTATGTTTTGTTTCCTCTTGATGTAGCCCTAAGCAGTGACTGGCAAGAAACACTTTCATGGAAAGGGGTTCCCAAGCTTCCAAAAATTACGAATCTCCAGAAATCTCAGCAAATATTTTTTCACCCAAACTGGATGATACTTTCAGGTAATGATGAGTGCACTAATCCGACTTGGTTTTCCAAATTTCGTTCTTCTATGGTGAAGCGTTCATTTCCAGTAACAGTTTGAATTTTTAGGTTTCACTCTGTTTTCTCCTATATTGATAGATGTATTTGGAACTCTAAATCCAACACGGTTTGTGCTAGCTTCTGGAAACTTGACAAAATAAAGCAGTTTCACGTTCTATCTCTATGTGTTCTTTCCTCTTGAAGTAGGCCTATGCAGTGACTGGCGAGAAACACTTTCATGGAAAGGGGTTGCCAAGCTTCGTAAAATTACGAATCTCCAGAAATCTCAGCAAGTAGTTTTTCACCCAAACTGGATGATACTTTCAGGTAATGATCAGTACACTAAGCCAACTTAGTTCCCCAAATTTCATTCTTCTATGTTGAAGCGTTCGTTTCTACTAACAGTTTGAATTTTTAGGTTTCACTCTGTTTTCTCCTATATTGATAGATGTATTTGCAACTCTAAATCCAACACGGTTTGTGCTAGCTTCTTGAAACTTGAGACAATAAAGTAGTTTCAGGTTCTATCTCTATGTTTTGTTTCCTCTTGATGTAGCCCTATGCAGTGACTGGCGAGAAACACTTTCATGGAAAGGGGTTGCCAAGCTTCCTAAAATTACGAATCTCCAGAAATCTCAGCGAGTATTTTTTCACCCAAACTGGATGATACTTTCAGGTAATGATCAGTACCCTAAGCCGACTTGGTTCCCCAAATTTCGTTCTTCTATTGTGAAGCGTTCATTTCCAGTAACAGTTTGAATTTTTAGGTTTCACTCTGTTTTCTCCTATATTGATAGATGTATTTGGAACTCTAAATCCAACACGGTTTGTGCTAGCTTCTTGAAACTTGACAAATAAAGCAGTTTCACGTTCTATCTCCACGTTTTGTTTCCTCTTGATGTAGCCCTAAGCAGTGACTGGCGAGAAACACTTTCATGGAAAGGGGTTCCCAAGCTTCCAAAAATTACGAATCTCCAGAAATCTCAGCAAATATTTTTTCACCCAAACTGGATGATACTTTCAGGTAATGATCAGTGCACTAATCCGACTTGGTTCCCCAAATTTCGTTCTTCTATGGTGAAGCATTCATTTCCAGTAACAGTTTGAATTTTTAGGTTTCACTCTGTTTTCTCCTATATTCATAGATGTATTTGGAACTCTAAATCCAACACGGTTTGTGCTAGCTTCTGGAAACTTGACAAAATAAAGCAGTTTCACGTTCTATCTCTATGTGTTCTTTCCTCTTGAAGTAGGCCTATGCAGTGACTGGCGAGAAACACTTTAATGGAAAGGGGTTGCCAAGCTTCCTAAAATTACGAATCTCCAGAAATCTCAGCAAGTATTTTTTCACCCAAACTAGATGATACTTTCAGGTAATGATCAGTACACTAAGACAACTTAGTTCCCCAAATTTCATTCTTCTATGTTGAAGCGTTCGTTTCTACTAACAGTTTGAATTTTTAGGTTTCACTCTGTTTTCTCCTATATTGATAGATGTATTTGGAACTCTAAATCCAACACGGTTTGTGCTAGCTTCTTGAAACTTGAGACAATAAAGTAGTTTCAGGTTCTATCTCTATGTTTTGTTTCCTCTTGATGTAGCCCTAAGCAGTGACTGGCGAGAAACACTTTCATGGAAAGGGGTTGCCAAGGTTCCAAAAATTACGAATCTCCAGAAATCTCAGCAAATATTTTTTCACCCAAACTGGATGATACTTTCAGGTAATGATCAGTACCCTAAGCCGACTTGGTTCCCCAAATTTCGTTCTTCTATGGTGAAGCATTCATTTCCAGTAACACTTTGAATTTTTAGGTTTCACTCTGTTTTCTCCTATATAGATAGATGTATTTGGAACTCTAAATCCAACACGGTTTCTGCTAGCTTCTTGAAACTTGACCAAATAAAGCAGTTTCACGTTCTATCTCTATGTTTTGTTTCCTCTTGATGTAGCCCTAAGCAGTGACTGGCGAGAAACACTTTCATGGAAAGGGGTTGCCAAGCTTCCAAAAATTACGAATCTCCAGAAATCTCAGCAAATATTTTTTCACCCAAACTGGATGACACTTTCAGGTAATGATCAGTACACTAAGCCGACTTGGTTCCCCAAATTTCGTTCTTCTATTTTGAAGCGTTCATTTCCAGTAACAGTTTGAATTTTTAGGTTTCACTCTGTTTTCTCCTATATTGATAGATGTATTTGGAACTCTAAATCCAACACGGTTTGTGCTACCTTCTGGATACTTGACAAAATAAAGCATTTTCACGTTCTGTCTCTATTTGTTCTTTCCTCTTGAAGTAGGCCTATGCAGTGACTGGCGAGAAACACTTTCATGGAAAGGGGTTGCCTTACTTCCTAACATTACGAATCTCCAGAAATCTCAGCAAGTATTTTTTCACCCAAACTGGATGATACTTTCAGGTAATGATCAGTACACTAAGCCAACTTAGTTCCCCAAATTTCATTCTTCTATGTTGAAGCGTTCGTTTCTACTAACAGTTTGAATTTTTAGGTTTCACTCTGTTTTCTCCCATATTGATAGATGTATTTGGAACTCTAAATCCAACACGGTTTGTGCTAGCTTCTTGAAACTTGACACAATAAAATAGTTTCAGGTTCTATCTCTATGTTTTGTTTCCTCTTGATGTAGCCCTAAGCAGGACTGGCGAGAAACACTTTCATGGAAAGGGGTTCCCAAGCTTCCAAAACTTACGAATCTCCAGAAATCTCAGCAAATATTTTTTCACCCAAACTGGATGATACTTTCAGGTAATGATCAGTACACTAAGCCGACTTGGTTCCCCAAATTTCGTTCTTCTATGGTGAAGCGTTCATTTCCAGTAACAGTTTGAATTTTTAGGTTTCACTCTGTTTTCTCCTATATTGATAGATGTATTTGGAACACTAAATCCAACACGGTTTGTGCTAGCTTCTTGAAACTTGACAAAATAAAGCAGTTTCACGTTCTACCTCTATGTTTCGTTTCCTCTTGATGTAGCCCTAAGCAGTGACTGGCGAGAAACTCTTTCATGGAAAGGGGTTGCCAAGCTTCCTAAAATTACGAAACTCCAGAAATCTCAGCAAGTATTTTTGAACCCAAACTGGATGATACTTTCAGGTAATGATCAGTACACTAAGCCAACTTAGTTCCCCAAATTTCATTCTTCTATGTTGAAGCGTTCATTTCTACTAACAGTTTGAATTTTTAGGTTTCACTCTGTTTTCTCCTATATTGATAGATGTATTTGGAACTCTAAATCCAACACGGTTTGTGCTAGCTTCTTGAAACTTGACAAAATAAAGCAGTTTCACGTTCTATCTCTATATGTTCTTTCCTCTTGAAGTAGGCCTATGCAGTGACTGGCGAGAAACACTTTCATGGAAAGGGGTTGCCAAGCTTCCTAAAATTACGAATCTCCAGAAATCTCAGCAAGTATTTTTTCACCCAAACTGAATGATACTTTCAGGTAATGATCAGTACACTAAGCCAACTTAGGTCCCCAAATTTCATTCTTCTATGTTGAAGCGTTCGTTTCTACTAACAGTTTGAATTTTTAGGTTTCACTCTGTTTTCTCCTATATTGATAGATGTATTTGGAACTCTAAATCCAACACGGTTTGTGCTAGCTTCTTGAAACTTGACACAATAAAGTAGTTTCCGGTTCTATCTCTATGTTTTGTTTCCTCTTGATGTAGCCCTAAGCAGTGACTGGCGAGAAACACTTTCATGGAAAGGGGTTCCAGAGTTTCCAATAATTACGAATCTCCAGAAATCTCAGCAAATATTTTTTCACCCAAACTGGATGATAAATTCAGGTAATGATCAGTACACTAAGCCGACTTGGTTCCCCAAATTTCGTTCTTCTATGGTGAAGCGTTCATTTCCAGTAACAGTTTGAATTTTTAGGTTTCACTCTGTTTTCTCCTATATTGATAGATGTATTTGGAACTCTAAATCCAACACGGTTTGTGCTAGCTTCTTGAAACTTGACAAAATAAAGCAGTTTCACGTTCTATCTCTATGTGTTCTTTCCTCTTGAAGTAGGCCTATGCAGTGACTGGCGAGAAACACTTTCATGGAAAGGGGTTGCCAAGCTTCCTAAAATTACGAATCTTCAGAAATCTCAGCAAGTATTTTTTCACCCAAACTGGATGATACTTTCAGGTAATGATCAGTACACTAAGACAACTTAGTTCCCCAAATTTCATTCTTCTATGTTGAAGCGTTCGTTTCTACTAACAGTTTGAATTTTTAGGTTTCACTCTGTTTTCTCCTATATTGATAGATGTATTTGGAACTCTAAATCCAACACGGTTTGTGCTAGCTTCTTGAAACTTGACACAATAAAGTAGTTTCCGGTTCTATCTCTATGTTTTGTTTCCTCTTGATGTAGCCCTAAGCAGTGACTGGCGAGAAACACTTTCATGGAAAGGGGTTCCCAAGCTTCCAAAAATTACGAATCTCCAGAAATCTCAGCAAATAAAAAATTACGAATCTCCAGAAATCTCAGCAAATATTTTTTCACCCAAACTCGATGATACTTTCAGGTAATGATCAGTACACTAAGCCGACTTGGTTCCCCAAATTTCGTTCTTCTATGGTGAAGCGTTCATTTCCAGTAACAGTTTGAATTTTTAGGTTTCACTCTGTTTTCTCCTATATTGATAGATGTATTTGGAACTCTAAATCCAACACGGTTTGTGCTAGCTTCTTGAAACTTGACAAAATAAAGCAGTTTCACGTTCTATCTCTATGTGTTCTTTCCTCTTGAAGTAGGCCTATGCAGTGACTGGCGAGAAAGACTTTCATGGAAAGGGGTTGCCAAGCTTCCTAAAATTACGAATCTCCAGAAATCTCAGCAAGTATTTTTTCACCCAAACTGGATGATACTTTCAGGTAATGATCAGTACACTAAGCCAACTTAGTTCCCCAAATTTCATTCTTCTATGTTGAAGCGTTTGTTTCTACTAACAGTTTGAATTTTTAGGTTTCACTCTGTTTTCTCCTATATTGATAGATGTATTTGGAACTCTAAATCCAACACGGTTTGTGCTAGCTTCTCGAAACTTGACACAATAAAGTAGTTTCCGGTTCTATCTTTATGTTTTGTTTCCTCTTGATGTAGCCCTAAGCAGTGACTGGCGAGAAACACTTTCATGGAAAGGGGTTCCCAAGCTTCCAAAACTTACGAATCTCCAGAAATCTCAGCAAATATTTTTTCACCCAAACTGGATGATACTTTCAGGTAATGATCAGTACACTAAGCCGACTTGGTTCCCCAAATTTCGTTCTTCTATGGTGAAGCGTTCATTTCCAGTAACAGTTTGAATTTTTAGGTTTCACTCTGTTTTCTCCTATATTGATAGATGTATTTGGAACACTAAATCCAACACGGTTTGTGCTAGCTTCTTTAAACTTGACAAAATAAAGCAGTTTCATGTTCTATCTCTATGTGTTCTTTCCTCTTTAAGTAGCCCTATGCAGTGACTGGCGAGAAACACTTTCATGGAAAGGGGTTGCCAAGCTTCCTAAAATTACGAAACTCCAGAAATCTCAGCAAGTATTTTTGAACCCAAACTGGATGATACTTTCAGGTAATGATCAGTACACTAAGCCAACTTAGTTCCCCAAATTTCATTCTTCTATGTTGAAGCGTTCATTTCTACTAACAGTTTGAATTTTTAGGTTTCACTCTGTTTTCTCCTATATTGATAGATGTATTTGGAACTCTAAATCCAACACGGTTTGTGCTAGCTTCTTGAAACTTGACAAAATAAAGCAGTTTCACGTTCTATCTCTATATGTTCTTTCCTCTTGAAGTAGGCCTATGCAGTGACTGGCGAGAAACACTTTCATGGAAAGGGGTTGCCAAGCTTCCTAAAATTACGAATCTCCAGAAATCTCAGCAAGTATTTTTTCACCCAAACTGAATGATACTTTCAGGTAATGATCAGTACACTAAGCCAACTTAGGTCCCCAAATTTCATTCTTCTATGTTGAAGCGTTCGTTTCTACTAACAGTTTGAATTTTTAGGTTTCACTCTGTTTTCTCCTATATTGATAGATGTATTTGGAACTCTAAATCCAACACGGTTTGTGCTAGCTTCTCGAAACTTGACACAATAAAGTAGTTTCCGGTTCTATCTCTATGTTTTGTTTCCTCTTGATGTAGCCCTAAGCAGTGACTGGCGAGAAACACTTTCATGGAAAGGGGTTCCAGAGTTTCCAATAATTACGAATCTCCAGAAATCTCAGCAAATATTTTTTCACCCAAACTGGATGATAAATTCAGGTAATGATCAGTACACTAAGCCGACTTGGTTCCCCAAATTTCGTTCTTCTATGGTGAAGCGTTCATTTCCAGTAACAGTTTGAATTTTTAGGTTTCACTCTGTTTTCTCCTATATTGATAGATGTATTTGGAACTCTAAATCCAACACGGTTTGTGCTAGCTTCTTGAAACTTGACAAAATAAAGCAGTTTCACGTTCTATCTCTATGTGTTCTTTCCTCTTGAAGTAGGCCTATGCAGTGACTGGCGAGAAACACTTTCATGGAAAGGGGTTGCCAAGCTTCCTAAAATTACGAATCTTCAGAAATCTCAGCAAGTATTTTTTCACCCAAACTGGATGATACTTTCAGGTAATGATCAGTACACTAAGACAACTTAGTTCCCCAAATTTCATTCTTCTATGTTGAAGCGTTCGTTTCTACTAACAGTTTGAATTTTTAGGTTTCACTCTGTTTTCTCCTATATTGATAGATGTATTTGGAACTCTAAATCCAACACGGTTTGTGCTAGCTTCTTGAAACTTGACACAATAAAGTAGTTTCCGGTTCTATCTCTATGTTTTGTTTCCTCTTGATGTAGCCCTAAGCAGTGACTGGCGAGAAACACTTTCATGGAAAGGGGTTCCCAAGCTTCCAAAAATTACGAATCTCCAGAAATCTCAGCAAATAAAAAATTACGAATCTCCAGAAATCTCAGCAAATATTTTTTCACCCAAACTCGATGATACTTTCAGGTAATGATCAGTACACTAAGCCGACTTGGTTCCCCAAATTTCGTTCTTCTATGGTGAAGCGTTCATTTCCAGTAACAGTTTGAATTTTTAGGTTTCACTCTGTTTTCTCCTATATTGATAGATGTATTTGGAACTCTAAATCCAACACGGTTTGTGCTAGCTTCTTGAAACTTGACAAAATAAAGCAGTTTCACGTTCTATCTCTATGTGTTCTTTCCTCTTGAAGTAGGCCTATGCAGTGACTGGCGAGAAACACTTTCATGGAAAGGGGTTGCCAAGCTTCCTAAAATTACGAATCTCCAGAAATCTCAGCAAGTATTTTTTCACCCAAACTGGATGATACTTTCAGGTAATGATCAGTACACTAAGCCAACTTAGTTCCCCAAATTTCATTCTTCTATGTTGAAGCGTTTGTTTCTACTAACAGTTTGAATTTTTAGGTTTCACTCTGTTTTCTCCTATATTGATAGATGTATTTGGAACTCTAAATCCAACACGGTTTGTGCTAGCTTCTCGAAACTTGACACAATAAAGTAGTTTCCGGTTCTATCTCTATGTTTTGTTTCCTCTTGATGTAGCCCTAAGCAGTGACTGGCGAGAAACACTTTCATGGAAAGGGGTTGCCAAGCTTCCAAAAATTACGAATCTCCAGAAATCTCAGCAAATATTTTTTCACCCAAACTGGATGATACTTTCAGGTAATGATCAGTACACTAAGCCGACTTGGTTCCCCAAATTTTGTTCTTCTATGGTGAAGCGTTCATTTCCAGTAACAGTTTGAATTTTTAGGTTTCACTCTGTTTTCTCCTATAATGATAGATGTATTTGGAACTCTAAATCCAACACGGTTTGTGCTAGCTTCTTGAAACTTGACAAAATAAAGCAGTTTCACGTTCTATCTCTATGTGTTCTTTCCTCTTGAAGTAGGCCTATGCAGTGACTGGCGAGAAACACTTTCATGGAAAGGGGTTGCCAAGCTTCCTAAAATTACGAATCTCCAGAAATCTCAGCAAGTATTTTTTCACCCAAACTGAATGATACTTTCAGGTAATGATCAGTACACTAAGCCAACTTAGTTCCCCAAATTTCATTCTTCTATGTTGAAGCATTCGTTTCTACTAACAATTTGAATTTTTAGGTTTCACTCTGTTTTCTCCTATATTGATAGATGTATTTGGAACTCTAAATCCAACACGGTTTTTGCTAGCTTCTTGAAACTTGACACAATAAAGGAGTTTCCGGTTCTATCTCTATGTTTTGTTTCCTCTTGATGTAGCCCTAAGCAGTGACTGGCGAGAAACACTTTCATGGAAATGGGTTCCCAAGCTTCCAAAAATTACGAATCTCCAGAAATCTCAGCAAATATTTTTTCACCCAAACTGGATGATACTTTCAGGTAATGATCAGTACACTAAGCCAACTTGGTTCCCCAAATTTCGTTCTTCTATGGTGAAGCCTTCATTTCCAGTAACAGTTTGAATTTTTAGGTTTCACTCTGTTTTCTCCTATATTGATAGATGTATTTGGAACTCTAAATCCAACACGGTTTGTGCTAGCTTCTTGAAACTTGACCAAATAATGCAGTTTCACCTTCTATCTCTATGTGTTCTTTCCTCTTGAAGTAGGCCTATGCAGTGACTGGCGAGAAACACTTTCATGGAAAGCGGTTGCCAAGCTTCCTAAAATTATGAATCTCCAGAAATCTCAGCCAGTATTTTTGCACCCAAACTGGATGATACGTTCAGGAAATGATCAGTACACTAAGCCAACTTAGTTCCCCAAATTTCATTCTTCTATGTTGAAGCGTTCGTTTCTACTAACAGTTTGAATTTTTAGGTTTCACTCTGTTTTCTCCTATTTTGATAGATGTATTTGGAACTCTAAATCCAACACGGTTTGTGCTAGTTTCTCGAAACTTGACACAATAAAGTAGTTTCCAGTTCTATCTCTATGTTTTGTTTCCTCTTGATGTAGCCCTAAGCAGTGACTGGCGAGAAACACTTTCATGGAAAGGGGTTGCCAAGCTTCCAAAAATTACGAATCTCCAGAAATCTCAGCAAATATTTTTTCACCCAAACTGATGATACTTTCAGGTAATGATCAGTACACTAAGCCGACTTGGTTCCCCAAATTTCGTTCTTCTATGGTGAAGCGTTCATTTCCAGTAACAGTTTGAATTTTTAGGTTTCACTCTGTTTTCTCCTATGTTGATAGATGTATTTGGAACTCTAAATCCAACACGGTTTGTGCTAGCTTCTTGAAACTTGACAAAATAAAGCAGTTTCACGTTCTATCTCTATGTGTTCTTTCCTCTTGAAGTAGGCCTATGCAGTGACTGGCGAGAAACACTTTCATGGAAAGGGGTTGCCAAGCTTCCTAAAATTACGAATCTCCAGAAATCTCAGCCAGTATTTTTTCACCCAAACTGGATGATACTTTCACGTAACGATCAGTACACTAAGCCAACTTAGTTCCCCAAATTTCAGTCTTCTATGTTGATGCGTTCGTTTCTACTAACAGTTTGAATTTTTAGGTTTCACTCTGTTTTCTCCTATATTGATAGATGTATTTGGAACTCTAAATCCAACACGGTTTGTGCTAGCTTCTTGAAACGTGACAAAATAAGGCAGTTTCACGTTCTATCTCTATGTTTTGTTTCCTCTTGATGTAGCCCTAAGCAGTGACTGGCGAGAAACACTTTCATGGAAAGGGGTTGCCAAGCTTCCAAAAATTACGAATCTCCAGAAATCTCAGCAAATATTTTTTCACCCAAACTGGATGATACTTTCAGGAAATGATCAGTACACTAAGCCAACTTGGTTCCCCAAATTTCGTTCTTCTATGGTGAAGCGTTCATTTCCAGTAACAGTTTGAATTTTTAGGTTTCACTCTGTTTTCTCCAATATTGATAGATGTATTTGGAACTCTAAATCCAACACGGTTGGTGCTAGCTTCTTGAAACGTGACAAAATAAGGCAGTTTCACGTTCTATCTCTGTGTTTTGTTTCCTCTTGATGTAGCCCTAAGCAGTGACTGGCGAGAAACACTTTCATGGAAAGGGGTTCCCAAGCTTCCAAAAATTACGAATCTCCAGAAATCTCAGCAAATATTTTTTCACCCAAACTGGATGATACTTTCAGGTAATGATCAGTACACTAAGCCGACTTGGTTCCCCAAATTTCGTTCTTCTATGGTGAAGCGTTTATTTCCAGTAACAGTTTGAATTTTTAGGTTTCACTCTGTTTTCTCCTATATTGATAGATGTATTTGGAACTCTAAATCCAACACGGTTTGTGCTAGCTTCTTGAAACTTGACAAAATAAAGCAGTTTCATGTTCTATCTCTATGTGTTCTTTCCTCTTTAAGTAGCCCTATGCAGTGACTGGCGAGAAACACTTTCATGGAAAGGGGTTGCCAAGCTTCCTAAAATTACGAATCTCCAGAAATCTCAGCAAGTATTTTTTCACCCAAACTGGATGATACTTTCAGGTAATGATCAGTACACTAAGCCAACTTAGTTCCCCAAATTTCATTCTTCTATGTTGAAGCGTTCATTTCTACTAACAGTTTGAATTTTTAGGTTTCACTCTGTTTTCTCCTATATTGATAGATGTATTTGGAACTCTAAATCCAACACGGTTTGTGCTAGCGTCTTGAAACTTGACACAATAAAGTAGTTTCCGGTTCTATCTCTATGTTTTGTTTCCTCTTGATGTAGCCCTAAGCAGTGACTGGCGAGAAACACTTTCATGGAAAGGGGTTCCAGAGTTTCCAAAAATTACGAATCTCCAGAAATCTCAGCAAATATTTTTTCACCCAAACTGGATGATACTTTCAAATAATGATCAGTACACTAAGCCGACTTGGTTCCCCAAATTTCGTTCTTCTATGGTGAAGCGTTCATTTCCAGTAACAGTTTGAATTTTTAGGTTTCACTCTGTTTTCTCCTATATTGATAGATGTATTTGGAACTCTAAATCCAACACGGTTTGTGCTAGCTTCTTGTAACTTGACAAAATAAAGTAGTTTCACGTTCTATCTCTATGTGTTCTTTCCTCTTGAAGTAGGCCTATGCAGTGACTGGCGAGAAACACTTTCATGGAAAGGGGTTGCCAAGCTTCCTAAAATTACGAATCTCCAGAAATCTCAGCAAGTATTTTTTCACCCAAACTGGATGATACTTTCAGGTAATGATCAGTACACTAAGACAACTTAGTTCCCCAAATTTCATTCTTCTATGTTGAAGCGTTCGTTTCTACTAACAGTTTGAATTTTTAGGTTTCACTCTGTTTTCTCCTATATTGATAGATGTATTTGGAACTCTAAATCCAACACGGTTTGTGCTAGCTTCTTGAAACGTGACAAAATAAGGCAGTTTCACGTTCTATCTCTATGTTTTGTTTCCTCTTGATGTAGCCCTAAGCAGTGACTGGCGAGAAACACTTTCATGGAAAGGGGTTCCCAAGCTTCCAAAAATTACGAATCTCCAGAAATCTCAGCAAATATTTTTTCACCCAAACTGGATGATACTTTCAGGTAATGATCAGTACACTAAGCCAACTTGGTTCCCCAAATTTCGTTCTTCTATGGTGAAGCGTTCATTTCCAGTAACAGTTTGAATTTTTAGGTTTCACTCTGTTTTCTCCAATATTGATAGATGTATTTGGAACTCTAAATCCAACACGGTTTGTGCTAGCTTCTTGAAACGTGACAAAATAAGGCAGTTTCACGTTCTATCTCTATGTTTTGTTTCCTCTTGATGTAGCCCTAAGCAGTTACTGGCGAGAAACACTTTCATGGAAAGGGGTTCCCAAGCTTCCAAAAATTACGAATCTCCAGAAATCTCAGCAAATATTTTTTCACCCAAACTGGATGATACTTTCAGGTAATGATCAGTACACTAAGCCGACTTGGTTCCCCAAATTTCGTTCTTCTATGGTGAAGCATTTATTTCCAGTAACAGTTTGAATTTTTAGGTTTCACTCTGTTTTCTCCTATATTGATAGATGTATTTGGAACTCTAAATCCAACACGGTTTGTGCTAGCTTCTTGAAACTTGACAAAATAAAGCAGTTTCATGTTCTATCATTATGTGTTCTTTCCTCTTTAAGTAGCCCTATGCAGTGACTG
Organism: Spermophilus citellus; assembly: GCF_964194105.1. Lineage (NCBI taxonomy): Eukaryota > Metazoa > Chordata > Mammalia > Rodentia > Sciuridae > Spermophilus > Spermophilus citellus. Next base: position 32,524,059 of record NC_138191.1, on the reverse strand, counting down.
GCGAGAAACACTTTCATGGAAAGGGGTTGCCAAGCTTCCTAAAATTACGAATCTCCAGAAATCTCAGCAAGTATTTTTTCACCCAAACTGGATGATACTTTCAGGTAATGATCAGTACACTAAGCCAACTTGGTTCCCCAAATTTCGTTCTTCTATGGTGAAGCGTTCATTTCCAGTAACAGTTTGAATTTTTAGGTTTCACTCTGTTTTCTCCTATATTGATAGATGTATTTGGAACTCTAAATCCAACACGGTTTGTGCTAGCTTCTTGAAACTTGACAAAATAAAGCAGTTTCACCTTCTATCTCTATGTGTTCTTTCCTCTTGAAGTAGGCCTATGCAGTGACTGGCGAGAAACACTTTCATGGAAAGGGGTTGCCAAGCTTCCTAAAATTACGAATCTCCAGAAATCTCAGCCAGTATTTTTGCACCCAAACTGGATGATACTTTCAGGAAATGATCAGTACACTAAGCCAACTTAGTTCCCCAAATTTCATTCTTCTATGTTGAAGCGTTTGTTTCTACTAACAGTTTGAATTTTTAGGTTTCACTCTGTTTTCTCCTATTTTGATAGATGTATTTGGAAGTCTAAATCCAACACGGTTTGTGCTAGCTTCTCGAAACTTGACACAATAAAGTAGTTTCCGGTTCTATCTCTATGTTTTGTTTCCTCTTGATGTAGCCCTAAGCAGTGACTGGCGAGAAACACTTTCATGGAAAGGGGTTGCCAAGCTTCCAAAAATTACGAATCTCCAGAAATCTCAGCAAATATTTTTTCACCCAAACTGATGATACTTTCAGGTAATGATCAGTACACTAAGCCGACTTGGTTCCCCAAATTTCGTTCTTCTATGGTGAAGCGTTCATTTCCAGTAACAGTTTGAATTTTTAGGTTTCACTCTGTTTTCTCCTATATTGATAGATGTATTTGGAACTCTAAATCCAACACGGTTTGTGCTAGCTTCTTGAAACTTGACAAAATAAAGCAGTTTCACGTTCTATCTCTATGTGTTCTTTCCTCTTGAAGTAGGCCTATGCAGTGACTGGCGAGAAACACTTTCATGGAAAGGGGTTGCCAAGCTTCCTAAAATTACGAATCTCCAGAAATCTCAGCCAGTATTTTTTCACCCAAACTGGATGATACTTTCACGTAACGATCAGTACACTAAGCCAACTTAGTTCCCCAAATTTCAGTCTTCTATGTTGAAGCGTTCGTTTCTACTAACAGTTTGAATTTTTAGGTTTCACTCTGTTTTCTCCTATATTGATAGATGTATTTGGAACTCTAAATCCAACACGGTTTGTGCTAGCTTCTTGAAACGTGACAAAATAAGGCAGTTTCACGTTCTATCTCTATGTTTTGTTTCCTCTTGATGTAGCCTTAAGCAGTGACTGGCGAGAAACACTTTCATGGAAAGGGGTTGCCAAGCTTCCAAAAATTACGAATCTCCAGAAATCTCAGCAAATATTTTTTCACCCAAACTGGATGATACTTTCAGGAAATGATCAGTACACTAAGCCAACTTGGTTCCCCAAATTTCGTTCTTCTATGGTGAAGCGTTCATTTCCAGTAACAGTTTGAATTTTTAGGTTTCACTCTGTTTTCTCCAATATTGATAGATGTATTTGGAACTCTAAATCCAACACGGTTGGTGCTAGCTTCTTGAAACGTGACAAAATAAGGAAGTTTCACGTTCTATCTCTGTGTTTTGTTTCCTCTTGATGTAGCCCTAAGCAGTGACTGGCGAGAAACACTTTCATGGAAAGGGGTTCCCAAGCTTCCAAAAATTACGAATCTCCAGAAATCTCAGCAAATATTTTTTCACCCAAACTGGATGATACTTTCAAGTAATGATCAGTACACTAAGCCGACTTGGTTCCCCAAATTTCGTTCTTCTATGGTGAAGCGTTTATTTCCAGTAACAGTTTGAATTTTTAGGTTTCACTCTGTTTTCTCCTATATTGATAGATGTATTTGGAACTCTAAATCCAACACGGTTTGTGCTAGCTTCTTGAAACTTGACAAAATAAAGCAGTTTCATGTTCTATCTCTATGTGTTCTTTCCTCTTTAAGTAGCCCTATGCAGTGACTGGCGAGAAACACTTTCATGGAAAGGGGTTGCCAAGCTTCCTAAAATTACGAATCTCCAGAAATCTCAGCAAGTATTTTTTCACCCAAACTGGATGATACTTTCAGGTAATGATCAGTACACTAAGCCAACTTAGTTCCCCAAATTTCATTCTTCTATGTTGAAGCGTTCATTTCTACTAAAAGTTTGAATTTTTAGGTTTCACTCTGTTTTCTCCTATATTGATAGATGTATTTGGAACTCTAAATCCAACACGGTTTGTGCTAGCGTCTTGAAACTTGACACAATAAAGTAGTTTCCGGTTCTATCTCTATGTTTTGTTTCCTCTTGATGTAGCCCTAAGCAGTGACTGGCGAGAAACACTTTCATGGAAAGGGGTTCCAGAGTTTCCAAAAATTACGAATCTCCAGAAATCTCAGCAAATATTTTTTCACCCAAACTGGATGATACTTTCAGGTAATGATCAGTACACTAAGCCGACTTGGTTCCCCAAATTTCGTTCTTCTATGGTGAAGCGTTCATTTCCAGTAACAGTTTGAATTTTTAGGTTTCACTCTGTTTTCTCCTATATTGATAGATGTATTTGGAACTCTAAATCCAACACGGTTTGTGCTAGCTTCTTGTAACTTGACAAAATAAAGTAGTTTCACGTTCTATCTCTATGTGTTCTTTCCTCTTGAAGTAGGCCTATGCAGTGACTGGCGAGAAACACTTTCATGGAAAGGGGTTGCCAAGCTTCCTAAAATTACGAATCTCCAGAAATCTCAGCAAGTATTTTTTCACCCAAACTGGATGATACTTTCAGGTAATGATCAGTACACTAAGACAACTTAGTTCCCCAAATTTCATTCGTCTATGTTGAAGCGTTCGTTTCTACTAACAGTTTGAATTTTTAGGTTTCACTCTGTTTTCTCCTATATTGATAGATGTATTTGGAACTCTAAATCCAACACGGTTTGTGCTAGCTTCTTGAAACGTGACAAAATAAGGCAGTTTCACGTTCTATCTCTATGTTTTGTTTCCTCTTGATGTAGCCCTAAGCAGTGACTGGCGAGAAACACTTTCATGGAAAGGGGTTCCCAAGCTTCCAAAAATTACGAATCTCCAGAAATCTCAGCAAATATTTTTTCACCCAAACTGGATGATACTTTCAGGTAATGATCAGTACACTAAGCCAACTTGGTTCCCCAAATTTCGTTCTTCTATGGTGAAGCGTTCATTTCCAGTAACAGTTTGAATTTTTAGGTTTCACTCTGTTTTCTCCAATATTGATAGATGTATTTGGAACTCTAAATCCAACACGGTTTGTGCTAGCTTCTTGAAACGTGACAAAATAAGGCAGTTTCACGTTCTATCTCTATGTTTTGTTTCCTCTTGATGTAGCCCTAAGCAGTTACTGGCGAGAAACACTTTCATGGAAAGGGGTTCCCAAGCTTCCAAAAATTACGAATCTCCAGAAATCTCAGCAAATATTTTTTCACCCAAACTGGATGATACTTTCAGGTAATGATCAGTACACTAAGCCGACTTGGTTCCCCAAATTTCGTTCTTCTATGGTGAAGCATTTATTTCCAGTAACAGTTTGAATTTTTAGGTTTCACTCTGTTTTCTCCTATATTGATAGATGTATTTGGAACTCTAAATCCAACACGGTTTGTGCTAGCTTCTTGAAACTTGACAAAATAAAGCAGTTTCATGTTCTATCTCTATGTGTTCTTTCCTCTTTAAGTAGCCCTATGCAGTGACTGGCGAGAAACACTTTCATGGAAAGGGGTTGCCAAGCTTCCTAAAATTACGAATCTCCAGAAATCTCAGCAAGTATTTTTTCACCCAAACTGGATGATACTTTCAGGTAATGATCAGTACACTAAGGCAACTTAGTTCCCCAAATTTCATTCTTCTATGTTGAAGCGTTCATTTCTACCACCAGTTTGAATTTTTAGGTTTCACTCTGTTTTCTCCTATATTGATAGATGTATTTGGAACTCTAAATCCAACACGGTTTGTGCTAGCTTCTTGAAACTTGACAAAATAAAGCAGTTTCACGTTCTATCTCTATGTGTTCTTTCCTCTTGAAGTAGGCCTATGCAGTGACTGGCGAGAAACACTTTCATGGAAAGGGGTTGCCAAGCTTCCTAAAATTACGAATCTCCAGAAATCTCAGCAAGTATTTTTTCACCCAAACTGAATGATACTTTCAGGTAATGATCAGTACACTAAGCCAACTTAGTTCCCCAAATTTCATTCTTCTATGTTGAAGCGTTCGTTTCTACTAACAGTTTGAATTTTTAGGTTTCACTCTGTTTTCTCCTATATTGATAGATGTATTTGGAACTCTAAATCCAACACGGTTTGTGCTAGCTTCTTGAAACTTGACCAAATAAAGCAGTTTCACGTTCGATCTCTATGTGTTATTTCCTGTTGAAGTAGGCCTATGCAGTGACTGGCGAGAAACACTTTCATGGAAAGGGGTTGCCAAGCTTCCTAAAATTACGAATCTCCAGAAATCTCAGCCAGTATTTTTGCACCCAAACTGGATGATACTTTCAGGTAATGATCAGTACACTAAGCCGACTTGGTTCCCCAAATTTCGTTCTTCTATGGTGAAGCGTTCATTTCCAGTAACAGTTTGAATTTTTAGGTTTCACTCTGTTTTCTCCTATATTGATAGATGTATTTGGAACTCTAAATCCAACACGGTTTGTGCTAGCTTCTTGAAACTTGACAAAATAAAGCAGTTTCATGTTCTATCTCTATGTGTTCTTTCCTCTTTAAGTAGCCCTATGCAGTGACTGGCGAGAAACACTTTCATGGAAAGGGGTTGCCAAGCTTCCTAAAATTACGAATCTCCAGAAATCTCAGCAAGTATTTTTTCACCCAAACTGGATGATACTTTCAGGTAATGATCAGTACACTAAGCCAACTTAGTTCCCCAAATTTCATTCTTCTATGTTGAAGCGTTCATTTCTACTAACAGTTTGAATTTTTAGGTTTCACTCTGTTTTCTCCTATATTGATAGATGTATTTGGAACTCTAAATCCAACACGGTTTGTGCTAGCGTCTTGAAACTTGACACAATAAAGTAGTTTCCGGTTCTATCTCTATGTTTTGTTTCCTCTTGATGTAGCCCTAAGCAGTGACTGGCGAGAAACACTTTCATGGAAAGGGGTTCCAGAGTTTCCAAAAATTACGAATCTCCAGAAATCTCAGCAAATATTTTTTCACCCAAACTGGATGATACTTTCAGGTAATGATCAGTACACTAAGCCGACTTGGTTCCCCAAATTTCGTTCTTCTATGGTGAAGCGTTCATTTCCAGTAACAGTTTGAATTTTTAGGTTTCACTCTGTTTTCTCCTATATTGATAGATGTATTTGGAACTCTAAATCCAACACGGTTTGTGCTAGCTTCTTGTAACTTGACAAAATAAAGTAGTTTCACGTTCTATCTCTATGTGTTCTTTCCTCTTGAAGTAGGCCTATGCAGTGACTGGCGAGAAACACTTTCATGGAAAGGGGTTGCCAAGCTTCCTAAAATTACGAATCTCCAGAAATCTCAGCAAGTATTTTTTCACCCAAACTGGATGATACTTTCAGGTAATGATCAGTACACTAAGACAACTTAGTTCCCCAAATTTCATTCGTGTATGTTGAAGCGTTCGTTTCTACTAACAGTTTGAATTTTTAGGTTTCACTCTGTTTTCTCCTATATTGATAGATGTATTTGGAACTCTAAATCCAACACGGTTTGTGCTAGCTTCTTGAAACGTGACAAAATAAGGCAGTTTCACGTTATATCTCTATGTTTTGTTTCCTCTTGATGTAGCCCTAAGCAGTGACTGGCGAGAAACACTTTCATGGAAAGGGGTTCCCAAGCTTCCAAAAATTACGAATCTCCAGAAATCTCAGCAAATATTTTTTCACCCAAACTGGATGATACTTTCAGGTAATGATCAGTACACTAAGCCAACTTGGTTCCCCAAATTTCGTTCTTCTATGGTGAAGCGTTCATTTCCAGTAACAGTTTGAATTTTTAGGTTTCACTCTGTTTTCTCCAATATTGATAGATGTATTTGGAACTCTAAATCCAACACGGTTTGTGCTAGCTTCTTGAAACGTGACAAAATAAGGCAGTTTCACGTTCTATCTCTATGTTTTGTTTCCTCTTGATGTAGCCCTAAGCAGTTACTGGCGAGAAACACTTTCATGGAAAGGGGTTCCCAAGCTTCCAAAAATTACGAATCTCCAGAAATCTCAGCAAATATTTTTTCACCCAAACTGGATGATACTTTCAGGTAATGATCAGTACACTAAGCCGACTTGGTTCCCCAAATTTCGTTCTTCTATGGTGAAGCATTTATTTCCAGTAACAGTTTGAATTTTTAGGTTTCACTCTGTTTTCTCCTATATTGATAGATGTATTTGGAACTCTAAATCCAACACGGTTTGTGCTAGCTTCTTGAAACTTGACAAAATAAAGCAGTTTCATGTTCTATCTCTATGTGTTCTTTCCTCTTTAAGTAGCCCTATGCAGTGACTGGCGAGAAACACTTTCATGGAAAGGGGTTGCCAAGCTTCCTAAAATTACGAATCTCCAGAAATCTCAGCAAGTATTTTTTCACCCAAACTGGATGATACTTTCAGGTAATGATCAGTACACTAAGGCAACTTAGTTCCCCAAATTTCATTCTTCTATGTTGAAGCGTTCATTTCTACCAACAGTTTGAATTTTTAGGTTTCACTCTGTTTTCTCCTATATTGATAGATGTATTTGGAACTCTAAATCCAACACGGTTTGTGCTAGCTTCTTGAAACTTGACAAAATAAAGCAGTTTCACGTTCTATCTCTATGTGTTCTTTCCTCTTGAAGTAGGCCTATGCAGTGACTGGCGAGAAACACTTTCATGGAAAGGGGTTGCCAAGCTTCCTAAAATTACGAATCTCCAGAAATCTCAGCAAGTATTTTTTCACCCAAACTGAATGATACGTTCAGGTAATGATCAGTACACTAAGACAACTTAGTTCCCCAAATTTCATTCTTCTATGTTGAACCGTTCGTTTCTACTAACAGTTTGAATTTTTAGGTTTCACTCTGTTTTCTCCTATATTGATAGATGTATTTGGAACTCTAAATCCAACACGGTTTGTGCTAGCTTCTTGAAACTTGACACAATAAAGTAGTTTCCGGTTCTATCTCTATGTTTTGTTTCCTCTTGATGTAGCCCTAAGCAGTGACTGGCGAGAAACACTTTCATGGAAAGGGTTTCCCAAGCTTCCAAAAATTACGAATCTCCAAAGTCTCAGCAAATATTTTTTCACCCAAACTGGATGATACTTTCAGGTAATGATCAGTACACTAAGCCGACTTGGTTCCCCAAATTTCGTTCTTCTATGGTGAAGCGTTCATTTCCAGTAACAGTTTGAATTTTTAGGTTTCACTCTGTTTTCTCCTATATTGATAGATGTATTTGGAACTCTAAATCCAACACGGTTTGTGCTAGCTTCTTGAAACTTGACAAAATAAAGCAGTTTCACGTTCTATCTCTATGTGTTCTTTCCTCTTGAAGTAGGCCTATGCAGTGACTGGCGAGAAACACTTTCATGGAAAGGGGTTGCCAAGCTTCCTAAAATTACGAATCTCCAGAAATCTCAGCAAGTATTTTTTCACCCAAACTGAATGATACTTTCAGGTAATGATCAGTACACTAAGCCAACTTAGTTCCCCAAATTTCATTCTTCTATGTTGAAGCGTTCGTTTCTACTAACAGTATGAATTTAGAGGTTTCACTCTGTTTTCTCCTATATTGATAGATGTATTTGGAACTCTAAATCCAACACGGTTTGTGCTAGCTTCTTGACACTTGACACAATAAAGTAGTTTCCAGTTCTATCTCTATGTTTTGTTTCCTCTTGATGTAGCCCTAAGCAGTGACTAGCGAGAAACACTTTCATGGAAAGGGGTTGCCAAGCTTCCAAAAATTACGAATCTCCAGAAATCTCAGCAAATATTTTTTCACCCAAACTGGATGATACTTTCAGGTAATGATCAGTACACTAAGCCGACTTGGTTCCCCAAATTTCGTTCTTCTATGGTGAAGCGTTCATTTCCAGTAACAGTTTGAATTTTTGGGTTTCACTCTGTTTTCTCCTATATTGATAGATGTATTTGGAACTCTAAATCCAACACGGTTTGTGCTACCTTCTTGAAACTTGACAAAATAAAGCAGTATCACGTTCTATCTCTATGTGTTCTTTCCTCTTGAAGTAGGCCTATTCAGTGACTGGCGAGAAACACTTTCATGGAAAGGGGTTGCCAAGCTTCCTAAAATTACGAATCTCCAGAAATCTCAGCAAGTATTTTTTCACCCAAACTGGATGATACTTTCAGGTAATGATCAGAACACTAAGACAACTTAGTTCCCCAAATTTCATTCTTCTATGTTGAAGCGTTCGTTTCTACTAACAGTTTGAATTTTTAGGTTTCACTCTGTTTTCTCCTATATTGATAGATGTATTTGGAACTCTAAATCCAACACGGTTTGTGCTAGCTTCTTGAAACTTGACACAATAAAGTAGTTTCCGGTTCTATCTCTATGTTTTGTTTCCTCTTGATGTAGCCCTAAGCAGTGACTGGCGAGAAACACTTTCATGGAAAGGGGTTCCCAAGCTTTTAAAAATTACGAATCTCCAGAAATCTCAGCAAATATTTTTTCACCCAAACTGGATGATACTTTCAGGTAATGATCAGTACACTAAGCCGACTTGGTTCCCCAAATTTCGTTCTTCTATGGTGAAGCGTTCATTTCCAGTAACAGTTTGAATTTTTAGGTTTCACTCTGTTTTCTCCTATATTGATAGATGTATTTGGAACTCTAAATCCAACACGGTTTGTGCTAGCTTCTTGAAACTTGACAAAATAAAGTAGTTTCACGTTCTATCTCTATGTGTTCTTTCCTCTTGAAGTAGGCCTATGCAGTGACTGGCGAGAAACACTTTCATGGAAAGGGGTTGCCAAGCTTCCGAAAATTACGAATCTCCAGAAATCTCAGCAAGTATTTTTTCACCCAAACTGGATGATACTTTCAGGTAATGATCAGTACACTAAGCCAACTTAGTTCCCCAAATTTCATTTTTCTATGTTGAAGCGTTCGTTTCTACTAACAGTTTGAATTTTTAGGTTTCACTCTGTTTTCTCCTATATTGATAGATGTATTTGGAACTCTAAATCCAACACGGTTTGTGCTAGCTTCTTGAAACTTGACACAATAAAGTAGTTTCCGGTTCTATCTCTATGTGTTGTTTCCTCTTGATGTAGCCCTAAGCAGTGACTGGCGAGAAAAACTTTCATGGAAAGGGGTTCCCAAGCTTTTAAAAATTACGAATCTCCAGAAATCTCAGCAAATATTTTTTCACCCAAACTGGATGATACTTTCAGGTAATGATCAGTACACTAAGCCGACTTGGTTCCCCAAATTTCGTTCTTCTATGGTGAAGCGTTCATTTCCAGTAACAGTTTGAATTTTTAGGTTTCACTCTGTTTTCTCCTATATTGATAGATGTATTTGGAACTCTAAATCCAACACGGTTTGTGCTAGCTTCTTGAAACTTGACAAAATAAAGCAGTTTCACGTTCGATCTCTATGTGTTATTTCCTCTTGAAGTAGGCCTATGCAGTGACTGGCGAGAAACACTTTCATGGAAAGGGGTTGCCAAGCTTCCTAAAATTACGAATCTCCAGAAATCTCAGCCAGTATTTTTGCACCCAAACTGGATGATACTTTCAGGTAATGATCAGTACACTAAGCCAACTTAGTTCCCCAAATTCCATTCTTCTATGTTGAAGCGTTCGTTTCTACTAACAGTTTGAATTTTTAGGTTTCACTCTGTTTTCTCCTATATTGATAGATGTATTTGGAACTCTAAATCCAACACGGTTTGTGCTAGCTTCTCGAAACTTAACACAATAAAGTAGTTTCCGGTTCTATCTCTATGTTTTGTTTCCTCTTGATGTAGCCCTAAGCAGTGACTGGCGAGAAACACTTTCATGGAAAGGGGTTCCAGAGTTTCCAAAAATTATGAATCTCCAGAAATCTCAGCAAATATTTTTTCACCCAAACTGGATGATACTTTCAGGTAATGATCAGTACACTAAGCCGACTTGGTTCCCCAAATTTCGTTCTTCTATGGTGAAGCGTTCATTTCCAGTAACAGTTTGAATTTTTAGGTTTCACTCTGTTTTCTCCTATATTGATAGATGTATTTGGAACTCTAAATCCAACACGGTTTGTGCTAGCTTCTTGAAACTTGACAAAATAAAGTAGTTTCACGTTCTATCTCTATGTGTTCTTTCCTCTTGAAGTAGGCCTATGCAGTGACTGGCGAGAAACACTTTCATGGAAAGGGGTTGCCAAGCTTCCGAAAATTACGAATCTCCAGAAATCTCAGCAAGTATTTTTTCACCCAAACTGGATGATACTTTCAGGTAACGATCAGTACACTAAGCCAACTTAGTTCCCCAAATTTCATTCTTCTATGTTGAAGCGTTCATTTCTACCAACAGTTTGAATTTTTAGGTTTCACTCTGTTTTCTCCTATATTGATAGATGTATTTGGAACTCTAAATCCAACACGGTTTGTGCTAGCTTCTTGAAACTTGACAAAATAAAGCAGTTTCACGTTCTATCTCTATGTGTTCTTTCCTCTTGAAGTAGGCCTATGCAGTGACTGGCGAGAAACACTTTCATGGAAAGGGGTTGCCAAGCTTCCTAAAATTACGAATCTCCAGAAATCTCAGCAAGTATTTTTTCACCCAAACTGAATGATACTTTCAGGTAATGATCAGTACACTAAGCCAACTTAGTTCCCCAAATTTCATTCTTCTATGTTGAACCGTTCGTTTCTACTAACAGTTTGAATTTTTAGGTTTCACTCTGTTTTCTCCTATATTGATAGATGTATTTGGAACTCTAAATCCAACACGGTTTGTGCTAGCTTCTTGAAACTTGACACAATAAAGTAGTTTCCGGTTCTATCTCTATGTTTTGTTTCCTCTTGATGTAGCCCTAAGCAGTGACTGGCGAGAAACACTTTCATGGAAAGGGTTTCCCAAGCTTCCAAAAATTACGAATCTCCAAAGTCTCAGCAAATATTTTTTCACCCAAACTGGATGATACTTTCAGGTAATGATCAGTACACTAAGCCGACTTGGTTCCCCAAATTTCGTTCTTCTATGGTGAAGCGTTCATTTCCAGTAACAGTTTGAATTTTTAGGTTTCACTCTGTTTTCTCCTATATTGATAGATGTATTTGGAACCCTAAATCCAACACGGTTTGTGCTAGCTTCTTGAAACTTGACAAAATAAAGCAGTTTCACGTTCTATCTCTATGTTTTTTTTCCTCTTGAAGTAGCCCTAAGCAGTGACTGGCGGAAACACTTTCATGGAAAGGGGTTGCCAAGCTTCCTAAAATTAAGAATCTCCAGAAATCTCAGCAAGTATTTTTTCACCCAAACTGGATGATACTTTCAGGTAATGATCAGTACAATAAGCCAACTTGGTTCCCCAAATTTCATTCTTCTATGTTGAAGCGTTCGTTTCTACTAACAGTTTCAATTTTTAGGTTTCACTCTGTTTTCTCCTATATTGATAGATGTATTTGGAACCCTAAATCCAACACGGTTTGTGCTAGCTTCTTGAAACTTGACACAATAAAGGAGTTTCAGATTCTATCTCTATGTTTTGTTTCCTCTTGATGTAGCCCTAAGCAGTGACTGGCGAGAAACACTTTCATGGAAAGGGGTTGCCAAGCTTCCTAAAATTACGAATCTCCAGAAATCTCAGCAAGTATTTTTTCACCCAAACTGGATGATACTTTCACGTAACGATCAGTACACTAAGCCAAGTTAGTTTCCCAAATTTCATTCTTCTATGTTGAAGCGTTCGTTTCTACTAACAGTTTGAATTTTTAGGTTTCACTCTGTTTTCTCCTATATTGATAGATGTATTTGGAACTCTAAATCCAACACGGTTTGTGCTAGCTTCTTGAAACTTGACAAAATAAAGCAGTTTCACGTTCTATCTCTATGTGTTGTTTCCTCTTGATGTAGCCCTAAGCAGTGACTGGCGAGAAACACTTTCATGGAAAGGGGTTCCCAAGCTTCCAAAAATTACGAATCTCCAGAAATCTCAGCAAATGTTTTTTCACCCAATCTGGATGATACTTTCAGGTAATGGTCAGTACACTAAGCCGACTTGGTTCCCCAAATTTCGTTCTTGTATGGTGAAGCGTTCATTTCCAGTAACATTTTGAATTTTTAGGTTTCACTCTGTTTTCTCCTATATTGATAAATGTATTTGGAACTCTAAATCCAACACGGTTTGTGCTAGCTTCTTGAAACTTGACAAAATAAAGCAGTTTCACGTTCTATCTCTATGTTTTTTTTCCTCTTGAAGTAGCCCTAAGCAGTGACTGGCGGAAACACTTTCATGGAAAGGGGTTTCCAAGCTTCCTAAAATTACGAATCTCCAGAAATCTCAGCAAGTATTTTTTCACCCAAACTGGATGATACTTTCAGGTAATGATCAGTACAATAAGCCAACTTGGTTCCCCAAATTTCATTCTTCTATGTTGAAGCGTTCGTTTCTACTAACAGTTTCAATTTTTAGGTTTCACTCTGTTTTCTCCTATATTGATAGATGTATTTGGAACTCTAAATCCAACACGGTTTGTGCTAGCTTCTTGAAACTTGACAAAATAAAGCAGTTTCACGTTCTATCTCTATGTGTTCTTTCCTCTTGAAGTAGCCCTATGCAGTGACTGGCGAGAAACACTTTCATGGAAAGGGGTTGCCAAGCTTCCTAAAATTACGAATCTCCAGAAATCTCAGCAAGTATTTTTTCACCCAAACTGGATGATACTTTCACGGAACGATCAGTACACTAAGCCAACTTAGTTTCCCAAATTTCATTCTTCTATGTTGAAGCGTTCGTTTCTACTAACAGTTTGAATTTTTAGGTTTCACTCTGTTTTCTCCTATATTGATAGATGTATTTGGAACTCTAAATCCAACACGGTTTGTGCTAGCTTCTTGAAACTTGACACAATAAAGGAGTTTCAGATCCTATCTCTATGTTTTGTTTCCTCTTGATGTAGCCCTAAGCAGTGACTGGCGAGAAACACTTTCATGGAAAGGGGTTGCCAAGCTTCCTAAAATTACGAATCTCCAGAAATCTCAGCAAGTATTTTTTCACCCAAACTGGATGATACTTTCACGTAACGATCAGTACACTAAGCCAACTTAGTTTCCCAAATTTCATTCTTCTATGTTGAAGCGTTCGTTTCTAGTAACAGTTTGAATTTTTAGGTTTCACTCTGTTTTCTCCTATATTGATAGATGTATTTGGAACTCTAAATCCAACATGGTTTGTGCTAGCTTCTTGAAACTTGACAAAATAAAGCAGTTTCACGTTCTATCTCTATGTGTTGTTTCCTCTTGATGTAGCCCTAAGCAGTGACTGGCGAGAAACACTTTCATGGAAAGGGGTTCCCAAGCTTCCAAAAATTACGAATCTCCAGAAATCTCAGCAAATATTTTTTTACCCAAACTGGATGATACTTTCAGGTAATGGTCAGTACACTAAGCCAACTTGGTTCCCCAAATTTCGTTCTTCTATGGTGAAGCGTTCATTTCCAGTAACAGTTTGAATTTTTAGGTTTCACTCTGTTTTCTCCTATATTGATAAATGTATTTGGAACTCTAAATCCAACACGGTTTGTGCTAGCTTCTTGAAACTTGACAAAATAAAGCAGTTTCACGTTCTATCTCTATGTTTTTTTTCCTCTTGAAGTAGCCCTAAGCAGTGACTGGCGGAAACACTTTCATGGAAAGGGGTTGCCAAGCTTCCTAAAATTACGAATCTCCAGAAATCTCAGCAAGTATTTTTTCACCCAAACTGGATGATACTTTCACGTAACGATCAGTACACTAAGCCAACTTAGTTTCCCAAATTTCATTCTTCTATGTTGAAGAGTTCGTTTCTACTAACAGTTTGAATTTTTAGGTTTCACTCTGTTTTCTCCTATATTGATAGATGTATTTGGAACTCTAAATCCAACAAGGTTTGTGCTAGCTTCTTGAAACTTGACACAATAAAGGAGTTTCAGATTCTATCTCTATGTTTTGTTTCCTCTTGATGTAGCCCTAAGCAGTGACTGGCGAGAAACACTTTCATGGAAAGGGGTTGCCAAGCTTCCTAAAATTACGAATCTCCAGAAATCTCAGCAAGTATTTTTTCACCCAAACTGGATGATTCTTTCACGTAACGATCAGTACACTAAGCCAACTTAGTTTCCCAAATTTCATTCTTCTATGTTGAAGCGTTCGTTTCTACTAACAGTTTGAATTTTTAGGTTTCACTCTGTTTTCTCCTATATTGATAGATGTATTTGGAACTCTAAATCCAACAGGGTTTGTGCTAGCTTCTTGAAACTTGACAAAATAAAGCAGTTTCACGTTCTATCTCTATGTGTTGTTTCCTCTTGATGTAGCCCTAAGCAGTGACTGGCGAGAAACACTTTCATGGAAAGGGGTTCCCAAGCTTCCAAAAATTACGAATCTCCAGAAATCTCAGCAAATATTTTTTCACCCAAACTGGATGATACTTTCAGGTAATGGTCAGTACACTAAGCCGACTTGGTTCCCCAAATTTCGTTCTTCTATGGTGAAGCGTTCATTTCCAGTAACGGTTTGAATTTTTAGGTTTCACTCTGTTTTCTCCTATATTGATAAATGTATTTGGAACTCTAAATCCAACACGGTTTGTGCTAGCTTCTTGAAACTTGACAAAATAAAGCAGTTTCACGTTCTATCTCTATGTTTTTTTTCCTCTTGAAGTAGCCCTAAGCAGTGACTGGCGGAAACACTTTCATGGAAAGGGGTTGCCAAGCTTCCTAAAATTACGAATCTCCAGAAATCTCAGCAAGTATTTTTTCACCCAAACTGGATGATACTTTCAGGTAATGATCAGTACAATAAGCCAACTTGGTTCCCCAAATTTCATTCTTCTATGTTGAAGCGTTTGTTTCTACTAACAGTTTGAATTTTTAGGTTTCACTCTGTTTTCTCCTATATTGATAGATGTATTTGGAACTCTAAATCCAACACGGTTTGTGCTAGCTTCTTGAAACTTGACAAAATAAAGCAGTTTCACGTTCTATCTCTATGTGTTCTTTCCTCTTGAAGTAGCCCTATGCAGTGACTGGCGAGAAACACTTTCATGGAAAGGGGTTGCCAAGCTTCCTAAAATTACGAATCTCCAGAAATCTCAGCAAGTATTTTTTCACCCAAACTGGATGATACTTTCACGTAACGATCAGTACACTAAGCCAACTTAGTTTCCCAAATTTCATTATTCTATGTTGAAGAGTTCGTTTCTACTAACAGTTTGAATTTTTAGGTTTCACTCTGTTTTCTCCTATATTGATAGATGTATTTGGAACTCTAAATCCAACACGGTTTGTGCTAGCTTCTTGAAACTTGACACAATAAAGGAGTTTCAGATTCTATCTCTATGTTTTGTTTCCTCTTGATGTAGCCCTAAGCAGTGACTGGCGAGAAACACTTTCATGGAAAGGGGTTGCCAAGCTTCCTAAAATTACGAATCTCCAGAAATCTCAGCAAGTATTTTTTCACCCAAACTGGATGATACTTTCACGTAACGATCAGTACACTAAGCCAAGTTAGTTTCCCAAATTTCATTCTTCTATGTTGAAGCGTTCGTTTCTACTAACAGTTTGAATTTTTAGGTTTCACTCTGTTTTCTCCTATATTGATAGATGTATTTGGAACTCTAAATCCAACACGGTTTGTGCTAGCTTCTTGAAACTTGACAAAATAAAGCAGTTTCACGTTCTATCTCTATGTGTTGTTTCCTCTTGATGTAGCCCTAAGCAGTGACTGGCGAGAAACACTTTCATGGAAAGGGGTTCCCAAGCTTCCAAAAATTACGAATCTCCAGAAATCTCAGCAAATATTTTTTCACCCAATCTGGATGATACTTTCAGGTAATGGTCAGTACACTAAGCCGACTTGGTTCCCCAAATTTCGTTCTTCTATGGTGAAGCGTTCATTTCCAGTAACATTTTGAATTTTTAGGTTTCACTCTGTTTTCTCCTATATTGATAAATGTATTTGGAACTCTAAATCCAACACGGTTTGTGCTAGCTTCTTGAAACTTGACAAAATAAAGCAGTTTCACGTTCTATCTCTATGTTTTTTTTCCTCTTGAAGTAGCCCTAAGCAGTGACTGGCGGAAACACTTTCATGGAAAGGGGTTGCCAAGCTTCCTAAAATTACGAATCTCCAGAAATCTCAGCAAGTATTTTTTCACCCAAACTGGATGATACTTTCAGGTAATGATCAGTACAATAAGCCAACTTGGTTCCCCAAATTTCATTCTTCTGTGTTGAAGCGTTCGTTTCTACTAACAGTTTCAATTTTTAGGTTTCACTCTGTTTTCTCCTATATTGATAGATGTATTTGGAACTCTAAATCCAACACGGTTTGTGCTAGCTTCTTGAAACTTGACAAAATAAAGCAGTTTCACGTTCTATCTCTATGTGTTCTTTCCTCTTGAAGTAGCCCTATGCAGTGACTGGCGAGAAACACTTTCATGGAAAGGGGTTGCCAAGCTTCCTAAAATTACGAATCTCCAGAAATCTCAGCAAGTATTTTTTCACCCAAACTGGATGATACTTTCACGTAACGATCAGTACACTAAGCCAACTTAGTTTCCCAAATTTCATTCTTCTATGTTGAAGCGTTCGTTTCTACTAACAGTTTGAATTTTTAGGTTTCACTCTGTTTTCTCCTATATTGATAGATGTATTTGGAACTCTAAATCCAACACGGTTTGTGCTAGCTTCTTGAAACTTGACACAATAAAGGAGTTTCAGATTCTATCTCTATGTTTTGTTTCCTCTTGATGTAGCCCTAAGCAGTGACTGGCGAGAAACACTTTCATGGAAAGGGGTTGCCAAGCTTCCTAAAATTACGAATCTCCAGAAATCTCAGCAAGTACTTTTTCACCCAAACTGGATGATACTTTCACGTAACGATCAGTACACTAAGCCAACTTAGTTTCCCAAATTTCATTCTTCTATGTTGAAGCGTTCGTTTCTACTAACAGTTTGAATTTTTAGGTTTCACTCTGTTTTCTCCTATATTGATAGATGTATTTGGAACTCTAAATCCAACATGGTTTGTGCTAGCTTCTTGAAACTTGACAAAATAAAGCAGTTTCACGTTCTATCTCTATGTGTTGTTTCCTCTTGATGTAGCCCTAAGCAGTGACTGGCGAGAAACACTTTCATGGAAAGGGGTTCCCAAGCTTCCAAAAATTACGAATCTCCAGAAATCTCAGCAAATATTTTTTTACCCAAACTGGATGATACTTTCAGGTAATGGTCAGTACACTAAGCCAACTTGGTTCCCCAAATTTCGTTCTTCTATGTTGAAGCGTTCATTTCCAATAACAGTTTGAATTTTTAGGTTTCACTCTGTTTTCTCCTATATTGATAAATGTATTTGGAACTCTAAATCCAACACGGTTTGTGCTAGCTTCTTGAAACTTGACAAAATAAAGCAGTTTCACGTTCTATCTCTATGTTTTTTTTCCTCTTGAAGTAGCCCTAAGCAGTGACTGGCGAGAAACACTTTCATGGAAAGGGGTTGCCAAGCTTCCTAAAATTACGAATCTCCAGAAATCTCAGCAAGTATTTTTTCACCCAAACTCGATGATACTTTCAGGTAATGATCAGTACAATAAGCCAACTTGGTTCCCCAAATTTCATTCTTCTATGTTGAAGCGTTCGTTTCTACTAACAGTTTGAATTTTTAGGTTTCACTCTGTTTTCTCCTATATTGATAGATGTATTTGGAACTCTAAATCCAACACGGTTTGTGCTAGCTTCTTGAAACTTGACAAAATAAAGCAGTTTCACGTTCTATCTCTATGTGTTCTTTCCTCTTGAAGTAGGCCTATGCAGTGACTGGCGAGAAACACTTTCATGGAAAGGGGTTGCCAAGCTTCCTAAAATTACGAATCTCCAGAAATCTCAGCAAGTATTTTTTCACCCAAACTGGATAATACATTCAGGTTATGATCAGTACACTAAACCGACTGGGTTCCCCAAATTTCGTTCTTCTATGGTGAAGCGTTCATTTCCAGTAACAGTTTGAATTTTTAGGTTTCACTCTGTTTTCTCCTATATTGATAGATGTATTTGGAACTCTAAATCCAACACGGTTTTTGCTAGCTTCTGGAAACGTGACAAAATAAAGCAGTTTCACGTTCTATCTCTATGTGTTCTTTCCTCTTGAAGTAGGCCTATGCAGTGACTGGCGAGAAACACTTTCATGGAAAGGGGTTGCCAAGCTTCCTAAAATTACGAATCTCCAGAAATCTCAGCAAGTATTTTTTCACCCAAACTGGATGATACTTTCTGGTAATGATCAGTACACTAAGCCAACTTAGTTCCCCAAATTTCATTCTTCTATGTTGAAGCGTTCGTTTCTACTAACAGTTTGAATTTTTAGGTTTCACTCTGTTTTCTCCCATATTGATAGATGTATTTGGAACTCTAAATCCAACACGGTTTGTGCTAGCTTCTTGAAACTTGACACAATAAAGTAGTTTCAGGTTCTATCTCTATGTTTTGTTTCCTCTTGATGTAGCCCTAAGCAGTGACTGGCAAGAAACACTTTCATGGAAAGGGGTTCCCAAGCTTCCAAAACTTACGAATCTCCAGAAATCTCAGCAAATATTTTTTCACCCAAACTGGATGATACTTTCAGGTAATGATCAGTACACTAAGCTGACTTGGTTCCCCAAATTTCGTTCTTCTATGGTGAAGCGTTCATTTCCAGTAACAGTTTGAATTTTTAGGTTTCACTCTGTTTTCTCCTATATTGATAGATGTATTTGGAACACTAAATCCAACACGGTTTGTGCTAGCTTCTTGAAACTTGACAAAATAAAGCAGTTTCATGTTCTATCTCTATGTGTTCTTTCCTCTTTAAGTAGCCCTATGCAGTGACTGGCGAGAAACACTTTCATGGAAAGGGGTTGCCAAGCTTCCTAAAATTACGAAACTCCAGAAATCTCAGCAAGTATTTTTGAACCCAAACTGGATGATACTTTCAGGTAATGATCAGTACACTAAGCCAACTTAGGTCCCCAAATTTCATTCTTCTATGTTGAAGCGTTCGTTTCTACTAACAGTTTGAATTTTTAGGTTTCACTCTGTTTTCTCCTATATTGATAGATGTATTTGGAACTCTAAATCCAACACGGTTTGTGCTAGCTTCTTGAAACTTGACACAATAAAGTAGTTTCCGGTTCTATCTCTATGTTTTGTTTCCTCTTGATGTAGCCCTAAGCAGTGACTGGCGAGAAACACTTTCATGGAAAGGGGTTCCCAAGCTTCCAAAAATTACGAATCTCCAGAAATCTCAGCAAATAAAAAATTACGAATCTCCAGAAATCTCAGCAAATATTTTTTCACCCAAACTCGATGATACTTTCAGGTAATGATCAGTACACTAAGCTGACTTGGTTCCCCAAATTTCGTTCTTCTATGGTGAAGCGTTCATTTCCAGTAACAGTTTGAATTTTTAGGTTTCACTCTGTTTTCTCCTATATTGATAGATGTATTTGGAACTCTAAATCCAACACGGTTTGTGCTAGCTTCTTGAAACTTGACAAAATAAAGCAGTTTCACGTTCTATCTCTATGTGTTCTTTCCTCTTGAAGTAGGCCTATGCAGTGACTGGCGAGAAACACTTTCATGGAAAGGGGTTGCCAAGCTTCCTAAAATTACGAATCTCCAGAAATCTCAGCAAGTATTTTTTCACCCAAACTGGATGATACTTTCAGGTAATGATCAGTACACTAAGCCAACTTAGTTCCCCAAATTTCATTCTTCTATGTTGAAGCGTTTGTTTCTACTAACAGTTTGAATTTTTAGGTTTCACTCTGTTTTCTCCTATATTGATAGATGTATTTGGAACTCTAAATCCCACACGGTTTGTGCTAGCTTCTTGAAACTTGAGACAATAAAGTAGTTTCAGTTTCTATCTCTATGTTTTGTTTCCTCTTGATGTAGCCCTAAGCAGTGACTGGCGAGAAACACTTTCATGGAAAGGGGTTGCCAAGCTTCCAAAAATTACGAATCTCCAGAAATCTCAGCAAATATTTTTTCACCCAAACTGGATGATACTTTCAGGTAATGATCAGTACACTAAGCCGACTTGGTTCCCCAAATTTTGTTCTTCTATGGTGAAGCGTTCATTTCCAGTAACAGTTTGAATTTTTAGGTTTCACTCTGTTTTCTCCTATATTGATAGATGTATTTGGAACTCTAAATCCAACACGGTTTGTGCTAGCTTCTTGAAACTTGACAAAATAAAGCAGTTTCACGTTCTATCTCTATGTGTTCTTTCCTCTTGAAGTAGGCCTATGCAGTGACTGGCGAGAAACACTTTCATGGAAAGGGGTTGCCAAGCTTCCTAAAATTACGAATCTCCAGAAATCTCAGCAAGTATTTTTTCGCCCAAACTGAATGATACTTTCAGGTAATGATCAGTACACTAAGCCAACTTAGTTCCCCAAATTTCATTCTTCTATGTTGAAGCATTCGTTTCTACTAACAATTTGAATTTTTAGGTTTCACTCTGTTTTCTCCTATATTGATAGATGTATTTGGAACTCTAAATCCAACACGGTTTGTGCTAGCTTCTTGAAACTAGACACAATAAAGTAGTTTCCGGTTCTATCTCTATGTTTTGTTTCCTCTTGATGTAGCCCTAAGCAGTGACTGGCGAGAAACACTTTCATGGAAATGGGTTCCCAAGCTTCCAAAAATTACGAATCTCCAGAAATCTCAGCAAATATTTTTTCACCCAACCTGGATGATACTTTCAGGTAATGATCAGTACACTAAGCCAACTTGGTTCCCCAAATTTCGTTCTTCTATGGTGAAGCGTTCATTTCCAGTAACAGTTTGAATTTTTAGGTTTCACTCTGTTTTCTCCTATATTGATAGATGTATTTGGAACTCTAAATCCAACACGGTTTGTGCTAGCTTCTTGAAACTTGACAAAATAAAGCAGTTTCACCTTCTATCTCTATGTGTTCTTTCCTCTTGAAGTAGGCCTATGCAGTGACTGGCGAGAAACACTTTCATGGAAAGGGGTTGCCAAGCTTCCTAAAATTACGAATCTCCAGAAATCTCAGCCAGTATTTTTGCACCCAAACTGGATGATACTTTCAGGAAATGATCAGTACACTAAGCCAACTTAGTTCCCCAAATTTCATTCTTCTATGTTGAAGCGTTTGTTTCTACTAACAGTTTGAATTTTTAGGTTTCACTCTGTTTTCTCCTATATTGATAGATGTATTTGGAACTCTAAATCCAACACGGTTTGTGCTAGCTTCTCGAAACTTGACACAATAAAGTAGTTTCCGGTTCTATCTCTATGTTTTGTTTCCTCTTGATGTAGCCCTAAGCAGTGACTGGCGAGAGACACTTTCATGGAAAGGGGTTGCCAAGCTTCCAAAAATTACGAATCTCCAGAAATCTCAGCAAATATTTTTTCACCCAAACTGGATGATACTTTCAGGTAATGATCAGTACACTAAGACGACTTGGTTCCCCAAATTTCGTTCTTCTATGGTGAAGCGTTCATTTCCAGTAACAGTTTGAATTTTTAGGTTTCACTCTGTTTTCTCCTATATTGATAGATGTATTTGGAACTCTAAATCCAACACGGTTTCTGCTAGCTTCTTGAAACTTGACAAAATAAAGCAGTTTCACGTTCTATCTCTATGTGTTCTTTCCTCTTGAAGTAGGCCTATGCAGTGACTGGCGAGAAACACTTTCATGGAAAGGGGTTGCCAAGCTTCGTAAAATTACGAATCTCCAGAAATCTCAGCAAGTATTTTTTCACCCAAACTGGATGATACTTTCAGGTAATGATCAGTACACTAAGCCAACTTAGTTCCCCAAATTTCATTCTTCTATGTTGAAGCGTTCGTTTCTACTAACAGTTTGAATTTTTAGGTTTCACTCTGTTTTCTCCTATATTGATAGATGTATTTGCAACTCTAAATCCAACACGGTTTGTGCTAGCTTCTTGAAACTTGAGACAATAAAGTAGTTTCAGGTTCTATCTCTATGTTTTGTTTCCTCTTGATGTAGCCCTATGCAGTGACTGGCGAGAAACACTTTCATGGAAAGGGGTTGCCAAGCTTCCTAAAATTACGAATCTCCAGAAATCTCAGCGAGTATTTTTTCACCCAAACTGGATGATACTTTCAGGTAATGATCAGTACACTAAGCCGACTTGGTTCCCCAAATTTCGTTCTTCTATGGTGAAGCGTTCATTTCCAGTAACAGTTTGAATTTTTAGGTTTCACTTTGTTTTCTCCTATATTGATAGATGTATTTGGAACTCTAAATCCAACACGGTTTGTGCTACCTTCTGGATACTTGACAAATAAAGCAGTTTCACGTTCTATCTGTATGTTTTGTTTCCTCTTGATGTAGCCCTAAGCAGTGACTGGCAAGAAACACTTTCATGGAAAGGGGTTCCCAAGCTTCCAAAAATTACGAATCTCCAGAAATCTCAGCAAATATTTTTTCACCCAAACTGGATGATACTTTCAGGTAATGATCAGTGCACTAATCCGACTTGGTTTTCCAAATTTCGTTCTTCTATGGTGAAGCGTTCATTTCCAGTAACAGTTTGAATTTTTAGGTTTCACTCTGTTTTCTCCTATATTGATAGATGTATTTGGAACTCTAAATCCAACACGGTTTGTGCTAGCTTCTGGAAACTTGACAAAATAAAGCAGTTTCACGTTCTATCTCTATGTGTTCTTTCCTCTTGAAGTAGGCCTATGCAGTGACTGGCGAGAAACACTTTCATGGAAAGGGGTTGCCAAGCTTCGTAAAATTACGAATCTCCAGAAATCTCAGCAAGTAGTTTTTCACCCAAACTGGATGATACTTTCAGGTAATGATCAGTACACTAAGCCAACTTAGTTCCCCAAATTTCATTCTTCTATGTTGAAGCGTTCGTTTCTACTAACAGTTTGAATTTTTAGGTTTCACTCTGTTTTCTCCTATATTGATAGATGTATTTGCAACTCTAAATCCAACACGGTTTGTGCTAGCTTCTTGAAACTTGAGACAATAAAGTAGTTTCAGGTTCTATCTCTATGTTTTGTTTCCTCTTGATGTAGCCCTATGCAGTGACTGGCGAGAAACACTTTCATGGAAAGGGGTTGCCAAGCTTCCTAAAATTACGAATCTCCAGAAATCTCAGCGAGTATTTTTTCACCCAAACTGGATGATACTTTCAGGTAATGATCAGTACCCTAAGCCGACTTGGTTCCCCAAATTTCGTTCTTCTATTGTGAAGCGTTCATTTCCAGTAACAGTTTGAATTTTTAGGTTTCACTCTGTTTTCTCCTATATTGATAGATGTATTTGGAACTCTAAATCCAACACGGTTTGTGCTAGCTTCTTGAAACTTGACAAATAAAGCAGTTTCACGTTCTATCTCCACGTTTTGTTTCCTCTTGATGTAGCCCTAAGCAGTGACTGGCGAGAAACACTTTCATGGAAAGGGGTTCCCAAGCTTCCAAAAATTACGAATCTCCAGAAATCTCAGCAAATATTTTTTCACCCAAACTGGATGATACTTTCAGGTAATGATCAGTGCACTAATCCGACTTGGTTCCCCAAATTTCGTTCTTCTATGGTGAAGCATTCATTTCCAGTAACAGTTTGAATTTTTAGGTTTCACTCTGTTTTCTCCTATATTCATAGATGTATTTGGAACTCTAAATCCAACACGGTTTGTGCTAGCTTCTGGAAACTTGACAAAATAAAGCAGTTTCACGTTCTATCTCTATGTGTTCTTTCCTCTTGAAGTAGGCCTATGCAGTGACTGACGAGAAACACTTTCATGGAAAGGGGTTGCCAAGCTTCCTAAAATTACGAATCTCCAGAAATCTCAGCAAGTATTTTTTCACCCAAACTAGATGATACTTTCAGGTAATGATCAGTACACTAAGACAACTTAGTTCCCCAAATTTCATTCTTCTATGTTGAAGCGTTCGTTTCTACTAACAGTTTGAATTTTTAGGTTTCACTCTGTTTTCTCCTATATTGATAGATGTATTTGGAACTCTAAATCCAACACGGTTTGTGCTAGCTTCTTGAAACTTGAGACAATAAAGTAGTTTCAGGTTCTATCTCTATGTTTTGTTTCCTCTTGATGTAGCCCTAAGCAGTGACTGGCGAGAAACACTTTCATGGAAAGGGGTTGCCAAGGTTCCAAAAATTACGAATCTCCAGAAATCTCAGCAAATATTTTTTCACCCAAACTGGATGATACTTTCAGGTAATGATCAGTACCCTAAGCCGACTTGGTTCCCCAAATTTCGTTCTTCTATGGTGAAGCATTCATTTCCAGTAACACTTTGAATTTTTAGGTTTCACTCTGTTTTCTCCTATATAGATAGATGTATTTGGAACTCTAAATCCAACACGGTTTCTGCTAGCTTCTTGAAACTTGACCAAATAAAGCAGTTTCACGTTCTATCTCTATGTTTTGTTTCCTCTTGATGTAGCCCTAAGCAGTGACTGGCGAGAAACACTTTCATGGAAAGGGGTTGCCAAGCTTCCAAAAATTACGAATCTCCAGAAATCTCAGCAAATATTTTTTCACCCAAACTGGATGACACTTTCAGGTAATGATCAGTACACTAAGCCGACTTGGTTCCCCAAATTTCGTTCTTCTATTTTGAAGCGTTCATTTCCAGTAACAGTTTGAATTTTTAGGTTTCACTCTGTTTTCTCCTATATTGATAGATGTATTTGGAACTCTAAATCCAACACGGTTTGTGCTACCTTCTGGATACTTGACAAAATAAAGCATTTTCACGTTCTGTCTCTATTTGTTCTTTCCTCTTGAAGTAGGCCTATGCAGTGACTGGCGAGAAACACTTTCATGGAAAGGGGTTGCCTTACTTCCTAACATTACGAATCTCCAGAAATCTCAGCAAGTATTTTTTCACCCAAACTGGATGATACTTTCAGGTAATGATCAGTACACTAAGCCAACTTAGTTCCCCAAATTTCATTCTTCTATGTTGAAGCGTTCGTTTCTACTAACAGTTTGAATTTTTAGGTTTCACTCTGTTTTCTCCCATATTGATAGATGTATTTGGAACTCTAAATCCAACACGGTTTGTGCTAGCTTCTTGAAACTTGACACAATAAAATAGTTTCAGGTTCTATCTCTATGTTTTGTTTCCTCTTGATGTAGCCCTAAGCAGGACTGGCGAGAAACACTTTCATGGAAAGGGGTTCCCAAGCTTCCAAAACTTACGAATCTCCAGAAATCTCAGCAAATATTTTTTCACCCAAACTGGATGATACTTTCAGGTAATGATCAGTACACTAAGCCGACTTGGTTCCCCAAATTTCGTTCTTCTATGGTGAAGCGTTCATTTCCAGTAACAGTTTGAATTTTTAGGTTTCACTCTGTTTTCTCCTATATTGATAGATGTATTTGGAACACTAAATCCAACACGGTTTGTGCTAGCTTCTTGAAACTTGACAAAATAAAGCAGTTTCACGTTCTACCTCTATGTTTCGTTTCCTCTTGATGTAGCCCTAAGCAGTGACTGGCGAGAAACTCTTTCATGGAAAGGGGTTGCCAAGCTTCCTAAAATTACGAAACTCCAGAAATCTCAGCAAGTATTTTTGAACCCAAACTGGATGATACTTTCAGGTAATGATCAGTACACTAAGCCAACTTAGTTCCCCAAATTTCATTCTTCTATGTTGAAGCGTTCATTTCTACTAACAGTTTGAATTTTTAGGTTTCACTCTGTTTTCTCCTATATTGATAGATGTATTTGGAACTCTAAATCCAACACGGTTTGTGCTAGCTTCTTGAAACTTGACAAAATAAAGCAGTTTCACGTTCTATCTCTATATGTTCTTTCCTCTTGAAGTAGGCCTATGCAGTGACTGGCGAGAAACACTTTCATGGAAAGGGGTTGCCAAGCTTCCTAAAATTACGAATCTCCAGAAATCTCAGCAAGTATTTTTTCACCCAAACTGAATGATACTTTCAGGTAATGATCAGTACACTAAGCCAACTTAGGTCCCCAAATTTCATTCTTCTATGTTGAAGCGTTCGTTTCTACTAACAGTTTGAATTTTTAGGTTTCACTCTGTTTTCTCCTATATTGATAGATGTATTTGGAACTCTAAATCCAACACGGTTTGTGCTAGCTTCTTGAAACTTGACACAATAAAGTAGTTTCCGGTTCTATCTCTATGTTTTGTTTCCTCTTGATGTAGCCCTAAGCAGTGACTGGCGAGAAACACTTTCATGGAAAGGGGTTCCAGAGTTTCCAATAATTACGAATCTCCAGAAATCTCAGCAAATATTTTTTCACCCAAACTGGATGATAAATTCAGGTAATGATCAGTACACTAAGCCAACTTGGTTCCCCAAATTTCGTTCTTCTATGGTGAAGCGTTCATTTCCAGTAACAGTTTGAATTTTTAGGTTTCACTCTGTTTTCTCCTATATTGATAGATGTATTTGGAACTCTAAATCCAACACGGTTTGTGCTAGCTTCTTGAAACTTGACAAAATAAAGCAGTTTCACGTTCTATCTCTATGTGTTCTTTCCTCTTGAAGTAGGCCTATGCAGTGACTGGCGAGAAACACTTTCATGGAAAGGGGTTGCCAAGCTTCCTAAAATTACGAATCTTCAGAAATCTCAGCAAGTATTTTTTCACCCAAACTGGATGATACTTTCAGGTAATGATCAGTACACTAAGACAACTTAGTTCCCCAAATTTCATTCTTCTATGTTGAAGCGTTCGTTTCTACTAACAGTTTGAATTTTTAGGTTTCACTCTGTTTTCTCCTATATTGATAGATGTATTTGGAACTCTAAATCCAACACGGTTTGTGCTAGCTTCTTGAAACTTGACACAATAAAGTAGTTTCCGGTTCTATCTCTATGTTTTGTTTCCTCTTGATGTAGCCCTAAGCAGTGACTGGCGAGAAACACTTTCATGGAAAGGGGTTCCCAAGCTTCCAAAAATTACGAATCTCCAGAAATCTCAGCAAATAAAAAATTACGAATCTCCAGAAATCTCAGCAAATATTTTTTCACCCAAACTCGATGATACTTTCAGGTAATGATCAGTACACTAAGCCGACTTGGTTCCCCAAATTTCGTTCTTCTATGGTGAAGCGTTCATTTCCAGTAACAGTTTGAATTTTTAGGTTTCACTCTGTTTTCTCCTATATTGATAGATGTATTTGGAACTCTAAATCCAACACGGTTTGTGCTAGCTTCTTGAAACTTGACAAAATAAAGCAGTTTCACGTTCTATCTCTATGTGTTCTTTCCTCTTGAAGTAGGCCTATGCAGTGACTGGCGAGAAACACTTTCATGGAAAGGGGTTGCCAAGCTTCCTAAAATTACGAATCTCCAGAAATCTCAGCAAGTATTTTTTCACCCAAACTGGATGATACTTTCAGGTAATGATCAGTACACTAAGCCAACTTAGTTCCCCAAATTTCATTCTTCTATGTTGAAGCGTTTGTTTCTACTAACAGTTTGAATTTTTAGGTTTCACTCTGTTTTCTCCTATATTGATAGATGTATTTGGAACTCTAAATCCAACACGGTTTGTGCTAGCTTCTCGAAACTTGACACAATAAAGTAGTTTCCGGTTCTATCTTTATGTTTTGTTTCCTCTTGATGTAGCCCTAAGCAGTGACTGGCGAGAAACACTTTCATGGAAAGGGGTTCCCAAGCTTCCAAAACTTACGAATCTCCAGAAATCTCAGCAAATATTTTTTCACCCAAACTGGATGATACTTTCAGGTAATGATCAGTACACTAAGCCGACTTGGTTCCCCAAATTTCGTTCTTCTATGGTGAAGCGTTCATTTCCAGTAACAGTTTGAATTTTTAGGTTTCACTCTGTTTTCTCCTATATTGATAGATGTATTTGGAACACTAAATCCAACACGGTTTGTGCTAGCTTCTTTAAACTTGACAAAATAAAGCAGTTTCATGTTCTATCTCTATGTGTTCTTTCCTCTTTAAGTAGCCCTATGCAGTGACTGGCGAGAAACACTTTCATGGAAAGGGGTTGCCAAGCTTCCTAAAATTACGAAACTCCAGAAATCTCAGCAAGTATTTTTGAACCCAAACTGGATGATACTTTCAGGTAATGATCAGTACACTAAGCCAACTTAGTTCCCCAAATTTCATTCTTCTATGTTGAAGCGTTCATTTCTACTAACAGTTTGAATTTTTAGGTTTCACTCTGTTTTCTCCTATATTGATAGATGTATTTGGAACTCTAAATCCAACACGGTTTGTGCTAGCTTCTTGAAACTTGACAAAATAAAGCAGTTTCACGTTCTATCTCTATATGTTCTTTCCTCTTGAAGTAGGCCTATGCAGTGACTGGCGAGAAACACTTTCATGGAAAGGGGTTGCCAAGCTTCCTAAAATTACGAATCTCCAGAAATCTCAGCAAGTATTTTTTCACCCAAACTGAATGATACTTTCAGGTAATGATCAGTACACTAAGCCAACTTAGGTCCCCAAATTTCATTCTTCTATGTTGAAGCGTTCGTTTCTACTAACAGTTTGAATTTTTAGGTTTCACTCTGTTTTCTCCTATATTGATAGATGTATTTGGAACTCTAAATCCAACACGGTTTGTGCTAGCTTCTCGAAACTTGACACAATAAAGTAGTTTCCGGTTCTATCTCTATGTTTTGTTTCCTCTTGATGTAGCCCTAAGCAGTGACTGGCGAGAAACACTTTCATGGAAAGGGGTTCCAGAGTTTCCAATAATTACGAATCTCCAGAAATCTCAGCAAATATTTTTTCACCCAAACTGGATGATAAATTCAGGTAATGATCAGTACACTAAGCCGACTTGGTTCCCCAAATTTCGTTCTTCTATGGTGAAGCGTTCATTTCCAGTAACAGTTTGAATTTTTAGGTTTCACTCTGTTTTCTCCTATATTGATAGATGTATTTGGAACTCTAAATCCAACACGGTTTGTGCTAGCTTCTTGAAACTTGACAAAATAAAGCAGTTTCACGTTCTATCTCTATGTGTTCTTTCCTCTTGAAGTAGGCCTATGCAGTGACTGGCGAGAAACACTTTCATGGAAAGGGGTTGCCAAGCTTCCTAAAATTACGAATCTTCAGAAATCTCAGCAAGTATTTTTTCACCCAAACTGGATGATACTTTCAGGTAATGATCAGTACACTAAGACAACTTAGTTCCCCAAATTTCATTCTTCTATGTTGAAGCGTTCGTTTCTACTAACAGTTTGAATTTTTAGGTTTCACTCTGTTTTCTCCTATATTGATAGATGTATTTGGAACTCTAAATCCAACACGGTTTGTGCTAGCTTCTTGAAACTTGACACAATAAAGTAGTTTCCGGTTCTATCTCTATGTTTTGTTTCCTCTTGATGTAGCCCTAAGCAGTGACTGGCGAGAAACACTTTCATGGAAAGGGGTTCCCAAGCTTCCAAAAATTACGAATCTCCAGAAATCTCAGCAAATAAAAAATTACGAATCTCCAGAAATCTCAGCAAATATTTTTTCACCCAAACTCGATGATACTTTCAGGTAATGATCAGTACACTAAGCCGACTTGGTTCCCCAAATTTCGTTCTTCTATGGTGAAGCGTTCATTTCCAGTAACAGTTTGAATTTTTAGGTTTCACTCTGTTTTCTCCTATATTGATAGATGTATTTGGAACTCTAAATCCAACACGGTTTGTGCTAGCTTCTTGAAACTTGACAAAATAAAGCAGTTTCACGTTCTATCTCTATGTGTTCTTTCCTCTTGAAGTAGGCCTATGCAGTGACTGGCGAGAAACACTTTCATGGAAAGGGGTTGCCAAGCTTCCTAAAATTACGAATCTCCAGAAATCTCAGCAAGTATTTTTTCACCCAAACTGGATGATACTTTCAGGTAATGATCAGTACACTAAGCCAACTTAGTTCCCCAAATTTCATTCTTCTATGTTGAAGCGTTTGTTTCTACTAACAGTTTGAATTTTTAGGTTTCACTCTGTTTTCTCCTATATTGATAGATGTATTTGGAACTCTAAATCCAACACGGTTTGTGCTAGCTTCTCGAAACTTGACACAATAAAGTAGTTTCCGGTTCTATCTCTATGTTTTGTTTCCTCTTGATGTAGCCCTAAGCAGTGACTGGCGAGAAACACTTTCATGGAAAGGGGTTGCCAAGCTTCCAAAAATTACGAATCTCCAGAAATCTCAGCAAATATTTTTTCACCCAAACTGGATGATACTTTCAGGTAATGATCAGTACACTAAGCCGACTTGGTTCCCCAAATTTTGTTCTTCTATGGTGAAGCGTTCATTTCCAGTAACAGTTTGAATTTTTAGGTTTCACTCTGTTTTCTCCTATAATGATAGATGTATTTGGAACTCTAAATCCAACACGGTTTGTGCTAGCTTCTTGAAACTTGACAAAATAAAGCAGTTTCACGTTCTATCTCTATGTGTACTTTCCTCTTGAAGTAGGCCTATGCAGTGACTGGCGAGAAACACTTTCATGGAAAGGGGTTGCCAAGCTTCCTAAAATTACGAATCTCCAGAAATCTCAGCAAGTATTTTTTCACCCAAACTGAATGATACTTTCAGGTAATGATCAGTACACTAAGCCAACTTAGTTCCCCAAATTTCATTCTTCTATGTTGAAGCATTCGTTTCTACTAACAATTTGAATTTTTAGGTTTCACTCTGTTTTCTCCTATATTGATAGATGTATTTGGAACTCTAAATCCAACACGGTTTTTGCTAGCTTCTTGAAACTTGACACAATAAAGGAGTTTCCGGTTCTATCTCTATGTTTTGTTTCCTCTTGATGTAGCCCTAAGCAGTGACTGGCGAGAAACACTTTCATGGAAATGGGTTCCCAAGCTTCCAAAAATTACGAATCTCCAGAAATCTCAGCAAATATTTTTTCACCCAAACTGGATGATACTTTCAGGTAATGATCAGTACACTAAGCCAACTTGGTTCCCCAAATTTCGTTCTTCTATGGTGAAGCGTTCATTTCCAGTAACAGTTTGAATTTTTAGGTTTCACTCTGTTTTCTCCTATATTGATAGATGTATTTGGAACTCTAAATCCAACACGGTTTGTGCTAGCTTCTTGAAACTTGACAAAATAAAGCAGTTTCACCTTCTATCTCTATGTGTTCTTTCCTCTTGAAGTAGGCCTATGCAGTGACTGGCGAGAAACACTTTCATGGAAAGCGGTTGCCAAGCTTCCTAAAATTATGAATCTCCAGAAATCTCAGCCAGTATTTTTGCACCCAAACTGGATGATACGTTCAGGAAATGATCAGTACACTAAGCCAACTTAGTTCCCCAAATTTCATTCTTCTATGTTGAAGCGTTCGTTTCTACTAACAGTTTGAATTTTTAGGTTTCACTCTGTTTTCTCCTATTTTGATAGATGTATTTGGAACTCTAAATCCAACACGGTTTGTGCTAGCTTCTTGAAACTTGAGACAATAAAGTAGTTTCAGGTTCTATCTCTATGTTTTGTTTCCTCTTGATGTAGCCCTAAGCAGTGACTGGCGAGAAACACTTTCATGGAAAGGGGTTGCCAAGGTTCCAAAAATTACGAATCTCCAGAAATCTCAGCAAATATTTTTTCACCCAAACTGGATGATACTTTCAGGTAATGATCAGTACCCTAAGCCGACTTGGTTCCCCAAATTTCGTTCTTCTATGGTGAAGCATTCATTTCCAGTAACACTTTGAATTTTTAGGTTTCACTCTGTTTTCTCCTATATAGATAGATGTATTTGGAACTCTAAATCCAACACGGTTTCTGCTAGCTTCTTGAAACTTGACCAAATAAAGCAGTTTCACGTTCTATCTCTATGTTTTGTTTCCTCTTGATGTAGCCCTAAGCAGTGACTGGCGAGAAACACTTTCATGGAAAGGGGTTGCCAAGCTTCCAAAAATTACGAATCTCCAGAAATCTCAGCAAATATTTTTTCACCCAAACTGGATGACACTTTCAGGTAATGATCAGTACACTAAGCCGACTTGGTTCCCCAAATTTCGTTCTTCTATTTTGAAGCGTTCATTTCCAGTAACAGTTTGAATTTTTAGGTTTCACTCTGTTTTCTCCTATATTGATAGATGTATTTGGAACTCTAAATCCAACACGGTTTGTGCTACCTTCTGGATACTTGACAAAATAAAGCATTTTCACGTTCTGTCTCTATTTGTTCTTTCCTCTTGAAGTAGGCCTATGCAGTGACTGCCGAGAAACACTTTCATGGAAAGGGGTTGCCTTACTTCCTAACATTACGAATCTCCAGAAATCTCAGCAAGTATTTTTTCACCCAAACTGGATGATACTTTCAGGTAATGATCAGTACACTAAGCCAACTTAGTTCCCCAAATTTCATTCTTCTATGTTGAAGCGTTCGTTTCTACTAACAGTTTGAATTTTTAGGTTTCACTCTGTTTTCTCCCATATTGATAGATGTATTTGGAACTCTAAATCCAACACGGTTTGTGCTAGCTTCTTGAAACTTGACACAATAAAATAGTTTCA
Source organism: Spermophilus citellus (assembly GCF_964194105.1). Classification (NCBI taxonomy): domain Eukaryota; kingdom Metazoa; phylum Chordata; class Mammalia; order Rodentia; family Sciuridae; genus Spermophilus; species Spermophilus citellus. The sequence continues at coordinate 32,491,214 of NC_138191.1, read as the reverse complement.
GGTTCTATCTCTATGTTTTGTTTCCTCTTGATGTAGCCCTAAGCAGGACTGGCGAGAAACACTTTCATGGAAAGGGGTTCCCAAGCTTCCAAAACTTACGAATCTCCAGAAATCTCAGCAAATATTTTTTCACCCAAACTGGATGATACTTTCAGGTAATGATCAGTACACTAAGCCGACTTGGTTCCCCAAATTTCGTTCTTCTATGGTGAAGCGTTCATTTCCAGTAACAGTTTGAATTTTTAGGTTTCACTCTGTTTTCTCCTATATTGATAGATGTATTTGGAACACTAAATCCAACACGGTTTGTGCTAGCTTCTTGAAACTTGACAAAATAAAGCAGTTTCACGTTCTACCTCTATGTTTCGTTTCCTCTTGATGTAGCCCTAAGCAGTGACTGGCGAGAAACTCTTTCATGGAAAGGGGTTGCCAAGCTTCCTAAAATTACGAAACTCCAGAAATCTCAGCAAGTATTTTTGAACCCAAACTGGATGATACTTTCAGGTAATGATCAGTACACTAAGCCAACTTAGTTCCCCAAATTTCATTCTTCTATGTTGAAGCGTTCATTTCTACTAACAGTTTGAATTTTTAGGTTTCACTCTGTTTTCTCCTATATTGATAGATGTATTTGGAACTCTAAATCCAACACGGTTTGTGCTAGCTTCTTGAAACTTGACAAAATAAAGCAGTTTCACGTTCTATCTCTATATGTTCTTTCCTCTTGAAGTAGGCCTATGCAGTGACTGGCGAGAAACACTTTCATGGAAAGGGGTTGCCAAGCTTCCTAAAATTACGAATCTCCAGAAATCTCAGCAAGTATTTTTTCACCCAAACTGAATGATACTTTCAGGTAATGATCAGTACACTAAGCCAACTTAGGTCCCCAAATTTCATTCTTCTATGTTGAAGCGTTCGTTTCTACTAACAGTTTGAATTTTTAGGTTTCACTCTGTTTTCTCCTATATTGATAGATGTATTTGGAACTCTAAATCCAACACGGTTTGTGCTAGCTTCTTGAAACTTGACACAATAAAGTAGTTTCCGGTTCTATCTCTATGTTTTGTTTCCTCTTGATGTAGCCCTAAGCAGTGACTGGCGAGAAACACTTTCATGGAAAGGGGTTCCAGAGTTTCCAATAATTACGAATCTCCAGAAATCTCAGCAAATATTTTTTCACCCAAACTGGATGATAAATTCAGGTAATGATCAGTACACTAAGCCAACTTGGTTCCCCAAATTTCGTTCTTCTATGGTGAAGCGTTCATTTCCAGTAACAGTTTGAATTTTTAGGTTTCACTCTGTTTTCTCCTATATTGATAGATGTATTTGGAACTCTAAATCCAACACGGTTTGTGCTAGCTTCTTGAAACTTGACAAAATAAAGCAGTTTCACGTTCTATCTCTATGTGTTCTTTCCTCTTGAAGTAGGCCTATGCAGTGACTGGCGAGAAACACTTTCATGGAAAGGGGTTGCCAAGCTTCCTAAAATTACGAATCTTCAGAAATCTCAGCAAGTATTTTTTCACCCAAACTGGATGATACTTTCAGGTAATGATCAGTACACTAAGACAACTTAGTTCCCCAAATTTCATTCTTCTATGTTGAAGCGTTCGTTTCTACTAACAGTTTGAATTTTTAGGTTTCACTCTGTTTTCTCCTATATTGATAGATGTATTTGGAACTCTAAATCCAACACGGTTTGTGCTAGCTTCTTGAAACTTGACACAATAAAGTAGTTTCCGGTTCTATCTCTATGTTTTGTTTCCTCTTGATGTAGCCCTAAGCAGTGACTGGCGAGAAACACTTTCATGGAAAGGGGTTCCCAAGCTTCCAAAAATTACGAATCTCCAGAAATCTCAGCAAATAAAAAATTACGAATCTCCAGAAATCTCAGCAAATATTTTTTCACCCAAACTCGATGATACTTTCAGGTAATGATCAGTACACTAAGCCGACTTGGTTCCCCAAATTTCGTTCTTCTATGGTGAAGCGTTCATTTCCAGTAACAGTTTGAATTTTTAGGTTTCACTCTGTTTTCTCCTATATTGATAGATGTATTTGGAACTCTAAATCCAACACGGTTTGTGCTAGCTTCTTGAAACTTGACAAAATAAAGCAGTTTCACGTTCTATCTCTATGTGTTCTTTCCTCTTGAAGTAGGCCTATGCAGTGACTGGCGAGAAACACTTTCATGGAAAGGGGTTGCCAAGCTTCCTAAAATTACGAATCTCCAGAAATCTCAGCAAGTATTTTTTCACCCAAACTGGATGATACTTTCAGGTAATGATCAGTACACTAAGCCAACTTAGTTCCCCAAATTTCATTCTTCTATGTTGAAGCGTTTGTTTCTACTAACAGTTTGAATTTTTAGGTTTCACTCTGTTTTCTCCTATATTGATAGATGTATTTGGAACTCTAAATCCAACACGGTTTGTGCTAGCTTCTCGAAACTTGACACAATAAAGTAGTTTCCGGTTCTATCTTTATGTTTTGTTTCCTCTTGATGTAGCCCTAAGCAGTGACTGGCGAGAAACACTTTCATGGAAAGGGGTTCCCAAGCTTCCAAAACTTACGAATCTCCAGAAATCTCAGCAAATATTTTTTCACCCAAACTGGATGATACTTTCAGGTAATGATCAGTACACTAAGCCGACTTGGTTCCCCAAATTTCGTTCTTCTATGGTGAAGCGTTCATTTCCAGTAACAGTTTGAATTTTTAGGTTTCACTCTGTTTTCTCCTATATTGATAGATGTATTTGGAACACTAAATCCAACACGGTTTGTGCTAGCTTCTTTAAACTTGACAAAATAAAGCAGTTTCATGTTCTATCTCTATGTGTTCTTTCCTCTTTAAGTAGCCCTATGCAGTGACTGGCGAGAAACACTTTCATGGAAAGGGGTTGCCAAGCTTCCTAAAATTACGAAACTCCAGAAATCTCAGCAAGTATTTTTGAACCCAAACTGGATGATACTTTCAGGTAATGATCAGTACACTAAGCCAACTTAGTTCCCCAAATTTCATTCTTCTATGTTGAAGCGTTCATTTCTACTAACAGTTTGAATTTTTAGGTTTCACTCTGTTTTCTCCTATATTGATAGATGTATTTGGAACTCTAAATCCAACACGGTTTGTGCTAGCTTCTTGAAACTTGACAAAATAAAGCAGTTTCACGTTCTATCTCTATATGTTCTTTCCTCTTGAAGTAGGCCTATGCAGTGACTGGCGAGAAACACTTTCATGGAAAGGGGTTGCCAAGCTTCCTAAAATTACGAATCTCCAGAAATCTCAGCAAGTATTTTTTCACCCAAACTGAATGATACTTTCAGGTAATGATCAGTACACTAAGCCAACTTAGGTCCCCAAATTTCATTCTTCTATGTTGAAGCGTTCGTTTCTACTAACAGTTTGAATTTTTAGGTTTCACTCTGTTTTCTCCTATATTGATAGATGTATTTGGAACTCTAAATCCAACACGGTTTGTGCTAGCTTCTCGAAACTTGACACAATAAAGTAGTTTCCGGTTCTATCTCTATGTTTTGTTTCCTCTTGATGTAGCCCTAAGCAGTGACTGGCGAGAAACACTTTCATGGAAAGGGGTTCCAGAGTTTCCAATAATTACGAATCTCCAGAAATCTCAGCAAATATTTTTTCACCCAAACTGGATGATAAATTCAGGTAATGATCAGTACACTAAGCCGACTTGGTTCCCCAAATTTCGTTCTTCTATGGTGAAGCGTTCATTTCCAGTAACAGTTTGAATTTTTAGGTTTCACTCTGTTTTCTCCTATATTGATAGATGTATTTGGAACTCTAAATCCAACACGGTTTGTGCTAGCTTCTTGAAACTTGACAAAATAAAGCAGTTTCACGTTCTATCTCTATGTGTTCTTTCCTCTTGAAGTAGGCCTATGCAGTGACTGGCGAGAAACACTTTCATGGAAAGGGGTTGCCAAGCTTCCTAAAATTACGAATCTTCAGAAATCTCAGCAAGTATTTTTTCACCCAAACTGGATGATACTTTCAGGTAATGATCAGTACACTAAGACAACTTAGTTCCCCAAATTTCATTCTTCTATGTTGAAGCGTTCGTTTCTACTAACAGTTTGAATTTTTAGGTTTCACTCTGTTTTCTCCTATATTGATAGATGTATTTGGAACTCTAAATCCAACACGGTTTGTGCTAGCTTCTTGAAACTTGACACAATAAAGTAGTTTCCGGTTCTATCTCTATGTTTTGTTTCCTCTTGATGTAGCCCTAAGCAGTGACTGGCGAGAAACACTTTCATGGAAAGGGGTTCCCAAGCTTCCAAAAATTACGAATCTCCAGAAATCTCAGCAAATAAAAAATTACGAATCTCCAGAAATCTCAGCAAATATTTTTTCACCCAAACTCGATGATACTTTCAGGTAATGATCAGTACACTAAGCCGACTTGGTTCCCCAAATTTCGTTCTTCTATGGTGAAGCGTTCATTTCCAGTAACAGTTTGAATTTTTAGGTTTCACTCTGTTTTCTCCTATATTGATAGATGTATTTGGAACTCTAAATCCAACACGGTTTGTGCTAGCTTCTTGAAACTTGACAAAATAAAGCAGTTTCACGTTCTATCTCTATGTGTTCTTTCCTCTTGAAGTAGGCCTATGCAGTGACTGGCGAGAAACACTTTCATGGAAAGGGGTTGCCAAGCTTCCTAAAATTACGAATCTCCAGAAATCTCAGCAAGTATTTTTTCACCCAAACTGGATGATACTTTCAGGTAATGATCAGTACACTAAGCCAACTTAGTTCCCCAAATTTCATTCTTCTATGTTGAAGCGTTTGTTTCTACTAACAGTTTGAATTTTTAGGTTTCACTCTGTTTTCTCCTATATTGATAGATGTATTTGGAACTCTAAATCCAACACGGTTTGTGCTAGCTTCTCGAAACTTGACACAATAAAGTAGTTTCCGGTTCTATCTCTATGTTTTGTTTCCTCTTGATGTAGCCCTAAGCAGTGACTGGCGAGAAACACTTTCATGGAAAGGGGTTGCCAAGCTTCCAAAAATTACGAATCTCCAGAAATCTCAGCAAATATTTTTTCACCCAAACTGGATGATACTTTCAGGTAATGATCAGTACACTAAGCCGACTTGGTTCCCCAAATTTTGTTCTTCTATGGTGAAGCGTTCATTTCCAGTAACAGTTTGAATTTTTAGGTTTCACTCTGTTTTCTCCTATAATGATAGATGTATTTGGAACTCTAAATCCAACACGGTTTGTGCTAGCTTCTTGAAACTTGACAAAATAAAGCAGTTTCATGTTCTATCTCTATGTGTTCTTTCCTCTTGAAGTAGGCCTATGCAGTGACTGGCGAGAAACACTTTCATGGAAAGGGGTTGCCAAGCTTCCTAAAATTACGAATCTCCAGAAATCTCAGCAAGTATTTTTTCACCCAAACTGAATGATACTTTCAGGTAATGATCAGTACACTAAGCCAACTTAGTTCCCCAAATTTCATTCTTCTATGTTGAAGCATTCGTTTCTACTAACAATTTGAATTTTTAGGTTTCACTCTGTTTTCTCCTATATTGATAGATGTATTTGGAACTCTAAATCCAACACGGTTTTTGCTAGCTTCTTGAAACTTGACACAATAAAGGAGTTTCCGGTTCTATCTCTATGTTTTGTTTCCTCTTGATGTAGCCCTAAGCAGTGACTGGCGAGAAACACTTTCATGGAAATGGGTTCCCAAGCTTCCAAAAATTACGAATCTCCAGAAATCTCAGCAAATATTTTTTCACCCAAACTGGATGATACTTTCAGGTAATGATCAGTACACTAAGCCAACTTGGTTCCCCAAATTTCGTTCTTCTATGGTGAAGCGTTCATTTCCAGTAACAGTTTGAATTTTTAGGTTTCACTCTGTTTTCTCCTATATTGATAGATGTATTTGGAACTCTAAATCCAACACGGTTTGTGCTAGCTTCTTGAAACTTGACAAAATAAAGCAGTTTCACCTTCTATCTCTATGTGTTCTTTCCTCTTGAAGTAGGCCTATGCAGTGACTGGCGAGAAACACTTTCATGGAAAGCGGTTGCCAAGCTTCCTAAAATTACGAATCTCCAGAAATCTCAGCCAGTATTTTTGCACCCAAACTGGATGATACGTTCAGGAAATGATCAGTACACTAAGCCAACTTAGTTCCCCAAATTTCATTCTTCTATGTTGAAGCGTTCGTTTCTACTAACAGTTTGAATTTTTAGGTTTCACTCTGTTTTCTCCTATTTTGATAGATGTATTTGGAACTCTAAATCCAACACGGTTTGTGCTAGCTTCTCGAAACTTGACACAATAAAGTAGTTTCCGGTTCTATCTCTATGTTTTGTTTCCTCTTGATGTAGCCCTAAGCAGTGACTGGCGAGAAACACTTTCATGGAAAGGGGTTGCCAAGCTTCCAAAAATTACGAATCTCCAGAAATCTCAGCAAATATTTTTTCACCCAAACTGATGATACTTTCAGGTAATGATCAGTACACTAAGCCGACTTGGTTCCCCAAATTTCGTTCTTCTATGGTGAAGCGTTCATTTCCAGTAACAGTTTGAATTTTTAGGTTTCACTCTGTTTTCTCCTATGTTGATAGATGTATTTGGAACTCTAAATCCAACACGGTTTGTGCTAGCTTCTTGAAACTTGACAAAATAAAGCAGTTTCACGTTCTATCTCTATGTGTTCTTTCCTCTTGAAGTAGGCCTATGCAGTGACTGGCGAGAAACACTTTCATGGAAAGGGGTTGCCAAGCTTCCTAAAATTACGAATCTCCAGAAATCTCAGCCAGTATTTTTTCACCCAAACTGGATGATACTTTCACGTAACGATCAGTACACTAAGCCAACTTAGTTCCCCAAATTTCAGTCTTCTATGTTGAAGCGTTCGTTTCTACTAACAGTTTGAATTTTTAGGTTTCACTCTGTTTTCTCCTATATTGATAGATGTATTTGGAACTCTAAATCCAACACGGTTTGTGCTAGCTTCTTGAAACGTGACAAAATAAGGCAGTTTCACGTTCTATCTCTATGTTTTGTTTCCTCTTGATGTAGCCCTAAGCAGTGACTGGCGAGAAACACTTTCATGGAAAGGGGTTGCCAAGCTTCCAAAAATTACGAATCTCCAGAAATCTCAGCAAATATTTTTTCACCCAAACTGGATGATACTTTCAGGAAATGATCAGTACACTAAGCCAACTTGGTTCCCCAAATTTCGTTCTTCTATGGTGAAGCGTTCATTTCCAGTAACAGTTTGAATTTTTAGGTTTCACTCTGTTTTCTCCAATATTGATAGATGTATTTGGAACTCTAAATCCAACACGGTTGGTGCTAGCTTCTTGAAACGTGACAAAATAAGGCAGTTTCACGTTCTATCTCTGTGTTTTGTTTCCTCTTGATGTAGCCCTAAGCAGTGACTGGCGAGAAACACTTTCATGGAAAGGGGTTCCCAAGCTTCCAAAAATTACGAATCTCCAGAAATCTCAGCAAATATTTTTTCACCCAAACTGGATGATACTTTCAGGTAATGATCAGTACACTAAGCCGACTTGGTTCCCCAAATTTCGTTCTTCTATGGTGAAGCGTTTATTTCCAGTAACAGTTTGAATTTTTAGGTTTCACTCTGTTTTCTCCTATATTGATAGATGTATTTGGAACTCTAAATCCAACACGGTTTGTGCTAGCTTCTTGTAACTTGACAAAATAAAGTAGTTTCACGTTCTATCTCTATGTGTTCTTTCCTCTTGAAGTAGGCCTATGCAGTGACTGGCGAGAAACACTTTCATGGAAAGGGGTTGCCAAGCTTCCTAAAATTACGAATCTCCAGAAATCTCAGCAAGTATTTTTTCACCCAAACTGGATGATACTTTCAGGTAATGATCAGTACACTAAGACAACTTAGTTCCCCAAATTTCATTCTTCTATGTTGAAGCGTTCGTTTCTACTAACAGTTTGAATTTTTAGGTTTCACTCTGTTTTCTCCTATATTGATAGATGTATTTGGAACTCTAAATCCAACACGGTTTGTGCTAGCTTCTTGAAACGTGACAAAATAAGGCAGTTTCACGTTCTATCTCTATGTTTTGTTTCCTCTTGATGTAGCCCTAAGCAGTGACTGGCGAGAAACACTTTCATGGAAAGGGGTTCCCAAGCTTCCAAAAATTACGAATCTCCAGAAATCTCAGCAAATATTTTTTCACCCAAACTGGATGATACTTTCAGGTAATGATCAGTACACTAAGCCAACTTGGTTCCCCAAATTTCGTTCTTCTATGGTGAAGCGTTCATTTCCAGTAACAGTTTGAATTTTTAGGTTTCACTCTGTTTTCTCCAATATTGATAGATGTATTTGGAACTCTGAATCCAACACGGTTTGTGCTAGCTTCTTGAAACGTGACAAAATAAGGCAGTTTCACGTTCTATCTCTATGTTTTGTTTCCTCTTGATGTAGCCCTAAGCAGTTACTGGCGAGAAACACTTTCATGGAAAGGGGTTCCCAAGCTTCCAAAAATTACGAATCTCCAGAAATCTCAGCAAATATTTTTTCACCCAAACTGGATGATACTTTCAGGTAATGATCAGTACACTAAGCCGACTTGGTTCCCCAAATTTCGTTCTTCTATGGTGAAGCATTTATTTCCAGTAACAGTTTGAATTTTTAGGTTTCACTCTGTTTTCTCCTATATTGATAGATGTATTTGGAACTCTAAATCCAACACGGTTTGTGCTAGCTTCTTGAAACTTGACAAAATAAAGCAGTTTCATGTTCTATCTCTATGTGTTCTTTCCTCTTTAAGTAGCCCTATGCAGTGACTGGCGAGAAACACTTTCATGGAAAGGGGTTGCCAAGCTTCCTAAAATTACGAATCTCCAGAAATCTCAGCAAGTATTTTTTCACCCAAACTGGATGATACTTTCAGGTAATGATCAGTACACTAAGCCAACTTGGTTCCCCAAATTTCGTTCTTCTATGGTGAAGCGTTCATTTCCAGTAACAGTTTGAATTTTTAGGTTTCACTCTGTTTTCTCCTATATTGATAGATGTATTTGGAACTCTAAATCCAACACGGTTTGTGCTAGCTTCTTGAAACTTGACAAAATAAAGCAGTTTCACCTTCTATCTCTATGTGTTCTTTCCTCTTGAAGTAGGCCTATGCAGTGACTGGCGAGAAACACTTTCATGGAAAGGGGTTGCCAAGCTTCCTAAAATTACGAATCTCCAGAAATCTCAGCCAGTATTTTTGCACCCAAACTGGATGATACTTTCAGGAAATGATCAGTACACTAAGCCAACTTAGTTCCCCAAATTTCATTCTTCTATGTTGAAGCGTTTGTTTCTACTAACAGTTTGAATTTTTAGGTTTCACTCTGTTTTCTCCTATTTTGATAGATGTATTTGGAACTCTAAATCCAACACGGTTTGTGCTAGCTTCTCGAAACTTGACACAATAAAGTAGTTTCCGGTTCTATCTCTATGTTTTGTTTCCTCTTGATGTAGCCCTAAGCAGTGACTGGCGAGAAACACTTTCATGGAAAGGGGTTGCCAAGCTTCCAAAAATTACGAATCTCCAGAAATCTCAGCAAATATTTTTTCACCCAAACTGATGATACTTTCAGGTAATGATCAGTACACTAAGCCGACTTGGTTCCCCAAATTTCGTTCTTCTATGGTGAAGCGTTCATTTCCAGTAACAGTTTGAATTTTTAGGTTTCACTCTGTTTTCTCCTATATTGATAGATGTATTTGGAACTCTAAATCCAACACGGTTTGTGCTAGCTTCTTGAAACTTGACAAAATAAAGCAGTTTCACGTTCTATCTCTATGTGTTCTTTCCTCTTGAAGTAGGCCTATGCAGTGACTGGCGAGAAACACTTTCATGGAAAGGGGTTGCCAAGCTTCCTAAAATTACGAATCTCCAGAAATCTCAGCCAGTATTTTTTCACCCAAACTGGATGATACTTTCACGTAACGATCAGTACACTAAGCCAACTTAGTTCCCCAAATTTCAGTCTTCTATGTTGAAGCGTTCGTTTCTACTAACAGTTTGAATTTTTAGGTTTCACTCTGTTTTCTCCTATATTGATAGATGTATTTGGAACTCTAAATCCAACACGGTTTGTGCTAGCTTCTTGAAACTTGACACAATAAAGTAGTTTCCGGTTCTATCTCTATGTTTTGTTTCCTCTTGATGTAGCCCTAAGCAGTGACTGGCGAGAAACACTTTCATGGAAAGGGTTTCCCAAGCTTCCAAAAATTACGAATCTCCAAAGTCTCAGCAAATATTTTTTCACCCAAACTGGATGATACTTTCAGGTAATGATCAGTACACTAAGCCGACTTGGTTCCCCAAATTTCGTTCTTCTATGGTGAAGCGTTCATTTCCAGTAACAGTTTGAATTTTTAGGTTTCACTCTGTTTTCTCCTATATTGATAGATGTATTTGGAACTCTAAATCCAACACGGTTTGTGCTAGCTTCTTGAAACTTGACAAAATAAAGCAGTTTCATGTTCTATCTCTATGTGTTCTTTCCTCTTTAAGTAGCCCTATGCAGTGACTGGCGAGAAACACTTTCATGGAAAGGGGTTGCCAAGCTTCCTAAAATTACGAATCTCCAGAAATCTCAGCAAGTATTTTTTCACCCAAACTGGATGATACTTTCAGGTAATGATCAGTACACTAAGCCAACTTAGTTCCCCAAATTTCATTCTTCTATGTTGAAGCGTTCATTTCTACTAACAGTTTGAATTTTTAGGTTTCACTCTGTTTTCTCCTATATTGATAGATGTATTTGGAACTCTAAATCCAACACGGTTTGTGCTAGCGTCTTGAAACTTGACACAATAAAGTAGTTTCCGGTTCTATCTCTATGTTTTGTTTCCTCTTGATGTAGCCCTAAGCAGTGACTGGCGAGAAACACTTTCATGGAAAGGGGTTCCAGAGTTTCCAAAAATTACGAATCTCCAGAAATCTCAGCAAATATTTTTTCACCCAAACTGGATGATACTTTCAGGTAATGATCAGTACACTAAGCCGACTTGGTTCCCCAAATTTCGTTCTTCTATGGTGAAGCGTTCATTTCCAGTAACAGTTTGAATTTTTAGGTTTCACTCTGTTTTCTCCTATATTGATAGATGTATTTGGAACTCTAAATCCAACACGGTTTGTGCTAGCTTCTTGTAACTTGACAAAATAAAGTAGTTTCACGTTCTATCTCTATGTGTTCTTTCCTCTTGAAGTAGGCCTATGCAGTGACTGGCGAGAAACACTTTCATGGAAAGGGGTTGCCAAGCTTCCTAAAATTATGAATCTCCAGAAATCTCAGCAAGTATTTTTTCACCCAAACTGGATGATACTTTCAGGTAATGATCAGTACACTAAGACAACTTAGTTCCCCAAATTTCATTCTTCTATGTTGAAGCGTTCGTTTCTACTAACAGTTTGAATTTTTAGGTTTCACTCTGTTTTCTCCTATATTGATAGATGTATTTGGAACTCTAAATCCAACACGGTTTGTGCTAGCTTCTTGAAACATGACAAAATAAGGCAGTTTCACGTTCTATCTCTATGTTTTGTTTCCTCTTGATGTAGCCCTAAGCAGTGACTGGCGAGAAACACTTTCATGGAAAGGGGTTCCCAAGCTTCCAAAAATTACGAATCTCCAGAAATCTCAGCAAATATTTTTTCACCCAAACTGGATGATACTTTCAGGTAATGATCAGTACACTAAGCCAACTTGGTTCCCCAAATTTCGTTCTTCTATGGTGAAGCGTTCATTTCCAGTAACAGTTTGAATTTTTAGGTTTCACTCTGTTTTCTCCAATATTGATAGATGTATTTGGAACTCTAAATCCAACACGGTTTGTGCTAGCTTCTTGAAACGTGACAAAATAAGGCAGTTTCACGTTCTATCTCTATGTTTTGTTTCCTCTTGATGTAGCCCTAAGCAGTTACTGGCGAGAAACACTTTCATGGAAAGGGGTTCCCAAGCTTCCAAAAATTACGAATCTCCAGAAATCTCAGCAAATATTTTTTCACCCAAACTGGATGATACTTTCAGGTAATGATCAGTACACTAAGCCGACTTGGTTCCCCAAATTTCGTTCTTCTATGGTGAAGCATTTATTTCCAGTAACAGTTTGAATTTTTAGGTTTCACTCTGTTTTCTCCTATATTGATAGATGTATTTGGAACTCTAAATCCAACACGGTTTGTGCTAGCTTCTTGAAACTTGACAAAATAAAGCAGTTTCATGTTCTATCTCTATGTGTTCTTTCCTCTTTAAGTAGCCCTATGCAGTGACTGGCGAGAAACACTTTCATGGAAAGGGGTTGCCAAGCTTCCTAAAATTACGAATCTCCAGAAATCTCAGCAAGTATTTTTTCACCCAAACTGGATGATACTTTCAGGTAATGATCAGTACACTAAGCCAACTTGGTTCCCCAAATTTCGTTCTTCTATGGTGAAGCGTTCATTTCCAGTAACAGTTTGAATTTTTAGGTTTCACTCTGTTTTCTCCTATATTGATAGATGTATTTGGAACTCTAAATCCAACACGGTTTGTGCTAGCTTCTTGAAACTTGACAAAATAAAGCAGTTTCACGTTCTGTCACTATGTGTTGTTTCCTCTTGAAGTAGGCCTATGCAGTGACTGGCGAGAAACACTTTCATGGAAAGGGGTTGCCAAGCTTCCTAAAATTACGAATCTCCAGAAATCTCAGCCAGTATTTTTGCACCCAAACTGGATGATACTTTCAGGAAATGATCAGTACACTAAGCCAACTTAGTTCCCCAAATTTCATTCTTCTATGTTGAAGCGTTTGTTTCTACTAACAGTTTGAATTTTTAGGTTTCACTCTGTTTTCTCCTATTTTGATAGATGTATTTGGAACTCTAAATCCAACACGGTTTGTGCTAGCTTCTCGAAACTTGACACAATAAAGTAGTTTCCGGTTCTATCTCTATGTTTTGTTTCCTCTTGATGTAGCCCTAAGCAGTGACTGGCGAGAAACACTTTCATGGAAAGGGGTTGCCAAGCTTCCAAAAATTACGAATCTCCAGAAATCTCAGCAAATATTTTTTCACCCAAACTGATGATACTTTCAGGTAATGATCAGTACACTAAGCCGACTTGGTTCCCCAAATTTCGTTCTTCTATGGTGAAGCGTTCATTTCCAGTAACAGTTTGAATTTTTAGGTTTCACTCTGTTTTCTCCTATATTGATAGATGTATTTGGAACTCTAAATCCAACACGGTTTGTGCTAGCTTCTTGAAACTTGACAAAATAAAGCAGTTTCACGTTCTATCTCTATGTGTTCTTTCCTCTTGAAGTAGGCCTATGCAGTGACTGGCGAGAAACACTTTCATGGAAAGGGGTTGCCAAGCTTCCTAAAATTACGAATCTCCAGAAATCTCAGCCAGTATTTTTTCACCCAAACTGGATGATACTTTCACGTAACGATCAGTACACTAAGCCAACTTAGTTCCCCAAATTTCAGTCTTCTATGTTGAAGCGTTCGTTTCTACTAACAGTTTGAATTTTTAGGTTTCACTCTGTTTTCTCCTATATTGATAGATGTATTTGGAACTCTAAATCCAACACGGTTTGTGCTAGCTTCTTGAAACGTGACAAAATAAGGCAGTTTCACGTTCTATCTCTATGTTTTGTTTCCTCTTGATGTAGCCTTAAGCAGTGACTGGCGAGAAACACTTTCATGGAAAGGGGTTGCCAAGCTTCCAAAAATTACGAATCTCCAGAAATCTCAGCAAATATTTTTTCACCCAAACTGATGATACTTTCAGGAAATGATCAGTACACTAAGCCAACTTGGTTCCCCAAATTTCGTTCTTCTATGGTGAAGCGTTCATTTCCAGTAACAGTTTGAATTTTTAGGTTTCACTCTGTTTTCTCCAATATTGATAGATGTATTTGGAACTCTAAATCCAACACGGTTGGTGCTAGCTTCTTGAAACGTGACAAAATAAGGAAGTTTCACGTTCTATCTCTGTGTTTTGTTTCCTCTTGATGTAGCCCTAAGCAGTGACTGGCGAGAAACACTTTCATGGAAAGGGGTTCCCAAGCTTCCAAAAATTACGAATCTCCAGAAATCTCAGCAAATATTTTTTCACCCAAACTGGATGATACTTTCAGGTAATGATCAGTACACTAAGCCGACTTGGTTCCCCAAATTTCGTTCTTCTATGGTGAAGCGTTTATTTCCAGTAACAGTTTGAATTTTTAGGTTTCACTCTGTTTTCTCCTATATTGATAGATGTATTTGGAACTCTAAATCCAACACGGTTTGTGCTAGCTTCTTGAAACTTGACAAAATAAAGCAGTTTCATGTTCTATCTCTATGTGTTCTTTCCTCTTTAAGTAGCCCTATGCAGTGACTGGCGAGAAACACTTTCATGGAAAGGGGTTGCCAAGCTTCCTAAAATTACGAATCTCCAGAAATCTCAGCAAGTATTTTTTCACCCAAACTGGATGATACTTTCAGGTAATGATCAGTACACTAAGCCAACTTAGTTCCCCAAATTTCATTCTTCTATGTTGAAGCGTTCATTTCTACTAACAGTTTGAATTTTTAGGTTTCACTCTGTTTTCTCCTATATTGATAGATGTATTTGGAACTCTAAATCCAACACGGTTTGTGCTAGCGTCTTGAAACTTGACACAATAAAGTAGTTTCCGGTTCTATCTCTATGTTTTGTTTCCTCTTGATGTAGCCCTAAGCAGTGACTGGCGAGAAACACTTTCATGGAAAGGGGTTCCAGAGTTTCCAAAAATTACGAATCTCCAGAAATCTCAGCAAATATTTTTTCACCCAAACTGGATGATACTTTCAGGTAATGATCAGTACACTAAGCCGACTTGGTTCCCCAAATTTCGTTCTTCTATGGTGAAGCGTTCATTTCCAGTAACAGTTTGAATTTTTAGGTTTCACTCTGTTTTCTCCTATATTGATAGATGTATTTGGAACTCTAAATCCAACACGGTTTGTGCTATCTTCTTGTAACTTGACAAAATAAAGTAGTTTCACGTTCTATCTCTATGTGTTCTTTCCTCTTGAAGTAGGCCTATGCAGTGACTGGCGAGAAACACTTTCATGGAAAGGGGTTGCCAAGCTTCCTAAAATTACGAATCTCCAGAAATCTCAGCAAGTATTTTTTCACCCAAACTGGATGATACTTTCAGGTAATGATCAGTACACTAAGACAACTTAGTTCCCCAAATTTCATTCGTCTATGTTGAAGCGTTCGTTTCTACTAACAGTTTGAATTTTTAGGTTTCACTCTGTTTTCTCCTATATTGATAGATGTATTTGGAACTCTAAATCCAACACGGTTTGTGCTAGCTTCTTGAAACGTGACAAAATAAGGCAGTTTCACGTTCTATCTCTATGTTTTGTTTCCTCTTGATGTAGCCCTAAGCAGTGACTGGCGAGAAACACTTTCATGGAAAGGGGTTCCCAAGCTTCCAAAAATTACGAATCTCCAGAAATCTCAGCAAATATTTTTTCACCCAAACTGGATGATACTTTCAGGTAATGATCAGTACACTAAGCCAACTTGGTTCCCCAAATTTCGTTCTTCTATGGTGAAGCGTTCATTTCCAGTAACAGTTTGAATTTTTAGGTTTCACTCTGTTTTCTCCAATATTGATAGATGTATTTGGACCTCTAAATCCAACACGGTTTGTGCTAGCTTCTTGAAACGTGACAAAATAAGGCAGTTTCACGTTCTATCTCTATGTTTTGTTTCCTCTTGATGTAGCCCTAAGCAGTTACTGGCGAGAAACACTTTCATGGAAAGGGGTTCCCAAGCTTCCAAAAATTACGAATCTCCAGAAATCTCAGCAAATATTTTTTCACCCAAACTGGATGATACTTTCAGGTAATGATCAGTACACTAAGCCAACTTGGTTCCCCAAATTTCGTTCTTCTATGGTGAAGCATTTATTTCCAGTAACAGTTTGAATTTTTAGGTTTCACTCTGTTTTCTCCTATATTGATAGATGTATTTGGAACTCTAAATCCAACACGGTTTGTGCTAGCTTCTTGAAACTTGACAAAATAAAGCAGTTTCATGTTCTATCTCTATGTGTTCTTTCCTCTTTAAGTAGCCCTATGCAGTGACTGGCGAGAAACACTTTCATGGAAAGGGGTTGCCAAGCTTCCTAAAATTATGAATCTCCAGAAATCTCAGCAAGTATTTTTTCACCCAAACTGGATGATACTTTCAGGTAATGATCAGTACACTAAGGCAACTTAGTTCCCCAAATTTCATTCTTCTATGTTGAAGCGTTCATTTCTACCACCAGTTTGAATTTTTAGGTTTCACTCTGTTTTCTCCTATATTGATAGATGTATTTGGAACTCTAAATCCAACACGGTTTGTGCTAGCTTCTTGAAACTTGACAAAATAAAGCAGTTTCACGTTCTATCTCTATGTGTTCTTTCCTCTTGAAGTAGGCCTATGCAGTGACTGGCGAGAAACACTTTCATGGAAAGGGGTTGCCAAGCTTCCTAAAATTACGAATCTCCAGAAATCTCAGCAAGTATTTTTTCACCCAAACTGAATGATACTTTCAGGTAATGATCAGTACACTAAGCCAACTTAGTTCCCCAAATTTCATTCTTCTATGTTGAAGCGTTCGTTTCTACTAACAGTTTGAATTTTTAGGTTTCACTCTGTTTTCTCCTATATTGATAGATGTATTTGGAACTCTAAATCCAACACGGTTTGTGCTAGCTTCTTGAAACTTGACACAATAAAGTAGTTTCCGGTTCTATCTCTATGTTTTGTTTCCTCTTGATGTAGCCCTAAGCAGTGACTGGCGAGAAACACTTTCATGGAAAGGGTTTCCCAAGCTTCCAAAAATTACGAATCTCCAAAGTCTCAGCAAATATTTTTTCACCCAAACTGGATGATACTTTCAGGTAATGATCAGTACACTAAGCCGACTTGGTTCCCCAAATTTCGTTCTTCTATGGTGAAGCGTTCATTTCCAGTAACAGTTTGAATTTTTAGGTTTCACTCTGTTTTCTCCTATATTGATAGATGTATTTGGAACTCTAAATCCAACACGGTTTGTGCTAGCTTCTTGAAACTTGACAAAATAAAGCAGTTTCATGTTCTATCTCTATGTGTTCTTTCCTCTTTAAGTAGCCCTATGCAGTGACTGGCGAGAAACACTTTCATGGAAAGGGGTTGCCAAGCTTCCTAAAATTACGAATCTCCAGAAATCTCAGCAAGTATTTTTTCACCCAAACTGGATGATACTTTCAGGTAATGATCAGTACACTAAGCCAACTTAGTTCCCCAAATTTCATTCTTCTATGTTGAAGCGTTCATTTCTACTAACAGTTTGAATTTTTAGGTTTCACTCTGTTTTCTCCTATATTGATAGATGTATTTGGAACTCTAAATCCAACACGGTTTGTGCTAGCGTCTTGAAACTTGACACAATAAAGTAGTTTCCGGTTCTATCTCTATGTTTTGTTTCCTCTTGATGTAGCCCTAAGCAGTGACTGGCAAGAAACACTTTCATGGAAAGGGGTTCCAGAGTTTCCAAAAATTACGAATCTCCAGAAATCTCAGCAAATATTTTTTCACCCAAACTGGATGATACTTTCAGGTAATGATCAGTACACTAAGCCGACTTGGTTCCCCAAATTTCGTTCTTCTATGGTGAAGCGTTCATTTCCAGTAACAGTTTGAATTTTTAGGTTTCACTCTGTTTTCTCCTATATTGATAGATGTATTTGGAACTCTAAATCCAACACGGTTTGTGCTAGCTTCTTGTAACTTGACAAAATAAAGTAGTTTCACGTTCTATCTCTATGTGTTCTTTCCTCTTGAAGTAGGCCTATGCAGTGACTGGCGAGAAACACTTTCATGGAAAGGGGTTGCCAAGCTTCCTAAAATTACGAATCTCCAGAAATCTCAGCAAGTATTTTTTCACCCAAACTGGATGATACTTTCAGGTAATGATCAGTACACTAAGACAACTTAGTTCCCCAAATTTCATTCTTCTATGTTGAAGCGTTCGTTTCTACTAACAGTTTGAATTTTTAGGTTTCACTCTGTTTTCTCCTATATTGATAGATGTATTTGGAACTCTAAATCCAACACGGTTTGTGCTAGCTTCTTGAAACGTGACAAAATAAGGCAGTTTCACGTTCTATCTCTATGTTTTGTTTCCTCTTGATGTAGCCCTAAGCAGTGACTGGCGAGAAACACTTTCATGGAAAGGGGTTCCCAAGCTTCCAAAAATTACGAATCTCCAGAAATCTCAGCAAATATTTTTTCACCCAAACTGGATGATACTTTCAGGTAATGATCAGTACACTAAGCCAACTTGGTTCCCCAAATTTCGTTCTTCTATGGTGAAGCGTTCATTTCCAGTAACAGTTTGAATTTTTAGGTTTCACTCTGTTTTCTCCAATATTGATAGATGTATTTGGAACTCTAAATCCAACACGGTTTGTGCTAGCTTCTTGAAACGTGACAAAATAAGGCAGTTTCACGTTCTATCTCTATGTTTTGTTTCCTCTTGATGTAGCCCTAAGCAGTTACTGGCGAGAAACACTTTCATGGAAAGGGGTTCCCAAGCTTCCAAAAATTACGAATCTCCAGAAATCTCAGCAAATATTTTTTCACCCAAACTGGATGATACTTTCAGGTAATGATCAGTACACTAAGCCGACTTGGTTCCCCAAATTTCGTTCTTCTATGGTGAAGCATTTATTTCCAGTAACAGTTTGAATTTTTAGGTTTCACTCTGTTTTCTCCTATATTGATAGATGTATTTGGAACTCTAAATCCAACACGGTTTGTGCTAGCTTCTTGAAACTTGACAAAATAAAGCAGTTTCATGTTCTATCTCTATGTGTTCTTTCCTCTTTAAGTAGCCCTATGCAGTGACTGGCGAGAAACACTTTCATGGAAAGGGGTTGCCAAGCTTCCTAAAATTACGAATCTCCAGAAATCTCAGCAAGTATTTTTTCACCCAAACTGGATGATACTTTCAGGTAATGATCAGTACACTAAGGCAACTTAGTTCCCCAAATTTCATTCTTCTATGTTGAAGCGTTCATTTCTACCAACAGTTTGAATTTTTAGGTTTCACTCTGTTTTCTCCTATATTGATAGATGTATTTGGAACTCTAAATCCAACACGGTTTGTGCTAGCTTCTTGAAACTTGACAAAATAAAGCAGTTTCACGTTCTATCTCTATGTGTTCTTTCCTCTTGAAGTAGGCCTATGCAGTGACTGGCGAGAAACACTTTCATGGAAAGGGGTTGCCAAGCTTCCTAAAATTACGAATCTCCAGAAATCTCAGCAAGTATTTTTTCACCCAAACTGAATGATACGTTCAGGTAATGATCAGTACACTAAGCCAACTTAGTTCCCCAAATTTCATTCTTCTATGTTGAACCGTTCGTTTCTACTAACAGTTTGAATTTTTAGGTTTCACTCTGTTTTCTCCTATATTGATAGATGTATTTGGAACTCTAAATCCAACACGGTTTGTGCTAGCTTCTTGAAACTTGACACAATAAAGTAGTTTCCGGTTCTATCTCTATGTTTTGTTTCCTCTTGATGTAGCCCTAAGCAGTGACTGGCGAGAAACACTTTCATGGAAAGGGTTTCCCAAGCTTCCAAAAATTACGAATCTCCAAAGTCTCAGCAAATATTTTTTCACCCAAACTGGATGATACTTTCAGGTAATGATCAGTACACTAAGCCGACTTGGTTCCCCAAATTTCGTTCTTCTATGGTGAAGCGTTCATTTCCACTAACAGTTTGAATTTTTAGGTTTCACTCTGTTTTCTCCTATATTGATAGATGTATTTGGAACTCTAAATCCAACACGGTTTGTGCTAGCTTCTTGAAACTTGACAAAATAAAGCAGTTTCACGTTCTATCTCTATGTGTTCTTTCCTCTTGAAGTAGGCCTATGCAGTGACTGGCGAGAAACACTTTCATGGAAAGGGGTTGCCAAGCTTCCTAAAATTACGAATCTCCAGAAATCTCAGCAAGTATTTTTTCACCCAAACTGAATGATACTTTCAGGTAATGATCAGTACACTAAGCCAACTTAGTTCCCCAAATTTCATTCTTCTATGTTGAAGCGTTCGTTTCTACTAACAGTATGAATTTAGAGGTTTCACTCTGTTTTCTCCTATATTGATAGATGTATTTGGAACTCTAAATCCAACACGGTTTGTGCTAGCTTCTTGACACTTGACACAATAAAGTAGTTTCCAGTTCTATCTCTATGTTTTGTTTCCTCTTGATGTAGCCCTAAGCAGTGACTAGCGAGAAACACTTTCATGGAAAGGGGTTGCCAAGCTTCCAAAAATTACGAATCTCCAGAAATCTCAGCAAATATTTTTTCACCCAAACTGGATGATACTTTCAGGTAATGATCAGTACACTAAGCCGACTTGGTTCCCCAAATTTCGTTCTTCTATGGTGAAGCGTTCATTTCCAGTAACAGTTTGAATTTTTGGGTTTCACTCTGTTTTCTCCTATATTGATAGATGTATTTGGAACTCTAAATCCAACACGGTTTGTGCTACCTTCTTGAAACTTGACAAAATAAAGCAGTATCACGTTCTATCTCTATGTGTTCTTTCCTCTTGAAGTAGGCCTATTCAGTGACTGGCGAGAAACACTTTCATGGAAAGGGGTTGCCAAGCTTCCTAAAATTACGAATCTCCAGAAATCTCAGCAAGTATTTTTTCACCCAAACTGGATGATACTTTCAGGTAATGATCAGAACACTAAGACAACTTAGTTCCCCAAATTTCATTCTTCTATGTTGAAGCGTTCGTTTCTACTAACAGTTTGAATTTTTAGGTTTCACTCTGTTTTCTCCTATATTGATAGATGTATTTGGAACTCTAAATCCAACACGGTTTGTGCTAGCTTCTTGAAACTTGACACAATAAAGTAGTTTCCGGTTCTATCTCTATGTTTTGTTTCCTCTTGATGTAGCCCTAAGCAGTGACTGGCGAGAAACACTTTCATGGAAAGGGGTTCCCAAGCTTTTAAAAATTACGAATCTCCAGAAATCTCAGCAAATATTTTTTCACCCAAACTGGATGATACTTTCAGGTAATGATCAGTACACTAAGCCGACTTGGTTCCCCAAATTTCGTTCTTCTATGGTGAAGCGTTCATTTCCAGTAACAGTTTGAATTTTTAGGTTTCACTCTGTTTTCTCCTATATTGATAGATGTATTTGGAACTCTAAATCCAACACGGTTTGTGCTAGCTTCTTGAAACTTGACCAAATAAAGCAGTTTCACGTTCGATCTCTATGTGTTATTTCCTCTTGAAGTAGGCCTATGCAGTGACTGGCGAGAAACACTTTCATGGAAAGGGGTTGCCAAGCTTCCTAAAATTACGAATCTCCAGAAATCTCAGCCAGTATTTTTGCACCCAAACTGGATGATACTTTCAGGTAATGATCAGTACACTAAGCCAACTTAGTTCCCCAAATTCCATTCTTCTATGTTGAAGCGTTCGTTTCTACTAACAGTTTGAATTTTTAGGTTTCACTCTGTTTTCTCCTATATTGATAGATGTATTTGGAACTCTAAATCCAACACGGTTTGTGCTAGGTTCTCGAAACTTGACACAATAAAGTAGTTTCCGGTTCTATCTCTATGTTTTGTTTCCTCTTGATGTAGCCCTAAGCAGTGACTGGCGAGAAACACTTTCATGGAAAGGGGTTCCAGAGTTTCCAAAAATTATGAATCTCCAGAAATCTCAGCAAATATTTTTTCACCCAAACTGGATGATACTTTCAGGTAATGATCAGTACACTAAGCCGACTTGGTTCCCCAAATTTCGTTCTTCTATGGTGAAGCGTTCATTTCCAGTAACAGTTTGAATTTTTAGGTTTCACTCTGTTTTCTCCTATATTGATAGATGTATTTGGAACTCTAAATCCAACACGGTTTGTGCTAGCTTCTTGAAACTTGACAAAATAAAGTAGTTTCACGTTCTATCTCTATGTGTTCTTTCCTCTTGAAGTAGGCCTATGCAGTGACTGGCGAGAAACACTTTCATGGAAAGGGGTTGCCAAGCTTCCGAAAATTACGAATCTCCAGAAATCTCAGCAAGTATTTTTTCACCCAAACTGGATGATACTTTCAGGTAATGATCAGTACACTAAGCCAACTTAGTTCCCCAAATTTCATTTTTCTATGTTGAAGCGTTCGTTTCTACTAACAGTTTGAATTTTTAGGTTTCACTCTGTTTTCTCCTATATTGATAGATGTATTTGGAACTCTAAATCCAACACGGTTTGTGCTAGCTTCTTGAAACTTGACACAATAAAGTAGTTTCCGGTTCTATCTCTATGTTTTGTTTCCTCTTGATGTAGCCCTAAGCAGTGACTGGCGAGAAACACTTTCATGGAAAGGGGTTCCCAAGCTTTTAAAAATTACGAATCTCCAGAAATCTCAGCAAATATTTTTTCACCCAAACTGGATGATACTTTCAGGTAATGATCAGTACACTAAGCCGACTTGGTTCCCCAAATTTCGTTCTTCTATGGTGAAGCGTTCATTTCCAGTAACAGTTTGAATTTTTAGGTTTCACTCTGTTTTCTCCTATATTGATAGATGTATTTGGAACTCTAAATCCAACACGGTTTGTGCTAGCTTCTTGAAACTTGACAAAATAAAGCAGTTTCACGTTCGATCTCTATGTGTTAT
This sequence comes from Spermophilus citellus, assembly GCF_964194105.1. NCBI lineage: Eukaryota > Metazoa > Chordata > Mammalia > Rodentia > Sciuridae > Spermophilus > Spermophilus citellus. The sequence goes on along the minus strand of NC_138191.1, from coordinate 32,468,448 downwards.
TTCCTCTTGAAGTAGGCCTATGCAGTGACTGGCGAGAAACACTTTCATGGAAAGGGGTTGCCAAGCTTCCTAAAATTACGAATCTCCAGAAATCTCAGCCAGTATTTTTGCACCCAAACTGGATGATACTTTCAGGTAATGATCAGTACACTAAGCCAACTTAGTTCCCCAAATTCCATTCTTCTATGTTGAAGCGTTCGTTTCTACTAACAGTTTGAATTTTTAGGTTTCACTCTGTTTTCTCCTATATTGATAGATGTATTTGGAACTCTAAATCCAACACGGTTTGTGCTAGCTTCTCGAAACTTAACACAATAAAGTAGTTTCCGGTTCTATCTCTATGTTTTGTTTCCTCTTGATGTAGCCCTAAGCAGTGACTGGCGAGAAACACTTTCATGGAAAGGGGTTCCAGAGTTTCCAAAAATTATGAATCTCCAGAAATCTCAGCAAATATTTTTTCACCCAAACTGGATGATACTTTCAGGTAATGATCAGTACACTAAGCCGACTTGGTTCCCCAAATTTCGTTCTTCTATGGTGAAGCGTTCATTTCCAGTAACAGTTTGAATTTTTAGGTTTCACTCTGTTTTCTCCTATATTGATAGATGTATTTGGAACTCTAAATCCAACACGGTTTGTGCTAGCTTCTTGAAACTTGACAAAATAAAGTAGTTTCACGTTCTATCTCTATGTGTTCTTTCCTCTTGAAGTAGGCCTATGCAGTGACTGGCGAGAAACACTTTCATGGAAAGGGGTTGCCAAGCTTCCGAAAATTACGAATCTCCAGAAATCTCAGCAAGTATTTTTTCACCCAAACTGGATGATACTTTCAGGTAATGATCAGTACACTAAGCCAACTTAGTTCCCCAAATTTCATTCTTCTATGTTGAAGCGTTCGTTTCTACTAACAGTTTGAATTTTTAGGTTTCACTCTGTTTTCTCCTATATTGATAGATGTATTTGGAACTCTAAATCCAACACGGTTTGTGCTAGCTTCTTGAAACTTGAGACAATAAAGTAGTTTCAGGTTCTATCTCTATGTTTTGTTTCCTCTTGATGTAGCCCTAAGCAGTTACTGGCGAGAAACACTTTAAAGGAAAGGGGTTGCCAAGCTTCCAAAAATTACGAATCTCCAGAAATCTCAGCAAATATTTTTTCACCCAAACTGGATGATACTTTCAGGTAATGATCAGTACACTAAGCCGACTTGGTTCCCCAAATTTCGTTCTTCTATGGTGAAGCGTTAATTTCCAGTAACAGTTTGAATTTTTAGGTTTCACTCTGTTTTCTCCTATATTGATAGATGTATTTGGAACTCTAAATCCAACACGGTTTGTGCTAGCTTCTTGAAACTTGACAAAATAAAGCAGTTTCCGGTTCTATCTCTATGTTTTGTTTCCTCTTGATGTAGCCCTAAGCAGTGACTGGCGAGAAACACTTTCATGGAAAGGGATTCCCAAGCTTCCAAAAATTACGAATCTCCAGAAATCTCAGCAAGTATTTTTTCACCCAAACTGGATGATACTTTCAGGTAATGATCAGTATACTAAGCCAACTTAGTTCCCCAAATTTCATTTTTTTATGTTGAAGCCTTCGTTTCTACTAACAGTTTGAATTTTTAGGTTTCACTCTGTTTTCTCCTATATTGATAGATGTATTTGGAACTCTAAATCCAACACGGTTTGTGCTAGCTTCTTGAAACTTGAGACAATAAAGTAGTTTCAGGTTCTATCTCTATGTTTTGTTTCCTCTTGATGTAGCCCTAAGCAGTGACTGGGGAGAAACACTTTCATGGAAAGGGGTTGCCAAGCTTCCAAAAATTACGAATCTCCAGAAATCTCAGCAAATATTTTTTCACCCAAACTGGATGATACTTTCAGGTAATGATCAGTACACTAAGCCGACTTGGTTCCCCAAATTTCGTTCTTCTATGGTGAAGCGTTCATTTCCAGTAACAGTTTGAATTTTTAGGTTTCACTCTGTTTTCTCCTATATTGATAGATGTATTTGGAACTCTAAAACCAACACGGTTTGTGCTAGCTTCTTGAAACTTTACCAAATAATGCAGTTTCACGTTCTATCTCTATGTTTTGTTTCCTCTTGATGTAGCCCTAAGCAGTGACTGGCGAGAAACACTTTCATGGAAAGGGGTTCCCAAGCTTCCAAAAATTACGAATCTCAAGAAATCTCAGCAAATATTTTTTCACCCAAACTGGATGATACTTTCAGGTAATGATCAGTACACTAAGCCGACTTGGTTCCCCAAATTTCGTTCTTCTATGGTGAAGCGTTCATTTCCAGTAACAGTTTGAATTTTTAGGTTTCACTCTGTTTTCTCCTATATTGATAGATGTATTTGGAACTCTAAATCCAACACGGTTTGTGCTAGCTTCTGGAAACCTGACAAAATAAAGCAGTTTCACGTTCTATCTCTATGTGTTCTTTCCTCTTGAAGTAGGCCTATGCAGTGACTGGCGAGAAACACTTTCATGGAAAGGGGTTGCCAAGCTTCCTAAAATTACGAATCTCCAGAAATCTCAGCAAGTATTTTTTCACCCAAACTGGATGATACTTTCAGGTAATGATCAGTACACTAAGCCAACTTAGTTCACCAAATTTCATTCTTCTATGTTGAAGCGTTCGTTTCTACTAACAGTTTGAATTTTTAGGTTTCACTCTGTTTTCTCCTATATTGATAGATGTATTTGGAACTCTAAATCAAACACGGTTTGTGCTAGCTTCTTGAAATTTGACACAATAAAGTAGTTTCCGGTTTCTCTCTATGTTTTGTTTCCTCTTGATGTAGCCCTAAGCAGTGACTGGAGAGAAACACTTTCATGGAAAGGGGTTCCCAAGTTTCCAAAAATTACGAATCTCCAGAAATCTCAGCAAATATTTTTTCACCCAAACTGGATGATAAATTCAGGTAATGATCAGTACACTAAGCTGACTTGGTTCCCCAAATTTCGTTCTTCTATGGTGAAGCGTTCATTTCCAGTAACAGTTTGAATTTTTAGGTTTCACTCTGTTTTCTCCTATATTGATAGATGTATTTGGAACTCTAAATCCAACACGGTTTGTGCTAGCTTCTTGAAACTTGACAAAATAAAGCAGTTTCACGTTCGATCTCTATGTGTTATTTCCTCTTGAAGTAGGCCTATGCAGTGACTGGCGAGAAACACTTTCATGGAAAGGGGTTGCCAAGCTTCCTAAAATTACGAATCTCCAGAAATCTCAGCCAGTATTTTTGCACCCAAACTGGATGATACTTTCAGGTAATGATCAGTACACTAAGCCAACTTAGTTCCCCAAATTCCATTCTTCTATGTTGAAGCGTTCGTTTCTACTAACAGTTTGAATTTTTAGGTTTCACTCTGTTTTCTCCTATATTGATAGATGTATTTGGAACTCTAAATCCAACACGGTTTGTGCTAGCTTCTCGAAACTTAACACTATAAAGTAGTTTCCGGTTCTATCTCTATGTTTTGTTTCCTCTTGATGTAGCCCTAAGCAGTGACTGGCGAGAAACACTTTCATGGAAAGGGGTTCCAGAGTTTCCAAAAATTATGAATCTCCAGAAATCTCAGCAAATATTTTTTCACCCAAACTGGATGATACTTTCAGGTAATGATCAGTACACTAAGCCAACTTGGTTCCCCAAATTTCGTTCTTCTATGGTGAAGCGTTCATTTCCAGTAACAGTTTGAATTTTTAGGTTTCACTCTGTTTTCTCCTATATTGATAGATGTATTTGGAACTCTAAATCCAACACGGTTTGTGCTAGCTTCTTGAAACTTGACAAAATAAAGTAGTTTCACGTTCTATCTCTATGTGTTCTTTCCTCTTGAAGTAGGCCTATGCAGTGACTGGCGAGAAACACTTTCATGGAAAGGGGTTGCCAAGCTTCCGAAAATTACGAATCTCCAGAAATCTCAGCAAGTATTTTTTCACCCAAACTGGATGATACTTTCAGGTAATGATCAGTACACTAAGCCAACTTAGTTCCCCAAATTTCATTCTTCTATGTTGAAGCGTTCGTTTCTACTAACAGTTTGAATTTTTAGGTTTCACTCTGTTTTCTCCTATATTGATAGATGTATTTGGAACTCTAAATCCAACACGGTTTGTGCTAGCTTCTTGAAACTTGACACAGTAAAGTAGTTTCCGGTTCTATCTCTATGTTTTGTTTCCTCTTGATGTAGCCCTAAGCAGTGACTGGCGAGAAACACTTTCATGGAAAGGGGTTCCCAAGCTTTTAAAAATTACGAATCTCCAGAAATCTCAGCAAATATTTTTTCACCCAAACTGGATGATACTTTCAGGTAATGATCAGTACACTAAGCCGACTTGGTTCCCCAAATTTCGTTCTTCTATGGTGAAGCGTTCATTTCCAGTAACAGTTTGAATTTTTAGGTTTCACTCTGTTTTCTCCTATATTGATAGATGTATTTGGAACTCTAAATCCAACACGGTTTGTGCTAGCTTCTTGAAACTTGACAAAATAAAGCAGTTTCACGTTCGATCTCTATGTGTTATTTCCTCTTGAAGTAGGCCTATGCAGTGACTGGCGAGAAACACTTTCATGGAAAGGGGTTGCCAAGCTTCCTAAAATTACGAATCTCCAGAAATCTCAGCCAGTATTTTTGCACCCAAACTGGATGATACTTTCAGGTAATGATCAGTACACTAAGCCAACTTAGTTCCCCAAATTCCATTCTTCTATGTTGAAGCGTTCGTTTCTACTAACAGTTTGAATTTTTAGGTTTCACTCTGTTTTCTCCTATATTGATAGATGTATTTGGAACTCTAAATCCAACACGGTTTGTGCTAGCTTCTCGAAACTTGACACAATAAAGTAGTTTCCGGTTCTATCTCTATGTTTTGTTTCCTCTTGATGTAGCCCTAAGCAGTGACTGGCGAGAAACACTTTCATGGAAAGGGGTTCCAGAGTTTCCAAAAATTATGAATCTCCAGAAATCTCAGCAAATATTTTTTCACCCAAACTGGATGATACTTTCAGGTAATGATCAGTACACTAAGCCGACTTGGTTCCCCAAATTTCGTTCTTCTATGGTGAAGCGTTCATTTCCAGTAACAGTTTGAATTTTTAGGTTTCACTCTGTTTTCTCCTATATTGATAGATGTATTTGGAACTCTAAATCCAACACGGTTTGTGCTAGCTTCTTGAAACTTGACAAAATAAAGTAGTTTCACGTTCTATCTCTATGTGTTCTTTCCTCTTGAAGTAGGCCTATGCAGTGACTGGCGAGAAACACTTTCATGGAAAGGGGTTGCCAAGCTTCCGAAAATTACGAATCTCCAGAAATCTCAGCAAGTATTTTTTCACCCAAACTGGATGATACTTTCAGGTAATGATCAGTACACTAAGCCAACTTAGTTCCCCAAATTTCATTCTTCTATGTTGAAGCGTTCGTTTCTACTAACAGTTTGAATTTTTAGGTTTCACTCTGTTTTCTCCTATATTGATAGATGTATTTGGAACTCTAAATCCAACACGGTTTGTGCTAGCTTCTTGAAACTTGAGACAATAAAGTAGTTTCAGGTTCTATCTCTATGTTTTGTTTCCTCTTGATGTAGCCCTAAGCAGTGACTGGCGAGAAACACTTTAAAGGAAAGGGGTTGCCAAGCTTCCAAAAATTACGAATCTCCAGAAATCTCAGCAAATATTTTTTCACCCAAACTGGATGATACTTTCAGGTAATGATCAGTACACTAAGCCGACTTGGTTCCCCAAATTTCGTTCTTCTATGGTGAAGCGTTAATTTCCAGTAACAGTTTGAATTTTTAGGTTTCACTCTGTTTTCTCCTATATTGATAGATGTATTTGGAACTCTAAATCCAACACGGTTTGTGCTAGCTTCTTGAAACTTGACAAAATAAAGCAGTTTCCGGTTCTATCTCTATGTTTTGTTTCCTCTTGATGTAGCCCTAAGCAGTGACTGGCGAGAAACACTTTCATGGAAAGGGATTCCCAAGCTTCCAAAAATTACGAATCTCCAGAAATCTCAGCAAGTATTTTTTCACCCAAACTGGATGATACTTTCAGGTAATGATCAGTATACTAAGCCAACTTAGTTCCCCAAATTTCATTTTTTTATGTTGAAGCCTTCGTTTCTACTAACAGTTTGAATTTTTAGGTTTCACTCTGTTTTCTCCTATATTGATAGATGTATTTGGAACTCTAAATCCAACACGGTTTGTGCTAGCTTCTTGAAACTTGAGACAATAAAGTAGTTTCAGGTTCTATCTCTATGTTTTGTTTCCTCTTGATGTAGCCCTAAGCAGTGACTGGGGAGAAACACTTTCATGGAAAGGGGTTGCCAAGCTTCCAAAAATTACGAATCTCCAGAAATCTCAGCAAATATTTTTTCACCCAAACTGGATGATACTTTCAGGTAATGATCAGTACACTAAGCCGACTTGGTTCCCCAAATTTCGTTCTTCTATGGTGAAGCGTTCATTTCCAGTAACAGTTTGAATTTTTAGGTTTCACTCTGTTTTCTCCTATATTGATAGATGTATTTGGAACTCTAAAACCAACACGGTTTGTGCTAGCTTCTTGAAACTTTACCAAATAATGCAGTTTCACGTTCTATCTCTATGTTTTGTTTCCTCTTGATGTAGCCCTAAGCAGTGACTGGCGAGAAACACTTTCATGGAAAGGGGTTCCCAAGCTTCCAAAAATTACGAATCTCAAGAAATCTCAGCAAATATTTTTTCACCCAAACTGGATGATACTTTCAGGTAATGATCAGTACACTAAGCCGACTTGGTTCCCCAAATTTCGTTCTTCTATGGTGAAGCGTTCATTTCCAGTAACAGTTTGAATTTTTAGGTTTCACTCTGTTTTCTCCTATATTGATAGATGTATTTGGAACTCTAAATCCAACACGGTTTGTGCTAGCTTCTGGAAACCTGACAAAATAAAGCAGTTTCACGTTCTATCTCTATGTGTTCTTTCCTCTTGAAGTAGGCCTATGCAGTGACTGGCGAGAAACACTTTCATGGAAAGGGGTTGCCAAGCTTCCTAAAATTACGAATCTCCAGAAATCTCAGCAAGTATTTTTTCACCCAAACTGGATGATACTTTCAGGTAATGATCAGTACACTAAGCCAACTTAGTTCCCCAAATTTCATTCTTCTATGTTGAAGCGTTCGTTTCTACTAACAGTTTGAATTTTTAGGTTTCACTCTGTTTTCTCCTATATTGATAGATGTATTTGGAACTCTAAATCAAACACGGTTTGTGCTAGCTTCTTGAAATTTGACACAATAAAGTAGTTTCCGGTTTCTCTCTATGTTTTGTTTCCTCTTGATGTAGCCCTAAGCAGTGACTGGAGAGAAACACTTTCATGGAAAGGGGTTCCCAAGTTTCCAAAAATTACGAATCTCCAGAAATCTCAGCAAATATTTTTTCACCCAAACTGGATGATAAATTCAGGTAATGATCAGTACACTAAGCTGACTTGGTTCCCCAAATTTCGTTCTTCTATGGTGAAGCGTTCATTTCCAGTAACAGTTTGAATTTTTAGGTTTCACTCTGTTTTCTCCTATATTGATAGATGTATTTGGAACTCTAAATCCAACACGGTTTGTGCTAGCTTCTTGAAACTTGACAAAATAAAGCAGTTTCACGTTCTATCTCTATGTGTTCTTTCCTCTTGAAGTAGGCCTATGCAGTGACTGGCGAGAAACACTTTCATGGAAAGGGGTTGCCAAGCTTCCTAAAATTACGAATCTCCAGAAATCTCAGCAAGTATTTTTTCACCCAAACTGGATGATACTTTCAGGTAATGATCAGTATACTAAGCCAACTTAGTTCCCCAAATTTCATTCTTCTATGTTGAAGCGTTCGTTTCTACTAACAGTTTGAATTTTTAGGTTTCACTCTGTTTTCTCCTATATTGATAGATGTATTTGGAACTCTAAATCCAACACGGTTTGTGCTAGCTTCTTGAAACTTGACAAAATAAAGCAGTTTCACGTTCTATCTCTATGTTTTGTTTCCTCTTGATGTAGCCCTAAGCAGTGACTGGCGAGAAACACTTTCATGGAAAGGGGTTGCCAAGCTTCCAAAACTTACGAATCTCCAGAAATCTCAGCAAATATTTTTTCACCCAAACTGGATGATACTTTCAGGTAATGATCAGTACACTAAGCCGACTTGGTTCCCCAAATTTCGTTCTTCTATGGTGAAGCGTTCATTTCCAGTAACAGTTTGAATTTTTAGGTTTCACTCTGTTTTCTCCTATATTGATAGATGTATTTGGAACTCTAAATCCAACACGGTTTGTGCTAGCTTCTTGAAACTTGACACAATAAAGCAGTTTCACGTTCTATATCGATGTGTTCTTTCCTCTTGAAGTAGGCCTATGCAGTGACTGGCGAGAAACACTTTCATGGAAAGGGGTTCCCAAGCTTCCAAAAATTACAAATCTCCAGAAATCTCAGCAAGTATTTTTTCACCCAAACTGGATGATACTTTCACGTAACGATCAGTACACTAAGCCAACTTAGTTTCCCAAATTTCATTCTTCTATGTTGAAGCGTTCGTTTCTACTAACAGTTTGAATTTTTAGGTTTCACTCTGTTTTCTCCTATATTGATAGATGTATTTGGAACTCTAAATCCAACACGGTTTGTGCTAGCTTCTTGAAACTTGACAAAATAAAGCAGTTTCACGTTCTATCTCTATGTGTTGTTTCCTCTTGATGTAGCCCTAAGCAGTGACTGGCGAGAAACACTTTCATGGAAAGGGGTTCCCAAGCTTCCAAAAATTACGAATCTCCAGAAATCTCAGCAAGTATTTTTTCACCCAAACTGGATGATACTTTCACGTAACGATCAGTACACTAAGCCAAGTTAGTTTCCCAAATTTCATTCTTCTATGTTGAAGCGTTCGTTTCTACTAACAGTTTGAATTTTTAGGTTTCACTCTGTTTTCTCCTATATTGATAGATGTATTTGGAACTCTAAATCCAACACGGTTTGTGCTAGCTTCTTGAAACTTGACAAAATAAAGCAGTATCACGTTCTATCTCTATGTGTTGTTTCCTCTTGATGTAGCCCTAAGCAGTGACTGGCGAGAAACACTTTCATGGAAAGGGGTTCCCAAGCTTCCAAAAATTACGAATCTCCAGAAATCTCAGCAAATATTTTTTCACCCAATCTGGATGATACTTTCAGGTAATGGTCAGTACACTAAGCCGACTTGGTTCCCCACATTTCGTTCTTCTATGGTGAAGCGTTCATTTCCAGTAACAGTTTGAATTTTTAGGTTTCACTCTGTTTTCTCCTATATTGATAAATGTATTTGGAACTCTAAATCCAACACGGTTTGTGCTAGCTTCTTGAAACTTGACAAAATAAAGCAGTTTCACGTTCTATCTCTATGTTTTTTTTCCTCTTGAAGTAGCCCTAAGCAGTGACTGGCGGAAACACTTTCATGGAAAGGGGTTGCCAAGCTTCCTAAAATTACGAATCTCCAGAAATCTCAGCAAGTATTTTTTCACCCAAACTGGATGATACTTTCAGGTAATGATCAGTACAATAAGCCAACTTGGTTCCCCAAATTTCATTCTTCTATGTTGAAGCGTTCGTTTCTACTAACAGTTTCAATTTTTAGGTTTCACTCTGTTTTCTCCTATATTGATAGATGTATTTGGAACTCTAAATCCAACACGGTTTGTGCTAGCTTCTTGAAACTTGACAAAATAAAGCAGTTTCACGTTCTATCTCTATGTGTTCTTTCCTCTTGAAGTAGCCCTATGCAGTGACTGGCGAGAAACACTTTCATGGAAAGGGGTTGCCAAGCTTCCTAAAATTACGAATCTCCAGAAATCTCAGCAAGTATTTTTTCACCCAAACTGTATGATAATTACACGTAACGATCAGTACACTAAGCCAACTTAGTTTCCCAAATTTCATTCTTCTATGTTGAAGCGTTCGTTTCTACTAACAGTTTGAATTTTTAGGTTTCACTCTGTTTTCTCCTATATTGATAGATGTATTTGGAACTCTAAATCCAACACGGTTTGTGCTAGCTTCTTGAAACTTGACACAATAAAGGAGTTTCAGATTCTATCTCTATGTTTTGTTTCCTCTTGATGTAGCCCTAAGCATTGACTGGCGAGAAACACTTTCATGGAAAGGGGTTGCCAAGCTTCCTAAAATTACGAATCTCCAGAAATCTCAGCAAGTATTTTTTCACCCAAACTGGATGATACTTTCACGTAACGATCAGTACACTAAGCCAACTTAGTTTCCCAAATTTCATTCTTCTATGTTGAAGCGTTCGTTTCTACTAACAGTTTGAATTTTTAGGTTTCACTCTGTTTTCTCCTATATTGATAGATGTATTTGGAACTCTAAATCCAACACGGTTTGTGCTAGCTTCTTGAAACTTGACAAAATAAAGCAGTTTCACGTTCTATCTCTATGTTTTGTTTCCTCTTGATGTAGCCCTAAGCAGTGACTGGCGAGAAACACTTTCATGGAAAGGGGTTCCCAAGCTTCCAAAAATTACGAATCTCCAGAAATCTCAGCAAATATTTTTTCACCCAATCTGGATGATACTTTCAGGTAATGGTCAGTACACTAAGCCGACTTGGTTCCCCAAATTTCGTTCTTGTATGGTGAAGCGTTCATTTCCAGTAACATTTTGAATTTTTAGGTTTCACTCTGTTTTCTCCTATATTGATAAATGTATTTGGAACTCTAAATCCAACACGGTTTGTGCTAGCTTCTTGAAACTTGACAAAATAAAGCAGTTTCACGTTCTATCTCTATGTGTTGTTTCCTCTTGATGTAGCCATAAGCAGTGACTGGCGAGAAACACTTTCATGGAAAGGGGTTCCCAAGCTTCCAAAAATTACGAATCTCCAGAAATCTCAGCAAATATTTTTTCACCCAAACTGGATGATACTTTCAGGTAATAGTCAGTACACTAAGCCGACTTGGTTCCCCAAATTTCGTTCTTCTATGGTGAAGCGTTCATTTCCAGTAACGGTTTGAATTTTTAGGTTTCACTCTGTTTTCTCCTATATTGATAAATGTATTTGGAACTCTAAATCCAACACGGTTTGTGCTAGCTTCTTGAAACTTGACAAAATAAAGCAGTTTCACGTTCTATCTCTATGTTTTTTTTTCCTCTTGAAGTAGCCCTAAGCAGTGACTGGCGGAAACACTTTCATGGAAAGGGGTTGCCAAGCTTCCTAAAATTAAGAATCTCCAGAAATCTCAGCAAGTATTTTTTCACCCAAACTGGATGATACTTTCAGGTAATGATCAGTACAATAAGCCAACTTGGTTCCCCAAATTTCATTCTTCTATGTTGAAGCGTTCGTTTCTACTAACAGTTTCAATTTTTAGGTTTCACTCTGTTTTCTCCTATATTGATAGATGTATTTGGAACCCTAAATCCAACACGGTTTGTGCTAGCTTCTTGAAACTTGACAAAATAAAGCAGTTTCACGTTCTATCTCTATGTGTTCTTTCCTCTTGAAGTAGCCCTATGCAGTGACTGGCGAGAAACACTTTCATGGAAAGGGGTTGCCAAGCTTCCTAAAATTACGAATCTCCAGACATCTCAGCAAGTATTTTTTCACCCAAACTGGATGATACTTTCACGTAACGATCAGTACACTAAGCCAACTTAGTTTCCCAAATTTCATTCTTCTATGTTGAAGAGTTCGTTTCTACTAACAGTTTGAATTTTTAGGTTTCACGCTGTTTTCTCCTATATTGATAGATGTATTTGGAACTCTAAATCCAACACGGTTTGTGCTAGCTTCTTGAAACTTGACAAAATAAAGCAGTTTCACGTTCTATCTCTATGTTTTTTTTCCTCTTGAAGTAGCCCTAAGCAGTGACTGGCGGAAACACTTTCATGGAAAGGGGTTTCCAAGCTTCCTAAAATTACGAATCTCCAGAAATCTCAGCAAGTATTTTTTCACCCAAACTGGATGATACTTTCAGGTAATGATCAGTACAATAAGCCAACTTGGTTCCCCAAATTTCATTCTTCTATGTTGAAGCGTTCGTTTCTACTAACAGTTTCAATTTTTAGGTTTCACTCTGTTTTCTCCTATATTGATAGATGTATTTGGAACTCTAAATCCAACACGGTTTGTGCTAGCTTCTTGAAACTTGACAAAATAAAGCAGTTTCACGTTCTATCTCTATGTGTTCTTTCCTCTTGAAGTAGCCCTATGCAGTGACTGGCGAGAAACACTTTCATGGAAAGGGGTTGCCAAGCTTCCTAAAATTACGAATCTCCAGAAATCTCAGCAAGTATTTTTTCACCCAAACTGGATGATACTTTCACGGAACGATCAGTACACTAAGCCAACTTAGTTTCCCAAATTTCATTCTTCTATGTTGAAGCGTTCGTTTCTACTAACAGTTTGAATTTTTAGGTTTCACTCTGTTTTCTCCTATATTGATAGATGTATTTGGAACTCTAAATCCAACACGGTTTGTGCTAGCTTCTTGAAACTTGACACAATAAAGGAGTTTCAGATTCTATCTCTATGTTTTGTTTCCTCTTGATGTAGCCCTAAGCAGTGACTGGCGAGAAACACTTTCATGGAAAGGGGTTGCCAAGCTTCCTAAAATTACGAATCTCCAGAAATCTCAGCAAGTATTTTTTCACCCAAACTGGATGATACTTTCACGTAACGATCAGTACACTAAGCCAACTTAGTTTCCCAAATTTCATTCTTCTATGTTGAAGCGTTCGTTTCTACTAACAGTTTGAATTTTTAGGTTTCACTCTGTTTTCTCCTATATTGATAGATGTATTTGGAACTCTAAATCCAACATGGTTTGTGCTAGCTTCTTGAAACTTGACAAAATAAAGCAGTTTCACGTTCTATCTCTATGTGTTGTTTCCTCTTGATGTAGCCCTAAGCAGTGACTGGCGAGAAACACTTTCATGGAAAGGGGTTCCCAAGCTTCCAAAAATTACGAATCTCCAGAAATCTCAGCAAATATTTTTTTACCCAAACTGGATGATACTTTCAGGTAATGGTCAGTACACTAAGCCAACTTGGTTCCCCAAATTTCGTTCTTCTATGGTGAAGCGTTCATTTCCAGTAACAGTTTGAATTTTTAGGTTTCACTCTGTTTTCTTCTATATTGATAAATGTATTTGGAACTCTAAATCCAACACGGTTTGTGCTAGCTTCTTGAAACTTGACAAAATAAAGCAGTTTCACGTTCTATCTCTATGTTTTTTTTCCTCTTGAAGTAGCCCTAAGCAGTGACTGGCGGAAACACTTTCATGGAAAGGGGTTGCCAAGCTTCCTAAAATTACGAATCTCCAGAAATCTCAGCAAGTATTTTTTCACCCAAACTGGATGATACTTTCACGTAACGATCAGTACACTAAGCCAACTTAGTTTCCCAAATTTCATTCTTCTATGTTGAAGAGTTCGTTTCTACTAACAGTTTGAATTTTTAGGTTTCACTCTGTTTTCTCCTATATTGATAGATGTATTTGGAACTCTAAATCCAACAAGGTTTGTGCTAGCTTCTTGAAACTTGACACAATAAAGGAGTTTCAGATTCTATCTCTATGTTTTGTTTCCTCTTGATGTAGCCCTAAGCAGTGACTGGCGAGAAACACTTTCATGGAAAGGGGTTGCCAAGCTTCCTAAAATTACGAATCTCCAGAAATCTCAGCAAGTATTTTTTCACCCAATCTGGATGATACTTTCAGGTAATGGTCAGTACACTAAGCCGACTTGGTTCCCCAAATTTCGTTCTTGTATGGTGAAGCGTTCATTTCCAGTAACATTTTGAATTTTTAGGTTTCACTCTGTTTTCTCCTATATTGATAAATGTATTTGGAACTCTAAATCCAACACGGTTTGTGCTAGCTTCTTGAAACTTGACAAAATAAAGCAGTTTCACGTTCTATCTCTATGTTTTTTTTCCTCTTGAAGTAGCCCTAAGCAGTGACTGGCGGAAACACTTTCATGGAAAGGGGTTTCCAAGCTTCCTAAAATTACGAATCTCCAGAAATCTCAGCAAGTATTTTTTCACCCAAACTGGATGATACTTTCAGGTAATGATCAGTACAATAAGCCAACTTGGTTCCCCAAATTTCATTCTTCTATGTTGAAGCGTTCGTTTCTACTAACAGTTTCAATTTTTAGGTTTCACTCTGTTTTCTCCTATATTGATAGATGTATTTGGAACTCTAAATCCAACACGGTTTGTGCTAGCTTCTTGAAACTTGACAAAATAAAGCAGTTTCACGTTCTATCTCTATGTGTTCTTTCCTCTTGAAGTAGCCCTATGCAGTGACTGGCGAGAAACACTTTCATGGAAAGGGGTTGCCAAGCTTCCTAAAATTACGAATCTCCAGAAATCTCAGCAAGTATTTTTTCACCCAAACTGGATGATACTTTCACGGAACGATCAGTACACTAAGCCAACTTAGTTTCCCAAATTTCATTCTTCTATGTTGAAGCGTTCGTTTCTACTAACAGTTTGAATTTTTAGGTTTCACTCTGTTTTCTCCTATATTGATAGATGTATTTGGAACTCTAAATCCAACACGGTTTGTGCTAGCTTCTTGAAACTTGACACAATAAAGGAGTTTCAGATTCTATCTCTATGTTTTGTTTCCTCTTGATGTAGCCCTAAGCAGTGACTGGCGAGAAACACTTTCATGGAAAGGGGTTGCCAAGCTTCCTAAAATTACGAATCTCCAGAAATCTCAGCAAGTATTTTTTCACCCAAACTGGATGATACTTTCACGTAACGATCAGTACACTAAGCCAACTTAGTTTCCCAAATTTCATTCTTCTATGTTGAAGCGTTCGTTTCTACTAACAGTTTGAATTTTTAGGTTTCACTCTGTTTTCTCCTATATTGATAGATGTATTTGGAACTCTAAATCCAACATGGTTTGTGCTAGCTTCTTGAAACTTGACAAAATAAAGCAGTTTCACGTTCTATCTCTATGTGTTGTTTCCTCTTGATGTAGCCCTAAGCAGTGACTGGCGAGAAACACTTTCATGGAAAGGGGTTGCCAAGCTTCCTAAAATTACGAATCTCCAGAAATCTCAGCAAGTATTTTTTCACCCAATCTGGATGATACTTTCAGGTAATGGTCAGTACACTAAGCCGACTTGGTTCCCCAAATTTCGTTCTTCTATGGTGAAGCGTTCATTTCCAGTAACAGTTTGAATTTTTAGGTTTCACTCTGTTTTCTCCTATATTGATAAATGTATTTGGAACTCTAAATCCAACACGGTTTGTGCTAGCTTCTTGAAACTTGACAAAATAAAGCAGTTTCACGTTCTATCTCTATGTTTTTTTTCCTCTTGAAGTAGCCCTAAGCAGTGACTGGCGGAAACACTTTCATGGAAAGGGGTTTCCAAGCTTCCTAAAATTACGAATCTCCAGAAATCTCAGCAAGTATTTTTTCACCCAAACTGGATGATACTTTCAGGTAATGATCAGTACAATAAGCCAACTTGGTTCCCCAAATTTCATTCTTCTATGTTGAAGCGTTCGTTTCTACTAACAGTTTCAATTTTTAGGTTTCACTCTGTTTTCTCCTATATTGATAGATGTATTTGGAACTCTAAATCCAACACGGTTTGTGCTAGCTTCTTGAAACTTGACAAAATAAAGCAGTTTCACGTTCTATCTCTATGTGTTCTTTCCTCTTGAAGTAGCCCTATGCAGTGACTGGCGAGAAACACTTTCATGGAAAGGGGTTGCCAAGCTTCCTAAAATTACGAATCTCCAGAAATCTCAGCAAGTATTTTTTCACCCAAACTGGATGATACTTTCACGGAACGATCAGTACACTAAGCCAACTTAGTTTCCCAAATTTCATTCTTCTATGTTGAAGCGTTCGTTTCTACTAACAGTTTGAATTTTTAGGTTTCACTCTGTTTTCTCCTATATTGATAGATGTATTTGGAACTCTAAATCCAACACGGTTTGTGCTAGCTTCTTGAAACTTGACACAATAAAGGAGTTTCAGATTCTATCTCTATGTTTTGTTTCCTCTTGATGTAGCCCTAAGCAGTGACTGGCGAGAAACACTTTCATGGAAAGGGGTTGCCAAGCTTCCTAAAATTACGAATCTCCAGAAATCTCAGCAAGTATTTTTTCACCCAAACTGGATGATACTTTCACGTAACGATCAGTACACTAAGCCAACTTAGTTTCCCAAATTTCATTCTTCTATGTTGAAGCGTTCGTTTCTACTAACAGTTTGAATTTTTAGGTTTCACTCTGTTTTCTCCTATATTGATAGATGTATTTGGAACTCTAAATCCAACATGGTTTGTGCTAGCTTCTTGAAACTTGACAAAATAAAGCAGTTTCACGTTCTATCTCTATGTGTTGTTTCCTCTTGATGTAGCCCTAAGCAGTGACTGGCGAGAAACACTTTCATGGAAAGGGGTTCCCAAGCTTCCAAAAATTACGAATCTCCAGAAATCTCAGCAAATATTTTTTTACCCAAACTGGATGATACTTTCAGGTAATGGTCAGTACACTAAGCCAACTTGGTTCCCCAAATTTCGTTCTTCTATGGTGAAGCGTTCATTTCCAGTAACAGTTTGAATTTTTAGGTTTCACTCTGTTTTCTCCTATATTGATAAATGTATTTGGAACTCTAAATCCAACACGGTTTGTGCTAGCTTCTTGAAACTTGACAAAATAAAGCAGTTTCACGTTCTATCTCTATGTTTTTTTTCCTCTTGAAGTAGCCCTAAGCAGTGACTGGCGGAAACACTTTCATGGAAAGGGGTTGCCAAGCTTCCTAAAATTACGAATCTCCAGAAATCTCAGCAAGTATTTTTTCACCCAAACTGGATGATACTTTCACGTAACGATCAGTACACTAAGCCAACTTAGTTTCCCAAATTTCATTCTTCTATGTTGAAGAGTTCGTTTCTACCACCAGTTTGAATTTTTAGGTTTCACTCTGTTTTCTCCTATATTGATAGATGTATTTGGAACTCTAAATCCAACAAGGTTTGTGCTAGCTTCTTGAAACTTGACACAATAAAGGAGTTTCAGATTCTATCTCTATGTTTTGTTTCCTCTTGATGTAGCCCTAAGCAGTGACTGGCGAGAAACACTTTCATGGAAAGGGGTTGCCAAGCTTCCTAAAATTACGAATCTCCAGAAATCTCAGCAAGTATTTTTTCACCCAAACTGGATGATACTTTCACGTAACGATCAGTACACTAAGCCAACTTAGTTTCCCAAATTTCATTCTTCTATGTTGAAGCGTTCGTTTCTACTAACAGTTTGAATTTTTAGGTTTCACTCTGTTTTCTCCTATATTGATAGATGTATTTGGAACTCTAAATCCAACACGGTTTGTGCTAGCTTCTTGAAACTTGACAAAATAAAGCAGTTTCACGTTCTATCTCTATGTGTTGTTTCCTCTTGATGTAGCCCTAAGCAGTGACTGGCGAGAAACACTTTCATGGAAAGGGGTTCCCAAGCTTCCAAAAATTACGAATCTCCAGAAATCTCAGCAAATATTTTTTCACCCAAACTGGATGATACTTTCAGGTAATGGTCAGTACACTAAGCCGACTTGGTTCCCCAAATTTCGTTCTTCTATGGTGAAGCGTTCATTTCCAGTAACGGTTTGAATTTTTAGGTTTCACTCTGTTTTCTCCTATATTGATAAATGTATTTGGAACTCTAAATCCAACACGGTTTGTGCTAGCTTCTTGAAACTTGACAAAATAAAGCAGTTTCACGTTCTATCTCTATGTTTTTTTTCCTCTTGAAGTAGCCCTAAGCAGTGACTGGCGGAAACACTTTCATGGAAAGGGGTTGCCAAGCTTCCTAAAATTACGAATCTCCAGAAATCTCAGCAAGTATTTTTTCACCCAAACTGGATGATACTTTCAGGTAATGATCAGTACAATAAGCCAACTTGGTTCCCCAAATTTCATTCTTCTATGTTGAAGCGTTCGTTTCTACTAACAGTTTCAATTTTTAGGTTTCACTCTGTTTTCTCCTATATTGATAGATGTATTTGGAACTCTAAATCCAACACGGTTTGTGCTAGCTTCTTGAAACTTGACAAAATAAAGCAGTTTCACGTTCTATCTCTATGTGTTCTTTCCTCTTGAAGTAGCCCTATGCAGTGACTGGCGAGAAACACTTTCATGGAAAGGGGTTGCCAAGCTTCCTAAAATTACGAATCTCCAGACATCTCAGCAAGTATTTTTTCACACAAACTGGATGATAATTTCACGTAACGATCAGTACACTAAGCCAACTTAGTTTCCCAAATTTCATTCTTCTATGTTGAAGAGTTCGTTTCTACTAACAGTTTGAATTTTTAGGTTTCACTCTGTTTTCTCCTATATTGATAGATGTATTTGGAACTCTAAATCCAAGACGGTTTGTGCTAGCTTCTTGAAACTTGACACAATAAAGGAGTTTCAGATTCTATCTCTATGTTTTGTTTCCTCTTGATGTAGCCCTAAGCAGTGACTGGCGAGAAACACTTTCATGGAAAGGGGTTGCCAAGCTTCCTAAAATTACGAATCTCCAGAAATCTCAGCAAGTATTTTTTCACCCAAACTGGATGATACTTTCACGTAACGATCAGTACACTAAGCCAACTTAGTTTCCCAAATTTCATTCTTCTATGTTGAAGCGTTCGTTTCTACTAACAGTTTGAATTTTTAGGTTTCACTCTGTTTTCTCCTATATTGATAGATGTATTTGGAACTCTAAATCCAACATGGTTTGTGCTAGCTTCTTGAAACTTGACAAAATAAAGCAGTTTCACGTTCTATCTCTATGTGTTGTTTCCTCTTGATGTAGCCCTAAGCAGTGACTGGCGAGAAACACTTTCATGGAAAGGGGTTGCCAAGCTTCCTAAAATTACGAATCTCCAGAAATCTCAGCAAGTATTTTTTCACCCAATCTGGATGATACTTTCAGGTAATGGTCAGTACACTAAGCCGACTTGGTTCCCCAAATTTCGTTCTTCTATGGTGAAGCGTTCATTTCCAGTAACAGTTTGAATTTTTAGGTTTCACTCTGTTTTCTCCTATATTGATAAATGTATTTGGAACTCTAAATCCAACACGGTTTGTGCTAGCTTCTTGAAACTTGACAAAATAAAGCAGTTTCACGTTCTATCTCTATGTTTTTTTTCCTCTTGAAGTAGCCCTAAGCAGTGACTGGCGGAAACACTTTCATGGAAAGGGGTTTCCAAGCTTCCTAAAATTACGAATCTCCAGAAATCTCAGCAAGTATTTTTTCACCCAAACTGGATGATACTTTCAGGTAATGATCAGTACAATAAGCCAACTTGGTTCCCCAAATTTCATTCTTCTATGTTGAAGCGTTCGTTTCTACTAACAGTTTCAATTTTTAGGTTTCACTCTGTTTTCTCCTATATTGATAGATGTATTTGGAACTCTAAATCCAACACGGTTTGTGCTAGCTTCTTGAAACTTGACAAAATAAAGCAGTTTCACGTTCTATCTCTATGTGTTCTTTCCTCTTGAAGTAGCCCTATGCAGTGACTGGCGAGAAACACTTTCATGGAAAGGGGTTGCCAAGCTTCCTAAAATTACGAATCTCCAGAAATCTCAGCAAGTATTTTTTCACCCAAACTGGATGATACTTTCACGGAACGATCAGTACACTAAGCCAACTTAGTTTCCCAAATTTCATTCTTCTATGTTGAAGCGTTCGTTTCTACTAACAGTTTGAATTTTTAGGTTTCACTCTGTTTTCTCCTATATTGATAGATGTATTTGGAACTCTAAATCCAACACGGTTTGTGCTAGCTTCTTGAAACTTGACACAATAAAGGAGTTTCAGATTCTATCTCTATGTTTTGTTTCCTCTTGATGTAGCCCTAAGCAGTGACTGGCGAGAAACACTTTCATGGAAAGGGGTTGCCAAGCTTCCTAAAATTACGAATCTCCAGAAATCTCAGCAAGTATTTTTTCACCCAAACTGGATGATACTTTCACGTAACGATCAGTACACTAAGCCAACTTAGTTTCCCAAATTTCATTCTTCTATGTTGAAGCGTTCGTTTCTACTAACAGTTTGAATTTTTAGGTTTCACTCTGTTTTCTCCTATATTGATAGATGTATTTGGAACTCTAAATCCAACATGGTTTGTGCTAGCTTCTTGAAACTTGACAAAATAAAGCAGTTTCACGTTCTATCTCTATGTGTTGTTTCCTCTTGATGTAGCCCTAAGCAGTGACTGGCGAGAAACACTTTCATGGAAAGGGGTTCCCAAGCTTCCAAAAATTACGAATCTCCAGAAATCTCAGCAAATATTTTTTTACCCAAACTGGATGATACTTTCAGGTAATGGTCAGTACACTAAGCCAACTTGGTTCCCCAAATTTCGTTCTTCTATGGTGAAGCGTTCATTTCCAGTAACAGTTTGAATTTTTAGGTTTCACTCTGTTTTCTCCTATATTGATAAATGTATTTGGAACTCTAAATCCAACACGGTTTGTGCTAGCTTCTTGAAACTTGACAAAATAAAGCAGTTTCACGTTCTATCTCTATGTTTTTTTTCCTCTTGAAGTAGCCCTAAGCAGTGACTGGCGGAAACACTTTCATGGAAAGGGGTTGCCAAGCTTCCTAAAATTACGAATCTCCAGAAATCTCAGCAAGTATTTTTTCACCCAAACTGGATGATACTTTCACGTAACGATCAGTACACTAAGCCAACTTAGTTTCCCAAATTTCATTCTTCTATGTTGAAGAGTTCGTTTCTACTAACAGTTTGAATTTTTAGGTTTCACTCTGTTTTCTCCTATATTGATAGATGTATTTGGAACTCTAAATCCAACAAGGTTTGTGCTAGCTTCTTGAAACTTGACACAATAAAGGAGTTTCAGATTCTATCTCTATGTTTTGTTTCCTCTTGATGTAGCCCTAAGCAGTGACTGGCGAGAAACACTTTCATGGAAAGGGGTTGCCAAGCTTCCTAAAATTACGAATCTCCAGAAATCTCAGCAAGTATTTTTTCACCCAAACTGGATGATACTTTCACGTAACGATCAGTACACTAAGCCAACTTAGTTTCCCAAATTTCATTCTTCTATGTTGAAGCGTTCGTTTCTACTAACAGTTTGAATTTTTAGGTTTCACTCTGTTTTCTCCTATATTGATAGATGTATTTGGAACTCTAAATCCAACACGGTTTGTGCTAGCTTCTTGAAACTTGACAAAATAAAGCAGTTTCACGTTCTATCTCTATGTGTTGTTTCCTCTTGATGTAGCCCTAAGCAGTGACTGGCGAGAAACACTTTCATGGAAAGGGGTTCCCAAGCTTCCAAAAATTACGAATCTCCAGAAATCTCAGCAAATATTTTTTCACCCAAACTGGATGATACTTTCAGGTAATGGTCAGTACACTAAGCCGACTTGGTTCCCCAAATTTCGTTCTTCTATGGTGAAGCGTTCATTTCCAGTAACGGTTTGAATTTTTAGGTTTCACTCTGTTTTCTCCTATATTGATAAATGTATTTGGAACTCTAAATCCAACACGGTTTGTGCTAGCTTCTTGAAACTTGACAAAATAAAGCAGTTTCACGTTCTATCTCTATGTTTTTTTTCCTCTTGAAGTAGCCCTAAGCAGTGACTGGCGGAAACACTTTCATGGAAAGGGGTTGCCAAGCTTCCTAAAATTACGAATCTCCAGAAATCTCAGCAAGTATTTTTTCACCCAAACTGGATGATACTTTCAGGTAATGATCAGTACAATAAGCCAACTTGGTTCCCCAAATTTCATTCTTCTATGTTGAAGCGTTCGTTTCTACTAACAGTTTCAATTTTTAGGTTTCACTCTGTTTTCTCCTATATTGATAGATGTATTTGGAACTCTAAATCCAACACGGTTTGTGCTAGCTTCTTGAAACTTGACAAAATAAAGCAGTTTCACGTTCTATCTCTATGTGTTCTTTCCTCTTGAAGTAGCCCTATGCAGTGACTGGCGAGAAACACTTTCATGGAAAGGGGTTGCCAAGCTTCCTAAAATTACGAATCTCCAGACATCTCAGCAAGTATTTTTTCACACAAACTGGATGATAATTTCACGTAACGATCAGTACACTAAGCCAACTTAGTTTCCCAAATTTCATTCTTCTATGTTGAAGAGTTCGTTTCTACTAACAGTTTGAATTTTTAGGTTTCACTCTGTTTTCTCCTATATTGATAGATGTATTTGGAACTCTAAATCCAAGACGGTTTGTGCTAGCTTCTTGAAACTTGACACAATAAAGGAGTTTCAGATTCTATCTCTATGTTTTGTTTCCTCTTGATGTAGCCCTAAGCAGTGACTGGCGAGAAACACTTTCATGGAAAGGGGTTGCCAAGCTTCCTAAAATTACGAATCTCCAGAAATCTCAGCAAGTATTTTTTCACCCAAACTGGATGATACTTTCACGTAACGATCAGTACACTAAGCCAACTTAGTTTCCCAAATTTCATTCTTCTATGTTGAAGCGTTCGTTTCTACTAACAGTTTGAATTTTTAGGTTTCACTCTGTTTTCTCCTATATTGATAGATGTATTTGGAACTCTAAATCCAACACGGTTTGTGCTAGCTTCTTGAAACTTGACAAAATAACGCAGTTTCACGTTCTATCTCTATGTGTTGTTTCCTCTTGATGTAGCCCTAAGCAGTGACTGGCGAGAAACACTTTCATGGAAAGGGGTTCCCAAGCTTCCAAAAATTACGAATCTCCAGAAATCTCAGCAAATATTTTTTCACCCAATCTGGATGATACTTTCAGGTAATGGTCAGTACACTAAGCCGACTTGGTTCCCCAAATTTCGTTCTTGTATGGTGAAGCGTTCATTTCCAGTAACATTTTGAATTTTTAGGTTTCACTCTGTTTTCTCCTATATTGATAAATGTATTTGGAACTCTAAATCCAACACGGTTTGTGCTAGCTTCTTGAAACTTGACAAAATAAAGCAGTTTCACGTTCTATCTCTATGTTTTTTTTCCTCTTGAAGTAGCCCTAAGCAGTGACTGGAGGAAACACTTTCATGGAAAGGGGTTGCCAAGCTTCCTAAAATTACGAATCTCCAGAAATCTCAGCAAGTATTTTTTCACCCAAACTGGATGATACTTTCAGGTAATGATCAGTACAATAAGCCAACTTGGTTCCCCAAATTTCATTCTTCTATGTTGAAGCGTTCGTTTCTACTAACAGTTTCAATTTTTAGGTTTCACTCTGTTTTCTCCTATATTGATAGATGTATTTGGAACTCTAAATCCAACACGGTTTGTGCTAGCTTCTTGAAACTTGACAAAATAAAGCAGTTTCACGTTCTATCTCTATGTGTTCTTTCCTCTTGAAGTAGCCCTATGCAGTGACTGGCGAGAAACACTTTCATGGAAAGGGGTTGCCAAGCTTCCTAAAATTACGAATCTCCAGAAATCTCAGCAAGTATTTTTTCACCCAAACTGGATGATACTTTCACGTAACGATCAGTACACTAAGCCAACTTAGTTTCCCAAATTTCATTCTTCTATGTTGAAGCGTTCGTTTCTACTAACAGTTTGAATTTTTAGGTTTCACTCTGTTTTCTCCTATATTGATAGATGTATTTGGAACTCTAAATCCAACACGGTTTGTGCTAGCTTCTTGAAACTTGACACAATAAAGGAGTTTCAGATTCTATCTCTATGTTTTGTTTCCTCTTGATGTAGCCCTAAGCAGTGACTGGCGAGAAACACTTTCATGGAAAGGGGTTGCCAAGCTTCCTAAAATTACGAATCTCCAGAAATCTCAGCAAGTACTTTTTCACCCAAACTGGATGATACTTTCACGTAACGATCAGTACACTAAGCCAACTTAGTTTCCCAAATTTCATTCTTCTATGTTGAAGCGTTCGTTTCTACTAACAGTTTGAATTTTTAGGTTTCACTCTGTTTTCTCCTATATTGATAGATGTATTTGGAACTCTAAATCCAACATGGTTTGTGCTAGCTTCTTGAAACTTGACAAAATAAAGCAGTTTCACGTTCTATCTCTATGTGTTGTTTCCTCTTGATGTAGCCCTAAGCAGTGACTGGCGAGAAACACTTTCATGGAAAGGGGTTCCCAAGCTTCCAAAAATTACGAATCTCCAGAAATCTCAGCAAATATTTTTTTACCCAAAATGGATGATACTTTCAGGTAATGGTCAGTACACTAAGCCAACTTGGTTCCCCAAATTTCGTTCTTCTATGGTGAAGCGTTCATTTCCAATAACAGTTTGAATTTTTAGGTTTCACTCTGTTTTCTCCTATATTGATAAATGTATTTGGAACTCTAAATCCAACACGGTTTGTGCTAGCTTCTTGAAACTTGACAAAATAAAGCAGTTTCACGTTCTATCTCTATGTTTTTGTTCCTCTTGAAGTAGCCCTAAGCAGTGACTGGCGGAAACACTTTCATGGAAAGGGGTTGCCAAGCTTCCTAAAATTACGAATCTCCAGAAATCTCAGCAAGTATTTTTTCACCCAAACTGGATGATACTTTCAGGTAATGATCAGTACAATAAGCCAACTTGGTTCCCCAAATTTCATTCTTCTATGTTGAAGCGTTTGTTTCTACTAACAGTTTGAATTTTTAGGTTTCACTCTGTTTTCTCCTATATTGATAGATGTATTTGGAACTCTAAATCCAACACGGTTTGTGCTAGCTTCTTGAAACTTGACAAAATAAAGCAGTTTCACGTTCTATCTCTATGTGTTCTTTCCTCTTGAAGTAGGCCTATGCAGTGACTGGCGAGAAACACTTTCATGGAAAGGGGTTGCCAAGCTTCCTAAAATTACGAATCTCCAGAAATCTCAGCAAGTATTTTTTCACCCAAACTGGATGATACTTTCACGTAACGATCAGTACACTAAGCCAACTTAGTTTCCCAAATTTCATTATTCTATGTTGAAGAGTTCGTTTCTACTAACAGTTTGAATTTTTAGGTTTCACTCTGTTTTCTCCTATATTGATAGATGTATTTGGAACTCTAAATCCAACACGGTTTGTGCTAGCTTCTTGAAACTTGACACAATAAAGGAGTTTCAGATTCTATCTCTATGTTTTGTTTCCTCTTGATGTAGCCCTAAGCAGTGACTGGCGAGAAACACTTTCATGGAAAGGGGTTGCCAAGCTTCCTAAAATTACGAATCTCCAGAAATCTCAGCAAGTATTTTTTCACCCAAACTGGATGATACTTTCACGTAACGATCAGTACACTAAGCCAAGTTAGTTTCCCAAATTTCATTCTTCTATGTTGAAGCGTTCGTTTCTACTAACAGTTTGAATTTTTAGGTTTCACTCTGTTTGCTCCTATATTGATAGATGTATTTGGAACTCTAAATCCAACACGGTTTGTGCTAGCTTCTTGAAACTTGACAAAATAAAGCAGTTTCACGTTCTATCTCTATGTGTTGTTTCCTCTTGATGTAGCCCTAAGCAGTGACTGGCGAGAAACACTTTCATGGAAAGGGGTTCCCAAGCTTCCAAAAATTACGAATCTCCAGAAATCTCAGCAAATATTTTTTCACCCAATCTGGATGATACTTTCAGGTAATGGTCAGTACACTAAGCCGACTTGGTTCCCCAAATTTCGTTCTTCTATGGTGAAGCGTTCATTTCCAGTAACAGTTTGAATTTTTAGGTTTCACTCTGTTTTCTCCTATATTGATAAATGTATTTGGAACTCTAAATCCAACACGGTTTGTGCTAGCTTCTTGAAACTTGACAAAATAAAGCAGTTTCACGTTCTATCTCTATGTTTTTTTTCCTCTTGAAGTAGCCCTAAGCAGTGACTGGCGGAAACACTTTCATGGAAAGGGGTTCCCAAGCTTCCTAAAATTACGAATCTCCAGAAATCTCAGCAAGTATTTTTTCACCCAAACTGGATGATACTTTCAGGTAATGATCAGTACAATAAGCCAACTTGGTTCCCCAAATTTCATTCTTCTATGTTGAAGCGTTCGTTTCTACTAACAGTTTCAATTTTTAGGTTTCACTCTGTTTTCTCCTATATTGATAGATGTATTTGGAACTCTAAATCCAACACGGTTTGTGCTAGCTTCTTGAAACTTGACAAAATAAAGCAGTTTCACGTTCTATCTCTATGTGTTCTTTCCTCTTGAAGTAGCCCTATGCAGTGACTGGCGAGAAACACTTTCATGGAAAGGGGTTGCCAAGCTTCCTAAAATTACGAATCTCCAGAAATCTCAGCAAGTATTTTTTCACCCAAACTGGATGATACTTTCACGTAACGATCAGTACACTAAGCCAACTTAGTTTCCCAAATTTCATTCTTCTATGTTGAAGCGTTCGTTTCTACTAACAGTTTGAATTTTTAGGTTTCACTCTGTTTTCTCCTATATTGATAGATGTATTTGGAACTCTAAATCCAACACGGTTTGTGCTAGCTTCTTGAAACTTGACACAATAAAGGAGTTTCAGATTCTATCTCTATGTTTTGTTTCCTCTTGATGTAGCCCTAATCAGTGACTGGCGAGAAACACTTTCATGGAAAGGGGTTGCCAAGCTTCCTAAAATTACGAATCTCCAGAAATCTCAGCAAGTACTTTTTCACCCAAACTGGATGATACTTTCACGTAACGATCAGTACACTAAGCCAACTTAGTTTCCCAAATTTCATTCTTCTATGTTGAAGCGTTCGTTTCTACTAACAGTTTGAATTTTTAGGTTTCACTCTGTTTTCTCCTATATTGATAGATGTATTTGGAACTCTAAATCCAACATGGTTTGTGCTAGCTTCTTGAAACTTGACAAAATAAAGCAGTTTCACGTTCTATCTCTATGTGTTGTTTCCTCTTGATGTAGCCCTAAGCAGTGACTGGCGAGAAACACTTTCATGGAAAGGGGTTGCCAAGCTTCCTAAAATTACGAATCTCCAGAAATCTCAGCAAATATTTTTTTACCCAAACTGGATGATACTTTCAGGTAATGGTCAGTACACTAAGCCAACTTGGTTCCCCAAATTTCGTTCTTCTATGGTGAAGCGTTCATTTCCAATAACAGTTTGAATTTTTAGGTTTCACTCTGTTTTCTCCTATATTGATAAATGTATTTGGAACTCTAAATCCAACACGGTTTGTGCTAGCTTCTTGAAACTTGACAAAATAAAGCAGTTTCACGTTCTATCTCTATGTTTTTTTTCCTCTTGAAGTAGCCCTAAGCAGTGACTGGCGGAAACACTTTCATGGAAAGGGGTTGCCAAGCTTCCTAAAATTACGAATCTCCAGAAATCTCAGCAAGTATTTTTTCACCCAAACTGGATGATACTTTCAGGTAATGATCAGTACAATAAGCCAACTTGGTTCCCCAAATTTCATTCTTCTATGTTGAAGCGTTCGTTTCTACTAACAGTTTGAATTTTTAGGTTTCACTCTGTTTTCTCCTATATTGATAGATGTATTTGGAACTCTAAATCCAACACGGTTTGTGCTAGCTTCTTGAAACTTGACAAAATAAAGCAGTTTCACGTTCTATCTCTATGTGTTCTTTCCTCTTGAAGTAGCCCTATGCAGTGACTGGCGAGAAACACTTTCATGGAAAGGGGTTGCCAAGCTTCCTAAAATTACGAATCTCCAGAAATCTCAGCAAGTATTTTTTCACCCAAACTGGATGATACTTTCACGTAACGATCAGTACACTAAGCCAACTTAGTTTCCCAAATTTCATTCTTCTATGTTGAAGAGTTCGTTTCTACTAACAGTTTGAATTTTTAGGTTTCACTCTGTTTTCTCCTATATTGATAGATGTATTTGGAACTCTAAATCCAACACGGTTTGTGCTAGCTTCTTGAAACTTGACACAATAAAGGAGTTTCAGATTCTATCTCTATGTTTTGTTTCCTCTTGATGTAGCCCTAAGCAGTGACTGGCGAGAAACACTTTCATGGAAAGGGGTTGCCAAGCTTCCTAAAATTACGAATCTCCAGAAATCTCAGCAAGTATTTTTTCACCCAAACTGGATGATACTTTCACGTAACGATCAGTACACTAAGCCAACTTAGTTTCCCAAATTTCATTCTTCTATGTTGAAGCGTTCGTTTCTACTAACAGTTTGAATTTTTAGGTTTCACTCTGTTTTCTCCTATATTGATAGATGTATTTGGAACTCTAAATCCAACATGGTTTGTGCTAGCTTCTTGAAACTTGACAAAATAAAGCAG
This sequence comes from Spermophilus citellus, assembly GCF_964194105.1. Classification (NCBI taxonomy): domain Eukaryota; kingdom Metazoa; phylum Chordata; class Mammalia; order Rodentia; family Sciuridae; genus Spermophilus; species Spermophilus citellus. The sequence continues at coordinate 32,440,221 of NC_138191.1, read as the reverse complement.
TTTCACGTTCTATCTCTATGTGTTGTTTCCTCTTGATGTAGCCCTAAGCAGTGACTGGCGAGAAACACTTTCATGGAAAGGGGTTCCCAAGCTACCAAAATTTACGAATCTCCAGAAATCTCAGCAAATATTTTTTTACCCAAACTGGATGATACTTTCAGGTAATGGTCAGTACACTAAGCCAACTTGGTTCCCCAAATTTCGTTCTTCTATGGTGAAGCGTTCATTTCCAGTAACAGTTTGAATTTTTAGGTTTCACTCTGTTTTCTCCTATATTGATAAATGTATTTGGAACTCTAAATCCAACACGGTTTGTGCTAGCTTCTTGAAACTTGACAAAATAAAGCAGTTTCACGTTCTATCTCTATGTTTTTTTTCCTCTTGAAGTAGCCCTAAGCAGTGACTGGCGGAAACACTTTCATGGAAAGGGGTTGCCAAGCTTCCTAAAATTACGAATCTCCAGAAATCTCAGCAAGTATTTTTTCACCCAAACTGGATGATACTTTCAGGAAATGATCAGTACAATAAGCCAACTTGGTTCCCCAAATTTCATTCTTCTATGTTGAAGCGTTCGTTTCTACTAACAGTTTCAATTTTTAGGTTTCACTCTGTTTTCTCCTATATTGATAGATGTATTTGGAACTCTAAATCCAACACGGTTTGTGCTAGCTTCTGGAAACTTGACAAAATAAAGCAGTTTCACGTTCTATCTCTATGTGTTCTTTCCTCTTGAAGTAGCCCTATGCAGTGACTGGCGAGAAACACTTTCATGGAAAGGGGTTGCCAAGCTTCCTAAAATTACGAATCTCCAGAAATCTCAGCAAGTATTTTTTCACCCAAACTGGATGATACTTTCACGTAACGATCAGTACACTAAGCCAACTTAGTTTCCCAAATTTCATTCTTCTATGTTGAAGCATTCGTTTCTACTAACAGTTTGAATTTTTAGGTTTCACTCTGTTTTCTCCTATATTGATAGATGTATTTGGAACTCTAAATCCAACACGGTTTGTGCTAGCTTCTTGAAACTTGACACAATAAAGGAGTTTCAGATTCTATCTCTATGTTTTGTTTCCTCTTGATGTAGCCCTAAGCAGTGACTGGCGAGAAACACTTTCATGGAAAGGGGTTGCCAAGCTTCCTAAAATTACGAATCTCCAGAAATCTCAGCAAGTATTTTTTCACCCAACCTGGATGATACTTTCACGTAACGATCAGTACACTAAGCCAACTTAGTTTCCCAAATTTCATTCTTCTATGTTGAAGCGTTCGTTTCTACTAACAGTTTGAATTTTTAGGTTTCACTCTGTTTTCTCCTATATTGATAGATGTATTTGGAACTCTAAATCCAACACGGTTTGTGCTAGCTTCTTGAAACTTGACACAATAAAGGAGTTTCAGATTCTATCTCTATGTTTTGTTTCCTCTTGATGTAGACCTAAGCAGTGACTGGCGAGAAACACTTTCATGGAAAGGGGTTGCCAAGCTTCCTAAAATTACGAATCTCCAGAAATCTCAGCAACTATTTTTTCACCCAAACTGGATGATACTTTCACGTAACGATCAGTACACTAAGCCAACTTAGTTTCCCAAATTTCATTTTTCTATGTTGAAGCGTTCGTTTCTACTAACAGTTTGAATTTTTAGGTTTCACTCTGTTTTCTCCTATATTGATAGATGTATTTGGAACTCTAAATCCAACACGGTTTGTGCTAGCTTCTTGAAACTTGACACAATAAAGCAGTTTCACGTTCTATCTCTATGTGTTGTTTCCTCTTGATGTAGCCCTAAGCAGTGACTGGCGAGAAACACTTTCATGGAAAGGGGTTGCCAAGCTTCCAAAAATTACGAATCTCCAGAAATCTCAGCAAATATTTTTTCACCCAAACTGGATGATACTTTCAGGTAATGGTCAGTACACTAAGCCGACTTGGTTCCCCAAATTTCGTTCTTCTATGGTGAAGCGTTCATTTCCAGTAACAGTTTGAATTTTTAGGTTTCACTCTGTTTTCTCCTATATTGATAAATGTATTTGGAACTCTAAATCCAACACGGTTTGTGCTAGCTTCTTGAAACTTGACAAAATAAAGCAGTTTCACGTTCTATCTCTATGTTTTTTTTCCTCTTGAAGTAGCCCTAAGCAGTGACTGGCGGAAACACTTTCATGGAAAGGGGTTGCCAAGCTTCCTAAAATTACGAATCTCCAGAAATCTCAGCAAGTATTTTTTCACCCAAACTGGATGATACTTTCAGGTAATGATCAGTACAATAAGCCAACTTGGTTCCCCAAATTTCATTCTTCTATGTTGAAGCGTTCGTTTCTACTAACAGTTTGAATTTTTAGGTTTCACTCTGTTTTCTCCTATATTGATAGATGTATTTGGAACTCTAAATCCAACACGGTTTGTGCTAGCTTCTTGAAACTTGACAAAATAAAGCAGTTTCACGTTCTATCTCTATGTGTTCTTTCCTCTTGAAGTAGCCCTATGCAGTGACTGGCGAGAAACACTTTCATGGAAAGGGGTTGCCAAGCTTCCTAAAATTACGAATCTCCAGAAATCTCAGCAAGTATTTTTTCACCCAAACTGGATGATACTTTCACGTAACGATCAGTACACTAAGCCAACTTAGTTTCCCAAATTTCATTCTTCTATGTTGAAGAGTTCGTTTCTACTAACAGTTTGAATTTTTAGGTTTCACTCTGTTTTCTCCTATATTGATAGATGTATTTGGAACTCTAAATCCAACACGGTTTGTGCTAGCTTCTTGAAACTTGACACAATAAAGGAGTTTCAGATTCTATCTCTATGTTTTGTTTCCTCTTGATGTAGCCCTAAGCAGTGACTGGCGAGAAACACTTTCATGGAAAGGGGTTGCCAAGCTTCCTAAAATTACGAATCTCCAGAAATCTCAGCAAGTATTTTTTCACCCAAACTGGATGATACTTTCACGTAACGATCAGTACACTAAGCCAACTTAGTTTCCCAAATTTCATTCTTCTATGTTGAAGCGTTCGTTTCTACTAACAGTTTGAATTTTTAGGTTTCACTCTGTTTTCTCCTATATTGATAGATGTATTTGGAACTCTAAATCCAACATGGTTTGTGCTAGCTTCTTGAAACTTGACAAAATAAAGCAGTTTCACGTTCTATCTCTATGTGTTGTTTCCTCTTGATGTAGCCCTAAGCAGTGACTGGCGAGAAACACTTTCATGGAAAGGGGTTCCCAAGCTACCAAAATTTACGAATCTCCAGAAATCTCAGCAAATATTTTTTTACCCAAACTGGATGATACTTTCAGGTAATGGTCAGTACACTAAGCCAACTTGGTTCCCCAAATTTCGTTCTTCTATGGTGAAGCGTTCATTTCCAGTAACAGTTTGAATTTTTAGGTTTCACTCTGTTTTCTCCTATATTGATAAATGTATTTGGAACTCTAAATCCAACACGGTTTGTGCTAGCTTCTTGAAACTTGACAAAATAAAGCAGTTTCACGTTCTATCTCTATGTTTTTTTTCCTCTTGAAGTAGCCCTAAGCAGTGACTGGCGGAAACACTTTCATGGAAAGGGGTTGCCAAGCTTCCTAAAATTACGAATCTCCAGAAATCTCAGCAAGTATTTTTTCACCCAAACTGGATGATACTTTCAGGAAATGATCAGTACAATAAGCCAACTTGGTTCCCCAAATTTCATTCTTCTATGTTGAAGCGTTCGTTTCTACTAACAGTTTCAATTTTTAGGTTTCACTCTGTTTTCTCCTATATTGATAGATGTATTTGGAACTCTAAATCCAACACGGTTTGTGCTAGCTTCTGGAAACTTGACAAAATAAAGCAGTTTCACGTTCTATCTCTATGTGTTCTTTCCTCTTGAAGTAGCCCTATGCAGTGACTGGCGAGAAACACTTTCATGGAAAGGGGTTGCCAAGCTTCCTAAAATTACGAATCTCCAGAAATCTCAGCAAGTATTTTTTCACCCAAACTGGATGATACTTTCACGTAACGATCAGTACACTAAGCCAACTTAGTTTCCCAAATTTCATTCTTCTATGTTGAAGCATTCGTTTCTACTAACAGTTTGAATTTTTAGGTTTCACTCTGTTTTCTCCTATATTGATAGATGTATTTGGAACTCTAAATCCAACACGGTTTGTGCTAGCTTCTTGAAACTTGACACAATAAAGGAGTTTCAGATTCTATCTCTATGTTTTGTTTCCTCTTGATGTAGCCCTAAGCAGTGACTGGCGAGAAACACTTTCATGGAAAGGGGTTGCCAAGCTTCCTAAAATTACGAATCTCCAGAAATCTCAGCAAGTATTTTTTCACCCAACCTGGATGATACTTTCACGTAACGATCAGTACACTAAGCCAACTTAGTTTCCCAAATTTCATTCTTCTATGTTGAAGCGTTCGTTTCTACTAACAGTTTGAATTTTTAGGTTTCACTCTGTTTTCTCCTATATTGATAGATGTATTTGGAACTCTAAATCCAACACGGTTTGTGCTAGCTTCTTGAAACTTGACACAATAAAGGAGTTTCAGATTCTATCTCTATGTTTTGTTTCCTCTTGATGTAGACCTAAGCAGTGACTGGCGAGAAACACTTTCATGGAAAGGGGTTGCCAAGCTTCCTAAAATTACGAATCTCCAGAAATCTCAGCAACTATTTTTTCACCCAAACTGGATGATACTTTCACGTAACGATCAGTACACTAAGCCAACTTAGTTTCCCAAATTTCATTTTTCTATGTTGAAGCGTTCGTTTCTACTAACAGTTTGAATTTTTAGGTTTCACTCTGTTTTCTCCTATATTGATAGATGTATTTGGAACTCTAAATCCAACACGGTTTGTGCTAGCTTCTTGAAACTTGACACAATAAAGCAGTTTCACGTTCTATCTCTATGTGTTGTTTCCTCTTGATGTAGCCCTAAGCAGTGACTGGCGAGAAACACTTTCATGGAAAGGGGTTGCCAAGCTTCCAAAAATTACGAATCTCCAGAAATCTCAGCAAATATTTTTTCACCCAAACTGGATGATACTTTCAGGTAATGGTCAGTACACTAAGCCGACTTGGTTCCCCAAATTTCGTTCTTCTATGGTGAAGCGTTCATTTCCAGTAACAGTTTGAATTTTTAGGTTTCACTCTGTTTTCTCCTATATTGATAAATGTATTTGGAACTCTAAATCCAACACGGTTTGTGCTAGCTTCTTGAAACTTGACAAAATAAAGCAGTTTCACGTTCTATCTCTATGTTTTTTTTCCTCTTGAAGTAGCCCTAAGCAGTGACTGGCGGAAACACTTTCATGGAAAGGGGTTGCCAAGCTTCCTAAAATTACGAATCTCCAGAAATCTCAGCAAGTATTTTTTCACCCAAACTGGATGATACTTTCAGGTAATGATCAGTACAATAAGCCAACTTGGTTCCCCAAATTTCATTCTTCTATGTTGAAGCGTTCGTTTCTACTAACAGTTTCAATTTTTAGGTTTCACTCTGTTTTCTCCTATATTGATAGATGAATTTGGAACTCTAAATCCAACACGGTTTGTGCTAGCTTCTGGAAACTTGACAAAATAAAGCAGTTTCACGTTCTATCTCTATGTGTTCTTTCCTCTTGAAGTAGCCCTATGCAGTGACTGGCGAGAAACACTTTCATGGAAAGGGGTTGCCAAGCTTCCTAAAATTACGAATCTCCAGAAATCTCAGCAAGTATTTTTTCACCCAAACTGGATGATACTTTCACGTAACGATCAGTACACTAAGCCAACTTAGTTTCCCAAATTTCATTCTTCTATGTTGAAGCGTTCGTTTCTACTAACAGTTTGAATTTTTAGGTTTCACTCTGTTTTCTCCTATATTGATAGATGTATTTGGAACTCTAAATCCAACACGGTTTGTGCTAGCTTCTTGAAACTTGACACAATAAAGGAGTTTCAGATTCTATCTCTATGTTTTGTTTCCTCTTGATGTAGCCCTAAGCAGTGACTGGCGAGAAACACTTTCATGGAAAGGGGTTGCCAAGCTTCCTAAAATTACGAATCTCCAGAAATCTCAGCAAGTATTTTTTCACCCAACCTGGATGATACTTTCACGTAACGATCAGTACACTAAGCCAACTTAGTTTCCCAAATTTCATTCTTCTATGTTGAAGCGTTCGTTTCTACTAACAGTTTGAATTTTTAGGTTTCACTCTGTTTTCTCCTATTTTGATAGATGTATTTGGAACTCTAAATCCAACACGGTTTGTGCTAGCTTCTTGAAACTTGACACAATAAAGGAGTTTCAGATTCAATCTCTATGTTTTGTTTCCTCTTGATGTAGACCTAAGCAGTGACTGGCGAGAAACACTTTCATGGAAAGGGGTTGCCAAGCTTCCTAAAATTACGAATCTCCAGAAATCTCAGCAACTATTTTTTCACCCAAACTGGATGATACTTTCACGTAACGATCAGTACACTAAGCCAACTTAGTTTCCCAAATTTCATTCTTCTATGTTGAAGCGTTCGTTTCTACTAACAGTTTGAATTTTTAGGTTTCACTCTGTTTTCTCCTATATTGATAGATGTATTTGGAACTCTAAATCCAACACGGTTTGTGCTAGCTTCTTGAAACTTGACACAATAAAGCAGTTTCACGTTCTATCTCTATGTGTTGTTTCCTCTTGATGTAGCCCTAAGCAGTGACTGGCGAGAAACACTTTCATGGAAAGGGTTTCCCAAGCTTCCAAAAATTACGAATCTCCAGAAATCTCAGCAAATATTTTTTCACCCAAACTGGATGATACTTTCAGGTAATGGTCAGTACACTAAGCCGACTTGGTTCCCCAAATTTCGTTCTTCTATGGTGAAGCGTTCATTTCCAGTAACGGTTTGAATTTTTAGGTTTCACTCTGTTTTCTCCTATATTGATAAATGTATTTGGAACTCTAAATCCAACACGGTTTGTGCTAGCTTCTTGAAACTTGACAAAATAAAGCAGTTTCACGTTCTATCTCTATGTTTTTTTTCCTCTTGAAGTAGCCCTAAGCAGTGACTGGCGGAAAAACTTTCATGGAAAGGGGTTGCCAAGCTTCCTAAAATTACGAATCTCCAGAAATCTCAGCAAGTATTTTTTCAACCAAACTGGATGATACATTCAGGTAATGATCAGTACAATAAGCCAACTTGGTTCCCCAAATTTCATTCTTCTATGTTGAAGCGTTCGTTTCTACTAACAGTTTGAATTTTTAGGTTTCACTCTGTTTTCTCCTATATTGATAGATGTATTTGGAACTCTAAATCCAACACGGTTTGTGCTAGCTTCTTGAAACTTGACAAAATAAAGCAGTTTCACGTTCTATCTCTATGTGTTCTTTCCTCTTGAAGTAGCCCTATGCAGTGACTGGCGAGAAACACTTTCATGGAAAGGGGTTGCCAAGCTTCCTAAAATTACGAATCTCCAGAAATCTCAGCAACTATTTTTTCACCCAAACTGGATGATACTTTCACGTAACGATCAGTACACTAAGCCAACTTAGTTTCCCAAATTTCATTCTTCTATGTTGAAGAGTTCGTTTCTACTAACAGTTTGAATTTTTAGGTTTCACTCTGTTTTCTCCTATATTGATAGATGTATTTGGAACTCTAAATCCAACACGGTTTGTGCTAGCTTCTTGAAACTTGACACAATAAAGGAGTTTCAGATTCTATCTCTATGTTTTGTTTCCTCTTGATGTAGCCCTAAGCAGTGACTGGCGAGAAACACTTTCATGGAAAGGGGTTGCCAAGCTTCCTTAAATTACGAATCTCCAGAAATCTCAGCAAGTATTTTTTCACCCAAACTGGATGATACTTTCACGTAACGATCAGTACACTAAGCCAACTTAGTTTCCCAAATTTCATTCTTCTATGTTGAAGCGTTCGTTTCTACTAACAGTTTGAATTTTTAGGTTTCACTCTGTTTTCTCCTATATTGATAGATATATTTGGAACTCTAAATCCAACACGGTTTGTGCTAGCTTCTTGAAACTTGACAAAATAAAGCAGTTTCACGTTCTATCTCTATATGTTCTTTCCTCTTGAAGTAGGCCTATGCAGTGACTGGCGAGAAACACTTTCATGGAAAGGGGTTGCCAAGCTTCCTAAAATTACGAATCTCCAGAAATCTCAGCAAGTATTTTTTCACCCAAACTGAATGATACTTTCAGGTAATGATCAGTACACTAAGCCAACTTAGGTCCCCAAATTTCATTCTTCTATGTTGAAGCGTTCGTTTCTACTAACAGTTTGAATTTTTAGGTTTCACTCTGTTTTCTCCTATATTGATAGATGTATTTGGAACTCTAAATCCAACACGGTTTGTGCTAGCTTCTCGAAACTTGACACAATAAAGTAGTTTCCGGTTCTATCTCTATGTTTTGTTTCCTCTTGATGTAGCCCTAAGCAGTGACTGGCGAGAAACACTTTCATGGAAAGGGGTTCCAGAGTTTCCAATAATTACGAATCTCCAGAAATCTCAGCAAATATTTTTTCACCCAAACTGGATGATAAATTCAGGTAATGATCAGTACACTAAGCCGACTTGGTTCCCCAAATTTCATTCTTCTATGGTGAAGCGTTCATTTCCAGTAACAGTTTGAATTTTTAGGTTTCACTCTGTTTTCTCCTATATTGATAGATGTATTTGGAACTCTAAATCCAACACGGTTTGTGCTAGCTTCTTGAAACTTGACAAAATAAAGCAGTTTCACGTTCTATCTCTATGTGTTCTTTCCTCTTGAAGTAGGCCTATGCAGTGACTGGCGAGAAACACTTTCATGGAAAGGGGTTGCCAAGCTTCCTAAAATTACGAATCTTCAGAAATCTCAGCAAGTATTTTTTCACCCAAACTGGATGATACTTTCAGGTAATGATCAGTACACTAAGACAACTTAGTTCCCCAAATTTCATTCTTCTATGTTGAAGCGTTCGTTTCTACTAACAGTTTGAATTTTTAGGTTTCACTCTGTTTTCTCCTATATTGATAGATGTATTTGGAACTCTAAATCCAACACGGTTTGTGCTAGCTTCTTGAAACTTGACACAATAAAGGAGTTTCAGATTCTATCTCTATGTTTTGTTTCCTCTTGATGTAGCCCTAAGCAGTGACTGGCGAGAAACACTTTCATGGAAAGGGGTTCCCAAGCTTCCAAAAATTACGAATCTCCAGAAATCTCAGCAAATAAAAAATTACGAATCTCCAGAAATCTCAGCAAATATTTTTTCACCCAAACTCGATGATACTTTCAGGTAATGATCAGTACACTAAGCCGACTTGGTTCCCCAAATTTCGTTCTTCTATGGTGAAGCGTTCATTTCCAGTAACAGTTTGAATTTTTAGGTTTCACTCTGTTTTCTCCTATATTGATAGATGTATTTGGAACTCTAAATCCAACACGGTTTGTGCTAGCTTCTTGAAACTTGACAAAATAAAGCAGTTTCACGTTCTATCGCTATGTGTTCTTTCCTCTTGAAGTAGGCCTATGCAGTGACTGGCGAGAAACACTTTCATGGAAAGGGGTTGCCAAGCTTCCTAAAATTACGAATCTCCAGAAATCTCAGCAAGTATTTTTTCACCCAAACTGGATGATACTTTCAGGTAATGATCAGTACACTAAGCCAACTTGGTTCCCCAAATTTCATTCTTCTATGTTGAAGCGTTTGTTTCTACTAACAGTTTGAATTTTTAGGTTTCACTCTGTTTTCTCCTATATTGATAGATGTATTTGGAACTCTAAATCCAACACGGTTTGTGCTAGCTTCTCGAAACTTGACACAATAAAGTAGTTTCCGGTTCTATCTCTATGTTTTGTTTCCTCTTGATGTAGCCCTAAGCAGTGACTGGCGAGAAACACTTTCATGGAAAGGGGTTGCCAAGCTTCCAAAAATTACGAATCTCCAGAAATCTCAGCAAATATTTTTTCACCCAAACTGGATGATACTTTCAGGTAATGATCAGTACACTAAGCCGACTTGGTTCCCCAAATTTTGTTCTTCTATGGTGAAGCGTTCATTTCCAGTAACAGTTTGAATTTTTAGGTTTCACTCTGTTTTCTCCTATAATGATAGATGTATTTGGAACTCTAAATCCAACACGGTTTGTGCTAGCTTCTTGAAACTTGACAAAATAAAGCAGTTTCACCTTCTATCTCTATGTGTTCTTTCCTCTTGAAGTAGGCCTATGCAGTGACTGGCGAGAAACACTTTCATGGAAAGGGGTTGCCAAGCTTCCTAAAATTACGAATCTCCAGAAATCTCAGCCAGTATTTTTGCACCCAAACTGGATGATACGTTCAGGAAATGATCAGTACACTAAGCCAACTTAGTTCCCCAAATTTCATTCTTCTATGTTGAAGCGTTTGTTTCTACTAACAGTTTGAATTTTTAGGTTTCACTCTGTTTTCTCCTATTTTGATAGATGTATTTGGAACTCTAAATCCAACACGGTTTGTGCTAGCTTCTCGAAACTTGACACAATAAAGTAGTTTCCGGTTCTATCTCTATGTTTTGTTTCCTCTTGATGTAGCCCTAAGCAGTGACTGGCGAGAAACACTTTCATGGAAAGGGGTTGCCAAGCTTCCAAAAATTACGAATCTCCAGAAATCTCAGCAAATATTTTTTCACCCAAACTGATGATACTTTCAGGTAATGATCAGTACACTAAGCCGACTTGGTTCCCCAAATTTCGTTCTTCTATGGTGAAACGTTCATTTCCAGTAACAGTTTGAATTTTTAGGTTTCACTCTGTTTTCTCCTATGTTGATAGATGTATTTGGAACTCTAAATCCAACACGGTTTGTGCTAGCTTCTTGAAACTTGACAAAATAAAGCAGTTTCACGTTCTATCTCTATGTGTTCTTTCCTCTTGAAGTAGGCCTATGCAGTGACTGGCGAGAAACACTTTCATGGAAAGGGGTTGCCAAGCTTCCTAAAATTACGAATCTCCAGAAATCTCAGCCAGTATTTTTTCACCCAAACTGGATGATACTTTCACGTAACGATCAGTACACTAAGCCAACTTAGTTCCCCAAATTTCAGTCTTCTATGTTGAAGCGTTCGTTTCTACTAACAGTTTGAATTTTTAGGTTTCACTCTGTTTTCTCCTATATTGATAGATGTATTTGGAACTCTAAATCCAACACGGTTTGTGCTAGCTTCTTGAAACGTGACAAAATAAGGCAGTTTCACGTTCTATCTCTATGTTTTGTTTCCTCTTGATGTAGCCCTAAGCAGTGACTGGCGAGAAACACTTTCATGGAAAGGGGTTCCCAAGCTTCCAAAAATTACGAATCTCCAGAAATCTCAGCAAATATTTTTTCACCCAAACTGGATGATACTTTCAGGTAATGATCAGTACACTAAGCCAACTTGGTTCCCCAAATTTCGTTCTTCTATGGTGAAGCGTTCATTTCCAGTAACAGTTTGAATTTTTAGGTTTCACTCTGTTTTCTCCAATATTGATAGATGTATTTGGAACTCTAAATCCAACACGGTTGGTGCTAGCTTCTTGAAACGTGACAAAATAAGGCAGTTTCACGTTCTATCTCTATGTTTTGTTTCCTCTTGATGTAGCCCTAAGCAGTTACTGGCGAGAAACACTTTCATGGAAAGGGGTTCCCAAGCTTCCAAAAATTACGAATCTCCAGAAATCTCAGCAAATATTTTTTCACCCAAACTGGATGATACTTTCAGGTAATGATCAGTACACTAAGCCGACTTGGTTCCCCAAATTTCGTTCTTCTATGGTGAAGCATTTATTTCCAGTAACAGTTTGAATTTTTAGGTTTCACTCTGTTTTCTCCTATATTGATAGATGTATTTGGAACTCTAAATCCAACACGGTTTGTGCTAGCTTCTTGAAACTTGACAAAATAAAGCAGTTTCATGTTCTATCTCTATGTGTTCTTTCCTCTTTAAGTAGCCCTATGCAGTGACTGGCGAGAAACACTTTCATGGAAAGGGGTTGCCAAGCTTCCTAAAATTACGAATCTCCAGAAATCTCAGCAAGTATTTTTTCACCCAAACTGGATGATACTTTCAGGTAATGATCAGTACACTAAGCCAACTTGGTTCCCCAAATTTCGTTCTTCTATGGTGAAGCGTTCATTTCCAGTAACAGTTTGAATTTTTAGGTTTCACTCTGTTTTCTCCTATATTGATAGATGTATTTGGAACTCTAAATCCAACACGGTTTGTGCTAGCTTCTTGAAACTTGACAAAATAAAGCAGTTTCACCTTCTATCTCTATGTGTTCTTTCCTCTTGAAGTAGGCCTATGCAGTGACTGGCGAGAAACACTTTCATGGAAAGGGGTTGCCAAGCTTCCTAAAATTACGAATCTCCAGAAATCTCAGCCAGTATTTTTGCACCCAAACTGGATGATACGTTCAGGAAATGATCAGTACACTAAGCCAACTTAGTTCCCCAAATTTCATTCTTCTATGTTGAAGCGTTTGTTTCTACTAACAGTTTGAATTTTTAGGTTTCACTCTGTTTTCTCCTATTTTGATAGATGTATTTGGAACTCTAAATCCAACACGGTTTGTGCTAGCTTCTCGAAACTTGACACAATAAAGTAGTTTCCGGTTCTATCTCTATGTTTTGTTTCCTCTTGATGTAGCCCTAAGCAGTGACTGGCGAGAAACACTTTCATGGAAAGGGGTTGCCAAGCTTCCAAAAATTACGAATCTCCAGAAATCTCAGCAAATATTTTTTCACCCAAACTGATGATACTTTCAGGTAATGATCAGTACACTAAGCCGACTTGGTTCCCCAAATTTCGTTCTTCTATGGTGAAGCGTTCATTTCCAGTAACAGTTTGAATTTTTAGGTTTCACTCTGTTTTCTCCTATATTGATAGATGTATTTGGAACTCTAAATCCAACACGGTTTGTGCTAGCTTCTTGAAACTTGACAAAATAAAGCAGTTTCACGTTCTATCTCTATGTGTTCTTTCCTCTTGAAGTAGGCCTATGCAGTGACTGGCGAGAAACACTTTCATGGAAAGGGGTTGCCAAGCTTCCTAAAATTACGAATCTCCAGAAATCTCAGCCAGTATTTTTTCACCCAAACTGGATGATACTTTCACGTAACGATCAGTACACTAAGCCAACTTAGTTCCCCAAATTTCAGTCTTCTATGTTGAAGCGTTCGTTTCTACTAACAGTTTGAATTTTTAGGTTTCACTCTGTTTTCTCCTATATTGATAGATGTATTTGGAACTCTAAATCCAACACGGTTTGTGCTAGCTTCTTGAAACTTGACACAATAAAGGAGTTTCAGATTCTATCTCTATGTTTTGTTTCCTCTTGATGTAGCCCTAAGCAGTGACTGGCGAGAAACACTTTCATGGAAAGGGGTTGCCAAGCTTCCTAAAATTACGAATCTCCAGAAATCTCAGCAAGTATTTTTTCACCCAACCTGGATGATACTTTCACGTAACGATCAGTACACTAAGCCAACTTAGTTTCCCAAATTTCATTCTTCTATGTTGAAGCGTTCGTTTCTACTAACAGTTTGAATTTTTAGGTTTCACTCTGTTTTCTCCTATATTGATAGATGTATTTGGAACTCTAAATCCAACACGGTTTGTGCTAGCTTCTTGAAACTTGACACAATAAAGGAGTTTCAGATTCTATCTCTATGTTTTGTTTCCTCTTGATGTAGACCTAAGCAGTGACTGGCGAGAAACACTTTCATGGAAAGGGGTTGCCAAGCTTCCTAAAATTACGAATCTCCAGAAATCTCAGCAACTATTTTTTCACCCAAACTGGATGATACTTTCACGTAACGATCAGTACACTAAGCCAACTTAGTTTCCCAAATTTCATTCTTCTATGTTGAAGCGTTCGTTTCTACTAACAGTTTGAATTTTTAGGTTTCACTCTGTTTTCTCCTATATTGATAGATGTATTTGGAACTCTAAATCCAACACGGTTTGTGCTAGCTTCTTGAAACTTGACACAATAAAGCAGTTTCACGTTCTATCTCTATGTGTTGTTTCCTCTTGATGTAGCCCTAAGCAGTGACTGGCGAGAAACACTTTCATGGAAAGGGTTTCCCAAGCTTCCAAAAATTACGAATCTCCAGAAATCTCAGCAAATATTTTTTCACCCAAACTGGATGATACTTTCAGGTAATGGTCAGTACACTAAGCCGACTTGGTTCCCCAAATTTCGTTCTTCTATGGTGAAGCGTTCATTTCCAGTAACGGTTTGAATTTTTAGGTTTCACTCTGTTTTCTCCTATATTGATAAATGTATTTGGAACTCTAAATCCAACACGGTTTGTGCTAGCTTCTTGAAACTTGACAAAATAAAGCAGTTTCACGTTCTATCTCTATGTTTTTTTTCCTCTTGAAGTAGCCCTAAGCAGTGACTGGCGGAAAAACTTTCATGGAAAGGGGTTGCCAAGCTTCCTAAAATTACGAATCTCCAGAAATCTCAGCAAGTATTTTTTCAACCAAACTGGATGATACATTCAGGTAATGATCAGTACAATAAGCCAACTTGGTTCCCCAAATTTCATTCTTCTATGTTGAAGCGTTCGTTTCTACTAACAGTTTGAATTTTTAGGTTTCACTCTGTTTTCTCCTATATTGATAGATGTATTTGGAACTCTAAATCCAACACGGTTTGTGCTAGCTTCTTGAAACTTGACAAAATAAAGCAGTTTCACGTTCTATCTCTATGTGTTCTTTCCTCTTGAAGTAGCCCTATGCAGTGACTGGCGAGAAACACTTTCATGGAAAGGGGTTGCCAAGCTTCCTAAAATTACGAATCTCCAGAAATCTCAGCAAGTATTTTTTCACCCAAACTGGATGATACTTTCACGTAACGATCAGTACACTAAGCCAACTTAGTTTCCCAAATTTCATTCTTCTATGTTGAAGAGTTCGTTTCTACTAACAGTTTGAATTTTTAGGTTTCACTCTGTTTTCTCCTATATTGATAGATGTATTTGGAACTCTAAATCCAACACGGTTTGTGCTAGCTTCTTGAAACTTGACACAATAAAGGAGTTTCAGATTCTATCTCTATGTTTTGTTTCCTCTTGATGTAGCCCTAAGCAGTGACTGGCGAGAAACACTTTCATGGAAAGGGGTTGCCAAGCTTCCTTAAATTACGAATCTCCAGAAATCTCAGCAAGTATTTTTTCACCCAAACTGGATGATACTTTCACGTAACGATCAGTACACTAAGCCAACTTAGTTTCCCAAATTTCATTCTTCTATGTTGAAGCGTTCGTTTCTACTAACAGTTTGAATTTTTAGGTTTCACTCTGTTTTCTCCTATATTGATAGATGTATTTGGAACTCTAAATCCAACACGGTTTGTGCTAGCTTCTTGAAACTTGACAAAATAAAGCAGTTTCACGTTCTATCTCTATATGTTCTTTCCTCTTGAAGTAGGCCTATGCAGTGACTGGCGAGAAACACTTTCATGGAAAGGGGTTGCCAAGCTTCCTAAAATTACGAATCTCCAGAAATCTCAGCAAGTATTTTTTCACCCAAACTGAATGATACTTTCAGGTAATGATCAGTACACTAAGCCAACTTAGGTCCCCAAATTTCATTCTTCTATGTTGAAGCGTTCGTTTCTACTAACAGTTTGAATTTTTAGGTTTCACTCTGTTTTCTCCTATATTGATAGATGTATTTGGAACTCTAAATCCAACACGGTTTGTGCTAGCTTCTCGAAACTTGACACAATAAAGTAGTTTCCGGTTCTATCTCTATGTTTTGTTTCCTCTTGATGTAGCCCTAAGCAGTGACTGGCGAGAAACACTTTCATGGAAAGGGGTTCCAGAGTTTCCAATAATTACGAATCTCCAGAAATCTCAGCAAATATTTTTTCACCCAAACTGGATGATAAATTCAGGTAATGATCAGTACACTAAGCCGACTTGGTTCCCCAAATTTCATTCTTCTATGGTGAAGCGTTCATTTCCAGTAACAGTTTGAATTTTTAGGTTTCACTCTGTTTTCTCCTATATTGATAGATGTATTTGGAACTCTAAATCCAACACGGTTTGTGCTAGCTTCTTGAAACTTGACAAAATAAAGCAGTTTCACGTTCTATCTCTATGTGTTCTTTCCTCTTGAAGTAGGCCTATGCAGTGACTGGCGAGAAACACTTTCATGGAAAGGGGTTGCCAAGCTTCCTAAAATTACGAATCTTCAGAAATCTCAGCAAGTATTTTTTCACCCAAACTGGATGATACTTTCAGGTAATGATCAGTACACTAAGACAACTTAGTTCCCCAAATTTCATTCTTCTATGTTGAAGCGTTCGTTTCTACTAACAGTTTGAATTTTTAGGTTTCACTCTGTTTTCTCCTATATTGATAGATGTATTTGGAACTCTAAATCCAACACGGTTTGTGCTAGCTTCTTGAAACTTGACACAATAAAGTAGTTTCCGGTTCTATCTCTATGTTTTGTTTCCTCTTGATGTAGCCCTAAGCAGTGACTGGCGAGAAACACTTTCATGGAAAGGGGTTCCCAAGCTTCCAAAAATTACGAATCTCCAGAAATCTCAGCAAATAAAAAATTACGAATCTCCAGAAATCTCAGCAAATATTTTTTCACCCAAACTCGATGATACTTTCAGGTAATGATCAGTACACTAAGCCGACTTGGTTCCCCAAATTTCGTTCTTCTATGGTGAAGCGTTCATTTCCAGTAACAGTTTGAATTTTTAGGTTTCACTCTGTTTTCTCCTATATTGATAGATGTATTTGGAACTCTAAATCCAACACGGTTTGTGCTAGCTTCTTGAAACTTGACAAAATAAAGCAGTTTCACGTTCTATCGCTATGTGTTCTTTCCTCTTGAAGTAGGCCTATGCAGTGACTGGCGAGAAACACTTTCATGGAAAGGGGTTGCCAAGCTTCCTAAAATTACGAATCTCCAGAAATCACAGCAAGTATTTTTTCACCCAAACTGGATGATACTTTCAGGTAATGATCAGTACACTAAGCCAACTTGGTTCCCCAAATTTCATTCTTCTATGTTGAAGCGTTTGTTTCTACTAACAGTTTGAATTTTTAGGTTTCACTCTGTTTTCTCCTATATTGATAGATGTATTTGGAACTCTAAATCCAACACGGTTTGTGCTAGCTTCTCGAAACTTGACACAATAAAGTAGTTTCCGGTTCTATCTCTATGTTTTGTTTCCTCTTGATGTAGCCCTAAGCAGTGACTGGCGAGAAACACTTTCATGGAAAGGGGTTGCCAAGCTTCCAAAAATTACGAATCTCCAGAAATCTCAGCAAATATTTTTTCACCCAAACTGGATGATACTTTCAGGTAATGATCAGTACACTAAGCCGACTTGGTTCCCCAAATTTTGTTCTTCTATGGTGAAGCGTTCATTTCCAGTAACAGTTTGAATTTTTAGGTTTCACTCTGTTTTCTCCTATAATGATAGATGTATTTGGAACTCTAAATCCAACACGGTTTGTGCTAGCTTCTTGAAACTTGACAAAATAAAGCAGTTTCACCTTCTATCTCTATGTGTTCTTTCCTCTTGAAGTAGGCCTATGCAGTGACTGGCGAGAAACACTTTCATGGAAAGGGGTTGCCAAGCTTCCTAAAATTACGAATCTCCAGAAATCTCAGCCAGTATTTTTGCACCCAAACTGGATGATACGTTCAGGAAATGATCAGTACACTAAGCCAACTTAGTTCCCCAAATTTCATTCTTCTATGTTGAAGCGTTTGTTTCTACTAACAGTTTGAATTTTTAGGTTTCACTCTGTTTTCTCCTATTTTGATAGATGTATTTGGAACTCTAAATCCAACACGGTTTGTGCTAGCTTCTCGAAACTTGACACAATAAAGTAGTTTCCGGTTCTATCTCTATGTTTTGTTTCCTCTTGATGTAGCCCTAAGCAGTGACTGGCGAGAAACACTTTCATGGAAAGGGGTTGCCAAGCTTCCAAAAATTACGAATCTCCAGAAATCTCAGCAAATATTTTTTCACCCAAACTGATGATACTTTCAGGTAATGATCAGTACACTAAGCCGACTTGGTTCCCCAAATTTCGTTCTTCTATGGTGAAACGTTCATTTCCAGTAACAGTTTGAATTTTTAGGTTTCACTCTGTTTTCTCCTATGTTGATAGATGTATTTGGAACTCTAAATCCAACACGGTTTGTGCTAGCTTCTTGAAACTTGACAAAATAAAGCAGTTTCACGTTCTATCTCTATGTGTTCTTTCCTCTTGAAGTAGGCCTATGCAGTGACTGGCGAGAAACACTTTCATGGAAAGGGGTTGCCAAGCTTCCTAAAATTACGAATCTCCAGAAATCTCAGCCAGTATTTTTTCACCCAAACTGGATGATACTTTCACGTAACGATCAGTACACTAAGCCAACTTAGTTCCCCAAATTTCAGTCTTCTATGTTGAAGCGTTCGTTTCTACTAACAGTTTGAATTTTTAGGTTTCACTCTGTTTTCTCCTATATTGATAGATGTATTTGGAACTCTAAATCCAACACGGTTTGTGCTAGCTTCTTGAAAGGTGACAAAATAAGGCAGTTTCACGTTCTATCTCTATGTTTTGTTTCCTCTTGATGTAGCCCTAAGCAGTGACTGGCGAGAAACACTTTCATGGAAAGGGGTTCCCAAGCTTCCAAAAATTACGAATCTCCAGAAATCTCAGCAAATATTTTTTCACCCAAACTGGATGATACTTTCAGGTAATGATCAGTACACTAAGCCAACTTGGTTCCCCAAATTTCGTTCTTCTATGGTGAAGCGTTCATTTCCAGTAACAGTTTGAATTTTTAGGTTTCACTCTGTTTTCTCCAATATTGATAGATGTATTTGGAACTCTAAATCCAACACGGTTGGTGCTAGCTTCTTGAAACGTGACAAAATAAGGCAGTTTCACGTTCTATCTCTATGTTTTGTTTCCTCTTGATGTAGCCCTAAGCAGTTACTGGCGAGAAACACTTTCATGGAAAGGGGTTCCCAAGCTTCCAAAAATTACGAATCTCCAGAAATCTCAGCAAATATTTTTTCACCCAAACTGGATGATACTTTCAGGTAATGATCAGTACACTAAGCCGACTTGGTTCCCCAAATTTCGTTCTTCTATGGTGAAGCATTTATTTCCAGTAACAGTTTGAATTTTTAGGTTTCACTCTGTTTTCTCCTATATTGATAGATGTATTTGGAACTCTAAATCCAACACGGTTTGTGCTAGCTTCTTGAAACTTGACAAAATAAAGCAGTTTCATGTTCTATCTCTATGTGTTCTTTCCTCTTTAAGTAGCCCTATGCAGTGACTGGCGAGAAACACTTTCATGGAAAGGGGTTGCCAAGCTTCCTAAAATTACGAATCTCCAGAAATCTCAGCAAGTATTTTTTCACCCAAACTGGATGATACTTTCAGGTAATGATCAGTACACTAAGCCAACTTGGTTCCCCAAATTTCGTTCTTCTATGGTGAAGCGTTCATTTCCAGTAACAGTTTGAATTTTTAGGTTTCACTCTGTTTTCTCCTATATTGATAGATGTATTTGGAACTCTAAATCCAACACGGTTTGTGCTAGCTTCTTGAAACTTGACAAAATAAAGCAGTTTCACCTTCTATCTCTATGTGTTCTTTCCTCTTGAAGTAGGCCTATGCAGTGACTGGCGAGAAACACTTTCATGGAAAGGGGTTGCCAAGCTTCCTAAAATTACGAATCTCCAGAAATCTCAGCCAGTATTTTTGCACCCAAACTGGATGATACTTTCAGGAAATGATCAGTACACTAAGCCAACTTAGTTCCCCAAATTTCATTCTTCTATGTTGAAGCGTTTGTTTCTACTAACAGTTTGAATTTTTAGGTTTCACTCTGTTTTCTCCTATTTTGATAGATGTATTTGGAACTCTAAATCCAACACGGTTTGTGCTAGCTTCTCGAAACTTGACACAATAAAGTAGTTTCCGGTTCTATCTCTATGTTTTGTTTCCTCTTGATGTAGCCCTAAGCAGTGACTGGCGAGAAACACTTTCATGGAAAGGGGTTGCCAAGCTTCCAAAAATTACGAATCTCCAGAAATCTCAGCAAATATTTTTTCACCCAAACTGATGATACTTTCAGGTAATGATCAGTACACTAAGCTGACTTGGTTCCCCAAATTTCGTTCTTCTATGGTGAAGCGTTCATTTCCAGTAACAGTTTGAATTTTTAGGTTTCACTCTGTTTTCTCCTATATTGATAGATGTATTTGGAACTCTAAATCCAACACGGTTTGTGCTAGCTTCTTGAAACTTGACAAAATAAAGCAGTTTCACGTTCTATCTCTATGTGTTCTTTCCTCTTGAAGTAGGCCTATGCAGTGACTGGCGAGAAACACTTTCATGGAAAGGGGTTGCCAAGCTTCCTAAAATTACGAATCTCCAGAAATCTCAGCCAGTATTTTTTCACCCAAACTGGATGATACTTTCACGTAACGATCAGTACACTAAGCCAACTTAGTTCCCCAAATTTCAGTCTTCTATGTTGAAGCGTTCGTTTCTACTAACAGTTTGAATTTTTAGGTTTCACTCTGTTTTCTCCTATATTGATAGATGTATTTGGAACTCTAAATCCAACACGGTTTGTGCTAGCTTCTTGAAACGTGACAAAATAAGGCAGTTTCACGTTCTATCTCTATGTTTTGTTTCCTCTTGATGTAGCCCTAAGCAGTGACTGGCGAGAAACACTTTCATGGAAAGGGGTTGCCAAGCTTCCAAAAATTACGAATCTCCAGAAATCTCAGCAAATATTTTTTCACCCAAACTGGATGATACTTTCAGGAAATGATCAGTACACTAAGCCAACTTGGTTCCCCAAATTTCGTTCTTCTATGGTGAAGCGTTCATTTCCAGTAACAGTTTGAATTTTTAGGTTTCACTCTGTTTTCTCCAATATTGATAGATGTATTTGGAACTCTAAATCCAACACGGTTGGTGCTAGCTTCTTGAAACGTGACAAAATAAGGAAGTTTCACGTTCTATCTCTGTGTTTTGTTTCCTCTTGATGTAGCCCTAAGCAGTGACTGGCGAGAAACACTTTCATGGAAAGTGGTTCCCAAGCTTCCAAAAATTACGAATCTCCAGAAATCTCAGCAAATATTTTTTCACCCAAACTGGATGATACTTTCAGGTAATGATCAGTACACTAAGCCGACTTGGTTCCCCAAATTTCGTTCTTCTATGGTGAAGCGTTCATTTCCAGTAACAGTTTGAATTTTTAGGTTTCACTCTGTTTTCTCCTATATTGATAGATGTATTTGGAACTCTAAATCCAACACGGTTTGTGCTAGCTTCTTGAAACTTGACAAAATAAAGCAGTTTCACGTTCTATCTCTATGTGTTCTTTCCTCTTGAAGTAGGCCTATGCAGTGACTGGCGAGAAACACTTTCATGGAAAGGGGTTGCCAAGCTTCCTAAAATTACGAATCTCCAGAAATCTCAGCCAGTATTTTTGCACCCAAACTGGATGATACTTTCAGGAAATGATCAGTACACTAAGCCAACTTAGTTCCCCAAATTTCATTCTTCTATGTTGAAGCGTTTGTTTCTACTAACAGTTTGAATTTTTAGGTTTCACTCTGTTTTCTCCTATTTTGATAGATGTATTTGGAACTCTAAATCCAACACGGTTTGTGCTAGCTTCTCGAAACTTGACACAATAAAGTAGTTTCCGGTTCTATCTCTATGTTTTGTTTCCTCTTGATGTAGCCCTAAGCAGTGACTGGCGAGAAACACTTTCATGGAAAGGGGTTGCCAAGCTTCCAAAAATTACGAATCTCCAGAAATCTCAGCAAATATTTTTTCACCCAAACTGATGATACTTTCAGGTAATGATCAGTACACTAAGCCGACTTGGTTCCCCAAATTTCGTTCTTCTATGGTGAAGCGTTCATTTCCAGTAACAGTTTGAATTTTTAGGTTTCACTCTGTTTTCTCCTATATTGATAGATGTATTTGGAACTCTAAATCCAACACGGTTTGTGCTAGCTTCTTGAAACTTGACAAAATAAAGCAGTTTCACGTTCTATCTCTATGTGTTCTTTCCTCTTGAAGTAGGCCTATGCAGTGACTGGCGAGAAACACTTTCATGGAAAGGGGTTGCCAAGCTTCCTAAAATTACGAATCTCCAGAAATCTCAGCCAGTATTTTTTCACCCAAACTGGATGATACTTTCACGTAACGATCAGTACACTAAGCCAACTTAGTTCCCCAAATTTCAGTCTTCTATGTTGAAGCGTTCGTTTCTACTAACAGTTTGAATTTTTAGGTTTCACTCTGTTTTCTCCTATATTGATAGATGTATTTGGAACTCTAAATCCAACACGGTTTGTGCTAGCTTCTTGAAACGTGACAAAATAAGGCAGTTTCACGTTCTCTCTCTATGTTTTGTTTCCTCTTGATGTAGCCCTAAGCAGTGACTGGCGAGAAACACTTTCATGGAAAGGGGTTGCCAAGCTTCCAAAAATTACGAATCTCCAGAAATCTCAGCAAATATTTTTTCACCCAAACTGGATGATACTTTCAGGAAATGATCAGTACACTAAGCCAACTTGGTTCCCCAAATTTCGTTCTTCTATGGTGAAGCGTTCATTTCCAGTAACAGTTTGAATTTTTAGGTTTCACTCTGTTTTCTCCAATATTGATAGATGTATTTGGAACTCTAAATCCAACACGGTTGGTGCTAGCTTCTTGAAACGTGACAAAATAAGGAAGTTTCACGTTCTATCTCTGTGTTTTGTTTCCTCTTGATGTAGCCCTAAGCAGTGACTGGCGAGAAACACTTTCATGGAAAGGGGTTCCCAAGCTTCCAAAAATTACGAATCTCCAGAAATCTCAGCAAATATTTTTTCACCCAAACTGGATGATACTTTCAGGTAATGATCAGTACACTAAGCCGACTTGGTTCCCCAAATTTCGTTCTTCTATGGTGAAGCGTTTATTTCCAGTAACAGTTTGAATTTTTAGGTTTCACTCTGTTTTCTCCTATATTGATAGATGTATTTGGAACTCTAAATCCAACACGGTTTGTGCTAGCTTCTTGAAACTTGACAAAATAAAGCAGTTTCATGTTCTATCTCTATGTGTTCTTTCCTCTTGAAGTAGGCCTATGCAGTGACTGGCGAGAAACACTTTCATGGAAAGGGGTTGCCAAGCTTCCTAAAATTACGAATCTCCAGAAATCTCAGCCAGTATTTTTGCACCCAAACTGGATGATACTTTCAGGAAATGATCAGTACACTAAGCCAACTTAGTTCCCCAAATTTCATTCTTCTATGTTGAAGCGTTTGTTTCTACTAACAGTTTGAATTTTTAGGTTTCACTCTGTTTTCTCCTATTTTGATAGATGTATTTGGAACTCTAAATCCAACACGGTTTGTGCTAGCTTCTCGAAACTTGACACAATAAAGTAGTTTCTGGTTCTATCTCTATGTTTTGTTTCCTCTTGATGTAGCCCTAAGCAGTGACTGGCGAGAAACACTTTCATGGAAAGGGGTTGCCAAGCTTCCAAAAATTACGAATCTCCAGAAATCTCAGCAAATATTTTTTCACCCAAACTGATGATACTTTCAGGTAATGATCAGTACACTAAGCCGACTTGGTTCCCCAAATTTCGTTCTTCTATGGTGAAGCGTTCATTTCCAGTAACAGTTTGAATTTTTAGGTTTCACTCTGTTTTCTCCTATATTGATAGATGTATTTGGAACTCTAAATCCAACACGGTTTGTGCTAGCTTCTTGAAACTTGACAAAATAAAGCAGTTTCACGTTCTATCTCTATGTGTTCTTTCCTCTTGAAGTAGGCCTATGCAGTGACTGGCGAGAAACACTTTCATGGAAAGGGGTTGCCAAGCTTCCTAAAATTACGAATCTCCAGAAATCTCAGCCAGTATTTTTTCACCCAAACTGGATGATACTTTCACGTAACGATCAGTACACTAAGCCAACTTAGTTCCCCAAATTTCAGTCTTCTATGTTGAAGCGTTCGTTTCTACTAACAGTTTGAATTTTTAGGTTTCACTCTGTTTTCTCCTATATTGATAGATGTATTTGGAACTCTAAATCCAACACGGTTTGTGCTAGCTTCTTGAAACGTGACAAAATAAGGCAGTTTCACGTTCTATCTCTATGTTTTGTTTCCTCTTGATGTAGCCCTAAGCAGTGACTGGCGAGAAACACTTTCATGGAAAGGGGTTGCCAAGCTTCCAAAAATTACGAATCTCCAGAAATCTCAGCAAATATTTTTTCACCCAAACTGGATGATACTTTCAGGAAATGATCAGTACACTAAGCCAACTTGGTTCCCCAAATTTCGTTCTTCTATGGTGAAGCGTTCATTTCCAGTAACAGTTTGAATTTTTAGGTTTCACTCTGTTTTCTCCAATATTGATAGATGTATTTGGAACTCTAAATCCAACACGGTTGGTGCTAGCTTCTTGAAACGTGACAAAATAAGGAAGTTTCACGTTCTATCTCTGTGTTTTGTTTCCTCTTGATGTAGCCCTAAGCAGTGACTGGCGAGAAACACTTTCATGGAAAGGGGTTCCCAAGCTTCCAAAAATTACGAATCTCCAGAAATCTCAGCAAATATTTTTTCACCCAAACTGGATGATACTTTCAGGTAATGATCAGTACACTAAGCCGACTTGGTTCCCCAAATTTCGTTCTTCTATGGTGAAGCGTTTATTTCCAGTAACAGTTTGAATTTTTAGGTTTCACTCTGTTTTCTCCTATATTGATAGATGTATTTGGAACTCTAAATCCAACACGGTTTGTGCTAGCTTCTTGAAACTTGACAAAATAAAGCAGTTTCATGTTCTATCTCTATGTGTTCTTTCCTCTTTAAGTAGCCCTATGCAGTGACTGGCGAGAAACACTTTCATGGAAAGGGGTTGCCAAGCTTCCTAAAATTACGAATCTCCAGAAATCTCAGCAAGTATTTTTTCACCCAAACTGGATGATACTTTCAGGTAATGATCAGTACACTAAGCCAACTTAGTTCCCCAAATTTCATTCTTCTATGTTGAAGCGTTCATTTCTACTAACAGTTTGAATTTTTAGGTTTCACTCTGTTTTCTCCTATATTGATAGATGTATTTGGAACTCTAAATCCAACACGGTTTGTGCTAGCGTCTTGAAACTTGACACAATAAAGTAGTTTCCGGTTCTATCTCTATGTTTTGTTTCCTCTTGATGTAGCCCTAAGCAGTGACTGGCGAGAAACACTTTCATGGAAAGGGGTTCCAGAGTTTCCAAAAATTACGAATCTCCAGAAATCTCAGCAAATATTTTTTCACCCAAACTGGATGATACTTTCAGGTAATGATCAGTACACTAAGCCAACTTAGTTCCCCAAATTTCATTCTTCTATGTTGAAGCGTTTGTTTCTACTAACAGTTTGAATTTTTAGGTTTCACTCTGTTTTCTCCTATTTTGATAGATGTATTTGGAACTCTAAATCCAACACGGTTTGTGCTAGCTTCTCGAAACTTGACACAATAAAGTAGTTTCCGGTTCTATCTCTATGTTTTGTTTCCTCTTGATGTAGCCCTAAGCAGTGACTGGCGAGAAACACTTTCATGGAAAGGGGTTGCCAAGCTTCCAAAAATTACGAATCTCCAGAAATCTCAGCAAATATTTTTTCACCCAAACTGATGATACTTTCAGGTAATGATCAGTACACTAAGCCGACTTGGTTCCCCAAATTTCGTTCTTCTATGGTGAAGCGTTCATTTCCAGTAACAGTTTGAATTTTTAGGTTTCACTCTGTTTTCTCCTATATTGATAGATGTATTTGGAACTCTAAATCCAACACGGTTTGTGCTAGCTTCTTGAAACTTGACAAAATAAAGCAGTTTCACGTTCTATCTCTATGTGTTCTTTCCTCTTGAAGTAGGCCTATGCAGTGACTGGCGAGAAACACTTTCATGGAAAGGGGTTGCCAAGCTTCCTAAAATTACGAATCTCCAGAAATCTCAGCCAGTATTTTTTCACCCAAACTGGATGATACTTTCACGTAACGATCAGTACACTAAGCCAACTTAGTTCCCCAAATTTCAGTCTTCTATGTTGAAGCGTTCGTTTCTACTAACAGTTTGAATTTTTAGGTTTCACTCTGTTTTCTCCTATATTGATAGATGTATTTGGAACTCTAAATCCAACACGGTTTGTGCTAGCTTCTTGACACTTGACACAATAAAGTAGTTTCACGTTCTATCTCTATGTTTTGTTTCCTCTTGATGTAGCCCTAAGCAGTGACTGGCGAGAAACACTTTCATGGAAAGGGGTTGCCAAGCTTCCAAAAATTACGAATCTCCAGAAATCTCAGCAAATATTTTTTCACCCAAACTGGATGATACTTTCAGGAAATGATCAGTACACTAAGCCAACTTGGTTCCCCAAATTTCGTTCTTCTATGGTGAAGCGTTCATTTCCAGTAACAGTTTGAATTTTTAGGTTTCACTCTGTTTTCTCCAATATTGATAGATGTATTTGGAACTCTAAATCCAACACGGTTGGTGCTAGCTTCTTGAAACGTGACAAAATAAGGAAGTTTCACGTTCTATCTCTGTGTTTTGTTTCCTCTTGATGTAGCCCTAAGCAGTGACTGGCGAGAAACACTTTCATGGAAAGGGGTTCCCAAGCTTCCAAAAATTACGAATCTCCAGAAATCTCAGCAAATATTTTTTCACCCAAACTGGATGATACTTTCAGGTAATGATCAGTACACTAAGCCGACTTGGTTCCCCAAATTTCGTTCTTCTATGGTGAAGCGTTTATTTCCAGTAACAGTTTGAATTTTTAGGTTTCACTCTGTTTTCTCCTATATTGATAGATGTATTTGGAACTCTAAATCCAACACGGTTTGTGCTAGCTTCTTGAAACTTGACAAAATAAAGCAGTTTCATGTTCTATCTCTATGTGTTCTTTCCTCTTTAAGTAGCCCTATGCAGTGACTGGCGAGAAACACTTTCATGGAAAGGGGTTGCCAAGCTTCCTAAAATTACGAATCTCCAGAAATCTCAGCAAGTATTTTTTCACCCAAACTGGATGATACTTTCAGGTAATGATCAGTACACTAAGCCAACTTAGTTCCCCAAATTTCATTCTTCTATGTTGAAGCGTTCATTTCTACTAACAGTTTGAATTTTTAGGTTTCACTCTGTTTTCTCCTATATTGATAGATGTATTTGGAACTCTAAATCCAACACGGTTTGTGCTAGCGTCTTGAAACTTGACACAATAAAGTAGTTTCCGGTTCTATCTCTATGTTTTGTTTCCTCTTGATGTAGCCCTAAGCAGTGACTGGCGAGAAACACTTTCATGGAAAGGGGTTCCAGAGTTTCCAAAAATTACGAATCTCCAGAAATCTCAGCAAATATTTTTTCACCCAAACTGGATGATACTTTCAGGTAATGATCAGTACACTAAGCCGACTTGGTTCCCCAAATTTCGTTCTTCTATGGTGAAGCGTTCATTTCCAGTAACAGTTTGAATTTTTAGGTTTCACTCTGTTTTCTCCTATATTGATAGATGTATTTGGAACTCTAAATCCAACACGGTTTGTGCTAGCTTCTTGTAACTTGACAAAATAAAGTAGTTTCACGTTCTATCTCTATGTGTTCTTTCCTCTTGAAGTAGGCCTATGCAGTGACTGGCGAGAAACACTTTCATGGAAAGGGGTTGCCAAGCTTCCTAAAATTACGAATCTCCAGAAATCTCAGCAAGTATTTTTTCACCCAAACTGGATGATACTTTCAGGTAATGATCAGTACACTAAGACAACTTAGTTCCCCAAATTTCATTCTTCTATGTTGAAGCGTTCGTTTCTACTAACAATTTGAATTTTTAGGTTTCACTCTGTTTTCTCCTATTTTGATAGATGTATTTGGAACTCTAAATCCAACACGGTTTGTGCTAGCTTCTTGAAACGTGACAAAATAAGGCAGTTTCACGTTCTATCTCTATGTTTTGTTTCCTCTTGATGTAGCCCTAAGCAGTGACTGGCGAGAAACACTTTCATGGAAAGGGGTTCCCAAGCTTCCAAAAATTACGAATCTCCAGAAATCTCAGCAAATATTTTTTCACCCAAACTGGATGATACTTTCAGGTAATGATCAGTACACTAAGCCAACTTGGTTCCCCAAATTTCGTTCTTCTATGGTGAAGCGTTCATTTCCAGTAACAGTTTGAATTTTTAGGTTTCACTCTGTTTTCTCCAATATTGATAGATGTATTTGGAACTCTAAATCCAACACGGTTTGTGCTAGCTTCTTGAAACGTGACAAAATAAGGCAGTTTCACGTTCTATCTCTATGTTTTGTTTCCTCTTGATGTAGCCCTAAGCAGTTACTGGCGAGAAACACTTTCATGGAAAGGGGTTCCCAAGCTTCCAAAAATTACGAATCTCCAGAAATCTCAGCAAATATTTTTTCACCCAAACTGGATGATACTTTCAGGTAATGATCAGTACACTAAGCTGACTTGGTTCCCCAAATTTCGTTCTTCTATGGTGAAGCATTTATTTCCAGTAACAGTTTGAATTTTTAGGTTTCACTCTGTTTTCTCCTATATTGATAGATGTATTTGGAACTCTAAATCCAACACGGTTTGTGCTAGCTTCTTGAAACTTGACAAAATAAAGCAGTTTCATGTTCTATCTCTATGTGTTCTTTCCTCTTTAAGTAGCCCTATGCAGTGACTGGCGAGAAACACTTTCATGGAAAGGGGTTGCCAAGCTTCCTAAAATTACGAATCTCCAGAAATCTCAGCAAGTATTTTTTCACCCAAACTGGATGATACTTTCAGGTAATGATCAGTACACTAAGGCAACTTAGTTCCCCAAATTTCATTCTTCTATGTTGAAGCGTTCATTTCTACCAACAGTTTGAATTTTTAGGTTTCACTCTGTTTTCTCCTATATTGATAGATGTATTTGGAACTCTAAATCCAACACGGTTTGTGCTAGCTTCTTGAAACTTGACAAAATAAAGCAGTTTCACGTTCTATCTCTATGTGTTCTTTCCTCTTGAAGTAGGCCTATGCAGTGACTGGCGAGAAACACTTTCATGGAAAGGGGTTCCCAAGCTTCCTAAAATTACGAATCTCCAGAAATCTCAGCAAGTATTTTTTCACCCAAACTGAATGATACTTTCAGGTAATGATCAGTACACTAAGCCAACTTAGTTCCCCAAATTTCATTCTTCTATGTTGAAGCGTTCGTTTCTACTAACAGTTTGAATTTTTAGGTTTCACTCTGTTTTCTCCTATATTGATAGATGTATTTGGAACTCTAAATCCAACACGGTTTGTGCTAGCTTCTTGAAACTTGACACAATAAAGTAGTTTCCGGTTCTATCTCTATGTTTTGTTTCCTCTTGATGTAGCCCTAAGCAGTGACTGGCGAGAAACACTTTCATGGAAAGGGTTTCCCAAGCTTCCAAAAATTACGAATCTCCAAAGTCTCAGCAAATATTTTTTCACCCAAACTGGATGATACTTTCAGGTAATGATCAGTACACTAAGCCGACTTGGTTCCCCAAATTTCGTTCTTCTATGGTGAAGCGTTCATTTCCAGTAACAGTTTGAATTTTTAGGTTTCACTCTGTTTTCTCCTATATTGATAGATGTATTTGGAACTCTAAATCCAACACGGTTTGTGCTAGCTTCTTGAAACTTGACAAAATAAAGCAGTTTCATGTTCTATCTCTATGTGTTCTTTCCTCTTTAAGTAGCCCTATGCAGTGACTGGCGAGAAACACTTTCATGGAAAGGGGTTGCCAAGCTTCCTAAAATTACGAATCTCCAGAAATCTCAGCAAGTATTTTTTCACCCAAACTGGATGATACTTTCAGGTAATGATCAGTACACTAAGCCAACTTAGTTCCCCAAATTTCATTCTTCTATGTTGAAGCGTTCATTTCTACTAACAGTTTGAATTTTTAGGTTTCACTCTGTTTTCTCCTATATTGATAGATGTATTTGGAACTCTAAATCCAACACGGTTTGTGCTAGCGTCTTGAAACTTGACACAATAAAGTAGTTTCCGGTTCTATCTCTATGTTTTGTTTCCTCTTGATGTAGCCCTAAGCAGTGACTGGCGAGAAACACTTTCATGGAAAGGGGTTCCAGAGTTTCCAAAAATTACGAATCTCCAGAAATCTCAGCAAATATTTTTTCACCCAAACTGGATGATACTTTCAGGTAATGATCAGTACACTAAGCCGACTTGGTTCCCCAAATTTCGTTCTTCTATGGTGAAGCGTTCATTTCCAGTAACAGTTTGAATTTTTAGGTTTCACTCTGTTTTCTCCTATATTGATAGATGTATTTGGAACTCTAAATCCAACACGGTTTGTGCTAGCTTCTTGTAACTTGACAAAATAAAGTAGTTTCACGTTCTATCTCTATGTGTTCTTTCCTCTTGAAGTAGGCCTATGCAGTGACTGGCGAGAAACACTTTCATGGAAAGGGGTTGCCAAGCTTCCAAAAATTACGAATCTCCAGAAATCTCAGCAAATATTTTTTCACCCAAACTGGATGATACTTTCAGGTAATGATCAGTACACTAAGCCAACTTGGTTCCCCAAATTTCGTTCTTCTATGGTGAAGCGTTCATTTCCAGTAACAGTTTGAATTTTTAGGTTTCACTCTGTTTTCTCCAATATTGATAGATGTATTTGGAACTCTAAATCCAACACGGTTTGTGCTAGCTTCTTGAAACGTGACAAAATAAGGCAGTTTCACGTTCTATCTCTATGTTTTGTTTCCTCTTGATGTAGCCCTAAGCAGTTACTGGCGAGAAACACTTTCATGGAAAGGGGTTCCCAAGCTTCCAAAAATTACGAATCTCCAGAAATCTCAGCAAATATTTTTTCACCCAAACTGGATGATACTTTCAGGTAATGATCAGTACACTAAGCTGACTTGGTTCCCCAAATTTCGTTCTTCTATGGTGAAGCATTTATTTCCAGTAACAGTTTGAATTTTTAGGTTTCACTCTGTTTTCTCCTATATTCATAGATGTATTTGGAACTCTAAATCCAACACGGTTTGTGCTAGCTTCTTGAAACTTGACAAAATAAAGCAGTTTCATGTTCTATCTCTATGTGTTCTTTCCTCTTTAAGTAGCCCTATGCAGTGACTGGCGAGAAACACTTTCATGGAAAGGGGTTGCCAAGCTTCCTAAAATTACGAATCTCCAGAAATCTCAGCAAGTATTTTTTCACCCAAACTGGATGATACTTTCAGGTAATGATCAGTACACTAAGACAACTTAGTTCCCCAAATTTCATTCTTCTATGTTGAAGCGTTCGTTTCTACTAACAGTTTGAATTTTTAGGTTTCACTCTGTTTTCTCCTATATTGATAGATGTATTTGGAACTCTAAATCCAACACGGTTTGTGCTAGCTTCTTGAAACGTGACAAAATAAGGCAGTTTCACGTTCTATCTCTATGTTTTGTTTCCTCTTGATGTAGCCCTAAGCAGTGACTGGCGAGAAACACTTTCATGGAAAGGGGTTCCCAAGCTTCCAAAAATTACGAATCTCCAGAAATCTCAGCAAATATTTTTTCACCCAAACTGGATGATACTTTCAGGTAATGATCAGTACACTAAGCCAACTTGGTTCCCCAAATTTCATTCTTCTATGGTGAAGCGTTCATTTCCAGTAACAGTTTGAATTTTTAGGTTTCACTCTGTTTTCTCCAATATTGATAGATGTATTTGGAACTCTAAATCCAACACGGTTTGTGCTAGCTTCTTGAAACGTGACAAAATAAGGCAGTTTCACGTTCTATCTCTATGTTTTGTTTCCTCTTGATGTAGCCCTAAGCAGTTACTGGCGAGAAACACTTTCATGGAAAGGGGTTCCCAAGCTTCCAAAAATTACGAATCTCCAGAAATCTCAGCAAATATTTTTTCACCCAAACTGGATGATACTTTCAGGTAATGATCAGTACACTAAGCCGACTTGGTTCCCCAAATTTCGTTCTTCTATGGTGAAGCATTCATTTCCAGTAACAGTTTGAATTTTTAGGTTTCACTCTGTTTTCTCCTATATTGATAGATGTATTTGGAACTCTAAATCCAACACGGTTTGTGCTAGCTTCTTGAAACTTGACAAAATAAAGCAGTTTCATGTTCTATCTCTATGTGTTCTTTCCTCTTTAAGTAGCCCTATGCAGTGACTGGCGAGAAACACTTTCATGGAAAGGGGTTGCCAAGCTTCCTAAAATTACGAATCTCCAGAAATCTCAGCAAGTATTTTTTCACCCAAACTGGATGATACTTTCAGGTAATGATCAGTACACTAAGGCAACTTAGTTCCCCAAATTTCATTCTTCTATGTTGAAGCGTTCATTTCTACCAACAGTTTGAATTTTTAGGTTTCACTCTGTTTTCTCCTATATTGATAGATGTATTTGGAACTCTAAATCCAACACGGTTTGTGCTAGCTTCTTGAAACTTGACAAAATAAAGCAGTTTCACGTTCTATCTCTATGTGTTCTTTCCTCTTGAAGTAGGCCTATGCAGTGACTGGCGAGAAACACTTTCATGGAAAGGGGTTGCCAAGCTTCCTAAAATTACGAATCTCCAGAAATCTCAGCAAGTATTTTTTCACCCAAACTGAATGATACTTTCAGGTAATGATCAGTACACTAAGCCAACTTAGTTCCCCAAATTTCATTCTTCTATGTTGAACCGTTCGTTTCTACTAACAGTTTGAATTTTTAGGTTTCACTCTGTTTTCTCCTATATTGATAGATGTATTTGGAACTCTAAATCCAACACGGTTTGTGCTAGCTTCTTGAAACTTGACACAATAAAGTAGTTTCCGGTTCTATCTCTATGTTTTGTTTCCTCTTGATGTAGCCCTAAGCAGTGACTGGCGAGAAACACTTTCATGGAAAGGGTTTCCCAAGCTTCCAAAAATTACGAATCTCCAAAGTCTCAGCAAATATTTTTTCACCCAAACTGGATGATACTTTCAGGTAATGATCAGTACACTAAGCCGACTTGGTTCCCCAAATTTCGTTCTTCTATGGTGAAGCGTTCATTTCCAGTAACAGTTTGAATTTTTAGGTTTCACTCTGTTTTCTCCTATATTGATAGATGTATTTGGAACTCTAAATCCAACACGGTTTGTGCTAGCTTCTTGAAACTTGACAAAATAAAGCAGTTTCACGTTCTATCTCTATGTGTTCTTTCCTCTTGAAGTAGGCCTATGCAGTGACTGGCGAGAAACACTTTCATGGAAAGGGGTTGCCAAGCTTCCTAAAATTACGAATCTCCAGAAATCTCAGCAAGTATTTTTTCACCCAAACTGAATGATACTTTCAGGTAATGATCAGTACACTAAGCCAACTTAGTTCCCCAAATTTCATTCTTCTATGTTGAAGCGTTCGTTTCTACTAACAGTATGAATTTAGAGGTTTCACTCTGTTTTCTCCTATATTGATAGATGTATTTGGAACTCTAAATCCAACACGGTTTGTGCTAGCTTCTTGACACTTGACACAATAAAGTAGTTTCCAGTTCTATCTCTATGTTTTGTTTCCTCTTGATGTAGCCCTAAGCAGTGACTAGCGAGAAACACTTTCATGGAAAGGGGTTGCCAAGCTTCCAAAAATTACGAATCTCCAGAAATCTCAGCAAATATTTTTACACCCAAACTGGATGATACTTTCAGGTAATGATCAGTACACTAAGCCGACTTGGTTCCCCAAATTTCGTTCTTCTATGGTGAAGCGTTCATTTCCAGTAACAGTTTGAATTTTTGGGTTTCACTCTGTTTTCTCCTATATTGATAGATGTATTTGGAACTCTAAATCCAACACGGTTTGTGCTACCTTCTTGAAACTTGACAAAATAAAGCAGTATCACGTTCTATCTCTATGTGTTCTTTCCTCTTGAAGTAGGCCTATTCAGTGACTGGCGAGAAACACTTTCATGGAAAGGGGTTGCCAAGCTTCCTAAAATTACGAATCTCCAGAAATCTCAGCAAGTATTTTTTCACCCAAACTGGATGATACTTTCAGGTAATGATCAGTACACTAAGACAACTTAGTTCCCCAAATTTCATTCTTCTATGTTGAAGCGTTCGTTTCTACTAACAGTTTGAATTTTTAGGTTTCACTCTGTTTTCTCCTATATTGATAGATGTATTTGGAACTCTAAATCCAACACGGTTTGTGCTAGCTTCTTGAAACTTGACACAATAAAGTAGTTTCCGGTTCTATCTCTATGTTTTGTTTCCTCTTGATGTAGCCCTAAGCAGTGACTGGCGAGAAACACTTTCATGGAAAGGGGTTCCCAAGCTTTTAAAAATTACGAATCTCCAGAAATCTCAGCAAATATTTTTTCACCCAAACTGGATGATACTTTCAGGTAATGATCAGTACACTAAGCCGACTTGGTTCCCCAAATTTCGTTCTTCTATGGTGAAGCGTTCATTTCCAGTAACAGTTTGAATTTTTAGGTTTCACTCTGTTTTCTCCTATATTGATAGATGTATTTGGAACTCTAAATCCAACACGGTTTGTGCTAGCTTCTTGAAACTTGACAAAATAAAGCAGTTTCATGTTCTATCTCTATGTGTTCTTTCCTCTTTAAGTAGCCCTATGCAGTGACTGGCGAGAAACACTTTCATGGAAAGGGGTTCCCAAGCTTCCTAAAATTACGAATCTCCAGAAATCTCAGCAAGTATTTTTTCACCCAAACTGGATGATACTTTCAGGTAATGATCAGTACACTAAGCCAACTTAGTTCCCCAAATTTCATTCTTCTATGTTGAAGCGTTCATTTCTACTAACAGTTTGAATTTTTAGGTTTCACTCTGTTTTCTCCTATATTGAT
This sequence comes from Spermophilus citellus, assembly GCF_964194105.1. Taxonomy (NCBI): domain Eukaryota; kingdom Metazoa; phylum Chordata; class Mammalia; order Rodentia; family Sciuridae; genus Spermophilus; species Spermophilus citellus. Next base: position 32,405,337 of record NC_138191.1, on the reverse strand, counting down.
AGATGTATTTGGAACTCTAAATCCAACACGGTTTGTGCTAGCGTCTTGAAACTTGACACAATAAAGTAGTTTCCGGTTCTATCTCTATGTTTTGTTTCCTCTTGATGTAGCCCTAAGCAGTGACTGGCGAGAAACACTTTCATGGAAAGGGGTTCCAGAGTTTCCAAAAATTACGAATCTCCAGAAATCTCAGCAAATATTTTTTCACCCAAACTGGATGATACTTTCAGGTAATGATCAGTACACTAAGCCAACTTAGTTCCCCAAATTTCATTCTTCTATGTTGAAGCGTTTGTTTCTACTAACAGTTTGAATTTTTAGGTTTCACTCTGTTTTCTCCTATTTTGATAGATGTATTTGGAACTCTAAATCCAACACGGTTTGTGCTAGCTTCTCGAAACTTGACACAATAAAGTAGTTTCCGGTTCTATCTCTATGTTTTGTTTCCTCTTGATGTAGCCCTAAGCAGTGACTGGCGAGAAACACTTTCATGGAAAGGGGTTGCCAAGCTTCCAAAAATTACGAATCTCCAGAAATCTCAGCAAATATTTTTTCACCCAAACTGATGATACTTTCAGGTAATGATCAGTACACTAAGCCGACTTGGTTCCCCAAATTTCGTTCTTCTATGGTGAAGCGTTCATTTCCAGTAACAGTTTGAATTTTTAGGTTTCACTCTGTTTTCTCCTATATTGATAGATGTATTTGGAACTCTAAATCCAACTCGGTTTGTGCTAGCTTCTTGAAACTTGACAAAATAAAGCAGTTTCACGTTCTATCTCTATGTGTTCTTTCCTCTTGAAGTAGGCCTATGCAGTGACTGGCGAGAAACACTTTCATGGAAAGGGGTTGCCAAGCTTCCTAAAATTACGAATCTCCAGAAATCTCAGCCAGTATTTTTTCACCCAAACTGGATGATACTTTCACGTAACGATCAGTACACTAAGCCAACTTAGTTCCCCAAATTTCAGTCTTCTATGTTGAAGCGTTCGTTTCTACTAACAGTTTGAATTTTTAGGTTTCACTCTGTTTTCTCCTATATTGATAGATGTATTTGGAACTCTAAATCCAACACGGTTTGTGCTAGCTTCTTGAAACGTGACAAAATAAGGCAGTTTCACGTTCTATCTCTATGTTTTGTTTCCTCTTGATGTAGCCCTAAGCAGTGACTGGCGAGAAACACTTTCATGGAAAGGGGTTGCCAAGCTTCCAAAAATTACGAATCTCCAGAAATCTCAGCAAATATTTTTTCACCCAAACTGGATGATACTTTCAGGAAATGATCAGTACACTAAGCCAACTTGGTTCCCCAAATTTCGTTCTTCTATGGTGAAGCGTTCATTTCCAGTAACAGTTTGAATTTTTAGGTTTCACTCTGTTTTCTCCAATATTGATAGATGTATTTGGAACTCTAAATCCAACACGGTTGGTGCTAGCTTCTTGAAACGTGACAAAATAAGGAAGTTTCACGTTCTATCTCTGTGTTTTGTTTCCTCTTGATGTAGCCCTAAGCAGTGACTGGCGAGAAACACTTTCATGGAAAGGGGTTCCCAAGCTTCCAAAAATTACGAATCTCCAGAAATCTCAGCAAATATTTTTTCACCCAAACTGGATGATACTTTCAGGTAATGATCAGTACACTAAGCCGACTTGGTTCCCCAAATTTCGTTCTTCTATGGTGAAGCGTTTATTTCCAGTAACAGTTTGAATTTTTAGGTTTCACTCTGTTTTCTCCTATATTGATAGATGTATTTGGAACTCTAAATCCAACACGGTTTGTGCTAGCTTCTTGAAACTTGACAAAATAAAGCAGTTTCATGTTCTATCTCTATGTGTTCTTTCCTCTTTAAGTAGCCCTATGCAGTGACTGGCGAGAAACACTTTCATGGAAAGGGGTTGCCAAGCTTCCTAAAATTACGAATCTCCAGAAATCTCAGCAAGTATTTTTTCACCCAAACTGGATGATACTTTCAGGTAATGATCAGTACACTAAGCCAACTTAGTTCCCCAAATTTCATTCTTCTATGTTGAAGCGTTCATTTCTACTAACAGTTTGAATTTTTAGGTTTCACTCTGTTTTCTCCTATATTGATAGATGTATTTGGAACTCTAAATCCAACACGGTTTGGGCTAGCGTCTTGAAACTTGACACAATAAAGTAGTTTCAGGTTCTATCTCTATGTTTTGTTTCCTCTTGATGTAGCCCTAAGCAGTGACTGGCGAGAAACACTTTCATGGAAAGGGGTTCCAGAGTTTCCAAAAATTACGAATCTCCAGAAATCTCAGCAAATATTTTTTCACCCAAACTGGATGATACTTTCAGGTAATGATCAGTACACTAAGCCGACTTGGTTCCCCAAATTTCGTTCTTCTATGGTGAAGCGTTCATTTCCAGTAACAGTTTGAATTTTTAGGTTTCACTCTGTTTTCTCCTATATTGATAGATGTATTTGGAACTCTAAATCCAACACGGTTTGTGCTAGCTTCTTGTAACTTGACAAAATAAAGTAGTTTCACGTTCTATCTCTATGTGTTCTTTCCTCTTGAAGTAGGCCTATGCAGTGACTGGCGAGAAACACTTTCATGGAAAGGGGTTGCCAAGCTTCCTAAAATTACGAATCTCCAGAAATCTCAGCAAGTATTTTTTCACCCAAACTGGATGATACTTTCAGGTAATGATCAGTACACTAAGACAACTTAGTTCCCCAAATTTCATTCTTCTATGTTGAAGCGTTCGTTTCTACTAACAGTTTGAATTTTTAGGTTTCACTCTGTTTTCTCCTATATTGATAGATGTATTTGGAACTCTAAATCCAACACGGTTTGTGCTAGCTTCTTGAAACGTGACAAAATAAGGCAGTTTCACGTTCTATCTCTATGTTTTGTTTCCTCTTGATGTAGCCCTAAGCAGTGACTGGCGAGAAACACTTTCATGGAAAGGGGTTCCCAAGCTTCCAAAAATTACGAATCTCCAGAAATCTCAGCAAATATTTTTTCACCCAAACTGGATGATACTTTCAGGTAATGATCAGTACACTAAGCCAACTTGGTTCCCCAAATTTCGTTCTTCTATGGTGAAGCGTTCATTTCCAGTAGCAGTTTGAATTTTTAGGTTTCACTCTGTTTTCTCCAATATTGATAGATGTATTTGGAACTCTAAATCCAACACATTTTGTGCTAGCTTCTTGAAACGTGACAAAATAAGGCAGTTTCACGTTCTATCTCTATGTTTTGTTTCCTCTTGATGTAGCCCTAAGCAGTTACTGGCGAGAAACACTTTCATGGAAAGGGGTTCCCAAGCTTCCAAAAATTACGAATCTCCAGAAATCTCAGCAAATATTTTTTCACCCAAACTGGATGATACTTTCAGGTAATGATCAGTACACTAAGCCGACTTGGTTCCCCAAATTTCGTTCTTCTATGGTGAAGCATTTATTTCCAGTAACAGTTTGAATTTTTAGGTTTCACTCTGTTTTCTCCTATATTGATAGATGTATTTGGAACTCTAAATCCAACACGGTTTGTGCTAGCTTCTTGAAACTTGACAAAATAAAGCAGTTTCATGTTCTATCTCTATGTGTTCTTTCCTCTTTAAGTAGCCCTATGCAGTGACTGGCGAGAAACACTTTCATGGAAAGGGGTTGCCAAGCTTCCTAAAATTACGAATCTCCAGAAATCTCAGCAAGTATTTTTTCACCCAAACTGGATGATACTTTCAGGTAATGATCAGTACACTAAGGCAACTTAGTTCCCCAAATTTCATTCTTCTATGTTGAAGCGTTCATTTCTACCAACAGTTTGAATTTTTAGGTTTCACTCTGTTTTCTCCTATATTGATAGATGTATTTGGAACTCTAAATCCAACACGGTTTGTGCTAGCTTCTTGAAACTTGACAAAATAAAGCAGTTTCACGTTCTATCTCTATGTGTTCTTTCCTCTTGAAGTAGGCCTATGCAGTGACTGGCGAGAAACACTTTCATGGAAAGGGGTTGCCAAGCTTCCTAAAATTACGAATCTCCAGAAATCTCAGCAAGTATTTTTTCACCCAAACTGAATGATACTTTCAGGTAATGATCAGTACACTAAGCCAACTTAGTTCCCCAAATTTCATTCTTCTATGTTGAAGCGTTCGTTTCTACTAACAGTTTGAATTTTTAGGTTTCACTCTGTTTTCTCCTATATTGATAGATGTATTTGGAACTCTAAATCCAACACGGTTTGTGCTAGCTTCTTGAAACTTGACACAATAAAGTAGTTTCCGGTTCTATCTCTATGTTTTGTTTCCTCTTGATGTAGCCCTAAGCAGTGACTGGCGAGAAACACTTTCATGGAAAGGGTTTCCCAAGCTTCCAAAAATTACGAATCTCCAAAGTCTCAGCAAATATTTTTTCACCCAAACTGGATGATACTTTCAGGTAATGATCAGTACACTAAGCCGACTTGGTTCCCCAAATTTCGTTCTTCTATGGTGAAGCGTTCATTTCCAGTAACAGTTTGAATTTTTAGGTTTCACTCTGTTTTCTCCTATATTGATAGATGTATTTGGAACTCTAAATCCAACACGGTTTGTGCTAGCTTCTTGAAACTTGACAAAATAAAGCAGTTTCATGTTCTATCTCTATGTGTTCTTTCCTCTTTAAGTAGCCCTATGCAGTGACTGGCGAGAAACACTTTCATGGAAAGGGGTTGCCAAGCTTCCTAAAATTACGAATCTCCAGAAATCTCAGCAAGTATTTTTTCACCCAAACTGGATGATACTTTCAGGTAATGATCAGTACACTAAGCCAACTTAGTTCCCCAAATTTCATTCTTCTATGTTGAAGCGTTCATTTCTACTAACAGTTTGAATTTTTAGGTTTCACTCTGTTTTCTCCTATATTGATAGATGTATTTGGAACTCTAAATCCAACACGGTTTGTGCTAGCGTCTTGAAACTTGACACAATAAAGTAGTTTCCGGTTCTATCTCTATGTTTTGTTTCCTCTTGATGTAGCCCTAAGCAGTGACTGGCGAGAAACACTTTCATGGAAAGGGGTTCCAGAGTTTCCAAAAATTACGAATCTCCAGAAATCTCAGCAAATATTTTTTCACCCAAACTGGATGATACTTTCAGGTAATGATCAGTACACTAAGCCGACTTGGTTCCCCAAATTTCGTTCTTCTATGGTGAAGCGTTCATTTCCAGTAACAGTTTGAATTTTTAGGTTTCACTCTGTTTTCTCCTATATTGATAGATGTATTTGGAACTCTAAATCCAACACGGTTTGTGCTAGCTTCTTGTAACTTGACAAAATAAAGTAGTTTCACGTTCTAACTCTATGTGTTCTTTCCTCTTGAAGTAGGCCTATGCAGTGACTGGCGAGAAACACTTTCATGGAAAGGGGTTGCCAAGCTTCCTAAAATTACGAATCTCCAGAAATCTCAGCAAGTATTTTTTCACCCAAACTGGATGATACTTTCAGGTAATGATCAGTACACTAAGACAACTTAGTTCCCCAAATTTCATTCTTCTATGTTGAAGCGTTCGTTTCTACTAACAGTTTGAATTTTTAGGTTTCACTCTGTTTTCTCCTATATTGATAGATGTATTTGGAACTCTAAATCCAACACGGTTTGTGCTAGCTTCTTGAAACTTGACCAAATAAAGCAGTTTCACGTTCGATCTCTATGTGTTATTTCCTCTTGAAGTAGGCCTATGCAGTGACTGGCGAGAAACACTTTCATGGAAAGGGGTTGCCAAGCTTCCTAAAATTACGAATCTCCAGAAATCTCAGCCAGTATTTTTGCACCCAAACTGGATGATACTTTCAGGTAATGATCAGTACACTAAGCCAACTTAGTTCCCCAAATTCCATTCTTCTATGTTGAAGCGTTCGTTTCTACTAACAGTTTGAATTTTTAGGTTTCACTCTGTTTTCTCCTATATTGATAGATGTATTTGGAACTCTAAATCCAACACGGTTTGTGCTAGGTTCTCGAAACTTGACACAATAAAGTAGTTTCCGGTTCTATCTCTATGTTTTGTTTCCTCTTGATGTAGCCCTAAGCAGTGACTGGCGAGAAACACTTTCATGGAAAGGGGTTCCAGATTTTCCAAAAATTATGAATCTCCAGAAATCTCAGCAAATATTTTTTCACCCAAACTGGATGATACTTTCAGGTAATGATCAGTACACTAAGCCGACTTGGTTCCCCAAATTTCGTTCTTCTATGGTGAAGCGTTCATTTCCAGTAACAGTTTGAATTTTTAGGTTTCACTCTGTTTTCTCCTATATTGATAGATGTATTTGGAACTCTAAATCCAACACGGTTTGTGCTAGCTTCTTGAAACTTGACAAAATAAAGTAGTTTCACGTTCTATCTCTATGTGTTCTTTCCTCTTGAAGGAGGCCTATGCAGTGACTGGCGAGAAACACTTTCATGGAAAGGGGTTGCCAAGCTTCCGAAAATTACGAATCTCCAGAAATCTCAGCAAGTATTTTTTCACCCAAACTGGATGATACTTTCAGGTAATGATCAGTACACTAAGCCAACTTAGTTCCCCAAATTTCATTCTTCTATGTTGAAGCGTTCGTTTCTACTAACAGTTTGAATTTTTAGGTTTCACTCTGTTTTCTCCTATATTGATAGATGTATTTGGAACTCTAAATCCAACACGGTTTGTGCTAGCTTCTTGAAACTTGACACAATAAAGTAGTTTCCGGTTCTATCTCTATGTTTTGTTTCCTCTTGATGTAGCCCTAAGCAGTGACTGGCGAGAAACACTTTCATGGAAAGGGGTTCCCAAGCTTTTAAAAATTACGAATCTCCAGAAATCTCAGCAAATATTTTTTCACACAAACTGGATGATACTTTCAGGTAATGATCAGTACACTAAGCCGACTTGGTTCCCCAAATTTCGTTCTTCTATGGTGAAGCGTTCATTTCCAGTAACAGTTTGAATTTTTAGGTTTCACTCTGTTTTCTCCTATATTGATAGATGTATTTGGAACTCTAAATCCAACACGGTTTGTGCTAGCTTCTTGAAACTTGACAAAATAAAGCAGTTTCACGTTCGATCTCTATGTGTTATTTCCTCTTGAAGTAGGCCTATGCAGTGACTGGCGAGAAACACTTTCATGGAAAGGGGTTGCCAAGCTTCCTAAAATTACGAATCTCCAGAAATCTCAGCCAGTATTTTTGCACCCAAACTGGATGATACTTTCAGGTAATGATCAGTACACTAAGCCAAGTTAGTTCCCCAAATTCCATTCTTCTATGTTGAAGCGTTCGTTTCTACTAACAGTTTGAATTTTTAGGTTTCACTCTGTTTTCTCCTATATTGATAGATGTATTTGGAACTCTAAATCCAACACGGTTTGTGCTAGCTTCTTGAAACTTGACAAAATAAAGCAGTTTCACGTTCTATCTCTATGTGTTCTTTCCTCTTGAAGTAGGCCTATGCAGTGACTGGCGAGAAACACTTTCATGGAAAGGGGTTGCCAAGCTTCCTAAAATTACGAATCTCCAGAAATCTCAGCAAGTATTTTTTCACCCAAACTGAATGATACTTTCAGGTAATGATCAGTACACTAAGCCAACTTAGTTCCCCAAATTTCATTCTTCTATGTTGAAGCGTTCGTTTCTACTAACAGTATGAATTTAGAGGTTTCACTCTGTTTTCTCCTATATTGATAGATGTATTTGGAACTCTAAATCCAACACGGTTTGTGCTAGCTTCTTGACACTTGACACAATAAAGTAGTTTCCAGTTCTATCTCTATGTTTTGTTTCCTCTTGATGTAGCCCTAAGCAGTGACTAGCGAGAAACACTTTCATGGAAAGGGGTTGCCAAGCTTCCAAAAATTACGAATCTCCAGAAATCTCAGCAAATATTTTTACACCCAAACTGGATGATACTTTCAGGTAATGATCAGTACACTAAGCCGACTTGGTTCCCCAAATTTCGTTCTTCTATGGTGAAGCGTTCATTTCCAGTAACAGTTTGAATTTTTGGGTTTCACTCTGTTTTCTCCTATATTGATAGATGTATTTGGAACTCTAAATCCAACACGGTTTGTGCTACCTTCTTGAAACTTGACAAAATAAAGCAGTATCACGTTCTATCTCTATGTGTTCTTTCCTCTTGAAGTAGGCCTATTCAGTGACTGGCGAGAAACACTTTCATGGAAAGGGGTTGCCAAGCTTCCTAAAATTACGAATCTCCAGAAATCTCAGCAAGTATTTTTTCACCCAAACTGGATGATACTTTCAGGTAATGATCAGTACACTAAGACAACTTAGTTCCCCAAATTTCATTCTTCTATGTTGAAGCGTTCGTTTCTACTAACAGTTTGAATTTTTAGGTTTCACTCTGTTTTCTCCTATATTGATAGATGTATTTGGAACTCTAAATCCAACACGGTTTGTGCTAGCTTCTTGAAACTTGACACAATAAAGTAGTTTCCGGTTCTATCTCTATGTTTTGTTTCCTCTTGATGTAGCCCTAAGCAGTGACTGGCGAGAAACACTTTCATGGAAAGGGGTTCCCAAGCTTTTAAAAATTACGAATCTCCAGAAATCTCAGCAAATATTTTTTCACCCAAACTGGATGATACTTTCAGGTAATGATCAGTACACTAAGCCGACTTGGTTCCCCAAATTTCGTTCTTCTATGGTGAAGCGTTCATTTCCAGTAACAGTTTGAATTTTTAGGTTTCACTCTGTTTTCTCCTATATTGATAGATGTATTTGGAACTCTAAATCCAACACGGTTTGTGCTAGCTTCTTGAAACTTGACCAAATAAAGCAGTTTCACGTTCGATCTCTATGTGTTATTTCCTCTTGAAGTAGGCCTATGCAGTGACTGGCGAGAAACACTTTCATGGAAAGGGGTTGCCAAGCTTCCTAAAATTACGAATCTCCAGAAATCTCAGCCAGTATTTTTGCACCCAAACTGGATGATACTTTCAGGTAATGATCAGTACACTAAGCCAACTTAGTTCCCCAAATTCCATTCTTCTATGTTGAAGCGTTCGTTTCTACTAACAGTTTGAATTTTTAGGTTTCACTCTGTTTTCTCCTATATTGATAGATGTATTTGGAACTCTAAATCCAACACGGTTTGTGCTAGGTTCTCGAAACTTGACACAATAAAGTAGTTTCCGGTTCTATCTCTATGTTTTGTTTCCTCTTGATGTAGCCCTAAGCAGTGACTGGCGAGAAACACTTTCATGGAAAGGGGTTCCAGATTTTCCAAAAATTATGAATCTCCAGAAATCTCAGCAAATATTTTTTCACCCAAACTGGATGATACTTTCAGGTAATGATCAGTACACTAAGCCGACTTGGTTCCCCAAATTTCGTTCTTCTATGGTGAAGCGTTCATTTCCAGTAACAGTTTGAATTTTTAGGTTTCACTCTGTTTTCTCCTATATTGATAGATGTATTTGGAACTCTAAATCCAACACGGTTTGTGCTAGCTTCTTGAAACTTGACAAAATAAAGTAGTTTCACGTTCTATCTCTATGTGTTCTTTCCTCTTGAAGTAGGCCTATGCAGTGACTGGCGAGAAACACTTTCATGGAAAGGGGTTGCCAAGCTTCCGAAAATTACGAATCTCCAGAAATCTCAGCAAGTATTTTTTCACCCAAACTGGATGATACTTTCAGGTAATGATCAGTACACTAAGCCAACTTAGTTCCCCAAATTTCATTCTTCTATGTTGAAGCGTTCGTTTCTACTAACAGTTTGAATTTTTAGGTTTCACTCTGTTTTCTCCTATATTGATAGATGTATTTGGAACTCTAAATCCAACACGGTTTGTGCTAGCTTCTTGAAACTTGACACAATAAAGTAGTTTCCGGTTCTATCTCTATGTTTTGTTTCCTCTTGATGTAGCCCTAAGCAGTGACTGGCGAGAAACACTTTCATGGAAAGGGGTTCCCAAGCTTTTAAAAATTACGAATCTCCAGAAATCTCAGCAAATATTTTTTCACCCAAACTGGATGATACTTTCAGGTAATGATCAGTACACTAAGCCGACTTGGTTCCCCAAATTTCGTTCTTCTATGGTGAAGCGTTCATTTCCAGTAACAGTTTGAATTTTTAGGTTTCACTCTGTTTTCTCCTATATTGATAGATGTATTTGGAACTCTAAATCCAACACGGTTTGTGCTAGCTTCTTGAAACTTGACAAAATAAAGCAGTTTCACGTTCGATCTCTATGTGTTATTTCCTCTTGAAGTAGGCCTATGCAGTGACTGGCGAGAAACACTTTCATGGAAAGGGGTTGCCAAGCTTCCTAAAATTACGAATCTCCAGAAATCTCAGCCAGTATTTTTGCACCCAAACTGGATGATACTTTCAGGTAATGATCAGTACACTAAGCCAACTTAGTTCCCCAAATTCCATTCTTCTATGTTGAAGCGTTCGTTTCTACTAACAGTTTGAATTTTTAGGTTTCACTCTGTTTTCTCCTATATTGATAGATGTATTTGGAACTCTAAATCCAACACGGTTTGTGCTAGCTTCTCGAAACTTAACACAATAAAGTAGTTTCCGGTTCTATCTCTATGTTTTGTTTCCTCTTGATGTAGCCCTAAGCAGTGACTGGCGAGAAACACTTTCATGGAAAGGGGTTCCAGAGTTTCCAAAAATTATGAATCTCCAGAAATCTCAGCAAATATTTTTTCACCCAAACTGGATGATACTTTCAGGTAATGATCAGTACACTAAGCCGACTTGGTTCCCCAAATTTCGTTCTTCTATGGTGAAGCGTTCATTTCCAGTAACAGTTTGAATTTTTAGGTTTCACTCTGTTTTCTCCTATATTGATAGATGTATTTGGAACTCTAAATCCAACACGGTTTGTGCTAGCTTCTTGAAACTTGACAAAATAAAGTAGTTTCACGTTCTATCTCTATGTGTTCTTTCCTCTTGAAGTAGGCCTATGCAGTGACTGGCGAGAAACACTTTCATGGAAAGGGGTTGCCAAGCTTCCGAAAATTACGAATCTCCAGAAATCTCAGCAAGTATTTTTTCACCCAAACTGGATGATACTTTCAGGTAATGATCAGTACACTAAGCCAACTTAGTTCCCCAAATTTCATTCTTCTATGTTGAAGCGTTCGTTTCTACTAACAGTTTGAATTTTTAGGTTTCACTCTGTTTTCTCCTATATTGATAGATGTATTTGGAACTCTAAATCCAACACGGTTTGTGCTAGCTTCTTGAAACTTGACACAGTAAAGTAGTTTCCGGTTCTATCTCTATGTTTTGTTTCCTCTTGATGTAGCCCTAAGCAGTGACTGGCGAGAAACACTTTCATGGAAAGGGGTTCCCAAGCTTTTAAAAATTACGAATCTCCAGAAATCTCAGCAAATATTTTTTCACCCAAACTGGATGATACTTTCAGGTAATGATCAGTACACTAAGCCGACTTGGTTCCCCAAATTTCGTTCTTCTATGGTGAAGCGTTCATTTCCAGTAACAGTTTGAATTTTTAGGTTTCACTCTGTTTTCTCCTATATTGATAGATGTATTTGGAACTCTAAATCCAACACGGTTTGTGCTAGCTTCTTGAAACTTGACAAAATAAAGCAGTTTCACGTTCGATCTCTATGTGTTATTTCCTCTTGAAGTAGGCCTATGCAGTGACTGGCGAGAAACACTTTCATGGAAAGGGGTTGCCAAGCTTCCTAAAATTACGAATCTCCAGAAATCTCAGCCAGTATTTTTGCACCCAAACTGGATGATACTTTCAGGTAATGATCAGTACACTAAGCCAACTTAGTTCCCCAAATTCCATTCTTCTATGTTGAAGCGTTCGTTTCTACTAACAATTTGAATTTTTAGGTTTCACTCTGTTTTCTCCTATATTGATAGATGTATTTGGAACTCTAAATCCAACACGGTTTGTGCTAGCTTCTCGAAACTTGACACAATAAAGTAGTTTCCGGTTCTATCTCTATGTTTTGTTTCCTCTTGATGTAGCCCTAAGCAGTGACTGGCGAGAAACACTTTCATGGAAAGGGGTTCCAGAGTTTCCAAAAATTATGAATCTCCAGAAATCTCAGCAAATATTTTTTCACCCAAACTGGATGATACTTTCAGGTAATGATCAGTACACTAAGCCGACTTGGTTCCCCAAATTTCGTTCTTCTATGGTGAAGCGTTCATTTCCAGTAACAGTTTGAATTTTTAGGTTTCACTCTGTTTTCTCCTATATTGATAGATGTATTTGGAACTCTAAATCCAACACGGTTTGTGCTAGCTTCTTGAAACTTGACAAAATAAAGTAGTTTCACGTTCTATCTCTATGTGTTCTTTCCTCTTGAAGTAGGCCTATGCAGTGACTGGCGAGAAACACTTTCATGGAAAGGGGTTGCCAAGCTTCCGAAAATTACGAATCTCCAGAAATCTCAGCAAGTATTTTTTCACCCAAACTGGATGATACTTTCAGGTAATGATCAGTACACTAAGCCAACTTAGTTCCCCAAATTTCATTCTTCTATGTTGAAGCGTTCGTTTCTACTAACAGTTTGAATTTTTAGGTTTCACTCTGTTTTCTCCTATATTGATAGATGTATTTGGAACTCTAAATCCAACACGGTTTGTGCTAGCTTCTTGAAACTTGAGACAATAAAGTAGTTTCAGGTTCTATCTCTATGTTTTGTTTCCTCTTGATGTAGCCCTAAGCAGTGACTGGCGAGAAACACTTTAAAGGAAAGGGGTTGCCAAGCTTCCAAAAATTACGAATCTCCAGAAATCTCAGCAAATATTTTTTCACCCAAACTGGATGATACTTTCAGGTAATGATCAGTACACTAAGCCGACTTGGTTCCCCAAATTTCGTTCTTCTATGGTGAAGCGTTAATTTCCAGTAACAGTTTGAATTTTTAGGTTTCACTCTGTTTTCTCCTATATTGATAGATGTATTTGGAACTCTAAATCCAACACGGTTTGTGCTAGCTTCTTGAAACTTGACAAAATAAAGCAGTTTCCGGTTCTATCTCTATGTTTTGTTTCCTCTTGATGTAGCCCTAAGCAGTGACTGGCGAGAAACACTTTCATGGAAAGGGATTCCCAAGCTTCCAAAAATTACGAATCTCCAGAAATCTCAGCAAGTATTTTTTCACCCAAACTGGATGATACTTTCAGGTAATGATCAGTATACTAAGCCAACTTAGTTCCCCAAATTTCATTTTTTTATGTTGAAGCCTTCGTTTCTACTAACAGTTTGAATTTTTAGGTTACACTCTGTTTTCTCCTATATTGATAGATGTATTTGGAACTCTAAATCCAACACGGTTTGTGCTAGCTTCTTGAAACTTGAGACAATAAAGTAGTTTCAGGTTCTATCTCTATGTTTTGTTTCCTCTTGATGTAGCCCTAAGCAGTGACTGGGGAGAAACACTTTCATGGAAAGGGGTTGCCAAGCTTCCAAAAATTACGAATCTCCAGAAATCTCAGCAAATATTTTTTCACCCAAACTGGATGATACTTTCAGGTAATGATCAGTACACTAAGCCGACTTGGTTCCCCAAATTTCGTTCTTCTATGGTGAAGCGTTCATTTCCAGTAACAGTTTGAATTTTTAGGTTTCACTCTGTTTTCTCCTATATTGATAGATGTATTTGGAACTCTAAAACCAACACGGTTTGTGCTAGCTTCTTGAAACTTTACCAAATAATGCAGTTTCACGTTCTATCTCTATGTTTTGTTTCCTCTTGATGTAGCCCTAAGCAGTGACTGGCGAGAAACACTTTCATGGAAAGGGGTTCCCAAGCTTCCAAAAATTACGAATCTCAAGAAATCTCAGCAAATATTTTTTCACCCAAACTGGATGATACTTTCAGGTAATGATCAGTACACTAAGCCGACTTGGTTCCCCAAATTTCGTTCTTCTATGGTGAAGCGTTCATTTCCAGTAACAGTTTGAATTTTTAGGTTTCACTCTGTTTTCTCCTATATTGATAGATGTATTTGGAACTCTAAATCCAACACGGTTTGTGCTAGCTTCTGGAAACCTGACAAAATAAAGCAGTTTCACGTTCTATCTCTATGTGTTCTTTCCTCTTGAAGTAGGCCTATGCAGTGACTGGCGAGAAACACTTTCATGGAAAGGGGTTGCCAAGCTTCCTAAAATTACGAATCTCCAGAAATCTCAGCAAGTATTTTTTCACCCAAACTGGATGATACTTTCAGGTAATGATCAGTACACTAAGCCAACTTAGTTCCCCAAATTTCATTCTTCTATGTTGAAGCGTTCGTTTCTACTAACAGTTTGAATTTTTAGGTTTCACTCTGTTTTCTCCTATATTGATAGATGTATTTGGAACTCTAAATCAAACACGGTTTGTGCTAGCTTCTTGAAATTTGACACAATAAAGTAGTTTCCGGTTTCTCTCTATGTTTTGTTTCCTCTTGATGTAGCCCTAAGCAGTGACTGGAGAGAAACACTTTCATGGAAAGGGGTTCCCAAGTTTCCAAAAATTACGAATCTCCAGAAATCTCAGCAAATATTTTTTCACCCAAACTGGATGATAAATTCAGGTAATGATCAGTACACTAAGCTGACTTGGTTCCCCAAATTTCGTTCTTCTATGGTGAAGCGTTCATTTCCAGTAACAGTTTGAATTTTTAGGTTTCACTCTGTTTTCTCCTATATTGATAGATGTATTTGGAACTCTAAATCCAACACGGTTTGTGCTAGCTTCTTGAAACTTGACAAAATAAAGCAGTTTCACGTTCTATCTCTATGTGTTCTTTCCTCTTGAAGTAGGCCTATGCAGTGACTGGCGAGAAACACTTTCATGGAAAGGGGTTGCCAAGCTTCCTAAAATTACGAATCTCCAGAAATCTCAGCAAGTATTTTTTCACCCAAACTGGATGATACTTTCAGGTAATGATCAGTATACTAAGCCAACTTAGTTCCCCAAATTTCATTCTTCTATGTTGAAGCGTTCGTTTCTACTAACAGTTTGAATTTTTAGGTTTCACTCTGTTTTCTCCTATATTGATAGATGTATTTGGAACTCTAAATCCAACACGGTTTGTGCTAGCTTCTTGAAACTTGACAAAATAAAGCAGTTTCACGTTCTATCTCTATGTTTTGTTTCCTCTTGATGTAGCCCTAAGCAGTGACTGGCGAGAAACACTTTCATGGAAAGGGGTTGCCAAGCTTCCAAAACTTACGAATCTCCAGAAATCTCAGCAAATATTTTTTCACCCAAACTGGATGATACTTTCAGGTAATGATCAGTACACTAAGCCGACTTGGTTCCCCAAATTTCGTTCTTCTATGGTGAAGCGTTCATTTCCAGTAACAGTTTGAATTTTTAGGTTTCACTCTGTTTTCTCCTATATTGATAGATGTATTTGGAACTCTAAATCCAACACGGTTTGTGCTAGCTTCTTGAAACTTGACACAATAAAGCAGTTTCACGTTCTCTATCGATGTGTTCTTTCCTCTTGAAGTAGGCCTATGCAGTGACTGGCGAGAAACACTTTCATGGAAAGGGGTTCCCAAGCTTCCAAAAATTACAAATCTCCAGAAATCTCAGCAAGTATTTTTTCACCCAAACTGGATGATACTTTCACGTAACGATCAGTACACTAAGCCAACTTAGTTTCCCAAATTTCATTCTTCTATGTTGAAGCGTTCGTTTCTACTAACAGTTTGAATTTTTAGGTTTCACTCTGTTTTCTCCTATATTGATAGATGTATTTGGAACTCTAAATCCAACACGGTTTGTGCTAGCTTCTTGAAACTTGACAAAATAAAGCAGTATCACGTTCTATCTCTATGTGTTGTTTCCTCTTGATGTAGCCCTAAGCAGTGACTGGCGAGAAACACTTTCATGGAAAGGGGTTCCCAAGCTTCCAAAAATTACGAATCTCCAGAAATCTCAGCAAATATTTTTTCACCCAATCTGGATGATACTTCCAGGTAATGGTCAGTACACTAAGCCGACTTGGTTCCCCACATTTCGTTCTTCTATGGTGAAGCGTTCATTTCCAGTAACAGTTTGAATTTTTAGGTTTCACTCTGTTTTCTCCTATATTGATAGATGTATTTGGAACTCTAAATCCAACACGGTTTGTGCTAGCTTCTTGAAACTTGACAAAATAAAGCAGTTTCACGTTCTATCTCTATGTTTTTTTTCCTCTTGAAGTAGCCCTAAGCAGTGACTGGCGGAAACACTTTCATGTAAAGGGGTTGCCAAGCTTCCTAAAATTACGAATCTCCAGAAATCTCAGCAAGTATTTTTTCACCCAAACTGGATGATACTTTCAGGTAATGATCAGTACAATAAGCCAACTTGGTTCCCCAAATTTCATTCTTCTATGTTGAAGCGTTCGTTTCTACTAACAGTTTCAATTTTTAGGTTTCACTCTGTTTTCTCCTATATTGATAGATGTATTTGGAACTCTAAATCCAACACGGTTTGTGCTAGCTTCTTGAAACTTGACAAAATAAAGCAGTTTCACGTTCTATCTCTATGTGTTCTTTCCTCTTGAAGTAGCCCTATGCAGTGACTGGCGAGAAACACTTTCATGGAATGGGGTTGCCAAGCTTCCTAAAATTACGAATCTCCAGAAATCTCAGCAAGTATTTTTTCACCCAAACTGTATGATAATTACACGTAACGATCAGTACACTAAGCCAACTTAGTTTCCCAAATTTCATTCTTCTATGTTGAAGCGTTCGTTTCTACTAACAGTTGGAATTTTTAGGTTTCACTCTGTTTTCTCCTATATTGATAGATGTATTTGGAACTCTAAATCCAACACGGTTTGTGCTAGCTTCTTGAAACTTGACACAATAAAGGAGTTTCAGATTCTATCTCTATGTTTTGTTTCCTCTTGATGTAGCCCTAAGCATTGACTGGCGAGAAACACTTTCATGGAAAGGGGTTGCCAAGCTTCCTAAAATTACGAATCTCCAGAAATCTCAGCAAGTATTTTTTCACCCAAACTGGATGATACTTTCACGTAACGATCAGTACACTAAGCCAACTTAGTTTCCCAAATTTCATTCTTCTATGTTGAAGCGTTCGTTTCTACTAACAGTTTGAATTTTTAGGTTTCACTCTGTTTTCTCCTATATTGATAGATGTATTTGGAACTCTAAATCCAACACGGTTTGTGCTAGCTTCTTGAAACTTGACAAAATAAAGCAGTTTCACGTTCTATCTCTATGTTTTGTTTCCTCTTGATGTAGCCCTAAGCAGTGACTGGCGAGAAACACTTTCATGGAAAGGGGTTCCCAAGCTTCCAAAAATTACGAATCTCCAGAAATCTCAGCAAATATTTTTTCACCCAATCTGGATGATACTTTCAGGTAATGGTCAGTACACTAAGCCGACTTGGTTCCCCAAATTTCGTTCTTGTATGGTGAAGCGTTCATTTCCAGTAACATTTTGAATTTTTAGGTTTCACTCTGTTTTCTCCTATATTGATAAATGTATTTGGAACTCTAAATCCAACACGGTTTGTGCTAGCTTCTTGAAACTTGACAAAATAAAGCAGTTTCACGTTCTATCTCTATGTGTTGTTTCCTCTTGATGTAGCCATAAGCAGTGACTGGCGAGAAACACTTTCATGGAAAGGGGTTCCCAAGCTTCCAAAAATTACGAATCTCCAGAAATCTCAGCAAATATTTTTTCACCCAAACTGGATGATACTTTCAGGTAATGGTCAGTACACTAAGCCGACTTGGTTCCCCAAATTTCGTTCTTCTATGGTGAAGCGTTCATTTCCAGTAACGGTTTGAATTTTTAGGTTTCACTCTGTTTTCTCCTATATTGATAAATGTATTTGGAACTCTAAATCCAACACGGTTTGTGCTAGCTTCTTGAAACTTGACAAAATAAAGCAGTTTCACGTTCTATCTCTATGTTTTTTTTCCTCTTGAAGTAGCCCTAAGCAGTGACTGGCGGAAACACTTTCATGGAAAGGGGTTGCCAAGCTTCCTAAAATTAAGAATCTCCAGAAATCTCAGCAAGTATTTTTTCACCCAAACTGGATGATACTTTCAGGTAATGATCAGTACAATAAGCCAACTTGGTTCCCCAAATTTCATTCTTCTATGTTGAAGCGTTCGTTTCTACTAACAGTTTCAATTTTTAGGTTTCACTCTGTTTTCTCCTATATTGATAGATGTATTTGGAACTCTAAATCCAACACGGTTTGTGCTAGCTTCTTGAAACTTGACAAAATAAAGCAGTTTCACGTTCTATCTCTATGTGTTCTTTCCTCTTGAAGTAGCCCTATGCAGTGACTGGCGAGAAACACTTTCATGGAAAGGGGTTGCCAAGCTTCCTAAAATTACGAATCTCCAGAAATCTCAGCAAGTATTTTTTCACCCAAACTGGATGATACTTTCACGGAACGATCAGTACACTAAGCCAACTTAGTTTCCCAAATTTCATTCTTCTATGTTGAAGCGTTCGTTTCTACTAACAGTTTGAATTTTTAGGTTTCACTCTGTTTTCTCCTATATTGATAGATGTATTTGGAACTCTAAATCCAACACGGTTTGTGCTAGCTTCTTGAAACTTGACACAATAAAGGAGTTTCAGATTCTATCTCTATGTTTTGTTTCCTCTTGATGTAGCCCTAAGCAGTGACTGGCGAGAAACACTTTCATGGAAAGGGGTTGCCAAGCTTCCTAAAATTACGAATCTCCAGAAATCTCAGCAAGTATTTTTTCACCCAAACTGGATGATACTTTCACGTAACGATCAGTACACTAAGCCAACTTAGTTTCCCAAATTTCATTCTTCTATGTTGAAGCGTTCGTTTCTACTAACAGTTTGAATTTTTAGGTTTCACTCTGTTTTCTCCTATATTGATAGATGTATTTGGAACTCTAAATCCAACATGGTTTGTGCTAGCTTCTTGAAACTTGACAAAATAAAGCAGTTTCACGTTCTATCTCTATGTGTTGTTTCCTCTTGATGTAGCCCTAAGCAGTGACTGGCGAGAAACACTTTCATGGAAAGGGGTTCCCAAGCTTCCAAAAATTACGAATCTCCAGAAATCTCAGCAAATATTTTTTTACCCAAACTGGATGATACTTTCAGGTAATGGTCAGTACACTAAGCCAACTTGGTTCCCCAAATTTCGTTCTTCTATGGTGAAGCGTTCATTTCCAGTAACAGTTTGAATTTTTAGGTTTCACTCTGTTTTCTCCTATATTGATAAATGTATTTGGAACTCTAAATCCAACACGGTTTGTGCTAGCTTCTTGAAACTTGACAAAATAAAGCAGTTTCACGTTCTATCTCTATGTTTTTTTTCCTCTTGAAGTAGCCCTAAGCAGTGACTGGCGGAAACACTTTCATGGAAAGGGGTTGCCAAGCTTCCTAAAATTACGAATCTCCAGAAATCTCAGCAAGTATTTTTTCACCCAAACTGGATGATACTTTCACGTAACGATCAGTACACTAAGCCAACTTAGTTTCCCAAATTTCATTCTTCTATGTTGAAGAGTTCGTTTCTACTAACAGTTTGAATTTTTAGGTTTCACTCTGTTTTCTCCTATATTGATAGATGTATTTGGAACTCTAAATCCAACAAGGTTTGTGCTAGCTTCTTGAAACTTGACACAATAAAGGAGTTTCAGATTCTATCTCTATGTTTTGTTTCCTCTTGATGTAGCCCTAAGCAGTGACTGGCGAGAAACACTTTCATGGAAAGGGGTTGCCAAGCTTCCTAAAATTACGAATCTCCAGAAATCTCAGCAAGTATTTTTTCACCCAAACTGGATGATACTTTCACGTAACGATCAGTACACTAAGCCAACTTAGTTTCCCAAATTTCATTCTTCTATGTTGAAGCGTTCGTTTCTACTAACAGTTTGAATTTTTAGGTTTCACTCTGTTTTCTCCTATATTGATAGATGTATTTGGAACTCTAAATCCAACACGGTTTGTGCTAGCTTCTTGAAACTTGACAAAATAAAGCAGTTTCACGTTCTATCTCTATGTGTTGTTTCCTCTTGATGTAGCCCTAAGCAGTGACTGGCGAGAAACACTTTCATGGAAAGGGGTTCCCAAGCTTCCAAAAATTACGAATCTCCAGAAATCTCAGCAAATATTTTTTCACCCAAACTGGATGATACTTTCAGGTAATGGTCAGTACACTAAGCCGACTTGGTTCCCCAAATTTCGTTCTTCTATGGTGAAGCGTTCATTTCCAGTAACGGTTTGAATTTTTAGGTTTCACTCTGTTTTCTCCTATATTGATAAATGTATTTGGAACTCTAAATCCAACACGGTTTGTGCTAGCTTCTTGAAACTTGACAAAATAAAGCAGTTTCACGTTCTATCTCTATGTTTTTTTTCCTCTTGAAGTAGCCCTAAGCAGTGACTGGCGGAAACACTTTCATGGAAAGGGGTTGCCAAGCTTCCTAAAATTAAGAATCTCCAGAAATCTCAGCAAGTATTTTTTCACCCAAACTGGATGATACTTTCAGGTAATGATCAGTACAATAAGCCAACTTGGTTCCCCAAATTTCATTCTTCTATGTTGAAGCGTTCGTTTCTACTAACAGTTTCAATTTTAGGTTTCACTCTGTTTTCTCCTATATTGATAGATGTATTTGGAACTCTAAATCCAACACGGTTTGTGCTAGCTTCTTGAAACTTGACAAAATAAAGCAGTTTCACGTTCTATCTCTATGTGTTCTTTCCTCTTGAAGTAGCCCTATGCAGTGACTGGCGAGAAACACTTTCATGGAAAGGGGTTGCCAAGCTTCCTAAAATTACGAATCTCCAGACATCTCAGCAAGTATTTTTTCACACAAACTGGATGATAATTTCACGTAACGATCAGTACACTAAGCCAACTTAGTTTCCCAAATTTCATTCTTCTATGTTGAAGAGTTCGTTTCTACTAACAGTTTGAATTTTTAGGTTTCACTCTGTTTTCTCCTATATTGATAGATGTATTTGGAACTCTAAATCCAACACGGTTTGTGCTAGCTTCTTGAAACTTGACACAATAAAGGAGTTTCAGATTCTATCTCTATGTTTTGTTTCCTCTTGATGTAGCCCTAAGCAGTGACTGGCGAGAAACACTTTCATGGAAAGGGGTTGCCAAGCTTCCTAAAATTACGAATCTCCAGAAATCTCAGCAAGTATTTTTTCACCCAAACTGGATGATACTTTCACGTAACGATCAGTACACTAAGCCAACTTAGTTTCCCAAATTTCATTCTTCTATGTTGAAGCGTTCGTTTCTACTAACAGTTTGAATTTTTAGGTTTCACTCTGTTTTCTCCTATATTGATAGATGTATTTGGAACTCTAAATCCAACACGGTTTGTGCTAGCTTCTTGAAACTTGACAAAATAAAGCAGTTTCACGTTCTATCTCTATGTGTTGTTTCCTCTTGATGTAGCCCTAAGCAGTGACTGGCGAGAAACACTTGCATGGAAAGGGGTTCCCAAGCTTCCAAAAATTACGAATCTCCAGAAATCTCAGCAAATATTTTTTCACCCAATCTGGATGATACTTTCAGGTAATGGTCAGTACACTAAGCCGACTTGGTTCCCCAAATTTCGTTCTTGTATGGTGAAGCGTTCATTTCCAGTAACATTTTGAATTTTTAGGTTTCACTCTGTTTTCTCCTATATTGATAAATGTATTTGGAACTCTAAATCCAACACGGTTTGTGCTAGCTTCTTGAAACTTGACAAAATAAAGCAGTTTCACGTTCTATCTCTATGTTTTTTTTCCTCTTGAAGTAGCCCTAAGCAGTGACTGGAGGAAACACTTTCATGGAAAGGGGTTGCCAAGCTTCCTAAAATTAAGAATCTCCAGAAATCTCAGCAAGTATTTTTTCACCCAAACTGGATGATACTTTCAGGTAATGATCAGTACAATAAGCCAACTTGGTTCCCCAAATTTCATTCTTCTATGTTGAAGCGTTCGTTTCTACTAACAGTTTCAATTTTTAGGTTTCACTCTGTTTTCTCCTATATTGATAGATGTATTTGGAACTCTAAATCCAACACGGTTTGTGCTAGCTTCTTGAAACTTGACAAAATAAAGCAGTTTCACGTTCTATCTCTATGTGTTCTTTCCTCTTGAAGTAGGCCTATGCAGTGACTGGCGAGAAACACTTTCATGGAAAGGGGTTGCCAAGCTTCCTAAAATTACGAATCTCCAGAAATCTCAGCAAGTATTTTTTCACCCAAACTGGATGATACTTTCACGTAACGATCAGTACACTAAGCCAACTTAGTTTCCCAAATTTCATTCTTCTATGTTGAAGCGTTCGTTTCTACTAACAGTTTGAATTTTTAGGTTTCACTCTGTTTTCTCCTATATTGATAGATGTATTTGGAACTCTAAATCCAACACGGTTTGTGCTAGCTTCTTGAAACTTGACACAATAAAGGAGTTTCAGATTCTATCTCTATGTTTTGTTTCCTCTTGATGTAGCCCTAAGCAGTGACTGGCGAGAAACACTTTCATGGAAAGGGGTTGCCAAGCTTCCTAAAATTACGAATCTCCAGAAATCTCAGCAAGTACTTTTTCACCCAAACTGGATGATACTTTCACGTAACGATCAGTACACTAAGCCAACTTAGTTTCCCAAATTTCATTCTTCTATGTTGAAGCGTTCGTTTCTACTAACAGTTTGAATTTTTAGGTTTCACTCTGTTTTCTCCTATATTGATAGATGTATTTGGAACTCTAAATCCAACATGGTTTGTGCTAGCTTCTTGAAACTTGACAAAATAAAGCAGTTTCACGTTCTATCTCTATGTGTTGTTTCCTCTTGATGTAGCCCTAAGCAGTGACTGGCGAGAAACACTTTCATGGAAAGGGGTTCCCAAGCTTCCAAAAATTACGAATCTCCAGAAATCTCAGCAAATATTTTTTTACCCAAACTGGATGATACTTTCAGGTAATGGTCAGTACACTAAGCCAACTTGGTTCCCCAAATTTCGTTCTTCTATGGTGAAGCGTTCATTTCCAATAACAGTTTGAATTTTTAGGTTTCACTCTGTTTTCTCCTATATTGATAAATGTATTTGGAACTCTAAATCCAACACGGTTTGTGCTAGCTTCTTGAAACTTGACAAAATAAAGCAGTTTCACGTTCTATCTCTATGTTTTTTTTCCTCTTGAAGTAGCCCTAAGCAGTGACTGGCGGAAACACTTTCATGGAAAGGGGTTGCCAAGCTTCCTAAAATTACGAATCTCCAGAAATCTCAGCAAGTATTTTTTCACCCAAACTGGATGATACTTTCAGGTAATGATCAGTACAATAAGCCAACTTGGTTCCCCAAATTTCATTCTTCTATGTTGAAGCGTTTGTTTCTACTAACAGTTTAAATTTTTAGGTTTCACTCTGTTTTCTCCTATATTGATAGATGTATTTGGAACTCTAAATCCAACACGGTTTGTGCTAGCTTCTTGAAACTTGACAAAATAAAGCAGTTTCACGTTCTATCTCTATGTGTTCTTTCCTCTTGAAGTAGGCCTATGCAGTGACTGGCGAGAAACACTTTCATGGAAAGGGGTTGCCAAGCTTCCTAAAATTACGAATCTCCAGACATCTCAGCAAGTATTTTTTCACACAAACTGGATGATAATTTCACGTAACGATCAGTACACTAAGCCAACTTAGTTTCCCAAATTTCATTCTTCTATGTTGAAGAGTTCGTTTCTACTAACAGTTTGAATTTTTAGGTTTCACTCTGTTTTCTCCTATATTGATAGATGTATTTGGAACTCTAAATCCAACACGGTTTGTGCTAGCTTCTTGAAACTTGACACAATAAAGGAGTTTCAGATTCTATCTCTATGTTTTGTTTCCTCTTGATGTAGCACTAAGCAGTGACTGGCGAGAAACACTTTCATGGAAAGGGGTTGCCAAGCTTCCTAAAATTACGAATCTCCAGAAATCTCAGCAAGTATTTTTTCACCCAAACTGGATGATACTTTCACGTAACGATCAGTACACTAAGCCAACTTAGTTTCCCAAATTTCATTCTTCTATGTTGAAGCGTTCGTTTCTACTAACAGTTTGAATTTTTAGGTTTCACTCTGTTTTCTCCTATATTGATAGATGTATTTGGAACTCTAAATCCAACACGGTTTGTGCTAGCTTCTTGAAACTTGACAAAATAAAGCAGTTTCACGTTCTATCTCTATGTGTTGTTTCCTCTTGATGTAGCCCTAAGCAGTGACTGGCGAGAAACACTTGCATGGAAAGGGGTTCCCAAGCTTCCAAAAATTACGAATCTCCAGAAATCTCAGCAAATATTTTTTCACCCAATCTGGATGATACTTTCAGGTAATGGTCAGTACACTAAGCCGACTTGGTTCCCCAAATTTCGTTCTTGTATGGTGAAGCGTTCATTTCCAGTAACATTTTGAATTTTTAGGTTTCACTCTGTTTTCTCCTATATTGATAAATGTATTTGGAACTCTAAATCCAACACGGTTTGTGCTAGCTTCTTGAAACTTGACAAAATAAAGCAGTTTCACGTTCTATCTCTATGTGTTCTTTCCTCTTGAAGTAGCCCTATGCAGTGACTGGCGAGAAACACTTTCATGGAAAGGGGTTGCCAAGCTTCCTAAAATTACGAATCTCCAGAAATCTCAGCAAGTATTTTTTCACCCAAACTGGATGATACTTTCACGTAACGATCAGTACACTAAGCCAACTTAGTTTCCCAAATTTCATTCTTCTATGTTGAAGCGTTCGTTTCTACTAACAGTTTGAATTTTTAGGTTTCACTCTGTTTTCTCCTATATTGATAGATGTATTTGGAACTCTAAATCCAACACGGTTTGTGCTAGCTTCTTGAAACTTGACACAATAAAGGAGTTTCAGATTCTATCTCTATGTTTTGTTTCCTCTTGATGTAGCCCTAAGCAGTGACTGGCGAGAAACACTTTCATGGAAAGGGGTTGCCAAGCTTCCTAAAATTACGAATCTCCAGAAATCTCAGCAAGTACTTTTTCACCCAAACTGGATGATACTTTCACGTAACGATCAGTACACTAAGCCAACTTAGTTTCCCAAATTTCATTCTTCTATGTTGAAGCGTTCGTTTCTACTAACAGTTTGAATTTTTAGGTTTCACTCTGTTTTCTCCTATATTGATAGATGTATTTGGAACTCTAAATCCAACATGGTTTGTGCTAGCTTCTTGAAACTTGACAAAATAAAGCAGTTTCACGTTCTATCTCTATGTGTTGTTTCCTCTTGATGTAGCCCTAAGCAGTGACTGGCGAGAAACACTTTCATGGAAAGGGGTTCCCAAGCTTCCAAAAATTACGAATCTCCAGAAATCTCAGCAAATATTTTTTTACCCAAACTGGATGATACTTTCAGGTAATGGTCAGTACACTAAGCCAACTTGGTTCCCCAAATTTCGTTCTTCTATGGTGAAGCGTTCATTTCCAATAACAGTTTGAATTTTTAGGTTTCACTCTGTTTTCTCCTATATTGATAAATGTATTTGGAACTCTAAATCCAACACGGTTTGTGCTAGCTTCTTGAAACTTGACAAAATAAAGCAGTTTCACGTTCTATCTCTATGTTTTTTTTCCTCTTGAAGTAGCCCTAAGCAGTGACTGGCGGAAACACTTTCATGGAAAGGGGTTGCCAAGCTTCCTAAAATTACGAATCTCCAGAAATCTCAGCAAGTATTTTTTCACCCAAACTGGATGATACTTTCAGGTAATGATCAGTACAATAAGCCAACTTGGTTCCCCAAATTTCATTCTTCTATGTTGAAGCGTTTGTTTCTACTAACAGTTTAAATTTTTAGGTTTCACTCTGTTTTCTCCTATATTGATAGATGTATTTGGAACTCTAAATCCAACACGGTTTGTGCTAGCTTCTTGAAACTTGACAAAATAAAGCAGTTTCACGTTCTATCTCTATGTGTTCTTTCCTCTTGAAGTAGGCCTATGCAGTGACTGGCGAGAAACACTTTCATGGAAAGGGGTTGCCAAGCTTCCTAAAATTACGAATCTCCAGACATCTCAGCAAGTATTTTTTCACACAAACTGGATGATAATTTCACGTAACGATCAGTACACTAAGCCAACTTAGTTTCCCAAATTTCATTCTTCTATGTTGAAGAGTTCGTTTCTACTAACAGTTTGAATTTTTAGGTTTCACTCTGTTTTCTCCTATATTGATAGATGTATTTGGAACTCTAAATCCAACACGGTTTGTGCTAGCTTCTTGAAACTTGACACAATAAAGGAGTTTCAGATTCTATCTCTATGTTTTGTTTCCTCTTGATGTAGCCCTAAGCAGTGACTGGCGAGAAACACTTTCATGGAAAGGGGTTGCCAAGCTTCCTAAAATTACGAATCTCCAGAAATCTCAGCAAGTATTTTTTCACCCAAACTGGATGATACTTTCACGTAACGATCAGTACACTAAGCCAACTTAGTTTCCCAAATTTCATTCTTCTATGTTGAAGCGTTCGTTTCTACTAACAGTTTGAATTTTTAGGTTTCACTCTGTTTTCTCCTATATTGATAGATGTATTTGGAACTCTAAATCCAACACGGTTTGTGCTAGCTTCTTGAAACTTGACAAAATAAAGCAGTTTCACGTTCTATCTCTATGTGTTGTTTCCTCTTGATGTAGCCCTAAGCAGTGACTGGCGAGAAACACTTGCATGGAAAGGGGTTCCCAAGCTTCCAAAAATTACGAATCTCCAGAAATCTCAGCAAATATTTTTTCACCCAATCTGGATGATACTTTCAGGTAATGGTCAGTACACTAAGCCGACTTGGTTCCCCAAATTTCGTTCTTGTATGGTGAAGCGTTCATTTCCAGTAACATTTTGAATTTTTAGGTTTCACTCTGTTTTCTCCTATATTGATAAATGTATTTGGAACTCTAAATCCAACACGGTTTGTGCTAGCTTCTTGAAACTTGACAAAATAAAGCAGTTTCACGTTCTATCTCTATGTTTTTTTTCCTCTTGAAGTAGCCCTAAGCAGTGACTGGAGGAAACACTTTCATGGAAAGGGGTTGCCAAGCTTCCTAAAATTACGAATCTCCAGAAATCTCAGCAAGTATTTTTTCACCCAAACTGGATGATACTTTCAGGTAATGATCAGTACAATAAGCCAACTTGGTTCCCCAAATTTCATTCTTCTATGTTGAAGCGTTCGTTTCTACTAACAGTTTCAATTTTTAGGTTTCACTCTGTTTTCTCCTATATTGATAGATGTATTTGGAACTCTAAATCCAACACGGTTTGTGCTAGCTTCTTGAAACTTGACAAAATAAAGCAGTTTCACGTTCTATCTCTATGTGTTCTTTCCTCTTGAAGTAGCCCTATGCAGTGACTGGCGAGAAACACTTTCATGGAAAGGGGTTGCCAAGCTTCCTAAAATTACGAATCTCCAGAAATCTCAGCAAGTATTTTTTCACCCAAACTGGATGATACTTTCACGTAACGATCAGTACACTAAGCCAACTTAGTTTCCCAAATTTCATTCTTCTATGTTGAAGCGTTCGTTTCTACTAACAGTTTGAATTTTTAGGTTTCACTCTGTTTTCTCCTATATTGATAGATGTATTTGGAACTCTAAATCCAACATGGTTTGTGCTAGCTTCTTGAAACTTGACAAAATAAAGCAGTTTCACGTTCTATCTCTATGTGTTGTTTCCTCTTGATGTAGCCCTAAGCAGTGACTGGCGAGAAACACTTTCATGGAAAGGGGTTCCCAAGCTTCCAAAAATTACGAATCTCCAGAAATCTCAGCAAATATTTTTTTACCCAAACTGGATGATACTTTCAGGTAATGGTCAGTACACTAAGCCAACTTGGTTCCCCAAATTTCGTTCTTCTATGGTGAAGCGTTCATTTCCAATAACAGTTTGAATTTTTAGGTTTCACTCTGTTTTCTCCTATATTGATAAATGTATTTGGAACTCTAAATCCAACACGGTTTGTGCTAGCTTCTTGAAACTTGACAAAATAAAGCAGTTTCACGTTCTATCTCTATGTTTTTTTTCCTCTTGAAGTAGCCCTAAGCAGTGACTGGCGGAAACACTTTCATGGAAAGGGGTTGCCAAGCTTCCTAAAATTACGAATCTCCAGAAATCTCAGCAAGTATTTTTTCACCCAAACTGGATGATACTTTCAGG
The DNA here is from genome assembly GCF_964194105.1 of Spermophilus citellus. Taxonomy (NCBI): domain Eukaryota; kingdom Metazoa; phylum Chordata; class Mammalia; order Rodentia; family Sciuridae; genus Spermophilus; species Spermophilus citellus. The sequence continues at coordinate 32,377,199 of NC_138191.1, read as the reverse complement.
TAATGATCAGTACAATAAGCCAACTTGGTTCCCCAAATTTCATTCTTCTATGTTGAAGCGTTTGTTTCTACTAACAGTTTAAATTTTTAGGTTTCACTCTGTTTTCTCCTATATTGATAGATGTATTTGGAACTCTAAATCCAACACGGTTTGTGCTAGCTTCTTGAAACTTGACAAAATAAAGCAGTTTCACGTTCTATCTCTATGTGTTCTTTCCTCTTGAAGTAGGCCTATGCAGTGACTGGCGAGAAACACTTTCATGGAAAGGGGTTGCCAAGCTTCCTAAAATTACGAATCTCCAGAAATCTCAGCAAGTATTTTTTCACCCAAACTGGATGATACTTTCACGTAACGATCAGTACACTAAGCCAACTTAGTTTCCCAAATTTCATTATTCTATGTTGAAGAGTTCGTTTCTACTAACAGTTTGAATTTTTAGGTTTCACTCTGTTTTCTCCTATATTGATAGATGTATTTGGAACTCTAAATCCAACACGGTTTGTGCTAGCTTCTTGAAACTTGACACAATAAAGGAGTTTCAGATTCTATCTCTATGTTTTGTTTCCTCTTGATGTAGCCCTAAGCAGTGACTGGCGAGAAACACTTTCATGGAAAGGGGTTGCCAAGCTTCCTAAAATTACGAATCTCCAGAAATCTCAGCAAGTATTTTTTCACCCAAACTGGATGATACTTTCACGTAACGATCAGTACACTAAGCCAAGTTAGTTTCCCAAATTTCATTCTTCTATGTTGAAGCGTTCGTTTCTACTAACAGTTTGAATTTTTAGGTTTCACTCTGTTTTCTCCTATATTGATAGATGTATTTGGAACTCTAAATCCAACACGGTTTGTGCTAGCTTCTTGAAACTTGACAAAATAAAGCAGTTTCACGTTCTATCTCTATGTGTTGTTTCCTCTTGATGTAGCCCTAAGCAGTGACTGGCGAGAAACACTTTCATGGAAAGGGGTTCCCAAGCTTCCAAAAATTACGAATCTCCAGAAATCTCAGCAAATATTTTTTCACCCAATCTGGATGATACTTTCAGGTAATGGTCAGTACACTAAGCCGACTTGGTTCCCCAAATTTCGTTCTTCTATGGTGAAGCGTTCATTTCCAGTAACATTTTGAATTTTTAGGTTTCACTCTGTTTTCTCCTATATTGATAAATGTATTTGGAACTCTAAATCCAACACGGTTTGTGCTAGCTTCTTGAAACTTGACAAAATAAAGCAGTTTCACATTCTATCTCTATGTTTTTTTTCCTCTTGAAGTAGCCCTAAGCAGTGACTGGCGGAAACACTTTCATGGAAAGGGGTTGCCAAGCTTCCTAAAATTACGAATCTCCAGAAATCTCAGCAAGTATTTTTTCACCCAAACTGGATGATACTTTCAGGTAATGATCAGTACAATAAGCCAACTTGGTTCCCCAAATTTCATTCTTCTATGTTGAAGCGTTCGTTTCTACTAACAGTTTCAATTTTTAGGTTTCACTCTGTTTTCTCCTATATTGATAGATGTATTTGGAACTCTAAATCCAACACAGTTTGTGCTAGCTTCTTGAAACTTGACAAAATAAAGCAGTTTCACGTTCTATCTCTATGTGTTCTTTCCTCTTGAAGTAGCCCTATGCAGTGACTGGCGAGAAACACTTTCATGGAAAGGGGTTGCCAAGCTTCCTAAAATTACGAATCTCCAGAAATCTCAGCAAGTATTTTTTCACCCAAACTGGATGATACTTTCACGTAACGATCAGTACACTAAGCCAACTTAGTTTCCCAAATTTCATTCTTCTATGTTGAAGCGTTCGTTTCTACTAACAGTTTGAATTTTTAGGTTTCACTCTGTTTTCTCCTATATTGATAGATGTATTTGGAACTCTAAATCCAACACGGTTTGTGCTAGCTTCTTGAAACTTGACACAATAAAGGAGTTTCAGATTCTATCTCTATGTTTTGTTTCCTCTTGATGTAGCCCTAAGCAGTGACTGGCGAGAAACACTTTCATGGAAAGGGGTTGCCAAGCTTCCTAAAATTACGAATCTCCAGAAATCTCAGCAAGTACTTTTTCACCCAAACTGGATGATACTTTCACGTAACGATCAGTACACTAAGCCAACTTAGTTTCCCAAATTTCATTCTTCTATGTTGAAGCGTTCGTTTCTACTAACAGTTTGAATTTTTAGGTTTCACTCTGTTTTCTCCTATATTGATAGATGTATTTGGAACTCTAAATCCAACATGGTTTGTGCTAGCTTCTTGAAACTTGACAAAATAAAGCAGTTTCACGTTCTATCTCTATGTGTTGTTTCCTCTTGATGTAGCCCTAAGCAGTGACTGGCGAGAAACACTTTCATGGAAAGGGGTTCCCAAGCTTCCAAAAATTACGAATCTCCAGAAATCTCAGCAAATATTTTTTTACCCAAACTGGATGATACTTTCAGGTAATGGTCAGTACACTAAGCCAACTTGGTTCCCCAAATTTCGTTCTTCTATGGTGAAGCGTTCATTTCCAATAACAGTTTGAATTTTTAGGTTTCACTCTGTTTTCTCCTATATTGATAAATGTATTTGGAACTCTAAATCCAACACGGTTTGTGCTAGCTTCTTGAAACTTGACAAAATAAAGCAGTTTCACGTTCTATCTCTATGTTTTTTTTCCTCTTGAAGTAGCCCTAAGCAGTGACTGGCGGAAACACTTTCATGGAAAGGGGTTGCCAAGCTTCCTAAAATTACGAATCTCCAGAAATCTCAGCAAGTATTTTTTCACCCAAACTGGATGATACTTTCAGGTAATGATCAGTACAATAAGCCAACTTGGTTCCCCAAATTTCATTCTTCTATGTTGAAGCGTTCGTTTCTACTAACAGTTTGAATTTTTAGGTTTCACTCTGTTTTCTCCTATATTGATAGATGTATTTGGAACTCTAAATCCAACACGGTTTGTGCTAGCTTCTTGAAACTTGACAAAATAAAGCAGTTTCACGTTCTATCTCTATGTGTTCTTTCCTCTTGAAGTAGCCCTATGCAGTGACTGGCGAGAAACACTTTCATGGAAAGGGGTTGCCAAGCTTCCTAAAATTACGAATCTCCAGAAATCTCAGCAAGTATTTTTTCACCCAAACTGGATGATACTTTCACGTAACGATCAGTACACTAAGCCAACTTAGTTTCCCAAATTTCATTCTTCTATGTTGAAGAGTTCGTTTCTACTAACAGTTTGAATTTTTAGGTTTCACTCTGTTTTCTCCTATATTGATAGATGTATTTGGAACTCTAAATCCAACACGGTTTGTGCTAGCTTCTTGAAACTTGACACAATAAAGGAGTTTCAGATTCTATCTCTATGTTTTGTTTCCTCTTGATGTAGCCCTAAGCAGTGACTGGCGAGAAACACTTTCATGGAAAGGGGTTGCCAAGCTTCCTAAAATTACGAATCTCCAGAAATCTCAGCAAGTATTTTTTCACCCAAACTGGATGATACTTTCACGTAACGATCAGTACACTAAGCCAACTTAGTTTCCCAAATTTCATTCTTCTATGTTGAAGCGTTCGTTTCTACTAACAGTTTGAATTTTTAGGTTTCACTCTGTTTTCTCCTATATTGATAGATGTATTTGGAACTCTAAATCCAACATGGTTTGTGCTAGCTTCTTGAAACTTGACAAAATAAAGCAGTTTCACGTTCTATCTCTATGTGTTGTTTCCTCTTGATGTAGCCCTAAGCAGTGACTGGCGAGAAACACTTTCATGGAAAGGGGTTCCCAAGCTTCCAAAAATTACGAATCTCCAGAAATCTCAGCAAATATTTTTTTACCCAAACTGGATGATACTTTCAGGTAATGGTCAGTACACTAAGCCAACTTGGTTCCCCAAATTTCGTTCTTCTATGGGGAAGCGTTCATTTCCAGTAACAGTTTGAATTTTTAGGTTTCACTCTGTTTTCTCCTATATTGATAAATGTATTTGGAACTCTAAATCCAACACGGTTTGTGCTAGCTTCTTGAAACTTGACAAAATAAAGCAGTTTCACGTTCTATCTCTATGTTTTTTTTCCTCTTGAAGTAGCCCTAAGCAGTGACTAGCGGAAACACTTTCATGGAAAGGGGTTGCCAAGCTTCCTAAAATTACGAATCTCCAGAAATCTCAGCAAGTATTTTTTCACTCAAACTGGATGATACTTTCAGGTAATGATCAGTACAATAAGCCAACTTGGTTCCCCAAATTTCATTCTTCTATGTTGAAGCGTTCGTTTCTACTAACAGTTTCAATTTTTAGGTTTCACTCTGTTTTCTCCTATATTGATAGATGTATTTGGAACTCTAAATCCAACACGGTTTGTGCTAGCTTCTGGAAACTTGACAAAATAAAGCAGTTTCACGTTCTATCTCTATGTGTTCTTTCCTCTTGAAGTAGCCCTATGCAGTGACTGGCGAGAAACACTTTCATGGAAAGGGGTTGCCAAGCTTCCTAAAATTACGAATCTCCAGAAATCTCAGCAAGTATTTTTTCACCCAAACTGGATGATACTTTCACGTAACGATCAGTACACTAAGCCAACTTAGTTTCCCAAATTTCATTCTTCTATGTTGAAGCATTCGTTTCTACTAACAGTTTGAATTTTTAGGTTTCACTCTGTTTTCTCCTATATTGATAGATGTATTTGGAACTCTAAATCCAACACGGTTTGTGCTAGCTTCTTGAAACTTGACACAATAAAGGAGTTTCAGATTCTATCTCTATGTTTTGTTTCCTCTTGATGTAGCCCTAAGCAGTGACTGGCGAGAAACACTTTCATGGAAAGGGGTTGCCAAGCTTCCTAAAATTACGAATCTCCAGAAATCTCAGCAAGTATTTTTTCACCCAACCTGGATGATACTTTCACGTAACGATCAGTACACTAAGCCAACTTAGTTTCCCAAATTTCATTCTTCTATGTTGAAGCGTTCGTTTCTACTAACAGTTTGAATTTTTAGGTTTCACTCTGTTTTCTCCTATATTGATAGATGTATTTGGAACTCTAAATCCAACACGGTTTGTGCTAGCTTCTTGAAACTTGACACAATAAAGGAGTTTCAGATTCTATCTCTATGTTTTGTTTCCTCTTGATGTAGACCTAAGCAGTGACTGGCGAGAAACACTTTCATGGAAAGGGGTTGCCAAGCTTCCTAAAATTACGAATCTCCAGAAATCTCAGCAACTATTTTTTCACCCAAACTGGATGATACTTTCACGTAACGATCAGTACACTAAGCCAACTTAGTTTCCCAAATTTCATTCTTCTATGTTGAAGCGTTCGTTTCTACTAACAGTTTGAATTTTTAGGTTTCACTCTGTTTTCTCCTATATTGATAGATGTATTTGGAACTCTAAATCCAACACGGTTTGTGCTAGCTTCTTGAAACTTGACACAATAAAGCAGTTTCACGTTCTATCTCTATGTGTTGTTTCCTCTTGATGTAGCCCTAAGCAGTGACTGGCGAGAAACACTTTCATGGAAAGGGTTTCCCAAGCTTCCAAAAATTACGAATCTCCAGAAATCTCAGCAAATATTTTTTCACCCAAACTGGATGATACTTTCAGGTAATGGTCAGTACACTAAGCCGACTTGGTTCCCCAAATTTCGTTCTTCTATGGTGAAGCGTTCATTTCCAGTAACGGTTTGAATTTTTAGGTTTCACTCTGTTTTCTCCTATATTGATAAATGTATTTGGAACTCTAAATCCAACACGGTTTGTGCTAGCTTCTTGAAACTTGACAAAATAAAGCAGTTTCACGTTCTATCTCTATGTTTTTTTTCCTCTTGAAGTAGCCCTAAGCAGTGACTGGCGGAAAAACTTTCATGGAAAGGGGTTGCCAAGCTTCCTAAAATTACGAATCTCCAGAAATCTCAGCAAGTATTTTTTCAACCAAACTGGATGATACATTCAGGTAATGATCAGTACAATAAGCCAACTTGGTTCCCCAAATTTCATTCTTCTATGTTGAAGCGTTCGTTTCTACTAACAGTTTGAATTTTTAGGTTTCACTCTGTTTTCTCCTATATTGATAGATGTATTTGGAACTCTAAATCCAACACGGTTTGTGCTAGCTTCTTGAAACTTGACAAAATAAAGCAGTTTCACGTTCTATCTCTATGTGTTCTTTCCTCTTGAAGTAGCCCTATGCAGTGACTGGCGAGAAACACTTTCATGGAAAGGGGTTGCCAAGCTTCCTAAAATTACGAATCTCCAGAAATCTCAGCAAGTATTTTTTCACCCAAACTGGATGATACTTTCACGTAACGATCAGTACACTAAGCCAACTTAGTTTCGCAAATTTCATTCTTCTATGTTGAAGAGTTCGTTTCTACTAACAGTTTGAATTTTTAGGTTTCACTCTGTTTTCTCCTATATTGATAGATGTATTTGGAACTCTAAATCCAACACGGTTTGTGCTAGCTTCTTGAAACTTGACACAATAAAGGAGTTTCAGATTCTATCTCTATGTTTTGTTTCCTCTTGATGTAGCCCTAAGCAGTGACTGGCGAGAAACACTTTCATGGAAAGGGGTTGCCAAGCTTCCTTAAATTACGAATCTCCAGAAATCTCAGCAAGTATTTTTTCACCCAAACTGGATGATACTTTCACGTAACGATCAGTACACTAAGACAACTTAGTTTCCCAAATTTCATTCTTCTATGTTGAAGCGTTCGTTTCTACTAACAGTTTGAATTTTTAGGTTTCACTCTGTTTTCTCCTATATTGATAGATGTATTTGGAACTCTAAATCCAACACGGTTTGTGCTAGCTTCTTGAAACTTGACAAAATAAAGCAGTTTCACGTTCTATCTCTATGTGTTGTTTCCTCTTGATGTAGCCCTAAGCAGTGACTGGCGAGAAACACTTTCATGGAAAGGGGTTCCCAAGCTTCCAAAAATTACGAATCTCCAGAAATCTCAGCAAATATTTTTTCACCCAATCTGGATGATACTTTCAGGTAATGGTCAGTACACTAAGCCGACTTGGTTCCCCAAATTTCGTTCTTCTATGGTGAAGCGTTCATTTCCAGTAACAGTTTGAATTTTTAGGTTTCACTCTGTTTTCTCCTATATTGATAAATGTATTTGGAACTCTAAATCCAACACGGTTTGTGCTAGCTTCTTGAAACTTGACAAAATAAAGCAGTTTCACGTTCTATCTCTATGTTTTTTTTCCTCTTGATGTAGCCCTAAGCAGTGACTGGCGGAAACACTTTCATGGAAAGGGGTTGCCAAGCTTCCTAAAATTACGAATCTCCAGAAATCTCAGCAAGTATTTTTTCAACCAAACTGGATGATACATTCAGGTAATGATCAGTACAATAAGCCAACTTGGTTCCCCAAATTTCATTCTTCTATGTTGAAGCGTTCGTTTCTACTAACAGTTTGAATTTTTAGGTTTCACTCTGTTTTCTCCTATATTGATAGATGTATTTGGAACTCTAAATCCAACACGGTTTGTGCTAGCTTCTTGAAACTTGACAAAATAAAGCAGTTTCACGTTCTATCTCTATGTGTTCTTTCCTCTTGAAGTAGCCCTATGCAGTGACTGGCGAGAAACACTTTCATGGAAAGTGGTTGCCAAGCTTCCTAAAATTACGAATCTCCAGAAATCTCAGCAAGTATTTTTTCACCCAAACTGTATGATACTTTTACGTAACGATCAGTACACTAAGCCAACTTAGTTTCCCAAATTTCATTCTTCTATGTTGAAGCGTTCGTTTCTACTAACAGTTTGAATTTTTAGGTTTCACTCTGTTTTCTCCTATATTGATAGATGTATTTGGAACTCTAAATCCAACACGGTTTTTGCTAGCTTCTTGAAACTTGACACAATAAAGGAGTTTCAGATTCTATCTCTATGTTTTGTTTCCTCTTGATGTAGCCCTAAGCAGTGACTGGCGAGAAACACTTTCATGGAAAGTGGTTGCCAAGCTTCCTAAAATTACGAATCTCCAGAAATCACAGCAAGTATTTTTTCACCCAACCTGGATGATACTTTCACGTAAGGATCAGTACACTAAGCCAACTTAGTTTCCCAAATTTCATTCTTCTATGTTGAAGCGTTCGTTTCTACTAACAGTTTGAATTTTTAGGTTTCACTCTGTTTTCTCCTATATTGATAGATGTATTTGGAACTCTAAATCCAACAGGGTTTGTGCTAGCTTCTTGAAACTTGACACAATAAAGGAGTTTCAGATTCTATCTCTATGTTTTGTTTCCTCTTGATGTAGCCCTAAGCAGTGACTGGCGAGAAACACTTTCATGGAAAGGGGTTGCCAAGCTTCCTAAAATTACGAATCTCCAGAAATCTCAGCAAGTATTTTTTCACCCAAACTGGATGATACTTTCACGTAACGATCAGTACACTAAGCCAACTTAGTTTCCCAAATTTCATTCTTCTATGTTGAAGCGTTCGTTTCTACTAACAGTTTGAATTTTTAGGTTTCACTCTGTTTTCTCCTATATTGATAGATGTATTTGGAACTCTAAATCCAACACGGTTTGTGCTAGCTTCTTGAAACTTGACAAAATAAAGCAGTTTCACGTTCTATCTCTATGTGTTGTTTCCTCTTGATGTAGCCCTAAGAAGTGACTGGCGAGAAACACTTTCATGGAAAGGGTTTCCCAAGCTTCCAAAAATTACGAATCTCCAGAAATCTCAGCAAATATTTTTTCACCCAAACTGGATGATACTTTCAGGTAATGGTCAGTACACTAAGCCGAATTGGTTCCCCAAATTTCGTTCTTCTATGGTGAAGCGTTCATTTCCAGTAACGGTTTGAATTTTTAGGTTTCACTCTGTTTTCTCCTATATTGATAAATGTATTTGGAACTCTAAATCCAACACGGTTTGTGCTAGCTTCTTGAAACTTGACAAAATAAAGCAGGTTCACGTTCTATCTCTATGTTTTTTTTCCTCTTGAAGTAGCCCTAAGCAGTGACTGGCGGAAACACTTTCATGGAAAGGGGTTGCCAAGCTTCCTAAAATTACGAATCTCCAGAAATCTCAGCAAGTATTTTTTCACCCAAACTGGATGATACTTTCACGTAACGATCAGTACACTAAGCCAACTTAGTTTCCCAAATTTCATTCTTCTATGTTGAAGAGATCGTTTCTACTAACAGTTTGAATTTTTAGGTTTCACTCTGTTTTCTCCTATATTGATAGATGTATTTGGAACTCTAAATCCAACACGGTTTGTGCTAGCTTCTTGAAACTTGACACAATAAAGGAGTTTCAGATTCTATCTCTATGTTTTGTTTCCTCTTGATGTAGCCCTAAGCAGTGACTGGCGAGAAACACTTTCATGGAAAGGGGTTGCCAAGCTTCCTAAAATTACGAATCTCCAGAAATCTCAGCAAGTATTTTTTCACCCAAACTGGATGATACTTTCACGTAACAATCAGTACACAAAGCCAACTTAGTTTCCCAAATTTCATTCTTCTATGTTGAAGCGTTCGTTTCTACTAACAGTTTGAATTTTTAGGTTTCACTCTGTTTTCTCCTATATTGATAGATGTATTTGGAACTCTAAATCCAACACGGTTTGTGCTAGCTTCTTGAAACTTGACAAAATAAAGCAGTTTCACGTTCTATCTCTATGTGTTGTTTCCTCTTGATGTAGCCCTAAGCAGTGACTGGCGAGAAACACTTTCATGGAAAGGGGTTCCCAAGCTTCCAAAAATTACGAATCTCTAGAAATCTCAGCAAATATTTTTTCACCCAAACTGGATGATACTTTCAGGTAATGGTCAGTACACTAAGCCGTCTTGGTTCCCCAAATTTCGCTCTTCTATGGTGAAGCGTTCATTTCCAGTAACAGTTTAAATTTTAAGGTTTCACTCTGTTTTCTCCTATATTGATAAATGTATTTGGAACTCTAAATCCAACACGGTTTGTGCTAGCTTCTTGAAACTTGACAAAATAAAGCAGTTTCACGTTCTATCTCTATGTTTTTTTTCCTCTTGAAGTAGCCCTAAGCAGTGACTGGCGGAAACACTTTCATGGAAAGGGGTTGCCAAGCTTCCTAAAATTACGAATCTCCAGAAATCTCAGCAAGTATTTTTTCACCCAAACTGGATGATACTTTCAGGTAATGATCAGTACAATAAGCCAACTTGGTTCCCCAAATTTCATTCTTCTATGTTGAAGCGTTCGTTTCTACTAACAGTTTCAATTTTTAGGTTTCACTCTGTTTTCTCCTATATTGATAGATGTATTTGGAACTCTAAATCCAACACGGTTTGTGCTAGCTTCTTGAAACTTGACAAAATAAAGCAGTTTCACGTTCTATCTCTATGTGTTCTTTCCTCTTGAAGTAGCCCTATGCAGTGACTGGCGAGAAACACTTTCATGGAAAGGGGTTGCCAAGCTTCCTAAAATTACGAATCTCCAGAAATCTCAGCAAGTATTTTTTCACCCAAACTGGATGATACTTTCACGTAACGATCAGTACACTAAGCCAACTTAGTTTCGCAAATTTCATTCTTCTATGTTGAAGAGTTCGTTTCTACTAACAGTTTGAATTTTTAGGTTTCACTCTGTTTTCTCCTATATTGATAGATGTATTTGGAACTCTAAATCCAACACGGTTTGTGCTAGCTTCTTGAAACTTGACACAATAAAGGAGTTTCAGATTCTATCTCTATGTTTTGTTTCCTCTTGATGTAGCCCTAAGCAGTGACTGGCGAGAAACACTTTCATGGAAAGGGGTTGCCAAGCTTCCTTAAATTACGAATCTCCAGAAATCTCAGCAAGTATTTTTTCACCCAAACTGGATGATACTTTCACGTAACGATCAGTACACTAAGCCAACTTAGTTTCCCAAATTTCATTCTTCTATGTTGAAGCGTTCGTTTCTACTAACAGTTTGAATTTTTAGGTTTCACTCTGTTTTCTCCTATATTGATAGATGTATTTGGAACTCTAAATCCAACACGGTTTGTGCTAGCTTCTTGAAACTTGACAAAATAAAGCAGTTTCACCTTCTATCTCTATGTGTTGTTTCCTCTTGATGTAGCCCTAAGCAGTGACTGGCGAGAAACACTTTCATGGAAAGGGGTTCCCAAGCTTCCAAAAATTACGAATCTCCAGAAATCTCAGCAAATATTTTTTCACCCAATCTGGATGATACTTTCAGGTAATGGTCAGTACACTAAGCCGACTTGGTTCCCCAAATTTCGTTCTTCTATGGTGAAGCGTTCATTTCCAGTAACAGTTTGAATTTTTAGGTTTCACTCTGTTTTCTCCTATATTGATAAATGTATTTGGAACTCTAAATCCAACACGGTTTGTGCTAGCTTCTTGAAACTTGACAAAATAAAGCAGTTTCACGTTCTATCTCTATGTTTTTTTTCCTCTTGATGTAGCCCTAAGCAGTGACTGGCGGAAACACTTTCATGGAAAGGGGTTGCCAAGCTTCCTAAAATTACGAATCTCCAGAAATCTCAGCAAGTATTTTTTCAACCAAACTGGATGATACATTCAGGTAATGATCAGTACAATAAGCCAACTTGGTTCCCCAAATTTCATTCTTCTATGTTGAAGCGTTCGTTTCTACTAACAGTTTGAATTTTTAGGTTTCACTCTGTTTTCTCCTATATTGATAGATGTATTTGGAACTCTAAATCCAACACGGTTTGTGCTAGCTTCTTGAAACTTGACAAAATAAAGCAGTTTCACGTTCTATCTCTATGTGTTCTTTCCTCTTGAAGTAGCCCTATGCAGTGACTGGCGAGAAACACTTTCATGGAAAGGGGTTGCCAAGCTTCCTAAAATTACGAATCTCCAGAAATCTCAGCAAGTATTTTTTCACCCAAACTGTATGATACTTTTACGTAACGATCAGTACACTAAGCCAACTTAGTTTCCCAAATTTCATTCTTCTATGTTGAAGCGTTCGTTTCTACTAACAGTTTGAATTTTTAGGTTTCACTCTGTTTTCTCCTATATTGATAGATGTATTTGGAACTCTAAATCCAACACGGTTTTTGCTAGCTTCTTGAAACTTGACACAATAAAGGAGTTTCAGATTCTATCTCTATGTTTTGTTTCCTCTTGATGTAGCCCTAAGCAGTGACTGGCGAGAAACACTTTCATGGAAAGTGGTTGCCAAGCTTCCTAAAATTACGAATCTCCAGAAATCACAGCAAGTATTTTTTCACCCAACCTGGATGATACTTTCACGTAAGGATCAGTACACTAAGCCAACTTAGTTCCCCAAATTTCATTCTTCTATGTTGAAGCGTTCGTTTCTACTAACAGTTTGAATTTTTAGGTTTCACTCTGTTTTCTCCTATATTGATAGATGTATTTGGAACTCTAAATCCAACAGGGTTTGTGCTAGCTTCTTGAAACTTGACACAATAAAGGAGTTTCAGATTCTATCTCTATGTTTTGTTTCCTCTTGATGTAGCCCTAAGCAGTGACTGGCGAGAAACACTTTCATGGAAAGGGGTTGCCAAGCTTCCTAAAATTACGAATCTCCAGAAATCTCAGCAAGTATTTTTTCACCCAAACTGGATGATACTTTCACGTAACGATCAGTACACTAAGCCAACTTAGTTTCCCAAATTTCATTCTTCTATGTTGAAGCGTTCGTTTCTACTAACAGTTTGAATTTTTAGGTTTCACTCTGTTTTCTCCTATATTGATAGATGTATTTGGAACTCTAAATCCAACACGGTTTGTGCTAGCTTCTTGAAACTTGACAAAATAAAGCAGTTTCACGTTCTATCTCTATGTGTTGTTTCCTCTTGATGTAGCCCTAAGAAGTGACTGGCGAGAAACACTTTCATGGAAAGGGTTTCCCAAGCTTCCAAAAATTACGAATCTCCAGAAATCTCAGCAAATATTTTTTCACCCAAACTGGATGATACTTTCAGGTAATGGTCAGTACACTAAGCCGAATTGGTTCCCCAAATTTCGTTCTTCTATGGTGAAGCGTTCATTTCCAGTAACGGTTTGAATTTTTAGGTTTCACTCTGTTTTCTCCTATATTGATAAATGTATTTGGAACTCTAAATCCAACACGGTTTGTGCTAGCTTCTTGAAACTTGACAAAATAAAGCAGGTTCACATTCTATCTCTATGTTTTTTTCCTCTTGAAGTAGCCCTAAGCAGTGACTGGCGGAAACACTTTCATGGAAAGGGGTTGCCAAGCTTCCTAAAATTACGAATCTCCAGAAATCTCAGCAAGTATTTTTTCACCCAAACTGGATGATACTTTCACGTAACGATCAGTACACTAAGCCAACTTAGTTTCCCAAATTTCATTCTTCTATGTTGAAGAGATCGTTTCTACTAACAGTTTGAATTTTTAGGTTTCACTCTGTTTTCTCCTATATTGATAGATGTATTTGGAACTCTAAATCCAACACGGTTTGTGCTAGCTTCTTGAAACTTGACACAATAAAGGAGTTTCAGATTCTATCTCTATGTTTTGTTTCCTCTTGATGTAGCCCTAAGCAGTGACTGGCGAGAAACACTTTCATGGAAAGGGGTTGCCAAGCTTCCTAAAATTACGAATCTCCAGAAATCTCAGCAAGTATTTTTTCACCCAAACTGGATGATACTTTCACGTAACAATCAGTACACTAAGCCAACTTAGTTTCCCAAATTTCATTCTTCTATGTTGAAGCGTTCGTTTCTACTAACAGTTTGAATTTTTAGGTTTCACTCTGTTTTCTCCTATATTGATAGATGTATTTGGAACTCTAAATCCAACACGGTTTGTGCTAGCTTCTTGAAACTTGACAAAATAAAGCAGTTTCACGTTCTATCTCTATGTGTTGTTTCCTCTTGATGTAGCCCTAAGCAGTGACTGGCGAGAAACACTTTCATGGAAAGGGGTTCCCAAGCTTCCAAAAATTACGAATCTCTAGAAATCTCAGCAAATATTTTTTCACCCAAACTGGATGATACTTTCAGGTAATGGTCAGTACACTAAGCCGACTTGGTTCCCCAAATTTCGCTCTTCTATGGTGAAGCGTTCATTTCCAGTAACAGTTTAAATTTTAAGGTTTCACTCTGTTTTCTCCTATATTGATAAATGTATTTGGAACTCTAAATCCAACACGGTTTGTGCTAGCTTCTTGAAACTTGACAAAATAAAGCAGTTTCACGTTCTATCTCTATGTTTTTTTTCCTCTTGAAGTAGCCCTAAGCAGTGACTGGCGGAAACACTTTCATGGAAAGGGGTTGCCAAGCTTCCTAAAATTACGAATCTCCAGAAATCTCAGCAAGTATTTTTTCACCCAAACTGGATGATACTTTCAGGTAATGATCAGTACAACAAGCCAACTTGGTTCCCCAAATTTCATTCTTCTATGTTGAAGCGTTCGTTTCTACTAACAGTTTGAATTTTTAGGTTTCACTCTGTTTTCTCCTATATTGATAGATGTATTTGGAACTCTAAATCCAACACGGTTTGTGCTAGCTTCTTGAAACTTGACAAAATAAAGCAGTTTCACGTTCTATCTCTATGTGTTCTTTCCTCTTGAAGTAGCCCTATGCAGTGACTGGCGAGAAACACTTTCATGGAAAGGGGTTGCCAAGCTTCCTAAAATTACGAATCTCCAGAAATCTCAGCAAGTATTTTTTCACCCAAACTGGATGATACTTTCACGTAAGGATCAGTACACTAAGCCAACTTAGTTTCCCAAATTTCATTCTTCTATGTTGAAGAGTTCGTTTCTACTAACAGTTTGAATTTTTAGGTTTCACTCTGTTTTCTCCTATATTGATAGATGTATTTGGAACTCTAAATCCAACACGGTTTGTGCTAGCTTCTTGAAACTTGACACAATAAAGGAGTTTCAGATTCTATCTCTATGTTTTGTTTCCTCTTGATGTAGCCCTAAGCAGTGACTGGCGAGAAACACTTTCATGGAAAGGGGTTGCCAAGCTTCCTAAAATTACGAATCTCCAGAAATCTCAGCAAGTATTTTTTCACCCAAACTGGATGATACTTTCACGTAACAATCAGTACACTAAGCCAACTTAGTTTCCCAAATTTCATTCTTCTATGTTGAAGCGTTCGTTTCTACTAACAGTTTGAATTTTTAGGTTTCACTCTGTTTTCTCCTATATTGATAGATGTATTTGGAACTCTAAATCCAACACGGTTTGTGCTAGCTTCTTGAAACTTGACAAAATAAAGCAGTTTCACGTTCTATCTCTATGTGTTGTTTCCTCTTGAAGTAGCCCTAAGCAGTGACTGGCGAGAAACACTTTCATGGAAAGGGGTTCCCAAGCTTCCAAAAATTACGAATCTCCAGAAATCTCAGCAAATATTTTTTCACCCAAACTGGATGATACTTTCAGGTAATGGTCAGTACACTAAGCTGACTTGGTTCCCCAAATTTCGTTCTTCTATGGTGAAGCGTTCATTTCCAGTAACAGTTTGAATTTTTAGGTTTCACTCTGTTTTCTCCTATATTGATAAATGTATTTGGAACTCTAAATCCAACACGGTTTGTGCTAGCTTCTTGAAACTTGACAAAATAAAGCAGTTTCACGTTCTATCTCTATGTTTTTTTTCCTCTTGAAGTAGCCCTAAGCAGTGACTGGCTGAAACACTTTCATGGAAAGGGGTTGCCAAGCTTCCTAAAATTACGAATCTCCAGAAATCTCAGCAAGTATTTTTTCACCCAAACTGGATGATACTTTCAGGTAATGATCAGTACAATAAGCCAACTTGGTTCCCCAAATTTCATTCTTCTATGTTGAAGCGTTCGTTTCTACTAACTGTTTCAATTTTTAGGTTTCACTCTGTTTTCTCCTATATTGATAGATGTATTTGGAACTCTAAATCCAACACGGTTTGTGCTAGCTTCTTGAAACTTGACAAAATAAAGCAGTTTCACGTTCTATCTCTATGTGTTCTTTCCTCTTGAAGTAGCCCTATGCAGTGACTGGCGAGAAACACTTTCATGGAAAGGGGTTGCCAAGCTTCCTAAAATTACGAATCTCCAGAAATCTCAGCAAGTATTTTTTCACCCAAACTGGATGATACTTTCACGTAACGATCAGTACACTAAGCCAACTTAGTTTCCCAAATTTCATTCTTCTATGTTGAAGAGTTCGTTTCTACTAACAGTTTGAATTTTTAGGTTTCACTCTGTTTTCTCCTATATTGATAGATGTATTTGGAACTCTAAATCCAACACGGTTTGTGCTAGCTTCTTGAAACTTGACACAATAAAGGAGTTTCAGATTCTATCTCTATGTTTTGTTTCCTCTTGATGTAGCCCTAAGCAGTGACTGGCGAGAAACACTTTCATGGAAAGGGGTTGCCAAGCTTCCTAAAATTACGAATCTCCAGAAATCTCAGCAAGTATTTTTTCACCCAAACTGGATGATACTTTCACGTAACGATCAGTACACTAAGCCAACTTAGTTTCCCAAATTTCATTCTTCTATGTTGAAGCGTTCGTTTCTACTAACAGTTTGAATTTTTAGGTTTCACTCTGTTTTCTCCTATATTGATAGATGTATTTGGAACTCTAAATCCAACACGGTTTGTGCTAGCTTCTTGAAACTTGACAAAATAAAGCAGTTTCACCTTCTATCTCTATGTGTTGTTTCCTCTTGATGTAGCCCTAAGCAGTGACTGGCGAGAAACACTTTCATGGAAAGGGGTTCCCAAGCTTCCAAAAATTACGAATCTCCAGAAATCTCAGCAAATATTTTTTCACCCAATCTGGATGATACTTTCAGGTAATGGTCAGTACACTAAGCCGACTTGGTTCCGCAAATTTCGTTCTTCTATGGTGAAGCGTTCATTTCCAGTAACGGTTTGAATTTTTAGGTTTCACTCTGTTTTCTCCTATATTGATAAATGTATTTGGAACTCTAAATCCAACACGGTTTGTGCTAGCTTCTTGAAACTTGACAAAATAAAGCAGTTTCACGTTCTATCTCTATGTTTTTTTTCCTCTTGAAGTAGCCCTAAGCAGTGACTGGCGGAAACACTTTCATGGAAAGGGGTTGCCAAGCTTCCTAAAATTACGAATCTCCAGAAATCACAGCAAGAATTTTTTCACCCAAACTGGATGATACTTTCAGGTAATGATCAGTACAATAAGCCAACTTGGTTCCCCAAATTTCATTCTTCTATGTTGAAGCGTTCGTTTCTACTAACAGTTTGAATTTTTAGGTTTCACTCTGTTTTCTCCTATATTGATAGATGTATTTGGAACTCTAAATCCAACACGGTTTGTGCTAGCTTCTTGAAACTTGACAAAATAAAGCAGTTTCACGTTCTATCTCTATGTGTTCTTTCCTCTTGAAGTAGCCCTATGCAGTGACTGGCGAGAAACACTTTCATGGAAAGGGGTTGCCAAGCTTCCTAAAATTACGAATCTCCAGAAATCTCAGCAAGTATTTTTTCACCCAAACTGGATGATACTTTCACGTAACGATCAGTACACTAAGCCAACTTAGTTTCCCAAATTTCATTCTTCTATGTTGAAGAGTTCGTTTCTACTAACAGTTTGAATTTTTAGGTTTCACTCTGTTTTCTCCTATATTGATAGATGTATTTGGAACTCTAAATCCAACACGGTTTGTGCTAGCTTCTTGAAACTTGACACAATAAAGGACTTTCAGATTCTATCTCTATGTTTTGTTTCCTCTTGATGTAGCCCTAAGCAGTGACTGGCGAGAAACACTTTCATGGAAAGGGGTTGCAAAGCTTCCTAAAATTACGAATCTCCAGAAATCTCAGCAAGTATTTTTTCACCCAAACTGGATGATACTTTCACGTAACAATCAGTACACTAAGCCAACTTAGTTTCCCAAATTTCATTCTTCTATGTTGAAGCGTTCGTTTCTACTAACAGTTTGAATTTTTAGGTTTCACTCTGTTTTCTCCTATATTGATAGATGTATTTGGAACTCTAAATCCAACACGGTTTGTGCTAGCTTCTTGAAACTTGACAAAATAAAGCAGTTTCACGTTCTATCTCTATGTGTTGTTTCCTCTTGAAGTAGCCCTAAGCAGTGACTGGCGAGAAACACTTTCATGGAAAGGGGTTCCCAAGCTTCCAAAAATTACGAATCTCCAGAAATCTCAGCAAATATTTTTTCACCCAAACTGGATGATACTTTCAGGTAATGGTCAGTACACTAAGCTGACTTGGTTCCCCAAATTTCGTTCTTCTATGGTGAAGCGTTCATTTCCAGTAACAGTTTGAATTTTTAGGTTTCACTCTGTTTTCTCCTATATTGATAAATGTATTTGGAACTCTAAATCCAACACGGTTTGTGCTAGCTACTTGAAACTTGACAAAATAAAGCAGTTTCACGTTCTATCTCTATGTTTTTTTTCCTCTTGAAGTAGCCCTAAGCAGTGACTGGCTGAAACACTTTCATGGAAAGGGGTTGCCAAGCTTCCTAAAATTACGAATCTCCAGAAATCTCAGCAAGTATTTTTTAACCCAAACTGGATGATACTTTCAGGTAATGATCAGTACAATAAGCCAACTTGGTTCCCCAAATTTCATTCTTCTATGTTGAAGCGTTCGTTTCTACTAACTGTTTCAATTTTTAGGTTTCACTCTGTTTTCTCCTATATTGATAGATGTATTTGGAACTCTAAATCCAACACGGTTTGTGCTAGCTTCTTGAAACTTGACAAAATAAAGCAGTTTCACGTTCTATCTCTATGTGTTCTTTCCTCTTGAAGTAGGCCTATGCAGTGACTGGCGAGAAACACTTTCATGGAAAGGGGTTGCCAAGCTTCCTAAAATTACGAATCTCCAGAAATCTCAGCAAGTATTTTTTCACCCAAACTGGATGATACTTTCACGTAACGATCAGTACACTAAGCCAACTTAGTTTCCCAAATTTCATTCTTCTATGTTGAAGAGTTCGTTTCTACTAACAGTTTGAATTTTTAGGTTTCACTCTGTTTTCTCCTATATTGATAGATGTATTTGGAACTCTAAATCCAACACGGTTTGTGCTAGCTTCTTGAAACTTGACACAATAAAGGAGTTTCAGATTCTATCTCTATGTTTTGTTTCCTCTTGATGTAGCCCTAAGCAGTGACTGGCGAGAAACACTTTCATGGAAAGGGGTTGCCAAGCTTCCTAAAATTACGAATCTCCAGAAATCTCAGCAAGTATTTTTTCACCCAAACTGGATGATACTTTCACGTAACGATCAGTACACTAAGCCAACTTAGTTTCCCAAATTTCATTCTTCTATGTTGAAGCGTTCGTTTCTACTAACAGTTTGAATTTTTAGGTTTCACTCTGTTTTCTCCTATATTGATAGATGTATTTGGAACTCTAAATCCAACACGGTTTGTGCTAGCTTCTTGAAACTTGACAAAATAAAGCAGTTTCACCTTCTATCTCTATGTGTTGTTTCCTCTTGATGTAGCCCTAAGCAGTGACTGGCGAGAAACACTTTCATGGAAAGGGGTTCCCAAGCTTCCAAAAATTACGAATCTCCAGAAATCTCAGCAAATATTTTTTCACCCAATCTGGATGATACTTTCAGGTAATGGTCAGTACACTAAGCCGACTTGGTTCCCCAAATTTTGTTCTTCTATGGTGAAGCGTTCATTTCCAGTAACGGTTTGAATTTTTAGGTTTCACTCTGTTTTCTCCTATATTGATAAATGTATTTGGAACTCTAAATCCAACACGGTTTGTGCTAGCTTCTTGAAACTTGACAAAATAAAGCAGTTTCACGTTCTATCTCTATGTTTTTTTTCCTCTTGAAGTAGCCCTAAGCAGTGACGGGCGGAAACACTTTCATGGAAAGGGGTTGCCAAGCTTCCTAAAATTACGAATCTCCAGAAATCTCAGCAAGTATTTTTTCACCCAAACTGGATGGTACTTTCAGGTAATGATCAGTACAATAAGCCAACTTGGTTCCCCAAATTTCATTCTTCTATGTTGAAGCGTTCGTTTCTACTAACAGTTTGAATTTTTAGGTTTCACTCTGTTTTCTCCTATATTGATAGATGTATTTGGAACTCTAAATCCAACACGGTTTGTGCTAGCTTCTTGAAACTTGACAAAATAAAGCAGTTTCACGTTCTATCTCTATGTGTTCTTTCCTCTTGAAGTAGCCCTATGCAGTGACTGGCGAGAAACACTTTCATGGAAAGGGGTTGCCAAGCTTCCTAAAATTACGAATCTCCAGAAATCTCAGCAAGTATTTTTTCACCCAAACTGGATGATACTTTCATGTAACGATCAGTACACTAAGCCAACTTAGTTTCCCAAATTTCATTCTTCTATGTTGAAGCGTTCGTTTCTACTAACAGTTTGAATTTTTAGGTTTCACTCTGTTTTCTCCTATATTGATAGATGTATTTGGAACTCTAAATCCAACACGGTTTGTGCTAGCTTCTTGAAACTTGACAAAATAAAGCAGTTTCACGTTCTATCTCTATGTGTTGTTTCCTCTTGAAGTAGCCCTAAGCAGTGACTGGCGAGAAACACTTTCATGGAAAGGGGTTGCCAAGCTTCCTAAAATTACGAATCTCCAGAAATCTCAGCAAGTATTTTTTCACCCAAACTGGATGATACTTTCACGTAACGATCAGTACACTAAGCCAACTTAGTTTCCCAAATTTCATTCTTCTATGTTGAAGCGTTCGTTTCTACTAACAGTTTGAATTTTTAGGTTTCACTCTGTTTTCTCCTATATTGATAGATGTATTTGAAACTCTAAAACCAACACGGTTTGTGCTAGCTTCTTGAAACTTGACACAATAAAGGAGTTTCAGATTCTATCTCTATGTTTTGTTTCCTCTTGATGTAGCCCTAAGCAGTGACTGGCGAGAAACACTTTCATGGAAAGGGGTTCCCAAGCTTCCAAAAATTACGAATCTCCAGAAATCTCAGCAAATATTTTTTCACCCAAACTGGATGATACTTTCAGGTAATGGTCAGTGCACTAAGCCGACTTGGTTCCCCAAATTTCGTTCTTCTATGGTGAAGCGTTCATTTCCAGTAACAGTTTGAATTTTTAGGTTTCACTCTGTTTTCTCCTCTATTGATAAATGTATTTGGAACTCTAAATCCAACACGGTTTGTGCTAGCTTCTTGAAACTTGACAAAATAAAGCAGTTTCACGTTCTATCTCTATGTTTTTTTTCCTCTTGAAGTAGCCCTAAGCAGTGACTGGCGGAAACACTTTCATGGAAAGGGGTTGCCAAGCTTCCTAAAATTACGAATCTCCAGAAATCTCAGCAAGTATTTTTTCACCCAAACTGGATGATACTTTCAGGTAATGATCAGTACAATAAGCCAACTTGGTTCCCCAAATTTCATTCTTCTAAGTTGAAGCGTTCGTTTCTACTAACTGTTTCAATTTTTAGGTTTCACTCTGTTTTCTCCTATATTGATAGATGTATTTGGAACTCTAAATCCAACACGGTTTGTGCTAGCTTCTTGAAACTTGACAAAATAAAGCAGTTTCACGTTCTATCTCTATGTGTTCTTTCCTCTTGAAGTAGCCCTATGCAGTGACTGGCGAGAAACACTTTCATGGAAAGGGGTTGCCAAGCTTCCTAAAATTACGAATCTCCAGAAATCTCAGCAAGTATTTTTTCACCCAAACTGGATGATACTTTCACGTAACGATCAGTACACTAAGCCAACTTAGTTTCCCAAATTTCATTCTTCTATGTTGAAGCGTTCGTTTCTACTAACAGTTTGAATTTTTAGGTTTCACTCTGTTTTCTCCTATATTGATAGATGTATTTGGAACTCTAAATCCAACACGGTTTGTGCTAGCTTCTTGAATCTTGACAAAATAAAGCAGTTTCACGTTCTATCTCTATGTGTTGTTTCC
The DNA here is from genome assembly GCF_964194105.1 of Spermophilus citellus. Taxonomy (NCBI): domain Eukaryota; kingdom Metazoa; phylum Chordata; class Mammalia; order Rodentia; family Sciuridae; genus Spermophilus; species Spermophilus citellus. The sequence goes on along the minus strand of NC_138191.1, from coordinate 32,355,360 downwards.
TCTTGAAGTAGCCCTAAGCAGTGACTGGCGAGGAACACTTTCATGGAAAGGGGTTCCCAAGCTTCCAAAAATTACGAATCTCCAGAAATCTCAGCAAATATTTTTTCACCCAAACTGGATGATACTTTCAGGTAATGGTCAGTACACTAAGCTGACTTGGTTCCCCAAATTTCGTTCTTCTATGGTGAAGCGTTCATTTCCAGTAACAGTTTGAATTTTTAGGTTTCACTCTGTTTTCTCCTATATTGATAAATGTATTTGGAACTCTAAATCCAACACGGTTTGTGCTAGCTTCTTGAAACTTGACAAAATAAAGCAGTTTCACGTTCTATCTCTATGTTTTTTTTCCTCTTGAAGTAGCCCTAAGCAGTGACTGGAGGAAACACTTTCATGGAAAGGGGTTGCCAAGCTTCCTAAAATTACGAATCTCCAGAAATCTCAGCAAGTATTTTTTCACCCAAACTGGATGATACTTTCAGGAAATGATCAGTACAATAAGCCAACTTGGTTCCCCAAATTTCATTCTTCTATGTTGAAGCGTTCGTTTCTACTAACAGTTTCAATTTTTAGGTTTCACTCTGGTTTCTCCTATATTGATAGATGTATTTGGAACTCTAAATCCAACACGGTTTGTGCTAGCTTCTTGAAACTTGACAAAATGAAGCAGTTTCACGTTCTATCTCTATGTGTTCTTTCCTCTTGAAGTAGCCCTATGCAGTGACTGGCGAGAAACACTTTCATGGAAAGGGGTTGCCAAGCTTCCTAAAATTACGAATCTCCAGAAATCTCAGCAAGTATTTTTTCACCCAAACTGGATGATACTTTCACGTAACGATCAGTACACTAAGCCAACTTAGTTTCCCAAATTTCATTCTTCTATGTTGAAGAGTTCGTTTCTACTAACAGTTTGAATTTTTAGGTTTCACTCTGTTTTCTCCTATATTGATAGATGTATTTGGAACTCTAAATCCAACACGGTTTGTGCTAGCTTCTTGAAACTTGACACAATAAAGGAGTTTCAGATTCTATCTCTATGTTTTGTTTCCTCTTGATGTAGCCCTAAGCAGTGACTGGCGAGAAACACTTTCATGGAAAGGGGTTGCCAAGCTTCCTAAAATTACGAATCTCCAGAAATCTCAGCAAGTATTTTTTCACCCAAACTGGATGATACTTTCACGTAACGATCAGTACACTAAGCCAACTTAGTTTCCCAAATTTCATTCTTCTATGTTGAAGCGTTCGTTTCTACTAACAGTTTGAATTTTTAGGTTTCACTCTGTTTTCTCCTATATTGATAGATGTATTTGGAACTCTAAATCCAACATGGTTTGTGCTAGCTTCTTGAAACTTGACAAAATAAAGCAGTTTCACGTTCTATCTCTATGTGTTGTTTCCTCTTGATGTAGCCCTAAGCAGTGACTGGCGAGAAACACTTTCATGGAAAGGGGTTCCCAAGCTTCCAAAAATTACGAATCTCCAGAAATCTCAGCAAATATTTTTTTACCCAAACTGGATGATACTTTCAGGTAATGGTCAGTACACTAAGCCAACTTGGTTCCCCAAATTTCGTTCTTCTATGGTGAAGCGTTCATTTCCAGTAACAGTTTGAATTTTTAGGTTTCACTCTGTTTTCTCCTATATTGATAAATGTATTTGGAACTCTAAATCCAACACGGTTTGTGCTAGCTTCTTGAAACTTGACAAAATAAAGCAGTTTCACGTTCTATCTCTATGTTTTTTTTCCTCTTGAAGTAGCCCTAAGCAGTGACTGGCGGAAACACTTTCATGGAAAGGGGTTGCCAAGCTTCCTAAAATTACGAATCTCCAGAAATCTCAGCAAGTATTTTTTCACCCAAACTGGATGATACTTACAGGTAATGATCAGTACAATAAGCCAACTTGGTTCCCCAAATTTCATTCTTCTATGTTGAAGCGTTCGTTTCTACTAACAGTTTCAATTTTTAGGTTTCACTCTGTTTTCTCCTATATTGATAGATGTATTTGGAACTCTAAATCCAACACGGTTTGTGCTAGCTTCTGGAAACTTGACAAAATAAAGCAGTTTCACGTTCTATCTCTATGTGTTCTTTCCTCTTGAAGTAGCCCTATGCAGTGACTGGCGAGAAACACTTTCATGGAAAGGGGTTGCCAAGCTTCCTAAAATTACGAATCTCCAGAAATCTCAGCAAGTATTTTTTCACCCAAACTGGATGATACTTTCACGTAACGATCAGTACACTAAGCCAACTTAGTTTCCCAAATTTCATTCTTCTATGTTGAAGCGTTCGTTTCTACTAACAGTTTGAATTTTTAGGTTTCACTCTGTTTTCTCCTATATTGATAGATGTATTTGGAACTCTAAATCCAACACGGTTTGTGCTAGCTTCTTGAAACTTGACACAATAAAGGAGTTTCAGATTCTATCTCTATGTTTTGTTTCCTCTTGATGTAGCCCTAAGCAGTGACTGGCGAGAAACACTTTCATGGAAAGGGGTTGCCAAGCTTCCTAAAATTACGAATCTCCAGAAATCTCAGCAAGTATTTTTTCACCCAACCTGGATGATACTTTCACGTAACGATCAGTACACTAAGCCAACTTAGTTTCCCAAATTTCATTCTTCTATGTTGAAGCGTTCGTTTCTACTAACAGTTTGAATTTTTAGGTTTCACTCTGTTTTCTCCTATATTGATAGATGTATTTGGAACTCTAAATCCAACACGGTTTGTGCTAGCTTCTTGAAACTTGACACAATAAAGGAGTTTCAGATTCTATCTCTATGTTTTGTTTCCTCTTGATGTAGACCTAAGCAGTGACTGGCGAGAAACACTTTCATGGAAAGGGGTTGCCAAGCTTCCTAAAATTACGAATCTCCAGAAATCTCAGCAACTATTTTTTCACCCAAACTGGATGATACTTTCACGTAACGATCAGTACACTAAGCCAACTTAGTTTCCCAAATTTCATTCTTCTATGTTGAAGCGTTCGTTTCTACTAACAGTTTGAATTTTTAGGTTTCACTCTGTTTTCTCCTATATTGATAGATGTATTTGGAACTCTAAATCCAACACGGTTTGTGCTAGCTTCTTGAAACTTGACACAATAAAGCAGTTTCACGTTCTATCTCTATGTTTTTTTTCCTCTTGATGTAGCCCTAAGCAGTGACTGGCGAGAAACACTTTCATGGAAAGGGTTTCCCAAGCTTCCAAAAATTACGAATCTCCAGAAATCTCAGCAAATATTTTTTCACCCAAACTGGATGATACTTTCAGGTAATGGTCAGTACACTAAGCCGACTTGGTTCCCCAAATTTCGTTCTTCTATGGTGAAGCGTTCATTTCCAGTAACGGTTTGAATTTTTAGGTTTCACTCTGTTTTCTCCTATATTGATAAATGTATTTGGAACTCTAAATCCAACACGGTTTGTGCTAGCTTCTTGAAACTTGACAAAATAAAGCAGTTTCACGTTCTATCTCTATGTTTTTTTTCCTCTTGAAGTAGCCCTAAGCAGTGACTGGCGGAAAAACTTTCATGGAAAGGGGTTGCCAAGCTTCCTAAAATTACGAATCTCCAGAAATCTCAGCAAGTATTTTTTCAACCAAACTGGATGATACATTCAGGTAATGATCAGTACACTAAGCCAACTTGGTTCCCCAAATTTCATTCTTCTATGTTGAAGCGTTCGTTTCTACTAACAGTTTGAATTTTTAGGTTTCACTCTGTTTTCTCCTATATTGATAGATGTATTTGGAACTCTAAATCCAACACGGTTTGTGCTAGCTTCTTGAAACTTGACAAAATAAAGCAGTTTCACGTTCTATCTCTATGTGTTCTTTCCTCTTGAAGTAGCCCTATGCAGTGACTGGCGAGAAACACTTTCATGGAAAGGGGTTGCCAAGCTTCCTAAAATTACGAATCTCCAGAAATCTCAGCAAGTATTTTTTCACCCAAACTGGATGATACTTTCACGTAACGATCAGTACACTAAGCCAACTTAGTTTCCCAAATTTCATTCTTCTATGTTGAAGAGTTCGTTTCTACTAACAGTTTGAATTTTTAGGTTTCACTCTGTTTTCTCCTATATTGATAGATGTATTTGGAACTCTAAATCCAACACGGTTTGTGCTAGCTTCTTGAAACTTGACACAATAAAGGAGTTTCAGATTCTATCTCTATGTTTTGTTTCCTCTTGATGTAGCCCTAAGCAGTGACTGGCGAGAAACACTTTCATGGAAAGGGGTTGCCAAGCTTCCTTAAATTACGAATCTCCAGAAATCTCAGCAAGTATTTTTTCACCCAAACTGGATGATACTTTCACGTAACGATCAGTACACTAAGCCAACTTAGTTTCCCAAATTTCATTCTTCTATGTTGAAGCGTTCGTTTCTACTAACAGTTTGAATTTTTAGGTTTCACTCTGTTTTCTCCTATATTGATAGATGTATTTGGAACTCTAAATCCAACACGGTTTGTGCTAGCTTCTTGAAACTTGACAAAATAAAGCAGTTTCACGTTCTATCTCTATGTGTTGTTTCCTCTTGATGTAGCCCTAAGCAGTGACTGGCGAGAAACACTTTCATGGAAAGGGGTTCCCAAGCTTCCAAAAATTACGAATCTCCAGAAATCTCAGCAAATATTTTTTCACCCAATCTGGATGATACTTTCAGGTAATGGTCAGTACACTAAGCCGACTTGGTTCCCCAAATTTCGTTCTTCTATGGTGAAGCGTTCATTTCCAGTAACAGTTTGAATTTTTAGGTTTCACTCTGTTTTCTCCTATATTGATAAATGTATTTGGAACTCTAAATCCAACACGGTTTGTGCTAGCTTCTTGAAACTTGACAAAATAAAGCAGTTTCACGTTCTATCTCTATGTTTTTTTTCCTCTTGATGTAGCCCTAAGCAGTGACTGGCGGAAACACTTTCATGGAAAGGGGTTGCCAAGCTTCCTAAAATTACGAATCTCCAGAAATCTCAGCAAGTATTTTTTCAACCAAACTGGATGATACATTCAGGTAATGATCAGTACAATAAGTCAACTTGGTTCCCCAAATTTCATTCTTCTATGTTGAAGCGTTCGTTTCTACTAACAGTTTGAATTTTTAGGTTTCACTCTGTTTTCTCCTATATTGATAGATGTATTTGGAACTCTAAATCCAACACGGTTTGTGCTAGCTTCTTGAAACTTGACAAAATAAAGCAGTTTCACGTTCTATCTCTATGTGTTCTTTCCTCTTGAAGTAGCCCTATGCAGTGACTGGCGAGAAACACTTTCATGGAAAGGGGTTGCCAAGCTTCCTAAAATTACGAATCTCCAGAAATCTCAGCAAGTATTTTTTCACCCAACCTGGATGATACTTTCACGTAAGGATCAGTACACTAAGCCAACTTAGTTTCCCAAATTTCATTCTTCTATGTTGAAGCGTTCGTTTCTACTAACAGTTTGAATTTTTAGGTTTCACTCTGTTTTCTCCTATATTGATAGATGTATTTGGAACTCTAAATCCAACACGGTTTGTGCTAGCTTCTTGAAACTTGACACAATAAAGGAGTTTCAGATTCTATCTCTATGTTTTGTTTCCTCTTGATGTAGCCCTAAGCAGTGACTGGCGAGAAACACTTTCATGGAAAGGGGTTGCCAAGCTTCCTAAAATTACGAATCTCCAGAAATCTCAGCAAGTATTTTTTCACCCAAACTGGATGATACTTTCACGTAACGATCAGTACACTAAGCCAACTTAGTTTCCCAAATTTCATTCTTCTATGTTGAAGCGTTCGTTTCTACTAACAGTTTGAATTTTTAGGTTTCACTCTGTTTTCTCCTATATTGATAGATGTATTTGGAACTCTAAATCCAACACGGTTTGTGCTAGCTTCTTGAAACTTGACAAAATAAAGCAGTTTCACGTTCTATCTCTATGTGTTGTTTCCTCTTGATGTAGCCCTAAGCAGTGACTGGCGAGAAACACTTTCATGGAAAGGGTTTCCCAAGCTTCCAAAAATTACGAATCTCCAGAAATCTCAGCAAATATTTTTTCACCCAAACTGGATGATACTTTCAGGTAATGGTCAGTACACTAAGCCGACTTGGTTCCCCAAATTTCGTTCTTCTATGGTGAAGCGTTCATTTCCAGTAACGGTTTGAATTTTTAGGTTTCACTCTGTTTTCTCCTATATTGATAAATGTATTTGGAACTCTAAATCCAACACGGTTTGTGCTAGCTTCTTGAAACTTGACAAAATAAAGCAGGTTCACGTTCTATCTCTATGTTTTTTTTCCTCTTGAAGTAGCCCTAAGCAGTGACTGGCGGAAACACTTTCATGGAAAGGGGTTGCCAAGCTTCCTAAAATTACGAATCTCCAGAAATCTCAGCAAGTATTTTTTCACCCAAACTGGATGATACTTTCACGTAACGATCAGTACACTAAGCCAACTTAGTTTCCCAAATTTCATTCTTCTATGTTGAAGAGATCGTTTCTACTAACAGTTTGAATTTTTAGGTTTCACTCTGTTTTCTCCTATATTGATAGATGTATTTGGAACTCTAAATCCAACACGGTTTGTGCTAGCTTCTTGAAACTTGACACAATAAAGGAGTTTCAGATTCTATCTCTATGTTTTGTTTCCTCTTGATGTAGCCCTAAGCAGTGACTGGCGAGAAACACTTTCATGGAAAGGGGTTGCCAAGCTTCCTAAAATTACGAATCTCCAGAATTCTCAGCAAGTATTTTTTCACCCAAACTGGATGATACTTTCACGTAACAATCAGTACACTAAGCCAACTTAGTTTCCCAAATTTCATTCTTCTATGTTGAAGCGTTCGTTTCTACTAACAGTTTGAATTTTTAGGTTTCACTCTGTTTTCTCCTATATTGATAGATGTATTTGGAACTCTAAATCCAACACGGTTTGTGCTAGCTTCTTGAAACTTGACAAAATAAAGCAGTTTCACGTTCTATCTCTATGTGTTGTTTCTTCTTGATGTAGCCCTAAGCAGTGACTGGCGAGAAACACTTTCATGGAAAGGGGTTCCCAAGCTTCCAAAAATTACGAATCTCTAGAAATCTCAGCAAATATTTTTTCACCCAAACTGGATGATACTTTCAGGTAACGGTCAGTACACTAAGCCGACTTGGTTCCCCAAATTTCGCTCTTCTATGGTGAAGCGTTCATTTCCAGTAACAGTTTAAATTTTAAGGTTTCACTCTGTTTTCTCCTATATTGATAAATGTATTTGGAACTCTAAATCCAACACGGTTTGTGCTAGCTTCTTGAAACTTGACAAAATAAAGCAGTTTCACGTTCTATCTCTATGTTTTTTTTCCTCTTGAAGTAGCCCTAAGCAGTGACTGGCGGAAACACTTTCATGGAAAGGGGTTGCCAAGCTTCCTAAAATTACGAATCTCCAGAAATCTCAGCAAGTATTTTTTCACCCAAACTGGATGATACTTTCAGGTAATGATCAGTACAAAAGCCAACTTGGTTCCCCAAATTTCATTCTTCTATGTTGAAGCGTTCGTTTCTACTAACAGTTTGAATTTTTAGGTTTCACTCTGTTTTCTCCTATATTGATAGATGTATTTGGAACTCTAAATCCAACACGGTTTGTGCTAGCTTCTTGAAACTTGACAAAATAAAGCAGTTTCACGTTCTATCTCTATGTGTTCTTTCCTCTTGAAGTAGGCCTATGCAGTGACTGGCGAGAAACACTTTCATGGAAAGGGGTTGCCAAGCTTCCTAAAATTACGAATCTCCAGAAATCTCAGCAAGTATTTTTTCACCCAAACTGGATGATACTTTCACGTAAGGATCAGTACACTAAGCCAACTTAGTTTCCCAAATTTCATTCTTCTATGTTGAAGCGTTCGTTTCTACTAACAGTTTGAATTTTTAGGTTTCACTCTGTTTTCTCCTATATTGATAGATGTATTTGGAACTCTAAATCCAACACGGTTTGTGCTAGCTTCTTGAAACTTGACACAATAAAGGAGTTTCAGATTCTATCTCTATGTTTTGTTTCCTCTTGATGTAGCCCTAAGCAGTGACTGGCGAGAAACACTTTCATGGAAAGGGGTTGCCAAGCTTCCTAAAATTACGAATCTCCAGAAATCTCAGCAAGTATTTTTTCACCCAAACTGGATGATACTTTCACGTAACGATCAGTACACTAAGCCAACTTAGTTTCCCAAATTTCATTCTTCTATGTTGAAGCGTTCGTTTCTACTAACAGTTTGAATTTTTAGGTTTCACTCTGTTTTCTCCTATATTGATAGATGTATTTGGAACTCTAAATCCAACACGGTTTGTGCTAGCTTCTTGAAACTTGACAAAATAAAGCAGTTTCACGTTCTATCTCTATGTGTTGTTTCCTCTTGATGTAGCCCTAAGCAGTGACTGGCGAGAAACACTTTCATGGAAAGGGTTTCCCAAGCTTCCAAAAATTACGAATCTCCAGAAATCTCAGCAAATATTTTTTCACCCAAACTGGATGATACTTTCAGGTAATGGTCAGTACACTAAGCCGACTTGGTTCCCCAAATTTCGTTCTTCTATGGTGAAGCGTTCATTTCCAGTAACGGTTTGAATTTTTAGGTTTCACTCTGTTTTCTCCTATATTGATAAATGTATTTGGAACTCTAAATCCAACACGGTTTGTGCTAGCTTCTTGAAACTTGACAAAATAAAGCAGGTTCACGTTCTATCTCTATGTTTTTTTTCCTCTTGAAGTAGCCCTAAGCAGTGACTGGCGGAAACACTTTCATGGAAAGGGGTTGCCAAGCTTCCTAAAATTACGAATCTCCAGAAATCTCAGCAAGTATTTTTTCACCCAAACTGGATGATACTTTCACGTAACGATCAGTACACTAAGCCAACTTAGTTTCCCAAATTTCATTCTTCTATGTTGAAGAGATCGTTTCTACTAACAGTTTGAATTTTTAGGTTTCACTCTGTTTTCTCCTATATTGATAGATGTATTTGGAACTCTAAATCCAACACGGTTTGTGCTAGCTTCTTGAAACTTGACACAATAAAGGAGTTTCAGATTCTATCTCTATGTTTTGTTTCCTCTTGATGTAGCCCTAAGCAGTGACTGGCGAGAAACACTTTCATGGAAAGGGGTTGCCAAGCTTCCTAAAATTACGAATCTCCAGAAATCTCAGCAAGTATTTTTTCACCCAAACTGGATGATACTTTCACGTAACAATCAGTACACTAAGCCAACTTAGTTTCCCAAATTTCATTCTTCTATGTTGAAGCGTTCGTTTCTACTAACAGTTTGAATTTTTAGGTTTCACTCTGTTTTCTCCTATATTGATAGATGTATTTGGAACTCTAAATCCAACACGGTTTGTGCTAGCTTCTTGAAACTTGACAAAATAAAGCAGGTTCACGTTCTATCTCTATGTTTTTTTTCCTCTTGAAGTAGCCCTAAGCAGTGACTGGCGGAAACACTTTCATGGAAAGGGGTTGCCAAGCTTCCTAAAATTACGAATCTCCAGAAATCTCAGCAAGTATTTTTTCACCCAAACTGGATGATACTTTCACGTAACGATCAGTACACTAAGCCAACTTAGTTTCCCAAATTTCATTCTTCTATGTTGAAGCGTTCGTTTCTACTAACAGTTTGAATTTTTAGGTTTCACTCTGTTTTCTCCTATATTGATAGATGTATTTGGAACTCTAAATCCAACACGGTTTGTGCTAGCTTCTTGAAACTTGACAAAATAAAGCAGTTTCACGTTCTATCTCTATGTGTTGTTTCCTCTTGATGTAGCCCTAAGCAGTGACTGGCGAGAAACACTTTCATGGAAAGGGTTTCCCAAGCTTCCAAAAATTACGAATCTCCAGAAATCTCAGCAAATATTTTTTCACCCAAACTGGATGATACTTTCAGGTAATGGTCAGTACACTAAGCCGACTTGGTTCCCCAAATTTCGTTCTTCTATGGTGAAGCGTTCATTTCCAGTAACGGTTTGAATTTTTAGGTTTCACTCTGTTTTCTCCTATATTGATAAATGTATTTGGAACTCTAAATCCAACACGGTTTGTGCTAGCTTCTTGAAACTTGACAAAATAAAGCAGGTTCACGTTCTATCTCTATGTTTTTTTTCCTCTTGAAGTAGCCCTAAGCAGTGACTGGCGGAAACACTTTCATGGAAAGGGGTTGCCAAGCTTCCTAAAATTACGAATCTCCAGAAATCTCAGCAAGTATTTTTTCACCCAAACTGGATGATACTTTCACGTAACGATCAGTACACTAAGCCAACTTAGTTTCCCAAATTTCATTCTTCTATGTTGAAGAGATCGTTTCTACTAACAGTTTGAATTTTTAGGTTTCACTCTGTTTTCTCCTATATTGATAGATGTATTTGGAACTCTAAATCCAACACGGTTTGTGCTAGCTTCTTGAAACTTGACACAATAAAGGAGTTTCAGATTCTATCTCTATGTTTTGTTTCCTCTTGATGTAGCCCTAAGCAGTGACTGGCGAGAAACACTTTCATGGAAAGGGGTTGCCAAGCTTCCTAAAATTACGAATCTCCAGAAATCTCAGCAAGTATTTTTTCACCCAAACTGGATGATACTTTCACGTAACAATCAGTACACTAAGCCAACTTAGTTTCCCAAATTTCATTCTTCTATGTTGAAGCGTTCGTTTCTACTAACAGTTTGAATTTTTAGGTTTCACTCTGTTTTCTCCTATATTGATAGATGTATTTGGAACTCTAAATCCAACACGGTTTGTGCTAGCTTCTTGAAACTTGACAAAATAAAGCAGTTTCACGTTCTATCTCTATGTGTTGTTTCTTCTTGATGTAGCCCTAAGCAGTGACTGGCGAGAAACACTTTCATGGAAAGGGGTTCCCAAGCTTCCAAAAATTACGAATCTCTAGAAATCTCAGCAAATATTTTTTCACCCAAACTGGATGATACTTTCAGGTAACGGTCAGTACACTAAGCCGACTTGGTTCCCCAAATTTCGCTCTTCTATGGTGAAGCGTTCATTTCCAGTAACAGTTTAAATTTTAAGGTTTCACTCTGTTTTCTCCTATATTGATAAATGTATTTGGAACTCTAAATCCAACACGGTTTGTGCTAGCTTCTTGAAACTTGACAAAATAAAGCAGTTTCACGTTCTATCTCTATGTTTTTTTTCCTCTTGAAGTAGCCCTAAGCAGTGACTGGCGGAAACACTTTCATGGAAAGGGGTTGCCAAGCTTCCTAAAATTACGAATCTCCAGAAATCTCAGCAAGTATTTTTTCACCCAAACTGGATGATACTTTCAGGTAATGATCAGTACAAAAGCCAACTTGGTTCCCCAAATTTCATTCTTCTATGTTGAAGCGTTCGTTTCTACTAACAGTTTGAATTTTTAGGTTTCACTCTGTTTTCTCCTATATTGATAGATGTATTTGGAACTCTAAATCCAACACGGTTTGTGCTAGCTTCTTGAAACTTGACAAAATAAAGCAGTTTCACGTTCTATCTCTATGTGTTCTTTCCTCTTGAAGTAGCCCTATGCAGTGACTGGCGAGAAACACTTTCATGGAAAGGGGTTGCCAAGCTTCCTAAAATTACGAATCTCCAGAAATATCAGCAAGTATTTTTTCACCCAAACTGGATGATACTTTCACGTAACGATCAGTACACTAAGCCAACTTAGTTTCCCAAATTTCATTCTTCTATGTTGAAGAGTTCGTTTCTACTAACAGTTTGAATTTTTAGGTTTCACTCTGTTTTCTCCTATATTGATAGATGTATTTGGAACTCTAAATCCAACACGGTTTGTGCTAGCTTCTTGAAACTTGACACAATAAAGGAGTTTCAGATTCTATCTCTATGTTTTGTTTCCTCTTGATGTAGCCCTAAGCAGTGACTGGCGAGAAACACTTTCATGGAAAGGGGTTGCCAAGCTTCCTAAAATTACGAATCTCCAGAAATCTCAGCAAGTATTTTTTCACCCAAACTGGATGATACTTTCACGTAACAATCAGTACACTAAGCCAACTTAGTTTCCCAAATTTCATTCTTCTATGTTGAAGCGTTCGTTTCTACTAACAGTTTGAATTTTTAGGTTTCACTCTGTTTTCTCCTATATTGATAGATGTATTAGGAACTCTAAATCCAACACGGTTTGTGCTAGCTTCTTGAAACTTGACAAAATAAAGCAGTTTCACGTTCTATCTCTATGTGTTGTTTCCTCTTGAAGTAGCCCTAAGCAGTGACTGGCGAGAAACACTTTCATGGAAAGGGTTTCCCAAGCTTCCAAAAATTACGAATCTCCAGAAATCTCAGCAAATATTTTTTCACCCAAACTGGATGATACTTTCAGGTAATGGTCAGTACACTAAGCTGACTTGGTTCCCCAAATTTCGTTCTTCTATGGTGAAGCGTTCATTTCCAGTAACAGTTTGAATTTTTAGGTTTCACTCTGTTTTCTCCTATATTGATAAATGTATTTGGAACTCTAAATCCAACACGGTTTGTGCTAGCTTCTTGAAACTTGACAAAATAAAGCAGTTTCACGTTCTATCTCTATGTTTTTTTTCCTCTTGAAGTAACCCTAAGCAGTGACTGGCTGAAACACTTTCATGGAAAGGGGTTGCCAAGCTTCCTAAAATTACGAATCTCCAGAAATCTCAGCAAGTATTTTTTCACCCAAACTGGATGATACTTTCAGGTAATGATCAGTACAATAAGCCAACTTGGTTCCCCAAATTTCATTCTTCTATGTTGAAGCGTTCGTTTCTACTAACTGTTTCAATTTTTAGGTTTCACTCTGTTTTCTCCTATATTGATAGATGTATTTGGAACTCTAAATCCAACACGGTTTGTGCTAGCTTCTTGAAACTTGACAAAATAAAGCAGTTTCACCTTCTATCTCTATGTGTTCTTTCCTCTTGAAGTAGCCCTATGCAGTGACTGGCGAGAAACACTTTCATGGAAAGGGGTTGCCAAGCTTCCTAAAATTACGAATCTCCAGAAATCTCAGCAAGTATTTTTTCACCCAAACTGGATGATACTTTCACGTAACGATCAGTACACTAAGCCAACTTAGTTTCCCAAATTTCATTCTTCTATGTTGAAGCGTTCGTTTCTACTAACAGTTTGAATTTTTAGGTTTCACTCTGTTTTCTCCTATATTGATAGATGTATTTGAAACTCTAAAACCAACACGGTTTGTGCTAGCTTCTTGAAACTTGACACAATAAAGGAGTTTCAGATTCTATCTCTATGTTTTGTTTCCTCTTGATGTAGCCCTAAGCAGTGACTGGCGAGAAACACTTTCATGGAAAGGGGTTCCCAAGCTTCCAAAAATTACGAATCTCCAGAAATCTCAGCAAATATTTTTTCACCCAAACTGGATGATACTTTCAGGTAATGGTCAGTGCACTAAGCCGACTTGGTTCCCCAAATTTCGTTCTTCTATGGTGAAGCGTTCATTTCCAGTAACAGTTTGAATTTTTAGGTTTCACTCTGTTTTCTCCTCTATTGATAAATGTATTTGGAACTCTAAATCCAACACGGTTTGTGCTAGCTTCTTGAAACTTGACAAAATAAAGCAGTTTCACGTTCTATCTCTATGTTTTTTTTCCTCTTGAAGTAGCCCTAAGCAGTGACTGGCGGAAACACTTTCATGGAAAGGGGTTGCCAAGCTTCCTAAAATTACGAATCTCCAGAAATCTCAGCAAGTATTTTTTCACCCAAACTGGATGATACTTTCAGGTAATGATCAGTACAATAAGCCAACTTGGTTCCCCAAATTTCATTCTTCTATGTTGAAGCGTTCGTTTCTACTAACAGTTTGAATTTTTAGGTTTCACTCTGTTTTCTCCTATATTGATAGATGTATTTGGAACTCTAAATCCAACACGGTTTGTGCTAGCTTCTTGAAACTTGACAAAATAAAGCAGTTTCACGTTCTATCTCTATGTGTTCTTTCCTCTTGAAGTAGCCCTATGCAGTGACTGGCGAGAAACACTTTCATGGAAAGGGGTTGCCAAGCTTCCTAAAATTACGAATCTCCAGAAATCGCAGCAAGTATTTTTTCACCCAAACTGGATGATACTTTCACGTAACGATCAGTACACTAAGCCAACTTAGTTTCCCAAATTTCATTCTTCTATGTTGAAGCGTTCGTTTCTACTAACAGTTTGAATTTTTAGGTTTCACTCTGTTTTCTCCTATATTGATAGATGTATTTGGAACTCTAAATCCAACACGGTTTGTGCTAGCTTCTTGAAACTTGACAAAATAAAGCAGTTTCACGTTCTATCTCTATGTGTTGTTTCCTGTTGAAGTAGCCCTAAGCAGTGACTGGCGAGACACACTTTCATGGAAAGGGGTTCCCAAGCTTCCAAAAATTACGAATCTCCAGAAATCTCAGCAAATATTTTTTCACCCAAACTGGATGATACTTTCAGGTAATGGTCAGTACACTAAGCTGACTTGGTTCCCCAAATTTTGTTCTTCTATGGTGAAGCGTTCATTTCCAGTAACAGTTTGAATTTTTAGGTTTCACTCTGTTTTCTCCTATATTGATAAATGTATTTGGAACTCTAAATCCAACACGGTTTGTGCTAGCTTCTTGAAACTTGACAAAATAAAGCAGTTTCACGTTCTATCTCTATGTTTTTTTTCCTCTTGAAGTAGCCCTAAGCAGTGACTGGAGGAAACACTTTCATGGAAAGGGGTTGCCAAGCTTCCTAAAATTACGAATCTCCAGAAATCTCAGCAAGTATTTTTTCACCCAAACTGGATGATACTTTCAGGAAATGATCAGTACAATAAGCCAACTTGGTTCCCCAAATTTCATTCTTCTATGTTGAAGCGTTCGTTTCTACTAACAGTTTCAATTTTTAGGTTTCACTCTGTTTTCTCCTATATTGATAGATGTATTTGGAACTCTAAATCCAACACGGTTTGTGCTAGCTTCTTGAAACTTGACAAAATGAAGCAGTTTCACGTTCTATCTCTATGTGTTCTTTCCTCTTGAAGTAGCCCTATGCAGTGACTGGCGAGAAACACTTTCATGGAAAGGGGTTGCCAAGCTTCCTAAAATTACGAATCTCCAGAAATCTCAGCAAGTATTTTTTCACCCAAACTGGATGATACTTTCACGTAACGATCAGTACACTAAGCCAACTTAGTCCCAAATTTCATTCTTCTATGTTGAAGCGTTCGTTTCTAATAACAGTTTGAATTTTTAGGTTTCACTCTGTTTTCTCCTATATTGATAGATGTATTTGGAACTCGAAATCCAACACGGTTTGTGCTAGCTTCTTGAAACTTGACACAATAAAGGACTTTCAGATTCTATCTCTATGTTTTGTTTCCTCTTGATGTAGCCCTAAGCAGTGACTGGCGAGAAACACTTTCATGGAAAGGGGTTGCCAAGCTTCCTAAAATTACGAATCTCCAGAAATCTCAGCAAGTATTTTTTCACCCAAACTGGATGATACTTTCACGTAACGATCAGTACACTAAGCCAACTTAGTTTCCCAAATTTCATTCTTCTATGTTGAAGCGTTCGTTTCTACTAACAGTTTGAATTTTTAGGTTTCACTCTGTTTTCTCCTATATTGATAGATGTATTTGAAACTCTAAAACCAACACGGTTTGTGCTAGCTTCTTGAAACTTGACACAATAAAGGAGTTTCAGATTCTATCTCTATGTTTTGTTTCCTCTTGATGTAGCCCTAAGCAGTGACTGGCGAGAAACACTTTCATGGAAAGGGTTTCCCAAGCTTCCAAAAATTACGAATCTCCAGAAATCTCAGCAAATATTTTTTCACCCAAACTGGATGATACTTTCAGGTAATGGTCAGTGCACTAAGCCGACTTGGTTCCCCAAATTTCGTTCTTCTATGGTGAAGCGTTCATTTCCAGTAACAGTTTGAATTTTTAGGTTTCACTCTGTTTTCTCCTCTATTGATAAATGTATTTGGAACTCTAAATCCAACACGGTTTGTGCTAGCTTCTTGAAACTTGACAAAATAAAGCAGTTTCACGTTCTATCTCTACGTTTTTTTTTCCTCTTGAAGTAGCCCTAAGCAGTGACTGGCGGAAACACTTTCATGGAAAGGGGTTGCCAAGCTTCCTAAAATTACGAATCTCCAGAAATCTCAGCAAGTATTTTTTCACCCAAACTGGATGATACTTTCAGGTAATGATCAGTACAATAAGCCAACTTGGTTCCCCAAATTTCATTCTTCTATGTTGAAGCGTTCGTTTCTACTAACAGTTTGAATTTTTAGGTTTCACTCTGTTTTCTCCTATATTGATAGATGTATTTGGAACTCTAAATCCAACACGGTTTGTGCTAGCTTCTTGAAACTTGACAAAATAAAGCAGTTTCACGTTCTATCTCTATGTGTTCTTTCCTCTTGAAGTAGCCGTATGCAGTGACTGGCGAGAAACACTTTCATGGAAAGGGGTTGCCAAGCTTCCTAAAATTACGAATCTCCAGAAATCTCAGCAAGTATTTTTTCACCCAAACTGGATGATACTTTCACGTAACGATCAGTACAATAAGCCAACTTAGTTTCCCAAATTTCATTCTTCTATGTTGAAGCGTTCGTTTCTACTAACAGTTTGAATTTTTAGGTTTCACTCTGTTTTCTCCTATATTGATAGATGTATTTGGAACTCTAAATCCAACACGGTTTGTGCTAGCTTCTTGAAACTTGACAAAATAAAGCAGTTTCACGTTCTATCTCTATGTGTTGTTTCCTCTTGAAGTAGCCCTAAGCAGTGACTGGCGAGAAACACTTTCATGGAAAGGGGTTCCCAAGCTTCCAAAAATTACGAATCTCCAGAAATCTCAGCAAATATTTTTTCACCCAAACTGGATGATACTTTCAGGTAATGGTCAGTACACTAAGCTGCCTTGGTTCCCCAAATTTCGTTCTTCTATGGTGAAGCGTTCATTTCCAGTAACAGTTTGAATTTTTAGGTTTCACTCTGTTTTCTCCTATATTGATAAATGTATTTGGAACTCTAAATCCAACACGGTTTGTGCTAGCTTCTTGAAACTTGACAAAATAAAGCAGTTTCACGTTCTATCTCTATGTTTTTTTTCCTCTGGAAGTAGCCCTAAGCAGTGACTGGCGGAAACACTTTCATGGAAAGGGGTTGCCAAGCTTCCTAAAATTACGAATCTCCAGAAATCTCAGCAAGTATTTTTTCACCCAAACTCGATGATACTTTCACGTAATGATCAGTACACTAAGCCAACTTAGTTTCCCAAATTTCATTCTTCTATGTTGAAGCGTTCGTTTCTACTAACAGTTTGAATTTTTAGGTTTCACTCTGTTTTCTCCTATATTGATAGATGTATTTGGAACTCTAAATCCAACACGGTTTGTGCTAGCTTCTTGAAACTTGACAAAATAAAGCAGTTTCACGTTCTATCACTATGTGTTGTTTCCTCTTGATGTAGCCCTAAGCAGTGACTGGCTAGAAACACTTTCATGGAAAGGGGTTCCCAAGCTTCCAAAAATTACGAATCTCCAGAAATCTCAGCAAATATTTTTTCACCCAAACTGGATGATACTTTCAGGTAATGGTCAGTACACTAAGCCGACTTGGTTCCCCAAATTTCGTTCTTCTATGGTGAAGCGTTCATTTCCAGTAACAGTTTGAATTTTTAGGTTTCACTCTGTTTTCTCCTATATTGATAGATGTATTTGGAACTCTAAATCCAACACGGTTTGTGCTAGCTTCTTGAAACTTGACAAAATAAAGCAGTTTCACGTTCTCTCTCTATGTTTTTTTTCCTCTTGAAGTAGCCCTAAGCAGTGACTGGCGGAAACACTTTCATGGAAAGGGGTTGCCAAGCTTCCTAAAATTACGAATCTCCAGAAATCTCAGCAAGTATTTTTTCACCCAAACTGGATGATACTTTCAGGTAATGATCAGTACAATAAGCCAACTTGGTTCCCCAAATTTCATTCTTCTATGTTGAAGCGTTCGTTTCTACTAACAGTTTGAATTTTTAGGTTTCACTCTGTTTTCTCCTATATTGATAGATGTATTTGGAACTCTAAATCCAACACGGTTTGTGCTAGCTTCTTGAAACTTGACAAAATAAAGCAGTTTCACGTTCTATCTCTATGTGTTCTTTCCTCTTGAAGTAGCCCTATGCAGTGACTGGCGAGAAACACTTTCATGGAAAGGGGTTGCCAAGCTTCCTAAAATTACGAATCTCCAGAAATCTCAGCAAGTATTTTTTCACCCAAACTGGATGATACTTTCACGTAACGATCAGTACACTAAGCCAACTTAGTTTCCCAAATTTCATTCTTCTATGTTGAAGCGTTCGTTTCTACTAACAGTTTGAATTTTTAGGTTTCACTCTGTTTTCTCCTATATTGATAGATGTATTTGAAACTCTAAAACCAACACGGTTTGTGCTAGCTTCTTGAAACTTGACACAATAAAGGAGTTTCAGATTCTATCTCTATGTTTTGTTTCCTCTTGATGTAGCCCTAAGCAGTGACTGGCGAGAAACACTTTCATGGAAAGGGGTTCCCAAGCTTCCAAAAATTACGAATCTCCAGAAATCTCAGCAAATATTTTTTCACCCAAACTGGATGATACTTTCAGGTAATGGTCAGTGCACTAAGCCGACTTGGTTCCCCAAATTTCGTTCTTCTATGGTGAAGCGTTCATTTCCAGTAACAGTTTGAATTTTTAGGTTTCACTCTGTTTTCTCCTCTATTGATAAATGTATTTGGAACTCTAAATCCAACACGGTTTGTGCTAGCTTCTTGAAACTTGACAAAATAAAGCAGTTTCACGTTCTATCACTATGTTTTTTTTCCTCTTGAAGTAGCCCTAAGCAGTGACTGGCGAGAAACACTTTCATGGAAAGGGGTTGCCAAGCTTCCTAAAATTACGAATCTCCAGAAATCTCAGCAAGTATTTTTTCAACCAAACTGGATGATACTTTCAGGTAATGATCAGTACAATAAGCCAACTTGGTTCCCCAAATTTCATTCTTCTATGTTGAAGCGTTCCTTTCCTCTAACAGTTTGAATTTTTAGGTTTCACCCTGTTTTCTCCTATATTGATAGATGTATTTGGAACTCTAAATCCAACACGGTTTGTGCTAGCTTCTTGAAACTTGACACAATAAAGGAGTTTCAGATTCTATCTCTATGTTTTGTTTCCTCTTGATGTAGCCCTAAGCAGTGACTGGCGAGAAACACTTTCATGGAAAGGGGTTGCCAAGCTTCCTAAAATTACGAATCTCCAGAAATCTCAGCAAGTATTTTTTCACCCAAACTCGATGATACTTTCACGTAACGATCAGTACACTAAGCCAACTTAGTTTCCCAAATTTCATTCTTCTATGTTGAAGCGTTCGTTTCTACTAACAGTTTGAATTTTTAGGTTTCACTCTGTTTTCTCCTATATTGATAGATGTATTTGGAACTCTAAATCCAACACGGTTTGTGCTAGCTTCTTGAAACTTGACAAAATAAAGCAGTTTCACGTTCTATCTCTATGTGTTGTTTCCTCTTGATGTAGCCCTAAGCAGTGACTGGCTAGAAACACTTTCAAGGAAAGGGGTTCCCAAGCTTCCAAAAATTACGAATCTCCAGAAATCTCAGCAAATATTTTTTCACCCAAACTGGATGATACTTTCAGGTAATGGTCAGTACACTAAGCCGACTTGGTTCCCCAAATTTCGTTCTTCTATGGTGAAGCGTTCATTTCCAGTAACAGTTTGAATTTTTAGGTTTCACTCTGTTTTCTCCTATATTGATAAATGTATTTGGAACTCTAAATCCAACACGGTTTGTGCTAGCTTCTTGAAACTTGACAAAATAAAGCAGTTTCACGTTCTCTCTCTATGTTTTTTTTCCTCTTGAAGTAGCCCTAAGCAGTGACTGGCGGAAACACTTTCATGGAAAGGGGTTGCCAAGCTTCCTAAAATTACGAATCTCCAGAAATCTCAGCAAGTATTTTTTCACCCAAACTGGATGATACTTTCAGGTAATGATCAGTACAATAAGCCAACTTGGTTCCCCAAATTTCATTCTTCTATGTTGAAGCGTTCGTTTCTACTAACAGTTTCAATTTTTAGGTTTCACTCTGTTTTCTCCTATATTGATAGATGTATTTGGAACTCTAAATCCAACACGGTTTGTGCTAGCTTCTTGAAACTTGACAAAATAAAGCAGTTTCACGTTCTATCTCTATGTGTTCTTTCCTCTTGAGTAGCCCTATGCAGTGACTGGCGAGAAACACTTTCATGGAAAGGGGTTGCCAAGCTTCCTAAAATTACGTATCTCCAGAAATCTCAGCAAGTATTTTTTCACCCAAACTGGATGATACTTTCACGTAACGATCAGTACACTAAGCCAACCTAGTTTCCCAAATTTCATTCTTCTATGTTGAAGCGTTCGTTTCTAATAACAGTTTGAATTTTTAGGTTTCACTCTGTTTTCTCCTATATTGATAGATGTATTTGGAACTCTAAATCCAACACGGTTTGTGCTAGCTTCTTGAAACTTGACACAATAAAGGAGTTTCAGATTCTATCTCTATGTTTTGTTTCCTCTTGATGTAGCCCTAAGCAGTGACTGGCGAGAAACACTTTCATGGAAAGGGGTTCCCAAGCTTCCAAAAATTACGAATCTCCAGAAATCTCAGCAAATATTTTTTCACCCAAACTGGATGATACTTTCAGGTAATGATCAGTACACTAAGCCGACTTGGTCCCCCAAATTTCGTTCTTCTATGTTAAAGCGTTCATTTCCAGTAACAGTTTGAATTTTTAGGTTTCACTCTGTTTTCTCCTATATTGATAGATGTATTTGGAACTCTAAATCCAACACGGTTTTTGCTAGCTTCTTGAAACTTGACAAAATAAAGCAGTTTCACGTTCTATATCTATGTGTTGTTTCCTCTTGATGTAGCCCTAAGCAGTGACTGTCGAGAAACACTTTCATGGAAAGGGGTTCCCAAGCTTCCAAAAATTACGAATCTCCAGAAATCTCAGCAAATATTTTTTCACCCAAACTGGATGATACTTTCAGGTAATGGTCAGTACACTAAGCTGACTTGGTTCCCCAAATTTCGTTCTTCTATGGTGAAGCGTTCATTTCCAGTAACAGTTTGAATTTTTAGGTTTCACTCTGTTTTCTCCTATATTGATAAATGTATTTGGAACTCTAAATCCAACACGGTTTGTGCTAGCTTCTTGAAACTTGACAAAATAAAGCAGTTTCACGTTCTCTCTCTATGTTTTTTTTCCTCTTGAAGTAGCCCTAAGCAGTGACTGGCGGAAACACTTTCATGGAAAGGGGTTGCCAAGCTTCCTAAAATTACGAATCTCCAGAAATCTCAGCAAGTATTTTTTCACCCAAACTGGATGATACTTTCAGGTAATGATCAGTACAATAAGCCAACTTGGTTCCCCAAATTTCATTCTTCTATGTTGAAGCGTTCGTTTCTACTAACAGTTTCAATTTTTAGGTTTCACTCTGTTTTCTCCTATATTGATAGATGTATTTGGAACTCTAAATCCAACACGGTTTGTGCTAGCTTCTTGAAACTTGACAAAATAAAGCAGTTTCACGTTCTATCTATATGTGTTCTTTCCTCTTGAAGTAGCCCTATGCAGTGACTGGCGAGAAACACTTTCATGGAAAGGGGTTGCCAAGCTTCCTAAAATTACGTATCTCCAGAAATCTCAGCAAGTATTTTTTCACCCAAACTGGATGATACTTTCACGTAACGATCAGTACACTAAGCCAACTTAGTTTCCCAAATTTCATTCTTCTATGTTGAAGCGTTCGTTTCTAATAACAGTTTGAATTTTTAGGTTTCACTCTGTTTTCTCCTATATTGATAGATGTATTTGGAACTCTAAATCCAACACGGTTTCTGCTAGCTTCTTGAAACTTGACACAATAAAGGAGTTTCAGATTCTATCTCTATGTTTTGTTTCCTCTTGATGTAGCCCTAAGCAGTGACTGGCGAGAAACACTTTCATGGAAAGGGGTTCCCAAGCTTCCAAAAATTACGAATCTCCAGAAATCTCAGCAAATATTTTTTCACCCAAACTGGATGATACTTTCAGGTAATGATCAGTACACTAAGCCGACTTGCTTCCCCAAGTATCGTTCTTCTATGTTGAAGCGTTCATTTCCAGTAACAGTTTGAATTTTTAGGTTTCACTCTGTTTTCTCCTATATTGATAGATGTATTTGGAACTCTAAATCCAACACGGTTTGTGCTAGCTTCTTGAAACTTGACAAAATAAAGGAGTTTCACGTTCTATCTCTATGTTTTGTTTCCTCTTGATGTAGCCCTAAGCAGTGACTGTCGAGAAACACTTTCATGGAAAGGGGTTGCCAAGGTTCCAAAAATTACGAATCTCCAGAAATCTCAGCAAATATTTTTTCACCCAAACTGGATGATACTTTCAGAATATGATCAGAACACTGAGCCGACTTGGTCCCCCAAATTTCGTTCTTCTATGTTAAAGCGTTCACTTCCAGTAACAGTTTGAATTTTTAGGTTTCACTCTGTTTTCTCCTATATTGATACATGTATTTGGAACTCTAAATCCAACACGGTTTGTGCTAGCTTCTTGAAACTTGACAAAATAAAGCAGTTTCACGTTCTATCTCTATGTGTTGTTTCCTCTTGAAGTAGCCCTAAGCAGTGACTGGCGGAAACACTTTCATGGAAAGGGGTTCCCAAGCTTCCTAAAATTACGAATCTCCAGAAATCTCAGCAAGTATTTTTTCACCCAAACTGGATGATACTTTCAGGTAATGATCAGTACAATAAGCCAACTTGGTTCCCCAAATTTCATTCTTCTATGTTGAAGCGTTCGTTTCTACTAACAGTTTCAATTTTTAGGTTTCACTCTGTTTTCTCCTATATTGATAGATGTATTTGGAACTCTAAATCCAACACGGTTTGTGCTAGCTTCTTGAAACTTGACACAATAAAGTAGTTTCAGGTTCTATCTCTATGTTTTGTTTCCTCTTGATGTATCCCTAAGCACTGACTGGCGAGAAACACTTTCATGGAAAGGGGTTCCCAAGCTTCCAAAAATTACGAATCTCCAGAAATCTCAGCAAATATTTTTTCACCCAAACTGGATGATACTTTCAGGTAATGATCAGTACACTAAGCGGACTTGGTTCCCCAAATTTCGTTCTTCTATGTTGAAGCGTTCATTTCCAGTAACAGTTTGAATTTTTAGGTTTCACTCTGTTTTCTCCTATATTGATAGATGTATTTGGAACTCTAAATCCAACACGGTTTGTGCTAGCTTCTTGAAACTTTACACAATAAAGGAGTTTCAGATTCTATCTCTATGTTTTGTTTCCTCTTGATGTAGCCCTAAGGAGTGACTGGCGAGAAACACTTTCATGGAAAGGGGTTGCCAAGCTTCCTAAAATTACGAATCTCCAGAAATCTCAGCAAGTATTTTTTCACCCAAACTGGATGATACTTTCACGTAACGATCAGTACACTAAGCCAACTTAGTTTCCCAAATTTCATTCTTCTATGTTGAAGCGTTCGTTTCTACTAACTGTTTGAATTTTTAGGTTTCACTCTGTTTTCTCTTATATTGATAGATGTATTTGGAACTCTAACTCCAACACGGTTTGTGCTAGCTTCTTGAAACTTGACAAAATAAAGCAGTTTCACGTTCTATCTCTATGTGTTGTTTCCTCTTGATGTAGCCCTAAGCAGTGACTGGCGAGAAACACTTTCATGGAAAGAGGTTCCCAAGCTTCCAAAAATTACGAATCTCCAGAAATCTCAGCAAATATTTTTTCACCCAAACTGGATGATACTTTCAGGTAATGGTCACTACACTAAGCCGACTTGGTTCCCCAAATTTCGTTCTTCTATGGTGAAGCGTTCATTTCCAGTAACAGTTTGAATTTTTAGGTTTCACTCTGTTTTCTCCTATATTGATAAATGTATTTGGAACTCTAAATCCAACACGGTTTGTGCTAGCTTCTTGAAACTTGACACAATAAAGGAGTTTCAGATTCTATCTCTATGTTTTGTTTCCTCTTGATGTAGCCCTAAGCAGTGA
Organism: Spermophilus citellus; assembly: GCF_964194105.1. Lineage (NCBI taxonomy): Eukaryota > Metazoa > Chordata > Mammalia > Rodentia > Sciuridae > Spermophilus > Spermophilus citellus. The sequence goes on along the minus strand of NC_138191.1, from coordinate 32,331,278 downwards.
CTGGCGAGAAACACTTTCATGGAAAGGGGTTGCCAAGCTTCCTAAAATTACGAATCTCCAGAAATCTCAGCAAGTATTTTTTCACCCAAACTGGATGATACTTTCACGTATCGATCAGTACACTATGCCAACTTAGTTTCCCAAATTTCATTCTTCTATGTTGAAGCGTTCGTTTCTACTAACAGTTTGAATTTTTAGGTTTCACTCTGTTTTCTCCTATACTGATAGATGTATTTGAAACTCTAAATCCAACACGGTTTGTGCTAGCTTCTTGAAACTTGACACAATAAAGGAGTTTCAGATTCTATCTCTATGTTTTGTTTCCTCTTGATGTAGCCCTAAGCAGTGACTGTCGAGAAACACTTTCATGGAAAGGGGTTGCCAAGCTTCCAAAAATTACGAATCTCCAGAAATCTCAGCAAATATTTTTTCACCCAAACTCGATGATACTTTCAGGTAATGATCAGTACACTAAGCCGACTTGCTTCCCCAAATTTCGTTCTTCTATGTAGAAGCGTTCATTTCCAGTAAGAGTTTGAATTTTTAGGTTTCACTCTGTTTTCTCCTATATAGATAGATGTATTTGGAACTTTAAATCCAACACGGTTTGTGCTAGCTTCTTGAAACTTGACAAAATAAAGCAGTTTCACGTTCTATCTCTATGTGTTGTTTCCTCTTGAAGTAGCCCTAAGCAGTGACTGGCGGAAACACTTTCATGGAAAGGGGTTGCCAAGCTTCCTAAAATTACGAATCTCCAGAAATCTCAGCAAGTATTTTTTCACCCAAACTGGATGATACTTTCAGGTAATGATCAGTACAATAAGCCAATTTGGTTCCCCAAATTTCATTCTTCTATGTTGAAGCATTCGTTTCTACTAACAGTTTCAATTTTTAGGTTTCACTCTGTTTTCTCCTATATTGATAGATGTATTTGGAACTCTAAATCCAACACGGTTTGTGCTAGCTTCTTGAAACTTGACACAATAAAGTAGTTTCAGGTTCTATCTCTATGTTTTGTTTCCTCTTGATGTATCCCTAAGCACTGACTGGCGAGAAACACTTTCATGGAAAGGGGTTCCCAAGCTTCCAAAAATTACGAATCTCCAGAAATCTCAGCAAATATTTTTTCACCCAAACTGGATGATACTTTCAGGTAATGATCAGTACACTAAGCGGACTTGGTTCCCCAAATTTCGTTCTTCTATGTTGAAGCGTTCATTTCCAGTAACAGTTTGAATTTTTAGGTTTCACTCTGTTTTCTCCTATATTGATAGATGTATTTGGAACTCTAAATCCAACACGGTTTGTGCTAGCTTCTTGAAACTTTACACAATAAAGGAGTTTCAGATTCTATCTCTATGTTTTGTTTCCTCTTGATGTAGCCCTAAGCAGTGACTGGCGAGAAACACTTTCATGGAAAGGGGTTGCCAAGCTTCCTAAAATTACGAATCTCCAGAAATCTCAGCAAGTATTTTTTCACCCAAACTGGATGATACTTTCACGTAACGATCAGTACACTAAGCCAACTTAGTTTCCCAAATTTCATTCTTCTATGTTGAAGCGTTCATTTCTACTAACTGTTTGAATTTTTAGGTTTCACTCTGTTTTCTCCTATATTGATAGATGTATTTGGAACTCTAAATCCAACACGGTTTGTGCTAGCTTCTTGAAACTTGACAAAATAAAGCAGTTTCACGTTCTATCTCTATGTGTTGTTTCCTCTTGATGTAGCCCTAAGCAGTGACTGGCGAGAAACACTTTCATGGAAAGGGGTTCCCAAGCTTCCAAAAATTACGAATCTCCAGAAATCTCAGCAAATATTTTTTCACCCAAACTGGATGATACTTTCAGGTAATGGTCACTACACTAAGCCGACTTGGTTCCCCAAATTTCGTTCTTCTATGGTGAAGCGTTCATTTCCAGTAACAGTTTGAATTTTTAGGTTTCACTCTGTTTTCTCCTATATTGATAGATGTATTTGGAACTCTAAATCCAACACGGTTTTTGCTAGCTTCTTGAAACTTGACAAAATAAAGCAGTTTCACGTTCTATATCTATGTGTTGTTTCCTCTTGATGTAGCCCTAAGCAGTGACTGTCGAGAAACACTTTCATGGAAAGGGGTTCCCAAGCTTCCAAAAATTACGAATCTCCAGAAATCTCAGCAAATATTTTTTCACCCAAACTGGATGATACTTTCAGGTAATGGTCAGTACACTAAGCTGACTTGGTTCCCCAAATTTCGTTCTTCTATGGTGAAGCGTTCATTTCCAGTAACAGTTTGAATTTTTAGGTTTCACTCTGTTTTCTCCTATATTGATAAATGTATTTGGAACTCTAAATCCAACACAGTTTGTGCTAGCTTCTTGAAACTTGACAAAATAAAGCAGTTTCACGTTCTCTCTCTATGTTTTTTTTCCTCTTGAAGTAGCCCTAAGCAGTGACTGGCGGAAACACTTTCATGGAAAGGGGTTGCCAAGCTTCCTAAAATTACGAATCTCCAGAAATCTCAGCAAGTATTTTTTCACCCAAACTGGATGATACTTTCAGGTAATGATCAGTACAATAAGCCAACTTGGTTCCCCAAATTTCATTCTTCTATGTTGAAGCGTTCGTTTCTACTAACAGTTTCAATTTTTAGGTTTCACTCTGTTTTCTCCTATATTGATAGATGTATTTGGAACTCTAAATCCAACACGGTTTGTGCTAGCTTCTTGAAACTTGACAAAATAAAGCAGTTTCACGTTCTATCTCTATGTGTTCTTTCCTCTTGAAGTATCCCTATGCAGTGACTGGCGAGAAACACTTTCATGGAAAGGGGTTGCCAAGCTTCCTAAAATTACGTATCTCCAGAAATCTCAGCAAGTATTTTTTCACCCAAACTGGATGATACTTTCAGATAATGATCAGTACCCTAAGCCGACTTGCTTCCCCAAATTTCGTTCTTCTATGTTGAAGCGTTCATTTCCAGTAACAGTTTGAATTTTTAGGTTTCACTCTGTTTTCTCCTATATTGATAGATGTATTTGGAACTCTAAATCCAACACGGTTTGTGCTAGCTTCTTGAAACTTGACAAAATAAAGCAGTTTCACCTTCTACCTCTATGTTTTTTTTCCTCTTGATGTAGCCCTAAGCAGTGACTGTCGAGAAACACTTTCATGGAAAGGGGTTGCCAAACTTCCAAAAATTACGAATCTCCAGAAATCTCAGCAAATATTTTTTCACCCAAACTGGATGATACTTTCAGGTAATGATCAGTACACTAAGCCGACTTGCTTCCCAAAATTTCGTTCTTCTATGTTGAAGCGTTCATTTCCAGTAACAGTTTGAATTTTTAGGTTTCACTCTGTTTTCTCCTATATACATAGATGTATTTGGAACTCTAAATCCAACACGGTTTGTGCTAGCTTCTTGAAACTTGACAAAATAAAGCAGTTTCACGTTCTATCTCTATGTGTTCTTTCCTCTTGAAGTAGCCCTATGCAGTGACTGGCGAGAAACACTTTCATGGAAAGGTGTTGCCAAGCTTCCTAAAATTACGAATCTCCAGAAATCTCAGCAAGTATTTTTTCACCCAAACTGGATGATACTTTCACGTAACGATCAGTACACTAAGCCAACTTAGTTTCCCAAATTTCATTCTTCTATGTTGAAGCGTTCGTTTCTACTAACAGTTTGAATTTTTAGGTTTCACTCTGTTTTCTCCTATATTGATAGATGTATTTGGAACTCTAAATCCAACATGGTTTGTGCTAGCTTCTTGAAACTTGACAAAACAAAGCAGTTTCACGTTCTATCTCTATGTGTTGTTTCCTCTTGATGTAGCCCTAAGCAGTGACTGTCGAGAAACACTTTCATGGAAAGGGGTTGCCAAGCTTCCAAAAATTACGAATCTCCAGAAATCTCAGCAAATATTTTTTCACCCAAACTGGATGATACTTTCAGAATATGATCAGAACACTAAGCCGACTTGGTTCCCCAAATTTCGTTCTTCTATGTTAAAGCGTTCATTTCCAGTAACAGTTTGAATTTTTAGGTTTCACTCTGTTTTCTCCTATATTGATAGATGTATTTGGAACTCTAAATCCAACACGGTTTGTGCTAGCTTCTTGAAACTTGACAAAATAAAGCAGTTTCACGTTCTATCTCTATGTTTTTTTTTCCTCTTGAAGTAGCCCTAAGCAGTGACTGGCGGAAACACTTTAATGGAAAGGGTTTGCCAAGCTTCCTAAAATTACGAGTCTCCAGAAATCTCAGCAAGTATTTTTTCACCCAAACTAGATGATACTTTCAGGTAATGATCAGTACAATAAGCCAACTTGGTTCCCCAAATTTCATTCTTCTATGTTGAAGCGTTCGTTTCTACTAACAGTTTCAATTTTTAGGTTTCACTCTGTTTTCTCCTATATTGATAGATGTATTTGGAACTCTAAATCCAACACGGTTTGTGATAGCTTCTTGAAACTTGACACAATAAAGTAGTTTCAGGTTCTATCTCTATGTTTTGTTTCCTCTTGATGTATCCCTAAGCAGTGACTGGCGAGAAACACTTTCATGGAAAGGGGTTCCCAAGCTTCCAAAAATTACGAATCTCCAGAAATCTCAGCAAATATTTTTTCACCCAAACTGGATGATACTTTCAGGTAATGATCAGTACACTAAGCCGACTTGGTTCCCCAAATTTCGTTCTTCTATGGTGAAGCGTTCATTTCCAGTAACAGTTTGAATTTTTAGGTTTCACTCTGTTTTCTCCTATATTGATAGATGTATTTGGAACTCTAAATCCAACACGGTTTGTGCTAGCTTCTTGAAACTTGACAAAATAAAGCAGTTTCACGTTCTATCTCTATGTGTTGTTTCCTCTTGATGTAGCCCTAAGCATTGACTGGCGAGAAACACTTTCATGGAAAGGGGTTCCCAAGCTTCCAAAAATTACGAATCTCCAGAAATCTCAGCAAATATTTTTTCACCCAAACTGGATGATACTTTCAGGTAATGGTCAGTACACTAAGCCGACTTGGTTCCCCAAATTTCGTTCTTCTATGGTGAAGCGTTCATTTCCAGTAACGGTTTGAATTTTTAGGTTTCACTCTGTTTTCTCCTATATTGATAAATGTATTTGGAACTCTAAATCCAACACGGTTTGTGCTAGCTTCTTGAAACTTGACAAAATAAAGCAGTTTCACGTTCTATCTCTCTGTTTTTTTTCCTCTTGAAGTAGCCCTAAGCAGTGACTGGCGGAAACACTTTCATGGAAAGGGGTTGCCAAGCTTCCTAAAATTACGAATCTCCAGAAATCTCAGCAAGTATTTTTTCACCCAAACTGGATGATACTTTCAGGTAATGATCAGTACAATAAGCCAACTTGGTTCCCCAAATTTCATTCTTCTATGTTGAAGCGTTCGTTTCTAGTAACAGTTTGAATTTTTAGGTTTCACTCTGTTTTCTCCTATATTGATAGATGTATTTGGAACTCTAAATCCAACACGGTTTGTGCTAGCTTCTTGAAACTTGACAAAATAAAGCAGTTTCACGTTCTATCTCTATGTGTTCTTTCCTCTTGAAGTAGCCCTATGCAGTGACTGGCGAGAAACACTTTCATGGAAAGGGGTTGCCAAGCTTCCTAAAATTACGAATCTCCAGAAATCTCAGCAAGTATTTTTTCACCCAAACTGGATGATACTTTCAGGTAACGATCAGTACACTAAGCCAACTTAGTTTCCCAAATTTCATCCTTCTATGTTGAAGAGTTCGTTTCTACTAACAGTTTGAATTTTTAGGTTTCACTCTGTTTTCTCCTATATTGATAGATGTATTTGGAACTCTAAATCCAACACGGTTTGTGCTAGCTTCTTGAAACTTGACACAATAAAGGAGTTTCAGATTCTATCTCTATGTTTTGTTTCCTCTTGATGTAGCCCTAAGCAGTGACTGGCGAGAAACACTTTCATGGAAAGGGGTTGCCAAGCTTCCTAAAATTACGAATCTTCAGAAATCTCAGCAAGTATTTTTTCACCCAAACTGGATGATACTTTCACGTAACGATCAGTACACTAAGCCAACTTAGTTTCCCAAATTTCATTCTTCTATGTTGAAGCGTTCGTTTCTACTAACAGTTTGAATTTTTAGGTTTCACTCTGTTTTCTCCTATATTGATAGATGTATTTGGAACTCTAAATCCAACATGGTTTGTGCTAGCTTCTTGAAACTTGACAAAATAAAGCAGTTTCACGTTCTATCTCTATGTGTTGTTTCCTCTTGATGTAGCCCTAAGCAGTGACTGGCGAGAAACACTTTCATGGAAAGGGGTTCCCAAGCTTCCAAAAATTACGAATCTCCAGAAATCTCAGCAAATATTTTGTCACCCAATCTGGATGATACTTTCAGGTAACGGTCAGTACACTAAGCCGACTTGTTTCCCCAAATTTCGTTCTTCTATGGTGAAGCGTTCATTTCCAGTAACAGTTTGAATTTTTAGGTTTCACTCTGTTTTCTCCTATATTGATAAATGTATTTGGAACTCTAAATCCAACACGGTTTGTGCTAGCTTCTTGAAACTTGACAAAATAAAGCAGTTTCACGTTCTATCTCTATGTTTTTTTTCCTCTTGAAGTAGCCCTAAGCAGTGACTGGCGGAAACATTTTAATGGAAAGGGTTTGCCAAGCTTCCTAAAATTACGAATCTCCAGAAATCTCAGCAAGTATTTTTTCACCCAAACTAGATGATACTTTCAGGTAATGATCAGTACAATAAGCCAACTTGGTTCCCCAAATTTCATTCTTCTATGTTGAAGCGTTCGTTTCTACTAACAGTTTCAATTTTTAGGTTTCACTCTGTTTTCTCCTATATTGATAGATGTATTTGGAACTCTAAATCCAACACGGTTTGTGCTAGCTTCTTGAAACTTGACAAAATAAAGCAGTTTCACGTTCTATCTCTATGTGTTCTTTCCTCTTGAAGTAGCCCTATGCAGTGACTGGCGAGAAACACTTTCATGGAAAGGGGTTGCCAAGCTTCCTAAAATTACGAATCTCCAGAAATCTCAGCAAGTATTTTTTCACCCAAACTGGATGATACTTTCACGTAACGATCAGTACACTAAGCCAACTTAGTTTCCCAAATTTCATTCTTCTATGTTGAAGCGTTCGTTTCTACTAACAGTTTGAATTTTTAGGTTTCACTCTGTTTTCTCCTATATTGATAGATGTATTTGGAACTCTAAATCCAACACGGTTTGTGCTAGCTTCTTGAAACTTGACACAATAAAGGAGTTTCAGATTCTATCTCTATGTTTTGTTTCCTCTTGATGTAGCCCTAAGCAGTGACTGGCGAGAAACACTTTCATGGAAAGGGGTTGCCAAGCTTCCTAAAATTACGAATCTCCAGAAATCTCAGCAAGTATTTTTTCACCCAAACTGGATGATACTTTCACGTAACGATCAGTACACTAAGCCAACTTAGTTTCCCAAATTTCATTCTTCTATGTTGAAGCGTTCGTTTCTACTAACAGTTTGAATTTTTAGGTTTCACTCTGTTTTCTCCTATATTGATAGATGTATTTGAAACTCTAAATCCAACACGGTTTGTGCTAGCTTCTTGAAACTTGACAAAATAAAGCAGTTTCACGTTCTATCTCTATGTGTTGTTTCCTCTTGATGTAGCCCTAAGCATTGACTGGCGAGAAACACTTTCATGGAAAGGGGTTCCCAAGCTTCCAAAAATTACGAATCTCCAGAAATCTCAGCAAATATTTTTTCACCCAAACTGGATGATACTTTCAGGTAATGGTCAGTACACTAAGCCGACTTGGTTCCCCAAATTTCGTTCTTCTATGGTGAAGCGTTCATTTCCAGTAACGGTTTGAATTTTTAGGTTTCACTCTGTTTTCTCCTATATTGATAAATGTATTTGGAACTCTAAATCCAACACGGTTTGTGCTAGCTTCTTGAAACTTGACAAAATAAAGCAGTTTCACGTTCTATCTCTCTGTTTTTTTTCCTCTTGAAGTAGCCCTAAGCAGTGACTGGCGGAAACACTTTCATGGAAAGGGGTTGCCAAGCTTCCTAAAATTACGAATCTCCAGAAATCTCAGCAAGTATTTTTTCACCCAAACTGGATGATACTTTCAGGTAATGATCAGTACAATAAGCCAACTTGGTTCCCCAAATTTCATTCTTCTATGTTGAAGCGTTCGTTTCTACTAACAGTTTGAATTTTTAGGTTTCACTCTGTTTTCTCCTATATTGATAGATGTATTTGGAACTCTAAATCCAACACGGTTTGTGCTAGCTTCTTGAAACTTGACAAAATAAAGCAGTTTCACGTTCTATCTCTATGTGTTCTTTCCTCTTGAAGTAGCCCTATGCAGTGACTGGCGAGAAACACTTTCATGGAAAGGGGTTGCCAAGCTTCCTAAAATTACGAATCTCCAGAAATCTCAGCAAGTATTTTTTCACCCAAACTGGATGATACTTTCACGTAACGATCAGTACACTAAGCCAACTTAGTTTCCCAAATTTCATTCTTCTATGTTGAAGAGTTCGTTTCTACTAACAGTTTGAATTTTTAGGTTTCACTCTGTTTTCTCCTATATTGATAGATGTATTTGGAACTCTAAATCCAACACGGTTTGTGCTATCTTCTTGAAACTTGACACAATAAAGGAGTTTCAGATTCTATCTCTATGTTTTGTTTCCTCTTGATGTAGCCCTAAGCAGTGACTGGCGAGAAACACTTTCATGGAAAGGGGTTGCCAAGCTTCCTAAAATTACGAATCTCCAGAAATCTCAGCAAGTATTTTTTCACCCAAACTGGATGATACTTTCACGTAACAATCAGTACACTAAGCCAACTTAGTTTCCCAAATTTCATTCTTCTATGTTGAAGCGTTCGTTTCTACTAACAGTTTGAATTTTTAGGTTTCACTCTGTTTTCTCCTATATTGATAGATGTATTTGGAACTCTAAATCCAACACGGTTTGTGCTAGCTTCTTGAAACTTGACACAATAAAGGAGTTTCAGATTCTATCTCTATGTTTTGTTTCCTCTTGATGTAGCCCTAAGCAGTGACTGGCGAGAAACACTTTCATGGAAAGGGGTTGCCAAGCTTCCTAAAATTACGAATCTCCAGAAATCTCAGCAAGTATTTTTTCACCCAAACTGGATGATACTTTCACGTAACAATCAGTACACTAAGCCAACTTAGTTTCCCAAATTTCATTCTTCTATGTTGAAGCGTTCGTTTCTACCAACAGTTTGAATTTTTAGGTTTCACTCTGTTTTCTCCTATATTGATAGATGTATTTGGAACTCTAAATCCAACACGGTTTGTGCTAGCTTCTTGAAACTTGACAAAATAAAGCAGTTTCACGTTCTATCTCTATTTTTTTTTCCTATTGAAGTAGCCCTAAGCAGTGACTGGCGGAAACACTTTCATGGAAAGGGGTTGCCAAGCTTCCTAAAATTACGAATCTTCAGAAATCTCAGCAAGTATTTTTTCACCCAAACTGGATGATACTTTCAGGTAATGATCAGTACACTAAGCCGAGTTGGTTCCCCAAATTTCGTTCTTCTATGTTGAAGCGTTCATTTCCAGTAACAGTTTGAATTTTTAGGTTTCACTCTGTTTTCTCCTATATTGATAGATGTATTTGGAACTCTAAATCCAACACGGTTTGTGCTAGCTTCTTGAAACTTGACAAAATAAAGCAGTTTCACGTTCTATCTCTATGTGTTGTTTCCTCTTGATGTAGCCCTAAGCAGTGACTGGCGAGAAACACTTTCATGGAAAGGGGTTGCCAAGCTTCCTAAAATTACGAATCTCCAGAAATCTCAGCAAGTATTTTTTCACCCAAACTGGATGATACTTTCACGTAACAATCAGTACACTAAGCCAACTTAGTTTCCCAAATTTCATTCTTCTATGTTGAAGCGTTCGTTTCTACCAACAGTTTGAATTTTTAGGTTTCACTCTGTTTTCTCCTATATTGATAGATGTATTTGGAACTCTAAATCCAACACGGTTTGTGCTAGCTTCTTGAAACTTGACAAAATAAAGCAGTTTCACGTTCTATCTCTATTTTTTTTTCCTATTGAAGTAGCCCTAAGCAGTGACTGGCGGAAACACTTTCATGGAAAGGGGTTGCCAAGCTTCCTAAAATTACGAATCTTCAGAAATCTCAGCAAGTATTTTTTCACCCAAACTGGATGATACTTTCAGGTAATGATCAGTACACTAAGCCGAGTTGGTTCCCCAAATTTCGTTCTTCTATGTTGAAGCGTTCATTTCCAGTAACAGTTTGAATTTTTAGGTTTCACTCTGTTTTCTCCTATATTGATAGATGTATTTGGAACTCTAAATCCAACACGGTTTGTGCTAGCTTCTTGAAACTTGACAAAATAAAGCAGTTTCACGTTCTATCTCTATGTGTTGTTTCCTCTTGATGTAGCCCTAAGAAGTGACTGGCGAGAAACACTTTCATGGAAAGGGGTTGCCAAGCTTCCAAAAATTAGGAATCTCCAGAAATCTCAGCAAATATTTTTTCACCCAAACTGGATGATACTTTCAGGTAATGGTCAGTACACTAAGCCGACTTGGTTCCCCAAATTTCGTTCTTCTATGGTGAAGCGTTCATTTCCAGTAACAGTTTGAATTTTTAGGTTTCACTCTGTTTTCTCCTATATTGATAAATGTATTTGGAACTCTAAATCCAACACGGTTTGTGCTAGCTTCTTGAAACTTGACAAAATAAAGCAGTTTCATGTTCTATCTCTATGTTTTTTTTCCTCTTGAAGTAGCCCTAAGCAGTGACTGGCGGAAACACTTTCATGGATAGGGGTTGCCAAGCTTCCTAAAATTACGAATCTCCAGAAATCTCAGCAAGTATTTTTTCACCCAAACTGGATGATACTTTCAGGTAATGATCAGTACAATAAGCCAACTTGGTTCCCCAAATTTCATTCTTCTATGTTGAAGCGTTCGTTTCTACTAACAGTTTGAATTTTTAGGTTTCACTCTGTTTTCTCCTATATTGATAGATGTATTTGGAACTCTAAATCCAACACGGTTTGTGCTAGCTTCTTGAAACTTGACACAATAAAGCAGTTTCACGTTCTATCTCTATGTGTTGTTTCCTCTTGATGTAGCCCTAAGCAGTGACTGGCGAGAAACACTTTCATGGAAAGGGGTTCCCAAGCTTCCTAAAATTACGAATCTCCAGAAATCTCAGCAAGTATTTTTTCACCCAAACTGGTGATACTTTCACGTAACGATCAGTGCACTAAGCCAACTTAGTTTCCCAAATTTCATTCTTCTATGTTGAAGCGTTCGTTTCTACTAACAGTTTGAAATTTTAGGTTTCACTCTGTTTTCTCCTATATTGATAGATGTATTTGGAACTCTAAATCCAACACGGTTTGTGCTAGCTTCTTGAAACTTGACAAAATAAAGCAGTTTCACGTTCTATCTCTATGTGTTGTTTCCTCTTGATGTAGCCCTAAGCAGTGACTGTCGAGAAACACTTTCATGGATAGGGGTTCCCAAGCTTCCAAAAATTACGAATCTCCAGAAATCTCAGCAAATATTTTTTCACCCAAACTGGATGATACTTTCAGGTAATGATCAGTACAATAAGCCAATTTGGTTCCCCAAATTTCATTCTTCTATGTTGAAGCGTTCGTTTCTACTAACAGTTTCAATTTTTAGGTTTCACTCTGTTTTCTCCTATATTGATAGATGTATTTGGAACTCTAAATCCAACACGGTTTGTGCTAGCTTCTTGAAACTTGACACAATAAAGTAGTTTCAGGTTCTATCTCTATGTTTTGTTTCCTCTTGATGTATCCCTAAGCACTGACTGGCGAGAAACACTTTCATGGAAAGGGGTTCCCAAGCTTCCAAAAATTACGAATCTCCAGAAATCTCAGCAAATATTTTTTCACCCAAACTGGATGATACTTTCAGGTAATGATCAGTACACTAAGCCGACTTGGTTCCCCAAATTTCGTTCTTCTATGTTGAAGCGTTCATTTCCAGTAACAGTTTGAATTTTTAGGTTCCACTCTGTTTTCTCCTATATTGATAGATGTATTTGGAACCCTAAATCCAACACGGTTTGTGCTAGCTTCTTGAAACATGACAAAATAAAGCAGTTTCACGTTCTACCTCTATGTTTTGTTTCCTCTTGATGTAGCCCTAAGCAGTGACTGCCGAGAAACACTTTCATGGAAAGGGGTTGCCAAGCTTCCAAAAATTACGAATCTCCAGAAATCTTAGCAAATATTTTTTCACCCAAACTGGATGATACTTTCAGGTAATGATTAGTACACTAAGCCGACTTGCTTCCCCAAATTTCGTTCTTCTATGTAGAAGCGTTCATTTCCAGTAAGAGTTTGAATTTTTAGGTTTCACTCTGTTTTCTCCTATATAGATAGATGTATTTGGAACTTTAAATCCAACACGGTTTGTGCTAGCTTCTTGAAACTTGACAAAATAAAGCAGTTTCACGTTCTATCTCTATGTTTTGTTTCCTCTTGAAGTAGCCCTAAGCAGTGACTGGCGGAAACACTTTCATGGAAAGGGGTTGCCAAGCTTCCTAAAATTACGAATCTCCAGAAATCTCAGCAAGTATTTTTCACCCAAACTGGATGATACTTTCAGGTAATGATCAGTAGAATAAGCCAATTTGGTTCCCCAAATTTCATTCTTCTATGTTGAAGCGTTCGTTTCTACTAACAGTTTCAATTTTTAGGTTTCACTCTGTTTTCTCCTATATTGATAGATGTATTTGGAACTCTAAATCCAACACGGTTTGTGCTAGCTTCTTGAAACTTGACACAATAAAGTAGTTTCAGGTTCTATCTCTATGTGTTGTTTCCTCTTGATGTAGCCCTAAGCAGTGACTGTCGAGAAACACTTTCATGGATAGGGGTTCCCAAGCTTCCAAAAATTACGAATCTCCAGAAATCTCAGCAAATATTTTTTCACCCAAACTGGATGATACTTTCAGGTAATGGTCAGTACACTAAGCCGACTTGGTTCCCCAAATTTCGTTCTTCTATGGTGAAGCGTTCATTTCCAGTAACAGTTTGAATTTTTAGGTTTCACTCTGTTTTCTCCTATATTGATAAATGTATTTGGAACTCTAAATCCAACACGGTTTGTGCTAGCTTCTTGAAACTTGACAAAATAAAGCAGTTTCACGTTCTATCTCTATGTTTTTTTTCCTCTTGAAGTAGCCCTAAGCAGTGACTGGCGGAAACACTTTCATGGAAAGGGGTTGCCAAGCTTCCTAAAATTACGAATCTCCAGAAATCTCAGCAAGTATTTTTTCACCCAAACTGGATGATACTTTCAGGTAATGATCAGTACAATAAGCCAACTTGGTTCCCCAAATTTCATTCTTCTATGTTGAAGCGTTCGTTTCTACTAACAGTTTCAATTTTTAGGTTTCACTCTGTTTTCTCCTATATTGATAGATGTATTTGGAACTCTAAATCCAACACGGTTTGTGCTAGCTTCTTGAAACTTGACAAAATAAAGCAGTTTCACGTTCTATCTCTATGTGTTCTTTCCTCTTGAAGTAGCCCTATGCAGTGACTGGCGAGAAACACTTTCATGGAAAGGGGTTGCCAAGCTTCCTAAAATTACGAATCTCCAGAAATCTCAGCAAGTATTTTTTCACCCAAACTGGATGATACTTTCACGTAACGATCAGTACACTAAGCCAACTTAGTTTCCCAAATTTCATTCTTCTATGTTGAAGCGTTCGTTTCTACTAACAGTTTGAATTTTTAGGTTTCACTCTGTTTTCTCCTATATTGATAGATGTATTTGGAACTCTAAATCCAACACGGTTTGTGCTAGCTTCTTGAAACTTGACACAATAAAGGAGTTTCAGATTCTATCTCTATGTTTTGTTTCCTCTTGATGTAGCCCTAAGCAGTGACTGGCGAGAAACACTTTCATGGAAAGGGGTTGCCAAGCTTCCTAAAATTACGAATCTCCAGAAATCTCAGCAAGTATTTTTTCACCCAAACTGGATGATACTTTCACGTAACGATCAGTACACTAAGCCAACTTAGTTTCCCAAATTTCATTCTTCTATGTTGAAGCGTTCGTTTCTACTAACAGTTTGAATTTTTAGGTTTCACTCTGTTTTCTCCTATATTGATAGATGTATTTGAAACTCTAAATCCAACACGGTTTGTGCTAGCTTCTTGAAACTTGACACAATAAAGGAGTTTCAGATTCTATCGCTATGTTTTGTTTCCTCTTGATGTAGCCCTAAGCAGTGACTGGCGAGAAACACTTTCATGGAAAGGGGTTGCCAAGCTTCCTAAAATTACGAATCTCCAGAAATCTCAGCAAGTATTTTTTCACCCAAACTGGATGATACTTTCACGTAACGATCAGTACACTAAGCCAACTTAGTTTCCCAAATTTCATTCTTCTATGTTGAAGCGTTCGTTTCTACTAACAGTTTGAATTTTTAGGTTTCACTCTGTTTTCTCCTATATTGATAGATGTATTTGAAACTCTAAATCCAACATGGTTTGTGCTAGCTTCTTGAAACTTGACACAATAAAGGAGTTTCAGATTCTATCTCTATGTTTTGTTTCCTCTTGATGTAGCCCTAAGCAGTGACTGGCGAGAAACACTTTCATGGAAAGGGGTTCCCAAGCTTCCAAAAATTACGAATCTCCAGAAATCTCAGCAAATATTTTTTCACCCAAACTGGATGATACTTTCAGGTAATGGTCAGTACACTAAGCCGACTTGGTTCCCCAAATTTCGTTCTTCTATGGTGAAGCGTTCATTTCCAGTAACAGTTTGAATTTTTAGGTTTCACTCTGTTTTCTCCTATATTGATAAATGTATTTGGAACTCTAAATCCAACACGGTTTGTGCTAGCTTCTTGAAACTTGACAAAATAAAGCAGTTTCACGTTCTATCTCTATGTTTTTTTTTCCTCTTGAAGTAGCCCTAAGCAGTGACTGGCGGAAACACTTTCATGGAAAGGGGTTGCCAAGCTTCCTAAAATTACGAATCTCCAGAAATCTCAGCAAGTATTTTTTCACCCAAACTGGATGATACTTTCAGGTAATGATCAGTACAATAAGCCAACTTGGTTCCCCAAATTTCATTCTTCTATGTTGAAGCCTTCGTTTCTACTAACAGTTTCAATTTTTAGGTTTCACTCTGTTTTCTCCTATATTGATAGATGTATTTGGAACTCTAAATCCAACACGGTTTGTGCTAGCTTCTTGAAACTTGACAAAATAAAGCAGTTTCACGTTCTATCTCTATGTGTTCTTTCCTCTTGAAGTAGCCCTATGCAGTGACTGGCGAGAAACACTTTCATGGAAAGGGGTTGCCAAGCTTCCTAAATTACGAATCTCCAGAAATCTCAGCAAGTATTTTTTCACCCAAACTGGATGATACTTTCACGTAACGATCAATAAACTAAGCCAACTTAGTTTCCCAAATTTCATTCTTCTATGTTGAAGCGTTCGTTTCTACTAACAGTTTGAATTTTTAGGTTTCACTCTGTTTTCTCCTATATTGATAGATGTATTTGGAACTCTAAATCCAACACGGTTTGTGCTAGCTTCTTGAAACTTGACACAATAAAGGAGTTTCAGATTCTATCTCTATGTTTTGTTTCCTCTTGATGTATCCCTAAGCAGTGACTGTCGAGAAACACTTTCATGGAAAGGGGTTGCCAAGCTTCCAAAAATTACGAATCTCCAGAAATCTCAGCAAGTATTTTTTCACCCAAACTGGATGATACTTTCACGTATCGATCAGTACACTAAGCCAACTTAGATTCCCAAATTTCATTCTTCTATGTTGAAGCGTTCGTTTCTACTAACAGTTTGAATTTTTAGGTTTCACTCTGTTTTCTCCTATACTGATAGATGTATTTGAAACTCTAAATCCAACACGGTTTGTGCTAGCTTCTTGAAACTTGACACAATAAAGGAGTTTCAGATTCTATCTCTATGTTTTGTTTCCTCTTGATGTAGCCCTATGCAGTGACTGGCGAGAAACACTTTCATGGAAAGGGGTTCCCAAGCTTCCAAAAATTACGAATCTCCAGAAATCTCAGCAAATATTTTTTCACCCAAACTGGATGATACTTTCAGGTAATGGTCAGTACACTAAGCCGACTTGGTTCCCCAAATTTCGTTCTTCTATGGTGAAGCGTTCATTTCCAGTAACAGTTTGAATTTTTAGGTTTCACTCTGTTTTCTCCTATATTGATAAATGTATTTGGAACTCTAAATCCAACACGGTTTGTGCTAGCTTCTTGAAACTTGACAAAATAAAGCAGTTTCACGTTCTATCTCTATGTTTTTTTTCCTCTTGAAGTAGCCCTAAGCAGTGACTGGCGGAAACACTTTCATGGAAAGGGGTTGCCAAGCTTCCTAAAATTACGAATCTCCAGAAATCTCAGCAAGTATTTTTTCACCCAAACTGGATGATACTTTCAGGTAATGATCAGTACAATAAGCCAACTTGGTTCCCCAAATTTCATTCTTCTATGTTGAAGCCTTCGTTTCTACTAACAGTTTCAATTTTTAGGTTTCACTCTGTTTTCTCCTATATTGATAGATGTATTTGGAACTCTAAATCCAACACGGTTTGTGCTAGCTTCTTGAAACTTGACAAAATAAAGCAGTTTCACGTTCTATCTCTATGTGTTCTTTCCTCTTGAAGTAGCCCTATGCAGTGACTGGCGAGAAACACTTTCATGGAAAGGGGTTGCCAAGCTTCCTAAATTACGAATCTCCAGAAATCTCAGCAAGTATTTTTTCACCCAAACTGGATGATACTTTCACGTAACGATCAATAAACTAAGCCAACTTAGTTTCCCAAATTTCATTCTTCTATGTTGAAGCGTTCGTTTCTACTAACAGTTTGAATTTTTAGGTTTCACTCTGTTTTCTCCTATATTGATAGATGTATTTGGAACTCTAAATCCAACACGGTTTGTGCTAGCTTCTTGAAACTTGACACAATAAAGGAGTTTCAGATTCTATCTCTATGTTTTGTTTCCTCTTGATGTATCCCTAAGCAGTGACTGTCGAGAAACACTTTCATGGAAAGGGGTTGCCAAGCTTCCAAAAATTACGAATCTCCAGAAATCTCAGCAAGTATTTTTTCACCCAAACTGGATGATACTTTCACGTATCGATCAGTACACTAAGCCAACTTAGTTTCCCAAATTTCATTCTTCTATGTTGAAGCGTTCGTTTCTACTAACAGTTTGAATTTTTAGGTTTCACTCTGTTTTCTCCTATACTGATAGATGTATTTGAAACTCTAAATCCAACACGGTTTGTGCTAGCTTCTTGAAACTTGACACAATAAAGGAGTTTCAGATTCTATCTCTATGTTTTGTTTCCTCTTGATGTAGCCCTATGCAGTGACTGGCGAGAAACACTTTCATGGGAAGGGGTTCGCAAGCTTCCAAAAATTACGAATCTCCAGAAATCTCAGCAAATATTTTTTCACCCAAACTGGATGATACTTTCAGGTAATGATCAGTACACTAAGCCGACTTGGTTCCCCAAGTTTCGTTCTTCTATGTTGAAGCGTTCATTTCCAGTAACAGTTTGAATTTTTAGGTTTCACTCTGTTTTCTCCTATATTGATAGATGTATTTGGAACTCTAAATCCAACACGGTTTTTGCTAGCTTCTTGAAACTTGACAAAATAAAGCAGTTTCACATTCTATCTCTATGTGTTGTTTCCTCTTGAAGTAGCCCTAAGCAGTGACTGGCGGAAACACTTTCATGGAAAGGGGTTGCCAAGCTTCCTAAAATTACGAATCTCCAGAAATCTCAGCAAGTATTTTTTCACCCAAACTGGATGATACTTTCAGGTAATGATCAGTACACTAAGCCGAGTTGGTTCCCCAAATTTCGTTCTTCTATGTTGAAGCGTTCATTTCCAGTAACAGTTTGAATTTTTAGGTTTCACTCTGTTTTCTCCTATATTGATAGATGTATTTGGAACTCTAAATCCAACACGGTTTGTGCTAGCTTCTTGAAACTTGACAAAATAAAGCAGTTTCACGTTCTACCTCTATGTTTTGTTTCCTCTTGATGTAGCCCTAAGCAGTGACTGCCGAGAAACACTTTCATGGAAAGGGGTTGCCAAGCTTCCAAAAATTACGAATCTCCAGAAATCTCAGCAAATATTTTTTCACCCAAACTGGATGATACTTTCAGGTAATGATCAGTACAATAAGCCAACTTGGTTCCCCAAATTTCATTCTTCTATGTTGAAGCGTTCGTTTCTACTAACAGTTTCAATTTTTAGGTTTCACTCTGTTTTCTCCTATATTGATAGATGTATTTGGAACTCTAAATCCAACACGGTTTGTGCTAGCTTCTTGAAACTTGACACAATAAAGTAGTTTCAGGTTCTATCTCTATGTTTTGTTTCCTCTTGATGTATCCCTAAGCACTGACTGGCGAGAAACACTTTCATGGAAAGGGGTTCCCAAGCTTCCAAAAATTACGAATCTCCAGAAATCTCAGCAAATATTTTTTCACCCAAACTGGATGATACTTTCAGGTAATGATCAGTACACTAAGCCGACTTGGTTCCCCAAATTTCGTTCTTCTATGTTGAAGCGTTCATTTCCAGTAACAGTTTGAATTTTTAGGTTTCACTCTGTTTTCTCCTATATTGATAGATGTATTTGGAACTCTAAATCCAACACGGTTTGTGCTAGCTTCTTGAAACTTGACAAAATAAAGCAGTTTCACTTTCTACCTCTATGTTTTGTTTCCTCTTGATGTATCCCTAAGCACTGACTGGCGAGAAACACTTTCATGGAAAGGGGTTGCCAAGCTTCCTAAAATTACGAATCTCCAGAAATCTCAGCAAGTATTTTTTCACCCAAACTGGATGATACTTTCACGTATCGATCAGTACACTAAGCCAACTTAGTTTTTCAAATTTCATTCTTCTATGTTGAAGCGTTCGTTTCTACTAACAGTTTGAATTTTTAGGTTTCACTCTGTTTTCTCCTATACTGATAGATGTATTTGAAACTCTAAATCCAACACGGTTTGTGCTAGCTTCTTGAAACTTGACACAATAAAGGAGTTTCAGATTCTATCTCTATGTTTTGTTTCCTCTTGATGTAGCCCTAAGCAGTGACTGGCGAGAAACACTTTCATGGAAAGGGGTTCCCAAGCTTCCAAAAATTACGAATCTCCAGAAATCTCAGCAAATATTTTTTCACCCAAACTGGATGATACTTTCAGGTAATGATCAGTACACTAAGCCGACTTGGTTCCCCAAGTTTCGTTCTTCTATGTTGAAGCGTTCATTTCCAGTAACAGTTTGAATTTTTAGGTTTCACTCTGTTTTCTCCTATATTGATAGATGTATTTGGAACTCTAAGTCCAACACGGTTTTTGCTAGCTTCTTGAAACTTGACAAAATAAAGCAGTTTCACGTTCTATCTCTATGTTTTGTTTCCTCTTGATGTAGCCCTAAGCAGTGACTGTCGAGAAACACTTTCATGGAAAGGGGTTGCCAAGGTTCCAAAAATTACGAATCTCCAGAAATCTCAGCAAATATTTTTTCACCCAAACTGGATGATACTTTCAGAATATGATCAGAACACTGAGCCGACTTGGTTCCCCAAATTTCGTTCTTCTATGTTAAAGCGTTCATTTCCAGTAACAGTTTGAATTTTTAGGTTTCACTCTGTTTTCTCCTATATTGATAGATGTATTTGGAACTCTAAATCCAATACGGTTTGTGCTAGCTTCTTGAAACTTGACAAAATAAAGCAGTTTCACGTTCTATCTCTATGTCTTGTTTCCTCTTGAAGTAGCCCTAAGCAGTGACTGGCGGAAACACTTTCATGGAAAGGGGTTGCCAAGCTTCCTAAAATTACGAATCTCCAGAAATCTCAGCAAGTATTTTTTCACCCAAACTGGATGATACTTTCAGGTAATGATCAGTAAAATAAGCCAATTTGGTTCCCCAAATTTCATTCTTCTATGTTGAAGCGTTCGTTTCTACTAACAGTTTCAATTTTTAGGTTTCACTCTGTTTTCTCCTATATTGATAGATGTATTTGGAACTCTAAATCCAACACGGTTTGTGCTAGCTTCTTGAAACTTGACACAATAAAGTAGTTTCAGGTTCTATCTCTATGTTTTGTTTCCTCTTGATGTATCCCTAAGCACTGACTGGCGAGAAACACTTTCATGGAAAGGGGTTCCCAAGCTTCCAAAAATTACGAATCTCCAGAAATCTCAGCAAATATTTTTTCACCCAAACTGGATGATACTTTCAGGTAATGATCAGTACACTAAGCCGACTTGGTTCCCCAAATTTCGTTCTTCTATGTTGAAGCGTTCATTTCCAGTAACAGTTTGAATTTTTAGGTTCCACTCTGTTTTCTCCTATATTGATAGATGTATTTGGAACTCTAAATCCAACACGGTTTGTGCTAGCTTCTTGAAACATGACAAAATAAAGCAGTTTCACGTTCTAACTCTATGTTTTGTTTCCTCTTGATGTAGCCCTAAGCAGTGACTGCCGAGAAACACTTTCATGGAAAGGGGTTGCCAAGCTTCCAAAAATTACGAATCTCCAAAATCTTAGCAAATATTTTTTCACCCAAACTGGATGATACTTTCAGGTAATGATCAGTACACTAAGCCGACTTGCTTCCCCAAATTTCGTTCTTCTATGTAGAAGCGTTCATTTCCAGTAAGAGTTTGAATTTTTAGGTTTCACTCTGTTTTCTCCTATATAGATAGATGTATTTGGAACTTTAAATCCAACACGGTTTGTGCTAGCTTCTTGAAACTTGACAAAATAAAGCAGTTTCACGTTCTATCTCTATGTGTTGTTTCCTCTTGAAGTAGCCCTAAGCAGTGACTGGCGGAAACACTTTCATGGAAAGGGGTTGCCAAGCTTCCTAAAATTACGAATCTCCAGAAATCTCAGCAAGTATTTTTCACCCAAACTGGATGATACTTTCAGGTAATGATCAGTACAATAAGCCATTTTGGTTCCCCAAATTTCATTCTTCTATGTTGAAGCGTTCGTTTCTACTAACAGTTTCAATTTTTAGGTTTCACTCTGTTTTCTCCTATATTGATAGATGTATTTGGAACTCTAAATCCAACACGGTTTGTGCTAGCTTCTTGAAACTTGACACAATAAAGTAGTTTCAGGTTCTATCTCTATGTTTTGTTTCCTCTTGATGTATCCCTAAGCAGTGACTGGCGAGAAACACTTTCATGGAAAGGGGTTCCCAAGCTTCCAAAAATTACGAATCTCCAGAAATCTCAGCAAATATTTTTTCACCCAAACTGGATGATACTTTCAGGTAATGATCAGTACACTAAGCCGACTTGCTTCCCCAAATTTCGTTCTTCTATGTTGAAGCGTTCATTTCCAGTAACAGTTTGAATTTTTAGGTTTCACTCTGTTTTCTCCTATATACATAGATGTATTTGGAACTCTAAATCCAACACGTTTTGTGCTAGCTTCTTGAAACTTGACAAAATAAAGCAGTTTCACGTTCTATCTCTATGTTTTGTTTCCTCTTGAAGTAGCCCTATGCAGTGACTGGCGAGAAACACTTTCATGGAAAGAGGTTGCCAAGCTTCCTAAAATTACGAATCTCCAGAAATCTCAGCAAGTATTTTTTCACCCAAACTGGATGATACTTTCACGTAACGATCAGTACACTAAGCCAACTTAGTTACCCAAATTTCATTCTTCTATGTTGAAGCGTTCGTTTCTACTAACAGTTTGAATTTTTAGGTTTCACTCTGTTTTCTCCTATATTGATAGATGTATTTGGAACTCTAAATCCAACACGGTTTGTGCTAGCTTCTTGAAACTTGACACAATAAAGGAGTTTCAGATTCTATCTCTATGTTTTGTTTCCTCTTGATGTAGCCCTAAGCAGTGACTGGCGAGAAACACTTTCATGGAAAGGGGTTCCCAAGCTTCCAAAAATTACGAATCTCCAGAAATCTCAGCAAATATTTTTTCACCCAAACTGGATGATACTTTCAGGTAATGATCAGTACACTAAGCCGACTTGGTTCCCCAAGTTTCTTTCTTCTATGTTGAAGCGTTCATTTCCAGTAACAGTTTGAATTTTTAGGTTTCACTCTGTTTTCTCCTATATTGATAGATGTATTTGGAACTCTAAATCCAACACGGTTTGTGCTAGCTTCTTGAAACTTGACAAAATAAAGCAGTTTCACGTTCTATCTCTATGTTTTGTTTCCTCTTGATGTATCCCTAAGCAGTGACTGTCGAGAAACACTTTCATGGAAAGGGGTTGCCAAGCTTCCAAAAATTACGAATCTCCAGAAATCTCAGCAAATATTTTTTCACCCAAACTGGATGATACTTTCAGAATATGATCAGAACACTAAGCCGACTTGGTTCCCCAAATTTCGTTCTTCTATGTTAAAGCGTTCATTTCCAGTAACAGTTTGAATTTTTAGGTTTCACTCTGTTTTCTCCTATATTGATAGATGTATTTGGAACTCTAAATCCAACACGGTTTTTGCTAGCTTCTTGAAACTTGACAAAATAAAGCAGTTTCACGTTCTATCTCTATGTGTTGTTTCCTCTTGAAATAGCCCTAAGCAGTGACTGGCGGAAACACTTTCATGGAAAGGGGTTGCCAAGCTTCCTAAAATTACGAATCTCCAGAAATCTCAGCAAGTATTTTTTCACCCAAACTGGATGATACTTTCAGGTAATGATCAGTACAATAAGCCAACTTGGTTCCCCAAATTTCATTCTTCTATGTTGAAGCGTTCGTTTCTACTAACAGTTTCAATTTTTAGGTTTCACTCTGTTTTTTCCTATATTGATAGATGTATTTGGAACTCTAAATCCAACACGGTTTGTGCTAGCTTCTTGAAACTTGACACAATAAAGTAGTTTCAGGTTCTATCTCTATGTGTTCTTTCCTCTTGAAGTAGCCCTGTGCAGTGACTGGCGAGAAACACTTTCATGGAAAGGGGTTGCCAAGCTTCCTAAAATTGAGAATCTCCAGAAATCTCAGCAAATATTTTTTCACCCAAACTGGATGATACTTTCAGGTAATCATCAGTACACTAAGCCGACTTGGTTCCCCAAATTTCGTTCTTCTATGTTGAAGCGTTCATTTCCAGTAACAGTTTGAATTTTTAGGTTTCACTCTGTTTTCTCCTATATTGATAGATGTATTTGGAACTCTAAATCCAACACGGTTTGTGCTAGCTTCTTGAAACTTGACAAAATAAAGCAGTTTCACGTTCTATCTCTATGTTTTGTTTTCTCTTGAAGTAGCCCTAAGCAGTGACTGGCGAGAAACACTTTCATAGAAAGGGGTTGCCAAGCTTCCAAAAACTACGAATCTCCAGAAATCACAGCAAATATTTCTGCACCCAAACTGGATGATACTTTCAGGTAATGATCAGTACACTAAGCCGACTTGGTTCCCCAAATTTTGTTCTTCTATGTTGAAGCGTTCATTTCCAGTAACAGTTTGAATTTTTAGGTTTCACTCTGTTTTCTCCTATATTGATAGATGTATTTGGAACTCTAAATCCAACACGGTTTGTGCTAGCTTCTTGAAACTTGACACAATAAAGGAGTTTCAGATTCTGTCTCTATGTTTTGTTTCCTCTTGATGTAGCCCTAAGCAGTGACTGGCGAGAAACACTTTCATGGAAAGGGGTTCCCAAGCTTCCAAAAATTACGAATCTCCAGAAATCTCAGCAAATATTTTTTCACCCAAACTGGATGATACTTTCAGGTAATGATCAGTACACTAAGCCGACTTGGTTCCCCAAGTTTCGTTCTTCTATGTTGAAGCGTTCATTTCCAGTAAGAGTTTGAATTTTTAGGTTTCACTCTGTTTTCTCCTATATTGATAGATGTATTTGGAACTCTAAATCCAACACGGTTTGTGCTAGCTTCTTGAAACTTGACAAAATAAAGCAGTTTCACGTTCTATCTCTATGTTTTGTTTCCTCTTGATGTATCCCTAAGCAGTGACTGTCGAGAAACACTTTCATGGAAAGGGGTTGCCAAGCTTCCTAAAATTGCGAATCTCCAGAAATCTCAGCAAATATTTTTTCACCCAAACTGGATGATACTTTCAGGTAATCATCAGTACACTAAGCCGACTTGGTTCCCCAAATTTCGTTCTTCTATGTTGAAGCGTTCATTTCCAGTAACAGTTTGAATTTTTAGGTTTCACTCTGTTTTCTCCTATATTGATAGATGTATTTGGAACTGTAAATCCAACACGGTTTGTGCTAGCTTCTTGAAACTTGACAAAATAAAGCAGTTTCACGTTCTATCTCTATGTGTTGTTTCCTCTTTATGTAGCCCTAAGCAGTGACTGGCGAGAAACACTTTCATGGAAAGGGGTTCCCAAGCTTCCAAAAATTATGAATCTCCAGAAATCTCAGCAAATATTTTTTCACCCAAACTGGATGATACTTTCAGGTAATGATCAGTACACTAAGCCGACTTGGTTCCCCAAATTTCGTTCTTCTATTTTGAAGCGTTCATTTCCAGTAACAGTTTGAATTTTTAGGTTTCACTCTGTTTTCTCCTATATTGATAGATGTATTTGGAACTGTAAATCCAACACGGTTTGTGCTAGCTTCTTGAAACTTGACAAAATAAAGCAGTTTCACGTTCTATCACTATGTGTTGTTTCCTCTTGATGTAGCCCTAAGCAGTGACTGGCGAGAAACACTTTCATGGAAAGGGGTTCCCAAGCTTCCAAAAATTACGAATCTCCAGAAATCTCAGCAAATATTTTTTCACCCAAACTGGATGATACTTTCAGGTAATGGTCAATACACTAAGCGACTTGGTTCCCCAAATTTCGTTCTTCTATGGTGAAGCGTTCATTTCCAGTAACAGTTTGAATTTTTAGGTTTCACTCTGTTTTCTCCTATATTGATAAATGTATTTGGAACTCTAAATCCAACACGGTTTTTGCTAGCTTCTTGAAACTTGACAAATAAAGCAGTTTCTCGTTCTATCTCTATGTTTTTTTTCCTCTTAATGTAGCCCTAAGCAGTGACTGGCGAGAAACACTTTCATGGAAAGGGGTTGCCAAGCTTCCAAAAATTATGAATTTCCAGAAATCTCAGCAAATATTTTTTCACCCAAACTGGATGATACTTTCAGGTAATGATCAGTACACTAAGCCGACTTGGTTCCCCAAGTTTCGTTCTTCTATGTTGAAGCGTTCATTTCCAGTAACAGTTTGAATTTTTAGGTTTCACTCTGTTTTCTCCTATATTGATAGATGTATTTGGAACTCTAAATCCAACACGGTTTGTGCTAGCTTCTTGAAACTTGACACAATAAAGGAGTTTCAGATTCTATCTCTATGTTTTGTTTCCTCTTGATGTAGCCCTAAGCAGTGACTGGCGAGAAACACTTTCATGGAAAGGGGTTCCCAAGCTTCCAAAAATTACGAATCTCCAGAAATCTCAGCAAATATTTTTTCACCCAAACTGGATGATACTTTCAGGTAATGATCAGTACACTAAGCCGACTTGGTTCCCCAAGTTTCGTTCTTCTATGTTGAAGCGTTCATTTCCAGTAAGAGTTTGAATTTTTAGGTTTCACTCTGTTTTCTCCTATATTGATAGATGTATTTGGAACTCTAAATCCAACACGGTTTGTGCTAGCTTCTTGAAACTTGACAAAATAAAGCAGTTTCACGTTCTATCTCTATGTTTTGTTTCCTCTTGATGTATCCCTAAGCAGTGACTGTCGAGAAACACTTTCATGGAAAGGGGTTGCCAAGCTTCCAAAAATTACGAATCTCCAGAAATCTCAGCAAATATTTTTTCACCCAAACTGGATGATACTTTCAGAATATGATCAGAACACTAAGCCGACTTGGTTCCCCAAATTTCGTTCTTCTATGTTAAAGCGTTCATTTCCAGTAACAGTTTGAATTTTTAGGTTTCACTCTGTTTTCTCCTATATTGATAGATGTATTTGGAACTCTAAATCCAACACGGTTTGTGCTAGCTTCTTGAAACTTGACAAAATAAAGCAGTTTCACGTTCTATCTCTATGTGTTGTTTCCTCTTGAAGTAGCCCTAAGCAGTGACTGGCGGAAACACTTTCATGGAAAGGGGTTGCCAAGCTTCCTAAAATTACGAATCTCTAGAAATCTCAGCAAGTATTTTTTCACCCAAACTGGATGATACTTTCAGGTAATGATCAGTACAATAAGCCAACTTGGTTCCCCAAATTTCATTCTTCTATGTTGAAGCGTTCGTTTCTACTAACTGTTTCAATTTTTAGGTTTCACTCTGTTTTCTCCTATATTGATAGATGTATTTGGAACTCTAAATCCAACACGGTTTGTGCTAGCTTCTTGAAACTTGACAAAATAAAGCAGTTTCATGTTCTATCTCTATGTTTTATTTCCTGTTGAAGTAGCCCTAAGCAGTGACTGGCGAGAAACACTTTCATAGAAAGGGGTTGCCAAGCTTCCAAAAATTACGAATCTCCAGAAATCTCAGCAAATATTTTTTCACCCAAACTGGATGATACTTTCACGTAATGATCAGTACACTAAGCCGACTTGGTTCCCCAAATTTCGTTCTTCTATGTTGAAGCGTTCATTTCCAGTAACAGTTTGAATTTTTAGGTTTCACTCTGTTTTCTCCTATATTGATAGATGTATTTGGAACTCTAAATCCAACACGGTTTGTGCTAGCTTCTTGAAACTTGACAAAATAAAGCAGTTTCACCTTCTACCTCTATGTTTTGTTTCCTCTTGATGTAGCCCTAAGCAGTGACTGTCGAGAAACACTTTCATGGAAAGGGGTTGCCAAGCTTCCAAAAATTACGAATCTCCAGAAATCTCAGCAAATATTTTTTCACCCAAACTGGATGATACTTTCAGGTAATGATCAGTACACTAAGCCGACTTGCTTCCCCAAATTTCGTTCTTCTATGTTGAAGCGATCATTTCCAGTAAGAGTTTGAATTTTTAGGTTTCACTCTGTTTTCTCCTATATAGATAGATGTATTTGGAACTCTAAATCCAACACGGTTTGTGCTAGCTTCTTGAAACTTGACAAAATAAAGCAGTTTCACGTTCTATCTCTATGTGTTCTTTCCTCTTGAAGTAGCCCTATGCAGTGACTGGCGAGAAACACTTTCATGGAAAGGTGTTGCCAAGCTTCCTAAAATTACGAATCTCCAGAAATCTCAGCAAGTATTTATTCACCCAAACTGGATGATACTTTCACGTAACGATCAGTACACTAAGCCAACTTAGTTTCCCAAATTTCATTCTTCTATGTTGAAGCGTTCGTTTCTACTAACAGTTTGAATTTTTAGGTTTCACTCTGTTTTCTCCTATATTGATAGATGTATTTGGAACTCTAAATCCAACACGGTTTGTGCTAGCTTCTTGAAGCTTGACAAAATAAAGCAGTTTCACGTTCTATCTCTATGTTTTGTTTTCTCTTGAAGTAGCCCTAAGCAGTGACTGGCGAGAAACACTTTCATAGAAAGGGGTTGCCAAGCTTCCAAAAACTACGAATCTCCAGAAATCACAGCAAATATTTCTGCACCCAAACTGGATGATACTTTCAGGTAATGATCAGTACACTAAGCCGACTTGGTTCCCCAAATTTCGTTCTTCTATGTTGAAGCGTTCATTTCCAGTAACAGTTTGAATTTTTAGGTTTCACTCTGTTTTCTCCTATATTGATAGATGTATTTGGAACTCTAAATCCAACACGGTTTGTTCTAGCTTCTTGAAACTTGACACAATAAAGGAGTTTCAGATTCTATCTCTATGTTTTGTTTCCTCTTGATGTAGCCCTAAGCAGTGACTGGCGAGAAACACTTTCATGGAAAGGGGTTCCCAAGCTTCCAAAAATTACGAATCTCCAGAAATCTCAGCAAATATTTTTTCACCCAAACTGGATGATACTTTCAGGTAATGATCAGTACACTAAGCCGACTTGGTTCCCCAAGTTTCGTTCTTCTATGTTGAAGCGTTCATTTCCAGTAAGAGTTTGAATTTTTAGGTTTCACTCTGTTTTCTCCTATATTGATAGATGTATTTGGAACTCTAAATCCAACACGGTTTGTGCTAGCTTCTTGAAACTTGACAAAATAAAGCAGTTTCACGTTCTATCTCTATGTTTTGTTTCCTCTTGATGTATCCCTAAGCAGTGACTGTCGAGAAACACTTTCATGGAAAGGGGTTGCCAAGCTTCCTAAAATTGCGAATCTCCAGAAATCTCAGCAAATATTTTTTCACCCAAACTGGATGATACTTTCAGGTAATCATCAGTACACTAAGCCGACTTGGTTCCCCAAATTTCGTTTTTCTATGTTGAAGCGTTCATTTCCAGTAACAGTTTGAATTTTTAGGTTTCACTCTGTTTTCTCCTATATTGATAGATGTATTTGGAACTGTAAATCCAACACGGTTTGTGCTAGCTTCTTGAAACTTGACAAAATAAAGCAGTTTCACGTTCTATCACTATGTGTTGTTTCCTCTTGATGTAGCCCTAAGCAGTGACTGGCGAGAAACACTTTCATGGAAAGGGGTTCCCAAGCTTCCAAAAATTACGAATCTCCAGAAATCTCAGCAAGTATTTTTTCACCCAAACTGGATGATACTTTCAGGTAATGGTCAGTACACTAAGCGACTTGGTTCCCCAAATTTCGTTCTTCTATGTTTAAGCGTTCATTTCCAGTAACAGTTTGAATTTTTAGGTTTCACTCTGTTTTCTCCTATATTGATAAATGTATTTGGAACTCTAAATCCAACACGGTTTTTGCTAGCTTCTTGAAACTTGACAAATAAAGCAGTTTCTCGTTCTATCTCTATGTTTTTTTTCCTCTTAATGTAGCCCTAAGCAGTGACTGGCGAGAAACACTTTCATGGAAAGGGGTTGCCAAGCTTCCAAAAATTATGAATTTCCAGAAATCTCAGCAAATATTTTTTCACCCAAACTGGATGATACTTTCAGGTAATGATCAGTACACTAAGCCGACTTGGTTCCCCAAGTTTCGTTCTTCTATGTTGAAGCGTTCATTTCCAGTAACAGTTTGAATTTTTAGGTTTCACTCTGTTTTCTCCTATATTGATAGATGTATTTGGAACTCTAAATCCAACACGGTTTGTGCTAGCTTCTTGAAACTTGACACAATAAAGGAGTTTCAGATTCTATCTCTATGTTTTGTTTCCTCTTGATGTAGCCCTAAGCAGTGACTGGCGAGAAACACTTTCATGGAAAGGGGTTCCCAAGCTTCCAAAAATTACGAATCTCCAGAAATCTCAGCAAATATTTTTTCACCCAAACTGGATGATACTTTCAGGTAATGATCAGTACACTAAGCCGACTTGGTTCCCCAAGTTTCGTTCTTCTATGTTGAAGCGTTCATTTCCAGTAAGAGTTTGAATTTTTAGGTTTCACTCTGTTTTCTCCTATATTGATAGATGTATTTGGAACTCTAAATCCAACACGGTTTGTGCTAGCTTCTTGAAACTTGACAAAATAAAGCAGTTTCACGTTCTATCTCTATGTTTTGTTTCCTCTTGATGTATCCCTAAGCAGTGACTGTCGAGAAACACTTTCATGGAAAGGGGTTGCCAAGCTTCCAAAAATTACGAATCTCCAGAAATCTCAGCAAATATTTTTCCACCCAAACTGGATGATACTTTCAGAATATGATCAGAACACTAAGCCGACTTGGTTCCCCAAATTTCGTTCTTCTATGTTAAAGCGTTCATTTCCAGTAACAGTTTGAATTTTTAGGTTTCACTCTGTTTTCTCCTATATTGATAGATGTATTTGGAACTCTAAATCCAACACGGTTTGTGCTAGCTTCTTGAAACTTGACAAAATAAAGCAGTTTCACGTTCTATCTCTATGTGTTGTTTCCTCTTGAAGTAGCCCTAAGCAGTGACTGGCGGAAACACTTTCATGGAAAGGGGTTGCCAAGCTTCCTAAAATTACGAATCTCTAGAAATCTCAGCAAGTATTTTTTCACCCAAACTGGATGATACTTTCAGGTAATGATCAGTACAATAAGCCGACTTGGTTCCCCAAATTTCGTTCTTCTATGTTGAAGCGTTCATTTCCAGTAACAGTTTGAATTTTTAGGTTTCACTCTGTTTTCTCCTATATTGATAGATGTATTTGGAACTCTAAATCCAACACGGTTTGTGCTAGCTTCTTGAAACTTGACAAAATAAAGCAGTTTCACCTTCTACCTCTATGTTTTGTTTCCTCTTGATGTAGCCCTAAGCAGTGACTGTCGAGAAACACTTTCATGGAAAGGGGTTGCCAAGCTTCCAAAAATTACGAATCTCCAGAAATCTCAGCAAATATTTTTTCACCCAAACAGGATGATACTTTCAGGTAATGATCAGTACACTAAGCCGACTTGCTTCCCCAAATTTCGTTCTTCTATGTTGAAGCGATCATTTCCAGTAAGAGTTTGAATTTTTAGGTTTCACTCTGTTTTCTCCTATATAGATAGATGTATTTGGAACTCTAAATCCAACACGGTTTGTGCTAGCTTCTTGAAACTTGACAAAATAAAGCAGTTTCATGTTCTATCTCTATGTGTTCTTTCCTCTTGAAGTAGCCCTATGCAGTGACTGGCGAGAAACACTTTCATGGAAAGGTGTTGCCAAGCTTCCTAAAATTACGAATATCCAGAAATCTCAGCAAGTATTTTTTCACCCAAACTGGATGATACTTTCACGTAACGATCAGTACACTAAGCCAACTTAGTTTCCCAAATTTCATTCTTCTATGTTGAAGCGTTCGTTTCTACTAACAGTTTGAATTTTTAGGTTTCACTCTGTTTTCTCCTATATTGATAGATGTATTTGGAACTCTAAATCCAACACGGTTTGTGCTAGCTTCTTGAAACTTGACACAATAAAGGAGTTTCAGATTCTATCTCTATGTTTTGTTTCCTCTTGATGTAGCCCTAAGCAGTGACTGGCGAGAAACACTTTCAAGGAAAGGGGTTCCCAAGCTTCCAAAAATTACGAATCTCCAGAAATATCAGCATATATTTTTTCACCCAAACTGGATGATACTTTCAGGTAATGATCAGTACACTAAGCCGACTTGGTTCCCCAAGTTTCGTTCTTCTATGTTGAAGCGTTCATTTCCAGTAACAGTTTGAATTTTTAGGTTTCACTCTGTTTTCTCCTATATTGATAGATGTATTTGGAACTCTAAATCCAACACGGTTTGTGCTAGCTTCTTGAAACTTGACAAAATAAAGCAGTTTCACGTTCTATCTCTATGTTTTTTTTCCTCTTGATGTATCCCTAAGCAGTGACTGTCGAGAAACACTTACATGGAAAGGGGTTGCCAAGCTTCCAAAAATTACGAATCTCCAGAAATCTCAGCAAGTATTTTTTCACCCAAACTGGATGATACTTTCAGGTAATGATCAGTACACTAAGCCGACTTGGTTCCCCAAATTTCGTTCTTCTATGTTAAAGCGTTCATTTCCAGTAACAGTTTGAATTTTTAGGTTTCACTCTGTTTTCTCCTATATTGATAGATGTATTTGGAACTCTAAATCCAACAAGGTTTGTGCTAGCTTCTTGAAACTTGACATAATAAAGCAGTTTCACGTTCTATCTCTATGTGTTGTTTCCTCTTGAAGTAGCCCTAAGCAGTGACTGGCGAGAAACACTTCCATGGAAAGGGGTTGCCAAGCTTCCTAAAATTACGAATCTCTAGAAATCTCAGCAAGTATTTTTTCACCCAAACTGGATGATACTTTCAGGTAATGATCAGTACAATAAGCCAACTTGGTTCCCCAAATTTCATTCTTCTATGTTGAAGCGTTCGTTTCTACTAACAGTTTGAATTTTTAGGTTTCACTCTGTTTTCTCCTATATTGATAGATGTATTTGGAACTCTAAATCCAACACGGTTTGTGCTAGCTTCTTGAAACTTGACAAAATAAAGCAGTTTCACGTTCTATCTCTATGTTTTGTTTCCTCTTGAAGTAGCCCTAAGCAGTGACTCGCGAGAAACACATTCATAGAAAGGGGTTGCCAAACTTCCAAAAACTACGAATCTCCAGAAATCACAGCAAATATTTCTGCACCCAAACTGGATGATACTTTCACGTAATTATCAGTACACTAAGCCGACTTGGTTCCCCAAATTTTGTTCTTCTATGTTGAAGCGTTCATTTCCAGTAACAGTTTGAATTTTTACGTTTCACTCTGTTTTCTCCTATATTGATAGATGTATTTGGAACTCTAAATCCAACACTGTTTGTGCTAGCTTCTTGAAACTTGACAAAATAAAGCAGTTTCACCTTCTACCTCTATGTTTTGTTTCCTCTTGATGTAGCCCTAAGCAGTGACTGGCGAGAAACACTTTCATGGAAAGGGGTTGCCAAGGTTCCAAAAATTACGAATCTCCAGAAATCTCAGCAAATATTTTTTCACCCAAACTGGATGATACTTTCAGGTAATGATCAGAACATTAAGCCGACTAGCTTCCCCAAATTTCGTTCTTCTATGTTGAAGCGATCATTTCCAGTAAGAGTTTGAATTTTTAGGTTTCACTCTGTTTTCTCCTATAGAGATACATGTATTTGGAACTCTAAATCCAACACGGTTTGTGCTAGCTTCTTGAAACTTGACAAAATAAAGCAGTTTCACGTTCTATCTCTATGTGTTGTTTCCTCTTGATGTAGCCCTAAGCAGTGACTGGCGAGAAACACTTTCATGGAAAGGGGTTCCCAAGCTTCCTAAAATTACGAATCTCCAGAAATCTCAGCAAGTATTTTTTCACCCAAACTGGATGATACTTTCAGGTAACGATCAGTACACTAAGCCAACTTAGTTTCCCAAATTTCATTCTTCTATGTTGAAGCGTTCGTTTCTACTAACAGTTTGAATTTTTAGGTTTCACTCTGTTTTCTCCTATATTGATAGATGTATTTGGAACTCTAAATCCAACACGGTTTGTGCTAGCTTCTTGAAACTTGACACAATAAAGGAGTTTCAGATTCTATCTCTATGTTTTGTTTCCTCTTGATGTATCCCTAAGCAGTGACTGTCGAGAAACACTTTCATGGAAAGGGGTTGCCAAGCTTCCAAAAATTACGAATCTCCAGAAATCTCAGCAAATATTTTTTCACCCAAACTGGATGATACTTTCAGGTAATGATCAGTACACTAAGCCGACTTGGTTCCCCAAATTTCGTTCTTCTATGTTGAAGCGTTCATTTCCAGTAACAGTTTGAATTTTTAGGTTTCACTCTGTTTTCTCCTATATTGATAGATGTATTTGGAACTCTAAATCCAACACGGTTTGTGCTAGCTTCTTGATACTTGACAAAATAAAGCAGTTTCACGTTCTATCTCTATGTTTTGTTTCCTCTTGATGTATCCCTAAGCAGTGACTGTCGAGAAACACTTTCATGGAAAGGGGTTGCCAAGCTTCCAAAAATTACGAATCTCCAGAAATCTCAGCAAATATTTTTTCACCCAAACTGGATGATACTTTCAGAATATGATCAGAACACTAAGCCGACTTGGTTCCCCAAATTTCGTTCTTCTATGTTAAAGCGTTCATTTCCAGTAACCGTTTGAATTTTTAGGTTTCACTCTGTTTTCTCCTATATTGATACATGTATTTGGAACTCTAAATCCAACACGGTTTGTGCTAGCTTCTTGAAACTTGACAAAATAAAGCAGTTTCACGTTCTATCTATATGTGTTGTTTCCTCGTGAAATAGCCCTAAGCAGTGACTGGAGGAAACACTTTCATGGAAAGGGGTTGCCATGCTTCCTAAAATTACGAATCTCCAGAAATCTCAGCAAGTATTTTTTCACCCAAACTGGATGATACTTTCAGGTAATGATCACTACACTAAGCCGACTTGGTTCCCCAAATTTCGTTCTTCTATGTTGAAGCGTTCATTTCCAGAAACAGTTTGAATTTTTAGGTTTCACTCTGTTTTCTCCTATATTGATAGATGTATTTGGAACTCTAAATCCAACACGGTTTGTGCTAGCTTCTTGAAACTTGACACAATAAAGGAGTTTCAGATTCTATCTCTATGTTTTGTTTCCTCTTGATGTAGCCCTAAGCAGTGACTGGCGAGAAACACTTTCATGGAAAGGGGTTCCCAAGCTTCCAAAAATTACGAATCTCCAGAAATCTCAGCAAATATTTTTTCACCCAAACTGGATGATACTTTCAGGTAATGATCAGTACACTAAGCCGACTTGGTTCCCCAAATTTCGTTCTTCTATGTTGAAGCGTTCATTTCCAGTAACAGTTTGAATTTTTAGGTTTCACTCTGTTTTCTCCTATATGGATAGATGTATTTGGAACTCTAAATCCAACACGGTTTGTGCTAGCTTCTTGAAACTTGACAAAATAAAGCAGTTTCACGTTCTATCTCTATGTTTTGTTTCCTCTTGATGTAGCCCTAAGCAGTGACTGTCGAGAAACACTTTCATGGAAAGGGGTTGCCAAGCTTCCAAAAATTACGAATCTCCAGAAATCTCAGCAAATATTTTTTCACCCAAACTGGATGATACTTTCAGAATATGATCAGAACACTAAGCCGACTTGGTTCCCCAAATTTCGTTCTTCTATGTTAAAGCGTTCATTTCCAGTAACAGTTTCAATTTTTAGGTTTCACTCTGTTTTCTCCTATATTGATAGATGTATTTGGAACTCTAAATCCAACACGGTTTGTGCTAGCTTCTTGAAACTTGACACAATAAAGTAGTTTCAGGTTCTATCTCTATGTTTTGTTTCCTCTTGATGTATCCCTAAGCAGTGTCTGGCGAGAAACACTTTCATGGAAAGGGGTTCCCAAGCTTCCAAAAATTACGAATCTCCAGAAATCTCAGCAAATATTTTTTCACCCAAACTGGATGATACTTGCAGGTAATGATCAGTACAGTAAGCCGACTTGGTTCCCCAAATTTCGTTCTTCTATGTTGAAGCGTTCATTTCCAGTAACAGTTTGAATTTTTAGGTTTCACTCTGTTTTTTCCTATATTGATAGATGTATTTGGAACTCTAAATCCAACACGGTTTGAGCTAGCTTCTTGAAACTTGACAAAATAAAGCAGTTTCACGTTCTATCTCTATGTGTTGTTTCCTCTTGATGTAGCCCTAAGCAGTGACTGGCGAGAAACACTTTCATGGAAAGGGGTTCCCAAGCTTCCAAAAATTACGAATCTCCAGAAATCTCAGCAAATATTTTTTCACCCAAACTGGATGATACTTTCAGGTAATGGTCAGTACACTAAGCCGACTTGGTTCCCCAAATTTCGTTCTTCTATGGTGAAGCGTTCATTTCCAGTAACACTTTGAATTTTTAGGTTTCACTCTGTTTTCTCCTATATTGATAAATGTATTTGGAACTCTAAATCCAACACGGTTTGTGCTAGCTTCTTGAAACTTGACAAAATAAAGCAGTTTCACATTCTATCTCTATGTTTTTTTTCCTCTTGAAGTAGCCCTAAGCAGTGACTGGCGGAAACACTTTCATGGGAAGGGGTTGCCAAGCTTCCTAAAATTACGAATCTCCAGAAATCTCAGCAAGTATTTTTTCACCCAAACTGGATGATACTTTCAGGTAATGACCAGTACAATAAGCCAACTTGGTTCCCCAAATTTCATTCTTCTATGTTGAAGCGTTCGTTTCTACTAACAGTTTCAATTTTTAGGTTTCACTCTGTTTTCTCCTATATTGATAGATGTATTTGGAACTCTAAATCCAACACGGTTTGTGCTAGCTTCTTGAAACTTGACACAATAAAGTAGTTTCAGGTTCTATCTCTATGTTTTGTTTCCTCTTGATGTATCCCTAAGCAGTGACTGGCGAGAAACACTTTCATGGAAAGGGGTTCCCAAGCTTCCAAAAATTACGAATCTCCAGAAATCTCAGCAAATATTTTTTCACCCAAACTGGATGATACTTTCAGGTAATGATCAGTACACTAAGCCGACTTGGTTCCCCAAATTTCGTTCCTCTATGTTGAAGCGTTCATTTCCAGTAACAGTTTGAATTTTTAGGTTTCACTCTGTTTTCTCCTATATTGATAGATGTATTTGGAACTGTAAATCCAACACGGTTTGTGCTAGCTTCTTGAAACTTGACAAAATAAATCAGTTTCACGTTCTATCTCTACGTGTTGTTTTCTCTTGATGTAGCCCTAAGCAGTGACTGGCTAGAAACACTTTCATGGAAAGGAGTTCCCAAGCTTACAAAAATTACGAATCTCCAGAAATCTCAGCAAATATTTTTCACCCAAACTGGATGATACTTTCAGGTAATGGTCAGTACACTAAGCCGACTTGGTTCCCCAAATTTCGATCTTCTATGCTGAAGCGTTCATTTCCAGTAACAGTTTGAATTTTTAGGTTTCACTCTGTTTTCTCCTATATTGATAAATGTATTTGGAACTCTAAATCCAGCACGGTTTGTGCTAGCTTCTTGAAACTTGACAAAATAAAGCAGTTTCACCTTCTACCTCTATGTTTTGTTTCCTCTTGATGTAGCCCTAAGCAGTGACTGTCGAGAAACACTTTCATGGAAAGGGGTTGCCAAGCTTCCAAAAATTACGAATCTCCAGAAATCTCAGCCAGTATTTTTTCACCCAAACTGGATGATACTTTCAGGTAATGATCAGTACACTAAGCCGACTTGCTTCCCCAAATTTCGTTCTTCTATGTTGAAGCGTTCATTTCCAGTAACAGTTTGAATTTTTAGGTTTCACTCTGTTTTCTCCTATATTGATAGATGTATTTGGAACTCTAAATCCAACACGGTTTGTGCTAGCTTCTTGATACTTGACAAAATAAAGCAGTTTCACGTTCTATCTCTATGTTTTGTTTCCTCTTGATGTATCCCTAAGCAGTGACTGTCGAGAAACACTTTCATGGAAAGGGGTTGCCAAGCTTCCAAAAATTACGAATCTCCAGAAATCTCAGCAAATATTTTTTCACCCAAACTGGATGATACTTTCAGAATATGA
The DNA here is from genome assembly GCF_964194105.1 of Spermophilus citellus. Taxonomy (NCBI): domain Eukaryota; kingdom Metazoa; phylum Chordata; class Mammalia; order Rodentia; family Sciuridae; genus Spermophilus; species Spermophilus citellus. The sequence goes on along the minus strand of NC_138191.1, from coordinate 32,294,202 downwards.
TCAGAACACTAAGCCGACTTGGTTCCCCAAATTTCGTTCTTCTATGTTAAAGCGTTCATTTCCAGTAACCGTTTGAATTTTTAGGTTTCACTCTGTTTTCTCCTATATTGATACATGTATTTGGAACTCTAAATCCAACACGGTTTGTGCTAGCTTCTTGAAACTTGACAAAATAAAGCAGTTTCACGTTCTATCTATATGTGTTGTTTCCTCGTGAAATAGCCCTAAGCAGTGACTGGCGGAAACACTTTCATGGAAAGGGGTTGCCATGCTTCCTAAAATTACGAATCTCCAGAAATCTCAGCAAGTATTTTTTCACCCAAACTGGATGATACTTTCAGGTAATGATCACTACACTAAGCCGACTTGGTTCCCCAAATTTCGTTCTTCTATGTTGAAGCGTTCATTTCCAGAAACAGTTTGAATTTTTAGGTTTCACTCTGTTTTCTCCTATATTGATAGATGTATTTGGAACTCTAAATCCAACACGGTTTGTGCTAGCTTCTTGAAACTTGACACAATAAAGGAGTTTCAGATTCTATCTCTATGTTTTGTTTCCTCTTGATGTAGCCCTAAGCAGTGACTGGCGAGAAACACTTTCATGGAAAGGGGTTCCCAAGCTTCCAAAAATTACGAATCTCCAGAAATCTCAGCAAATATTTTTTCACCCAAACTGGATGATACTTTCAGGTAATGATCAGTACACTAAGCCGACTTGGTTCCCCAAATTTCGTTCTTCTATGTTGAAGCGTTCATTTCCAGTAACAGTTTGAATTTTTAGGTTTCACTCTGTTTTCTCCTATATGGATAGATGTATTTGGAACTCTAAATCCAACACGGTTTGTGCTAGCTTCTTGAAACTTGACAAAATAAAGCAGTTTCACGTTCTATCTCTATGTTTTGTTTCCTCTTGATGTAGCCCTAAGCAGTGACTGTCGAGAAACACTTTCATGGAAAGGGGTTGCCAAGCTTCCAAAAATTACGAATCTCCAGAAATCTCAGCAAATATTTTTTCACCCAAACTGGATGATACTTTCAGAATATGATCAGAACACTAAGCCGACTTGGTTCCCCAAATTTCGTTCTTCTATGTTAAAGCGTTCATTTCCAGTAACAGTTTCAATTTTTAGGTTTCACTCTGTTTTCTCCTATATTGATAGATGTATTTGGAACTCTAAATCCAACACGGTTTGTGCTAGCTTCTTGAAACTTGACACAATAAAGTAGTTTCAGGTTCTATCTCTATGTTTTGTTTCCTCTTGATGTATCCCTAAGCAGTGTCTGGCGAGAAACACTTTCATGGAAAGGGGTTCCCAAGCTTCCAAAAATTACGAATCTCCAGAAATCTCAGCAAATATTTTTTCACCCAAACTGGATGATACTTGCAGGTAATGATCAGTACAGTAAGCCGACTTGGTTCCCCAAATTTCGTTCTTCTATGTTGAAGCGTTCATTTCCAGTAACAGTTTGAATTTTTAGGTTTCACTCTGTTTTTTCCTATATTGATAGATGTATTTGGAACTCTAAATCCAACACGGTTTGAGCTAGCTTCTTGAAACTTGACAAAATAAAGCAGTTTCACGTTCTATCTCTATGTGTTGTTTCCTCTTGATGTAGCCCTAAGCAGTGACTGGCGAGAAACACTTTCATGGAAAGGGGTTCCCAAGCTTCCAAAAATTACGAATCTCCAGAAATCTCAGCAAATATTTTTTCACCCAAACTGGATGATACTTTCAGGTAATGGTCAGTACACTAAGCCGACTTGGTTCCCCAAATTTCGTTCTTCTATGGTGAAGCGTTCATTTCCAGTAACACTTTGAATTTTTAGGTTTCACTCTGTTTTCTCCTATATTGATAAATGTATTTGGAACTCTAAATCCAACACGGTTTGTGCTAGCTTCTTGAAACTTGACAAAATAAAGCAGTTTCACATTCTATCTCTATGTTTTTTTTCCTCTTGAAGTAGCCCTAAGCAGTGACTGGCGGAAACACTTTCATGGGAAGGGGTTGCCAAGCTTCCTAAAATTACGAATCTCCAGAAATCTCAGCAAGTATTTTTTCACCCAAACTGGATGATACTTTCAGGTAATGACCAGTACAATAAGCCAACTTGGTTCCCCAAATTTCATTCTTCTATGTTGAAGCGTTCGTTTCTACTAACAGTTTCAATTTTTAGGTTTCACTCTGTTTTCTCCTATATTGATAGATGTATTTGGAACTCTAAATCCAACACGGTTTGTGCTAGCTTCTTGAAACTTGACACAATAAAGTAGTTTCAGGTTCTATCTCTATGTTTTGTTTCCTCTTGATGTATCCCTAAGCAGTGACTGGCGAGAAACACTTTCATGGAAAGGGGTTCCCAAGCTTCCAAAAATTACGAATCTCCAGAAATCTCAGCAAATATTTTTTCACCCAAACTGGATGATACTTTCAGGTAATGATCAGTACACTAAGCCGACTTGGTTCCCCAAATTTCGTTCCTCTATGTTGAAGCGTTCATTTCCAGTAACAGTTTGAATTTTTAGGTTTCACTCTGTTTTCTCCTATATTGATAGATGTATTTGGAACTGTAAATCCAACACGGTTTGTGCTAGCTTCTTGAAACTTGACAAAATAAATCAGTTTCACGTTCTATCTCTACGTGTTGTTTTCTCTTGATGTAGCCCTAAGCAGTGACTGGCTAGAAACACTTTCATGGAAAGGAGTTCCCAAGCTTACAAAAATTACGAATCTCCAGAAATCTCAGCAAATATTTTTCACCCAAACTGGATGATACTTTCAGGTAATGGTCAGTACACTAAGCCGACTTGGTTCCCCAAATTTCGATCTTCTATGCTGAAGCGTTCATTTCCAGTAACAGTTTGAATTTTTAGGTTTCACTCTGTTTTCTCCTATATTGATAAATGTATTTGGAACTCTAAATCCAGCACGGTTTGTGCTAGCTTCTTGAAACTTGACAAAATAAAGCAGTTTCACCTTCTACCTCTATGTTTTGTTTCCTCTTGATGTAGCCCTAAGCAGTGACTGTCGAGAAACACTTTCATGGAAAGGGGTTGCCAAGCTTCCAAAAATTACGAATCTCCAGAAATCTCAGCAAATATTTTTTCACCCAAACTGGATGATACTTTCAGGTAATGATCAGTACACTAAGCCGACTTGCTTCCCCAAATTTCGTTCTTCTATGTTGAAGCGTTCATTTCCAGTAACAGTTTGAATTTTTAGGTTTCACTCTGTTTTCTCCTCTATTGAAAGATGGATTTGGAACTGTAAATCCAACACGGTTTGTGCTAGCTTCTTGAAACTTGACAAAATAAAGCAGTTTCACGTTCTATATCTATGTGTTGTTTCCTCTTGATGTAGCCCTAAGCAGTGACTGGCGAGAAACACTTTCATGGAAAGGGGTTGTCAAGCTTCCAAAAACTACGAATCTCCAGAAATCACAGCAAATATTTTTTCTCCCAAACTGGATGATACTTTCAGGTAATGATCAGTACACTAAGCCAAGTTGGTTCCCCAAATTTCGTTCTTCTATGTTGAAGCGTTCATTTCCAGTAACAGTTTGAATTTTTAGGTTTCACTCTGTTTTCTCCTATATTGATAGATGTATTTGGAACTCTAAATCCAACGCGGTTTGTGCTAGCTTCTTGAAACTTGACAAAATAAAGCAGTTTCACGTTCTACCTCTATGTTTTGTTTCCTCTTGATGTAGCCCTAAGCAGTGACTGCCGAGAAACACTTTCATGGAAAGGGGTTGCCAAGCTTCCAAAAATTACGAATCTGCAGAAATCTCAGCAAATATTTTTTCACCCAAACTGGATGATACTTGCAGGTAATGATCAGTACACTAAGCCGACTTGGTTCCCCAAATTTCGTTCTTCTATGTTGAAGCGTACATTTCCAGTAACAGTTTGAATTTTTAGGTTTCACTCTGTTTTCTCCTATATTGATAGATGTATTTGGAACTCTAAATCCAAAGCGGTTTGTGCTAGCTTCTTGAAACTTGACAAAATAAAGCAGTTTCAAGTTCTATCTCTATGTTTTGTTTCCTCTTGCAGTAGCCCTAAGCAGTGACTGGCGAGAAACTCTTTCATAGAAAGGGGTTGCCAAGCTTCCAAAAACTACGAATCTTTAGAAATCACAGCAAATATTTCTGCACCCAAACTGGATGATACTTTCAGGTAATGATCAGTACACTAAGCCGCCTTGGTTCCCCAAATTTCGTTCTTCTATGTTGAAGCGTTCATTTCCAGTAGCAGTTTGAATTTTTAGGTTTCACTCTGTTTTCTCCTATATTGATAGATGTATTTGGAACTCTAAATCCAACACGGTTTGTGCTAGCTTCTTGAAACTTGACAAAATAAAGCAGTTTCACCTTCTACCTCTATGTTTTGTTTCCTCTTGATGTAGCCCTAAGCAGTGACTGTCGAGAAACACTTTCTTGGAAAGGGGTTCCCAAGCTTCCAAAAATTACGAATCTCCAGAAATCTCAGCAAATATTTTTTCACCCAAACTGGATGATACTTTCAGATAATGATCAGTACACTAAGCCGACTTGCTTCCCCAAATTTCGTTCTTCTATGTTGAAGCGTTCATTTCCAGTAAGAGTTTGAATTTTTAGTTTTCACTCTGTTTTCTCCTATATAGATAGATGTATTTGGAACTCTAAATCCAACACGGTTTGTGCTAGCTTCTTGAAACTTGACAAAATAAAGCAGTTTCACGTTCTATCTCTATGTGTTCTTTCCTCTTGAAGTAGCCCTATGCAGTGACTGGCGAGAAACACTTTCATGGAAAGGGGTTCCCAAGCTTCCAAAAATTACGAATCTCCAGAAATCTCAGCAAATATTTTTTCACCCAAACTGGATGATACTTTCAGGTAATGATCAGTACACTAAGCCGACTTGGTTCCCCAAGTTTCGTTCTTCTATGTTGAAGCGTTCATTTCCAGTAACAGTTTGAATTTTTAGGTTTCACTCTGTTTTCTCCTATATTGATAGATGTATTTGGAACTCTAAATCCAACACGGTTTGTGCTAGCTTCTTGAAACTTGACAAAATAAAGCAGTTTCACGTTCTATCTCTATGTTTTCTTTCCTCTTGATGTAGCCCTAAGCAGTGACTGTCGAGAAACACTTTCATGGAAAGGGGTTGCCAAGCTTCCAAAAATTACGAATCTCCAGAAATCTCAGCAAATATTTTTTCACCCAAACTGGATGATACTTTCAGAATATGATCAGAACACTAAGCCGACTTGGTTCCCCAAATTTCGTTCTTCTATGTTAAAGCGTTCATTTCCAGTAACAGTTTGAATTTTTAGGTTTCACTCTGTTTTCTCCTATATTGATAGATGTATTTGGAACTCTAAATCCAACACGGTTTGTGCTAGCTTCTTGAAACTTGACAAAATAAAGCAGTTTCACGTTCTATCTCTATGTGTTGTTTCCTCTTGATGTAGCCCTAAGCAGTGACTGGCGAGAAACACTTTCATGGAAAGGGGTTCCCAAGCTTCCAAAAATTACGAATCTCCAGAAATCTCAGCAAATATTTTTTCACCCAAACTGGATGATACTTTCAGGTAATGGTCAGTACACTAAGCCGACTTGGTTCCCCAAATTTCGTTCTTCTATGGTGAAGCGTTCATTTCCAGTAACAGTTTGAATTTTTAGGTTTCACTCTGTTTTCTCCTATATTGATAAATGTATTTGGAACTCTAAATCCAACACGGTTTGTGCTAGCTTCTTGAAACTTGACAATTAAAGCAGTTTCACGTTCTATCTCTATGTTTTTTTTCCTCTTGATGTAGCCCTAAGCAGTGACTGGCGAGAAACACTTTCATGGAAAGGGGTTGCCAAGCTTCCAAAAATTACGAATTTCCAGAAATCTCAGCAAATATTTTTTCACCCAAACTGGATGATACTTTCAGAATATGATCAGAACACTAAGCCGACTTGGTTCCCCAAATTTCGTTCTTCTATGTGAAGCGTAGATTTCCAGTAACAGTTTGAATTTTTAGGTTTCACTCTGTTTTCTCCTATATTGATAGATGTATTTGGAACTCTAAATCCAACACGGTTTGTGCTAGCTTCTTGAAACTTGACAAAATAAAGCAGTTTCACGTTCTATATCTATGTGTTGTTTCCTCTTGATGTAGCCCTAATCAGTGACTGGCGAGAAACACTTTCATGGAAAGGGGTTCCCAAGCTTCCAAAAATTACGAATCTCCACAAATCTCAGCAAATATTTTTTCACCCAAACTGGATGATACTTTCAGGTAATGATCAGTACACTAAGCCGACTTGGTTCCCCAAGTTTCGTTCTTCTATGTTGAAGTGTTCATTTCCAGTAACAGTTTGAATTTTTAGGTTTCACTCTGTTTTCTCCTATATTGATAGATGTATTTGGAACTCTAAATCCAACACGGTTTGTGCTAGCTTCTTGAAACTTGACAAAATAAAGCAGTTTCACGTTCTATCTCTCTGTTTTCTTTCCTCTTGATGTAGCCCTAAGCAGTGACTGTCGAGAAACACTTTCATGGAAAGGGGTTGCCAAGCTTCCAAAAATTACGAATCTCCAGAAATCTCAGCAAATTATTTCACCCAAACTGGATGATACTTTCAGAATATGATCAGAACACTAAGCCGACTTGGTTCCCCAAATTTCGTTCTTCTATGTTAAAGCGTTCATTTCCAGTAACAGTTTGAATTTTTAGGTTTCACTCTGTTTTCTCCTATATTGATAGATGTATTTGGAACTCTAAATCCAACACGGTTTGTGCTAGCTTCTTGAAACTTGACAAAATAAAGCAGTTTCACGTTCTATCTCTATGTGTTGTTTCCTCTTGATGTAGCCCTAAGCAGTGACTGGCGAGAAACACTTTCATGGAAAGGGGTTCCCAAGCTTCCAAAAATTACGAATCTCCAGAAATCTCAGCAAATATTTTTTCACCCAAACTGGATGATACTTTCAGGTAATGGTCAGTACACTAAGCCGACTTGGTTCCCCAAATTTCGTTCTTCTATGTTGAAGCGTTCATTTCCAGTAACAGTTTGAATTTTTAGGTTTCACTCTGTTTTCTCCTATATTGATAAATGTATTTGGAACTCTAAATCCAACACGGTTTGTGCTAGCTTCTTGAAACTTGACAATTAAACCACTTTCACGTTCTATCTCTATGTTTTTTTTCCTCTTGATGTAGCCCTAAGCAGTGACTGGCGAGAAACACTTTCATGGAAAGGGGTTGGCAAGCTTCCAAAAACTACGAATCTCCAGAAATCACAGCAAATATTTTTTCTCCCAAACTGGATGATACTTTCAGGTAATGATCAGTACACTAAGCCAAGTTGGTTCCCCAAATTTCGTTCTTCTATGTTGAAGTGTTCATTTCCAGTAACAGTTTGAATTTTTAGGTTTCACTCTGTTTTCTCCTATATTGATAGATGTATTTGGAACTCTAAATCCAACGCGGTTTGTGCTAGCTTCTTGAAACTTGACAAAATAAAGCAGTTTCACGTTCTACCTCTATGTTTTGTTTCCTCTTGATGTAGCCCTAAGCAGTGACTGTCGAGAAACACTTTCATGGAAAGGGGTTGCCAAGCTTCCAAAAATTACGAATCTCCAGAAATCTCAGCAAATATTTTTTCACCCAAACTGGATGATACTTGCAGGTAATGATCAGTACACTAAGCCGACTTGGTTCCCCAAATTTCGTTCTTCTATGTTGAAGCGTACATTTCCAGTAACAGTTTGAATTTTTAGGTTTCACTCTGTTTTCTCCTATATTGATAGATGTATTTGGAACTCTAAATCCAACACGGTTTGTGCTAGCTTCTTGAAACTTGACAAAATAAAGCAGTTTCACGTTCTATCTCTATGTTTTGTTTCCTCTTGCAGTAGCCCTAAGCAGTGACTGGCGAGAAACTCTTTCATAGAAAGGGGTTGCCAAGCTTCCAAAAACTACGAATCTTTAGAAATCACAGCAAATATTTCTGCACCCAAACTGGATGATACTTTCAGGTAATGATCAGTACACTAAGCCGACTTGGTTCCCCAAATTTCGTTCTTCTGTGTTGAAGCGTTCATTTCCAGTAGCAGTTTGAATTTTTAGGTTTCACTCTGTTTTCTCCTATATTGATAGATGTATTTGGAACTCTAAATCCAACACGGTTTGTGCTAGCTTCTTGAAACTTGACAAAATAAAGCAGTTTCACGTTCTACCTCTATGTTTTGTTTCCTCTTGATGTAGCCCTAAGCAGTGACTGTCGAGAAACACTTTCTTGGAAAGGGGTTCCCAAGCTTCCAAAAATTACGAATCTCCAGAAATCTCAGCAAATATTTTTTCACCCAAACTGGATGATACTTTCAGATAATGATCAGTACACAAAGCCGACTTGCTTCCCCAAATTTCGTTCTTCTATGTTGAAGCGTTCATTTCCAGTAAGAGTTTGAATTTTTAGGTTTCACTCTGTTTTCTCCTATATAGATAGATGTATTTGGAACTCTAAATCCAACACGGTTTGTGCTAGCTTCTTGAAACTTGACAAAATAAAGCAGTTTCACGTTCTATCTCTATGTGTTGTTTCCTCTTGAAGTAGCCCTAAGCAGTGACTGGCGGAAACACTTTCATGGAAAGGGGTTGCCAAGCTTCCTAAAATTACGAATCTCCAGAAATCTCAGCAAGTATTTTTTCACCCAAACTGGATGATACTTTCACGTAACGATCAGTACACTAAGCCAACTTAGTTTCCCAAATTTCATTCTTCTATGTTGAAGTGTTCGTTTCTACTAACAGTTTGAATTTTTAGGTTTCACGCTATTTTCTCTTATATTGATAGATGTATTTGGAACTCTAAATCCAACACGGTTTGTGCTAGCTTCTTGAAACTTGACACAATAAAGGAGTTTCAGATTCTATCTCTATGTTTTGTTTCCTCTTGATGTAGCCCTAAGCAGTGACTGGCGAGAAACACTTTCATGGAAAGGGGTTGCCAAGCTTCCTAAAATTACGAATCTCCAGAAATCTCAGCAAGTATTTTTTCACCCAAACTGGATGATACTTTCACGTAACGATCAGTACACTAAGCCAACTTAATTTCCCAAATTTCATTCTTCTATGTTGAAGCGTTCGTTTCTACTAACAGTTTGAATTTTTAGGTTTCACGCTGTATTCTCCTATATTGATAGATGTATTTGGAACTCTAAATCCAACACGGTTTGTGCTAGCTTCTTGAAACTTGACACAATAACGTAGTTTCAGGTTCTATCTCTATGTGTTCTTTCCTCTTGAAGTAGCCCTGTGCAGTGACTGGCGAGAAACACTTTCATGGAAAGGGGTTCCCAAGCTTCCAAAAATTACGAATCTCCAGAAATCTCAGCAAATATTTTTTCACCCAAACTGGATGATACTTTCAGGTAATGATCAGTACACTAAGCCGACTTGGTTCCCCAAGTTTCGTTCTTCTATGTTGAAGCGTTCATTTCCAGTAACAGTTTGAATTTTTAGGTTTCACTCTGTTTTCTCCTATATTGATAGATGTATTTGGAACTCTAAATCCAACACGGTTTGTGCTAGCTTCTTGAAACTTGACAAAATAAAGCAGTTTCACGTTCTATCTCTATGTTTTCTTTCCTCTTGATGTAGCCCTAAGCAGTGACTGTCGAGAAACACTTTCATGGAAAGGGGTTGCCAAGCTTCCAAAAATTACGAATCTCCAGAAATCTCAGCAAATATTTTTTCACCCAAACTGGATGATACTTTCAGAATATGATCAGAACACTAAGCCGACTTGCTTCCCCAAATTTCGTTCTTCTATGTTAAAGCGTTCATTTCCAGTAACAGTTTGAATTTTTAGGTTTCACTCTGTTTTCTCCTATATTGATAGATGTATTTGGAACTCTAAATCCAACACGGTTTGTGCTAGCTTCTTGAAACTTGACAAAATAAAGCAGTTTCACGTTCTATCTCTATGTGTTGTTTCCTCTTGAAGTAGCCCTAAGCAGTGACTGGCGAGAAACACTTTCATAGAAAGGGGTTGCCAAGCTTCCAAAAACTACGAATCTCCAGAAATCACAGCAAATATTTCTGCACCCAAACTGGATGATACTTTCAGGTAATGATCAGTACACTAAGCCGACTTGGTTCCCCAAATTTCGTTCTTCTATGTTGAAGCGTTCATTTCCAGTAACAGTTTGAATTTTTAGGTTTCACTCTGTTTTCTCCTATATTGATAGATGTATTTGGAACTCTAAATCCAACACGGTTTGTGCTAGCTTCTTGAAACTTGACACAATAAAGGAGTTTCAGATTCTATCTCTATGTTTTGTTTCCTCTTGATGTAGCCCTAAGCAGTGACTGGCGAGAAACACTTTCATGGAAAGGGGTTGCCAAGCTTCCTAAAATTACGAATCTCCAGAAATCTCAGCAAATATTTTTTCACCCAAACTGGATGATACTTTCAGGTAATGATCAGTACACTAAGCCGACTTGCTTCCCCAAATTTCGTTCTTCTATGTTGAAGCGTTCATTTCCAGTAAGAGTTTGAATTTTTAGGTTTCACTCTGTTTTCTGCTATATAGATAGATGTATTTGGAACTCTAAATCCAACACGGTTTGTGCTAGCTTCTTGAAACTTGACAAAATAAAGCAGGTTCACGTTCTATCTCTATGTGTTCTTTCCTCTTGAAGTAGCCCTATGCAGTGACTGGCGAGAAACACTTTCATGGAAAGGGGTTGCCAAGCTTCCTAAAATTACGAATCTCCAGAAAACTCAGCAAGTATTTTTTCACCCAAACTGGATGATACTTTCATGTAACGATCAGTACACTAAGCCAACTTAGTTTCCCAAATTTCATTCTTCTATGTTGAAGCGTTCGTTTCTACTAACAGTTTGAATTTTTAGGTTTCACTCTGTTTTCTCCTATATTGATAGATGTATTTGGAACTCTAAATCCAACACGGTTTGTGCTAGCTTCTTGAAACTTGACACAATAAAGGAGTTTCAGATTCTATCTCTATGTTTTGTTTCCTCTTGATGTAGCCCTAAGCAGTGACTGGCGAGAAACACTTTCATGGAAAGGGGTTCCCAAGCTTCCAAAAATTACGAATCTCCAGAAATCTCAGCAAATATTTTTTCACCCAAACTGGATGATACTTTCAGGTAATGATCAGTACACTAAGCCGACTTGGTTCCCCAAATTTCGTTCTTCTATGTTGAAGCGTTCATTTCCAGTAACAGTTTGAATTTTTAGGTTTCACTCTGTTTTCTCCTATATTGATAGATGTATTTGGAACTCTAAATCCAACACGGTTTGTGCTAGCTTCTTGAAATTTGACAAAATAAAGCAGTTTCACGTTCTATCTCTATGTTTTGTTTCCTCTTGATGTAGCCCTAAGCAGTGACTGTCGAGAAACACTTTCATGGAAAGGGGTTGCCAAGCTTCCAAAAATTACGAATCTCCAGAAATCTCAGCAAATATTTTTTCACCAAACTGGATGATACTTTCAGAATATGATCAGAACACTAAGCCGACTTGGTTCCCCAAATTTCGTTCTTCTATGTTGAAGCGTTCGTTTCTACTAACAGTTTCAATTTTTAGGTTTCACTCTGTTTTCTCCTATATTGATAGATGTATTTGGAACTCTAAATCCAACACGGTTTGTGCTAGCTTCTTGAAACTTGACAAAATAAAGCAGTTTCACGTTCTATCTCTATGTGTTGTTTCCTCTTGAAGTAGCCCTAAGCAGTGACTGGCGGAAACACTTCATTGGAAAGGGGTTGCCAAGCTTCCTAAAATTACGAATCTCCAGAAATCTCAGCAAGTATTTTTTCACCCAAACTGGATGATACTTTCAGGTAATGATCAGTACAATAAGCCAACTTGGTTCCCCAAATTTCATTCTTCTATGTTGAAGCGTTCGTTTCTACTAACAGTTTCAATTTTTAGGTTTCACTCTGTTTTCTCCTATATTGATAGATGTATTTGGAACTCTAAATCCAACACGGTTTGTGCTAGCTTCTTGAAACTTGACACAATAAAGTAGTTTCAGGTTCTATCTCTATGTTTTGTTTCCTCTTGATGTATCCCTAAGCAGTGACTGGCGAGAAACACTTTCATGGAAGGGGGTTCCCAAGCTTCCAAAAATTACGAATCTCCAGAAATCTCAGCAAATATTTTTTCACCCAAACTGGATGATACTTTCAGGTAATGATCAGTACACTAAGCCGACTTGGTTCCCCAAATTTCGTTCTTCTATGTTGAAGCGTTCATTTCCAGTAACAGTTTGAATTTTTAGGTTTCACTCTGTTTTCTCCTATATTGATAGATGTATTTGGAACTCTAAATCCAACACGTTTTGTGCTAGCTTCTTGAAACTTGACACAATAAAGGAGTTTCAGATTCTATCTCTATGTTTTGTTTCCTCTTGATGTAGCCCTAAGCAGTGACTGGCGAGAAACACTTTCATGGAAAGGGGTTCCCAAGCTTCCAAAAATTACGAATCTCCAGAAATCTCAGCAAATATTTTTTCACCCAAACTGGATGATACTTTCAGGTAATGATCAGTACACTAAGCCGACTTGGTTCCCCAAATTTCGTTCTTCTATGTTAAAGCGTTCATTTCCAGTAACAGTTTGAATTTTTAGGTTTCACTCTGTTTTCTCCTATATTGATAGATGTATTTGGAACTCTAAATCCAACACGGTTTGTGCTAGCTTCTTGAAACTTGACAAAATAAAGCAGTTTCACGTTCTATCTCTATGTGTTGTTTCCTCTTGAAGTAGCCCTAAGCAGTGACTGGCGGAAACACTTCATTGGAAAGGGGTTGCCAAGCTTCCTAAAATTACGAATCTCCAGAAATCTCAGCAAGTATTTTTTCACCCAAACTGGATGATACTTTCAGGTAATGATCAGTACAATAAGCCAACATGGTTCCCCAAATTTCATTCTTCTATGTTGAAGCGTTCGTTTCTACTAACAGTTTCAATTTATAGGTTTCACTCTGTTTTCTCCTATATTGATAGATGTATTTGGAACTCTAAATCCAACACGGTTTTTGCTAGCTTCTTGAAACTTGACACAATAAAGTATTTTCAGGTTCTATCTCTATGTTTTGTTTCCTCTTGATGTATCCCTAAGCAGTGACTGGCGAGAAACACTTTCATGGAAAGGGGTTCCCAAGCTTCCAAAAATTACGAATCTCCAGAAATCTCAGCAAATATTTTTTCACCCAAACTGGATGATACTTTCAGGTAATGATCAGTACACTAAGCGGACTTGGTTCCCCAAATTTCGTTCTTCTATGTTGAAGCATTCATTTCCAGTAACAGTTTGAATTTTTAGGTTTCACTCTGTTTTCTCCTATATTGATAGATGTATTTGGAACTCTAAATCCAACACGGTTTGTGCTAGCTTCTTGAAACTTGACAAAATAAAGCAGTTTCACCTTCTACCTCTATGTTTTGTTTCCTCTTGATGTAGCCCTAAGCAGTGACTGTCGAGAAACACTTTCATGGAAAGGGGTTGCCAAGCTTCCAAAAATTACGAATCTCCAGAAATCTCAGCAAATATTTTTTCACCCAAACTGGATGATACTTTCAGGTAATGAACAGTACACTAAGCCGACTTGCTTCCCCAAATTTCGTTCTTCTATGTTAAAGCGTTCATTTCCAGTAACAGTTTGAATTTTTAGGTTTCACTCTGTTTTCTCCTATATTGATAGATGTATTTGGAACTCTAAATCCAACACGGTTTGTGCTAGCTTCTTGAAACTTGACAAAATAAAGCAGTTTCACGTTCTATCTCTATGTTTTGTTTCCTCTTGATGTAGCCCTAAGCAGTGACTGTCGAGAAACACTTTCATGGAAAGGGGTTGCCAAGCTTCCAAAAATTACGAATCTCCAGAAATCTCAGCAAATATTTTTTCACCCAAACTGGATGATACTTTCAGAATATGATCAGAACACTAAGCCGACTTGGTTCCCCAAATTTCGTTCTTCTATGTTAAAGCGTTCATTTCCAGTAACAGTTTGAATTTTTAGGTTTCACTCTGTTTTCTCCTATATTGATAGATGTATTTGGAACTCTAAATCCAACACGGTTTGTGCTAGCTTCTTGAAACTTGACAAAATAAAGCAGTTTCACGTTCTATCTCTATGTGTTGTTTCCTCTTGAAGTAGCCCTAAGCAGTGACTGGCGGAAACACTTCATTGGAAAGGGGTTGCCAAGCTTCCTAAAATTACGAATCTCCAGAAATCACAGCAAGTATTTTTTCACCCAAACTGGATGATACTTTCAGGTAATGATCAGTACAATAAGCCAACTTGGTTCCCCAAATTTCATTCTTCTATGTTGAAGCGTTCGTTTCTACTAACAGTTTCAATTTTTAGGTTTCACTCTGTTTTCTCCTATATTGATAGATGTATTTGGAACTCTAAATCCAACACGGTTTTTGCTAGCTTCTTGAAACTTGACACAATAAAGTAGTTTCAGGTTCTATCTCTATGTTTTGTTTCCTCTTGATGTATCCCTAAGCAGTGACTGGCGAGAAACACTTTCATGGAAAGGGGTTCCCAAGCTTCCAAAAATTACGAATCTCCAGAAATCTCAGCAAATATTTTTTCACCCAAACTGGATGATACTTTCAGGTAATGATCAGTACACTAAGCCGACTTGGTTCCCCATATTTCGTTCTTCAATGTTAAAGCGTTCATTTCCAGTAACAGTTTGAATTTTTAGGTTTCACTCTGTTTTCTCCTATATTGATAGATGTATTTGGAACTCTAAATCCAACACGGTTTGTGCTAGCTTCTTGAAACTTGACAAAATAAAGCAGTTTCACGTTCTATCTCTATGTGTTGTTTCCTCTTGAAGTAGCCCTAAGCAGTGACTGGCGGAAACACTTCATTGGAAAGGGGTTGCCAAGCTTCCTAAAATTACGAATCTCCAGAAATCTCAGCAAGTATTTTTTCACCCAAACTGGATGATACTTTCAGGTAATGATCAGTACAATAAGCCAACTTGGTTCCCCAAATTTCATTCTTCTATGTTGAAGCGTTCGTTTCTACTAACAGTTTCAATTTTTAGGTTTCACTCTGTTTTCTCCTATATTGATAGATGTATTTGGAACTCTAAATCCAACACGGTTTTTGCTAGCTTCTTGAAACTTGACACAATAAAGTAGTTTCAGGTTCTATCTCTATGTTTTGTTTCCTCTTGATGTATCCCTAAGCAGTGACTGGCGAGAAACACTTTCATGGAAAGGGGTTCCCAAGCTTCCAAAAATTACGAATCTCCAGAAATCTCAGCAAATATTTTTTCACCCAAACTGGATGATACTTTCAGGTAATGATCAGTACACTAAGCGGACTTGGTTCCCCAAATTTCGTTCTTCTATGTTGAAGCGTTCATTTCCAGTAACAGTTTGAATTTTTAGGTTTCACTCTGTTTTCTCCTATATTGATAGATGTATTTGGAACTCTAAATCCAACACGGTTTGTGCTAGCTTCTTGAAACTTGACAAAATAAAGCAGTTTCACCTTCTACCTCTATGTTTTGTTTCCTCTTGATGTAGCCCTAAGCAGTGACTGTCGAGAAACACTTTCATGGAAAGGGGTTGCCAAGCTTCCAAAAATTACGAATCTCCAGAAATCTCAGCAAATATTTTTTCACCCAAACTGGATGATACTTTCAGGTAATGAACAGTACACTAAGCCGACTTGCTTCCCCAAATTTCGTTCTTCTATGTTAAAGCGTTCATTTCCAGTAACAATTTGAATTTTTAGGTTTCACTCTGTTTTCTCCTATATTGATAGATGTATTTGGAACTCTAAATCCAACACGGTTTGTGCTAGCTTCTTGAAACTTGACAAAATAAAGCAGTCTCACGTTCTATCTCTATGTTTTGTTTCCTCTTGATGTAGCCCTAAGCAGTGACTGTCGAGAAACACTTTCATGGAAAGGGGTTGCCAAGCTTCCAAAAATTACGAATCTCCAGAAATCTCAGCAAATATTTTTTCACCCAAACTGGATGATACTTTCAGAATATGATCAGAACACTAAGCCGACTTGGTTCCCCAAATTTCGTTCTTCTATGTTAAAGCGTTCATTTCCAGTAACAGTTTGAATTTTTAGGTTTCACTCTGTTTTCTCCTATATTGATAGATGTATTTGGAACTCTAAATCCAACACGGTTTGTGCTAGCTTCTTGAAACTTGACAAAATAAAGCAGTTTCACGTTCTATCTCTATGTGTTGTTTCCTCTTGAAGTAGCCCTAAGCAGTGACTGGCGGAAACACTTCATTGGAAAGGGGTTGCCAAGCTTCCTAAAATTACGAATCTCCAGAAATCACAGCAAGTATTTTTTCACCCAAACTGGATGATACTTTCAGGTAATGATCAGTACACTAAGCCGACTTGGTTCCCCAAATTTCGTTCTTCTATGTTAAAGCGTTCATTTCCAGTAACAGTTTGAATTTTTAGGTTTCACTCTGTTTTCTCCTATATTGATAGATGTATTTGGAACTCTAAATCCAACACGGTTTTTGCTAGCTTCTTGAAACTTGACACAATAAAGTAGTTTCAGGTTCTATCTCTATGTTTTGTTTCCTCTTGATGTATCCCTAAGCAGTGACTGGCGAGAAACACTTTCATGGAAAGGGGTTCCCAAGCTTCCAAAAACTACGAATCTCCAGAAATCTCAGCAAATATTTTTTCACCCAAACTGGATGATACTTTCAGGTAATGATCAGTACACTAAGCGGACTTGGTTCCCCAAATTTCGTTCTTCTATGTTGAAGCGTTCATTTCCAGTAACAGTTTGAATTTTTAGGTTTCACTCTGTTTTCTCCTATATTGATAGATGTATTTGGAACTCTAAATCCAACACGGTTTGTGCTAGCTTCTTGAAACTTGACAAAATAAAGCAGTTTCACCTTCTACCTCTATGTTTTGTTTCCTCTTGATGTAGCCCTAAGCAGTGATTGTCGAGAAACACTTTCATGGAAAGGGGTTGCCAAGCTTCCAAAAATTACGAATCTCCAGAAATCTCAGCAAATAGTTTTTTCACCCAAACTGGATGATACTTTCAGGTAATGATCAGTACACTAAGCCGACTTGGTTCCCCAAATTTCGTTCTTCTATGTTAAAGCGTTCATTTCCAGTAACAGTTTGAATTTTTAGGTTTCACTCTGTTTTCTCCTATATTGATAGATGTATTTGGAACTCTAAATCCAACACGGTTTGTGCTAGCTTCTTGAAACTTGACAAAATAAAGCAGTTTCACGTTCTCTCTCTATGTTTTGTTTCCTCTTGATGTAGCCCTAAGCAGTGACTGGCGAGAAACACTTTCATGGAAAGGGGTTGCCAAGCTTCCAAAAATTACGAATCTCCAGAAATCTCAGCAAATATTTTTTCACCCAAACTGGATGATACTTTCAGAATATGATCAGAACACTAAGCCGACTTGGTTGCCCAAATTTCGTTCTTCTATGTTAAAGCGTTCATTTCCAGTAACAGTTTGAATTTTTAGGTTTCACTCTGTTTTCTCCTATATTGATAGATGTATTTGGAACTCTAAATCCAACACGGTTTGTGCTAGCTTCTTGAAACTTGACCTAATAAAGCAGTTTCACGTTCTATCTCTATGTGTTGTTTCCTCTTGAAGTAGCCCTAAGCAGTGACTGGCGGAAACACTTCATTGGAAAGGGGTTGCCAAGCTTCCTAAAATTACGAATCTCCAGAAATCACAGCAAGTATTTTTTCACCCAAACTGGATGATACTTTCAGGTAATGATCAGTACAATAAGCCAACTTGGTTCCCCAAATTTCATTCTTCTATGTTGAAGCGTTCATTTCTACTAACAGTTTCAATTTTTAGGTTTCACTCTGTTTTCTCCTATATTGATAGATGTATTTGGAACTCTAAATCCAACACGGTTTTTGCTAGCTTCTTGAAACTTGACACAATAAAGTAGTTTCAGGTTCTATCTCTATGTTTTGTTTCCTCTTGATGTATCCCTAAGCAGTGACTGGCGAGAAACACTTTCATTGAAAGGGGTTCCCAAGCTTCCAAAAACTACGAATCTCCAGAAATCTCAGCAAATATTTTTTCACCCAAACTGGATGATACTTTCAGGTAATGATCAGTACACTAAGCGGACTTGGTTCCCCAAATTTCGTTCTTCTATGTTGAAGCGTTCATTTCCAGTAACAGTTTGAATTTTTAGGTTTCACTCTGTTTTCTCCTATATTGATAGATGTATTTGGAACTCTAAATCCAACACGGTTTGTGCTAGCTTCTTGAAACTTGACAAAATAAAGCAGTTTCACCTTCTACCTCTATGTTTTGTTTCCTCTTGATGTAGCCCTAAGCAGTGACTGTCGAGAAACACTTTCATGGAAAGGGGTTGCCAAGCTTCCAAAAATTACGAATCTCCAGAAATCTCAGCAAATAGTTTTTTCACCCAAACTGGATGATACTTTCAGGTAATGATCAGTACACTAAGCCGACTTGGTTCCCCAAATTTCGTTCTTCTATGTTAAAGCGTTCATTTCCAGTAACAGTTTGAATTTTTAGGTTTCACTCTGTTTTCTCCTATATTGATAGATGTATTTGGAACTCTAAATCCAACACGGTTTGTGCTAGCTTCTTGAAACTTGACAAAATAAAGCAGTTTCACGTTCTCTCTCTATGTTTTGTTTCCTCTTGATGTAGCCCTAAGCAGTGACTGTCGAGAAACACTTTCATGGAAAGGGGTTGCCAAGCTTCCAAAAATTACGAATCTCCAGAAATCTCAGCAAATATTTTTTCACCCAAACTGGATGATACTTTCAGAATATGATCAGAACACTAAGCCGACTTGGTTGCCCAAATTTCGTTCTTCTATGTTAAAGCGTTCATTTCCAGTAACAGTTTGAATTTTTAGGTTTCACTCTGTTTTCTCCTATATTGATAGATGTATTTGGAACTCTAAATCTAACACGGTTTGTGCTAGCTTCTTGAAACTTGACCTAATAAAGCAGTTTCACGTTCTATCTCTATGTGTTGTTTCCTCTTGAAGTAGCCCTAAGCAGTGACTGGCGGAAACACTTCATTGGAAAGGGGTTGCCAAGCTTCCTAAAATTACGAATCTCCAGAAATCTCAGCAAGTATTTTTTCACCCAAACTGGATGATACTTTCAGGTAATGATCAGTACAATAAGCCAACTTGGTTCCCCAAATTTCATTCTTCTATGTTGAAGTGTTCGTTTCTACTAACAGTTTCAATTTTTAGGTTTCACTCTGTTTTCTCCTATATTGATAGATGTATTTGGAACTCTAAATCCAACACGGTTTTTGCTAGCTTCTTGAAACTTGACACAATAAAGTAGTTTCACGTTCTATCTCTATGTTTTGTTTCCTCTTGATGTAGCCCTAAGCAGTGACTGGCGAGAAACACTTTCATGGAAAGGGGTTGCCAAGCTTCCAAAAATTACGAATTTCCAGAAATCTCAGCAAATATTTTTTCACCCAAACTGGATGATACTTTCAGAATATGATCAGAACACTAAGCCGACTTGGTTCCCCAAATTTCGTTCTTCTATGTGAAGCGTACATTTCCAGTAACAGTTTGAATTTTTAGGTTTCACTCTGTTTTCTCCTATATTGATAGATGTATTTGGAACTCTAAATCCAACACGGTTTGTGCTAGCTTCTTGAAACTTGACAAAATAAAGCAGTTTCACGTTCTATATCTATGTGTTGTTTCCTCTTGATGTAGCCCTAATCAGTGACTGGCGAGAAACACTTTCATGGAAAGGGGTTCCCAAGCTTCCAAAAATTACGAATCTCCAGAAATCTCAGCAAATATTTTTTCACCCAAACTGGATGATACTTTCAGGTAATGATCAGTACACTAAGCCGACTTGGTTCCCCAAGTTTCGTTCTTCTATGTTGAAGCGTTCATTTCCAGTAACAGTTTGAATTTTTAGGTTTCACTCTGTTTTCTCCTATATTGATAGATGTATTTGGAACTCTAAATCCAACACGGTTTGTGCTAGCTTCTTGAAACTTGACAAAATAAAGCAGTTTCACGTTCTATCTCTATGTTTTCTTTCCTCTTGATGTAGCCCTAAGCAGTGACTGTCGAGAAACACTTTCATGGAAAGGGGTTGCCAAGCTTCCAAAAATTACGAATCTCCAGAAATCTCAGCAAATTATTTCACCCAAACTGGATGATACTTTCAGAATATGATCAGAATACTAAGCCGACTTGGTTCCCCAAATTTCGTTCTTCTATGTTAAAGCGTTCATTTCCAGTAACAGTTTGAATTTTTAGGTTTCACTCTGTTTTCTCCTATATTGATAGATGTATTTGGAACTCTAAATCCAACACGGTTTGTGCTAGCTTCTTGAAACTTGACAAAGTAAAGCAGTTTCACGTTCTATCTCTATGTGTTGTTTCCTCTTGATGTAGCCCTAAGCAGTGACTGGCGAGAAACACTTTCATGTAAAGGGGTTCCCAAGCTTCCAAAAATTACGAATCTCCAGAAATCTCAGCAAATATTTTTTCACCCAAACTGGATGATACTTTCAGGTAATGGTCAGTACACTAAGCCGACTTGGTTCCCCAAATTTCGTTCTTCTATGTTGAAGCGTTCATTTCCAGTAACAGTTTGAATTTTTAGGTTTCACTCTGTTTTCTCCTATATTGATAAATGTATTTGGAACTCTAAATCCAACACGGTTTGTGCTAGCTTCTTGAAACTTGACAATTAAACCAGTTTCACGTTCTATCTCTATGTTTTTTTTCCTCTTGATGTAGCCCTAAGCAGTGACTGGCGAGAAACACTTTCATGGAAAGGGGTTGCCAAGCTTCCAAAAATTACGAATTTCCAGAAATCTCAGCAAATATTTTTTCACCCAAACTGGATGATACTTTCAGAATATGATCAGAACACTAAGCCGACTTGGTTCCCCAAATTTCGTTCTTCTATGTGAAGCGTACATTTCCAGTAACAGTTTGAATTTTTAGGTTTCACTCTGTTTTCTCCTATATTGATAGATGTATTTGGAACTCTAAATCCAACACGGTTTGTGCTAGCTTCTTGAAACTTGACAAAATAAAGCAGTTTCACGTTCTATATCTATGTGTTGTTTCCTCTTGATGTAGCCCTAAGCAGTGACTGGCGAGAAACACTTTCATGGAAAGGGGTTGTCAAGCTTCCAAAAACTACGAATCTCCAGAAATCACAGCAAATATTTTTTCTCCCAAACTGGATGATACTTTCAGGTAATGATCAGTACACTAAGCCAAGTTGGTTCCCCAAATTTCGTTCTTCTATGTTGAAGTGTTCATTTCCAGTAACAGTTTGAATTTTTAGGTTTCACTCTGTTTTCTCCTATATTGATAGATGTATTTGGAACTCTAAATCCAACGCGGTTTGTGCTAGCTTCTTGAAACTTGACAAAATAAAGCAGTTTCACGTTCTACCTCTATGTTTTGTTTCCTCTTGATGTAGCCCTAAGCAGTGACTGCCGAGAAACACTTTCATGGAAAGGGGTTGCCAAGCTTCCAAAAATTACGAATCTCCAGAAATCTCAGCAAATATTTTTTCACCCAAACTGGATGATACTTGCAGGTAATGATCAGTACACTAAGCCGACTTGGTTCCCCAAATTTCGTTCTTCTATGTTGAAGCGTACATTTCCAGTAACAGTTTGAATTTTTAGGTTTCACTCTGTTTTCTCCTATATTGATAGATGTATTTGGAACTCTAAATCCAACACGGTTTGTGCTAGCTTCTTGAAACTTGACAAAATAAAGCAGTTTCACGTTCTATCTCTATGTTTTGTTTCCTCTTGCAGTAGCCCTAAGCAGTGACTGGCGAGAAACTCTTTCATAGAAAGGGGTTGCCAAGCTTCCAAAAACTACGAATCTTTAGAAATCACAGCAAATATTTCTGCACCCAAACTGGATGATACTTTCAGGTAATGATCAGTACACTAAGCCGACTTGGTTCCCCAAATTTCGTTCTTCTGTGTTGAAGCGTTCATTTCCAGTAGCAGTTTGAATTTTTAGGTTTCACTCTGTTTTCTCCTATATTGATAGATGTATTTGGAACTCTAAATCCAACACGGTTTGTGCTAGCTTCTTGAAACTTGACAAAATAAAGCAGTTTCACCTTCTACCTCTATGTTTTGTTTCCTCTTGATGTAGCCCTAAGCAGTGACTGTCGAGAAACACTTTCTTGGAAAGGGGTTCCCAAGCTTCCAAAAATTACGAATCTCCAGAAATCTCAGCAAATATTTTTTCACCCAAACTGGATGATACTTTCAGGTAATGATCAGTACACTAAGCCGACTTGCTTCCCCAAATTTCGTTCTTCTATGTTGAAGCGTTCATTTCCAGTAGCAGTTTGAATTTTTAGGTTTCACTCTGTTTTCTCCTATATTGATAGATGTATTTGGAACTCTAAATCCAACACGGTTTGTGCTAGCTTCTTGAAACTTGACAAAATAAAGCAGTTTCACGTTCTATCTCTATGTGTTCTTTCCTCTTGAAGTAGCCCTATGCAGTGACTGGCGAGAAACACTTTCATGGAAACGTGTTGTCAAGCTTCCTAAAATTACGAATCTCCAGAAATCTCAGCAAGTATTTTTTCACCCAAACTGGATGATACTTTCACGTAACGATCAGTACACTAAGCCAACTTAGTTTCCCAAATTTCATTCTTCTATGTTGAAGCGTTCGTTTCTACTAACAGTTTGAATTTTTAGGTTTCACGCTGTTTTCTCCTATATTGATAGATGTATTTGGAACTCTAAATCCAACACGGTTTGTGCTAGCTTCTTGAAACTTGACACAATAAAGGAGTTTCAGATTCTATCTCTATGTTTTGTTTCCTCTTGATGTAGCCCTAAGCAGTGACTGGCGAGAAACACTTTCATGGAAAGGGGTTGCCAAGCTTCCTAAAATTACGAATCTCCAGAAATCTCAGCAAATATTTTTTCACCCAAACTGGATGATACTTTCAGGTAATGATCAGTACACTAAGCCGACTTGCTTCCCCAAATTTCGTTCTTCTATGTTGAAGCGTTCATTTCCAGTAAGAGTTTGAATTTTTAGGTTTCACTCTGTTTTCTGCTATATAGATAGATGTATTTGGAACTCTAAATCCAACACGGTTTGTGCTAGCTTCTTGAAACTTGACAAAATAAAGCAGGTTCACGTTCTATCTCTATGTGTTCTTTCCTCTTGAAGTAGCCCTATGCAGTGACTGGCGAGAAACACTTTCATGGAAAGGGGTTGCCAAGCTTCCTAAAATTACGAATCTCCAGAAAACTCAGCAAGTATTTTTTCACCCAAACTGGATGATACTTTCATGTAACGATCAGTACACTAAGCCAACTTAGTTTCCCAAATTTCATTCTTCTATGTTGAAGCGTTCGTTTCTACTAACAGTTTGAATTTTTAGGTTTCACTCTGTTTTCTCCTATATTGATAGATGTATTTGGAACTCTAAATCCAACACGGTTTGTGCTAGCTTCTTGAAACTTGACACAATAAAGGAGTTTCAGATTCTATCTCTATGTTTTGTTTCCTCTTGATGTATCCCTAAGCAGTGACTGGCGAGAAACACTTTCATGGAAAGGGGTTCCCAAGCTTCCAAAAATTACGAATCTCCAGAAATCTCAGCAAATATTTTTTCACCCAAACTGGATGATACTTTCAGGTAATGATCAGTACACTAAGCCGACTTGGTTCCCCAAATTTCGTTCTTCTATGTTAAAGCGTTCATTTCCAGTAACAGTTTGAATTTTTAGGTTTCACTCTGTTTTCTCCTATATTGATAGATGTATTTGGAACTCTAAATCCAACACGGTTTGTGCTAGCTTCTTGAAACTTGACAAAATAAAGCAGTTTCACGTTCTATCTCTATGTGTTGTTTCCTCTTGAAGTAGCCCTAAGCAGTGACTGGCGGAAACACTTCATTGGAAAGGGGTTGCCAAGCTTCCTAAAATTACGAATCTCCAGAAATCTCAGCAAGTATTTTTTCACCCAAACTGGATGATACTTTCAGGTAATGATCAGTAC
Organism: Spermophilus citellus; assembly: GCF_964194105.1. NCBI lineage: Eukaryota > Metazoa > Chordata > Mammalia > Rodentia > Sciuridae > Spermophilus > Spermophilus citellus. The sequence goes on along the minus strand of NC_138191.1, from coordinate 32,270,135 downwards.
AATAAGCCAACTTGGTTCCCCAAATTTCATTCTTCTATGTTGAAGCGTTCGTTTCTACTAACAGTTTCAATTTTTAGGTTTCACTCTGTTTTCTCCTATATTGATAGATGTATTTGGAACTCTAAATCCAACACGGTTTTTGCTAGCTTCTTGAAACTTGACACAATAAAGTAGTTTCAGGTTCTATCTCTATGTTTTGTTTCCTCTTGATGTATCCCTAAGCAGTGACTGGCGAGAAACACTTTCATTGAAAGGGGTTCCCAAGCTTCCAAAAACTACGAATCTCCAGAAATCTCAGCAAATATTTTTTCACCCAAACTGGATGATACTTTCAGGTAATGATCAGTACACTAAGCGGACTTGGTTCCCCAAATTTCGTTCTTCTATGTTGAAGCGTTCATTTCCAGTAACAGTTTGAATTTTTAGGTTTCACTCTGTTTTCTCCTATATTGATAGATGTATTTGGAACTCTAAATCCAACACGGTTTGTGCTAGCTTCTTGAAACTTGACAAAATAAAGCAGTTTCACCTTCTACCTCTATGTTTTGTTTCCTCTTGATGTAGCCCTAAGCAGTGACTGTCGAGAAACACTTTCATGGAAAGGGGTTGCCAAGCTTCCAAAAATTACGAATCTCCAGAAATCTCAGCAAATAGTTTTTTCACCCAAACTGGATGATACTTTCAGGTAATGATCAGTACACTAAGCCGACTTGGTTCCCCAAATTTCGTTCTTCTATGTTAAAGCGTTCATTTCCAGTAACAGTTTGAATTTTTAGGTTTCACTCTGTTTTCTCCTATATTGATAGATGTATTTGGAACTCTAAATCCAACACGGTTTGTGCTAGCTTCTTGAAACTTGACAAAATAAAGCAGTTTCACGTTCTCTCTCTATGTTTTGTTTCCTCTTGATGTAGCCCTAAGCAGTGACTGTCGAGAAACACTTTCATGGAAAGGGGTTGCCAAGCTTCCAAAAATTACGAATCTCCAGAAATCTCAGCAAATATTTTTTCACCCAAACTGGATGATACTTTCAGAATATGATCAGAACACTAAGCCGACTTGGTTGCCCAAATTTCGTTCTTCTATGTTAAAGCGTTCATTTCCAGTAACAGTTTGAATTTTTAGGTTTCACTCTGTTTTCTCCTATATTGATAGATGTATTTGGAACTCTAAATCCAACACGGTTTGTGCTAGCTTCTTGAAACTTGACCTAATAAAGCAGTTTCACGTTCTATCTCTATGTGTTGTTTCCTCTTGAAGTAGCCCTAAGCAGTGACTGGCGGAAACACTTCATTGGAAAGGGGTTGCCAAGCTTCCTAAAATTACGAATCTCCAGAAATCTCAGCAAGTATTTTTTCACCCAAACTGGATGATACTTTCAGGTAATGATCAGTACAATAAGCCAACTTGGTTCCCCAAATTTCATTCTTCTATGTTGAAGTGTTCGTTTCTACTAACAGTTTCAATTTTTAGGTTTCACTCTGTTTTCTCCTATATTGATAGATGTATTTGGAACTCTAAATCCAACACGGTTTTTGCTAGCTTCTTGAAACTTGACACAATAAAGTAGTTTCACGTTCTATCTCTATGTTTTGTTTCCTCTTGATGTAGCCCTAAGCAGTGACTGGCGAGAAACACTTTCATGGAAAGGGGTTGCCAAGCTTCCAAAAATTACGAATTTCCAGAAATCTCAGCAAATATTTTTTCACCCAAACTGGATGATACTTTCAGAATATGATCAGAACACTAAGCCGACTTGGTTCCCCAAATTTCGTTCTTCTATGTGAAGCGTACATTTCCAGTAACAGTTTGAATTTTTAGGTTTCACTCTGTTTTCTCCTATATTGATAGATGTATTTGGAACTCTAAATCCAACACGGTTTGTGCTAGCTTCTTGAAACTTGACAAAATAAAGCAGTTTCACGTTCTATATCTATGTGTTGTTTCCTCTTGATGTAGCCCTAATCAGTGACTGGCGAGAAACACTTTCATGGAAAGGGGTTCCCAAGCTTCCAAAAATTACGAATCTCCAGAAATCTCAGCAAATATTTTTTCACCCAAACTGGATGATACTTTCAGGTAATGATCAGTACACTAAGCCGACTTGGTTCCCCAAGTTTCGTTCTTCTATGTTGAAGCGTTCATTTCCAGTAACAGTTTGAATTTTTAGGTTTCACTCTGTTTTCTCCTATATTGATAGATGTATTTGGAACTCTAAATCCAACACGGTTTGTGCTAGCTTCTTGAAACTTGACAAAATAAAGCAGTTTCACGTTCTATCTCTATGTTTTCTTTCCTCTTGATGTAGCCCTAAGCAGTGACTGTCGAGAAACACTTTCATGGAAAGGGGTTGCCAAGCTTCCAAAAATTACGAATCTCCAGAAATCTCAGCAAATTATTTCACCCAAACTGGATGATACTTTCAGAATATGATCAGAATACTAAGCCGACTTGGTTCCCCAAATTTCGTTCTTCTATGTTAAAGCGTTCATTTCCAGTAACAGTTTGAATTTTTAGGTTTCACTCTGTTTTCTCCTATATTGATAGATGTATTTGGAACTCTAAATCCAACACGGTTTGTGCTAGCTTCTTGAAACTTGACAAAGTAAAGCAGTTTCACGTTCTATCTCTATGTGTTGTTTCCTCTTGATGTAGCCCTAAGCAGTGACTGGCGAGAAACACTTTCATGTAAAGGGGTTCCCAAGCTTCCAAAAATTACGAATCTCCAGAAATCTCAGCAAATATTTTTTCACCCAAACTGGATGATACTTTCAGGTAATGGTCAGTACACTAAGCCGACTTGGTTCCCCAAATTTCGTTCTTCTATGTTGAAGCGTTCATTTCCAGTAACAGTTTGAATTTTTAGGTTTCACTCTGTTTTCTCCTATATTGATAAATGTATTTGGAACTCTAAATCCAACACGGTTTGTGCTAGCTTCTTGAAACTTGACAATTAAACCAGTTTCACGTTCTATCTCTATGTTTTTTTTCCTCTTGATGTAGCCCTAAGCAGTGACTGGCGAGAAACACTTTCATGGAAAGGGGTTGCCAAGCTTCCAAAAATTACGAATTTCCAGAAATCTCAGCAAATATTTTTTCACCCAAACTGGATGATACTTTCAGAATATGATCAGAACACTAAGCCGACTTGGTTCCCCAAATTTCGTTCTTCTATGTGAAGCGTACATTTCCAGTAACAGTTTGAATTTTTAGGTTTCACTCTGTTTTCTCCTATATTGATAGATGTATTTGGAACTCTAAATCCAACACGGTTTGTGCTAGCTTCTTGAAACTTGACAAAATAAAGCAGTTTCACGTTCTATATCTATGTGTTGTTTCCTCTTGATGTAGCCCTAAGCAGTGACTGGCGAGAAACACTTTCATGGAAAGGGGTTGTCAAGCTTCCAAAAACTACGAATCTCCAGAAATCACAGCAAATATTTTTTCTCCCAAACTGGATGATACTTTCAGGTAATGATCAGTACACTAAGCCAAGTTGGTTCCCCAAATTTCGTTCTTCTATGTTGAAGTGTTCATTTCCAGTAACAGTTTGAATTTTTAGGTTTCACTCTGTTTTCTCCTATATTGATAGATGTATTTGGAACTCTAAATCCAACGCGGTTTGTGCTAGCTTCTTGAAACTTGACAAAATAAAGCAGTTTCACGTTCTACCTCTATGTTTTGTTTCCTCTTGATGTAGCCCTAAGCAGTGACTGCCGAGAAACACTTTCATGGAAAGGGGTTGCCAAGCTTCCAAAAATTACGAATCTCCAGAAATCTCAGCAAATATTTTTTCACCCAAACTGGATGATACTTGCAGGTAATGATCAGTACACTAAGCCGACTTGGTTCCCCAAATTTCGTTCTTCTATGTTGAAGCGTACATTTCCAGTAACAGTTTGAATTTTTAGGTTTCACTCTGTTTTCTCCTATATTGATAGATGTATTTGGAACTCTAAATCCAACACGGTTTGTGCTAGCTTCTTGAAACTTGACAAAATAAAGCAGTTTCACGTTCTATCTCTATGTTTTGTTTCCTCTTGCAGTAGCCCTAAGCAGTGACTGGCGAGAAACTCTTTCATAGAAAGGGGTTGCCAAGCTTCCAAAAACTACGAATCTTTAGAAATCACAGCAAATATTTCTGCACCCAAACTGGATGATACTTTCAGGTAATGATCAGTACACTAAGCCGACTTGGTTCCCCAAATTTCGTTCTTCTGTGTTGAAGCGTTCATTTCCAGTAGCAGTTTGAATTTTTAGGTTTCACTCTGTTTTCTCCTATATTGATAGATGTATTTGGAACTCTAAATCCAACACGGTTTGTGCTAGCTTCTTGAAACTTGACAAAATAAAGCAGTTTCACCTTCTACCTCTATGTTTTGTTTCCTCTTGATGTAGCCCTAAGCAGTGACTGTCGAGAAACACTTTCTTGGAAAGGGGTTCCCAAGCTTCCAAAAATTACGAATCTCCAGAAATCTCAGCAAATATTTTTTCACCCAAACTGGATGATACTTTCAGGTAATGATCAGTACACTAAGCCGACTTGCTTCCCCAAATTTCGTTCTTCTATGTTGAAGCGTTCATTTCCAGTAGCAGTTTGAATTTTTAGGTTTCACTCTGTTTTCTCCTATATTGATAGATGTATTTGGAACTCTAAATCCAACACGGTTTGTGCTAGCTTCTTGAAACTTGACAAAATAAAGCAGTTTCACGTTCTATCTCTATGTGTTCTTTCCTCTTGAAGTAGCCCTATGCAGTGACTGGCGAGAAACACTTTCATGGAAACGTGTTGTCAAGCTTCCTAAAATTACGAATCTCCAGAAATCTCAGCAAGTATTTTTTCACCCAAACTGGATGATACTTTCACGTAACGATCAGTACACTAAGCCAACTTAGTTTCCCAAATTTCATTCTTCTATGTTGAAGCGTTCGTTTCTACTAACAGTTTGAATTTTTAGGTTTCACGCTGTTTTCTCCTATATTGATAGATGTATTTGGAACTCTAAATCCAACACGGTTTGTGCTAGCTTCTTGAAACTTGACACAATAAAGGAGTTTCAGATTCTATCTCTATGTTTTGTTTCCTCTTGATGTATCCCTAAGCAGTGACTGGCGAGAAACACTTTCATGGAAAGGGGTTCCCAAGCTTCCAAAAATTACGAATCTCCAGAAATCTCAGCAAATATTTTTTCACCCAAACTGGATGATACTTTCAGGTAATGATCAGTATACTAAGCCGACTTGGTTCCCCAAATTTCGTTCTTCTATGTTAAAGCGTTCATTTCCAGTAACAGTTTGAATTTTTAGGTTTCACTCTGTTTTCTCCTATATTGATAGATGTATTTGGAACTCTAAATCCAACACGGTTTGTGCTAGCTTCTTGAAACTTGACAAAATAAAGCAGTTTCACGTTCTATCTCTATGTGTTGTTTCCTCTTGAAGTAGCCCTAAGCAGTGACTGGCGGAAACACTTCATTGGAAAGGGGTTGCCAAGCTTCCTAAAATTACGAATCTCCAGAAATCTCAGCAAGTATTTTTTCACCCAAACTGGATGATACTTTCAGGTAATGATCAGTACAATAAGCCAACTTGGTTCCCCAAATTTCATTCTTCTATGTTGAAGCGTTCGTTTCTACTAACAGTTTCAATTTTTAGGTTTCACTCTGTTTTCTCCTATATTGATAGATGTATTTGGAACTCTAAATCCAACACGGTTTTTGCTAGCTTCTTGAAACTTGACACAATAAAGTAGTTTCAGGTTCTATCTCTATGTTTTGTTTCCTCTTGATGTATCCCTAAGCAGTGACTGGCGAGAAACACTTTCATGGAAAGGGGTTCCCAAGCTTCCAAAAATTACGAATCTCCAGAAATCTCAGCAAATATTTTTTCACCCAAACTGGATGATACTTTCAGGTAATGATCAGTACACTAAGCGGACTTGGTTCCCCAAATTTCGTTCTTCTATGTTGAAGCGTTCATTTCCAGTAACAGTTTGAATTTTTAGGTTTCACTCTGTTTTCTCCTATATTGATAGATGTATTTGGAACTCTAAATCCAACACGGTTTGTGCTAGCTTCTTGAAACTTGACAAAATAAAGCAGTTTCACCTTCTACCTCTATGTTTTGTTTCCTCTTGATGTAGCCCTAAGCAGTGACTGTCGAGAAACACTTTCATGGAAAGGGGTTGCCAAGCTTCCAAAAATTACGAATCTCCAGAAATCTCAGCAAATATTTTTTCACCCAAACTGGATGATACTTTCAGGTAATGAACAGTACACTAAGCCGACTTGCTTCCCCAAATTTCGTTCTTCTATGTTAAAGCGTTCATTTCCAGTAACAGTTTGAATTTTTAGGTTTCACTCTGTTTTCTCCTATATTGATAGATGTATTTGGAACTCTAAATCCAACACGGTTTGTGCTAGCTTCTTGAAACTTGACAAAATAAAGCAGTTTCACGTTCTATCTCTATGTTTTGTTTCCTCTTGATGTAGCCCTAAGCAGTGACTGTCGAGAAACACTTTCATGGAAAGGGGTTGCCAAGCTTCCAAAAATTACGAATCTCCAGAAATCTCAGCAAATATTTTTTCACCCAAACTGGATGATACTTTCAGAATATGATCAGAACACTAAGCCGACTTGGTTCCCCAAATTTCGTTCTTCTATGTTAAAGCGTTCATTTCCAGTAACAGTTTGAATTTTTAGGTTTCACTCTGTTTTCTCCTATATTGATAGATGTATTTGGAACTCTAAATCCAACACGGTTTGTGCTAGCTTCTTGAAACTTGACCTAATAAAGCAGTTTCACGTTCTATCTCTATGTGTTGTTTCCTCTTGAAGTAGCCCTAAGCAGTGACTGGCGGAAACACTTCATTGGAAAGGGGTTGCCAAGCTTCCTAAAATTACGAATCTCCAGAAATCACAGCAAGTATTTTTTCACCCAAACTGGATGATACTTTCAGGTAATGATCAGTACAATAAGCCAACTTGGTTCCCCAAATTTCATTCTTCTATGTTGAAGCGTTCGTTTCTACTAACAGTTTCAATTTTTAGGTTTCACTCTGTTTTCTCCTATATTGATAGATGTATTTGGAACTCTAAATCCAACACGGTTTTTGCTAGCTTCTTGAAACTTGACACAATAAAGTAGTTTCAGGTTCTATCTCTATGTTTTGTTTCCTCTTGATGTATCCCTAAGCAGTGACTGGCGAGAAACACTTTCATGGAAAGGGGTTCCCAAGCTTCCAAAAATTACGAATCTCCAGAAATCTCAGCAAATATTTTTTCACCCAAACTGGATGATACTTTCAGGTAATGATCAGTACACTAAGCGGACTTGGTTCCCCAAATTTCGTTCTTCTATGTTGAAGCTTTCATTTCCAGTAACAGTTTGAATTTTTAGGTTTCACTCTGTTTTCTCCTATATTGATAGATGTATTGGAACTCTAAATCCAACACGGTTTGTGCTAGCTTCTTGAAACTTGACAAAATAAAGCAGTTTCACCTTCTACCTCTATGTTTTGTTTCCTCTTGATGTAGCCCTAAGCAGTGACTGTCGAGAAACACTTTCATGGAAAGGGGTTGCCAAGCTTCCAAAAATTACGAATCTCCAGAAATCTCAGCAAATATTTTTTCACCCAAACTGGATGATACTTTCAGAATATGATCAGAACACTAAGCCGACTTGGTTGCCCAAATTTCGTTCTTCTATGTTAAAGCGTTCATTTCCAGTAACAGTTTGAATTTTTAGGTTTCACTCTGTTTTCTCCTATATTGATAGATGTATTTGGAACTCTAAATCCAACACGGTTTGTGCTAGCTTCTTGAAACTTGACCTAATAAAGCAGTTTCACGTTCTATCTCTATGTGTTGTTTCCTCTTGAAGTAGCCCTAAGCAGTGACTGGCGGAAACACTTCATTGGAAAGGGGTTGCCAAGCTTCCTAAAATTACGAATCTCCAGAAATCACAGCAAGTATTTTTTCACCCAAACTGGATGATACTTTCAGGTAATGATCAGTACAATAAGCCAACTTGGTTCCCCAAATTTCATTCTTCTATGTTGAAGCGTTCGTTTCTACTAACAGTTTCAATTTTTAGGTTTCACTCTGTTTTCTCCTATATTGATAGATGTATTTGGAACTCTAAATCCAACACGGTTTTTGCTAGCTTCTTGAAACTTGACACAATAAAGTAGTTTCAGGTTCTATCTCTATGTTTTGTTTCCTCTTGATGTATCCCTAAGCAGTGACTGGCGAGAAACACTTTCATGGAAAGGGGTTCCCAAGCTTCCAAAAACTACGAATCTCCAGAAATCTCAGCAAATATTTTTTCACCCAAACTGGATGATACTTTCAGGTAATGATCAGTACACTAAGCGGACTTGGTTCCCCAAATTTCGTTCTTCTATGTTGAAGCGTTCATTTCCAGTAACAGTTTGAATTTTTAGGTTTCACTCTGTTTTCTCATATATTGATAGATGTATTTGGAACTCTAAATCCAACACGGTTTGTGCTAGCTTCTTGAAACTTGACAAAATAAAGCAGTTTCACCTTCTACCTCTATGTTTTGTTTCCTCTTGATGTAGCCCTAAGCAGTGACTGTCGAGAAACACTTTCATGGAAAGGGGTTGCCAAGCTTCCAAAAATTACGAATCTCCAGAAATCTCAGCAAATATTTTTTCACCCAAACTGGATGATACTTTCAGGTAATGATCAGTACACTAAGCCGACTTGCTTCCCCAAATTTCGTTCTTCTATGTTGAAGCGTTCATTTCCAGTAAGAGTTTGAATTTTTAGGTTTCACTCTGTTTTCTGCTATATAGATAGATGTATTTGGAACTCTAAATCCAACACGGTTTGTGCTAGCTTCTTGAAACTTGACAAAATAAAGCAGTTTCACCTTCTACCTCTATGTTTTGTTTCCTCTTGATGTAGCCCTAAGCAGTGACTGTCGAGAAACACTTTCATGGAAAGGGGTTGCCAAGCTTCCAAAAATTACGAATCTCCAGAAATCTCAGCAAATATTTTTTCACCCAAACTGGATGATACTTTCAGAATATGATCAGAACACTAAGCCGACTTGGTTGCCCAAATTTCGTTCTTCTATGTTAAAGCGTTCATTTCCAGTAACAGTTTGAATTTTTAGGTTTCACTCTGTTTTCTCCTATATTGATAGATGTATTTGGAACTCTAAATCCAACACGGTTTGTGCTAGCTTCTTGAAACTTGACCTAATAAAGCAGTTTCACGTTCTATCTCTATGTGTTGTTTCCTCTTGAAGTAGCCCTAAGCAGTGACTGGCGGAAACACTTCATTGGAAAGGGGTTGCCAAGCTTCCTAAAATTACGAATCTCCAGAAATCACAGCAAGTATTTTTTCACCCAAACTGGATGATACTTTCAGGTAATGATCAGTACAATAAGCCAACTTGGTTCCCCAAATTTCATTCTTCTATGTTGAAGCGTTCGTTTCTACTAACAGTTTCAATTTTTAGGTTTCACTCTGTTTTCTCCTATATTGATAGATGTATTTGGAACTCTAAATCCAACACGGTTTTTGCTAGCTTCTTGAAACTTGACACAATAAAGTAGTTTCAGGTTCTATCTCTATGTTTTGTTTCCTCTTGATGTATCCCTAAGCAGTGACTGGCGAGAAACACTTTCATGGAAAGGGGTTCCCAAGCTTCCAAAAACTACGAATCTCCAGAAATCTCAGCAAATATTTTTTCACCCAAACTGGATGATACTTTCAGGTAATGATCAGTACACTAAGCGGACTTGGTTCCCCAAATTTCGTTCTTCTATGTTGAAGCGTTCATTTCCAGTAACAGTTTGAATTTTTAGGTTTCACTCTGTTTTCTCATATATTGATAGATGTATTTGGAACTCTAAATCCAACACGGTTTGTGCTAGCTTCTTGAAACTTGACAAAATAAAGCAGTTTCACCTTCTACCTCTATGTTTTGTTTCCTCTTGATGTAGCCCTAAGCAGTGACTGTCGAGAAACACTTTCATGGAAAGGGGTTGCCAAGCTTCCAAAAATTACGAATCTCCAGAAATCTCAGCAAATATTTTTTCACCCAAACTGGATGATACTTTCAGGTAATGATCAGTACACTAAGCCGACTTGCTTCCCCAAATTTCGTTCTTCTATGTTGAAGCGTTCATTTCCAGTAAGAGTTTGAATTTTTAGGTTTCACTCTGTTTTCTGCTATATAGATAGATGTATTTGGAACTCTAAATCCAACACGGTTTGTGCTAGCTTCTTGAAACTTGACAAAATAAAGCAGGTTCACGTTCTATCTCTATGTGTTCTTTCCTCTTGAAGTAGCCCTATGCAGTGACTGGCGAGAAACACTTTCATGGAAAGGGGTTGCCAAGCTTCCTAAAATTACGAATCTCCAGAAAACTCAGCAAGTATTTTTTCACCCAAACTGGATGATACTTTCATGTAACGATCAGTACACTAAAACAACTTAGTTTCCCAAATTTCATTCTTCTATGTTGAAGCGTTCGTTTCTACTAACAGTTTGAATTTTTAGGTTTCACTCTGTTTTCTCCTATATTGATAGATGTATTTGGAACTCTAAATCCAACACGGTTTGTGCTAGCTTCTTGAAATTTGACAAAATAAAGCAGTTTCACGTTCTATCTCTATGTTTTGTTTCCTCTTGATGTAGCCCTAAGCAGTGACTGTAGAGAAACACTTTCATGGAAAGGGGTTGCCAAGCTTCCAAAAATTACGAATCTCCAGAAATCTCAGCAAATATTTTTTCACCCAAACTGGATGATACTTTCAGAATATGATCAGAACACTAAGCCGACTTGGTTCCCCAAATTTCGTTCTTCTATGTTAAAGCGTTCATTTCCAGTAACAGTTTGAATTTTTAGGTTTCACTCTGTTTTCTCCTATATTGATAGATGTATTTGGAACTCTAAATCCAACACGGTTTGTGCTAGCTTCTTGAAACTTGACAAAATAAACCAGTTTCACGTTCTATCTCTATGTGTTGTTTCCTCTTGAAGTAGCCCTAAGCAGTGACTGGCGGAAACACTTCATTGGAAAGGGGTTGCCAAGCTTCCTAAAATTACGAATCTCCAGAAATCTCAGCAAGTATTTTTTCACCCAAACTGGATGATACTTTCAGGTAATGATCAGTACAATAAGCCAACTTGGTTCCCCAAATTTCATTCTTCTATGTTGAAGCGTTCGTTTCTACTAACAGTTTCAATTTTTAGGTTTCACTCTGTTTTCTCCTATATTGATAGATGTATTTGGAACTCTAAATCCAACACGGTTTGTGCTAGCTTCTTGAAACTTGACACAATAAAGTAGTTTCAGGTTCTATCTCTATGTTTTGTTTCCTCTTGATGTATCCCTAAGCAGTGACTGGCGAGAAACACTTTCATGGAAAGGGGTTCCCAAGCTTCCAAAAATTACGAATCTCCAGAAATCTCAGCAAATATTTTTTCACCCAAACTGGATGATACTTTCAGGTAATGATCAGTACACTAAGCGGACTTGGTTCCCCAAATTTCGTTCTTCTATGTTGAAGCGTTCATTTCCAGTAACAGTTTGAATTTTTAGGTTTCACTCTGTTTTCTCCTATATTGATAGATGTATTTGGAACTCTAAATCCAACACGGTTTGTGCTAGCTTCTTGAAACTTGACAAAATAAAGCAGTTTCACCTTCTACCTCTATGTTTTGTTTCCTCTTGATGTAGCCCTAAGCAGTGACTGTCGAGAAACACTTTCATGGAAAGGGGTTGCCAAGCTTCCAAAAATTACGAATCTCCAGAAATCTCAGCAAATATTTTTTCACCCAAACTGGATGATACTTTCAGGTAATGATCAGTACACTAAGCCGACTTGCTTCCCCAAATTTCGTTCTTCTATGTTAAAGCGTTCATTTCCAGTAACAGTTTGAATTTTTAGGTTTCACTCTGTTTTCTCCTATATTGATAGATGTATTTGGAACTCTAAATCCAACACGGTTTGTGCTAGCTTCTTGAAACTTGACAAAATAAAGCAGTTTCACGTTCTATCTCTATGTTTTGTTTCCTCTTGATGTAGCCCTAAGCAGTGACTGTCGAGAAACACTTTCATGGAAAGGGGTTGCCAAGCTTCCAAAAATTACGAATCTCCAGAAATCTCAGCAAATATTTTTTCACCCAAACTGGATGATACTTTCAGGTAATGATCAGTACACTAAGCCGACTTGCTTCCCCAAATTTCGTTCTTCTATGTTGAAGCGTTCATTTCCAGTAACAGTTTGAATTTTTAGGTTTCACTCTGTTTTCTGCTATATAGATAGATGTATTTGGAACTCTAAATCCAACACGGTTTGTGCTAGCTTCTTGAAACTTGACAAAATAAAGCAGTTTCACGTTCTATCTCTATGTGTTCTTTCCTCTTGAAGTAGCCCTATGCAGTGACTGGCGAGAAACACTTTCATGGAAAGGGGTTGCCAAGCTTCCTAAAATTACGAATCTCCAGAAATCTCAGCAAGTATTTTTTCACCCAAACTGGATGATACTTTCAGGTAATGATCAGTACAATAAGCCAACTTGGTTCCCCAAATTTCATTCTTCTATGTTGAAGCGTTCGTTTCTACTAACAGTTTCAATTTTTAGGTTTCACTCTGTTTTCTCCTATATTGATAGATGTATTTGGAACTCTACATCCAACACGGTTTGTGCTAGCTTCTTGAAACTTGACACAATAAAGTAGTTTCAGGTTCTATCTCTATGTTTTGTTTCCTCTTGATGTATCCCTAAGCAGTGACTGGCGAGAAACACTTTCATGGAAAGGGGTTCCCAAGCTTCCAAAAATTACGAATCTCCAGAAATCTCAGCAAATATTTTTTCACCCTAACTGGATGATACTTTCAGGTAATGATCAGTACACTAAGTCGACTTGGTTCCCCAAATCTCGATCTTCTATGTTGAAGCGTTCATTTCCAGTAACAGTTTGAATTTTTAGGTTTCACTCTGTTTTCTCCTATATTGATAGATGTATTTGGAACTCTAAATCCAACACGGTTTGTGCTAGCTTCTTGAAACTTGACAAAATAAAGCAGTTTCACGTTCTATCTCTATGTTTTGTTTCCTCTTGATGTATCCCTAAGCAGTGACTGGCGAGAAACACTTTCATGGAAAGGGGTTCCCAAGCTTCCAAAAATTACGAATCTCCAGAAATCTCAGCAAATATTTTTTCACCCAAACTGGATGATACTTTCAGGTAATGATCAGTACACTAAGCGGACTTGGTTCCCCAAATTTCGTTCTTCTATGTTGAAGCGTTCATTTCCAGTAACAGTTTGAATTTTTAGGTTTCACTCTGTTTTCTCCTATATTGATAGATGTATTTGGAACTCTAAATCCAACACGGTTTGTGCTAGCTTCTTGAAACTTGACAAAATAAAGCAGTTTCACCTTCTACCTCTATGTTTTGTTTCCTCTTGATGTAGCCCTAAGCAGTGACTGTCGAGAAACACTTTCATGGAAAGGGGTTGCCAAGCTTCCAAAAATTACGAATCTCCAGAAATCTCAGCAAATATTTTTTCACCCAAACTGGATGATACTTTCAGGTAATGATCAGTACACTAAGCCGACTTGCTTCCCCAAATTTCGTTCTTCTATGTTAAAGCGTTCATTTCCAGTAACAGTTTGAATTTTTAGGTTTCACTCTGTTTTCTCCTATATTGATAGATGTATTTGGAACTCTAAATCCAACACGGTTTGAGCTAGCTTCTTGAAACTTGACAAAATAAAGCAGTTTCACGTTCTATCTCTATGTTTTGTTTCCTCTTGATGTAGCCCTAAGCAGTGACTGTCGAGAAACACTTTCATGGAAAGGGGTTGCCAAGCTTCCAAAAATTACGAATCTCCAGAAATCTCAGCAAATATTTTTTCACCCAAACTGGATGATACTTTCAGGTAATGATCAGTACACTAAGCCGACTTGCTTCCCCAAATTTCGTTCTTCTATGTTGAAGCGTTCATTTCCAGTAACAGTTTGAATTTTTAGGTTTCACTCTGTTTTCTGCTATATAGATAGATGTATTTGGAACTCTAAATCCAACACGGTTTGTGCTAGCTTCTTGAAACTTGACAAAATAAAGCAGTTTCACGTTCTATCTCTATGTGTTCTTTCCTCTTGAAGTAGCCCTATGCAGTGACTGGCGAGAAACACTTTCATGGAAAGGGGTTGCCAAGCTTCCTAAAATTACGAATCTCCAGAAATCTCAGCAAGTATTTTTTCACCCAAACTGGATGATACTTTCAGGTAATGATCAGTACAATAAGCCAACTTGGTTCCCCAAATTTCATTCTTCTATGTTGAAGCGTTCGTTTCTACTAACAGTTTCAATTTTTAGGTTTCACTCTGTTTTCTCCTATATTGATAGATGTATTTGGAACTCTACATCCAACACGGTTTGTGCTAGCTTCTTGAAACTTGACACAATAAAGTAGTTTCAGGTTCTATCTCTATGTTTTGTTTCCTCTTGATGTATCCCTAAGCAGTGACTGGCGAGAAACACTTTCATGGAAAGGGGTTCCCAAGCTTCCAAAAATTACGAATCTCCAGAAATCTCAGCAAATATTTTTTCACCCTAACTGGATGATACTTTCAGGTAATGATCAGTACACTAAGTCGACTTGGTTCCCCAAATCTCGATCTTCTATGTTGAAGCGTTCATTTCCAGTAACAGTTTGAATTTTTAGGTTTCACTCTGTTTTCTCCTATATTGATAGATGTATTTGGAACTCTAAATCCAACACGGTTTGTGCTAGCTTCTTGAAACTTGACAAAATAAAGCAGTTTCACGTTCTATCTCTATGTTTTGTTTCCTCTTGATGTAGCCCTAAGCAGTGACTGGCGAGAAACACTTTCATGGAAAGGGGTTCCCAAGCTTCCAAAAATTACGAATCTCCAGAAATCTCAGCAAATATTTTTTCACCCAAACTGGATGATACTTTCAGGTAATGGTCAGTACACTAAGCCGACTTGGTTCCCCAAATTTCGTTCTTCTATGTTGAAGCGTTCATTTCCAGTAACAGTTTGAATTTTTAGGTTTCACTCTGTTTTCTCCTATATAGATAGATGTATTTGGAACTCTAAATCCAACACGGTTTGTGCTAGCTTCTTGAAACTTGACAAAATAAAGCAGTTTCACGTTCTATCTCTATGTGTTCTTTCTTCTTGAAGTAGCCCTATGCAGTGACTGGCGAGAAACACTTTCATGGAAAGGGGTTGCCAAGCTTCCTAAAATTACGAATCTCCAGAAATCTCAGCAAGTATTTTTTCACCCAAACTGGATGATACTTTCAGGTAATGATCAGTACAATAAGCCAACTTGGTTCCCCAAATTTCATTCTTATATGTTGAAGCGTTCGTTTCTACTAACAGTTTCAATATTTAGGTTTCACTCTTTTTTCTCCTATATTGATAGATGTATTTGGAACTCTAAATCCAACACGGTTTGTGCTAGCTTCTTGAAACTTGACACAATAAAGTAGTTTCAGGTTCTATCTCTATGTTTTGTTTCCACTTGATGTATCCCTAAGCAGTGACTGGCGAGAAACACTTTCATGGAAAGGGGTTCCCAAGCTTCCAAAAATTACGAATCTCCAGAAATCTCAGCAAATATTTTTTCACCCAAACTGGATGATACTTTCAGGTAATGATCAGTACACTAAGCCGACTTGGTTCCCCAAATTTCGTTCTTCTATGTTGAAGCGTTCATTTCCAGTAACAGTTTGAATTTTTAGGTTTCACTCTGTTTTCTCCTATATTGATAGATGGATTTTGAACTGTAAATCCAACACGGTTTGTGCTAGCTTCTTGAAACTTGACAAAATAAAGCAGTTTCACGTT
This sequence comes from Spermophilus citellus, assembly GCF_964194105.1. Classification (NCBI taxonomy): domain Eukaryota; kingdom Metazoa; phylum Chordata; class Mammalia; order Rodentia; family Sciuridae; genus Spermophilus; species Spermophilus citellus. The sequence goes on along the minus strand of NC_138191.1, from coordinate 32,254,258 downwards.
CTATATCTATGTGTTGTTTCCTCTTGATGTAGCCCTAATCAGTGACTGGCGAGAAACACTTTCATGGAAAGGGGTTGTCAAGCTTCCAAAAACTACGAATCTCCAGAAATCACAGCAAATATTTTTTCACCCAAACTGGATGATACTTTCAGGTAATGATCAGTACACTAAGCCGAGTTGGTTCCCCAAATTTCGTTCTTCTATGTTGAAGCGTTCATTTCCAGTAACAGTTTGAATTTTTAGGTTTCACTCTGTTTTCTCCTATATTGATAGATGTATTTGGAACTCTAAATCCAACACGGTTTGTGCTAGCTTCTTGAAACTTGACAAAATAAAGCAGTTTCACGTTCTACCTCTATGTTTTGTTTCCTCTTGATGTAGCCCTAAGCAGTGACTGTCGAGAAACACTTTCATGGAAAGGGGTTGCCAAGCTTCCAAAAATTACGAATCTCCAGAAATCTCAGCAAATATTTTTTCACCCAAACTGGATGATACTTTCAGGTAATGATCAGTACACTAAGCCGACTTGGTTCCCCAAATTTCGTTCTTCTATGTTGAAGCGTTCATTTCCAGTAAGAGTTTGAATTTTTAGGTTTCACTCTGTTTTCTCCTATATAGATAGATGTATTTGGAACTCTAAATCCAACACGGTTTGTGCTAGCTTCTTGAAACTTGACAAAATAAAGCAGTTTCACGTTCTATCTGTATGTGTTCTTTCCTCTTGAAGTAGCCCTATGCACTGACTGGCGAGAAACACTTTCATGGAAAGGGGTTCCCAAGCTTCCAAAAATTACGAATCTCCAGAAATCTCAGCAAATATTTTTTCACCCAAACTGGATGATACTTTCAGGTCATGATCAGTACACTAAGCCGACTTGGTTCCCCAAATTTCGTTCTTCTATGTTGAAGCGTACATTTCCAGTAACAGTTTGAATTTTTAGGTTTCACTCTGTTTTCTCCTATATTGATAGATGTATTTGGAACTCTAAATCCAACACGGTTTGTGCTAGCTTCTTGAAACTTGACAAAATAAAGCAGTTTCACGTTCTATCTCTATGTTTTGTTTCCTCTTGAAGTAGCCCTAAGCAGTGACTGGCGAGAAACACTTTCATAGAAAGGGGTTGCCAAGCTTCCAAAAACTACGAATCTCCAGAAATCACAGCAACTATTTCTGCACCCAAACTGGATGATACTTTCAGGTAATGATCAGTACACTAAGCCGACTTGGTTCCCCAAATTTCGTTCTTCTATGTTGAAGCGTTCATTTCCAGTAACAGTTTGAATTTTTAGGTTTCACTCTGTTTTCTCCTATATTGATAGATGTATTTGGAACTCTAAATCCAACACGGTTTGTGCTAGCTTCTTGAAACTTGACAAAATAAAGCAGTTTCACCTTCTACCTCTATGTTTTGTTTCCTCTTGATGTAGCCCTAAGCAGTGACTGTCGAGAAACACTTTCATGGAAAGGGGTTGCCAAGCTTCCAAAAATTACGAATCTCCAGAAATCTCAGCAAATATTTTTTCACCCAAACTGGATGATACGTTCAGGTAATGATCAGTACACTAAGCCGACTTGCTTCCCCAAATTTCGTTCTTCTGTGTTGAAGCGTTCATTTCCAGTAACAGTTTGAATTTTTAGGTTTCACTCTGTTTTCTGCTATATAGATAGATGTATTTGGAACTCTAAATCCAACACGGTTTGTGCTAGCTTCTTGAAACTTGACAAAATAAAGCAGTTTCACGTTCTATCTCTATGTGTTCTTTCCTCTTGAAGTAGCCCTATGCAGTGACTGGCGAGAAACACTTTCATGGAAAGGGGTTGCCAAGCTTCCTAAAATTACGAATCTCCAGAAATCTCAGCAAGTATTTTTTCACCCAAACTGGATGATACTTTCAGGTAATGATCAGTACAATAAGCCAACTTGGTTCCCCAAATTTCATTCTTCTATGTTGAAGCGTTCGTTTCTACTAACAGTTTCAATTTTTAGGTTTCACTCTGTTTTCTCCTATATTGATAGATGTATTTGGAACTCTAAATCCAACACGGTTTGTGCTAGCTTCTTGAAACTTGACACAATAAAGTAGTTTCAGGTTCTATCTCTATGTTTTGTTTCCTCTTGATGTATCCCTAAGCAGTGACTGGCGAGAAACACTTTCATGGAAAGGGGTTGCCAAGCTTCCAAAAATTACGAATCTCCAGAAATCTCAGCAAATATTTTTTCACCCTAACTGGATGATACTTTCAGGTAATGATCAGTACACTAAGTCGACTTGGTTCCCCAACTCTCGTTCTTCTATGTTGAAGCGTTCATTTCCAGTAACAGTTTGAATTTTTAGGTTTCACTCTGTTTTCTCCTATATTGATAGATGTATTTGGAACTCTAAATCCAACACGGTTTGTGCTAGCTTCTTGAAACTTGACAAAATAAAGCAGTTTCACGTTCTATCTCTATGTTTTGTTTCCTCTTGATGTAGCCCTAAGCAGTGACTGGCGAGAAACACTTTCATGGAAAGGGGTTCCCAAGCTTCCAAAAATTACGAATCTCCAGAAATCTCAGCAAATATTTTTTCACCCAAACTGGATGATACTTTCAGGTAATGATCAGTACACTAAACCGACTTGCTTCCCCAAATTTCGTTCTTCTATGTTGAAGCGTTCATTTCCAGTAAGAGTTTGAATTTTTAGGTTTCACTCTGTTTTCTCCTATATAGATAGATGTATTTGGAACTCTAAATCCAACACGGTTTGTGCTAGCTTCTTGAAACTTGACAAAATAAAGCAGTTTCACGTTCTATCTCTATGTGTTCTTTCCTCTTGAAGTAGCCCTATGCAGTGACTGGCGAGAAACACTTTCATGGAAAGGTGTTGCCAAGCTTCCTAAAATTACGAATCTCCAGAAATCTCAGCAAGTATTTTTTCACCCAAACTGGATGATACTTTCACGTAACGATCAGTACACTAAGCCAACTTAGTTTCCCAAATTTCATTCTTCTATGTTGAAGCGTTCGTTTCTACTAACAGTTTGAATTTTTAGGTTTCACTCTATTTTCTCCTATATTGATAGATGTATTTGGAACTCTAAATCCAACACGGTTTGTGCTAGCTTCTTGAAACTTGACACAATAAAGGAGTTTCAGATTCTATCTCTATGTTTTGTTTCCTCTTGATGTAGCCCTAAGCAGTGACTGGCGAGAAACACTTTCATGGAAAGGGGTTGCCAAGCTTCCAAAAATTACGAATCTCCAGAAATCTCAGCAAATATTTTTTCACCAAAACTGGATGATACTTTCAGGTAATGATCAGTACACTAAGCCGGCTTGGTTCCCCAAGTTTCGTTCTTCTATGTTGAAGCGTTCATTTCCAGTAACAGTTTGAATTTTTAGGTTTCACTCTGTTTTCTCCTATATTGATAGATGTATTTGGAACTCTAAATCCAACACGGTTTGTGCTAGCTTCTTGAAACTTGACAAAATAAAGCAGTTTCACGTTCTATCTCTATGTTTTCTTTCCTCTTGATGTAGCCCTAAGCAGTGACTGGCGAGAAACACTTTCATGGAAAGGGGTTGCCAAGCTTCCAAAAATTACGAATCTCCAGAAATCTCAGCAAATATTTTTTCACCCAAACTGGATGATACTTTCAGAATATGATCAGAAAACTAAGCCGACTTGGTTCCCCAAATTTCGTTCTTCTATGTTAAAGCGTTCATTTCCAGTAACAGTTTGAATTTTTAGGTTTCACTCTGTTTCTCCTATATTGATAGATGTATTTGGAACTCTAAATCCAACACGGTTTGTGCTAGCTTCTTGAAACTTGACAAAATAAAGCAGTTTCACGTTCTATCTCTATGTGTTGTTTCCTCTTGATGTAGCCCTAAGCAGTGACTGGCGAGAAACACTTTCATGGAAAGGGGTTCCCAAGCTTCCAAAAATTACGAATCTCCAGAAATCTCAGCAAATATTTTTTCACCCAAACTGGATGATACTTTCAGGTAATGGTCAGTACACTAAGCCGACTTGGTTCCCCAAATTTCGTTCTTCTATGGTGAAGCGTTCATTTCCAGTAACAGTTTGAATTTTTAGGTTTCACTCTGTTTTCTCCTATATTGATAAATGTATTTGGAACTCTAAATCCAACACGGTTTGTGCTAGCTTCTTGAAACTTGACAATTAAAGCAGTTTCACGTTCTATCTCTATGTTTTTTTTCCTCTTGATGTAGCCCTAAGCAGTGACTGGCGAGAAACACTTTCATGGAAAGGGGTTGCCAAGCTTCCAAAAATTACGAATTTCCAGAAATCTCAGGAAATATTTTTTCACCCAAACTGGATGATACTTTCAGGTAATGATCAGTACACTAAGCCGACTTGGTTCCCCAAATTTCGTTCTTCTATGTGAAGCGTACATTTCCAGTAACAGTTTGAAGTTTTAGGTTTCACTCTGTTTTCTCCTATATTGATAGATGTATTTGGAACTCTAAATCCAACACGGTTTGTGCTAGCTTCTTGAAACTTGACAAAATAAAGCAGTTTCACGTTCTATCTCTATGTTTTGTTTCCTCTTGAAGTAGCCCTAAGCAGTGACTGGCGAGAAACACTTTCATAGAAAGGGGTTGCCAAGCTTCCAAAAACTACGAATCTCCAGAAATCACAGCAAATATTTCTGCACCCAAACTGGATGATACTTTCAGGTAATGATCAGTACACTAAGCCGACTTGGTTCCCCAAATTTCGTTCTTCTATGTTGAAGCGTTCATTTCCAGTAACAGTTTGAATTTTTAGGTTTCACTCTGTTTTCTCCTATATTGATAGATGTATTTGGAACTCTAAATCCAACACGGTTTGTGCTAGCTTCTTGAAACTTGACAAAATAAAGCAGTTTCACGTTCTATCTCTATGTTTTGTTTCCTCTTGATGTAGCCCTAAGCAGTGACTGTCGAGAAACACTTTCATGGAAAGGGGTTGCCAAGCTTCCAAAAATTACGAATCTCCAGAAATCTCAGCAAATATTTTTTCACCCAAACTGGATGATACTTTCAGGTAATGATTAGTACACTAAGCCGACTTGCTTCCCCAAATTTCGTTCTTCTATGTTGAAGCGTTCATTTCCAGTAAGAGTTTGAATTTTTAGGTTTCACTCTGTTTTCTCCTATATAGATAGATGTATTTGGAACTCTAAATCCAACACGGTTTGTGCTAGCTTCTTGAAACTTGACAAAATAAAGCAGTTTCACGTTCTATCTCTATGTGTTCTTTCCTCTTGAAGTAGCCCTATGCAGTGACTGGCGAGAAACACTTTCATGGAAAGGGGTTGCCAAGCTTCCTAAAATTACGAATCTCCAGAAAACTCAGCAAGTATTTTTTCACCCAAACTGGATGATACTTTCATGTAACGATCAGTACACTAAGCCAACTTAGTTTCCCAAATTTCATTCTTCTATGTTGAAGCGTTCGTTTCTACTAACAGTTTGAATTTTTAGGTTTCACTCTGTTTTCTCCTATATTGATAGATGTATTTGGAACTCTAAATCCAACACGGTTTGTGCTAGCTTCTTGAAACTTGACACAATAAAGTAGTTTCAGGTTCTATCTCTATGTTTTGTTTCCTCTTGATGTATCCCTAAGCAGTGACTGGCGAGAAACACTTTCATGGAAGGGGGTTCCCAAGCTTCCAAAAATTACGAATCTCCAGAAATCTCAGCAAATATTTTTTCACCCAAACTGGATGATACTTTCAGGTAATGATCAGTACACTAAGCCGACTTGGTTCCCCAAATTTCGTTCTTCTATGTTGAAGCGTTCATTTCCAGTAACAGTTTGAATTTTTAGGTTTCACTCTGTTTTCTCCTATATTGATAGATGTATTTGGAACTCTAAATCCAACACGGTTTGTGCTAGCTTCTTGAAACTTGACACAATAAAGGAGTTTCAGATTCTATCTCTATGTTTTGTTTCCTCTTGATGTAGCCCTAAGCAGTGACTGGCGAGAAACACTTTCATGGAAAGGGGTTCCCAAGCTTCCAAAAATTACGAATCTCCAGAATTCTCAGCAAATATTTTTTCACCAAAACTGGATGATACTTTCACGTAATGATCAGTACACTAAGCCGACTTGGTTCCCCAAATTTCGTTCTTCTATGTTGAAGCGTTCATTTCAAGTAACAGTTTGAATTTTTAGGTTTCACTCTGTTTTCTCCTATATTGATAGATGTATTTGGAACTCTAAATCCAACACGGTTTGTGCTAGCTTCTTGAAACTTGACAAAATAAAGCAGTTTCACGTTCTATCTCTATGTTTTGTTTCCTCTTGATGTAGCCCTAAGCAGTGACTGTCGAGAAACACTTTCATGGAAAGGGGTTGCCAAGCTTCCAAAAATTACGAATCTCCAGAAATCTCAGCAAATATTTTTTCACCCAAACTGGATGATACTTTCAGGTAATGATTAGTACACTAAGCCGACTTGCTTCCCCAAATTTCGTTCTTCTATGTTGAAGCGTTCATTTCCAGTAAGAGTTTGAATTTTTAGGTTTCACTCTGTTTTCTCCTATATAGATAGATGTATTTGGAACTCTAAATCCAACACGGTTTGTGCTAGCTTCTTGAAACTTGACAAAATAAAGCAGTTTCACGTTCTATCTCTATGTTTTGTTTCCTCTTGATGTAGCCCTAAGCAGTGACTGGCGAGAAACACTTTCATGGAAAGGGGTTCCCAAGCTTCCAAAAATTACGAATCTCCAGAAATCTCAGCAAATATTTTTTCACCCAAACTGGATGATACTTTGAGGTAATGATCAGTACACTAAACCGACTTGCTTCCCCAAATTTCGTTCTTCTATGTTGAAGCGTTCATTTCCAGTAAGAGTTTGAATTTTTAGGTTTCACTCTGTTTTCTCCTATATAGATAGATGTATTTGGAACTCTAAATCCAACACGGTTTGTGCTAGCTTCTTGAAACTTGACAAAATAAAGCAGTTTCACGTTCTATCTCTATGTGTTCTTTCCTCTTGAAGTAGCCCTATGCAGTGACTGGCGAGAAACACTTTCATGGAAAGGTGTTGCCAAGCTTCCTAAAATTACGAATCTCCAGAAATCTCAGCAAGTATTTTTTCACCCAAACTGGATGATACTTTCACGTAACGATCAGTACACTAAGCCAACTTAGTTTCCCAAATTTCATTCTTCTATGTTGAAGCGTTCGTTTCTACTAACAGTTTGAATTTTTAGGTTTCACTCTGTTTTCTCCTATATTGATAGATGTATTTGGAACTCTAAATCCAACAAGGTTTGTGCTAGCTTCTTGAAACTTGACACAATAAAGGAGTTTCAGATTCTATCTCTATGTTTTGTTTCCTCTTGATGTAGCCCTAAGCAGTGACTGGCGAGAAACACTTTCATGGAAAGGGGTTCCCAAGCTTCCAAAAATTACGAATCTCCAGAAATCTCAGCAAATATTTTTTCACCCAAACTGGATGATACTTTCAGGTAATGATCAGTACACTAAGCCGGCTTGGTTCCCCAAGTTTCGTTCTTCTATGTTGAAGCGTTCATTTCCAGTAACAGTTTGAATTTTTAGGTTTCACTCTGTTTCTCCTATATTGATAGATGTATTTGGAACTCTAAATCCAACACGGTTTGTGCTAGCTTCTTGAAACTTGACAAAATAAAGCAGTTTCACGTTCTATCTCTATGTGTTGTTTCCTCTTGATGTAGCCCTAAGCAGTGACTGGCGAGAAACACTTTCATGGAAAGGGGTTCCCAAGCTTCCAAAAATTACGAATCTCCAGAAATCTCAGCAAATATTTTTTCACCCAAACTGGATGATACTTTCAGGTAATGGTCAGTACACTAAGCCGACTTGGTTCCCCAAATTTCGTTCTTCTATGGTGAAGCGTTCATTTCCAGTAACAGTTTGAATTTTTAGGTTTCACTCTGTTTTCTCCTATATTGATAAATGTATTTGGAACTCTAAATCCAACACGGTTTGTGCTAGCTTCTTGAAACTTGACAATTAAAGCAGTTTCACGTTCTATCTCTATGTTTTTTTTCCTCTTGATGTAGCCCTAAGCAGTGACTGGCGAGAAACACTTTCATGGAAAGGGGTTGCCAAGCTTCCAAAAATTACGAATTTCCAGAAATCTCAGGAAATATTTTTTCACCCAAACTGGATGATACTTTCAGGTAATGATCAGTACACTAAGCCGACTTGGTTCCCCAAATTTCGTTCTTCTATGTGAAGCGTACATTTCCAGTAACAGTTTGAAGTTTTAGGTTTCACTCTGTTTTCTCCTATATTGATAGATGTATTTGGAACTCTAAATCCAACACGGTTTGTGCTAGCTTCTTGAAACTTGACAAAATAAAGCAGTTTCACGTTCTATCTCTATGTTTTGTTTCCTCTTGAAGTAGCCCTAAGCAGTGACTGGCGAGAAACACTTTCATAGAAAGGGGTTGCCAAGCTTCCAAAAACTACGAATCTCCAGAAATCACAGCAAATATTTCTGCACCCAAACTGGATGATACTTTCAGGTAATGATCAGTACACTAAGCCGACTTGGTTCCCCAAATTTCGTTCTTCAATGTTGAAGCGTTCATTTCCAGTAACAGTTTGAATTTTTAGGTTTCACTCTGTTTTCTCCTATATTGATAGATGTATTTGGAACTCTAAATCCAACACGGTTTGTGCTAGCTTCTTGAAACTTGACAAAATAAAGCAGTTTCACGTTCTATCTCTATGTTTTGTTTCCTCTTGATGTAGCCCTAAGCAGTGACTGTCGAGAAACACTTTCATGGAAAGGGGTTGCCAAGCTTCCAAAAATTACGAATCTCCAGAAATCTCAGCAAATATTTTTTCACCCAAACTGGATGATACTTTCAGGTAATGATTAGTACACTAAGCCGACTTGGTTCCCCAAATTTCGTTCTTCTATGGTGAAGCGTTCATTTCCAGTAACAGTTTGAATTTTTAGGTTTCACTCTGTTTTCTCCTATATTGATAAATGTATTTGGAACTCTAAATCCAACACGGTTTGTGCTAGCTTCTTGAAACTTGACAATTAAAGCAGTTTCACGTTCTATCTCTATGTTTTTTTTCCTCTTGATGTAGCCCTAAGCAGTGACTGGCGAGAAACACTTTCATGGAAAGGGGTTGCCAAGCTTCCAAAAATTACGAATTTCCAGAAATCTCAGGAAATATTTTTTCACCCAAACTGGATGATACTTTCAGGTAATGATCAGTACACTAAGCCGACTTGGTTCCCCAAATTTCGTTCTTCTATGTGCAGCGTACATTTCCAGTAACAGTTTGAAGTTTTAGGTTTCACTCTGTTTTCTCCTATATTGATAGATGTATTTGGAACTCTAAATCCAACACGGTTTGTGCTAGCTTCTTGAAACTTGACAAAATAAAGCAGTTTCACGTTCTATCTCTATGTTTTGTTTCCTCTTGAAGTAGCCCTAAGCAGTGACTGGCGAGAAACTCTTTCATAGAAAGGGGTTGCCAAGCTTCCAAAAACTACGAATCTCCAGAAATCACAGCAAATATTTCTGCATCCAAACTGGATGATACTTTCAGGTAATGATCAGTACACTAAGCCGACTTGGTTCCCCAAATTTCGTTCTTCTATGTTGAAGCGTTCATTTCCAGTAACAGTTTGAATTTTTAGGTTCCACTCTGTTTTCTCCTATATTGATAAATGTATTTGGAACTCTAAATCCAACACGGTTTGTGCTAGCTTCTTGAAACTTGACAAAATAAAGCAGTTTCACGTTCTATCTCTATGTTTTTTTTCCTCTTGATGTAGCCCTAAGCAGTGACTGGCGAGAAACACTTTCATGTAAAGGGGTTGCCAAGCTTCCAAAAATTACGAATCTCCAGAAATCTCAGCAAATATTTTTTCACCCAAACTGGATGATACTTTCAGGTAATGATCAGTACACTAAGCCGACTTGGTTCCCCAAATTTCGTTCTTCTATGTTGAAGCGTTCATTTCCAGTAAGAGTTTGAATTTTTAGGTTTCACTCTGTTTTCTCCTATATAGATAGATGTATTTGGAACTCTAAATCCAACACGGTTTGTGCTAGCTTCTTGAAACTTGACAAAATAAAGCAGTTTCACGTTCTATCTCTATGTGTTCTTTCCTCTTGAAGTAGCCCTATGCAGTGACTGGCGAGAAACACTTTCATGGAAAGGGGTTGCCAAGCTTCCTAAAATTACGAATCTCCAGAAAACTCAGCAAGTATTTTTTCACCCAAACTGGATGATACTTTCATGTAACGATCAGTACACTAAGCCAACTTAGTTTCCCAAATTTCATTCTTCTATGTTGAAGCGTTCGTTTCTACTAACAGTTTGAATTTTTAGGTTTCACTCTGTTTTCTCCTATATTGATAGATGTATTTGGAACTCTAAATCCAACACGGTTTGTGCTAGCTTCTTGAAACTTGAGACAATAAAGTAGTTTCAGGTTCTATCTCTATGTTTTGTTTCCTCTTGATGTATCCCTAAGCAGTGACTGGCGAGAAACACTTTCATGGAAGGGGGTTCCCAAGCTTCCAAAAATTACGAATCTCCAGAAATCTCAGCAAATATTTTTTCACCCAAACTGGATGATACTTTCAGGTAATGATCAGTACACTAAGCCGACTTGGTTCCCCAAATTTCGTTCTTCTATGTTGAAGCGTTCATTTCCAGTAACAGTTTGAATTTTTAGGTTTCACTCTGTTTTCTCCTATATTGATAGATGTATTTGGAACTCTAAATCCAACACGGTTTGTGCTAGCTTCTTGAAACTTGACAAAATAAAGCAGTTTCACGTTCTATCTCTATGTTTTGTTTCCTCTTGATGTAGCCCTAAGCAGTGACTGTCGAGAAACACTTTCATGGAAAGGGGTTGCCAAGCTTCCAAAAATTACGAATCTCCAGAAATCTCAGCAAATATTTTTTCACCCAAACTGGATGATACTTTCAGAATATGATCAGAACACTAAGCCGACTTGGTTCCCCAAATTTCGTTCTTCTATGTTAAAGCGTTCATTTCCAGTAACAGTTTGAATTTTTAGGTTTCACTCTGTTTTCTCCTATATTGATAGATGTATTTGGAACTCTAAATCCAACACGGTTTGTGCTAGCTTCTTGAAACTTGACAAAATAAAGCAGTTTCACGTTCTATCTCTATGTGTTGTTTCCTCTTGAAGTAGCGCTAAGCAGTGACTTGCGGAAACACTTCATTGGAAAGGGGTTGCCAAGCTTCCTAAAATTACGAATCTCCAGAAATCTCAGCAAGTATTTTTTCACCCAACCTGGATGATACTTGCAGGTAATGATCAGTACAATAAGCCAACTTGGTTCCCCAAATTTCATTCTTCTATGTTGAAGCGTTCATTTCTACTAACAGTTTCAATTTTTAGGTTTCACTCTGTTTTCTCCTATATTGATAGATGTATTTGGAACTCTAAATCCAACACGGTGTTTGCTAGCTTCTTGAAACTTGACACAATAAAGTAGTTTCAGGTTCTATCTCTATGTTTTGTTTCCTCTTGATGTATCCCTAAGCAGTGACTGGCGAGAAACACTTTCATGGAAATGGGTTCCCAAGTTTCCAAAAATTACGAATCTCCAGAAATCTCAGCAAATATTTTTTCACCCAAACTGGATGATACTTTCAGGTAATGATCAGTACACTAAGCGGACTTGGTTCCCCAAATTTCGTTCTTCTATGTTGAAGCGTTCATTTCCAGTAACAGTTTGAAATTTTAGGTTTCACTCTGTTTTCTCCTATATTGATAGATGTATTTGGAACTCTAAATCCAACACGGTTTGTGCTAGCTTCTTTAAACTTGACAAAATAAAGCAGTTTCACCTTCTAACTCTATGTTTTGTTTCCTCTTGATGTAGCCCTAAGCAGTGACTGTCGAGAAACACTTTCATGGAAAGGGGTTGCCAAGCTTCCAAAAATTACGAATCTCCAGAAATCTCAGCAAATATTTTTTCACCCAAACTGGATGATACTTTCAGGTAATGATCAGCACACTAAGCCGACTTGCTTCCCCAAATTTCGTTCTTCTATGTTGAAGCGTTCATTTCCAGTAACAGTTTGAATTTTTAGGTTTCACTCTGTTTTCTGCTATATAGATAGATGTATTTGGAACTCTAAATCCAACACGGTTTGTGCTAGCTTCTTGAAACTTGACAAAATAAAGCAGTTTCACGTTCTATCTCTATGTGTTCTTTCCTCTTGAAGTAGCCCTATGCAGTGACTGGCGAGAAACACTTTCATGGAAAGGGGTTGCCAAGCTTCCTAAAATTACGAATCTCCAGAAATCTCAGCAAGTATTTTTTCACCCAAACTGGATGATACTTTCAGGTAATGATCAGTACAATAAGCCAACTTGGTTCCCCAAATTTCATTCTTCTATGTTGAAGCGTTCGTTTCTACTAACAGTTTCAATATTTAGGTTTCACTCTGTTTTCTCCTATATTGATAGATGTATTTGGAACTCTAAATCCAACACGGTTTGTGCTAGCTTCTTGAAACTTGACACAATAAAGTAGTTTCAGGTTCTATCTCTATGTTTTGTTTCCTCTTGATGTATCCCTAAGCAGTGACTGGCGAGAAACACTTTCATGGAAAGGGGTTCCCAAGCTTCCAAAATTTACGAATCTCCAGAAATCTCAGCAAATATTTTTTCACCCAAACTGGATGATACTTTCAGGTAATGATCAGTACAATAAGCCGACTTGGTTCCCCAAATTTCGTTCTTCTATGTTGAAGCGTTCATTTCCAGTAACAGTTTGAATTTTTAGGTTTCACTCTGTTTTCTCCTATATTGATAGATGTATTTGGAACTCTAAATCCAACATGGTTTGTGCTAGCTTCTTGAAACTTGACAAAATAAAGCAGTTTCACGTTCTATCTCTATGTGTTCTTTCCTCTTGAAGTAGCCCTATGCAGTGACTGGCGAGAAACACTTTCATGGAAAGGGGTTCCCAAGCTTCCAAAAATTACGAATCTCCAGAAATCTCAGCAAATATTTTTTCACCCAAACTGGATGATACTTTCAGGTCATGATCAGTACACTAAGCCGACTTGGTTCCCCAAATTTCGTTCTTCTATGTTGAAGCGTACATTTCCAGTAACAGTTTGAATTTTTAGGTTTCACTCTGTTTTCTCCTATATTGATAGATGTATTTGGAACTCTAAATCCAACACGGTTTGTGCTAGCTTCTTGAAACTTGACAAAATAAAGCAGTTTCACGTTCTATCTCTATGTTTTGTTTCCTCTTGAAGTAGCCCTAAGCAGTGACTGGCGAGAAACACTTTCATAGAAAGGGGTTGCCAAGCTTCCAAAAATTAGGAATCACCAGAAATCTCAGCAAATATTTTTTCACCCAAACTTGATGATACTTTCAGGAAATGATCAGAACACTAATCCAACTTGGTTCCCAAAATTTCGTTCTTCTATGTTAAAGCGTTCATTTCCAGTAACAGTTTGAATTTTTAGGTTTCACTCTGTTTTCTCCTATATTGATAGATGTATTTGGAACTCTAAATCCAACACGGTTTGTGCTAGCTTCTTGAAACTTGACACAATAAAGTAGTTTCAGATTCTATCTCCATGTTTTTTTTCATCTTGATGTAGCCCTAAGAAGTGACTGGCGAGAAACACTTTCATGGAAAGGGGTTGCCAAGCTTCCAAAATTTACGAATCTCCAGAAATCTCAGCAAATATTTTTTCACCCAAACTGTATGATACCTTCACGTAACGATCAGTACACTAAGCCAACTTAGTTTCCCAAATTTCATTCTACTATGTTGAAGCGTTCGTTTCTACTAACAGTTTGAATTTTTAGGTTTCACTCTGTTTTCTCCTATATTGATAGATGTATTTGGAACTCTAAATCCAACACGGTTTGTTTTAGCTTCTTGAAACTTGACACAATAAAGGAGTTTCAGATTCTATCTCTATGTTTTGTATCCTCTTGATGTAGCCCTAAGCAGTGACTGGCGAGAAACACTTTCATGGAAAGGGGTTCCCAAGCTTCCAAAAATTACGAATCTCCAGAAATCTCAGCAAATATTTTTTCACCCAAACTGGATGATACTTTCAGGTAATGGTCAGTACACTAAGCCGACTTGGTTCCCCAAATTTCGTTCTTCTATGTTGAAGCGTTCATTTCAAGTAACAGTTTAAATTTTTAGGTTTCACTCTGTTTTCTCCTATATTGATAGATGGATTTGGAACTCTAAATCCAACACGGTTTGTGCTAGCTTCTTGAAACTTGACAAAATAAAGCAGTTTCACGTTCTATCTCTATGTGTTGTTTCCTCTTGAAGTAGCGCTAAGCAGTGACTTGCGGAAACACTTCATTGGAAAGGGGTTGCCAAGCTTCCTAAAATTACGAATCTCCAGAAATCTCAGCAAGTATTTTTTCACCCAACCTGGATGATACTTGCAGGTAATGATCAGTACAATAAGCCAACTTGGTTCCCCAAATTTCATTCTTCTATGTTGAAGCGTTCATTTCTACTAACAGTTTCAATTTTTAGGTTTCACTCTGTTTTCTCCTATATTGATAGATGTATTTGGAACTCTAAATCCAACACGGTGTTTGCTAGCTTCTTGAAACTTGACACAATAAAGTAGTTTCAGGTTCTATCTCTATGTTTTGTTTCCTCTTGATGTATCCCTAAGCAGTGACTGGCGAGAAACACTTTCATGGAAATGGGTTCCCAAGTTTCCAAAAATTACGAATCTCCAGAAATCTCAGCAAATATTTTTTCACCCAAACTGGATGATACTTTCAGGTAATGATCAGTACACTAAGCGGACTTGGTTCCCCAAATTTCGTTCTTCTATGTTGAAGCGTTCATTTCCAGTAACAGTTTGAAATTTTAGGTTTCACTCTGTTTTCTCCTATATTGATAGATGTATTCGGAACTCTAAATCCAACACGGTTTGTGCTAGCTTCTTTAAACTTGACAAAATAAAGCAGTTTCACCTTCTAACTCTATGTTTTGTTTCCTCTTGATGTAGCCCTAAGCAGTGACTGTCGAGAAACACTTTCATGGAAAGGGGTTGCCAAGCTTCCAAAAATTACGAATCTCCAGAAATCTCAGCAAATATTTTTTCACCCAAACTGGATGATACTTTCAGGTAATGATCAGCACACTAAGCCGACTTGCTTCCCCAAATTTCGTTCTTCTATGTTGAAGCGTTCATTTCCAGTAACAGTTTGAATTTTTAGGTTTCACTCTGTTTTCTGCTATATAGATAGATGTATTTGGAACTCTAAATCCAACACGGTTTGTGCTAGCTTCTTGAAACTTGACAAAATAAAGCAGTTTCACGTTCTATCTCTATGTGTTCTTTCCTCTTGAAGTAGCCCTATGCAGTGACTGGCGAGAAACACTTTCATGGAAAGGGGTTGCCAAGCTTCCTAAAATTACGAATCTCCAGAAATCTCAGCAAGTATTTTTTCACCCAAACTGGATGATACTTTCAGGTAATGATCAGTACAATAAGCCAACTTGGTTCCCCAAATTTCATTCTTCTATGTTGAAGCGTTCGTTTCTACTAACAGTTTCAATATTTAGGTTTCACTCTGTTTTCTCCTATATTGATAGATGTATTTGGAACTCTAAATCCAACACGGTTTGTGCTAGCTTCTTGAAACTTGACACAATAAAGTAGTTTCAGGTTCTATCTCTATGTTTTGTTTCCTCTTGATGTATCCCTAAGCAGTGACTGGCGAGAAACACTTTCATGGAAAGGGGTTCCCAAGCTTCCAAAATTTACGAATCTCCAGAAATCTCAGCAAATATTTTTTCACCCAAACTGGATGATACTTTCAGGTAATGATCAGTACAATAAGCCGACTTGGTTCCCCAAATTTCGTTCTTCTATGTTGAAGCGTTCATTTCCAGTAACAGTTTGAATTTTTAGGTTTCACTCTGTTTTCTCCTATATTGATAGATGTATTTGGAACTCTAAATCCAACATGGTTTGTGCTAGCTTCTTGAAACTTGACAAAATAAAGCAGTTTCACGTTCTATCTCTATGTGTTCTTTCCTCTTGAAGTAGCCCTATGCAGTGACTGGCGAGAAACACTTTCATGGAAAGGGGTTCCCAAGCTTCCAAAAATTACGAATCTCCAGAAATCTCAGCAAATATTTTTTCACCCAAACTGGATGATACTTTCAGGTCATGATCAGTACACTAAGCCGACTTGGTTCCCCAAATTTCGTTCTTCTATGTTGAAGCGTACATTTCCAGTAACAGTTTGAATTTTTAGGTTTCACTCTGTTTTCTCCTATATTGATAGATGTATTTGGAACTCTAAATCCAACACGGTTTGTGCTAGCTTCTTGAAACTTGACAAAATAAAGCAGTTTCACGTTCTATCTCTATGTTTTGTTTCCTCTTGAAGTAGCCCTAAGCAGTGACTGGCGAGAAACACTTTCATAGAAAGGGGTTGCCAAGCTTCCAAAAATTAGGAATCACCAGAAATCTCAGCAAATATTTTTTCACCCAAACTTGATGATACTTTCAGGAAATGATCAGAACACTAATCCAACTTGGTTCCCAAAATTTCGTTCTTCTATGTTAAAGCGTTCATTTCCAGTAACAGTTTGAATTTTTAGGTTTCACTCTGTTTTCTCCTATATTGATAGATGTATTTGGAACTCTAAATCCAACACGGTTTGTGCTAGCTTCTTGAAACTTGACACAATAAAGTAGTTTCAGATTCTATCTCCATGTTTTTTTTCATCTTGATGTAGCCCTAAGAAGTGACTGGCGAGAAACACTTTCATGGAAAGGGGTTGCCAAGCTTCCAAAATTTACGAATCTCCAGAAATCTCAGCAAATATTTTTTCACCCAAACTGTATGATACCTTCACGTAACGATCAGTACACTAAGCCAACTTAGTTTCCCAAATTTCATTCTACTATGTTGAAGCGTTCGTTTCTACTAACAGTTTGAATTTTTAGGTTTCACTCTGTTTTCTCCTATATTGATAGATGTATTTGGAACTCTAAATCCAACACGGTTTGTTTTAGCTTCTTGAAACTTGACACAATAAAGGAGTTTCAGATTCTATCTCTATGTTTTGTTTCCTCTTGATGTAGCCCTAAGCAGTGACTGGCGAGAAACACTTTCATGGAAAGGGGTTCCCAAGCTTCCAAAAATTACGAATCTCCAGAAATCTCAGCAAATATTTTTTCACCCAAACTGGATGATACTTTCAGGTAATGGTCAGTACACTAAGCCGACTTGGTTCCCCAAATTTCGTTCTTCTATGTTGAAGCGTTCATTTCAAGTAACAGTTTAAATTTTTAGGTTTCACTCTGTTTTCTCCTATATTGATAGATGGATTTGGAACTGTAAATCCAACACGGTTTGTGCTAGCTTATTGAAACTTGACAAAATAAAGCAGTTTCACGTTCTATATCTATGTGTTGTTTCCTCTTGATGTAGCCCTAAGCAGTGACTGGCGAGAAACACTTTCATAGAAAGGGGTTGTCAAGCTTCCAAAAACTACGAATCTCCAGAAATCACAGCAAATATTTTTTCACCCAAACTGGGTGATACTTTCAGGTAATGATCAGTACAATAAGCCAACTTGGTTCCCCAAATTTCATTCTTCTATGTTGAAGCGTTCGTTTCTACTAACAGTTTGAATTTTTAGGTTTCACTCTGTTTTCTCCTATATTGATAGATGTATTTGGAACTCTAAATCCAACACGGTTTGTGCTAGCTTCTTGAAACTTGACACAATAAAGTAGTTTCAGGTTCTATCTCTATGTTTTGTTTCCTCTTGATGTAGCCCTAAGCAGTGACTGGCGAGAAACACTTTCATGGAAAGGGGTTGCCAAGCTTCCAAAAATTACGAATCTCCAGAAATCTCAGCAAATATTTTTTCACCCAAACTGGATGATACTTTCAGGTAATGATCAGTACACTAATCCAACTTGGTTCCCAAAATTTCGTTCTTCAATGGTGAAGCGTTCATTTCCAGTAACAGTTTGAATTTTTAGGTTTCACTCTGTTTTCTCCTATATTGATAGATGTATTTGGAACTCTAAATCCAACACGGTTTGTGCTAGCTTCTTGAAACTTGACAAAATAAAGCAGTTTCACGTTCTATCTCTATGTGTTGTTTCCTCTTGAAGTAGCCCTAAGCAGTGACTGGCGGAAACACTTTCATGGAAAGGGGTTGCCAAGCTTCCTAAAATTACGAATCTCCAGAAATCTCAGCAAGTATTTTTTCACCCAAACTGGATGATACTTTCAGGTAATGATCAGTACAATAAGCCAACTTGGTTCCCCAAATTTCATTCTTCTATGTTGAAGCGTTCGTTTCTACTAACAGTTTCAATTTTTAGGTTTCACTCTGTTTTCTCCTATATTGATAGATGTATTTGGAACTCTAAATCCAACACGGTTTGTGCTAGCTTCTTGAAACTTGACACAATAAAGTAGTTTCAGGTTCTATCTCTATGTTTTGTTTCCTCTTGATGTAGCCCTAAGCAGTGACTGGCGAGAAACACTTTCATGGAAAGGGGTTGCCAAGCTTCCAAAAATTACGAATCTCCAGAAATCTCAGCAAATATTTTTTCACACAAACTGGATGATACTTTCAGGTAATGATCAGTACAATAAGCCGACTTGGTTCCCCAAATTTCGTTCTTCTATGTTGAAGCGTACATTTCCAGTAACAGTTTGAATTTTTAGGTTTCACTCTGTTTTCTCCTATATTGATAGATGTATTTGGAACTCTAAATCCAACACGGTTTGTGCTAGCTTCTTGAAACTTGACAAAATAAAGCAGATTCACGTTCTATCTCTATGTTTTGTTTCCTCTTGAAGTAGCCCTAAGCAGTGACTGGCGAGAAACACTTTCATAGAAAGGGGTTGCCAAGCTTCCAAAAACTACGCATCTCCAGAAATCACAGCAAATATTTCTGCACCCAAACTGGATGATACTTTCAGGTAATGATCAGTACACTAAGCCGACTTGGTTCCCCAAATTTCGTTCTTCTATGTTGAAGCGTTCATTTCCAGTAACAGTTTGAATTTTTAGGTTTCACTCTGTTTTCTCCTATATTGATAGATGGATTTGGAACTGTAAATCCAACACGGTTTATGCTAGCTTCTTGAAACTTGACAAAATAAAGCAGTTTCACGTTCTATATCTATGTGTTGTTTCCTCTTGATGTAGCCCTAAGCAGTGACTGGCGAGAAACACTTTCATAGAAAGGGGTTGTCAAGCTTCCAAAAACTACGCATCTCCAGAAATCACAGCAAATATTTTTTCACCCAAACTGGATGATACTTTCAGGTAATGATCAGTACACTAAGCTGAGTTGGTTCCCCAAATTTCGTTCTTCTATGTTGAAGCGTTCATTTCCAGTAACAGTTTGAATTTTTAGGTTTCATTCTGTTTTCTCCTATATAGATAGATGTATTTGGAACTCTACATCCAACACGGTTTGTGCTAGCTTCTTGAAACTTGACAAAATAAAGCAGTTTCACGTTCTATCTCTATGTGTTCTTTCCTCTTGAAGTAGCCCTAAGCAGTGACTGGCGAGAAACACTTTCATGTAAAGGGGTTGCCAAGCTTCCTAAAATTACGAATCTCCAGAAATCTCAGCAAGTATTTTTTCACCAAAACTGGATGATACTTACAGGTAATGATCAGTACACTAAGCCAACTTGGTTCTCCAAATTTCATTCTTCTATGTTGAAGCGTTCGTTTCTACTAACAGTTTGAATTTTTAGGTTTCACTCTGTTTTCTCCTATATTGATAGATGTATTTGGAACTCTAAATCCAACACGGTTTGTGCTAGCTTCTTGAAACTTGACAAAATAAAGCAGTTTCACGTTCTATCTCTATGTTTTGTTTCCTCTTGATGTAGCCCTAAGCAGTGACTGGCGAGAAACACTTTCATGGAAAGGGGTTGCCAAGCTTCCAAAAATTAGGAATCACCAGAAATCTCAGCAAATATTTTTTCACCCAAACTTGATGATACTTTCAGGAAATGATCAGAACACTAATCCAACTTGGTTCCCAAAATTTCGTTCTTCTATGTTAAAGCGTTCATTTCCAGTAACAGTTTGAATTTTTAGGTTTCACTCTGTTTTCTCCTATATTGATAGATGTATTTGGAACTCTAAATCCAACACGGTTTGTGCTAGCTTCTTGAATCTTGACACAATAAAGTAGTTTCAGATTCTATCTCCATGTTTTTTTTCATCTTGATGTAGCCCTAAGAAGTGACTGGCGAGAAACACTTTCATGGAAAGGGGTTGCCAAGCTTCCAAAATTTACGAATCTCCAGAAATCTCAGCAAATATTTTTTCACCCAAACTGGATGATACCTTCACGTAACGATCAGTACACTAAGCCAACTTAGTTTCCCAAATTTCATTCTACTATGTTGAAGCGTTCGTTTCTACTAACAGTTTGAATTTTTAGGTTTCACTCTGTTTTCTCCTATATTGATAGATGTATTTGGAACTCTAAATCCAACACGGTTTGTTTTAGCTTCTTGAAACTTGACACAATAAAGGAGTTTCAGATTCTATCTCTATGTTTTGTTTCCTCTTGATGTAGCCCTAAGCAGTGACTGGCGAGAAACACTTTCATGGAAAGGGGTTCCCAAGCTTCCAAAAATTACGAATCTCCAGAAATCTCAGCAAATATTTTTTCACCCAAACTGGATGATACTTTCAGGTAATGGTCAGTACACTAAGCCGACTTGGTTCCCCAAATTTCGTTCTTCTATGGTGAAGCGTTCATTTCAAGTAACAGTTTAAATTTTTAGGTTTCACTCTGTTTTCTCCTATATTGATAGATGGATTTGGAACTGTAAATCCAACACGGTTTGTGCTAGCTTCTTGAAACTTGACAAACTAAAGCAGTTTCACGTTCTATATCTATGTGTTGTTTCCTCTTGATGTAGCCCTAAGCAGTGACTGGCGAGAAACACTTTCATAGAAAGGGGTTGTCAAGCTTCCAAAAACTACGAATCTCCAGAAATCACAGCAAATATTTTTTCACCCAAACTGGATGATACTTTCAGGTAATGATCAGTACAATAAGCCAACTTGGTTCCCCAAATTTCATTCTTCTATGTTGAAGCGTTCGTTTCTACTAACAGTTTGAATTTTTAGGTTTCACTCTGTTTTCTCCTATATTGATAGATGTATTTGGAACTCTAAATCCAACACGGTTTGTGCTAGCTTCTTGAAACTTGACACAATAAAGTAGTTTCAGGTTCTATCTCTATGTTTTGTTTCCTCTTGATGTAGCCCTAAGCAGTGACTGGCGAGAAACACTTTCATGGAAAGGGGTTGCCAAGCTTCCTAAAATTACGAATCTCCAGAAATCTCAGCAAATATTTTTTCACCCAAACTGGATGATACTTTCAGGTAATGATCAGTACACTAATCCAACTTGGTTCCCAAAATTTCGTTCTTCAATGGTGAAGCGTTCATTTCCAGTAACAGTTTGAATTTTTAGGTTTCACTCTGTTTTCTCCTATATTGATAGATGTATTTGGAACTCTAAATCCAACACGGTTTGTGCTAGCTTCTTGAAACTTGACAAAATAAAGCAGTTTCACGTTCTATCTCTATGTGTTGTTTCCTCTTGAAGTAGCCCTAAGCAGTGACTGGCGGAAACACTTTCATGGAAAGGGGTTGCCAAGCTTCCTAAAATTACGAATCTCCAGAAATCTCAGCAAGTATTTTTTCACCCAAACTGGATGATACTTTCAGGTAATGATCAGTACAATAAGCCAACTTGGTTCCCCAAATTTCATTCTTCTATGTTGAAGCGTTCATTTCCAGTAACAGTTTGAATTTTTAGGTTTCACTCTGTTTTCTCCTATATTGATAGATGTATTTGGAACTCTAAATCCAACACGGTTTGTGCTAGCTTCTTGAAACTTGACACAATAAAGAAGTTTCAGGTTCTATCTCTATGTTTTGTTTCCTCTTGATGTAGCCCTAAGCACTGACTGGCGAGAAACACTTTCATGGAAAGGGCTTCCCAGGCTTCCAAAAATTACGAATCTCCAGATATCTCAGCAAATATTTTTTCACCCAAACTGGATGATACTTTCAGGTAATGATCAGTACACTAAGCCGACTTGGTTCCCCAAATTTCGTTCTTCTATGGTGAAGCGTTCATTTCCAGTAACAGTTTGAATTTTTAGGTTTCACTCTGTTTTCTCCTATATTGATAGATGTATTTGGAACTCTAAATCCAACACGGTTTGTGCTAGCTTCTTGAAACTTGACAAAATAAAGCAGTTTCAGATTCTATCTCCATGTTTTTTTTCATCTTGATGTAGCCCTAAGAAGTGACTGGCGAGAAACACTTTCATTGAAAGGGGTTACCAAGCTTCCAAAAATTACGAATCTCCAGAAATCTCAGCAAATATTTTTTCACCCAAACTGGATGATACTTTCAGGTAATGATCAGTACACTAAGCCAACTTGGTTCCCCAAATTTCATTCTTCTATGTTGAAGCGTTCGTTTCTACTAACAGTTTGAATTTTTAGGTTTCACTCTGTTTTCTCCTATATTGATAGATGTATTTGGAACTCTAAATCCAACACGGTTTGTGCTAGCTTCTTGAAACTTGACACAATAAAGTAGTTTCAGGTTCTATCTCTATGTTTTGTTTCCTCTTTATGTAGCCCTAAGCAGTGACTGGCGAGAAACACTTTCATGGAAAGGGGTTGCCAAGCTTCCAAAAATTACGAATATCCAGAAATCTCAGCAAATATTTTTTCACCCAAACTGGATGATACTTTCAGGTAATGATCAGTACTCTAAGCCGACTTGGTTCCCCAAATTTCGTTCTTCTATGTTGAAGCGTACATTTCCAGTAACAGTTTGAATTTTTAGGTTTCACTCTGTTTTCTCCTATATTGATAGATGTATTTGGAACTCTAAATCCAACACGGTTTGTGCTAGCTTCTTGAAACTTGACAAAATAAAGCAGATTCACGTTCTATCTCTATGTTTTGTTTCCTCTTGAAGTAGCCCTAAGCAGTGACTGGCGAGAAACATTTTCATAGAAAGGGGTTGCCAAGCTTCCAAAAACTACGCATCTCCAGAAATCACAGCAAATATTTCTGCACCCAAACTGGATGATACTTTCAGGTAATGATCAGTACACTAAGCCGACTTGGTTCCCCAAATTTCGTTCTTCTATGTTGAAGCGTTCATTTCCAGTAACAGTTTGAATTTTTAGGTTTCACTCTGTTTTCTCCTATATTGATAGATGGATTTGGAACTGTAAATCCAACACGGTTTATGCTAGCTTCTTGAAACTTGACAAAATAAAGCAGTTTCACGTTCTATATCTATGTGTTGTTTCCTCTTGATGTAGCCCTAAGCAGTGACTGGCGAGAAACACTTTCATAGAAAGGGGTTGTCAAGCTTCCAAAAACTACGAATCTCCAGAAATCACAGCAAATATTTTTTCACCCAAACTGGATGATACTTTCAGGTAATGATCAGTACACTAAGCCGAGTTGGTTCCCCAAATTTCGTTCTTCTATGTTGAAGCGTTCATTTCCAGTAACAGTTTGAAATTTTAGGTTTCATTCTGTTTTCTCCTATATAGATAGATGTATTTGGAACTCTACATCCAACACGGTTTGTGCTAGCTTCTTGAAACTTGACAAAATAAAGCAGTTTCACGTTCTATCTCTATGTGTTCTTTCCTCTTGAAGTAGCCCTAAGCAGTGACTGGCGAGAAACACTTTCATGTAAAGGGGTTGCCAAGCTTCCTAAAATTACGAATCTCCAGAAATCTCAGCAAGTATTTTTTCACCAAAACTGGATGATACTTACAGGTAATGATCAGTACACTAAGCCAACTTGGTTCTCCAAATTTCATTCTTCTATGTTGAAGCGTTCGTTTCTACTAACAGTTTGAATTTTTAGGTTTCACTCTGTTTTCTCCTATATTGATAGATGTATTTGGAACTCTAAATCCAACACGGTTTGTGCTAGCTTCTTGAAACTTGACAAAATAAAGCAGTTTCACGTTCTATCTCTATGTTTTGTTTCCTCTTGATGTAGCCCTAAGCAGTGACTGGCGAGAAACACTTTCATGGAAAGGTGTTGCCAAGCTTCCAAAAATTAGGAATCACCAGAAATCTCAGCAAATATTTTTTCACCCAAACTTGATGATACTTTCAGGAAATGATCAGAACACTATTCCAACTTGGTTCCCACAATTTCGTTCTTCTATGTTAAAGCGTTCATTTCCAGTAACAGTTTGAAATTTTAGGTTTCACTCTGTTTTCTCCTATATTGATAGATGTATTTGGAACTCTAAATCCAACACGGTTTGTGCTAGCTTCTTGAATCTTGACACAATAAAGTAGTTTCAGATTCTATCTCCATGTTTTTTTTCATCTTGATGTAGCCCTAAGAAGTGACTGGCGAGAAACACTTTCATGGAAAGGGGTTGCCAAGCTTCCAAAATTTACGAATCTCCAGAAATCTCAGCAAATATTTTTTCACCCAAACTGGATGATACCTTCACGTAACGATCAGTACACTAAGCCAACTTAGTTTCCCAAATTTCATTCTACTATGTTGAAGCGTTCGTTTCTACTAACAGTTTGAATTTTTAGGTTTCACTCTGTTTTCTCCTATATTGATAGATGTATTTGGAACTCTAAATCCAACACGGTTTGTTTTAGCTTCTTGAAACTTGACACAATAAAGGAGTTTCAGATTCTATCTCTATGTTTTGTTTCCTCTTGATGTAGCCCTAAGCAGTGACTGGCGAGAAACACTTTCATGGAAAGGGGTTCCCAAGCTTCCAAAAATTACGAATCTCCAGAAATATCAGCAAATATTTTTTCAGCCAAACTGGATGATACTTTCAGGTAATGGTCAGTACACTAAGCCGACTTGGTTCCCCAAATTTCGTTCTTCTATGGTGAAGCGTTCATTTCAAGTAACAGTTTGAATTTTTAGGTTTCACTCTGTTTTCTCCTATATTGATAGATGGATTTGGAACTGTAAATCCAACACGGTTTGTGCTAGCTTCTTGAAACTTGACAAAATAAAGCAGTTTCACGTTCTATATCTATGTGTTGTTTCCTCTTGATGTAGCCCTAAGCAGTGACTGGCGAGAAACACTTTCATAGAAAGGGGTTGTCTAGCTTCCAAAAACTACGAATCTCCAGAAATCACAGCAAATATTTTTTCACCCAAACTGGATGATACTTTCAGGTAATGATCAGTACAATAAGCCAACTTGGTTCCCCAAATTTCATTCTTCTATGTTGAAGCGTTCGTTTCTACTAACAGTTTGAATTTTTAGGTTTCACTCTGTTTTCTCCTATATTGATAGATGTATTTGGAACTCTAAATCCAACACGGTTTGTGCTAGCTTCTTGAAACTTGACACAATAAAGTAGTTTCAGGTTCTATCTCTATGTTTTGTTTCCTCTTGATGTAGCCCTAAGCAGTGACTGGCGAGAAACACTTTCATGGAAAGGGGTTGCCAAGCTTCCTAAAATTACGAATCTCCAGAAATCTCAGCAAATATTTTTTCACCCAAACTGGATGATACTTTCAGGTAATGATCAGTACACTAATCCAACTTGGTTCCCAAAATTTCGTTCTTCAATGGTGAAGCGTTCATTTCCAGTAACAGTTTGAATTTTTAGGTTTCACTCTGTTTTCTCCTATATTGATAGATGTATTTGGAACTCTAAATCCAACACGGTTTGTGCTAGCTTCTTGAAACTTGACAAAATAAAGCAGTTTCACGTTCTATCTCTATGTGTTGTTTCCTCTTGAAGTAGCCCTAAGCAGTGACTGGCGGAAACACTTTCATGGAAAGGGGTTGCCAAGCTTCCTAAAATTACGAATCTCCAGAAATCTCAGCAAGTATTTTTTCACCCAAACTGGATGATACTTTCAGGTAATGATCAGTACAATAAGCCAACTTGGTTCCCCAAATTTCATTCTTCTATTTTGAAGCGTTCATTTCCAGTAACAGTTTGAATTTTTAGGTTTCACTCTGTTTTCTCCTATATTGATAGATGTATTTGGAACTCTAAATCCAACACGGTTTGTGCTAGCTTCTTGAAACTTGACACAATAAAGAAGTTTCAGGTTCTATCTCTATGTTTTGTTTCCTCTTGATGTAGCCCTAAGCACTGACTGGCGAGAAACACTTTCATGGAAAGGGCTTCCCAGGCTTCCAAAAATTACGAATCTCCAGATATCTCAGCAAATATTTTTTCACCCAAACTGGATGATACTTTCAGGTAATGATCAGTACACTAAGCCGACTTGGTTCCCCAAATTTCGTTCTTCTATGGTGAAGCGTTCATTTCCAGTAACAGTTTGAATTTTTAGGTTTCACTCTGTTTTC
This sequence comes from Spermophilus citellus, assembly GCF_964194105.1. Lineage (NCBI taxonomy): Eukaryota > Metazoa > Chordata > Mammalia > Rodentia > Sciuridae > Spermophilus > Spermophilus citellus. The sequence goes on along the minus strand of NC_138191.1, from coordinate 32,227,837 downwards.
TCCTATATTGATAGATGTATTTGGAACTCTAAATCCAACACGGTTTGTGCTAGCTTCTTGAAACTTGACAAAATAAACAGTTTCAGATTCTATCTCCATGTTTTTTTTCATCTTGATGTAGCCCTAAGAAGTGACTGGCGAGAAACACTTTCATTGAAAGGGGTTACCAAGCTTCCAAAAATTACGAATCTCCAGAAATCTCAGCAAATATTTTTTCACCCAAACTGGATGATACTTTCAGGTAATGATCAGTACAATAAGCCAACTTGGTTCCCCAAATTTCGTTCTTCTATGTTGAAGCGTACATTTCCAGTAACAGTTTGAATTTTTAGGTTTCACTCTGTTTTCTCCTATATTGATAGATGTATTTGGAACTCTAAATCCAACACGGTTTGTGCTAGCTTCTTGAAACTTGACAAAATAAAGCAGATTCACGTTCTATCTCTATGTTTTGTTTCCTCTTGAAGTAGCCCTAAGCAGTGACTGGCGAGAAACACTTTCATAGAAAGGGGTTGCCAAGCTTCCAAAAACTACGCATCTCCAGAAATCACAGCAAATATTTCTGCACCCAAACTGGATGATACTTTCAGGTAATGATCAGTACACTAAGCCGACTTGGTTCCCCAAATTTCGTTCTTCTATGTTGAAGCGTTCATTTCCAGTAACAGTTTGAATTTTTAGGTTTCACTCTGTTTTCTCCTATATTGATAGATGGATTTGGAACTGTAAATCCAACACGGTTTGTGCTAGCTTCTTGAAACTTGACAAAATAAAGCAGATTCACGTTCTATCTCTATGTTTTGTTTCCTCTTGAAGTAGCCCTAAGCAGTGACTGGCGAGAAACACTTTCATAGAAAGGGGTTGCCAAGCTTCCAAAAACTACGCATCTCCAGAAATCACAGCAAATATTTCTGCACCCAAACTGGATGATACTTTCAGGTAATGATCAGTACACTAAGCCGACTTGGTTCCCCAAATTTCGTTCTTCTATGTTGAAGCGTTCATTTCCAGTAACAGTTTGAATTTTTAGGTTTCACTCTGTTTTCTCCTATATTGATAGATGTATTTGGAACTCTAAATCCAACACGGTTTGTGCTAGCTTCTTGAAACTTGACACAATAAAGAAGTTTCAGGTTCTATCTCTATGTTTTGTTTCCTCTTGATGTAGCCCTAAGCACTGACTGGCGAGAAACACTTTCATGGAAAGGGCTTCCCAGGCTTCCAAAAATTACGAATCTCCAGATATCTCAGCAAATATTTTTTCACCCAAACTGGATGATACTTTCAGGTAATGATCAGTACACTAAGCCGACTTGGTTCCCCAAATTTCGTTCTTCTATGGTGAAGCGTTCATTTCCAGTAACAGTTTGAATTTTTAGGTTTCACTCTGTTTTCTCCTATATTGATAGATGTATTTGGAACTCTAAATCCAACACGGTTTGTGCTAGCTTCTTGAAACTTGACAAAATAAAGCAGTTTCAGATTCTATCTCCATGTTTTTTTTCATCTTGATGTAGCCCTAAGAAGTGACTGGCGAGAAACACTTTCATTGAAAGGGGTTACCAAGCTTCCAAAAATTACGAATCTCCAGAAATCTCAGCAAATATTTTTTCACCCAAACTGGATGATACTTTCAGGTAATGATCAGTACAATAAGCCAACTTGGTTCCCCAAATTTCATTCTTCTATGTTGAAGCGTTCGTTTCTACTAACAGTTTCAATTTTTAGGTTTCACTCTGTTTTCTCCTATATTGATAGATGTATTTGGAACTCTAAATCCAACACGGTTTGTGCTAGCTTCTTGAAACTTGACACAATAAAGTAGTTTCAGGTTCTATCTCTATGTTTTGTTTCCTCTTGATGTAGCCCTAAGCAGTGACTGGCGAGAAACACTTTCATGGAAAGGGGTTGCCAAGCTTCCAAAAATTACGAATATCCAGAAATCTCAGCAAATATTTTTTCACCCAAACTGGATGATACTTTCAGGTAATGATCAGTACACTAAGCCGACTTGGTTCCCCAAATTTCGTTCTTCTATGTTGAAGCGTACATTTCCAGTAACAGTTTGAATTTTTAGGTTTCACTCTGTTTTCTCCTATATTGATAGATGTATTTGGAACTCTAAATCCAACACGGTTTGTGCTAGCTTCTTGAAACTTGACAAAATAAAGCAGATTCACGTTCTATCTCTATGTTTTGTTTCCTCTTGAAGTAGCCCTAAGCAGTGACTGGCGAGAAACACTTTCATAGAAAGGGGTTGCCAAGCTTCCAAAAACTACGCATCTCCAGAAATCACAGCAAATATTTCTGCACCCAAACTGGATGATACTTTCAGGTAATGATCAGTACACTAAGCCGACTTGGTTCCCCAAATTTCGTTCTTCTATGTTGAAGCGTTCATTTCCAGTAACAGTTTGAATTTTTAGGTTTCACTCTGTTTTCTCCTATATTGATAGATGTATTTGGAACTCTAAATCCAACACGGTTTGTGCTAGCTTCTTGAAACTTGACACAATAAAGAAGTTTCAGGTTCTATCTCTATGTTTTGTTTCCTCTTGATGTAGCCCTAAGCACTGACTGGCGAGAAACACTTTCATGGAAAGGGCTTCCCAGGCTTCCAAAAATTACGAATCTCCAGATATCTCAGCAAATATTTTTTCACCCAAACTGGATGATACTTTCAGGTAATGATCAGTACACTAAGCCGACTTGGTTCCCCAAATTTCGTTCTTCTATGGTGAAGCGTTCATTTCCAGTAACAGTTTGAATTTTTAGGTTTCACTCTGTTTTCTCCTATATTGATAGATGTATTTGGAACTCTAAATCCAACACGGTTTGTGCTAGCTTCTTGAAACTTGACAAAATAAACAGTTTCAGATTCTATCTCCATGTTTTTTTTCATCTTGATGTAGCCCTAAGAAGTGACTGGCGAGAAACACTTTCATTGAAAGGGGTTACCAAGCTTCCAAAAATTACGAATCTCCAGAAATCTCAGCAAATATTTTTTCACCCAAACTGGATGATACTTTCAGGTAATGATCAGTACAATAAGCCAACTTGGTTCCCCAAATTTCGTTCTTCTATGTTGAAGCGTTCATTTCCAGTAACAGTTTGAATTTTTAGGTTTCACTCTGTTTTCTCCTATATTGATAGATGTATTTGGAACTCTAAATCCAACACGGTTTGTGCTAGCTTCTTGAAACTTGACAAAATAAAGCAGATTCACGTTCTATCTCTATGTTTTGTTTCCTCTTGAAGTAGCCCTAAGCAGTGACTGGCGAGAAACACTTTCATAGAAAGGGGTTGCCAAGCTTCCAAAAACTACGCATCTCCAGAAATCACAGCAAATATTTCTGCACCCAAACTGGATGATACTTTCAGGTAATGATCAGTACACTAAGCCGACTTGGTTCCCCAAATTTCGTTCTTCTATGTTGAAGCGTTCATTTCCAGTAACAGTTTGAATTTTTAGGTTTCACTCTGTTTTCTCCTATATTGATAGATGGATTTGGAACTGTAAATCCAACACGGTTTGTGCTAGCTTCTTGAAACTTGACAAAATAAAGCAGTTTCACATTCTATCTCTATGTTTTGTTTCCTCTTGAAGTAGCCCTAAGCAGTGACTGGCGAGAAACACTTTCATAGAAAGGGGTTGCCAAGCTTCCAAAAACTACGCATCTCCAGAAATCACAGCAAATATTTCTGCACCCAAACTGGATGATACTTTCAGGTAATGATCAGTACACTAAGCCGACTTGGTTCCCCAAATTTCGTTCTTCTATGTTGAAGCGTTCATTTCCAGTAACAGTTTGAATTTTTAGGTTTCACTCTGTTTTCTCCTATATTGATAGATGTATTTGGAACTCTAAATCCAACACGGTTTGTGCTAGCTTCTTGAAACTTGACACAATAAAGAAGTTTCAGGTTCTATCTCTATGTTTTGTTTCCTCTTGATGTAGCCCTAAGCACTGACTGGCGAGAAACACTTTCATGGAAAGGGCTTCCCAGGCTTCCAAAAATTACGAATCTCCAGATATCTCAGCAAATATTTTTTCACCCAAACTGGATGATACTTTCAGGTAATGATCAGTACACTAAGCCGACTTGGTTCCCCAAATTTCGTTCTTCTATGGTGAAGCGTTCATTTCCAGTAACAGTTTGAATTTTTAGGTTTCACTCTGTTTTCTCCTATATTGATAGATGTATTTGGAACTCTAAATCCAACACGGTTTGTGCTAGCTTCTTGAAACTTGACAAAATAAAGCAGTTTCAGATTCTATCTCCATGTTTTTTTTCATCTTGATGTAGCCCTAAGAAGTGACTGGCGAGAAACACTTTCATTGAAAGGGGTTACCAAGCTTCCAAAAATTACGAATCTCCAGAAATCTCAGCAAATATTTTTTCACCCAAACTGGATGATACTTTCAGGTAATGATCAGTACAATAAGCCAACTTGGTTCCCCAAATTTCATTCTTCTATGTTGAAGCGTTCGTTTCTACTAACAGTTTCAATTTTTAGGTTTCACTCTGTTTTCTCCTATATTGATAGATGTATTTGGAACTCTAAATCCAACACGGTTTGTGCTAGCTTCTTGAAACTTGACACAATAAAGTAGTTTCAGGTTCTATCTCTATGTTTTGTTTCCTCTTGATGTAGCCCTAAGCAGTGACTGGCGAGAAACACTTTCATGGAAAGGGGTTGCCAAGCTTCCAAAAATTACGAATATCCAGAAATCTCAGCAAATATTTTTTCACCCAAACTGGATGATACTTTCAGGTAATGATCAGTACACTAAGCCGACTTGGTTCCCCAAATTTCGTTCTTCTATGTTGAAGCGTACATTTCCAGTAACAGTTTGAATTTTTAGGTTTCACTCTGTTTTCTCCTATATTGATAGATGTATTTGGAACTCTAAATCCAACACGGTTTGTGCTAGCTTCTTGAAACTTGACAAAATAAAGCAGATTCACGTTCTATCTCTATGTTTTGTTTCCTCTTGAAGTAGCCCTAAGCAGTGACTGGCGAGAAACACTTTCATAGAAAGGGGTTGCCAAGCTTCCAAAAACTACGCATCTCCAGAAATCACAGCAAATATTTCTGCACCCAAACTGGATGATACTTTCAGGTAATGATCAGTACACTAAGCCGACTTGGTTCCCCAAATTTCGTTCTTCTATGTTGAAGCGTTCATTTCCAGTAACAGTTTGAATTTTTAGGTTTCACTCTGTTTTCTCCTATATTGATAGATGTATTTGGAACTCTAAATCCAACACGGTTTGTGCTAGCTTCTTGAAACTTGACACAATAAAGAAGTTTCAGGTTCTATCTCTATGTTTTGTTTCCTCTTGATGTAGCCCTAAGCACTGACTGGCGAGAAACACTTTCATGGAAAGGGCTTCCCAGGCTTCCAAAAATTACGAATCTCCAGATATCTCAGCAAATATTTTTTCACCCAAACTGGATGATACTTTCAGGTAATGATCAGTACACTAAGCCGACTTGGTTCCCCAAATTTCGTTCTTCTATGGTGAAGCGTTCATTTCCAGTAACAGTTTGAATTTTTAGGTTTCACTCTGTTTTCTCCTATATTGATAGATGTATTTGGAACTCTAAATCCAACACGGTTTGTGCTAGCTTCTTGAAACTTGACAAAATAAAGCAGTTTCAGATTCTATCTCCAAGTTTTTTTTCATCTTGATGTAGCCCTAAGAAGTGACTGGCGAGAAACACTTTCATTGAAAGGGGTTACCAAGCTTCCAAAAATTACGAATCTCCAGAAATCTCAGCAAATATTTTTTCACCCAAACTGGATGATACTTTCAGGTAATGATCAGTACAATAAGCCAACTTGGTTCCCCAAATTTCATTCTTCTATGTTGAAGCGTTCGTTTCTACTAACAGTTTCAATTTTTAGGTTTCACTCTGTTTTCTCCTATATTGATAGATGTATTTGGAACTCTAAATCCAACACGGTTTGTGCTAGCTTCTTGAAACTTGACACAATAAAGTAGTTTCAGGTTCTATCTCTATGTTTTGTTTCCTCTTGATGTAGCCCTAAGCAGTGACTGGCGAGAAACACTTTCATGGAAAGGGGTTGCCAAGCTTCCAAAAATTACGAATATCCAGAAATCTCAGCAAATATTTTTTCACCCAAACTGGATGATACTTTCAGGTAATGATCAGTACACTAAGCCGACTTGGTTCCCCAAATTTCGTTCTTCTATGTTGAAGCGTACATTTCCAGTAACAGTTTGAATTTTTAGGTTTCACTCTGTTTTCTCCTATATTGATAGATGTATTTGGAACTCTAAATCCAACACGGTTTGTGCTAGCTTCTTGAAACTTGACAAAATAAAGCAGATTCACGTTCTATCTCTATGTTTTGTTTCCTCTTGAAGTAGCCCTAAGCAGTGACTGGCGAGAAACACTTTCATAGAAAGGGGTTGCCAAGCTTCCAAAAACTACGCATCTCCAGAAATCACAGCAAATATTTCTGCACCCAAACTGGATGATACTTTCAGGTAATGATCAGTACACTAAGCCGACTTGGTTCCCCAAATTTCGTTCTTCTATGTTGAAGCGTTCATTTCCAGTAACAGTTTGAATTTTTAGGTTTCACTCTGTTTTCTCCTATATTGATAGATGGATTTGGAACTGTAAATCCAACACGGTTTATGCTAGCTTCTTGAAACTTGACAAAATAAAGCAGTTTCACGTTCTATATCTATGTGTTGTTTCCTCTTGATGTAGCCCTAAGGAGTGACTGGCGAGAAACACTTTCATAGAAAGGGGTTGTCAAGCTTCCAAAAACTACGAATCTCCAGAAATCACAGCAAATATTTTTTCACCCAAACTGGATGATACTTTCAGGTAATGATCAGTACACTAAGCCGAGTTGGTTCCCCAAATTTCGTTCTTCTATGTTGAAGCGTTCATTTCCAGTAACAGTTTGAATTTTTAGGTTTCATTCTGTTTTCTCCTATATAGATAGATGTATTTGGAACTCTAAATCCAACACGGTTTGTGCTAGCTTCTTGAAACTTGACACAATAAAGAAGTTTCAGGTTCTATCTCTATGTTTTGTTTCCTCTTGATGTAGCCCTAAGCACTGACTGGCGAGAAACACTTTCATGGAAAGGGCTTCCCAGGCTTCCAAAAATTACGAATCTCCAGATATCTCAGCAAATATTTTTTCACCCAAACTGGATGATACTTTCAGGTAATGATCAGTACACTAAGCCGACTTGGTTCCCCAAATTTCGTTCTTCTATGGTGAAGCGTTCATTTCCAGTAACAGTTTGAATTTTTAGGTTTCACTCTGTTTTCTCCTATATTGATAGATGTATTTGGAACTCTAAATCCAACACGGTTTGTGCTAGCTTCTTGAAACTTGACAAAATAAAGCAGTTTCAGATTCTATCTCCATGTTTTTTTTCATCTTGATGTAGCCCTAAGAAGTGACTGGCGAGAAACACTTTCATTGAAAGGGGTTACCAAGCTTCCAAAAATTACGAATCTCCAGAAATCTCAGCAAATATTTTTTCACCCAAACTGGATGATACTTTCAGGTAATGATCAGTACAATAAGCCAACTTGGTTCCCCAAATTTCATTCTTCTATGTTGAAGCGTTCGTTTCTACTAACAGTTTCAATTTTTAGGTTTCACTCTGTTTTCTCCTATATTGATAGATGTATTTGGAACTCTAAATCCAACACGGTTTGTGCTAGCTTCTTGAAACTTGACACAATAAAGTAGTTTCAGGTTCTATCTCTATGTTTTGTTTCCTCTTGATGTAGCCCTAAGCAGTGACTGGCGAGAAACACTTTCATGGAAAGGGGTTGCCAAGCTTCCAAAAATTACGAATATCCAGAAATCTCAGCAAATATTTTTTCACCCAAACTGGATGATACTTTCAGGTAATGATCAGTACACTAAGCCGACTTGGTTCCCCAAATTTCGTTCTTCTATGTTGAAGCGTACATTTCCAGTAACAGTTTGAATTTTTAGGTTTCACTCTGTTTTCTCCTATATTGATAGATGTATTTGGAACTCTAAATCCAACACGGTTTGTGCTAGCTTCTTGAAACTTGACAAAATAAAGCAGATTCACGTTCTATCTCTATGTTTTGTTTCCTCTTGAAGTAGCCCTAAGCAGTGACTGGCGAGAAACACTTTCATAGAAAGGGGTTGCCAAGCTTCCAAAAACTACGCATCTCCAGAAATCACAGCAAATATTTCTGCACCCAAACTGGATGATACTTTCAGGTAATGATCAGTACACTAAGCCGACTTGGTTCCCCAAATTTCGTTCTTCTATGTTGAAGCGTTCATTTCCAGTAACAGTTTGAATTTTTAGGTTTCACTCTGTTTTCTCCTATATTGATAGATGTATTTGGAACTCTAAATCCAACACGGTTTGTGCTAGCTTCTTGAAACTTGACACAATAAAGAAGTTTCAGGTTCTATCTCTATGTTTTGTTTCCTCTTGATGTAGCCCTAAGCACTGACTGGCGAGAAACACTTTCATGGAAAGGGCTTCCCAGGCTTCCAAAAATTACGAATCTCCAGATATCTCAGCAAATATTTTTTCACCCAAACTGGATGATACTTTCAGGTAATGATCAGTACACTAAGCCGACTTGGTTCCCCAAATTTCGTTCTTCTATGGTGAAGCGTTCATTTCCAGTAACAGTTTGAATTTTTAGGTTTCACTCTGTTTTCTCCTATATTGATAGATGTATTTGGAACTCTAAATCCAACACGGTTTGTGCTAGCTTCTTGAAACTTGACAAAATAAAGCAGTTTCAGATTCTATCTCCAAGTTTTTTTTCATCTTGATGTAGCCCTAAGAAGTGACTGGCGAGAAACACTTTCATTGAAAGGGGTTACCAAGCTTCCAAAAATTACGAATCTCCAGAAATCTCAGCAAATATTTTTTCACCCAAACTGGATGATACTTTCAGGTAATGATCAGTACAATAAGCCAACTTGGTTCCCCAAATTTCATTCTTCTATGTTGAAGCGTTCGTTTCTACTAACAGTTTCAATTTTTAGGTTTCACTCTGTTTTCTCCTATATTGATAGATGTATTTGGAACTCTAAATCCAACACGGTTTGTGCTAGCTTCTTGAAACTTGACACAATAAAGTAGTTTCAGGTTCTATCTCTATGTTTTGTTTCCTCTTGATGTAGCCCTAAGCAGTGACTGGCGAGAAACACTTTCATGGAAAGGGGTTGCCAAGCTTCCAAAAATTACGAATATCCAGAAATCTCAGCAAATATTTTTTCACCCAAACTGGATGATACTTTCAGGTAATGATCAGTACACTAAGCCGACTTGGTTCCCCAAATTTCGTTCTTCTATGTTGAAGCGTACATTTCCAGTAACAGTTTGAATTTTTAGGTTTCACTCTGTTTTCTCCTATATTGATAGATGTATTTGGAACTCTAAATCCAACACGGTTTGTGCTAGCTTCTTGAAACTTGACAAAATAAAGCAGATTCACGTTCTATCTCTATGTTTTGTTTCCTCTTGAAGTAGCCCTAAGCAGTGACTGGCGAGAAACACTTTCATAGAAAGGGGTTGCCAAGCTTCCAAAAACTACGCATCTCCAGAAATCACAGCAAATATTTCTGCACCCAAACTGGATGATACTTTCAGGTAATGATCAGTACACTAAGCCGACTTGGTTCCCCAAATTTCGTTCTTCTATGTTGAAGCGTTCATTTCCAGTAACAGTTTGAATTTTTAGGTTTCACTCTGTTTTCTCCTATATTGATAGATGGATTTGGAACTGTAAATCCAACACGGTTTATGCTAGCTTCTTGAAACTTGACAAAATAAAGCAGTTTCACGTTCTATATCTATGTGTTGTTTCCTCTTGATGTAGCCCTAAGGAGTGACTGGCGAGAAACACTTTCATAGAAAGGGGTTGTCAAGCTTCCAAAAACTACGAATCTCCAGAAATCACAGCAAATATTTTTTCACCCAAACTGGATGATACTTTCAGGTAATGATCAGTACACTAAGCCGAGTTGGTTCCCCAAATTTCGTTCTTCTATGTTGAAGCGTTCATTTCCAGTAACAGTTTGAATTTTTAGGTTTCATTCTGTTTTCTCCTATATAGATAGATGTATTTGGAACTCTACATCCAACACGGTTTGTGCTAGCTTCTTGAAACTTGACAAAATAAAGCAGTTTCACGTTCTATCTCTATGTGTTCTTTCCTCTTGAAGTAGCCCTAAGCAGTGACTGGCGAGAAACACTTTCATGTAAAGGGGTTGCCAAGCTACCAAAAATTACGAATCTCCAGAAATCTCAGCAAGTATTTTTTCACCAAAACTGGATGATACTTTCAGGTAATGATCAGTACACTAAGCCAACTTGGTTCTCCAAATTTCATTCTTCTATGTTGAAGCGTTCGTTTCTACTAACAGTTTGAATTTTTAGGTTTCACTCTGTTTTCTCCTATATTGATAGATGTATTTGGAACTCTAAATCCAACACGGTTTGTGCTAGCTTCTTGAAACTTGACAAAATAAAGCAGTTTCACGTTCTATCTCTATGTTTTGTTTCCTCTTGATGTAGCCCTAAGCAGTGACTGGCGAGAAACACTTTCATGGAAAGGGGTTGCCAAGCTTCCAAAAATTACGAATATCCAGAAATCTCAGCAAATATTTTTTCACCCAAACTGGATGATACTTTCAGGTAATGATCAGTACACTAAGCCGACTTGGTTCCCCAAATTTCGTTCTTCTATGTTGAAGCGTACATTTCCAGTAACAGTTTGAATTTTTAGGTTTCACTCTGTTTTCTCCTATATTGATAGATGTATTTGGAACTCTAAATCCAACACGGTTTGTGCTAGCTTCTTGAAACTTGACAAAATAAAGCAGATTCACGTTCTATCTCTATGTTTTGTTTCCTCTTGAAGTAGCCCTAAGCAGTGACTGGCGAGAAACACTTTCATAGAAAGGGGTTGCCAAGCTTCCAAAAACTACGCATCTCCAGAAATCACAGCAAATATTTCTGCACCCAAACTGGATGATACTTTCAGGTAATGATCAGTACACTAAGCCGACTTGGTTCCCCAAATTTCGTTCTTCTATGTTGAAGCGTTCATTTCCAGTAACAGTTTGAATTTTTAGGTTTCACTCTGTTTTCTCCTATATTGATAGATGTATTTGGAACTCTAAATCCAACACGGTTTGTGCTAGCTTCTTGAAACTTGACACAATAAAGAAGTTTCAGGTTCTATCTCTATGTTTTGTTTCCTCTTGATGTAGCCCTAAGCACTGACTGGCGAGAAACACTTTCATGGAAAGGGCTTCCCAGGCTTCCAAAAATTACGAATCTCCAGATATCTCAGCAAATATTTTTTCACCCAAACTGGATGATACTTTCAGGTAATGATCAGTACACTAAGCCGACTTGGTTCCCCAAATTTCGTTCTTCTATGGTGAAGCGTTCATTTCCAGTAACAGTTTGAATTTTTAGGTTTCACTCTGTTTTCTCCTATATTGATAGATGTATTTGGAACTCTAAATCCAACACGGTTTGTGCTAGCTTCTTGAAACTTGACAAAATAAAGCAGATTCACGTTCTATCTCTATGTTTTGTTTCCTCTTGAAGTAGCCCTAAGCAGTGACTGGCGAGAAACACTTTCATAGAAAGGGGTTGCCAAGCTTCCAAAAACTACGCATCTCCAGAAATCACAGCAAATATTTCTGCACCCAAACTGGATGATACTTTCAGGTAATGATCAGTACACTAAGCCGACTTGGTTCCCCAAATTTCGTTCTTCTATGTTGAGGCGTTCATTTCCAGTAACAGTTTGAATTTTTAGGTTTCACTCTGTTTTCTCCTATATTGATAGATGGATTTGGAACTGTAAATCCAACACGGTTTATGCTAGCTTCTTGAAACTTGACAAAATAAAGCAGTTTCACGTTCTATATCTATGTGTTGTTTCCTCTTGATGTAGCCCTAAGGAGTGACTGGCGAGAAACACTTTCATAGAAAGGGGTTGTCAAGCTTCCAAAAACTACGAATCTCCAGAAATCACAGCAAATATTTTTTCACCCAAACTGGATGATACTTTCAGGTAATGATCAGTACACTAAGCCGAGTTGGTTCCCCAAATTTCGTTCTTCTATGTTGAAGCGTTCATTTCCAGTAACAGTTTGAATTTTTAGGTTTCATTCTGTTTTCTCCTATATAGATAGATGTATTTGGAACTCTACATCCAACACGGTTTGTGCTAGCTTCTTGAAACTTGACAAAATAAAGCAGTTTCACGTTCTATCTCTATGTGTTCTTTCCTCTTGAAGTAGCCCTAAGCAGTGACTGGCGAGAAACACTTTCATGTAAAGGGGTTGCCAAGCTACCAAAAATTACGAATCTCCAGAAATCTCAGCAAGTATTTTTTCACCAAAACTGGATGATACTTTCAGGTAATGATCAGTACACTAAGCCAACTTGGTTCTCCAAATTTCATTCTTCTATGTTGAAGCGTTCGTTTCTACTAACAGTTTGAATTTTTAGGTTTCACTCTGTTTTCTCCTATATTGATAGATGTATTTGGAACTCTAAATCCAACACGGTTTGTGCTAGCTTCTTGAAACTTGACAAAATAAAGCAGTTTCACGTTCTATCTCTATGTTTTGTTTCCTCTTGATGTAGCCCTAAGCAGTGACTGGCGAGAAACACTTTCATGGAAAGGGGTTGCCAAGCTTCCAAAAATTAGGAATCACCAGAAATCTCAGCAAATATTTTTTCACCCAAACTTGATGATACTTTCAGGAAATGATCAGAACACTAATCCAACTTGGTTCCCAAAATTTCGTTCTTCTATGTTAAAGCGTTCATTTCCAGTAACAGTTTGAATTTTTAGGTTTCACTCTGTTTTCTCCTATATTGATAGATGTATTTGGAACTCTAAATCCAACACGGTTTGTGCTAGCTTCTTGAATCTTGACACAATAAAGTAGTTTCAGATTCTATCTCCATGTTTTTTTTCATCTTGATGTAGCCCTAAGAAGTGACTGGCGAGAAACACTTTCATGGAAAGGGGTTGCCAAGCTTCCAAAATTTACGAATCTCCAGAAATCTCAGCAAATATTTTTTCACCCAAACTGGATGATACCTTCACGTAACGATCAGTACACTAAGCCAACTTAGTTTCCCAAATTTCATTCTACTATGTTGAAGCGTTCGTTTCTACTAACAGTTTGAATTTTTAGGTTTCACTCTGTTTTCTCCTATATTGATAGATGTATTTGGAACTCTAAATCCAACACGGTTTGTTTTAGCTTCTTGAAACTTGACACAATAAAGGAGTTTCAGATTCTATCTCTATGTTTTGTTTCCTCTTGATGTAGCCCTAAGCAGTGACTGGCGAGAAACACTTTCATGGAAAGGGGTTCCCAAGCTTCCAAAAATTACGAATCTCCAGAAATCTCAGCAAATATTTTTTCACCCAAACTGGATGATACTTTCAGGTAATGGTCAGTACACTAAGCCGACTTGGTTCCCCAAATTTCGTTCTTCTATGGTGAAGCGTTCATTTCAAGTAACAGTTTAAATTTTTAGGTTTCACTCTGTTTTCTCCTATATTGATAGATGGATTTGGAACTGTAAATCCAACACGGTTTGTGCTAGCTTCTTGAAACTTGACAAAATAAAGCAGTTTCACATTCTATATCTATGTGTTGTTTCCTCTTGATGTAGCCCTAAGCAGTGACTGGCGAGAAACACTTTCATAGAAAGGGGTTGTCAAGCTTCCAAAAACTACGAATCTCCAGAAATCACAGCAAATATTTTTTCACCCAAACTGGATGATACTTTCAGGTAATGATCAGTACAATAAGCCAACTTGGTTCCCCAAATTTCATTCTTCTATGTTGAAGCGTTCGTTTCTACTAACAGTTTGAATTTTTAGGTTTCACTCTGTTTTCTCCTATATTGATAGATGTATTTGGAACTCTAAATCCAACACGGTTTGTGCTAGCTTCTTGAAACTTGACACAATAAAGTAGTTTCAGGTTCTATCTCTATGTTTTGTTTCCTCTTGATGTAGCCCTAAGCAGTGACTGGCGAGAAACACTTTCATGGAAAGGGGTTGCCAAGCTTCCTAAAATTACGAATCTCCAGAAATCTCAGCAAATATTTTTTCACCCAAACTGGATGATACTTTCACGTAACGATCAGTACACTAAGCCAACTTGGTTCCCAAAATTTCGTTCTTCAATGGTGAAGCGTTCATTTCCAGTAACAGTTTGAATTTTTAGGTTTCACTCTGTTTTCTCCTATATTGATAGATGTATTTGGAACTCTAAATCCAACACGGTTTGTGCTAGCTTCTTGAAACTTGACACAATAAAGAAGTTTCAGGTTCTATCTCTACGTTTTGTTTCCTCTTGATGTAGCCCTAAGCACTGACTGGCGAGAAACACTTTCATGGAAAGGGCTTCCCAGGCTTCCAAAAATTACGAATCTCCAGATATCTCAGCAAATATTTTTTCACCCAAACTGGATGATACTTTCAGGTAATGATCAGTACACTAAGCCGACTTGGTTCCCCAAATTTCGTTCTTCTATGGTGAAGCGTTCATTTCCAGTAACAGTTTGAATTTTTAGGTTTCACTCTGTTTTCTCCTATATTGATAGATGTATTTGGAACTCTAAATCCAACACGGTTTGTGCTAGCTTCTTGAAACTTGACAAAATAAAGCAGTTTCAGATTCTATCTCCATGTTTTTTTTCATCTTGATGTAGCCCTAAGAAGTGACTGGCGAGAAACACTTTCATTGAAAGGGGTTACCAAGCTTCCAAAAATTACGAATCTCCAGAAATCTGAGCAAATATTTTTTCCCCCAAACTGGATGATACTTTCAGGTAATGATCAGTACAATAAGCCAACTTGGTTCCCCAAATTTCATTCTTCTATGTTGAAGCGTTCGTTTCTACTAACAGTTTGAATTTTTAGGTTTCACTCTGTTTTCTCCTATATTGATAGATGTATTTGGAACTCTAAATCCAACACGGTTTGTGCTAGCTTCTTGAAACTTGACACAATAAAGTAGTTTCAGGTTCTATCTCTATGTTTTGTTTCCTCTTGATGTAGCCCTAAGCAGTGACTGGCGAGAAACACTTTCATGGAAAGGGGTTGCCAAGCTTCCAAAAATTACGAATATCCAGAAATCTCAGCAAATATTTTTTCACCCAAACTGGATGATACTTTCAGGTAATGATCAGTACACTAAGCCGACTTGGTTCCCCAAATTTCGTTCTTCTATGTTGAAGCGTACATTTCCAGTAACAGTTTGAATTTTTAGGTTTCACTCTGTTTTCTCCTATATTGATAGATGTATTTGGAACTCTAAATCCAACACGGTTTGTGCTAGCTTCTTGAAACTTGACAAAATAAAGCAGATTCACGTTCTATCTCTATGTTTTGTTTCCTCTTGAAGTAGCCCTAAGCAGTGACTTGCGAGAAACACTTTCATAGAAAGGGGTTGCCAAGCTTCCAAAAACTACGCATCTCCAGAAATCACAGCAAATATTTCTGCACCCAAACTGGATGATACTTTCAGGTAATGATCAGTACACTAAGCCGACTTGGTTCCCCAAATTTCGTTCTTCTATGTTGAAGCGTTCATTTCCAGTAACAGTTTGAATTTTTAGGTTTCACTCTGTTTTCTCCTATATTGATAGATGGATTTGGAACTGTAAATCCAACACGGTTTGTGCTAGCTTCTTGAAACTTGACAAAATAATGCAGTTTCACGTTCTATATCTATGTGTTGTTTCCTCTTGATGTAGCCCTAAGCAGTGACTGGCGAGAAACACTTTCATAGAAAGGGGTTGCCAAGCTTCCAAAAACTACGCATCTCCAGAAATCACAGCAAATATTTCTGCACCCAAACTGGATGATACTTTCAGGTAATGATCAGTACACTAAGCCGACTTGGTTCCCCAAATTTCGTTCTTCTATGTTGAAGCGTTCATTTCCAGTAACAGTTTGAATTTTTAGGTTTCACTCTGTTTTCTCCTATATTGATAGATGGATTTGGAACTGTAAATCCAACACGGTTTATGCTAGCTTCTTGAAACTTGACAAAATAAAGCAGTTTCACGTTCTATATCTATGTGTTGTTTCCTCTTGATGTAGCCCTAAGGAGTGACTGGCGAGAAACACTTTCATAGAAAGGGGTTGTCAAGCTTCCAAAAACTACGAATCTCCAGAAATCACAGCAAATATTTTTTCACCCAAACTGGATGATACTTTCAGGTAATGATCAGTACACTAAGCCGAGTTGGTTCCCCAAATTTCGTTCTTCTATGTTGAAGCGTTCATTTCCAGTAACAGTTTGAATTTTTAGGTTTCATTCTGTTTTCTCCTATATAGATAGATGTATTTGGAACTCTACATCCAACACGGTTTGTGCTAGCTTCTTGAAACTTGACAAAATAAAGCAGTTTCACGTTCTATCTCTATGTGTTCTTTCCTCTTGAAGTAGCCCTAAGCAGTGACTGGCGAGAAACACTTTCATGTAAAGGGGTTGCCAAGCTACCAAAAATTACGAATCTCCAGAAATCTCAGCAAGTATTTTTTCACCAAAACTGGATGATACTTTCAGGTAATGATCAGTACACTAAGCCAACTTGGTTCTCCAAATTTCATTCTTCTATGTTGAAGCGTTCGTTTCTACTAACAGTTTGAATTTTTAGGTTTCACTCTGTTTTCTCCTATATTGATAGATGTATTTGGAACTCTAAATCCAACACGGTTTGTGCTAGCTTCTTGAAACTTGACAAAATAAAGCAGTTTCACGTTCTATCTCTATGTTTTGTTTCCTCTTGATGTAGCCCTAAGCAGTGACTGGCGAGAAACACTTTCATGGAAAGGGGTTGCCAAGCTTCCAAAAATTAGGAATCACCAGAAATCTCAGCAAATATTTTTTCACCCAAACTTGATGATACTTTCAGGAAATGATCAGAACACTAATCCAACTTGGTTCCCAAAATTTCGTTCTTCTATGTTAAAGCGTTCATTTCCAGTAACAGTTTGAATTTTTAGGTTTCACTCTGTTTTCTCCTATATTGATAGATGTATTTGGAACTCTAAATCCAACACGGTTTGTGCTAGGTTCTTGAATCTTGACACAATAAAGTAGTTTCAGATTCTATCTCCATGTTTTTTTTCATCTTGATGTAGCCCTAAGAAGTGACTGGCGAGAAACACTTTCATGGAAAGGGGTTGCCAAGCTTCCAAAATTTACGAATCTCCAGAAATCTCAGCAAATATTTTTTCACCCAAACTGGATGATACCTTCACGTAACGATCAGTACACTAAGCCAACTTAGTTTCCCAAATTTCATTCTACTATGTTGAAGCGTTCGTTTCTACTAACAGTTTGAATTTTTAGGTTTCACTCTGTTTTCTCCTATATTGATAGATGTATTTGGAACTCTAAATCCAACACGGTTTGTTTTAGCTTCTTGAAACTTGACACAATAAAGGAGTTTCAGATTCTATCTCTATGTTTTGTTTCCTCTTGATGTAGCCCTAAGCAGTGACTGGCGAGAAACACTTTCATGGAAAGGGGTTCCCAAGCTTCCAAAAATTACGAATCTCCAGAAATCTCAGCAAATATTTTTTCACCCAAACTGGATGATACTTTCAGGTAATGGTCAGTACACTAAGCCGACTTGGTTCCCCAAATTTCGTTCTTCTATGGTGAAGCGTTCATTTCAAGTAACAGTTTAAATTTTTAGGTTTCACTCTGTTTTCTCCTATATTGATAGATGGATTTGGAACTGTAAATCCAACACGGTTTGTGCTAGCTTCTTGAAACTTGACAAAATAAAGCAGTTTCACATTCTATATCTATGTGTTGTTTCCTCTTGATGTAGCCCTAAGCAGTGACTGGCGAGAAACACTTTCATAGAAAGGGGTTGTCAAGCTTCCAAAAACTACGAATCTCCAGAAATCACAGCAAATATTTTTTCACCCAAACTGGATGATACTTTCAGGTAATGATCAGTACAATAAGCCAACTTGGTTCCCCAAATTTCATTCTTCTATGTTGAAGCGTTCGTTTCTACTAACAGTTTGAATTTTTAGGTTTCACTCTGTTTTCTCCTATATTGATAGATGTATTTGGAACTCTAAATCCAACACGGTTTGTGCTAGCTTCTTGAAACTTGACACAATAAAGTAGTTTCAGGTTCTATCTCTATGTTTTGTTTCCTCTTGATGTAGCCCTAAGCAGTGACTGGCGAGAAACACTTTCATGGAAAGGGGTTGCCAAGCTTCCTAAAATTACGAATCTCCAGAAATCTCAGCAAATATTTTTTCACCCAAACTGGATGATACTTTCACGTAACGATCAGTACACTAAGCCAACTTGGTTCCCAAAATTTCGTTCTTCAATGGTGAAGCGTTCATTTCCAGTAACAGTTTGAATTTTTAGGTTTCACTCTGTTTTCTCCTATATTGATAGATGTATTTGGAACTCTAAATCCAACACGGTTTGTGCTAGCTTCTTGAAACTTGACACAATAAAGAAGTTTCAGGTTCTATCTCTACGTTTTGTTTCCTCTTGATGTAGCCCTAAGCACTGACTGGCGAGAAACACTTTCATGGAAAGGGCTTCCCAGGCTTCCAAAAATTACGAATCTCCAGATATCTCAGCAAATATTTTTTCACCCAAACTGGATGATACTTTCAGGTAATGATCAGTACACTAAGCCGACTTGGTTCCCCAAATTTCGTTCTTCTATGGTGAAGCGTTCATTTCCAGTAACAGTTTGAATTTTTAGGTTTCACTCTGTTTTCTCCTATATTGATAGATGTATTTGGAACTCTAAATCCAACACGGTTTGTGCTAGCTTCTTGAAACTTGACAAAATAAAGCAGTTTCAGATTCTATCTCCATGTTTTTTTTCATCTTGATGTAGCCCTAAGAAGTGACTGGCGAGAAACACTTTCATTGAAAGGGGTTACCAAGTTTCCAAAAATTACGAATCTCCAGAAATCTCAGCAAATATTTTTTCACCCAAACTGGATGATACTTTCAGGTAATGATCAGTACAATAAGCCAACTTGGTTCCCCAAATTTCATTCTTCTATGTTGAAGCGTTCGTTTCTACTAACAGTTTCAATTTTTAGGTTTCACTCTGTTTTCTCCTATATTGATAGATGTATTTGGAACTCTAAATCCAACACGGTTTGTGCTAGCTTCTTGAAACTTGACACAATAAAGTAGTTTCAGGTTCTATCTCTATGTTTTGTTTCCTCTTGATGTAGCCCTAAGCAGTGACTGGCGAGAAACACTTTCATGGAAAGGGGTTGCCAAGCTTCCAAAAACTACGAATATCCAGAAATCTCAGCAAATATTTTTTCACCCAAACTGGATGATACTTTCAGGTAATGATCAGTACACTAAGCCGACTTGGTTCCCCAAATTTCGTTCTTCTATGTTGAAGCGTACATTTCCAGTAACAGTTTGAATTTTTAGGTTTCACTCTGTTTTCTCCTATATTGATAGATGTATTTGGAACTCTAAATCCAACACGGTTTGTGCTAGCTTCTTGAAACTTGACAAAATAAAGCAGATTCACGTTCTATCTCTATGTTTTGTTTCCTCTTGAAGTAGCCCTAAGCAGTGACTTGCGAGAAACACTTTCATAGAAAGGGGTTGCCAAGCTTCCAAAAACTACGCATCTCCAGAAATCACAGCAAATATTTCTGCACCCAAACTGGATGATACTTTCAGGTAATGATCAGTACACTAAGCCGACTTGGTTCCCCAAATTTCGTTCTTCTATGTTGAAGCGTTCATTTCCAGTAACAGTTTGAATTTTTAGGTTTCACTCTGTTTTCTCCTATATTGATAGATGGATTTGGAACTGTAAATCCAACACGGTTTGTGCTAGCTTCTTGAAACTTGACAAAATAATGCAGTTTCACGTTCTATATCTATGTGTTGTTTCCTCTTGATGTAGCCCTAAGCAGTGACTGGCGAGAAACACTTTCATAGAAAGGGGTTGTCAAGCTTCCAAAAACTACGAATCTCCAGAAATCACAGCAAATATTTTTTCACACAAACTGGATGATACTTTCAGGTAATGATCAGTACACTAAGCCGAGTTGGTTCCCCAAATTTCGTTCTTCTATGTTGAAGCGTTCAATTCCAGTAACAGTTTGAATTTTTAGGTTTCACTCTGTTTTCTCCTATATTGATAGATGGATTTGGAACTGTAAATCCAACACGGTTTGTGCTAGCTTCTTGAAACTTGACAAAATAAAGCAGTTTCACGTTCTATATCTATGTGTTGTTTCCTCTTGATGTAGCCCTAAGCAGTGACTGGCGAGAAACACTTTCATAGAAAGGGGTTGTCAAGCTTCCAAAAACTACGAATCTCCAGAAATCACAGCAAATATTTTTTCACCCAAACTGGATGATACTTTCAGGTAATGATCAGTACAATAAGCCGAGTTGGTTCCCCAAATTTCATTCTTCTATGTTGAAGCGTTCATTTCCAGTAACAGTTTGAATTTTTAGGTTTCATTCTGTTTTCTCCTATATAGATAGATGTATTTGGAACTCTACATCCAACACGGTTTGTGCTAGCTTCTTGAAACTTGACAAAATAAAGTAGTTTCACGTTCTATCTCTATGTGTTCTTTCCTCTTGAAGTAGCCCTAAGCAGTGACTGGCGAGAAACACTTTCATGTAAAGGGGTTGCCAAGCTTCCTAAAATTACGAATCTCCAGAAATCTCAGCAAGTATTTTTTCACCAAAACTGGATGATACTTACAGGTAATGATCAGTACACTAAGCCAACTTGGTTCTCCAAATTTCATTCTTCTATGTTGAAGCGTTCGTTTCTACTAACAGTTTGAATTTTTAGGTTTCACTCTGTTTTCTCCTATATTGATAGATGTATTTGGAACTCTAAATCCAACACGGTTTGTGCTAGCTTCTTGAAACTTGACAAAATAAAGCAGTTTCACGTTCTATCTCTATGTTTTGTTTCCTCTTGATGTAGCCCTAAGCAGTGACTGTCGAGAAACACTTTCATGGAAAGGGGTTGCCAAGCTTCCAAAAATTACGAATCTCCAGAAATCTCAGCAAATATTTTTTCACCCAAACTGGATGATACTTTCAGGTAATGATCAGTACAATAAGCCAACTTGGTTCCCCAAATTTCATTCTTCTATGTTGAAGCGTTCGTTTCTACTAACAGTTTCAATTTTTAGGTTTCACTCTGTTTTCTCCTATATTGATAGATGTATTTGGAACTCTAAATCCAACACGGTTTGTGCTAGCTTCTTGAAACTTGACACAATAAAGTAGTTTCAGATTCTATCTCCATGTTTTTTTTCATCTTGATGTAGCCCTAAGCAGTGACTGGCGGAAACACTTTCATGGAAAGGGGTTGCCAAGCTTCCTAAAATTACGAATCTCCAGAAATCTCAGCAAATATTTTTTCACCCAAACTGGATGATACCTTCACGTAACGATCAGTACACTAAGCCAACTTAGTTTCCCAAATTTCATTCTACTATGTTGAAGCGTTCGTTTCTACTAACAGTTTGAATTTTTAGGTTTCACTCTGTTTTCTCCTATATTGATAGATGTATTTGGAACTCTAAATCCAACACGGTTTGTGTTAGCTTCTTGAAACTTGACACAATAAAGGAGTTTCAGATTCTATCTCTATGTTTTGTTTCCTCTTGATGTAGCCCTAAGCAGTGACTGGCGAGAAACACTTTCATGGAAAGGGGTTCCCAAGCTTCCAAAAATTACGAATCTCCAGAAATCTCAGCAAATATTTTTTCACCCAAACTGGATGATACTTTCTGGTAATGGTCAGTACACTAAGCCGACTTGGTTCCCCAAATTTCGTTCTTCTATGGTGAAGCGTTCATTTCAAGTAACAGTTTAAATTTTTAGGTTTCACTCTGTTTTCTCCTATATTGATAGATGGATTTGGAACTGTAAATCCAACACGGTTTGTGCTAGCTTCTTGAAACTTGACAAAATAAAGCAGTTTCACGTTCTATATCTATGTGTTGTTTCCTCTTGATGTAGCCCTAAGCAGTGACTGGCGAGAAACACTTTCATAGAAAGGGGTTGTCAAGCTTCCAAAAACTATGAATCTCCAGAAATCACAGCAAATATTTTTTCACCCAAACTGGATGATACTTTCAGGTAATGATCAGTACACTAAGCCGATTTGGTTCCCCAAATTTTGTTCTTCTATGTTGAAGCGTTCATTTCCAGTAACAGTTTGAATTTTTAGGTTTCATTCTGTTTTCTCCTATATAGATAGATATATTTGGAACTCTAAATCCAACACGGTTTGTGGTAGCTTCTTGAAACTTGACAAAATAAAGTAGTTTCACGTTCTATCTCTATGTGTTCTTTCCTCTTGAAGTAGCCCTAAGCTGTGACTGGCGAGAAACACTTTCATGTAAAGGGGTTGCCAAGCTTCCTAAAATTACGAATCTCCAGAAATCTCAGCAAGTATTTTTTCACCAAAACTGGATGATACTTACAGGTAATGATCAGTACACTAAGCCAACTTGGTTCTCCAAATTTCATTCTTCTATGTTGAAGCGTTCGTTTCTACTAACAGTTTGAATTTTTAGGTTTCACTCTGTTTTCTCCTATATTGATAGATATATTTGGAACTCTAAATCCAACACGGTTTGTGCTAGCTTCTTGAAACTTGACAAAATAAAGCAGTTTCACGTTCTATCTCTATGTTTTGTTTCCTCTTGATGTAGC
Source organism: Spermophilus citellus (assembly GCF_964194105.1). NCBI lineage: Eukaryota > Metazoa > Chordata > Mammalia > Rodentia > Sciuridae > Spermophilus > Spermophilus citellus. The sequence goes on along the minus strand of NC_138191.1, from coordinate 32,205,032 downwards.
CCTATGCAGTGACTGTCGAGAAACACTTTCATGGAAAGGGGTTGCCAAGCTTCCAAAAATTACGAATCTCCAGAAATCTCAGCAAATATTTTTTCACCCAAACTGGATGATACTTTCAGGTAATGATCAGTACACTAATCCAACTTGGTTCCCCAAATTTCATTCCTCAATGGTGAAGCGTTCATTTCCAGTAACAGTTTGAATTTTTAGGTTTCACTCTGTTTTCTCCTATATTGATAGATGTATTTGGAACTCTAAATCCAACACGGTTTGTGCTAGCTTCTTGAAACTTGACAAAATAAAGCAGTTTCACGTTCTATCTCTATGTGTTGTTTCCTCTTGAAGTAGCCCTAAGCAGTGACTGGCGAGAAACACTTTCATGGAAAGGGGTTGCCAAGCTTCCAAAAATTACGAATCTCCAGAAATCTCAGCAAGTATTTTTTCACCCAAACTGGATGATACTTTCAGGTAATGATCAGTACAATAAGCCAACTTGGTTCCCCAAATTTCATTCTTCTATGTTGAAGCGTTCGTTTCTACTAACAGTTTGAATTTTTAGGTTTCACTCTGTTTTCTCCTATATTGATAGATGTATTTGGAACTCTAAATCCAACACGGTTTGTGCTAGCTTCTTGAAACTTGACAAAATAAAGCAGTTTCACGTTCTATCTCTATGTTTTGTTTCCTCTTGATGTAGCCCTAAGCAGTGACTGGCGAGAAACACTTTCATGGAAAGGGGTTGCCAAGCTTCCAAAAATTAGGAATCACCAGAAATCTCAGCAAATATTTTTTCACCCAAACTTGATGATACTTTCAGGAAATGATCAGTACAATAAGCCAACTTGGTTCCCCAAATTTCGTTCTTCTATGTTAAAGCGTTCATTTCCAGTAACAGTTTGAATTTTTAGGTTTCACTCTGTTTTCTCCTATATTGATAGATGTATTTGGAACTCTAAATCCAACACGGTTTGTGCTAGCTTCTTGAAACTTGACACAATAAAGTAGTTTCAGATTCTATCTCCATGTTTTTTTTCATCTTGATGTAGCCCTAAGAAGTGACTGGCGAGAAACACTTTCATGGAAAGGGGTTGCCAAGCTTCCAAAATTTACGAATCTCCAGAAATCTCAGCAAATATTTTTTCACCCAAACTGGATGATACCTTCACGTAACGATCAGTACACTAAGCCAACTTAGTTTCCCAAATTTCATTCTTCTATGTTGAAGCGTTCGTTTCTACTAATAGTTTGAATTTTTAGGTTTCACTCTGTTTTCTCCTATATTGATAGATGTATTTGGAACTCTAAATCCAACACGGTTTGTGCTAGCTTCTTGAAACTTGACACAATAAAGGAGTTTCAGATTCTATCTCTATGTTTTGTTTCCTCTTGATGTAGCCCTAAGCAGTGACTGGCGAGAAACACTTTCATGGAAAGGGGTTCCCAAGCTTCCAAAAATTACGAATCTCCAGAAATCTCAGCAAATATTTTTTCACCCAAACTGGATGATACTTTCAGGTAATGGTCAGTACACTAAGCCGACTTGGTTCCCCAAATTTCGTTCTTCTATGGTGAAGCGTTCATTTCAAGTAACAGTTTAAATTTTTAGGTTTCATTCTGTTTTCTCCTATATTGATAAATGTATTTGGAACTCTAAATCCAACACGGTTTGTGCTAGCTTCTTGAAACTTGACAAAATAAAGCAGTTTCACGTTCTTTCTCTGTGTTTTTTTTTCTCTTGATGTAGCCCTAAGCAGTGACTGGCGAGAAACACTTTCATAGAAAGGGGTTGTCAAGCTTCCAAAAACTACGAATCTCCAGAAATCTCAGCAAGTATTTTTTCACCCAAACTGGATGATACTTTCAGGTAATGATCAGTACACTAAGCCGAGTTGGTTCCCCAAATTTCGTTCTTCTATGTTGAAGCGTTCATTTCCAGTAACAGTTTGAATTTTTAGGTTTCATTCTGTTTTCTCGTATATAGATAGATGTATTTGGAACTCTGAATCCAACACGGTTTGTGCTAGCTTCTTGAAACTTGTCAAAATAAAGTAGTTTCACGTTCTATCTCTATGTGTTCTTTCCTCTTGAAGTAGCCCTAAGCAGTGACTGGCGAGAAACACTTTCATGTAAAGGGGTTGCCAAGCTTCCTAAAATTACGAATCTCCAAATATCTCAGCAAGTATTTTTTCACCAAAACTGGATGATACTTACAGGTAATGATCAGTACACTAAGCCAACTTGGTTCTCCAAATTTCATTCTTCTATGTTGAAGCATTCGTTTCTACTAAATGTTTGAATTTTTAGGTTTCACTCTGTTTTCTCCTATATTGATAGATGTATTTGGAACTCTAAATCCAACACGGTTTGTGCTAGCTTCTTGAAACTTGACAAAATAAAGCAGTTTCACGTTCTTTCTCTGTGTTTTTTTTTCTCTTGATGTAGCCCTAAGCAGTGACTGGCGAGAAACACTTTCATAGAAAGGGGTTGTCAAGCTTCCAAAAACTACGAATCTCCAGAAATCTCAGCAAGTATTTTTTCACCCAAACTGGATGATACTTTCAGGTAATGATCAGTACACTAAGCCGAGTTGGTTCCCCAAATTTCGTTCTTCTATGTTGAAGCGTTCATTTCCAGTAACAGTTTGAATTTTTAGGTTTCATTCTGTTTTCTCGTATATAGATAGATGTATTTGGAACTCTGAATCCAACACGGTTTGTGCTAGCTTCTTGAAACTTGTCAAAATAAAGTAGTTTCACGTTCTATCTCTATGTGTTCTTTCCTCTTGAAGTAGCCCTAAGCAGTGACTGGCGAGAAACACTTTCATGTAAAGGGGTTGCCAAGCTTCCTAAAATTACGAATCTCCAAATATCTCAGCAAGTATTTTTTCACCAAAACTGGATGATACTTACAGGTAATGATCAGTACACTAAGCCAACTTGGTTCTCCAAATTTCATTCTTCTATGTTGAAGCATTCGTTTCTACTAAATGTTTGAATTTTTAGGTTTCACTCTGTTTTCTCCTATATTGATAGATGTATTTGGAACTCTAAATCCAACACGGTTTGTGCTAGCTTCTTGAAACTTGACAAAATAAAGCAGTTTCACGTTCTATCTCTATGTTTTGTTTCCTCTTGATGTAGCCCTAAGCAGTGACTGTCGAGAAACACTTTCATGGAAAGGGGTTGTCAAGCTTCCAAAAATTACGAATCTCCAGAAATCTCAGCAAATATTTTTTCACCCAAACTGGATGATACTTTCAGGTAATGATCAGTACACTAATCCAACTTGGTTCCCCAAATTTCGTTCCTCAATGGTGAAGCGTTCATTTCCAGTAACAGTTTGAATTTTTAGGTTTCACTCTGTTTTCTCCTATATTGATAGATGTATTTGGAACTCTAAATCCAACACGGTTTGTGCTAGCTTCTTGAAACTTGACAAAATAAAGCAGTTTCACGTTCTATCTCTATGTGTTGTTTCCTCTTGAAGTAGCCCTAAGCAGTGACTGGCGGAAACACTTTCATGGAAAGGGGTTGCCAAGCTTCCTAAAATTACGAATCTCCAGAAATCTCAGCAAGTATTTTTTCACCCAAACTGGATGATACTTTCAGGTAATGATCAGTACACTAAGCCAACTTAGTTCCCCAAATTTCATTCTTCTATGTTGAAGCGTTCATTTCTACTAACAGTTTGAATATTTAGGTTTCACTCTGTTTTCTCCTATATTGATAGATGTATTTGGAACTCTAAATCCAACACGGTTTGTGCTAGCTTCTTGAAACTTGACACATTAAAGTAGTTTCAGGTTCTATCTCTATGTTTTGTTTCCTCTTGATGTAGCCCTAAGCAGTGACTGGCGAGAAACACTTTCATGGAAAGGGGTTGCCAAGCTTCCAAAAATTACGAATCTCCAGAAATCTCAGCAAATATTTTTTCACCCAAACTGGATGATACTTTCAGGTAATGATCAGTACACTAAGCCGACTTGGTTATCCAAATTTCGTTCTTCTATGGTGAAGCGTTCATTTCCAGTAACAGTTTGAATTTTTAGGTTTCACTCTGTTTTCTCCTATAGTGATAGATGTATTTGGAACTCTAAATCCAACACGGTTTGTGCTAGCTTCTTGAAACTTGACAAAATAAAGCAGTTTCACGTTCTATCTCTATGTGTTCTTTCCTCTTGAAGTAGCCCTATGCAGTGAATGGCGAGAAACACTTTCATGGAAAGGGCTTCCCAGGCTTCCAAAAATTACGAATCTCCAGAAATCTCAGCAAATATTTTTTCACCCAAACTGGATGATACTTACAGGTAATGATTAGTACACTAAGCCAACTTGGTTCCCCAAATTTCATTCTTCTATTTTGAAGCGTTTGTTTCTACTAACAGTTTGAATTTTTAGATTTCACTCTGTTTTCTCCTATATTGATAGATGTATTTGGAACTCTAAATTCAACACGATTTGTGCTAGCTTCTTGAAACTTGACACAATAAAGTAGTTTCATGTTTTATCTCTATGACTTGTTTCCTCTTGATGTAGTCCTAAGCAGTGACTGGCGAGAAACACTTTCATGGAAAGGGGTTCCCAAGCTTCCAAAAATTAAGAATCTCCAGAAATCTCAGCAAATATTTTTCACCCAAACTGGATGATACTTTCAGGTAATGATCAGTACACTAAGCCGACTTGGTTCCCCAAATTTCGTTCTTCTATGGTGAAGCGTTCATTTCCAGTAACAGTTTGAATTTTTAGGTTTCACTCTGTTTTCTCCTATATTGATAGATGTATTTGGAACTCTAAATCCAACACGGTTTGTGCTAGTTTCTTGAAACTTGACAAAATAAAGCAGTTTCACGTTCTATCTCTATGTGTTCTTTCTTCTTGAAGTAGCCCTAAGCAGTGACTGGCGAGAAACACTTTCATAGAAAGGGGTTGCCAAGCTTCCTAAAATTACGAATCTCCAGAAATCTTAGCAAGTATTTTATCACCCAAACTGGATGATACTTTCAGGTAATGATCAGCACACTAAGCCAACTTAGTTCCCCAAATTTCATTCTTCTATGTTGAAGCGTTCGTTTCTACTAACAGTTTGAATATTTAGGTTTCACTCTGTTTTCTCCTATATTGATAGATGTATTTGGAACTCTAAATCCAACACGGTTTGTGCTAGCTTCTTGAAACTTGACACAATAAAGTAGTTTCATGTTTTATCTCTATGACTTGTTTCCTCTTGATGTAGTCCTAAGCAGTGACTGGCGAGAAACACTTTCATGGAAAGTGGTTGCCAAGCTTCCAAAAATTACGAATCTCCAGAAATCTCAGCAAATATTTTTTCACCCAAACTGGATGATACTTTCAGGTAATGATCAGTACACTAAGCCGACTTGGTTCCCCAAATTTCGTTCTTCTATGTTGAACCGTTCATTTCCAGTAACCGTTTGAATTTTTAGGTTTCACTCTGTTTTCTCCTATATTGATAGATGTATTTGGAACTCTAAATCCAACACGGTTTGTGCTAGCTTCTTGAAACTTGACAAAATAAAGCAGTTACACGTTCTATATCTATGTGTTGTTTCCTCTTGATGTAGCCCTAAGCAGTGACTGGCGAGAAACACTTTCATAGAAAGGGGTTGTCAAGCTTCCAAAAACTACGAATCTTCAGAAATCACAGCAAATATTTTTTCACCCAAACGGGATGATACTTTCAGGTAATGATCAGTACACTAAGCCGAGTTGGTTCCCCAAATTTCGTTCTTCTATGTTGAAGCGTTCATTTCCAGTAACAGTTTGAATTTTTAGGTTTCATTCTGTTTTCTCCTATATAGATAGATGTATTTGGAACATTAAATCCAACACGGTTTGTGCTAGCTTCTTGAAACTTGACAAAATAAAGTAGTTTCACATTCTATCTCTATGTGTTCTTTCCTCTTGAAGTAGCCCTAAGCAGTGACTGGCGAGAAACACTTTCATGTAAAGGGGTTGCCAAGCTTCCTAAAATTACGAATCTCCAGAAATCTCAGCAAGTATTTTTTCACCAAAACTGGATGATACTTACAGGTAATGATCAGTACACTAAGCCAACTTGGTTCTCCAAATTTCATTCTTCTATGTTGAAGCGTTCGTTTCTACTAACAGTTTGAATTTTTAGGTTTCACTCTGTTTTCTCCTATATTGATAGATGTATTTGGAACTCTAAATCCAACACGGTTTGTGCTAGCTTCTTGAAACTTGACAAAATAAAGCAGTTTCACGTTCTATCTCTATGTTTTGTTTCCTCTTGATGTAGCCCTAAGCAGTGACTGTCGAGAAACACTTTCATGGAAAGGGGTTGCCAAGCTTCCAAAAATTACGAATCTCCAGAAATCTCAGCAAATATTTTTTCACCCAAACTGGATGATACCTTCACGTAACGATCAGTACACTAAGCCAACTTAGTTTCCCAAATTTCATTATTCTATGTTGAAGCGTTCGTTTCTACTAACAGTTTGAATTTTTAGGTTTCACTCTGTTTTCTCCTATATTGATAGATGTATTTGGAACTCTAAATCCAACACGGTTTGTGCTAGCTTCTTGAAACTTGACATAATAAAGTAGTTTCAGATTCTATCTCCATGTTTTTTTTCATCTTGATGTAGCCCTAAGAAGTGACTGGCGAGAAACTCTTTCATGGAAAGGGGTTGCCAAGCTTCCAAAAATTACGAATCTCCAGAAATCTCAGCAAATATTTTTTCACCCAAACTGGATGATACCTTCACGTAACGATCAGTACACTAAGCCAACTTAGTTTCCCAAATTTCATTCTTCTATGTTGAAGCGTTCGTTTCTACTAACAGTTTGAATTTTTAGGTTTCACTCTGTTTTCTCCTATATTGATAGATGTATTTGGAACTCTAAATCCAACACGGTTTGTGCTAGCTTCTTGAAACTTGACACAATAAGGTAGTTTCATGTTTTATCTCTATGACTTGTTTCCTCTTGATGTAGTCCTAAGCAGTGACTGGCGAGAAACACTTTCATGGAAAGTGGTTGCCAAGCTTCCAAAAATTACGAATCTCCAGAAATCTCAGCAAATATTTTTTCACCCAAACTGGATGATACTTTCAGGTAATGATCAGTACACTAAGCCGACTTGGTTCCCCAAATTTCGTTCTTCTATGTTGAACCGTTCATTTCCAGTAACAGTTTGAATTTTTAGGTTTCACTCTGTTTTCTCCTATATTGATAGATGTATTTGGAACTCTAAATCCAACACGGTTTGTGCTAGCTTCTTGAAACTTGACAAAATAAAGCAGTTTCACGTTCTATCTCTATGGTTTTTTTCCTCTTGATGTAGCCGTAAGCAGTGACTGGCGAGAAACACTTTCATGGAAAGGGGTTGCCAAGCTTCCAAAAATTACGAATCTCCGGAAATCTCAGCAAATATTTTTTCACCCAAACTGGATGATACTTTCAGGTAATGATCAGTACACTAAGCCGACCTGGTTCCCCAAATTTCGTTCTTCTATGTTGAACCGTTCATTTCCAGTAACAGTTTGAATTTTTAGGTTTCACTCTGTTTTCTCCTATATTGATAGATGTATTTGGAACTGTAAATCCAACACGGTTTGTGCTAGCTTCTTGAAACTTGACAAAATAAAGCAGTTTCACGTTCTATCTCTATGTGTTCTTTCCTCTTGAAGTAGCCCTATGCAGTGACTGGCGAGAAACACTTTCATGGAAAGGGGTTGCCAAGCTTCCTAAAATTACGAATCTCCAGAAATCTCAGCAAGTATTTTTTCACCCAAACTGGATGATACTTTCAGGTAATGATCAGTACACTAAGCCAACTTAGTTCCCCAAATTTCATTCTTCTATGTTGAAGCATTCGTTTCTACTAACAGTTTGAATTTTTAGGTTTCACTCTGTTTTCTCCTATATTGATAGATGTATTTGGAACTCTAAATCCAACACGGTTTGTGCTAGCTTCTTGAAACTTGACAAAATAAAGCAGTTTCACGTTCTATCTCTATGTTTTGTTTCCTCTTGATGTAGCCCTAAGCCGTGACTGGCGAGAAACACTTTCATGGAAAGGGGTTGCCAAGCTTCCAAAAATTACGAATCTCCAGAAATCTCAGCAAATAATTTTTTTCCCAAACTGGATGATACACTCAGGTAATGATCAGTACACTAAGCTGACTTGGTTCCCCAAATTTCGTTGTTCTATGTTGAAGCGTTCATTTCCAGTAACAGTTTGAATTTTTAGGTTTCACTCTGTTTTCTCCTATATTGATAGATGTATTTGGAACTCTAAATCCAACACAGTTTGTGCTAGCTTCTTGAAACTTGACAAAATAAAGCAGTTTCACGTTCTATCTCTATGTGTTCTTTCCTCTTGAAATAGCCCTATGCATTGACTGGCGAGAAACACTTTCATGGAAAGGGGTTGCCAAGCTTCCTAAAATTACGAATCTCCAGAAATCTCAGCAAGTATTTTTTCACCCAAACTGGATGATACTTTCAGGTAATGATCAGTACACTAAGCCAACTTAGTTCCGCAAATTTCATTCTTCTATGTTGAAGCGTTCGTTTCTACTAACAGTTTGAATATTTAGGTTTCACTCTGTTTTCTCCTATATTGATAGATGTATTTGGAACTCTAAATCCAACACGGTTTGTGCTAGCTTCTTGAAACTTGACACAATAAAGTAGTTTCATGTTTTATCTCTATGACTTGTTTCCTCTTGATGTAGTCCTAAGCAGTCACTGGCGAGAAACACTTTCATGGAAAGTGGTTGCCAAGCTTCCAAAAATTACGAATCTCCAGAAATCTCAGCAAATATTTTTTCACCCAAACTGGATGATACTTTCAGGTAATGATCAGTACACTAAGCCGACTTGGTTCCCCAAATTTCGTTCTTCTATGTTGAAGCGTTCATTTCCAGTAACAGTTTGAATTTTTAGGTTTCACTCTGTTTTCTCCTATATTGATAGATGTATTTTGAACTGTAAATCCAACAAGGTTTGTGCTAGCTTCTTGAAACTTGACAAAATAAAGCAGTTTCACGTTCTATCTCTATGTTTTGTTTCCTCTTGATGTAGCCCTATGCAGTGACTGGCGAGAAACACTTTCATGGAAAGGGGTTGCCAAGCTTCCTAAAATTACGAATCTCCAGAAATCTCAGCAAGTATTTTTTCAACCAAACTGGATGATACTTTCAGGTAATGATCAGTACACTAAGCCAACTTAGTTCCGCAAATTTCATTCTTCTATGTTGAAGCGTTCGTTTCTACTAACAGTTTGAATATTTAGGTTTCACTCTGTTTTCTCCTATATTGATAGATGTATTTGGAACTCTAAATCCAACACGGTTTGTGCTAGCTTCTTGAAACTTGACACAATAAAGTAGTTTCATGTTTTATCTCTATGACTTGTTTCCTCTTGATGTAGTCCTAAGCAGTGACTGGCGAGAAACACTTTCATGGAAAGTGGTTGCCAAGCTTCCTAAAATTACGAATCTCCAGAAATCTCAGAAAGTATTTTTTCACCCAAACTGGATGATACTTTCAGGTAATGATCAGTACAATAAGCCAACTTGGTTCCCCAAATTTCATTCTTCTATGTTGAAGCGTTCATTTCCAGTAACAGTTTGAATTTTTAGGTTTCACTCTGTTTTCTCCTATATTGATAGATGTATTTGGAACTCTAAATCCAACACGGTTTGTGCTAGCTTCTTGAATCTTGACAAAATAAAGCAGTTTCACGTTCTATCTCTATGTTTTGTTTCCTCTTGATGTAGCCCTATGCAGTGACTGGCGAGAAACACTTTCATGGAAAGGGGTTGCCAAGCTTCCTAAAATTACGAATCTCCAGAAATCTCAGCAAGTATTTTTTCACCCAAACTGGATGATACTTTCAGGTAATGATCAGTACACTAAGCCAACTTGGTTCCCCAAATTTCATTCTTCTATGTTGAAGCGTTCGTTTCTACTAACAGTTTCAGTTTTTAGGTTTCACTCTGTTTTCTCTTATATTGATAGATGTATTTGGAACTGTAAATCCAACACGGTTTGTGCTAGCTTCTTGAAACTTGACAAAATAAAGCAGTTTCACGTTCTATCTCTATGTTTTTTTTCCTCTTGATGTAGCCCTAAGCAGTGACTGGCGAGAAACACTTTCATGGAAAGGGGTTGCCAAGCTTCCAAAAATTACGAATCTCCAGAAATCTCAGCAAATATTTTTTCACCCAAACTGGATGATACTTTCAGGTAATGATCAGTACACTAAGCCGACTTGGTTCCCCAAATTTCGTTCTTCTATGTTGAAGCGTTCATTTCCAGTAACAGTTTGAATTTTTAGGTTTCACTCTGTTTTCTCCTATATTGATAGATGTATTTGGAACTCTAAATCCAACACGGTTTGTGCTAGCTTCTTGAAACTTGACAAAATAAAGCAGTTTCACGTTCTATCTCTATGTGTTCTTTCCTCTTGAAGTAGCCCTAAGCAGTGACTGGCGGAAACACTTTCATGGAAAGGGGTTGCCAAGCTTCCAAAAATTACGAATCTCCAGAAATCTCAGCAAGTATTTTTTTACCCAAACTGGATGATACTTTCAGGTAATGATCAGTACACTAAGCCAACTTAGTTCCCCAAATTTCATTCTTCTATGTTGAAGCGTTCGTTTCTACTAACAGTTTGAATATTTAGGTTTCACTCTGTTTTCTCCTATATTGATAGATGTATTTGGAACTCTAAATCCAACACAGTTTGTGCTAGCTTCTTGAAACTTGACAAAATAAAGTAGTTTCACGTTCTATCTCTATGTGTTCTTTCCTCTTGAAGTAATCCTATGCAGTGACTGGCGAGAAACACTTTCATGGAAAGGGGTTGCCAAGCTTCCTAAAATTACGAATCTCCAGAAATCTCAGCAAGTATTTTTTCACCAAAACTGGATGATACTTATAGGTAATGATCAGTACACTAAGCCAACTTGGTTCTCCAAATTTCATTCTTCTATGTTGAAGCGTTCGTTTCTACTAACAGTTTGAATTTTTAGGTTTCACTCTGTTTTCTCCTATATTGATAGATGTATTTGGAACTCTAAATCCAACACGGTTTGTGCTAGCTTCTTGAAACTTGACAAAATAAAGCAGTTTCACGTTCTATCTCTATGTTTTGTTTCCTCTTGATGTAGCCCTAAGCAGTGACTGTCGAGAAACACTTTCATGGAAAGGGGTTGCCAAGCTTACAAAAATTACGAATCTCCAGAAATCTCAGCAAATATTTTTTCACCCAAACTGGATGATACTTTCAGGTAATGATCAGTACACTAATCCAACTTGGTTCCCCAAATTTTGTTCTTCAATGGTGAAGCGTTCATTTCCAGTAACAGTTTGAATTTTTAGGTTTCACTCTGTTTTCTCCTATATTGATAGATGTATTTGGAACTCTAAATTCAACACGGTTTGTGCTAGCTTCTTGAAACTTGACAAAATAAAGAGTTTCACGTTCTATCTCTATGTGTTGTTTCCTCTTGAAGTAGCCCTAAGCAGTGACTGGCGGAAACACTTTCATGGAAAGGGGTTCCCAAGCTTCCAAAAATTACGAATCTCCAGAAATCTCAGCAAATATTTTTTCACCCAAACTGGATGATACTTTCAGGTAATGGTCAGTACAGTAAGCCGACTTGGTTCCCCAAATTTTGTTCTTCTATGTTGAAGCGTTCATTTCCAGTAACAGTTTGAATTTTTAGGTTTCACTCTGTTTTCTCCTATATTGATAGATGTATTTGGAACTCTAAATCCAACACGGTTGGTGCTAGCTTCTTGAAACTAGACAAAATAAAGCAGTTTCACGTTCTATCTCTATGTTTTGTTTCCTCTTGAAGTAGCCCTAAGCAGTGACTGGCGAGAAACACTTTCATAGAAAGGGGTTGCCAAGCTTCCAAAAACTACGCATCTCCAGAAATCACAGCAAATATTTCTGCACCCAAACTGGATCATACTTTCAGGTAATGATCAGTACACTAAGCCGACTTGGTTCCCCAAATTTCGTTCTTCTATGTTGAAGCGTTCATTTCCAGTAACAGTTTGAATTTTTAGGTTTCACTCTGTTTTCTCCTATATTGATAGATGGATTTGGAACTGTAAATCCAACACGGTTTGTGCTAGCTTCTTGAAACTTGACAAAATAAGGCAGTTTCATGTTCTATATCTATGTGTTGTTTCCTCTTGATGTAGCCCTATGCAGTGACTGGCGAGAAACACTTTCATGGAAAGGGGTTGCCAAGCTTCCTAAAATTACGAATCTCCAGAAATCTCAGCAAGTATTTTTTCACCCAAACTGGATGATACTTTCAGGTAATGATCAGTACACTAAGCCAACTTGGTTCCCCAAATTTCATTCTTCTATGTTGAAGCGTTCGTTTCTACTAACATTTTCAATTTTTAGGTTTCACTCTGTTTTCTCCTATATTGATAGATGTATTTGGAACTCTAAATCCAACACGGTTTGTGCTAGCTTCTTGAAACTTGACACAATAAAGTAGTTTCATGTTTTATCTCTATGACTTGTTTCCTCTTGATGTAGTCCTAAGCAGTGACTGGCGAGAAACACTTTCATGGAAAGTGGTTGCCAAGCTTCCAAAAATTACGAATCTCCAGAAATCTCAGCAAATATTTTTTCACCCAAACTGGATGATACTTTCAGGTAATGATCAGTACACTAAGCCGACTTGGTTCCCCAAATTTCGTTCTTCTATGTTGAACCGTTCATTTCCAGTAACAGTTTGAATTTTTAGGTTTCACTCTGTTTTCTCCTATATTGATAGATGTATTTGGAACTCTAAATCCAACACGGTTTGTGCTAGCTTCTTGAAACTTGACAAAATAAAGCAGTTTCACGTTCTATCTCTATGTTTTTTTTCCTCTTGATGTAGCCATAAGCAGTGACTGGCGAGAAACACTTTCATGGAAAGGGGTTGCCAAGCTTCCAAAAATTACCAATCTCCGGAAATCTCAGCAAATATTTTTTCACCCAAACTGGATGATACTTTCAGGTAATGATCAGTACACTAAGCCGACTTGGTTCCCCAAATTTCGTTCTTCTATGTTGAACCGTTCATTTCCAGTAACAGTTTGAATTTTTAGGTTTCACTCTGTTTTCTCCTATATTGATAGATGTATTTGGAACTGTAAATCCAACACGGTTTGTGCTAGCTTCTTGGAACTTGACAAAATAAAGCAGTTTCACGTTCTATCTCTATGTGTTCTTTCCTCTTGAAGTAGCCCTAAGCAGTGACTGGCGGAAACACTTTCATGGAAAGGGGTTGCCAAGCTTCCAAAAATTACGAATCTCCAGAAATCTCAGCAAGTATTTTTTTACCCAAACTGGATGATACTTTCAGGTAATGATCAGTACACTAAGCCAACTTAGTTCCCCAAATTTCATTCTTCTATGTTGAAGCGTTCGTTTCTACTAACAGTTTGAATATTTAGGTTTCACTCTGTTTTCTCCTATATTGATAGATGTATTTGGAACTCTAAATCCAACACAGTTTGTGCTAGCTTCTTGAAACTTGACAAAATAAAGTAGTTTCACGTTCTATCTCTATGTGTTCTTTCCTCTTGAAGTAATCCTATGCAGTGACTGGCGAGAAACACTTTCATGGAAAGGGGTTGCCAAGCTTCCTAAAATTACGAATCTCCAGAAATCTCAGCAAGTATTTTTTCACCAAAACTGGATGATACTTATAGGTAATGATCAGTACACTAAGCCAACTTGGTTCTCCAAATTTCATTCTTCTATGTTGAAGCGTTCGTTTCTACTAACAGTTTGAATTTTTAGGTTTCACTCTGTTTTCTCCTATATTGATAGATGTATTTGGAACTCTAAATCCAACACGGTTTGTGCTAGCTTCTTGAAACTTGACAAAATAAAGCAGTTTCACGTTCTATCTCTATGTTTTGTTTCCTCTTGATGTAGCCCTAAGCAGTGACTGTCGAGAAACACTTTCATGGAAAGGGGTTGCCAAGCTTACAAAAATTACGAATCTCCAGAAATCTCAGCAAATATTTTTTCACCCAAACTGGATGATACTTTCAGGTAATGATCAGTACACTAATCCAACTTGGTTCCCCAAATTTCGTTCTTCAATGGTGAAGCGTTCATTTCCAGTAACAGTTTGAATTTTTAGGTTTCACTCTGTTTTCTCCTATATTGATAGATGTATTTGGAACTCTAAATCCAACACGGTTTGTGCTAGCTTCTTGAAACTTGACAAAATAAAGAGTTTCACGTTCTATCTCTATGTGTTGTTTCCTCTTGAAGTAGCCCTAAGCAGTGACTGGCGGAAACACTTTCATGGAAAGGGGTTGCCAAGCTTCCTAAAATTACGAATCTCCAGAAATCTCAGCAAGTATTTTTTCACCCAAACTGGATGATACTTTCAGGTAATGATCAGTACAATAAGCCAACTTGGTTCCCCAAATTTCATTCTTCTATGTTGAAGCGTTCGTTTCTACTAACAGTTTCAATTTTTAGGTTTCACTCTGTTTTCTCCTATATTGATAGATGTATTTGGAACTCTAAATCCAACACGGTTTGTGCTAGCTTCTTGAAACTTGACACAATAAAGTAGTTTCAGGTTCTATCTCTATCTTTTCTTTCCTCTTGATGTATCCCTAAGCAGTGACTGGCGAGAAACACTTTCATGGAAAGGGGTTCCCAAGCTTCCAAAAATTACGAATCTCCAGAAATCTCAGCAAATATTTTTTCACCCAAACTGGATGATACTTTCAGGTAATGATCAGTACACTAAGCCGACTTGGTTCCCCAAATTTCGTTCTTCTATGTTGAAGCGTTCATTTCCAGTAACAGTTTGAATTTTTAGGTTTCACTCTGTTTTCTCCTATATTGATAGATGTATTTGGAACTCTAAATCCAACACGGTTTGTGCTAGCTTCTTGAAACTTGACAAAATAAAGCAGTTTCACGTTCTATCTCTATGTTTTGTTTCCTCTTGATGTAGACCTAAGCAGTGACTGGCGAGAAACACTTTCATGGAAAGGGGTTCCCAAGCTTCCAAAAATTACGAATCTCCAGAAATCTCAGCAAATATTTTTTCACCCAAACTGGATGATACTTTCAGGTAATGGTCAGTACAGTAAGCCGACTTGGTTCCCCAAATTTTGTTCTTCTATGTTGAAGCGTTCATTTCCAGTAACAGTTTGAATTTTTAGGTTTCACTCTGTTTTCTCCTATATTGATAGATGTATTTGGAACTCTAAATCCAACACGGTTTGTGCTAGCTTCTTGAAACTAGACAAAATAAAGCAGTTTCACGTTCTATCTCTATGTTTTGTTTCCTCTTGAAGTAGCCCTAAGCAGTGACTGGCGAGAAACACTTTCATAGAAAGGGGTTGCCAAGCTTCCAAAAACTACGCATCTCCAGAAATCACAGCAAATATTTCTGCACCCAAACTGGATGATACTTTCAGGTAATGATCAGTACACTAAGCCGACTTGGTTCCCCAAATTTCGTTCTTCTATGTTGAAGCGTTCATTTCCAGTAACAGTTTGAATTTTTAGGTTTCACTCTGTTTTCTCCTATATTGATAGATGGATTTGGAACTGTAAATCCAACACGGTTTGTGCTAGCTTCTTGAAACTTGACAAAATAAGGCAGTTTCACGTTCTATATCTATGTGTTGTTTCCTCTTGATGTAGCCCTAAGCAGTGACTGGCGAGAAACACTTTCATAGAAAGGGGTTGTCAAGCTTCCAAAAACTACAAATCTCCAGAAATCACAGCAAATATTTTTTCACCCAAACTGGATGATACTTTCAGGTAATGATCAGTACACTAAGCCGAGTTGGTTCCCTAATTTCGTTCTTCTATGTTGAAGCGTTCATTTCCAGTAACAGTTTGAATTTTTAGGTTTCACTCTGTTTTCTCCTATATTCATAGATGTATTTGGAACTCTAAATCCAACACGGTTTGTGGTAGCTTCTTGAAACTTGACAAAATAAAGTAGTTTCACGTTCTATCTCTATGTGTTCTTTCCTCTTGAAGTAGCCCTATGCAGTGACTGGCGAGAAACACTTTCATGGAAAGGGGTTGCCAAGCTTCCTAAAATTACGAATCTCCAGAAATCTCAGCAAGTATTTTTTCACCAAAACTGGATGATACTTACAGGTAATGATCAGTACACTAAGCCAACTTGGTTCTCCAAATTTCATTCTTCTATGTTGAAGCGTTCGTTTCTACTAACAGTTTGAATTTTTAGGTTTCACTCTGTTTTCTCCTATATTGATAGATGTATTTGGAACTCTAAATCCAACACGGTTTGTGCTAGCTTCTTGAAACTTGACAAAATAAAGCAGTTTCACATTCTATCTCTATGGGTTGTTTCCTCTTGAAGTAGCCCTAAGCAGTGACTGGCGGAAACACTTTCATGGAAAGGGGTTGCCAAGCTTCCTAAAATTACGAATCTCCAGAAATCTCAGCAAGTATTTTTTCACCCAAACTGGATGATACTTTCAGGTAATGATCAGTACAATAAGCCAACTTGGTTCCCCAAATTTCATTCTTCTATGTTGAAGCGTTCGTTTCTACTAACAGTTTCAATTTTTAGGTTTCACTCTGTTTTCTCCTATATTGATAGATGTATTTGGAACTCTAAATCCAACACGGTTTGTGCTAGCTTCTTGAAACTTGACACAATAAAGTAGTTTCAGGTTCTATCTCTATCTTTTCTTTCCTCTTGATGTATCCCTAAGCAGTGACTGGCGAGAAACACTTTCATGGAAAGGGGTTGCCAAGCTTCCAAAAATTACGAATCTCCAGAAATCTCAGAAAATATTTTTTCACCCAAACTGGATGATACTTTCAGGTAATGATCAGTACACTAAGCCGACTTGGTTCCCCAAATTTCGTTCTTCTATGTTGAAGCGTTCATTTCCAGTAACAGTTTGAATTTTTAGGTTTCACTCTGTTTTCTCTTATATTGATAGATGTATTTGGAACTCTAAATCCAACACGGTTTGTGCTAGCTTCTTGAAACTTGACAAAATAAAGCAGTTTCACGTTCTATCTCAATGTTTTGTTACCTCTTGATGTAGCCCTAAGCAGTGACTGGCGAGAAACACTTTCATGGAAAGAGGTTCCCAAGCTTCCAAAAATTGCGAATCTCCAGAAATCTCAGCAAATATTTTTTCACCCAAACTGGATGATACTTTCAGGTAATGGTCAGAACACTAAGCCGACTTGGTTCCCCAAATTTCGTTCTTCTATGGTGAAGCGTTCATTTCCAGTAACAGTTTAAAATTTAGGTTTCACTCTGTTTTCTCCTATATTGATAAATGTATTTGGAACTCTAAATCCAACATGGTTTGTGCTAGCTTCTTGAAACTTGACAAAACAAAGCAGTTTCACGTTCTTTCTCTATGTTTTTTTTCCTCTTGATGTAGCCCTAAGCAGTGACTGGCGAGAAACACTTTCATGAAAAGGGGTTGCCAAGCTTCCAAAAATTACGAATCTCCAGAAATCTCAGCAAATATTTTTTCACCCAAACTGGATGATACTTTCAGGTAATGATCAGTACACTAAGCCAACTTGGTTCCCCAAATTTCGTTCTTCTATGTTGAAGCGTACATTTCCAGTAACAGTTTGAATTTTTAGGTTTCACTCTGTTTTCTCCTATATTGATAGATGTATTTGGAACTCTAAATCCAACACGGTTTGTGCTAGCTTCTTGAAACTTGACAAAATAAAGCAGTTTCACGTTCTATCTCTATGTTTTGTTTCCTCTTGAAGTAGCCCTAAGCAGTGACTGGCGAGAAACACTTTCATAGAAAGGGGTTGCCAAGCTTCCAAAAACTACGCATCTCCAGAAATCACAGCAAATATTTCTGCACACAAACTGGATGATACTTTCAGGTAATGATCAGTACACTAAGCCGACTTGGTTCCCCAAATTTCGTTCTTCTATGTTGAAGCGTTCATTTCCAGTAACAGTTTGAATTTTTAGGTTTCACTCTGTTTTCTCCTATATTGATAAATGGATTTGGAACTGTAAATCCAACACGGTTTGTGCTAGCTTCTTGAAACTTGACAAAATAAAGCAGTGTCACGTTCTATCTCTATGTTTTGTTTCCTCTTGAAGTAGCCCTAAGCAGTGACTGGCGAGAAACACTTTCATAGAAAGGGGTTGCCAAGCTTCCAAAAACTACGCATCTCCAGAAATCACAGCAAATATTTCTGCACACAAACTGGATGATACTTTCAGGTAATGATCAGTACACTAAGCCGACTTGGTTCCCCAAATTTCGTTCTTCTATGTTGAAGCGTTCATTTCCAGTAACAGTTTCAATTTTTAGGTTTCACTCTGTTTTCTCCTATATTGATAGATGTATTTGGAACTCTAAATCCAACACGGTTTGTGCTAGCTTCTTGAAACTTGACACAATAAAGTAGTTTCAGGTCCTATCTCTATCTTTTCTTTCCTCTTGATGTATCCCTAAGCAGTGACTGGCGAGAAACACTTTCATGGAAAGGGGTTCCCAAGCTTCCAAAAATTACGAATCTCCAGAAATCTCAGCAAATATTTTTTCACCCAAACTGGATGATACTTTCAGGTAATGATCAGTACACTAAGCCGACTTGGTTCCCCAAATTTCGTTCTTCTATGTTGAAGCGTTCATTTCCAGTAACAGTTTGAATTTTTAGGTTTCACTCTGTTTTCTCCTATATTGATAGATGTATTTGGAACTCTAAATCCAACACGGTTTGTGCTAGCTTCTTGAAACTTGACAAAATAAAGCAGTTTCACGTTCTATCTCTATGTTTTGTTTCCTCTTGATGTAGACCTAAGCAGTGACTGGCGAGAAACACTTTCATGGAAAGGGGTTCCCAAGCTTCCAAAAATTACGAATCTCCAGAAATCTCAGCAAATATTTTTTCACCCAAACTGGATGATACTTTCAGGTAATGGTCAGTACAGTAAGCCGACTTGGTTCCCCAAATTTTGTTCTTCTATGTTGAAGCGTTCATTTCCAGTAACAGTTTGAATTTTTAGGTTTCACTCTGTTTTCTCCTATATTGATAGATGTATTTGGAACTCTAAATCCAACACGGTTTGTGCTAGCTTCTTGAAACTAGACAAAATAAAGCAGTTTCACGTTCTATCTCTATGTTTTGTTTCCTCTTGAAGTAGCCCTAAGCAGTGACTGGCGAGAAACACTTTCATAGAAAGGGGTTGCCAAGCTTCCAAAAACTACGCATCTCCAGAAATCACAGCAAATATTTCTGCACCCAAACTGGATGATACTTTCAGGTAATGATCAGTACACTAAGCCGACTTGGTTCCCCAAATTTCGTTCTTCTATGTTGAAGCGTTCATTTCCAGTAACAGTTTGAATTTTTAGGTTTCACTCTGTTTTCTCCTATATTGATAGATGGATTTGGAACTGTAAATCCAACACGGTTTGTGCTAGCTTCTTGAAACTTGACAAAATAAGGCAGTTTCACGTTCTATATCTATGTGTTGTTTCCTCTTGATGTAGCCCTAAGCAGTGACTGGCGAGAAACACTTTCATAGAAAGGGGTTGTCAAGCTTCCAAAAACTACAAATCTCCAGAAATCACAGCAAATATTTTTTCACCCAAACTGGATGATACTTTCAGGTAATGATCAGTACACTAAGCCGAGTTGGTTCCCTAATTTCGTTCTTCTATGTTGAAGCGTTCATTTCCAGTAACAGTTTGAATTTTTAGGTTTCACTCTGTTTTCTCCTATATTCATAGATGTATTTGGAACTCTAAATCCAACACGGTTTGTGGTAGCTTCTTGAAACTTGACAAAATAAAGTAGTTTCACGTTCTATCTCTATGTGTTCTTTCCTCTTGAAGTAGCCCTATGCAGTGACTGGTGAGAAACACTTTCATGGAAAGGGGTTGCCAAGCTTCCTAAAATTACGAATCTCCAGAAATCTCAGCAAGTATTTTTTCACCAAAACTGGATGATACTTACAGGTAATGATCAGTACACTAAGCCAACTTGGTTCTCCAAATTTCATTCTTCTATGTTGAAGCGTTCGTTTCTACTAACAGTTTGAATTTTTAGGTTTCACTCTGTTTTCTCCTATATTGATAGATGTATTTGGAACTCTAAATCCAACACGGTTTGTGCTAGCTTCTTGAAACTTGACAAAATAAAGCAGTTTCACATTCTATCTCTATGGGTTGTTTCCTCTTGAAGTAGCCCTAAGCAGTGACTGGCGGAAACACTTTCATGGAAAGGGGTTGCCAAGCTTCCTAAAATTACGAATCTCCAGAAATCTCAGCAAGTATTTTTTCACCCAAACTGGATGATACTTTCAGGTAATGATCAGTACAATAAGCCAACTTGGTTCCCCAAATTTCATTCTTCTATGTTGAAGCGTTCGTTTCTACTAACAGTTTCAATTTTTAGGTTTCACTCTGTTTTCTCCTATATTGATAGATGTATTTGGAACTCTAAATCCAACACGGTTTGTGCTAGCTTCTTGAAACTTGACACAATAAAGTAGTTTCAGGTTCTATCTCTATCTTTTCTTTCCTCTTGATGTATCCCTAAGCAGTGACTGGCGAGAAACACTTTCATGGAAAGGGGTTGCCAAGCTTCCAAAAATTACGAATCTCCAGAAATCTCAGAAAATATTTTTTCACCCAAACTGGATGATACTTTCAGGTAATGATCAGTACACTAAGCCGACTTGGTTCCCCAAATTTCGTTCTTCTATGTTGAAGCGTTCATTTCCAGTAACAGTTTGAATTTTTAGGTTTCACTCTGTTTTCTCTTATATTGATAGATGTATTTGGAACTCTAAATCCAACACGGTTTGTGCTAGCTTCTTGAAACTTGACAAAATAAAGCAGTTTCACGTTCTATCTCAATGTTTTGTTACCTCTTGATGTAGCCCTAAGCAGTGACTGGCGAGAAACACTTTCATGGAAAGAGGTTCCCAAGCTTCCAAAAATTGCGAATCTCCAGAAATCTCAGCAAATATTTTTTCACCCAAACTGGATGATACTTTCAGGTAATGGTCAGAACACTAAGCCGACTTGGTTCCCCAAATTTCGTTCTTCTATGGTGAAGCGTTCATTTCCAGTAACAGTTTAAAATTTAGGTTTCACTCTGTTTTCTCCTATATTGATAAATGTATTTGGAACTCTAAATCCAACATGGTTTGTGCTAGCTTCTTGAAACTTGACAAAACAAAGCAGTTTCACGTTCTTTCTCTATGTTTTTTTTCCTCTTGATGTAGCCCTAAGCAGTGACTGGCGAGAAACACTTTCATGAAAAGGGGTTGCCAAGCTTCCAAAAATTACGAATCTCCAGAAATCTCAGCAAATATTTTTTCACCCAAACTGGATGATACTTTCAGGTAATGATCAGTACACTAAGCCAACTTGGTTCCCCAAATTTCGTTCTTCTATGTTGAAGCGTACATTTCCAGTAACAGTTTGAATTTTTAGGTTTCACTCTGTTTTCTCCTATATTGATAGATGTATTTGGAACTCTAAATCCAACACGGTTTGTGCTAGCTTCTTGAAACTTGACAAAATAAAGCAGTTTCACGTTCTATCTCTATGTTTTGTTTCCTCTTGAAGTAGCCCTAAGCAGTGACTGGCGAGAAACACTTTCATAGAAAGGGGTTGCCAAGCTTCCAAAAACTACGCATCTCCAGAAATCACAGCAAATATTTCTGCACACAAACTGGATGATACTTTCAGGTAATGATCAGTACACTAAGCCGACTTGGTTCCCCAAATTTCGTTCTTCTATGTTGAAGCGTTCATTTCCAGTAACAGTTTGAATTTTTAGGTTTCACTCTGTTTTCTCCTATATTGATAAATGGATTTGGAACTGTAAATCCAACACGGTTTGTGCTAGCTTCTTGAAACTTGACAAAATAAAGCAGTTTCACGTTCTATATCTATGTGTTGTTTCCTCTTGATGTAGCCCTAAGCAGTGAATGGCGAGAAACACTTTCTTGGAAAGGGGTTGTCCAGCTTCCAAAAACTACGAATCTCCAGAAATCACAGCAAATATTTTTTCACCCAAACTGGATGATACTTTCAGGTAATGATCAGTACACTAAGCCGAGTTGGTTCCCCAAATTTCGTTCTTCTATGTTGAAGCGTTCATTTCCAGTAACAGTTTGAATTTTTAGGTTTCACTCTGTTTTCTCCTATATTGATAGATGTATTTGGAACTCTAAATCCAACACGGTTTGTGCTAGCTTCTTGAAACTTGACAAAATGAAGTAGTTTCACGTTCTATCTCTATGTGTTCTTTCCTCTTGAAGTAGCCCTATGCAGTGACTGGCGAGAAACACTTTCATGGAAAGGGGTTGCCAAGCTTCCTAAAATTACGAATCTCCAGAAATCTCAGCAAGTATTTTTTCACCAAAACTGGATGATACTTACAGGTAATGATCAGTACACTAAGCCAACTTGGTTCTCCAAATTTCATTCTTCTATGTTGAAGCGTTCGTTTCTACTAACAGTTTGAATTTTTAGGTTTCACTCTGTTTTCTCCTAAATTGTTAGATGTATTTGGAACTCTAAATCCAACACTGTTTGTGCTAGCTTCTTGAAACTTGACAAAATAAAGCAGTTTCATTTTCTCTCTCTATGTTTTGTTTCCTCTTGATGTAGCCCTAAGCAGTGACTGTCGAGAAACACTTTCATGGAAAGGGGTTGCCAAGTTTCCAAAAATTACGAATCTCCAGAAATCTCAGCAAATATTTTTTCACCCAAACTGGATGATACTTTCAGGTAATGATCAGTACACTAATCCAAGTTGGTTCCCCAAATTTCGTTCTTCAATGGTGAAGCGTTCATTTCCAGTAACAGTTTGAATTTTTAGGTTTCACTCTGTTTTCTCCTATATTCATAGATATATTTGGAACTCTAAATCCAACACGGTTTGTGCTAGCTTCTTGAAACTTGACAAAATAAAGCAGTTTCACGTTCTATCTCTATGGGTTGTTTCCTCTTGAAGTAGCCCTAAGCAGTGACTGGCGGAAACACTTTCATGGAAAGGGGTTGCCAAGCTTTCTAAAATTACGAATCTCCAGAAATCTCAGCAAGTATTTTTTCACCCAAACTGGATGATACTTTCAGGTAATGATCAGTACAATAAGCCAACTTGGTTCCCCAAATTTCATTCTTCTATGTTGAAGCGTTCGTTTCTACTAACAGTTTCAATTTTTAGGTTTCACTCTGTTTTCTCCTATATTGATAGATGTATTTGGAACTCTAAATCCAACACGGTTTGTGCTAGCTTCTTGAAACTTGACAAAATAAAGCAGTTTCACGTTCTATCTCTATGTTTTGTTTCCTCTTGATGTAGCCCTAAGCAGTGACTGGCGAGAAACACTTTCATGGAAAGGGGTTCCCAAGCTTCCAAAAATTACGAATCTCCAGAAATCTTAGCAAATATTTTTTCACCCGAACTGGATGATACTTTCAGGTAATGGTCAGTACACTAAGCCGAATTGGTTCCCCAAATTTCGTTCTTCTATGGTGAAGCGTTCATTTCCAGTAACAGTTTAAATTTTTAGGTTTCACTCTGTTTTCTCCTATATTGATAAATGTATTTGGAACTCTAAATCCAACACGGTTTGTGCTAGCTTCTTGAAACTTGACAAAACAAAGCAGTTTCACGTTCTTTCTCTATGTTTTTTTTCCTCTTGATGTAGCCCTAAGCAGTGACTGGCGAGAAACACTTTCATGGAAAGGGGTTGCCAAGCTTCCAAAAATTACGAATCTCCAGAAATCTCAGCAAATATTTTTTCACCCAAACTGGATGATACTTTCAGGTAATGATCAGTACACTAAGCCGACTTGGTTCCCCAAATTTCGTTCTTCTATGTTGAAGCGTACATTTCCAGTAACAGTTTGAATTTTTAGGTTTCACTCTGTTTTCTCCTATATTGATAGATGTATTTGGAACTCTAAATCCAACATGGTTTGTGCTAGCTTCTTGAAACTTGACAAAATAAAGCAGTTTCACGCTCTGTCTCTATGTTTTGTTTCCTCTTGAAGTAGCCCTAAGCAGTGACTGGCGAGAAACACTTTCATAGAAAGGGGTTGCCAAGCTTCCAAAAACTACGCATCTCCAGAAATCACAGCAAATATTTCTGCACCCAAACTGGATGATACTTTCAGGTAATGATCAGTACACTAAGCCGACTTGGTTCCCCAAATTTCGTTCTTCTATGTTGAAGCGTTCATTTCCAGTAACAGTTTGAATTTTTAGGTTTCACTCTGTTTTCTCCTATATTGATAGATGGATTTGGAACTGTAAATCCAACACGGTTTGTGCTAGCTTCTTGAAACTTGACAAAATAAAGCAGTTTCACGTTCTATATCTATGTGTTGTTTCCTCTTGATGTAGCCCTAAGCAGTGACTGGCGAGAAACACTTTCATAGAAAGGGGTTGTCAAGCTTCCAAAAACTACGAATCTCCAGAAATCACAGCAAATATTTTTTCACCCAAACTGGATGATACTTTCAGGTAATGATCAGTACACTAAGCCGACTTGGTTCCCCAAATTTCGTTCTTCTATGTTGAAGCGTTCATTTCCAGTAACAGTTTGAATTTTTAGGTTTCACTCTGTTTTCTCCTATATTGATAGATGTATTTGGAACTCTAAATCCAACACGGTTTGTGCTAGCTTCTTGAAACTTGACAAAATAAAGTAGTTTCACGTTCTATCTCTATGTGTTCTTTCCTCTTGAAGTAGCCCTATGCAGTGACTGGCGAGAAACACTTTCATGGAAAGGGGTTGCCAAGCTTCCTAAAATTACGAATCTCCAGAAATCTCAGCAAGTATTTTTTCACCAAAACTGGATGATACTTACAGGTAATGATCAGTACACTAAGCCAACTTGGTTCTCCAAATTTCATTCTTCTATTTTGAAGCGTTCGTTTCTACTAACAGTTTGAATTTTTAGGTTTCACTCTGTTTTCTCCTATATTGATAGATGTATTTGGAACTCTAAATCCAACACGGTTTGTGCTAGCTTCTTGAAACTTGACAAAATAAAGCAGTTTCACATTCTATCTCTATGTGTTGTTTCCTCTTGAAGTAGCCCTAAGCAGTGACTGGCGGAAACACTTTCATGGAAAGGGGTTGCCAAGCTTCCTAAAATTACGAATCTCCAGAAATCTCAGAAAGTATTTTTTCACCCAAACTGGATGATACTTTCAGGTAATGATCAGTACAATAAGCCAACTTGGTTCCCCAAATTTCATTCTTCTATGTTGAAGCGTTCGTTTCTACTAACATTTTCAATTTTTAGGTTTCACTCTGTTTTCTCCTATATTGATAGATGTATTTGGAACTCTAAATCCAACACGGTTTGTGCTAGCTTCTTGAAACTTGACACAATAAAGTAGTTTCAGGTTCTATCTCTGTGTTTTGTTTCCTCTTGATGTATCCCTAAGCAGTGACTGGCGAGAAACACTTTCATGGAAAGGGGTTCCCAAGCTTCCAAAAATTACGAATCTCCAGAAATCTCAGCAAATATTTTTTCACCCAAACTGGATGACACTTTCAGGTAATGATCAGTACACTAAACCGACTTGGTTCCCCAAATTTCGTTCTTCTATGTTGAAGCGTTCATTTCCAGTAACAGTTTGAATTTTTAGGTTTCACTCTGCTTTCTCCTATATTGATAGATGTATTTGGAACTCTAAATCCAACACGGTTTGTGCTAGCTTCTTGAAACTTGACAAAATAAAGCAGTTTCACGTTCTATCTCTATGTTTTGTTTCCTCTTGATGTAGCCCTAAGCAGTGACTGGCGAGAAACACTTTCATGGAAAGGGGTTGCCAAGCTTCCTAAAATTACGAATCTCCAGAAATCTCAGCAAGTATTTTTTCACCCAAACAGGATGATACTTACAGGTAATGATCAGTACAATAAGCCAACTTGGTTCCCCAAATTTCATTCTTCTATGTTGAAGCGTTCGTTTCTACTAACAGTTTCAATTTTTAGGTTTCACTCTGTTTTCTCCTATATTGATAGATGTATTTGGAACTCTAAATCCAACACGGTTTGTGCTAGCTTCTTGAAACTTGACACAATAAAGTAGTTTCAGGTTCTATCTCTATCTTTTCTTTCCTCTTGATGTATCCCTAAGCAGTGACTGGCGAGAAACACTTTCATGGAAATGGGTTCCCAAGCTTCCAAAAATTACGAATCTCCAGAAATCTCAGCAAATATTTTTTCACCCAAACTGGATGATACTTTCAGGTAATGATCAGTACACTAAGCCGACTTGGTTCCCCAAATTTCGTTCTTCTATGTTGAAGCGTTCATTTCCAGTAACAGTTTGAATTTTTAGGTTTCACTCTGTTTTCTCCTATATTGATAGATGTATTTGGAACTCTAAATCCAACACGGTTTGTGCTAGCTTCTTGAAACTTGACAAAATAAAGCAGTTTCACGTTCTATCTCTATGTTTTGTTTCCTCTTGATGTAGCCCTAAGCAGTGACTGGCGAGAAACACTTTCATGGAAAGGGGTTCCCAAGCTTCCAAAAATTACGAATCTCCAGAAATCTCAGCAAATATTTTTTCACCCAAACTGGATGATACTTTCAGGTAATGGTCAGTACAGTAAGCCGACTTGGTTCCCCAAATTTTGTTCTTCTATGTTGAAGCGTTCATTTCCAGTAACAGTTTGAATTTTTAGGTTTCACTCTGTTTTCTCCTATATTGATAGATGTATTTGGAACTCTAAATCCAACACGGTTTGTGCTAGCTTCTTGAAACTAGACAAAATAAAGCAGTTTCACGTTCTATCTCTATGTTTTGTTTCCTCTTGAAGTAGCCCTAAGCAGTGACTGGCGAGAAACACTTTCATAGAAAGGGGTTGCCAAGCTTCCAAAAACTACGCATCTCCAGAAATCACAGCAAATATTTCTGCACCCAAACTGGATGATACTTTCAGGTAATGATCAGTACACTAAGCCGACTTGGTTCCCCAAATTTCGTTCTTCTATGTTGAAGCGTTCATTTCCAGTAACAGTTTGAATTTTTAGGTTTCACTCTGTTTTCTCCTATATTGATAGATGGATTTGGAACTGTAAATCCAACACGGTTTGTGCTAGCTTCTTGAAACTTGACAAAATAAGGCAGTTTCACGTTCTATATCTATGTGTTGTTTCCTCTTGATGTAGCCCTAAGCAGTGACTGGCGAGAAACACTTTCATAGAAAGGGGTTGTCAAGCTTCCAAAAACTACGAATCTCCAGAAATCACAGCAAATATTTTTTCACCCAAACTGGATGATACTTTCAGGTAATGATCAGTACACTAAGCCGAGTTGGTTCCCTAATTTCGTTCTTCTATGTTGAAGCGTTCATTTCCAGTAACAGTTTGAATTTTTAGGTTTCACTCTGTTTTCTCCTATATTGATAGATGTATTTGGAACTCTAAATCCAACACGGTTTGTGGTAGCTTCTTGAAACTTGACAAAATAAAGTAGTTTCACGTTCTATCTCTATGTGTTCTTTCCTCTTGAAGTAGCCCTATGCAGTGACTGGCGAGAAACACTTTCATGGAAAGGGGTTGCCAAGCTTCCTAAAATTACGAATCTCCAGAAATCTCAGCAAGTATTTTTTCACCAAAACTGGATGATACTTACAGGTAATGATCAGTACACTAAGCCAACTTGGTTCTCCAAATTTCATTCTTCTATGTTGAAGCGTTCGTTTCTACTAACAGTTTGAATTTTTAGGTTTCACTCTGTTTTCTCCTATATTGATAGATGTATTTGGAACTCTAAATCCAACACGCTTTGTGCTAGCTTCTTGAAACTTGACAAAATAAAGCAGTTTCACATTCTATCTCTATGGGTTGTTTCCTCTTGAAGTAGCCCTAAGCAGTGACTGGCGGAAACACTTTCATGGAAAGGGGTTGCCAAGCTTCCTAAAATTACGAATCTCCAGAAATCTCAGCAAGTATTTTTTCACCCAAACTGGATGATACTTTCAGGTAATGATCAGTACAATAAGCCAACTTGGTTCCCCAAATTTCATTCTTCTATGTTGAAGCGTTCGTTTCTACTAACAGTTTCAATTTTTAGGTTTCACTCTGTTTTCTCCTATATTGATAGATGTATTTGGAACTCTAAATCCAACACGGTTTGTGCTAGCTTCTTGAAACTTGACACAATAAAGTAGTTTCAGGTTCTATCTCTATCTTTTCTTTCCTCTTGATGTATCCCTAAGCAGTGACTGGCGAGAAACACTTTCATGGAAAGGGGTTGCCAAGCTTCCAAAAATTACGAATCTCCAGAAATCTCAGAAAATATTTTTTCACCCAAACTGGATGATACTTTCAGGTAATGATCAGTACACTAAGCCGACTTGGTTCCCGAAATTTCGTTCTTCTATGTTGAAGCGTTCATTTCCAGTAACAGTTTGAATTTTTAGGTTTCACTCTGTTTTCTCTTATATTGATAGATGTATTTGGAACTCTAAATCCAACACGGTTTGTGCTAGCTTCTTGAAACTTGACAAAATAAAGCAGTTTCACGTTCTATCTCAATGTTTTGTTTCCTCTTGATGTAGCCCTAAGCAGTGACTGGCGAGAAACACTGTCATGGAAAGAGGTTCCCAAGCTTCCAAAAATTGCGAATCTCCAGAAATCTCAGCAAATATTTTTTCACCCAAACTGGATGATACTTTCAGGTAATGGTCAGAACACTAAGCCGACTTGGTTCCCCAAATTTCGTTCTTCTATGGTGAAGCGTTCATTTCCAGTAACAGTTTAAAATTTAGGTTTCACTCTGTTTTCTCCTATATTGATAAATGTATTTGGAACTCTAAATCCAACATGGTTTGTGCTAGCTTCTTGAAACTTGACAAAACAAAGCAGTTTCACGTTCTTTCTCTATGTTTTTTTTTCCTCTTGATGTAGCCCTAAGCAGTGACTGGCGAGAAACACTTTCATGAAAAGGGGTTGCCAAGCTTCCAAAAATTACGAATCTCCAGAAATCTCAGCAAATATTTTTTCACCCAAACTGGATGATACTTTCAGGTAATGATCAGTACACTAAGCCGACTTGGTTCCCCAAATTTCGTTCTTCTATGTTGAAGCGTACATTTCCAGTAACAGTTTGAATTTTTAGGTTTCACTCTGTTTTCTCCTATATTGATAGATGTATTTGGAACTCTAAATCCAACACGGTTTGTGCTAGCTTCTTGAAACTTGACAAAATAAAGCAGTTTCACGTTCTATCACTATGTTTTGTTTCCTCTTGAAGTAGCCCTAAGCAGTGACTGGCGAGAAACACTTTCATAGAAAGGGGTTGCCAAGCTTCCAAAAACTACGCATCTCCAGAAATCACAGCAAATCTTTCTGCACACAAACTGGATGATACTTTCAGGTAATGATCAGTACACTAAGCCGACTTGGTTCCCCAAATTTCGTTCTTCTATGTTGAAGCGTTCATTTCCAGTAACAGTTTGAATTTTTAGGTTTCACTCTGTTTTCTCCTATATTGATAAATGGATTTGGAACTGTAAATCCAACACGGTTTGTGCTAGCTTCTTGAAACTTGACAAAATAAAGCAGTTTCACGTTCTATATCTATGTGTTGTTTCCTCTTGATGTAGCCCTAAGCAGTGAATGGCGAGAAACACTTTCTTGGAAAGGGGTTGTCAAGCTTCCAAAAACTACGAATCTCCAGAAATCACAGCAAATATTTTTTCACCCAAACTGGATGATACTTTCAGGTAATGATCAGTACACTAAGCCGAGTTGGTTCCCCAAATTTCGTTCTTCTATGTTGAAGCGTTCATTTCCAGTAACAGTTTGAATTTTTAGGATTCACTCTGTTTTCTCCTATATTGATAGATGTATTTGGAACTCTAAATCCAACACGGTTTGTGCTAGCTTCTTGAAACTTGACAAAATGAAGTAGTTTCACGTTCTATCTCTATGTGTTCTTTCCTCTTGAAGTAGCCCTATGCAGTGACTGGCGAGAAACACTTTCATGGAAAGGGGTTGCCAAGCTTCCTAAAATTACGAATCTCCAGAAATCTCAGCAAGTATTTTTTCACCAAAACTGGATGATACTTACAGGTAATGATCAGTACACTAAGCCAACTTGGTTCTCCAAATTTCATTCTTCTATGTTGAAGCGTTCGTTTCTACTAACAGTTTGAATTTTTAGGTTTCACTCTGTTTTCTCCTAAATTGATAGATGTATTTGGAACTCTAAATCCAACACTGTTTGTGCTAGCTTCTTGAAACTTGACAAAATAAAGCAGTTTCATTTTCTCTCTCTATGTTTTGTTTCCTCTTGATGTAGCCCTAAGCAGTGACTGTCGAGAAACACTTTCATGGAAAGGGGTTGCCAAGTTTCCAAAAATTACGAATCTCCAGAAATCTCAGCAAATATTTTTTCACCCAAACTGGATGATACTTTCAGGTAATGATCAGTACACTAATCCAAGTTGGTTCCCCAAATTTCGTTCTTCAATGGTGAAGCGTTCATTTCCAGTAACAGTTTGAATTTTTAGGTTTCACTCTGTTTTCTCCTATATTGATAGATGTATTTGGAACTGTAAATCCAACACGGTTTGTGCTAGCTTCTTGAAACTTGACAAAATAAAGCAGTTTCACGTTCTATCTCTATGTGTTCTTTCCTCTTGAAGTAGCCCTATGCATTGACTGGCGAGAAACACTTTCATGGAAAGGGGTTGCCAAGCTTCCTAAAATTACGAATCTCCAGAAATCTCAGCAAGTATTTTTTCACCCAAACTGGATGATACTTTCAGGTAATGATCAGTACACTAAGCCAACTTAGTTCCGCAAATTTCATTCTTCTATGTTGAAGCGTTCGTTTCTACTAACAGTTTGAATATTTAGGTTTCACTCTGTTTTCTCCTATATTGATAGATGTATTTGGAACTCTAAATCCAACACGGTTTGTGCTAGCTTCTTGAAACTTGACACAATAAAGTAGTTTCATGTTTTATCTCTATGACTTGTTTCCTCTTGATGTAGTCCTAAGCAGTGACTGGCGAGAAACACTTTCATGGAAAGTGGTTGCCAAGCTTCCTAAAATTACGAATCTCCAGAAATCTCAGAAAGTATTTTTTCACCCAAACTGGATGATACTTTCAGGTAATGATCAGTACAATAAGCCAACTTGGTTCCCCAAATTTCATTCTTCTATGTTGAAGCGTTCATTTCCAGTAACAGTTTGAATTTTTAGGTTTCACTCTGTTTTCTCCTATATTGATAGATGTATTTGGAACTCTAAATCCAACACGGTTTGTGCTAGCTTCTTGAAACTTGACAAAATAAAGCAGTTTCACGTTCTATCTATATGTGTTGTTTCCTCTTGAATTAGCCCTAAGCAGTGACTGGCGGAAACACTTTCATGGAAAGGGGTTGCCAAGCTTCCTAAAATTACGAATCTCCAGAAATCTCAGCAAGTATTTTTTCACCCAAACTGGATGATACTTTCAGGTAATGATCAGTACACTAAGCCAACTTAGTTCCCCAAATTTCATTCTTCTATGTTGAAGCGTTCGTTTCTACTAACAGTTTGAATATTTAGGTTTCACTCTGTTTTCTCCTATATTGATAGATGTATTTGGAACTCTAAATCCAACACAGTTTGTGCTAGCTTCTTGAAACTTGACAAAATAAAGTAGTTTCACGTTCTATCTCTATGTGTTCTTTCCTCTTGAAGTAATCCTATGCAGTGACTGGCGAGAAACACTTTCATGGAAAGGGGTTGCCAAGCTTCCTAAATTTACGAATCTCCAGAAATCTCAGCAAGTATTTTTTCACCAAAACTGGATGATACTTATAGGTAATGATCAGTACACTAAGCCAACTTGGTTCTCCAAATTTCATTCTTCTATGTTGAAGCGTTCGTTTCTACTAACAGTTTGAATTTTTAGGTTTCACTCTGTTTTCTCCTATATTGATAGATGTATTTGGAACTCTAAATCCAACACGGTTTGTGCTAGCTTCTTGAAACTTGACAAAATAAAGCAGTTTCACGTTCTATCTCTATGTTTTGTTTCCTCTTGATGTAGCCCTAAGCAGTGACTGTCGAGAAACACTTTCATGGAAAGGGGTTGCCAAGCTTACAAAAATTACGAATCTCCAGAAATCTCAGCAAATATTTTTTCACCCAAACTGGATGATACTTTCAGGTAATGATCAGTACACTAATCCAACTTGGTTCCCCAAATTTCGTTCTTCAATGGTGAAGCGTTCATTTCCAGTAACAGTTTGAATTTTTAGGTTTCACTCTGTTTTCTCCTATATTGATAGATGTATTTGGAACTCTAAATCCAACACGGTTTGTGCTAGCTTCTTGAAACTTGACAAAATAAAGAGTTTCACGTTCTATCTCTATGTGTTGTTTCCTCTTGAAGTAGCCCTAAGCAGTGACTGGCGGAAACACTTTCATGGAAAGGGGTTGCCAAGCTTCCTAAAATTACGAATCTCCAGAAATCTCAGCAAGTATTTTTTCACCCAAACTGGATGATACTTTCAGGTAATGATCAGTACAATAAGCCAACTTGGTTCCCCAAATTTCATTCTTCTATGTTGAAGCGTTCGTTTCTACTAACAGTTTCAATTTTTAGGTTTCACTCTGTTTTCTCCTATATTGATAGATGTATTTGGAACTCTAAATCCAACACGGTTTGTGCTAGCTTCTTGAAACTTGACACAATAAAGTAGTTTCAGGTTCTATCTCTATCTTTTCTTTCCTCTTGATGTATCCCTAAGCAGTGACTGGCGAGAAACACTTTCATGGAAAGGGGTTCCCAAGCTTCCAAAAATTACGAATCTCCAGAAATCTCAGCAAATATTTTTTCACCCAAACTGGATGATACTTTCAGGTAATGGTCAGTACAGTAAGCCGACTTGGTTCCCCAAATTTTGTTCTTCTATGTTGAAGCGTTCATTTCCAGTAACAGTTTGAATTTTTAGGTTTCACTCTGTTTTCTCCTATATTGATAGATGTATTTGGAACTCTAAATCCAACACGGTTGGTGCTAGCTTCTTGAAACTAGACAAAATAAAGCAGTTTCACGTTCTATCTCTATGTTTTGTTTCCTCTTGAAGTAGCCCTAAGCAGTGACTGGCGAGAAACACTTTCATAGAAAGGGGTTGCCAAGCTTCCAAAAACTACGCATCTCCAGAAATCACAGCAAATATTTCTGCACCCAAACTGGATCATACTTTCAGGTAATGATCAGTACACTAAGCCGACTTGGTTCCCCAAATTTCGTTCTTCTATGGTGAAGCGTTCATTTCCAGTAACAGTTTGAATTTTTAGGTTTCACTCTGTTTTCTCCTATATTGATAGATGGATTTGGAACTGTAAATCCAACACGGTTTGTGCTAGCTTCTTGAAACTTGACAAAATAAGGCAGTTTCACGTTCTATATCTATGTGTTGTTTCCTCTTGATGTAGCCCTAAGCAGTGACTGGCGAGAAACACTTTCATAGAAAGGGGTTGTCAAGCTTCCAAAAACTACGAATCTCCAGAAATCACAGCAAATATTTTTTCACCCAAACTGGATGATACTTTCAGGTAATGATCAGTACACTAAGCCGAGTTGGTTCCCTAATTTCGTTCTTCTATGTTGAAGCGTTCATTTCCAGTAACAGTTTGAATTTTTAGGTTTCACTCTGTTTTCTCCTATATTGATAGATGTATTTGGAACTCTAAATCCAACACGGTTTGTGGTAGCTTCTTGAAACTTGACAAAATAAAGTAGTTTCACGTTCTATCTCTATGTGTTCTTTCCTCTTGAAGTAGCCCTATGCAGTGACTGGCGAGAAACACTTTCATGGAAAGGGGTTGCCAAGCTTCCTAAAATTACGAATCTCCAGAAATCTCAGCAAGTATTTTTTCACCAAAACTGGATGATACTTACAGGTAATGATCAGTACACTAAGCCAACTTGGTTCTCCAAATTTCATTCTTCTATGTTGAAGCGTTCGTTTCTACTAACAGTTTGAATTTTTAGGTTTCACTCTGTTTTCTCCTATATTGATAGATGTATTTGGAACTCTAAATCCAACACGCTTTGTGCTAGCTTCTTGAAACTTGACAAAATAAAGCAGTTTCACATTCTATCTCTATGGGTTGTTTCCTCTTGAAGTAGCCCTAAGCAGTGACTGGCGGAAACACTTTCATGGAAAGGGGTTGCCAAGCTTCCTAAAATTACGAATCTCCAGAAATCTCAGCAAGTATTTTTTCACCCAAACTGGATGATACTTTCAGGTAATGATCAGTACAATAAGCCAACTTGGTTCCCCAAATTTCATTCTTCTATGTTGAAGCGTTCGTTTCTACTAACAGTTTCAATTTTTAGGTTTCACTCTGTTTTCTCCTATATTGATAGATGTATTTGGAACTCTAAATCCAACACGGTTTGTGCTAGCTTCTTGAAACTTGACACAATAAAGTAGTTTCAGGTTCTATCTCTATCTTTTCTTTCCTCTTGATGTATCCCTAAGCAGTGACTGGCGAGAAACACTTTCATGGAAAGGGGTTGCCAAGCTTCCAAAAATTACGAATCTCCAGAAATCTCAGAAAATATTTTTTCACCCAAACTGGATGATACTTTCAGGTAATGATCAGTACACTAAGCCGACTTGGTTCCCGAAATTTCGTTCTTCTATGTTGAAGCGTTCATTTCCAGTAACAGTTTGAATTTTTAGGTTTCACTCTGTTTTCTCTTATATTGATAGATGTATTTGGAACTCTAAATCCAACACGGTTTGTGCTAGCTTCTTGAAACTTGACAAAATAAAGCAGTTTCACGTTCTATCTCAATGTTTTGTTTCCTCTTGATGTAGCCCTAAGCAGTGACTGGCGAGAAACACTGTCATGGAAAGAGGTTCCCAAGCTTCCAAAAATTGCGAATCTCCAGAAATCTCAGCAAATATTTTTTCACCCAAACTGGATGATACTTTCAGGTAATGGTCAGAACACTAAGCCGACTTGGTTCCCCAAATTTCGTTCTTCTATGGTGAAGCGTTCATTTCCAGTAACAGTTTAAAATTTAGGTTTCACTCTGTTTTCTCCTATATTGATAAATGTATTTGGAACTCTAAATCCAACATGGTTTGTGCTAGCTTCTTGAAACTTGACAAAACAAAGCAGTTTCACGTTCTTTCTCTATGTTTTTTTTTCCTCTTGATGTAGCCCTAAGCAGTGACTGGCGAGAAACACTTTCATGAAAAGGGGTTGCCAAGCTTCCAAAAATTACGAATCTCCAGAAATCTCAGCAAATATTTTTTCACCCAAACTGGATGATACTTTCAGGTAATGATCAGTACACTAAGCCGACTTGGTTCCCCAAATTTCGTTCTTCTATGTTGAAGCGTACATTTCCAGTAACAGTTTGAATTTTTAGGTTTCACTCTGTTTTCTCCTATATTGATAGATGTATTTGGAACTCTAAATCCAACACGGTTTGTGCTAGCTTCTTGAAACTTGACAAAATAAAGCAGTTTCACGTTCTATCACTATGTTTTGTTTCCTCTTGAAGTAGCCCTAAGCAGTGACTGGCGAGAAACACTTTCATAGAAAGGGGTTGCCAAGCTTCCAAAAACTACGCATCTCCAGAAATCACAGCAAATCTTTCTGCACACAAACTGGATGATACTTTCAGGTAATGATCAGTACACTAAGCCGACTTGGTTCCCCAAATTTCGTTCTTCTATGTTGAAGCGT
Organism: Spermophilus citellus; assembly: GCF_964194105.1. Taxonomy (NCBI): domain Eukaryota; kingdom Metazoa; phylum Chordata; class Mammalia; order Rodentia; family Sciuridae; genus Spermophilus; species Spermophilus citellus. The sequence continues at coordinate 32,169,276 of NC_138191.1, read as the reverse complement.
TCATTTCCAGTAACAGTTTGAATTTTTAGGTTTCACTCTGTTTTCTCCTATATTGATAAATGGATTTGGAACTGTAAATCCAACACGGTTTGTGCTAGCTTCTTGAAACTTGACAAAATAAAGCAGTTTCACGTTCTATATCTATGTGTTGTTTCCTCTTGATGTAGCCCTAAGCAGTGAATGGCGAGAAACACTTTCTTGGAAAGGGGTTGTCAAGCTTCCAAAAACTACGAATCTCCAGAAATCACAGCAAATATTTTTTCACCCAAACTGGATGATACTTTCAGGTAATGATCAGTACACTAAGCCGAGTTGGTTCCCCAAATTTCGTTCTTCTATGTTGAAGCGTTCATTTCCAGTAACAGTTTGAATTTTTAGGTTTCACTCTGTTTTCTCCTATATTGATAGATGTATTTGGAACTCTAAATCCAACACGGTTTGTGCTAGCTTCTTGAAACTTGACAAAATGAAGTAGTTTCACGTTCTATCTCTATGTGTTCTTTCCTCTTGAAGTAGCCCTATGCAGTGACTGGCGAGAAACACTTTCATGGAAAGGGGTTGCCAAGCTTCCTAAAATTACGAATCTCCAGAAATCTCAGCAAGTATTTTTTCACCAAAACTGGATGATACTTACAGGTAATGATCAGTACACTAAGCCAACTTGGTTCTCCAAATTTCATTCTTCTATGTTGAAGCGTTCGTTTCTACTAACAGTTTGAATTTTTAGGTTTCACTCTGTTTTCTCCTAAATTGATAGATGTATTTGGAACTCTAAATCCAACACTGTTTGTGCTAGCTTCTTGAAACTTGACAAAATAAAGCAGTTTCATTTTCTCTCTCTATGTTTTGTTTCCTCTTGATGTAGCCCTAAGCAGTGACTGTCGAGAAACACTTTCATGGAAAGGGGTTGCCAAGTTTCCAAAAATTACGAATCTCCAGAAATCTCAGCAAATATTTTTTCACCCAAACTGGATGATACTTTCAGGTAATGATCAGTACACTAATCCAAGTTGGTTCCCCAAATTTCGTTCTTCAATGGTGAAGCGTTCATTTCCAGTAACAGTTTGAATTTTTAGGTTTCACTCTGTTTTCTCCTATATTGATAGATGTATTTGGAACTGTAAATCCAACACGGTTTGTGCTAGCTTCTTGAAACTTGACAAAATAAAGCAGTTTCACGTTCTATCTCTATGTGTTCTTTCCTCTTGAAGTAGCCCTATGCAGTGACTGGCGAGAAACACTTTCATGGAAAGGGGTTGCCAAGCTTCCTAAAATTACGAATCTCCAGAAATCTCAGCAAGTATTTTTTCACCCAAACTGGATGATACTTTCAGGTAATGATCAGTACACTAAGCCAACTTAGTTCCCCAAATTTCATTCTTCTATGTTGAAGCGTTCGTTTCTACTAACAGTTTGAATTTTTAGGTTTCACTCTGTTTTCTCCTATATTGATAGATGTATTTGGAACTCTAAATCCAACACGGTTTGTGCTAGCTTCTTGAATCTTGAAAAAATAAAGCAGTTTCACGTTCTATCTCTATGTTTTGTTTCCTCTTGATGTAGCCCTAAGCCGTGACTGGCGAGAAACACTTTCATGGAAAGGGGTTGCCAAGCTTCCAAAAATTACGAATCTCCAGAAATCTCAGCAAATAATTTTTCTCCCAAACTGGATGATACTTTCAGGTAATGATCAGTACACTAAGCTGACTTGGTTCCCCAAATTTCGTTGTTCTATGTTGAAGCGTTCATTTCCAGTAACAGTTTGAATTTTTAGGTTTCACTCTGTTTTCTCCTATATTGATAGATGTATTTGGAACTCTAAATCCAACACAGTTTGTGCTAGCATCTTGAAACTTGAAAAAATAAAGCAGTTTCACGTTCTATCTCTATGTGTTCTTTCCTCTTGAAGTAGCCCTATGCATTGACTGGCGAGAAACACTTTCATGGAAAGGGGTTGCCAAGCTTCCTAAAATTACGAATCTCCAGAAATCTCAGCAAGTATTTTTTCACCCAAACTGGATGATACTTTCAGGTAATGATCAGTACACTAAGCCAACTTAGTTCCGCAAATTTCATTCTTCTATGTTGAAGCGTTCGTTTCTACTAACAGTTTGAATATTTAGGTTTCACTCTGTTTTCTCCTATATTGATAGATGTATTTGGAACTCTAAATCCAACACGGTTTGTGCTAGCTTCTTGAAACTTGACACAATAAAGTAGTTTCATGTTTTATCTCTATGACTTGTTTCCTCTTGATGTAGTCCTAAGCAGTGACTGGCGAGAAACACTTTCATGGAAAGTGGTTGCCAAGCTTCCTAAAATTACGAATCTCCAGAAATCTCAGAAAGTATTTTTTCACCCAAACTGGATGATACTTTCAGGTAATGATCAGTACAATAAGCCAAATTGGTTCCCCAAATTTCATTCTTCTATGTTGAAGCGTTCATTTCCAGTAACAGTTTGAATTTTTAGGTTTCACTCTGTTTTCTCCTATATTGATAGATGTATTTGGAACTCTAAATCCAACACGGTTTGTGCTAGCTTCTTGAAACTTGACAAAATAAAGCAGTTTCACGTTCTATCTATATGTGTTGTTTCCTCTTGAATTAGCCCTAAGCAGTGACTGGCGGAAACACTTTCATGGAAAGGGGTTGCCAAGCTTCCTAAAATTACGAATCTCCAGAAATCTCAGCAAGTATTTTTTCACCCAAACTGGATGATACTTTCAGGTAATGATCAGTACACTAAGCCAACTTAGTTCCCCAAATTTCATTCTTCTATGTTGAAGCGTTCGTTTCTACTAACAGTTTGAATATTTAGGTTTCACTCTGTTTTCTCCTATATTGATAGATGTATTTGGAACTCTAAATCCAACACAGTTTGTGCTAGCTTCTTGAAACTTGACAAAATAAAGTAGTTTCACGTTCTATCTCTATGTGTTCTTTCCTCTTGAAGTAATCCTATGCAGTGACTGGCGAGAAACACTTTCATGGAAAGGGGTTGCCAAGCTTCCTAAATTTACGAATCTCCAGAAATCTCAGCAAGTATTTTTTCACCAAAACTGGATGATACTTATAGGTAATGATCAGTACACTAAGCCAACTTGGTTCTCCAAATTTCATTCTTCTATGTTGAAGCGTTCGTTTCTACTAACAGTTTGAATTTTTAGGTTTCACTCTGTTTTCTCCTATATTGATAGATGTATTTGGAACTCTAAATCCAACACGGTTTGTGCTAGCTTCTTGAAACTTGACAAAATAAAGCAGTTTCACGTTCTATCTCTATGTTTTGTTTCCTCTTGATGTAGCCCTAAGCAGTGACTGTCGAGAAACACTTTCATGGAAAGGGGTTGCCAAGCTTACAAAAATTACGAATCTCCAGAAATCTCAGCAAATATTTTTTCACCCAAACTGGATGATACTTTCAGGTAATGATCAGTACACTAATCCAACTTGGTTCCCCAAATTTCGTTCTTCAATGGTGAAGCGTTCATTTCCAGTAACAGTTTGAATTTTTAGGTTTCACTCTGTTTTCTCCTATATTGATAGATGTATTTGGAACTCTAAATCCAACACGGTTTGTGCTAGCTTCTTGAAACTTGACAAAATAAAGAGTTTCACGTTCTATCTCTATGTGTTGTTTCCTCTTGAAGTAGCCCTAAGCAGTGACTGGCGGAAACACTTTCATGGAAAGGGGTTGCCAAGCTTCCTAAAATTACGAATCTCCAGAAATCTCAGCAAGTATTTTTTCACCCAAACTGGATGATACTTTCAGGTAATGATCAGTACAATAAGCCAACTTGGTTCCCCAAATTTCATTCTTCTATGTTGAAGCGTTCGTTTCTACTAACAGTTTCAATTTTTAGGTTTCACTCTGTTTTCTCCTATATTGATAGATGTATTTGGAACTCTAAATCCAACACGGTTTGTGCTAGCTTCTTGAAACTTGACACAATAAAGTAGTTTCAGGTTCTATCTCTATCTTTTCTTTCCTCTTGATGTATCCCTAAGCAGTGACTGGCGAGAAACACTTTCATGGAAAGGGGTTCCCAAGCTTCCAAAAATTACGAATCTCCAGAAATCTCAGCAAATATTTTTTCACCCAAACTGGATGATACTTTCAGGTAATGGTCAGTACAGTAAGCCGACTTGGTTCCCCAAATTTTGTTCTTCTATGTTGAAGCGTTCATTTCCAGTAACAGTTTGAATTTTTAGGTTTCACTCTGTTTTCTCCTATATTGATAGATGTATTTGGAACTCTAAATCCAACACGGTTGGTGCTAGCTTCTTGAAACTAGACAAAATAAAGCAGTTTCACGTTCTATCTCTATGTTTTGTTTCCTCTTGAAGTAGCCCTAAGCAGTGACTGGCGAGAAACACTTTCATAGAAAGGGGTTGCCAAGCTTCCAAAAACTACGCATCTCCAGAAATCACAGCAAATATTTCTGCACCCAAACTGGATCATACTTTCAGGTAATGATCAGTACACTAAGCCGACTTGGTTCCCCAAATTTCGTTCTTCTATGGTGAAGCGTTCATTTCCAGTAACAGTTTGAATTTTTAGGTTTCACTCTGTTTTCTCCTATATTGATAGATGGATTTGGAACTGTAAATCCAACACGGTTTGTGCTAGCTTCTTGAAACTTGACAAAATAAGGCAGTTTCACGTTCTATATCTATGTGTTGTTTCCTCTTGATGTAGCCCTAAGCAGTGACTGGCGAGAAACACTTTCATGGAAAGGGGTTGCCAAGCTTCCTAAAATTACGAATCTCCAGAAATCTCAGCAAGTATTTTTTCACCCAAACTGGATGATACTTTCAGGTAATGATCAGTACACTAAGCCAACTTGGTTCCCCAAATTTCATTCTTCTATGTTGAAGCGTTCGTTTCTACTAACATTTTCAATTTTTAGGTTTCACTCTGTTTTCTCCTATATTGATAGATGTATTTGGAACTCTAAATCCAACACGGTTTGTGCTAGCTTCTTGAAACTTGACACAATAAAGTAGTTTCATGTTTTATCTCTATGACTTGTTTCCTCTTGATGTAGTCCTAAGCAGTGACTGGCGAGAAACACTTTCATGGAAAGTGGTTGCCAAGCTTCCAAAAATTACGAATCTCCAGAAATCTCAGCAAATATTTTTTCACCCAAACTGGATGATACTTTCAGGTAATGATCAGTAAACTAAGCCGACTTGGTTCCCCAAATTTCGTTCTTCTATGTTGAACCGTTCATTTCCAGTAACAGTTTGAATTTTTAGGTTTCACTCTGTTTTCTCCTATATTGATAGATGTATTTGGAACTCTAAATCCAACACGGTTTGTGCTAGCTTCTTGAAACTTGACAAAATAAAGCAGTTTCACGTTCTATCTCTATGTTTTTTTTCCTCTTCATGTAGCCATAAGCAGTGACTGGCGAGAAACACTTTCATGGAAAGGGGTTGCCAAGCTTCCAAAAATTACCAATCTCCGGAAATCTCAGCAAATATTTTTTCACCCAAACTGGATGATACTTTCAGGTAATGATCAGTACACTAAGCCGACTTGGTTCCCCAAATTTCGTTCTTCTATGTTGAACCGTTCATTTCCAGTAACAGTTTGAATTTTTAGGTTTCACTCTGTTTTCTCCTATATTGATAGATGTATTTGGAACTGTAAATCCAACACGGTTTGTGCTAGCTTCTTGGAACTTGACAAAATAAAGCAGTTTCACGTTCTATCTCTATGTGTTCTTTCCTCTTGAAGTAGCCCTATGCAGTGACTGGCGAGAAACACTTTCATGGAAAGGGGTTGCCAAGCTTCCTAAAATTACGAATCTCCAGAAATCTCAGCAAGTATTTTTTCACCCAAACTGGATGATACTTTCAGGTAATGATCAGTACACTAAGCCAACTTAGTTCCCCAAATTTCATTCTTCTATGTTGAAGCGTTCGTTTCTACTAACAGTTTGAATTTTTAGGTTTCACTCTGTTTTCTCCTATATTGATAGATGTATTTGGAACTCTAAATCCAACACGGTTTGTGCTAGCTTCTTGAATCTTGAAAAAATAAAGCAGTTTCACGTTCTATCTCTATGTTTTGTTTCCTCTTGATGTAGCCCTAAGCCGTGACTGGCGAGAAACACTTTCATGGAAAGGGGTTGCCAAGCTTCCAAAAATTACGAATCTCCAGAAATCTCAGCAAATAATTTTTCTCCCAAACTGGATGATACTTTCAGGTAATGATCAGTACACTAAGCTGACTTGGTTCCCCAAATTTCGTTGTTCTATGTTGAAGCGTTCATTTCCAGTAACAGTTTGAATTTTTAGGTTTCACTCTGTTTTCTCCTATATTGATAGATGTATTTGGAACTCTAAATCCAACACAGTTTGTGCTAGCTTCTTGAAACTTGACAAAATAAAGCAGTTTCACGTTCTATCTCTATGTGTTCTTTCCTCTTGAAGTAGCCCTATGCATTGACTGGCGAGAAACACTTTCATGGAAAGGGGTTGCCAAGCTTCCTAAAATTACGAATCTCCAGAAATCTCAGCAAGTATTTTTTCACCCAAACTGGATGATACTTTCAGGTAATGATCAGTACACTAAGCCAACTTAGTTCCGCAAATTTCATTCTTCTATGTTGAAGCGTTCGTTTCTACTAACAGTTTGAATATTTAGGTTTCACTCTGTTTTCTCCTATATTGATAGATGTATTTGGAACTCTAAATCCAACACGGTTTGTGCTAGCTTCTTGAAACTTGACAAAATAAAGCAGTTTCACGTTCTATCTCTATGTTTTGTTTCCTCTTGATGTAGCCCTAAGCAGTGACTGTCGAGAAACACTTTCATGGAAAGGGGTTGCCAAGCTTACAAAAATTACGAATCTCCAGAAATCTCAGCAAATATTTTTTCACCCAAACTGGATGATACTTTCAGGTAATGATCAGTACACTAATCCAACTTGGTTCCCCAAATTTCGTTCTTCAATGGTGAAGCGTTCATTTCCAGTAACAGTTTGAATTTTTAGGTTTCACTCTGTTTTCTCCTATATTGATAGATGTATTTGGAACTCTAAATCCAACACGGTTTGTGCTAGCTTCTTGAAACTTGACAAAATAAAGAGTTTCACGTTCTATCTCTATGTGTTGTTTCCTCTTGAAGTAGCCCTAAGCAGTGACTGGCGGAAACACTTTCATGGAAAGGGGTTGCCAAGCTTCCTAAAATTACGAATCTCCAGAAATCTCAGCAAGTATTTTTTCACCCAAACTGGATGATACTTTCAGGTAATGGTCAGAACACTAAGCCGACTTGGTTCCCCAAATTTCGTTCTTCTATGGTGAAGCGTTCATTTCCAGTAACAGTTTAAAATTTAGGTTTCACTCTGTTTTCTCCTATATTGATAAATGTATTTGGAACTCTAAATCCAACATGGTTTGTGCTAGCTTCTTGAAACTTGACAAAACAAAGCAGTTTCACGTTCTTTCTCTATGTTTTTTTTCCTCTTGATGTAGCCCTAAGCAGTGACTGGCGAGAAACACTTTCATGAAAAGGGGTTGCCAAGCTTCCAAAAATTACGAATCTCCAGAAATCTCAGCAAATATTTTTTCACCCAAACTGGATGATACTTTCAGGTAATGATCAGTACACTAAGCCAACTTGGTTCCCCAAATTTCGTTCTTCTATGTTGAAGCGTACATTTCCAGTAACAGTTTGAATTTTTAGGTTTCACTCTGTTTTCTCCTATATTGATAGATGTATTTGGAACTCTAAATCCAACACGGTTTGTGCTAGCTTCTTGAAACTTGACAAAATAAAGCAGTTTCACGTTCTATCTCTATGTTTTGTTTCCTCTTGAAGTAGCCCTAAGCAGTGACTGGCGAGAAACACTTTCATAGAAAGGGGTTGCCAAGCTTCCAAAAACTACGCATCTCCAGAAATCACAGCAAATATTTCTGAACACAAACTGGATGATACTTTCAGGTAATGATCAGTACACTAAGCCGACTTGGTTCCCCAAATTTCGTTCTTCTATGTTGAAGCGTTCATTTCCAGTAACAGTTTGAATTTTTAGGTTTCACTCTGTTTTCTCCTATATTGATAAATGGATTTGGAACTGTAAATCCAACACGGTTTGTGCTAGCTTCTTGAAACTTGACAAAATAAAGCAGTTTCACGTTCTATCTCTATGTTTTGTTTCCTCTTGAAGTAGCCCTAAGCAGAGACTGGCGAGAAACACTTTCATAGAAAGGGGTTGCCAAGCTTCCAAAAACTACGCATCTCCAGAAATCACAGCAAATATTTCTGCACACAAACTGGATGATACTTTCAGGTAATGATCAGTACACTAAGCCGACTTGGTTCCCCAAATTTCGTTCTTCTATGTTGAAGCGTTCATTTCCAGTAACAGTTTCAATTTTTAGGTTTCACTCTGTTTTCTCCTATATTGATAGATGTATTTGGAACTCTAAATCCAACACGGTTTGTGCTAGCTTCTTGAAACTTGACACAATAAAGTAGTTTCAGGTTCTATCTCTATCTTTTCTTTCCTCTTGATGTATCCCTAAGCAATGACTGGCGAGAAACACTTTCATGGAAAGGGGTTCCCAAGCTTCCAAAAATTACGAATCTCCAGAAATCTCAGCAAATATTTTTTCACCCAAACTGGATGATACTTTCAGGTAATGATCAGTACACTAAGCCAACTTAGTTCCCCAAATTTCATTCTTCTATGTTGAAGCGTTCGTTTCTACTAACAGTTTGAATATTTAGGTTTCACTCTGTTTTCTCCTATATTGATAGATGTATTTGGAACTCTAAATCCAACACAGTTTGTGCTAGCTTCTTGAAACTTGACAAAATAAAGTAGTTTCACGTTCTATCTCTATGTGTTCTTTCCTCTTGAAGTAGCCCTATGCAGTGACTGGCGAGAAACACTTTCATGGAAAGGGGTTGCCAAGCTTCCTAAAATTATGAATCTCCAGAAATCTCAGCAAGTATTTTTTCACCAAAACTGGATGATACTTATAGGTAATGATCAGTACACTAAGCCAACTTGGTTCTCCAAATTTCATTCTTCTATGTTGAAGCGTTCGTTTCTACTAACAGTTTGAATTTTTAGGTTTCACTCTGTTTTCTCCTATATTGATAGATGTATTTGGAACTCTAAATCCAACACGGTTTGTGCTAGCTTCTTGAAACTTGACAAAATAAAGCAGTTTCACGTTCTATCTCTATGTTTTGTTTCCTCTTGATGTAGCCCTAAGCAGTGACTGTCGAGAAACACTTTCATGGAAAGGGGTTGCCAAGCTTACAAAAATTACGAATCTCCAGAAATCTCAGCAAATATTTTTTCACCCAAACTGGATGATACTTTCAGGTAATGATCAGTACACTAATCCAACTTGGTTCCCCAAATTTCGTTCTTCAATGGTGAAGCGTTCATTTCCAGTAACAGTTTGAATTTTTAGGTTTCACTCTGTTTTCTCCTATATTGATAGATGTATTTGGAACTCTAAATCCAACACGGTTTGTGCTAGCTTCTTGAAACTTGACAAAATAAAGAGTTTCACGTTCTATCTCTATGTGTTGTTTCCTCTTGAAGTAGCCCTAAGCAGTGACTGGCGGAAACACTTTCATGGAAAGGGGTTGCCAAGCTTCCTAAAATTACGAATCTCCAGAAATCTCAGCAAGTATTTTTTCACCCAAACTGGATGATACTTTCAGGTAATGGTCAGAACACTAAGCCGACTTGGTTCCCCAAATTTCGTTCTTCTATGGTGAAGCATTCATTTCCAGTAACAGTTTAAAATTTAGGTTTCACTCTGTTTTCTCCTATATTGATAAATGTATTTGGAACTCTAAATCCAACATGGTTTGTGCTAGCTTCTTGAAACTTGACAAAACAAAGCAGTTTCACGTTCTTTCTCTATGTTTTTTTTCCTCTTGATGTAGCCCTAAGCAGTGACTGGCGAGAAACACTTTCATGAAAAGGGGTTGCCAAGCTTCCAAAAATTACGAATCTCCAGAAATCTCAGCAAATATTTTTTCACCCAAACTGGATGATACTTTCAGGTAATGATCAGTACACTAAGCCAACTTGGTTCCCCAAATTTCGTTCTTCTATGTTGAAGCGTACATTTCCAGTAACAGTTTGAATTTTTAGGTTTCACTCTGTTTTCTCCTATATTGATAGATGTATTTGGAACTCTAAATCCAACACGGTTTGTGCTAGCTTCTTGAAACTTGACAAAATAAAGCAGTTTCACGTTCTATCTCTATGTTTTGTTTCCTCTTGAAGTAGCCCTAAGCAGTGACTGGCGAGAAACACTTTCATAGAAAGGGGTTGCCAAGCTTCCAAAAACTACGCATCTCCAGAAATCACAGCAAATATTTCTGCACACAAACTGGATGATACTTTCAGGTAATGATCAGTACACTAAGCCGACTTGGTTCCCCAAATTTCGTTCTTCTATGTTGAAGCGTTCATTTCCAGTAACAGTTTGAATTTTTAGGTTTCACTCTGTTTTCTCCTATATTGATAAATGGATTTGGAACTGTAAATCCAACACGGTTTGTGCTAGCTTCTTGAAACTTGACAAAATAAAGCAGTTTCACGTTCTATCTCTATGTTTTGTTTCCTCTTGAAGTAGCCCTAAGCAGTGACTGGCGAGAAACACTTTCATAGAAAGGGGTTGCCAAGCTTCCAAAAACTACGCATCTCCAGAAATCACAGCAAATATTTCTGCACACAAACTGGATGATACTTTCAGGTAATGATCAGTACACTAAGCCGACTTGGTTCCCCAAATTTCGTTCTTCTATGTTGAAGCGTTCATTTCCAGTAACAGTTTCAATTTTTAGGTTTCACTCTGTTTTCTCCTATATTGATAGATGTATTTGGAACTCTAAATCCAACACGGTTTGTGCTAGCTTCTTGAAACTTGACACAATAAAGTAGTTTCAGGTTCTATCTCTATCTTTTCTTTCCTCTTGATGTATCCCTAAGCAGTGACTGGCGAGAAACACTTTCATGGAAAGGGGTTCCCAAGCTTCCAAAAATTACGAATCTCCAGAAATCTCAGCAAATATTTTTTCACCCAAACTGGATGATACTTTCAGGTAATGATCAGTACACTAAGCCGACTTGGTTCCCCAAATTTCGTTCTTCTATGTTGAAGCGTTCATTTCCAGTAACAGTTTGAATTTTTAGGTTTCACTCTGTTTTCTCCTATATTGATAGATGTATTTGGAACTCTAAATCCAACACGGTTTGTGCTAGCTTCTTGAAACTTGACAAAATAAAGCAGTTTCACGTTCTATCTCTATGTTTTGTTTCCTCTTGATGTAGACCTAAGCAGTGACTGGCGAGAAACACTTTCATGGAAAGGGGTTCCCAAGCTTCCAAAAATTACGAATCTCCAGAAATCTCAGCAAATATTTTTTCACCCAAACTGGATGATACTTTCAGGTAATGGTCAGTACAGTAAGCCGACTTGGTTCCCCAAATTTTGTTCTTCTATGTTGAAGCGTTCATTTCCAGTAACAGTTTGAATTTTTAGGTTTCACTCTGTTTTCTCCTATATTGATAGATGTATTTGGAACTCTAAATCCAACACGGTTTGTGCTAGCTTCTTGAAACTAGACAAAATAAAGCAGTTTCACGTTCTATCTCTATGTTTTGTTTCCTCTTGAAGTAGCCCTAAGCAGTGACTGGCGAGAAACACTTTCATAGAAAGGGGTTGCCAAGCTTCCAAAAACTACGCATCTCCAGAAATCACAGCAAATATTTCTGCACCCAAACTGGATGATACTTTCAGGTAAGGATCAGTACACTAAGCCGACTTGGTTCCCCAAATTTCGTTCTTCTATGTTGAAGCGTTCATTTCCAGTAACAGTTTGAATTTTTAGGTTTCACTCTGTTTTCTCCTATATTCATAGATGTATTTGGAACTCTAAATCCAACACGGTTTGTGGTAGCTTCTTGAAACTTGACAAAATAAAGTAGTTTCACGTTCTATCTCTATGTGTTCTTTCCTCTTGAAGTAGCCCTATGCAGTGACTGGCGAGAAACACTTTCATGGAAAGGGGTTGCCAAGCTTCCTAAAATTACGAATCTCCAGAAATCTCAGCAAGTATTTTTTCACCAAAACTGGATGATACTTACAGGTAATGATCAGTACACTAAGCCAACTTGGTTCTCCAAATTTCATTCTTCTATGTTGAAGCGTTCGTTTCTACTAACAGTTTGAATTTTTAGGTTTCACTCTGTTTTCTCCTATATTGATAGATGTATTTGGAACTCTAAATCCAACACGGTTTGTGCTAGCTTCTTGAAACTTGACAAAATAAAGCAGTTTCACATTCTATCTCTATGGGTTGTTTCCTCTTGAAGTAGCCCTAAGCAGTGACTGGCGGAAACACTTTCATGGAAAGGGGTTGCCAAGCTTCCTAAAATTACGAATCTCCAGAAATCTCAGCAAGTATTTTTTCACCCAAACTGGATGATACTTTCAGGTAATGATCAGTACAATAAGCCAACTTGGTTCCCCAAATTTCATTCTTCTATGTTGAAGCGTTCGTTTCTACTAACAGTTTCAATTTTTAGGTTTCACTCTGTTTTCTCCTATATTGATAGATGTATTTGGAACTCTAAATCCAACACGGTTTGTGCTAGCTTCTTGAAACTTGACACAATAAAGTAGTTTCAGGTTCTATCTCTATCTTTTCTTTCCTCTTGATGTATCCCTAAGCAGTGACTGGCGAGAAACACTTTCATGGAAAGGGGTTGCCAAGCTTCCAAAAATTACGAATCTCCAGAAATCTCAGAAAATATTTTTTCACCCAAACTGGATGATACTTTCAGGTAATGATCAGTACACTAAGCCGACTTGGTTCCCCAAATTTCGTTCTTCTATGTTGAAGCGTTCATTTCCAGTAACAGTTTGAATTTTTAGGTTTCACTCTGTTTTCTCTTATATTGATAGATGTATTTGGAACTCTAAATCCAACACGGTTTGTGCTAGCTTCTTGAAACTTGACAAAATAAAGCAGTTTCACGTTCTATCTCAATGTTTTGTTACCTCTTGATGTAGCCCTAAGCAGTGACTGGCGAGAAACACTTTCATGGAAAGAGGTTCCCAAGCTTCCAAAAATTGCGAATCTCCAGAAATCTCAGCAAATATTTTTTCACCCAAACTGGATGATACTTTCAGGTAATGGTCAGTACAGTAAGCCGACTTGGTTCCCCAAATTTCGTTCTTCTATGGTGAAGCGTTCATTTCCAGTAACAGTTTAAAATTTAGGTTTCACTCTGTTTTCTCCTATATTGATAAATGTATTTGGAACTCTAAATCCAACATGGTTTGTGCTAGCTTCTTGAAACTTGACAAAACAAAGCAGTTTCACGTTCTTTCTCTATGTTTTTTTTCCTCTTGATGTAGCCCTAAGCAGTGACTGGCGAGAAACACTTTCATGAAAAGGGGTTGCCAAGCTTCCAAAAATTACGAATCTCCAGAAATCTCAGCAAATATTTTTTCACCCAAACTGGATGATACTTTCAGGTAATGATCAGTACACTAAGCCAACTTGGTTCCCCAAATTTCGTTCTTCTATGTTGAAGCGTACATTTCCAGTAACAGTTTGAATTTTTAGGTTTCACTCTGTTTTCTCCTATATTGATAGATGTATTTGGAACTCTAAATCCAACACGGTTTGTGCTAGCTTCTTGAAACTTGACAAAATAAAGCAGTTTCACGTTCTATCTCTATGTTTTGTTTCCTCTTGAAGTAGCCCTAAGCAGTGACTGGCGAGAAACACTTTCATAGAAAGGGGTTGCCAAGCTTCCAAAAACTACGCATCTCCAGAAATCACAGCAAATATTTCTGCACACAAACTGGATGATACTTTCAGGTAATGATCAGTACACTAAGCCGACTTGGTTCCCCAAATTTCGTTCTTCTATGTTGAAGCGTTCATTTCCAGTAACAGTTTGAATTTTTAGGTTTCACTCTGTTTTCTCCTATATTGATAAATGGATTTGGAACTGTAAATCCAACACGGTTTGTGCTAGCTTCTTGAAACTTGACAAAATAAAGCAGTTTCACGTTCTATCTCTATGTTTTGTTTCCTCTTGAAGTAGCCCTAAGCAGTGACTGGCGAGAAACACTTTCATAGAAAGGGGTTGCCAAGCTTCCAAAAACTACGCATCTCCAGAAATCACAGCAAATATTTCTGCACACAAACTGGATGATACTTTCAGGTAATGATCAGTACACTAAGCCGACTTGGTTCCCCAAATTTCGTTCTTCTATGTTGAAGCGTTCATTTCCAGTAACAGTTTGAATTTTTAGGTTTCACTCTGTTTTCTCCTATATTGATAAATGGATTTGGAACTGTAAATCCAACACGGTTTGTGCTAGCTTCTTGAAACTTGACAAAATAAAGCAGTTTCACGTTCTATCTCTATGTTTTGTTTCCTCTTGAAGTAGCCCTAAGCAGTGACTGGCGAGAAACACTTTCATAGAAAGGGGTTGCCAAGCTTCCAAAAACTACGCATCTCCAGAAATCACAGCAAATATTTCTGCACACAAACTGGATGATACTTTCAGGTAATGATCAGTACACTAAGCCGACTTGGTTCCCCAAATTTCGTTCTTCTATGTTGAAGCGTTCATTTCCAGTAACAGTTTCAATTTTTAGGTTTCACTCTGTTTTCTCCTATATTGATAGATGTATTTGGAACTCTAAATCCAACACGGTTTGTGCTAGCTTCTTGAAACTTGACACAATAAAGTAGTTTCAGGTTCTATCTCTATCTTTTCTTTCCTCTTGATGTATCCCTAAGCAGTGACTGGCGAGAAACACTTTCATGGAAAGGGGTTCCCAAGCTTCCAAAAATTACGAATCTCCAGAAATCTCAGCAAATATTTTTTCACCCAAACTGGATGATACTTTCAGGTAATGATCAGTACACTAAGCCGACTTGGTTCCCCAAATTTCGTTCTTCTATGTTGAAGCGTTCATTTCCAGTAACAGTTTGAATTTTTAGGTTTCACTCTGTTTTCTCCTATATTGATAGATGTATTTGGAACTCTAAATCCAACACGGTTTGTGCTAGCTTCTTGAAACTTGACAAAATAAAGCAGTTTCACGTTCTATCTCTATGTTTTGTTTCCTCTTGATGTAGACCTAAGCAGTGACTGGCGAGAAACACTTTCATGGAAAGGGGTTCCCAAGCTTCCAAAAATTACGAATCTCCAGAAATCTCAGCAAATATTTTTTCACCCAAACTGGATGATACTTTCAGGTAATGGTCAGTACAGTAAGCCGACTTGGTTCCCCAAATTTTGTTCTTCTATGTTGAAGCGTTCATTTCCAGTAACAGTTTGAATTTTTAGGTTTCACTCTGTTTTCTCCTATATTGATAGATGTATTTGGAACTCTAAATCCAACACGGTTTGTGCTAGCTTCTTGAAACTAGACAAAATAAAGCAGTTTCACGTTCTATCTCTATGTTTTGTTTCCTCTTGAAGTAGCCCTAAGCAGTGACTGGCGAGAAACACTTTCATAGAAAGGGGTTGCCAAGCTTCCAAAAACTACGCATCTCCAGAAATCACAGCAAATATTTCTGCACCCAAACTGGATGATACTTTCAGGTAATGATCAGTACACTAAGCCGACTTGGTTCCCCAAATTTCGTTCTTCTATGTTGAAGCGTTCATTTCCAGTAACAGTTTGAATTTTTAGGTTTCACTCTGTTTTCTCCTATATTCATAGATGTATTTGGAACTCTAAATCCAACACGGTTTGTGGTAGCTTCTTGAAACTTGACAAAATAAAGTAGTTTCACGTTCTATCTCTATGTGTTCTTTCCTCTTGAAGTAGCCCTATGCAGTGACTGGCGAGAAACACTTTCATGGAAAGGGGTTGCCAAGCTTCCTAAAATTACGAATCTCCAGAAATCTCAGCAAGTATTTTTTCACCAAAACTGGATGATACTTACAGGTAATGATCAGTACACTAAGCCAACTTGGTTCTCCAAATTTCATTCTTCTATGTTGAAGCGTTCGTTTCTACTAACAGTTTGAATTTTTAGGTTTCACTCTGTTTTCTCCTATATTGATAGATGTATTTGGAACTCTAAATCCAACACGGTTTGTGCTAGCTTCTTGAAACTTGACAAAATAAAGCAGTTTCACATTCTATCTCTATGGGTTGTTTCCTCTTGAAGTAGCCCTAAGCAGTGACTGGCGGAAACACTTTCATGGAAAGGGGTTGCCAAGCTTCCTAAAATTACGAATCTCCAGAAATCTCAGCAAGTATTTTTTCACCCAAACTGGATGATACTTTCAGGTAATGATCAGTACAATAAGCCAACTTGGTTCCCCAAATTTCATTCTTCTATGTTGAAGCGTTCGTTTCTACTAACAGTTTCAATTTTTAGGTTTCACTCTGTTTTCTCCTATATTGATAGATGTATTTGGAACTCTAAATCCAACACGGTTTGTGCTAGCTTCTTGAAACTTGACACAATAAAGTAGTTTCAGGTTCTATCTCTATCTTTTCTTTCCTCTTGATGTATCCCTAAGCAGTGACTGGCGAGAAACACTTTCATGGAAAGGGGTTGCCAAGCTTCCAAAAATTACGAATCTCCAGAAATCTCAGAAAATATTTTTTCACCCAAACTGGATGATACTTTCAGGTAATGATCAGTACACTAAGCCGACTTGGTTCCCCAAATTTCGTTCTTCTATGTTGAAGCGTTCATTTCCAGTAACAGTTTGAATTTTTAGGTTTCACTCTGTTTTCTCTTATATTGATAGATGTATTTGGAACTCTAAATCCAACACGGTTTGTGCTAGCTTCTTGAAACTTGACAAAATAAAGCAGTTTCACGTTCTATCTCAATGTTTTGTTACCTCTTGATGTAGCCCTAAGCAGTGACTGGCGAGAAACACTTTCATGGAAAGAGGTTCCCAAGCTTCCAAAAATTGCGAATCTCCAGAAATCTCAGCAAATATTTTTTCACCCAAACTGGATGATACTTTCAGGTAATGGTCAGTACAGTAAGCCGACTTGGTTCCCCAAATTTCGTTCTTCTATGGTGAAGCGTTCATTTCCAGTAACAGTTTAAAATTTAGGTTTCACTCTGTTTTCTCCTATATTGATAAATGTATTTGGAACTCTAAATCCAACATGGTTTGTGCTAGCTTCTTGAAACTTGACAAAACAAAGCAGTTTCACGTTCTTTCTCTATGTTTTTTTTCCTCTTGATGTAGCCCTAAGCAGTGACTGGCGAGAAACACTTTCATGAAAAGGGGTTGCCAAGCTTCCAAAAATTACGAATCTCCAGAAATCTCAGCAAATATTTTTTCACCCAAACTGGATGATACTTTCAGGTAATGATCAGTACACTAAGCCAACTTGGTTCCCCAAATTTCGTTCTTCTATGTTGAAGCGTACATTTCCAGTAACAGTTTGAATTTTTAGGTTTCACTCTGTTTTCTCCTATATTGATAGATGTATTTGGAACTCTAAATCCAACACGGTTTGTGCTAGCTTCTTGAAACTTGACAAAATAAAGCAGTTTCACGTTCTATCTCTATGTTTTGTTTCCTCTTGAAGTAGCCCTAAGCAGTGACTGGCGAGAAACACTTTCATAGAAAGGGGTTGCCAAGCTTCCAAAAACTACGCATCTCCAGAAATCACAGCAAATATTTCTGCACACAAACTGGATGATACTTTCAGGTAATGATCAGTACACTAAGCCGACTTGGTTCCCCAAATTTCGTTCTTCTATGTTGAAGCGTTCATTTCCAGTAACAGTTTGAATTTTTAGGTTTCACTCTGTTTTCTCCTATATTGATAAATGGATTTGGAACTGTAAATCCAACACGGTTTGTGCTAGCTTCTTGAAACTTGACAAAATAAAGCAGTTTCACGTTCTATCTCTATGTTTTGTTTCCTCTTGAAGTAGCCCTAAGCAGTGACTGGCGAGAAACACTTTCATAGAAAGGGGTTGCCAAGCTTCCAAAAACTACGCATCTCCAGAAATCACAGCAAATATTTCTGCACACAAACTGGATGATACTTTCAGGTAATGATCAGTACACTAAGCCGACTTGGTTCCCCAAATTTCGTTCTTCTATGTTGAAGCGTTCATTTCCAGTAACAGTTTGAATTTTTAGGTTTCACTCTGTTTTCTCCTATATTGATAAATGGATTTGGAACTGTAAATCCAACACGGTTTGTGCTAGCTTCTTGAAACTTGACAAAATAAAGCAGTTTCACGTTCTATCTCTATGTTTTGTTTCCTCTTGAAGTAGCCCTAAGCAGTGACTGGCGAGAAACACTTTCATAGAAAGGGGTTGCCAAGCTTCCAAAAACTACGCATCTCCAGAAATCACAGCAAATATTTCTGCACACAAACTGGATGATACTTTCAGGTAATGATCAGTACACTAAGCCGACTTGGTTCCCCAAATTTCGTTCTTCTATGTTGAAGCGTTCATTTCCAGTAACAGTTTCAATTTTTAGGTTTCACTCTGTTTTCTCCTATATTGATAGATGTATTTGGAACTCTAAATCCAACACGGTTTGTGCTAGCTTCTTGAAACTTGACACAATAAAGTAGTTTCAGGTTCTATCTCTATCTTTTCTTTCCTCTTGATGTATCCCTAAGCAGTGACTGGCGAGAAACACTTTCATGGAAAGGGGTTCCCAAGCTTCCAAAAATTACGAATCTCCAGAAATCTCAGCAAATATTTTTTCACCCAAACTGGATGATACTTTCAGGTAATGATCAGTACACTAAGCCGACTTGGTTCCCCAAATTTCGTTCTTCTATGTTGAAGCGTTCATTTCCAGTAACAGTTTGAATTTTTAGGTTTCACTCTGTTTTCTCCTATATTGATAGATGTATTTGGAACTCTAAATCCAACACGGTTTGTGCTAGCTTCTTGAAACTTGACAAAATAAAGCAGTTTCACGTTCTATCTCTATGTTTTGTTTCCTCTTGATGTAGACCTAAGCAGTGACTGGCGAGAAACACTTTCATGGAAAGGGGTTCCCAAGCTTCCAAAAATTACGAATCTCCAGAAATCTCAGCAAATATTTTTTCACCCAAACTGGATGATACTTTCAGGTAATGGTCAGTACAGTAAGCCGACTTGGTTCCCCAAATTTTGTTCTTCTATGTTGAAGCGTTCATTTCCAGTAACAGTTTGAATTTTTAGGTTTCACTCTGTTTTCTCCTATATTGATAGATGTATTTGGAACTCTAAATCCAACACGGTTTGTGCTAGCTTCTTGAAACTAGACAAAATAAAGCAGTTTCACGTTCTATCTCTATGTTTTGTTTCCTCTTGAAGTAGCCCTAAGCAGTGACTGGCGAGAAACACTTTCATAGAAAGGGGTTGCCAAGCTTCCAAAAACTACGCATCTCCAGAAATCACAGCAAATATTTCTGCACCCAAACTGGATGATACTTTCAGGTAATGATCAGTACACTAAGCCGACTTGGTTCCCCAAATTTCGTTCTTCTATGTTGAAGCGTTCATTTCCAGTAACAGTTTGAATTTTTAGGTTTCACTCTGTTTTCTCCTATATTCATAGATGTATTTGGAACTCTAAATCCAACACGGTTTGTGGTAGCTTCTTGAAACTTGACAAAATAAAGTAGTTTCACGTTCTATCTCTATGTGTTCTTTCCTCTTGAAGTAGCCCTATGCAGTGACTGGCGAGAAACACTTTCATGGAAAGGGGTTGCCAAGCTTCCTAAAATTACGAATCTCCAGAAATCTCAGCAAGTATTTTTTCACCAAAACTGGATGATACTTACAGGTAATGATCAGTACACTAAGCCAACTTGGTTCTCCAAATTTCATTCTTCTATGTTGAAGCGTTCGTTTCTACTAACAGTTTGAATTTTTAGGTTTCACTCTGTTTTCTCCTATATTGATAGATGTATTTGGAACTCTAAATCCAACACGGTTTGTGCTAGCTTCTTGAAACTTGACAAAATAAAGCAGTTTCACATTCTATCTCTATGGGTTGTTTCCTCTTGAAGTAGCCCTAAGCAGTGACTGGCGGAAACACTTTCATGGAAAGGGGTTGCCAAGCTTCCTAAAATTACGAATCTCCAGAAATCTCAGCAAGTATTTTTTCACCCAAACTGGATGATACTTTCAGGTAATGATCAGTACAATAAGCCAACTTGGTTCCCCAAATTTCATTCTTCTATGTTGAAGCGTTCGTTTCTACTAACAGTTTCAATTTTTAGGTTTCACTCTGTTTTCTCCTATATTGATAGATGTATTTGGAACTCTAAATCCAACACGGTTTGTGCTAGCTTCTTGAAACTTGACACAATAAAGTAGTTTCAGGTTCTATCTCTATCTTTTCTTTCCTCTTGATGTATCCCTAAGCAGTGACTGGCGAGAAACACTTTCATGGAAAGGGGTTGCCAAGCTTCCAAAAATTACGAATCTCCAGAAATCTCAGAAAATATTTTTTCACCCAAACTGGATGATACTTTCAGGTAATGATCAGTACACTAAGCCGACTTGGTTCCCCAAATTTCGTTCTTCTATGTTGAAGCGTTCATTTCCAGTAACAGTTTGAATTTTTAGGTTTCACTCTGTTTTCTCTTATATTGATAGATGTATTTGGAACTCTAAATCCAACACGGTTTGTGCTAGCTTCTTGAAACTTGACAAAATAAAGCAGTTTCACGTTCTATCTCAATGTTTTGTTACCTCTTGATGTAGCCCTAAGCAGTGACTGGCGAGAAACACTTTCATGGAAAGAGGTTCCCAAGCTTCCAAAAATTGCGAATCTCCAGAAATCTCAGCAAATATTTTTTCACCCAAACTGGATGATACTTTCAGGTAATGGTCAGAACACTAAGCCGACTTGGTTCCCCAAATTTCGTTCTTCTATGGTGAAGCGTTCATTTCCAGTAACAGTTTAAAATTTAGGTTTCACTCTGTTTTTTCCTATATTGATAAATGTATTTGGAACTCTAAATCCAACATGGTTTGTGCTAGCTTCTTGAAACTTGACAAAACAAAGCAGTTTCACGTTCTTTCTCTATGTTTTTTTTCCTCTTGATGTAGCCCTAAGCAGTGACTGGCGAGAAACACTTTCATGAAAAGGGGTTGCCAAGCTTCCAAAAATTACGAATCTCCAGAAATCTCAGCAAATATTTTTTCACCCAAACTGGATGATACTTTCAGGTAATGATCAGTACACTAAGCCAACTTGGTTCCCCAAATTTCGTTCTTCTATGTTGAAGCGTACATTTCCAGTAACAGTTTGAATTTTTAGGTTTCACTCTGTTTTCTCCTATATTGATAGATGTATTTGGAACTCTAAATCCAACACGGTTTGTGCTAGCTTCTTGAAACTTGACAAAATAAAGCAGTTTCACGTTCTATCTCTATGTTTTGTTTCCTCTTGAAGTAGCCCTAAGCAGTGACTGGCGAGAAACACTTTCATAGAAAGGGGTTGCCAAGCTTCCAAAAACTACGCATCTCCAGAAATCACAGCAAATATTTCTGCACACAAACTGGATGATACTTTCAGGTAATGATCAGTACACTAAGCCGACTTGGTTCCCCAAATTTCGTTCTTCTATGTTGAAGCGTTCATTTCCAGTAACAGTTTGAATTTTTAGGTTTCACTCTGTTTTCTCCTATATTGATAAATGGATTTGGAACTGTAAATCCAACACGGTTTGTGCTAGCTTCTTGAAACTTGACAAAATAAAGCAGTTTCACGTTCTATCTCTATGTTTTGTTTCCTCTTGAAGTAGCCCTAAGCAGTGACTGGCGAGAAACACTTTCATAGAAAGGGGTTGCCAAGCTTCCAAAAACTACGCATCTCCAGAAATCACAGCAAATATTTCTGCACACAAACTGGATGATACTTTCAGGTAATGATCAGTACACTAAGCCGACTTGGTTCCCCAAATTTCGTTCTTCTATGTTGAAGCGTTCATTTCCAGTAACAGTTTCAATTTTTAGGTTTCACTCTGTTTTCTCCTATATTGATAGATGTATTTGGAACTCTAAATCCAACACGGTTTGTGCTAGCTTCTTGAAACTTGACACAATAAAGTAGTTTCAGGTTCTATCTCTATCTTTTCTTTCCTCTTGATGTATCCCTAAGCAGTGACTGGCGAGAAACACTTTCATGGAAAGGGGTTCCCAAGCTTCCAAAAATTACGAATCTCCAGAAATCTCAGCAAATATTTTTTCACCCAAACTGGATGATACTTTCAGGTAATGATCAGTACACTAAGCCGACTTGGTTCCCCAAATTTCGTTCTTCTATGTTGAAGCGTTCATTTCCAGTAACAGTTTGAATTTTTAGGTTTCACTCTGTTTTCTCCTATATTGATAGATGTATTTGGAACTCTAAATCCAACACGGTTTGTGCTAGCTTCTTGAAACTTGACAAAATAAAGCAGTTTCACGTTCTATCTCTATGTTTTGTTTCCTCTTGAAGTAGCCCTAAGCAGTGACTGGCGAGAAACACTTTCATAGAAAGGGGTTGCCAAGCTTCCAAAAACTACGCATCTCCAGAAATCACAGCAAATATTTCTGCACCCAAACTGGATGATACTTTCAGGTAATGATCAGTACACTAAGCCGACTTGGTTCCCCAAATTTCGTTCTTCTATGTTGAAGCGTTCATTTCCAGTAACAGTTTGAATTTTTAGGTTTCACTCTGTTTTCTCCTATATTGATAGATGGATTTGGAACTGTAAATCCAACACGGTTTGTGCTAGCTTCTTGAAACTTGACAAAATAAGGCAGTTTCACGTTCTATATCTATGTGTTGTTTCCTCTTGATGTAGCCCTAAGCAGTGACTGGCGAGAAACACTTTCATAGAAAGGGGTTGTCAAGCTTCCAAAAACTACAAATCTCCAGAAATCACAGCAAATATTTTTTCACCCAAACTGGATGATACTTTCAGGTAATGATCAGTACACTAAGCCGAGTTGGTTCCCTAATTTCGTTCTTCTATGTTGAAGCGTTCATTTCCAGTAACAGTTTGAATTTTTAGGTTTCACTCTGTTTTCTCCTATATTCATAGATGTATTTGGAACTCTAAATCCAACACGGTTTGTGCTAGCTTCTTGAAACTTGACAAAATAAAGTAGTTTCACGTTCTATCTCTATGTGTTCTTTCCTCTTGAAGTAGCCCTATGCAGTGACTGGCGAGAAACACTTTCATGGAAAGGGGTTGCCAAGCTTCCTAAAATTACGAATCTCCAGAAATCTCAGCAAGTATTTTTTCACCAAAACTGGATGATACTTACAGGTAATGATCAGTACACTAAGCCAACTTGGTTCTCCAAATTTCATTCTTCTATGTTGAAGCGTTCGTTTCTACTAACAGTTTGAATTTTTAGGTTTCACTCTGTTTTCTCCTATATTGATAGATGTATTTGGAACTCTAAATCCAACACGGTTTGTGCTAGCTTCTTGAAACTTGACAAAATAAAGCAGTTTCACATTCTATCTCTATGGGTTGTTTCCTCTTGAAGTAGCCCTAAGCAGTGACTGGCGGAAACACTTTCATGGAAAGGGGTTGCCAAGCTTCCTAAAATTACGAATCTCCAGAAATCTCAGCAAGTATTTTTTCACCCAAACTGGATGATACTTTCAGGTAATGATCAGTACAATAAGCCAACTTGGTTCCCCAAATTTCATTCTTCTATGTTGAAGCGTTCGTTTCTACTAACAGTTTCAATTTTTAGGTTTCACTCTGTTTTCTCCAATATTGATAGATGTATTTGGAACTCTAAATCCAACACGGTTTGTGCTAGCTTCTTGAAACTTGACACAATAAAGTAGTTTCAGGTTCTATCTCTATCTTTTCTTTCCTCTTGATGTATCCCTAAGCAGTGACTGGCGAGAAACACTTTCATGGAAAGGGGTTGCCAAGCTTCCAAAAATTACGAATCTCCAGAAATCTCAGAAAATATTTTTTCACCCAAACTGGATGATACTTTCAGGTAATGATCAGTACACTAAGCCGACTTGGTTCCCCAAATTTCGTTCTTCTATGTTGAAGCGTTCATTTCCAGTAACAGTTTGAATTTTTAGGTTTCACTCTGTTTTCTCTTATATTGATAGATGTATTTGGAACTCTAAATCCAACACGGTTTGTGCTAGCTTCTTGAAACTTGACAAAATAAAGCAGTTTCACGTTCTATCTCAATGTTTTGTTACCTCTTGATGTAGCCCTAAGCAGTGACTGGCGAGAAACACTTTCATGGAAAGAGGTTCCCAAGCTTCCAAAAATTGCGAATCTCCAGAAATCTCAGCAAATATTTTTTCACCCAAACTGGATGATACTTTCAGGTAATGGTCAGAACACTAAGCCGACTTGGTTCCCCAAATTTCGTTCTTCTATGGTGAAGCGTTCATTTCCAGTAACAGTTTAAAATTTAGGTTTCACTCTGTTTTCTCCTATATTGATAAATGTATTTGGAACTCTAAATCCAACATGGTTTGTGCTAGCTTCTTGAAACTTGACAAAACAAAGCAGTTTCACGTTCTTTCTCTATGTTTTTTTTCCTCTTGATGTAGCCCTAAGCAGTGACTGGCGAGAAACACTTTCATGAAAAGGGGTTGCCAAGCTTCCAAAAATTACGAATCTCCAGAAATCTCAGCAAATATTTTTTCACCCAAACTGGATGATACTTTCAGGTAATGATCAGTACACTAAGCCAACTTGGTTCCCCAAATTTCGTTCTTCTATGTTGAAGCGTACATTTCCAGTAACAGTTTGAATTTTTAGGTTTCACTCTGTTTTCTCCTATATTGATAGATGTATTTGGAACTCTAAATCCAACACGGTTTGTGCTAGCTTCTTGAATCTTGACAAAACAAAGCAGTTTCACGTTCTATCTCTATGTTTTGTTTCCTCTTGAAGTAGCCCTAAGCAGTGACTGGCGAGAAACACTTTCATAGAAAGGGGTTGCCAAGCTTCCAAAAACTACGCATCTCCAGAAATCACAGCAAATATTTCTGCACACAAACTGGATGATACTTTCAGGTAATGATCAGTACACTAAGCCGACTTGGTTCCCCAAATTTCGTTCTTCTATGTTGAAGCGTTCATTTCCAGTAACAGTTTGAATTTTTAGGTTTCACTCTGTTTTCTCCTATATTGATAAATGGATTTGGAACTGTAAATCCAACACGGTTTGTGCTAGCTTCTTGAAACTTGACAAAATAAAGCAGTTTCACATTCTATCTCTATGTGTTCTTTCCTCTTGATGTAGCCCTAAGCAGTGAATGGCGAGAAACACTTTCTTGGAAAGGGGTTGTCAAGCTTCCAAAAACTACGAATCTCCAGAAATCACAGCAAATATTTTTTCACCCAAACTGGATGATACTTTCAGGTAATGATCAGTACACTAAGCCGAGTTGGTTCCCCAAATTTCGTTCTTCTATGTTGAAGCGTTCATTTCCAGTAACAGTTTGAATTTTTAGGTTTCACTCTGTTTTCTCCTATATTGATAGATGTATTTGGAACTCTAAATCCAACACGGTTTGTGCTAGCTTCTTGAAACTTGACAAAATGAAGTAGTTTCACGTTCTATCTCTATGTGTTCTTTCCTCTTGAAGTAGCCCTATGCAGTGACTGGCGAGAAACACTTTCATGGAAAGGGGTTGCCAAGCTTCCTAAAATTACGAATCTCCAGAAATCTCAGCAAGTATTTTTTCACCAAAACTGGATGATACTTACAGGTAATGATCAGTACACTAAGCCAACTTGGTTCTCCAAATTTCATTCTTCTATGTTGAAGCGTTCGTTTCTACTAACAGTTTGAATTTTTAGGTTTCACTCTGTTTTCTCCTAAATTGATAGATGTATTTGGAACTCTAAATCCAACACTGTTTGTGCTAGCTTCTTGAAACTTTACAAAATAAAGCAGTTTCATTTTCTCTCTCTATGTTTTGTTTCCTCTTGATGTAGCCCTAAGCAGTGACTGTCGAGAAACACTTTCATGGAAAGGGGTTGCCAAGTTTCCAAAAATTACGAATCTCCAGAAATCTCAGCAAATATTTTTTCACCCAAACTGGATGATACTTTCAGGTAATGATCAGTACACTAATCCAAGTTGGTTCCCCAAATTTCGTTCTTCAATGGTGAAGCGTTCATTTCCAGTAACAGTTTGAATTTTTAGGTTTCACTCTGTTTTCTCCTATATTCATAGATATATTTGGAACTCTAAATCCAACACGGTTTGTGCTAGCTTCTTGAAACTTGACAAAATAAAGCAGTTTCACGTTCTATCTCTATGGGTTGTTTCCTCTTGAAGTAGCCCTAAGCAGTGACTGGCGGAAACACTTTCATGGAAAGGGGTTGCCAAGCTTTCTAAAATTACGAATCTCCAGAAATCTCAGAAAGTATTTTTTCACCCAAACTGGATGATACTTTCAGGTAATGATCAGTACAATAAGCCAACTTGGTTCCCCAAATTTCATTCTTCTATGTTGAAGCGTTCGTTTCTACTAACAGTTTCAATTTTTAGGTTTCACTCTGTTTTCTCCTATATTGATAGATGTATTTGGAACTCTAAATCCAACACGGTTTGTGCTAGCTTCTTGAAACTTGACAAAATAAAGCAGTTTCACGTTCTATCTCTATGTTTTGTTTCCACTTGATGTAGCCCTAAACAGTGACTGGCGAGAAACACTTTCATGGAAAGGGGTTCCCAAGCTTCCAAAAATTACGAATCTCCAGAAATCTCAGCAAATATTTTTTCACCCGAACTGGATGATACTTTCAGGTAATGGTCAGTACACTAAGCCGAATTGGTTCCCCAAATTTCGTTCTTCTATGGTGAAGCGTTCATTTCCAGTAACAGTTTAAATTTTTAGGTTTCACTCTGTTTTCTCCTATATTGATAAATGTATTTGGAACTCTAAATCCAACACGGTTTGTGCTAGCTTCTTGAAACTTGACAAAACAAAGCAGTTTCACGTTCTTTCTCTATGTTTTTTTTCCTCTTGATGTAGCCCTAAGCAGTGACTGGCGAGAAACACTTTCATGGAAAGGGGTTGCCAAGCTTCCAAAAATTACGAATCTCCAGAAATCTCAGCAAATATTTTTTCACCCAAACTGGATGATACTTTCAGGTAATGATCAGTACACTAAGCCGACTTGGTTCCCCAAATTTCGTTCTTCTATGTTGAAGCGTACATTTCCAGTAACAGTTTGAATTTTTAGGTTTCACTCTGTTTTCTCCTATATTGATAGATGTATTTGGAACTCTAAATCCAACATGGTTTGTGCTAGCTTCTTGAAACTTGACAAAATAAAGCAGTTTCACGCTCTGTCTCTATGTTTTGTTTCCTCTTGAAGTAGCCCTAAGCAGTGACTGGCGAGAAACACTTTCATAGAAAGGGGTTGCCAAGCTTCCAAAAACTACGCATCTCCAGAAATCACAGCAAATATTTCTGCACCCAAACTGGATGATACTTTCAGGTAATGATCAGTACACTAAGCCGACTTGGTTCCCCAAATTTCGTTCTACTATGTTGAAGCGTTCATTTCCAGTAACAGTTTGAATTTTTAGGTTTCACTCTGTTTTCTCCTATATTGATAGATGGATTTGGAACTGTAAATCCAACACGGTTTGTGCTAGCTTCTTGAAACTTGACAAAATAAAGCAGTTTCACGTTCTATATCTATGTGTTGTTTCCTCTTGATGTAGCCCTAAGCAGTGACTGGCGAGAAACACTTTCATAGAAAGGGGTTGTCAAGCTTCCAAAAACTACGAATCTCCAGAAATCACAGCAAATATTTTTTCACCCAAACTGGATGATACTTTCAGGTAATGATCAGTACACTAAGCCGACTTGGTTCCCCAAATTTCGTTCTTCTATGTTGAAGCGTTCATTTCCAGTAACAGTTTGAATTTTTAGGTTTCACTCTGTTTTCTCCTATATTGATAGATGTATTTGGAACTCTAAATCCAACACGGTTTGTGCTAGCTTCTTGAAACTTGACAAAATAAAGTAGTTTCACGTTCTATCTCTATGTGTTCTTTCCTCTTGAAGTAGCCCTATGCAGTGACTGGCGAGAAACACTTTCATGGAAAGGGGTTGCCAAGCTTCCTAAAATTACGAATCTCCAGAAATCTCAGCAAGTATTTTTTCACCAAAACTGGATGATACTTACAGGTAATGATCAGTACACTAAGCCAACTTGGTTCTCCAAATTTCATTCTTCTATGTTGAAGCGTTCGTTTCTACTAACAGTTTGAATTTTTAGGTTTCACTCTGTTTTCTCCTATATTGATAGATGTATTTGGAACTCTAAATCCAACACGGTTTGTGCTAGCTTCTTGAAACTTGACAAAATAAAGCAGTTTCACATTCTATCTCTATGTGTTGTTTCCTCTTGAAGTAGCCCTAAGCAGTGACTGGCGGAAACACTTTCATGGAAAGGGGTTGCCAAGCTTCCTAAAATTACGAATCTCCAGAAATCTCAGAAAGTATTTTTTCACCCAAACTGGATGATACTTTCAGGTAATGTTCAGTACAATAAGCCAACTTGGTTCCCCAAATTTCATTCTTCTATGTTGAAGCGTTCGTTTCTACTAACATTTTCAATTTTTAGGTTTCACTCTGTTTTCTCCTATATTGATAGATGTATTTGGAACTCTAAATCCAACACGGTTTGTGCTAGCTTCTTGAAACTTGACACAATAAAGTAGTTTCAGGTTCTATCTCTGTGTTTTGTTTCCTCTTGATGTATCCCTAAGCAGTGACTGGCGAGAAACACTTTCATGGAAAGGGGTTCCCAAGTTTCCAAAAATTACGAATCTCCAGAAATCTCAGCAAATATTTTTTCACCCAAACTGGATGACACTTTCAGGTAATGATCAGTACACTAAACCGACTTGGTTCCCAAAATTTCGTTCTTCTATGTTGAAGCGTTCATTTCCAGTAACAGTTTGAATTTTTAGGTTTCACTCTGTTTTCTCCTATATTGATAGATGTATTTGGAACTCTAAATCCAACACGGTTTGTGCTAGCTTCTTGAAACTTGACACAATAAAGTAGTTTCAGGTTCTATCTCTGTGTTTTGTTTCCTCTTGATGTATCCCTAAGCAGTGACTGGCGAGAAACACTTTCATGGAAAGGGGTTCCCAAGCTTCCAAAAATTACGAATCTCCAGAAATCTCAGCAAATATTTTTTCACCCAAACTGGATGACACTTTCAGGTAATGATCAGTACACTAAACCGACTTGGTTCCCCAAATTTCGTTCTTCTATGTTGAAGCGTTCATTTCCAGTAACAGTTTGAATTTTTAGGTTTCACTCTGTTTTCTCCTATATTGATAGATGTATTTGGAACTCTAAATCCAACACGGTTTGTGCTAGCTTCTTGAAACTTGAAAAAATAAAGCAGTTTCACGTTCTATCTCTATGTTTTCTTTCCTCTTGATGTAGCCCTAAGCAGTGACTGGCGAGAAACACTTTCATGGAAAGGGGTTGCCAAGCTTCCTAAAATTACGAATCTCCAGAAATCTCAGCAAGTATTTTTTCACCCAAACAGGATGATACTTTCAGGTAATGATCAGTACAATAAGCCAACTTGGTTCCCCAAATTTCATTCTTCTATGTTGAAGCGTTCGTTTCTACTAACAGTTTCAATTTTTAGGTTTCACTCTGTTTTCTCCTATATTGATAGATGTATTTGGAACTCTAAATCCAACACGGTTTGTGCTAGCTTCTTGAAACTTGACACAATAAAGTAGTTTCAGGTTCTATCTCTATCTTTTCTTTCCTCTTGATGTATCCCTAAGCAGTGACTGGCGAGAAACACTTTCATGGAAAGGGGTTGCCAAGCTTCCAAAAATTACGAATCTCCAGAAATCTCAGCAAATATTTTTTCACCCAAACTGGATGATACTTTCAGGTAATGATCAGTACACTAAGCCGACTTGGTTCCCCAAATTTCGTTCTTCTATGTTGAAGCGTTCATTTCCAGTAACAGTTTGAATTTTTAGGTTTCACTCTGTTTTCTCCTATATTGATAGATGTATTTGGAACTCTAAATCCAACACGGTTTGTGCTAGCTTCTTGAAACTTGACAAAATAAAGCAGTTTCACGTTCTATCTCTATGTTTTGTTTCCTCTTGATGTAGCCCTAAGCAGTGACTGGCGAGAAACACTTTCATGGAAAGGGGTTCCCGAGCTTCCAAAAATTACGAATCTCCAGAAATCTCAGCAAATATTTTTTCACCCAAACTGGATGATACTTTCAGGTAATGGTCAGTACAGTAAGCCGACTTGGTTCCCCAAATTTTGTTCTTCTATGTTGAAGCGTTCATTTCCAGTAACAGTTTGAATTTTTAGGTTTCACTCTGTTTTCTCCTATATTGATAGATGTATTTGGAACTCTAAATCCAACACGGTTTGTGCTAGCTTCTTGAAACTAGACAAAATAAAGCAGTTTCACGTTCTATCTCTATGTTTTGTTTCCTCTTGAAGTAGCCCTAAGCAGTGACTGGCGAGAAACACTTTCATAGAAAGGGGTTGCCAAGCTTCCAAAAACTACGCATCTCCAGAAATCACAGCAAATATTTCTGCACCCAAACTGGATGATACTTTCAGGTAATGATCAGTACACTAAGCCGACTTGGTTCCCCAAATTTCGTTCTTCTATGTTGAAGCGTTCATTTCCAGTAACAGTTTGAATTTTTAGGTTTCACTCTGTTTTCTCCTATATTGATAGATGGATTTGGAACTGCAAATCCAACACGGTTTGTGCTAGCTTCTTGAAACTTGACAAAATAAAGCAGTTTCACGTTCTATCTCAATGTTTTGTTTCCTCTTGATGTAGCCCTAAGCAGTGACTGGCGAGAAACACTGTCATGGAAAGAGGTTCCCAAGCTTCCAAAAATTGCGAATCTCCAGAAATCTCAGCAAATATTTTTTCACCCAAACTGGATGATACTTTCAGGTAATGGTCAGAACACTAAGCCGACTTGGTTC
Organism: Spermophilus citellus; assembly: GCF_964194105.1. Classification (NCBI taxonomy): domain Eukaryota; kingdom Metazoa; phylum Chordata; class Mammalia; order Rodentia; family Sciuridae; genus Spermophilus; species Spermophilus citellus. The sequence continues at coordinate 32,138,265 of NC_138191.1, read as the reverse complement.
CCCAAATTTCGTTCTTCTATGGTGAAGCGTTCATTTCCAGTAACAGTTTAAAATTTAGGTTTCACTCTGTTTTCTCCTATATTGATAAATGTATTTGGAACTCTAAATCCAACATGGTTTGTGCTAGCTTCTTGAAACTTGACAAAACAAAGCAGTTTCACGTTCTTTCTCTATGTTTTTTTTCCTCTTGATGTAGCCCTAAGCAGTGACTGGCGAGAAACACTTTCATGAAAAGGGGTTGCCAAGCTTCCAAAAATTACGAATCTCCAGAAATCTCAGCAAATATTTTTTCACCCAAACTGGATGATACTTTCAGGTAATGATCAGTACACTAAGCCGACTTGGTTCCCCAAATTTCGTTCTTCTATGTTGAAGCGTACATTTCCAGTAACAGTTTGAATTTTTAGGTTTCACTCTGTTTTCTCCTATATTGATAGATGTATTTGGAACTCTAAATCCAACACGGTTTGTGCTAGCTTCTTGAAACTTGACAAAATAAAGCAGTTTCACGTTCTATCACTATGTTTTGTTTCCTCTTGAAGTAGCCCTAAGCAGTGACTGGCGAGAAACACTTTCATAGAAAGGGGTTGCCAAGCTTCCAAAAACTACGCATCTCCAGAAATCACAGCAAATCTTTCTGCACACAAACTGGATGATACTTTCAGGTAATGATCAGTACACTAAGCCGACTTGGTTCCCCAAATTTCGTTCTTCTATGTTGAAGCGTTCATTTCCAGTAACAGTTTGAATTTTTAGGTTTCACTCTGTTTTCTCCTATATTGATAAATGGATTTGGAACTGTAAATCCAACACGGTTTGTGCTAGCTTCTTGAAACTTGACAAAATAAAGCAGTTTCACGTTCTATATCTATGTGTTGTTTCCTCTTGATGTAGCCCTAAGCAGTGAATGGCGAGAAACACTTTCTTGGAAAGGGGTTGTCAAGCTTCCAAAAACTACGAATCTCCAGAAATCACAGCAAATATTTTTTCACCCAAACTGGATGATACTTTCAGGTAATGATCAGTACACTAAGCCGAGTTGGTTCCCCAAATTTCGTTCTTCTATGTTGAAGCGTTCATTTCCAGTAACAGTTTGAATTTTTAGGTTTCACTCTGTTTTCTCCTATATTGATAGATGTATTTGGAACTCTAAATCCAACACGGTTTGTGCTAGCTTCTTGAAACTTGACAAAATGAAGTAGTTTCACGTTCTATCTCTATGTGTTCTTTCCTCTTGAAGTAGCCCTATGCAGTGACTGGCGAGAAACACTTTCATGGAAAGGGGTTGCCAAGCTTCCTAAAATTACGAATCTCCAGAAATCTCAGCAAGTATTTTTTCACCAAAACTGGATGATACTTACAGGTAATGATCAGTACACTAAGCCAACTTGGTTCTCCAAATTTCATTCTTCTATGTTGAAGCGTTCGTTTCTACTAACAGTTTGAATTTTTAGGTTTCACTCTGTTTTCTCCTAAATTGATAGATGTATTTGGAACTCTAAATCCAACACTGTTTGTGCTAGCTTCTTGAAACTTGACAAAATAAAGCAGTTTCATTTTCTCTCTCTATGTTTTGTTTCCTCTTGATGTAGCCCTAAGCAGTGACTGGCGAGAAACACTTTCATGGAAAGGGGTTCCCGAGCTTCCAAAAATTACGAATCTCCAGAAATCTCAGCAAATATTTTTTCACCCAAACTGGATGATACTTTCAGGTAATGGTCAGTACAGTAAGCCGACTTGGTTCCCCAAATTTTGTTCTTCTATGTTGAAGCGTTCATTTCCAGTAACAGTTTGAATTTTTAGGTTTCACTCTGTTTTCTCCTATATTGATAGATGTATTTGGAACTCTAAATCCAACACGGTTTGTGCTAGCTTCTTGAAACTAGACAAAATAAAGCAGTTTCACGTTCTATCTCTATGTTTTGTTTCCTCTTGAAGTAGCCCTAAGCAGTGACTGGCGAGAAACACTTTCATAGAAAGGGGTTGCCAAGCTTCCAAAAACTACGCATCTCCAGAAATCACAGCAAATATTTCTGCACCCAAACTGGATGATACTTTCAGGTAATGATCAGTACACTAAGCCGACTTGGTTCCCCAAATTTCGTTCTTCTATGTTGAAGCGTTCATTTCCAGTAACAGTTTGAATTTTTAGGTTTCACTCTGTTTTCTCCTATATTGATAGATGGATTTGGAACTGCAAATCCAACACGGTTTGTGCTAGCTTCTTGAAACTTGACAAAATAAAGCAGTTTCACGTTCTATCTCAATGTTTTGTTTCCTCTTGATGTAGCCCTAAGCAGTGACTGGCGAGAAACACTGTCATGGAAAGAGGTTCCCAAGCTTCCAAAAATTGCGAATCTCCAGAAATCTCAGCAAATATTTTTTCACCCAAACTGGATGATACTTTCAGGTAATGGTCAGAACACTAAGCCGACTTGGTTCCCCAAATTTCGTTCTTCTATGGTGAAGCGTTCATTTCCAGTAACAGTTTAAAATTTAGGTTTCACTCTGTTTTCTCCTATATTGATAAATGTATTTGGAACTCTAAATCCAACATGGTTTGTGCTAGCTTCTTGAAACTTGACAAAACAAAGCAGTTTCACGTTCTTTCTCTATGTTTTTTTTCCTCTTGATGTAGCCCTAAGCAGTGACTGGCGAGAAACACTTTCATGAAAAGGGGTTGCCAAGCTTCCAAAAATTACGAATCTCCAGAAATCTCAGCAAATATTTTTTCACCCAAACTGGATGATACTTTCAGGTAATGATCAGTACACTAAGCCGACTTGGTTCCCCAAATTTCGTTCTTCTATGTTGAAGCGTACATTTCCAGTAACAGTTTGAATTTTTAGGTTTCACTCTGTTTTCTCCTATATTGATAGATGTATTTGGAACTCTAAATCCAACACGGTTTGTGCTAGCTTCTTGAAACTTGACAAAATAAAGCAGTTTCACGTTCTATCACTATGTTTTGTTTCCTCTTGAAGTAGCCCTAAGCAGTGACTGGCGAGAAACACTTTCATAGAAAGGGGTTGCCAAGCTTCCAAAAACTACGCATCTCCAGAAATCACAGCAAATCTTTCTGCACACAAACTGGATGATACTTTCAGGTAATGATCAGTACACTAAGCCGACTTGGTTCCCCAAATTTCGTTCTTCTATGTTGAAGCGTTCATTTCCAGTAACAGTTTGAATTTTTAGGTTTCACTCTGTTTTCTCCTATATTGATAAATGGATTTGGAACTGTAAATCCAACACGGTTTGTGCTAGCTTCTTGAAACTTGACAAAATAAAGCAGTTTCACGTTCTATATCTATGTGTTGTTTCCTCTTGATGTAGCCCTAAGCAGTGAATGGCGAGAAACACTTTCTTGGAAAGGGGTTGTCAAGCTTCCAAAAACTACGAATCTCCAGAAATCACAGCAAATATTTTTTCACCCAAACTGGATGATACTTTCAGGTAATGATCAGTACACTAAGCCGAGTTGGTTCCCCAAATTTCGTTCTTCTATGTTGAAGCGTTCATTTCCAGTAACAGTTTGAATTTTTAGGTTTCACTCTGTTTTCTCCTATATTGATAGATGTATTTGGAACTCTAAATCCAACACGGTTTGTGCTAGCTTCTTGAAACTTGACAAAATGAAGTAGTTTCACGTTCTATCTCTATGTGTTCTTTCCTCTTGAAGTAGCCCTATGCAGTGACTGGCGAGAAACACTTTCATGGAAAGGGGTTGCCAAGCTTCCTAAAATTACGAATCTCCAGAAATCTCAGCAAGTATTTTTTCACCAAAACTGGATGATACTTACAGGTAATGATCAGTACACTAAGCCAACTTGGTTCTCCAAATTTCATTCTTCTATGTTGAAGCGTTCGTTTCTACTAACAGTTTGAATTTTTAGGTTTCACTCTGTTTTCTCCTAAATTGATAGATGTATTTGGAACTCTAAATCCAACACTGTTTGTGCTAGCTTCTTGAAACTTGACAAAATAAAGCAGTTTCATTTTCTCTCTCTATGTTTTGTTTCCTCTTGATGTAGCCCTAAGCAGTGACTGTCGAGAAACACTTTCATGGAAAGGGGTTGCCAAGTTTCCAAAAATTACGAATCTCCAGAAATCTCAGCAAATATTTTTTCACCCAAACTGGATGATACTTTCAGTTAATGATCAGTACACTAATCCAAGTTGGTTCCCCAAATTTCGTTCTTCAATGGTGAAGCGTTCATTTCCAGTAACAGTTTGAATTTTTAGGTTTCACTCTGTTTTCTCCTATATTCATAGATGTATTTGGAACTCTAAATCCAACACGGTTTGTGCTAGCTTCTTGAAACTTGACAAAATAAAGCAGTTTCACGTTCTATCTCTATGGGTTGTTTCCTCTTGAAGTAGCCCTAAGCAGTGACTGGCGGAAACACTTTCATGGAAAGGGGTTGCCAAGCTTTCTAAAATTACGAATCTCCAGAAATCTCAGCAAGTATTTTTTCACCCAAACTGGATGATACTTTCAGGTAATGATCAGTACAATAAGCCAACTTGGTTCCCCAAATTTCATTCTTCTATGTTGAAGCGTTCGTTTCTACTAACAGTTTCAATTTTTAGGTTTCACTCTGTTTTCTCCTATATTGATAGATGTATTTGGAACTCTAAATCCAACACGGTTTGTGCTAGCTTCTTGAAACTTGACAAAATAAAGCAGTTTCACGTTCTATCTCTATGTTTTGTTTCCTCTTGATGTAGCCCTAAGCAGTGACTGGCGAGAAACACTTTCATGGAAAGGGGTTGCCAAGCTTCCAAAAACTACGCATCTCCAGAAATCACAGCAAATATTTCTGCACCCAAACTGGATGATACTTTCAGGTAATGATCAGTACACTAAGCCGACTTGGTTCCCCAAATTTCGTTCTTCTATGTTGAAGCGTTCATTTCCAGTAACAGTTTGAATTTTTAGGTTTCACTCTGTTTTCTCCTATATTGATAGATGGATTTGGAACTGTAAATCCAACACGGTTTGTGCTAGCTTCTTGAAACTTGACAAAATAAAGAAGTTTCACGTTCTATATCTATGTGTTGTTTCCTCTTGATGTAGCCCTAAGCAGTGACTGGCGAGAAACACTTTCATAGAAAGGGGTTGTCAAGCTTCCAAAAACTACGAATCTCCAGAAATCACAGCAAATATTTTTTCACCCAAACTGGATGATACTTTCAGGTAATGATCAGTACACTAAGCCGACTTGGTTCCCCAAATTTCGTTCTTCTATGTTGAAGCGTTCATTTCCAGTAACAGTTTGAATTTTTAGGTTTCACTCTGTTTTCTCCTATATTGATAGATGTATTTGGAACTCTAAATCCAACACGGTTTGTGCTAGCTTCTTGAAACTTGACAAAATAAAGTAGTTTCACGTTCTATCTCTATGTGTTCTTTCCTCTTGAAGTAGCCCTATGCAGTGACTGGCGAGAAACACTTTCATGGAAAGGGGTTGCCAAGCTTCCTAAAATTACGAATCTCCAGAAATCTCAGCAAGTATTTTTTCACCAAAACTGGATGATACTTACAGGTAATGATCAGTACACTAAGCCAACTTGGTTCTCCAAATTTCATTCTTCTATGTTGAAGCGTTCGTTTCTACTAACAGTTTGAATTTTTAGGTTTCACTCTGTTTTCTCCTATATTGATAGATGTATTTGGAACTCTAAATCCAACACGGTTTGTGCTAGCTTCTTGAAACTTGACAAAATAAAGCAGTTTCACATTCTATCTCTATGGGTTGTTTCCTCTTGAAGTAGCCCTAAGCAGTGACTGGCGGAAACACTTTCATGGAAAGGGGTTGCCAAGCTTCCTAAAATTACGAATCTCCAGAAATCTCAGAAAGTATTTTTTCACCCAAACTGGATGATACTTTCAGGTAATGATCAGTACAATAAGCCAACTTGGTTCCCCAAATTTCATTCTTCTATGTTGAAGCGTTCGTTTCTACTAACATTTTCAATTTTTAGGTTTCACTCTGTTTTCTCCTATATTGATAGATGTATTTGGAACTCTAAATCCAACACGGTTTGTGCTAGCTTCTTGAAACTTGACACAATAAAGTAGTTTCAGGTTCTATCTCTGTGTTTTGTTCCCTCTTGATGTATCCCTAAGCAGTGACTGGCGAGAAACACTTTCATGGAAAGGGGTTCCCAAGCTTCCAAAAATTACGAATCTCCAGAAATCTCAGCAAATATTTTTTCACCCAAACTGGATGACACTTTCAGGTAATGATCAGTACACTAAACCGACTTGGTTCCCCAAATTTCGTTCTTGTATGTTGAAGCGTTCATTTCCAGTAACAGTTTGAATTTTTAGGTTTCACTCTGTTTTCTCCTATATTGATAGATGTATTTGGAACTCTAAATCCAACACGGTTTGTGCTAGCTTCTTGAAACTTGACACAATAAAGTAGTTTCAGGTTCTATCTCTGTGTTTTGTTTCCTCTTGATGTATCCCTAAGCAGTGACTGGCGAGAAACACTTTCATGGAAAGGGGTTCCCAAGCTTCCAAAAATTACGAATCTCCAGAAATCTCAGCAAATATTTTTTCACCCAAACTGGATGACACTTTCAGGTAATGATCAGTACACTAAACCGACTTGGTTCCCCAAATTTCGTTCTTCTATGTTGAAGCGTTCATTTCCAGTAACAGTTTGAATTTTTAGGTTTCACTCTGTTTTCTCCTATATTGATAGATGTATTTGGAACTCTAAATCCAACACGGTTTGTGCTAGCTTCTTGAAACTTGACAAAATAAAGCAGTTTCACGTTCTATCTCTATGTTTTGTTTCCTCTTGATGTAGCCCTAAGCAGTGACTGGCGAGAAACACTTTCATGGAAAGGGGTTGCCAAGCTTCCTAAAATTACGAATCTCCAGAAATCTCAGCAAGTATTTTTTCACCCAAACAGGATGATACTTTCAGGTAATGATCAGTACAATAAGCCAACTTGGTTCCCCAAATTTCATTCTTCTATGTTGAAGCGTTCGTTTCTACTAACAGTTTCAATTTTTAGGTTTCACTCTGTTTTCTCCTATATTGATAGATGTATTTGGAACTCTAAATCCAACACGGTTTGTGCTAGCTTCTTGAAACTTGACACAATAAAGTAGTTTCAGGTTCTATCTCTATCTTTTCTTTCCTCTTGATGTATCCCTAAGCAGTGACTGGCGAGAAACACTTTCATGGAAATGGGTTCCCAAGCTTCCAAAAATTACGAATCTCCAGAAATCTCAGCAAATATTTTTTCACCCAAACTGGATGATACTTTCAGGTAATGATCAGTACACTAAGCCGACTTGGTTCCCCAAATTTCGTTCTTCTATGTTGAAGCGTTCATTTCCAGTAACAGTTTGAATTTTTAGGTTTCACTCTGTTTTCTCCTATATTGATAGATGTATTTGGAACTCTAAATCCAACACGGTTTGTGCTAGCTTCTTGAAACTTGACAAAATAAAGCAGTTTCACGTTCTATCTCTATGTTTTGTTTCCTCTTGATGTAGCCCTAAGCAGTGACTGGCGAGAAACACTTTCATGGAAAGGGGTTCCCAAGCTTCCAAAAATTACGAATCTCCAGAAATCTCAGCAAATATTTTTTCACCCAAACTGGATGATACTTTCAGGTAATGGTCAGTACAGTAAGCCGACTTGGTTCCCCAAATTTTGTTCTTCTATGTTGAAGCGTTCATTTCCAGTAACAGTTTGAATTTTTAGGTTTCACTCTGTTTTCTCCTATATTGATAGATGTATTTGGAACTCTAAATCCAACACGGTTTGTGCTAGCTTCTTGAAACTAGACAAAATAAAGCAGTTTCACGTTCTATCTCTATGTTTTGTTTCCTCTTGAAGTAGCCCTAAGCAGTGACTGGCGAGAAACACTTTCATAGAAAGGGGTTGCCAAGCTTCCAAAAACTACGCATCTCCAGAAATCACAGCAAATATTTCTGCACCCAAACTGGATGATACTTTCAGGTAATGATCAGTACACTAAGCCGACTTGGTTCCCCAAATTTCGTTCTTCTATGTTGAAGCGTTCATTTCCAGTAACAGTTTGAATTTTTAGGTTTCACTCTGTTTTCTCCTATATTGATAGATGGATTTGGAACTGTAAATCCAACACGGTTTGTGCTAGCTTCTTGAAACTTGACAAAATAAGGCAGTTTCACGTTCTATATCTATGTGTTGTTTCCTCTTGATGTAGCCCTAAGCAGTGACTGGCGAGAAACACTTTCATAGAAAGGGGTTGTCAAGCTTCCAAAAACTACGAATCTCCAGAAATCACAGCAAATATTTTTTCACCCAAACTGGATGATACTTTCAGGTAATGATCAGTACACTAAGCCGAGTTGGTTCCCTAATTTCGTTCTTCTATGTTGAAGCGTTCATGTCCAGTAACAGTTTGAATTTTTAGGTTTCACTCTGTTTTCTCCTATATTGATAGATGTATTTGGAACTCTAAATCCAACACGGTTTGTGGTAGCTTCTTGAAACTTGACAAAATAAAGTAGTTTCACGTTCTATCTCTATGTGTTCTTTCCTCTTGAAGTAGCCCTATGCAGTGACTGGCGAGAAACACTTTCATGGAAAGGGGTTGCCAAGCTTCCTAAAATTACGAATCTCCAGAAATCTCAGCAAGTATTTTTTCACCAAAACTGGATGATACTTACAGGTAATGATCAGTACACTAAGCCAACTTGGTTCTCCAAATTTCATTCTTCTATGTTGAAGCGTTCGTTTCTACTAACAGTTTGAATTTTTAGGTTTCACTCTGTTTTCTCCTATATTGATAGATGTATTTGGAACTCTAAATCCAACACGGTTTGTGCTAGCTTCTTGAAACTTGACAAAATAAAGCAGTTTCACATTCTATCTCTATGGGTTGTTTCCTCTTGAAGTAGCCCTAAGCAGTGACTGGCGGAAACACTTTCATGGAAAGGGGTTGCCAAGCTTCCTAAAATTACGAATCTCCAGAAATCTCAGCAAGTATTTTTTCACCCAAACTGGATGATACTTTCAGGTAATGATCAGTACAATAAGCCAACTTGGTTCCCCAAATTTCATTCTTCTATGTTGAAGCGTTCGTTTCTACTAACAGTTTCAATTTTTAGGTTTCACTCTGTTTTCTCCTATATTGATAGATGTATTTGGAACTCTAAATCCAACACGGTTTGTGCTAGCTTCTTGAAACTTGACACAATAAAGTAGTTTCAGGTTCTATCTCTGTGTTTTGTTTCCTCTTGATGTATCCCTAAGCAGTGACTGGCGAGAAACACTTTCATGGAAAGGGGTTCCCAAGCTTCCAAAAATTACGAATCTCCAGAAATCTCAGCAAATATTTTTTCACCCAAACTGGATGACACTTTCAGGTAATGATCAGTACACTAAACCGACTTGGTTCCCCAAATTTCGTTCTTCTATGTTGAAGCGTTCATTTCCAGTAACAGTTTGAATTTTTAGGTTTCACTCTGTTTTCTCCTATATTGATAGATGTATTTGGAACTCTAAATCCAACAAGGTTTGTGCTAGCTTCTTGAAACTTGACACAATAAAGTAGTTTCAGGTTCTATCTCTGTGTTTTGTTTCCTCTTGATGTATCCCTAAGCAGTGACTTTCGAGAAACACTTTCATGGAAAGGGGTTCCCAAGCTTCCAAAAATTACGAATCTCCAGAAATCTCAGCAAATATTTTTTCACCCAAACTGGATGACACTTTCAGGTAATGATCAGTACACTAAACCGACTTGGTTCCCCAAATTTCGTTCTTCTATGTTGAAGCGTTCATTTCCAGTAACAGTTTGAATTTTTAGGTTTCACTCTGTTTTCTCCTATATTGATAGATGTATTTGGAACTCTAAATCCAACACGGTTTGTGCTAGCTTCTTGAAACTTGACAAAATAAAGCAGTTTCACGTTCTATCTCTATGTTTTGTTTCCTCTTGATGTAGCCCTAAGCAGTGACTGGCGAGAAACACTTTCATGGAAAGGGGTTGCCAAGCTTCCTAAAATTACGAATCTCCAGAAATCTCAGCAAGTATTTTTTCACCCAAACAGGATGATACTTTCAGGTAATGATCAGTACAATAAGCCAACTTGGTTCCCCAAATTTCATTCTTCTATGTTGAAGCGTTCGTTTCTACTAACAGTTTCAATTTTTAGGTTTCACTCTGTTTTCTCCTATATTGATAGATGTATTTGGAACTCTAAATCCAACACGGTTTGTGCTAGCTTCTTGAAACTTGACACAATAAAGTAGTTTCAGGTTCTATCTCTATCTTTTCTTTCCTCTTGATGTATCCCTAAGCAGTGACTGGCGAGAAACACTTTCATGGAAAGGGGTTGCCAAGCTTCCAAAAATTACGAATCTCCAGAAATCTCAGCAAATATTTTTTCACCCAAACTGGATGATACTTTCAGGTAATGATCAGTACACTAAGCCGACTTGGTTCCCCAAATTTCGTTCTTCTATGTTGAAGCGTTCATTTCCAGTAACAGTTTGAATTTTTAGGTTTCACTCTGTTTTCTCCTATATTGATAGATGTATTTGGAACTCTAAATCCAACACGGTTTGTGCTAGCTTCTTGAAACTTGACAAAATAAAGCAGTTTCACGTTCTATCTCTATGTTTTGTTTCCTCTTGATGTAGCCCTAAGCAGTGACTGGCGAGAAACACTTTCATGGAAAGGGGTTCCCAAGCTTCCAAAAATTACGAATCTCCAGAAATCTCAGCAAATATTTTTTCACCCAAACTGGATGATACTTTCAGGTAATGGTCAGTACAGTAAGCCGACTTGGTTCCCCAAATTTTGTTCTTCTATGTTGAAGCGTTCATTTCCAGTAACAGTTTGAATTTTTAGGTTTCACTCTGTTTTCTCCTATATTGATAAATGTATTTGGAACTCTAAATCCAACACGGTTTGTGCTAGCTTCTTGAAACTAGACAAAATAAAGCAGTTTCACGTTCTATCTCTATGTTTTGTTTCCTCTTGAAGTAGCCCTAAGCAGTGACTGGCGAGAAACACTTTCATAGAAAGGGGTTGCCAAGCTTCCAAAAACTACGCATCTCCAGAAATCACAGCAAATATTTCTGCACCCAAACTGGATGATACTTTCAGGTAATGATCAGTACACTAAGCTGACTTGGTTCCCCAAATTTCGTTCTTCTATGTTGAAGCGTTCATTTCCAGTAACAGTTTGAATTTTTAGGTTTCACTCTGTTTTCTCCTATATTGATAGATGGATTTGGAACTGTAAATCCAACACGGTTTGTGCTAGCTTCTTGAAACTTGACAAAATAAGGCAGTTTCACGTTCTATATCTATGTGTTGTTTCCTCTTGATGTAGCCCTAAGCAGTGACTGGCGAGAAACACTTTCATAGAAAGGGGTTGTCAAGCTTCCAAAAACTACGAATCTCCAGAAATCACAGCAAATATTTTTTCACCCAAACTGGATGATACTTTCAGGTAATGATCAGTACACTAAGCCAAGTTGGTTCCCTAATTTCGTTCTTCTATGTTGAAGCGTTCATTTCCAGTAACAGTTTGAATTTTTAGGTTTCACTCTGTTTTCTCCTATATTGATAGATGTATTTGGAACTCTAAATCCAACACGGTTTGTGGTAGCTTCTTGAAACTTGACAAAATAAAGTAGTTTCACGTTCTATCTCTATGTGTTCTTTCCTCTTGAAGTAGCCCTATGCAGTGACTGGCGAGAAACACTTTCATGGAAAGGGGTTGCCAAGCTTCCTAAAATTACGAATCTCCAGAAATCTCAGCAAGTATTTTTTCACCAAAACTGGATGATACTTACAGGTAATGATCAGTACACTAAGCCAACTTGGTTCTCCAAATTTCATTCTTCTATGTTGAAGCGTTCGTTTCTACTAACAGTTTGAATTTTTAGGTTTCACTCTGTTTTCTCCTATATTGATAGATGTATTTGGAACTCTAAATCCAACACGGTTTGTGCTAGCTTCTTGAAACTTGACAAAATAAAGCAGTTTCACATTCTATCTCTATGGGTTGTTTCCTCTTGAAATAGCCCTAAGCAGTGACTGGCGGAAACACTTTCATGGAAAGGGGTTGCCAAGCTTCCTAAAATTACGAATCTCCAGAAATCTCAGCAAGTATTTTTTCACCCAAACTGGATGATACTTTCAGGTAATGATCAGTACAATAAGCCAACTTGGTTCCCCAAATTTCATTCTTCTATGTTGAAGCGTTCGTTTCTACTAACAGTTTCAATTTTTAGGTTTCACTCTGTTTTCTCCTATATTGATAGATGTATTTGGAACTCTAAATCCAACACGGTTTGTGCTAGCTTCTTGAAACTTGACACAATAAAGTAGTTTCAGGTTCTATCTCTATCTTTTCTTTCCTCTTGATGTATCCCTAAGCAGTGACTGGCGAGAAACACTTTCATGGAAAGGGGTTGCCAAGCTTCCAAAAATTACGAATCTCCAGAAATCTCAGAAAATATTTTTTCACCCAAACTGGATGATACTTTCAGGTAATGATCAGTACACTAAGCCGACTTGGTTCCCCAAATTTCGTTCTTCTATGTTGAAGCGTTCATTTCCAGTAACAGTTTGAATTTTTAGGTTTCACTCTGTTTTCTCTTATATTGATAGATGTATTTGGAACTCTAAATCCAACACGGTTTGTGCTAGCTTCTTGAAACTTGACAAAATAAAGCAGTTTCACGTTCTATCTCAATGTTTTGTTTCCTCTTGATGTAGCCCTAAGCAGTGACTGGCGAGAAACACTTTCATGGAAAGAGGTTCCCAAGCTTCCAAAAATTGCGAATCTCCAGAAATCTCAGCAAATATTTTTTCACCCAAACTGGATGATACTTTCAGGTAATGGTCAGAACACTAAGCCGACTTGGTTCCCCAAATTTCGTTCTTCTATGGTGAAGCGTTCATTTCCAGTAACAGTTTAAAATTTAGGTTTCACTCTGTTTTCTCCTATATTGATAAATGTATTTGGAACTCTAAATCCAACATGGTTTGTGCTAGCTTCTTGAAACTTGACAAAACAAAGCAGTTTCACGTTCTATCACTATGTTTTGTTTCCTCTTGAAGTAGCCCTAAGCAGTGACTGGCGAGAAACACTTTCATAGAAAGGGGTTGCCAAGCTTCCAAAAACTACGCATCTCCAGAAATCACAGCAAATCTTTCTGCACACAAACTGGATGATACTTTCAGGTAATGATCAGTACACTAAGCCGACTTGGTTCCCCAAATTTCGTTCTTCTATGTTGAAGCGTTCATTTCCAGTAACAGTTTGAATTTTTAGGTTTCACTCTGTTTTCTCCTATATTGATAAATGGATTTGGAACTGTAAATCCAACACGGTTTGTGCTAGCTTCTTGAAACTTGACAAAATAAAGCAGTTTCACGTTCTATATCTATGTGTTGTTTCCTCTTGATGTAGCCCTAAGCAGTGAATGGCGAGAAACACTTTCTTGGAAAGGGGTTGTCAAGCTTCCAAAAACTACGAATCTCCAGAAATCACAGCAAATATTTTTTCACCCAAACTGGATGATACTTTCAGGTAATGATCAGTACACTAAGCCGAGTTGGTTCCCCAAATTTCGTTCTTCTATGTTGAAGCGTTCATTTCCAGTAACAGTTTGAATTTTTAGGTTTCACTCTGTTTTCTCCTATATTGATAGATGTATTTGGAACTCTAAATCCAACACGGTTTGTGCTAGCTTCTTGAAACTTGACAAAATAAAGTAGTTTCACGTTCTATCTCTATGTGTTCTTTCCTCTTGAAGTAGCCCTATGCAGTGACTGGCGAGAAACACTTTCATGGAAAGGGGTTGCCAAGCTTCCTAAAATTACGAATCTCCAGAAATCTCAGCAAGTATTTTTTCACCAAAACTGGATGATACTTACAGGTAATGATCAGTACACTAAGCCAACTTGGTTCTCCAAATTTCATTCTTCTATGTTGAAGCGTTCGTTTCTACTAACAGTTTGAATTTTTAGGTTTCACTCTGTTTTCTCCTAAATTGATAGATGTATTTGGAACTCTAAATCCAACACTGTTTGTGCTAGCTTCTTGAAACTTGACAAAATAAAGCAGTTTCATTTTCTCTCTCTATGTTTTGTTTCCTCTTGATGTAGCCCTAAGCAGTGACTGTCGAGAAACACTTTCATGGAAAGGGGTTGCCAAGTTTCCAAAAATTACGAATCTCCAGAAATCTCAGCAAATATTTTTTCACCCAAACTGGATGATACTTTCAGGTAATGATCAGTACACTAATCCAAGTTGGTTCCCCAAATTTCGTTCTTCAATGGTGAAGCGTTCATTTCCAGTAACAGTTTGAATTTTTAGGTTTCACTCTGTTTTCTCCTATATTCATAGATGTATTTGGAACTCTAAATCCAACACGGTTTGTGCTAGCTTCTTGAAACTTGACAAAATAAAGCAGTTTCACGTTCTATCTCTATGGGTTGTTTCCTCTTGAAGTAGCCCTAAGCAGTGACTGGCGGAAACACTTTCATGGAAAGGGGTTGCCAAGCTTTCTAAAATTACGAATCTCCAGAAATCTCAGCAAGTATTTTTTCACCCAAACTGGATGATACTTTCAGGTAATGATCAGTACAATAAGCCAACTTGGTTCCCCAAATTTCATTCTTCTATGTTGAAGCGTTCGTTTCTACTAACAGTTTCAATTTTTAGGTTTCACTCTGTTTTCTCCTATATTGATAGATGTATTTGGAACTCTAAATCCAACACGGTTTGTGCTAGCTTCTTGAAACTTGACAAAATAAAGCAGTTTCACGTTCTATCTCTATGTTTTGTTTCCTCTTGATGTAGCCCTAAGCAGTGACTGGCGAGAAACACTTTCATGGAAAGGGGTTGCCAAGCTTCCAAAAATTACGAATCTCCAGAAATCTCAGCAAATATTTTTTCACCCAAACTGGATGATACTTTCAGGTAATGATCAGTACAATAAGCCGACTTGGTTCCCCAAATTTCGTTCTTCTATGTTGAAGCGTTCATTTCCAGTAACAGTTTGAATTTTTAGGTTTCACTCTGTTTTCTCCTATATTGATAGATGGATTTGGAACTGTAAATCCAACACGGTTTGTGCTAGCTTCTTGAAACTTGACAAAATAAAGCAGTTTCACGTTCTATATCTATGTGTTGTTTCCTCTTGATGTAGCCCTAAGCAGTGACTGGCGAGAAACACTTTCATAGAAAGGGGTTGTCAAGCTTCCAAAAACTACGAATCTCCAGAAATCACAGCAAATATTTTTTCACCCAAACTGGATGATACTTTCAGGTAATGATCAGTACACTTAGCCGAGTTGGTTCCCCAAATTTCGTTCTTCTATGTTGAAGCGTTCATTTCCAGTAACAGTTTGAATTTTTAGGTTTCACTCTGTTTTCTCCTATATTGATAGATGTATTTGGAACTCTAAATCCAACACGGTTTGTGCTAGCTTCTTGAAACTTGACAAAATAAAGTAGTTTCACGTTCTATCTCTATGTGTTCTTTCCTCTTGAAGTAGCCCTATGCAGTGACTGGCGAGAAACACTTTCATGGAAAGGGGTTGCCAAGCTTCCTAAAATTACGAATCTCCAGAAATCTCAGCAAGTATTTTTTCACCAAAACTGGATGATACTTACAGGTAATGATCAGTACACTAAGCCAACTTGGTTCTCCAAATTTCATTCTTCTATGTTGAAGCGTTCATTTCTACTAACAGTTTGAATTTTTAGGTTTCACTCTGTTTTCTCCTATATTGATAGATGTATTTGGAACTCTAAATCCAACACGGTTTGTGCTAGCTTCTTGAAACTTGACAAAATAAAGCAGTTTCACATTCTATCTCTATGGGTTGTTTCCTCTTGAAGTAGCCCTAAGCAGTGACTGGCGGAAACACTTTCATGGAAAGGGGTTGCCAAGCTTCCTAAAATTACGAATCTCCAGAAATCTCAGCAAGTATTTTTTCACCCAAACTGGATGATACTTTCAGGTAATGATCAGTACAATAAGCCAACTTGGTTCCCCAAATTTCATTCTTCTATGTTGAAGCGTTCGTTTCTACTAACAGTTTCAATTTTTAGGTTTCACTCTGTTTTCTCCTATATTGATAGATGTATTTGGAACTCTAAATCCAACACGGTTTGTGCTAGCTTCTTGAAACTTGACACAATAAAGTAGTTTCAGGTTCTATCTCTGTGTTTTGTTTCCTCTTGATGTATCCCTAAGCAGTGACTGGCGAGAAACACTTTCATGGAAAGGGGTTCCCAAGCTTCCAAAAATTACGAATCTCCAGAAATCTCAGCAAATATTTTTTCACCCAAACTGGATGACACTTTCAGGTAATGATCAGTACACTAAACCGACTTGGTTCCCCAAATTTCGTTCTTCTATGTTGAAGCGTTCATTTCCAGTAACAGTTTGAATTTTTAGGTTTCACTCTGTTTTCTCCTATATTGATAGATGTATTTGGAACTCTAAATCCAACACGGTTTGTGCTAGCTTCTTGAAACTTGACACAATAAAGTAGTTTCAGGTTCTATCTCTGTGTTTTGTTTCCTCTTGATGTATCCCTAAGCAGTGACTTTCGAGAAACACTTTCATGGAAAGGGGTTCCCAAGCTTCCAAAAATTACGAATCTCCAGAAATCTCAGCAAATATTTTTTCACCCAAACTGGATGACACTTTCAGGTAATGATCAGTACACTAAACCGACTTGGTTCCCCAAATTTCGTTCTTCTATGTTGAAGCGTTCATTTCCAGTAACAGTTTGAATTTTTAGGTTTCACTCTGTTTTCTCCTATATTGATAGATGTATTTGGAACTCTAAATCCAACACGGTTTGTGCTAGCTTCTTGAAACTTGACAAAATAAAGCAGTTTCACGTTCTATCTCTATGTTTTGTTTCCTCTTGATGTAGCCCTAAGCAGTGACTGGCGAGAAACACTTTCATGGAAAGGGGTTGCCAAGCTTCCTAAAATTACGAATCTCCAGAAATCTCAGCAAGTATTTTTTCACCCAAACAGGATGATACTTTCAGGTAATGATCAGTACAATAAGCCAACTTGGTTCCCCAAATTTCATTCTTCTATGTTGAAGCGTTCGTTTCTACTAACAGTTTCAATTTTTAGGTTTCACTCTGTTTTCTCCTATATTGATAGATGTATTTGGAACTCTAAATCCAACACGGTTTGTGCTAGCTTCTTGAAACTTGACACAATAAAGTAGTTTCAGGTTCTATCTCTATCTTTTCTTTCCTCTTGATGTATCCCTAAGCAGTGACTGGCGAGAAACACTTTCATGGAAAGGGGTTCCCAAGCTTCCAAAAATTACGAATCTCCAGAAATCTCAGCAAATATTTTTTCACCCAAACTGGATGATACTTTCAGGTAATGATCAGTACACTAAGCCGACTTGGTTCCCCAAATTTCGTTCTTCTATGTTGAAGCGTTCATTTCCAGTAACAGTTTGAATTTTTAGGTTTCACTCTGTTTTCTCCTATATTGATAGATGTATTTGGAACTCTAAATCCAACACGGTTTGTGCTAGCTTCTTGAAACTTGACAAAATAAAGCAGTTTCACGTTCTATCTCTATGTTTTGTTTCCTCTTGATGTAGCCCTAAGCAGTGACTGGCGAGAAACACTTTCATGGAAAGGGGTTCCCAAGCTTCCAAAAATTACGAATCTCCAGAAATCTCAGCAAATATTTTTTCACCCAAACTGGATGATACTTTCAGGTAATGGTCAGTACAGTAAGCCGACTTGGTTCCCCAAATTTTGTTCTTCTATGTTGAAGCGTTCATTTCCAGTAACAGTTTGAATTTTTAGGTTTCACTCTGTTTTCTCCTATATTGATAAATGTATTTGGAACTCTAAATCCAACACGGTTTGTGCTAGCTTCTTGAAACTAGACAAAATAAAGCAGTTTCACGTTCTATCTCTATGTTTTGTTTCCTCTTGAAGTAGCCCTAAGCAGTGACTGGCGAGAAACACTTTCATAGAAAGGGGTTGCCAAGCTTCCAAAAACTACGCATCTCCAGAAATCACAGCAAATATTTCTGCACCCAAACTGGATGATACTTTCAGGTAATGATCAGTACACTAAGCTGACTTGGTTCCCCAAATTTCGTTCTTCTATGTTGAAGCGTTCATTTCCAGTAACAGTTTGAATTTTTAGGTTTCACTCTGTTTTCTCCTATATTGATAGATGGATTTGGAACTGTAAATCCAACACGGTTTGTGCTAGCTTCTTGAAACTTGACAAAATAAGGCAGTTTCACGTTCTATATCTATGTGTTGTTTCCTCTTGATGTAGCCCTAAGCAGTGACTGGCGAGAAACACTTTCATAGAAAGGGGTTGTCAAGCTTCCAAAAACTACGAATCTCCAGAAATCACAGCAAATATTTTTTCACCCAAACTGGATGATACTTTCAGGTAATGATCAGTACACTAAGCCAAGTTGGTTCCCTAATTTCGTTCTTCTATGTTGAAGCGTTCATTTCCAGTAACAGTTTGAATTTTTAGGTTTCACTCTGTTTTCTCCTATATTGATAGATGTATTTGGAACTCTAAATCCAACACGGTTTGTGGTAGCTTCTTGAAACTTGACAAAATAAAGTAGTTTCACGTTCTATCTCTATGTGTTCTTTCCTCTTGAAGTAGCCCTATGCAGTGACTGGCGAGAAACACTTTCATGGAAAGGGGTTGCCAAGCTTCCTAAAATTACGAATCTCCAGAAATCTCAGCAAGTATTTTTTCACCAAAACTGGATGATACTTACAGGTAATGATCAGTACACTAAGCCAACTTGGTTCTCCAAATTTCATTCTTCTATGTTGAAGCGTTCGTTTCTACTAACAGTTTGAATTTTTAGGTTTCACTCTGTTTTCTCCTATATTGATAGATGTATTTGGAACTCTAAATCCAACACGGTTTGTGCTAGCTTCTTGAAACTTGACAAAATAAAGCAGTTTCACATTCTATCTCTATGGGTTGTTTCCTCTTGAAGTAGCCCTAAGCAGTGACTGGCGGAAACACTTTCATGGAAAGGGGTTGCCAAGCTTCCTAAAATTACGAATCTCCAGAAATCTCAGCAAGTATTTTTTCACCCAAACTGGATGATACTTTCAGGTAATGATCAGTACACTAAGCCGACTTGGTTCCCCAAATTTCGTTCTTCTATGTTGAAGCGTTCATTTCCAGTAACAGTTTGAATTTTTAGGTTTCACTCTGTTTTCTCCTATATTGATAGATGTATTTGGAACTCTAAATCCAACACGGTTTGTGCTAGCTTCTTGAAACTTGACAAAATAAAGCAGTTTCACGTTCTATCTCTATGTTTTGTTTCCTCTTGATGTAGCCCTAAGCAGTGACTGGCGAGAAACACTTTCATGGAAAGGGGTTCCCAAGCTTCCAAAAATTACGAATCTCCAGAAATCTCAGCAAATATTTTTTCACCCAAACTGGATGATACTTTCAGGTAATGGTCAGTACAGTAAGCCGACTTGGTTCCCCAAATTTTGTTCTTCTATGTTGAAGCGTTCATTTCCAGTAACAGTTTGAATTTTTAGGTTTCACTCTGTTTTCTCCTATATTGATAAATGTATTTGGAACTCTAAATCCAACACGGTTTGTGCTAGCTTCTTGAAACTAGACAAAATAAAGCAGTTTCACGTTCTATCTCTATGTTTTGTTTCCTCTTGAAGTAGCCCTAAGCAGTGACTGGCGAGAAACACTTTCATAGAAAGGGGTTGCCAAGCTTCCAAAAACTACGCATCTCCAGAAATCACAGCAAATATTTCTGCACCCAAACTGGATGATACTTTCAGGTAATGATCAGTACACTAAGCTGACTTGGTTCCCCAAATTTCGTTCTTCTATGTTGAAGCGTTCATTTCCAGTAACAGTTTGAATTTTTAGGTTTCACTCTGTTTTCTCCTATATTGATAGATGGATTTGGAACTGTAAATCCAACACGGTTTGTGCTAGCTTCTTGAAACTTGACAAAATAAGGCAGTTTCACGTTCTATATCTATGTGTTGTTTCCTCTTGATGTAGCCCTAAGCAGTGACTGGCGAGAAACACTTTCATAGAAAGGGGTTGTCAAGCTTCCAAAAACTACGAATCTCCAGAAATCACAGCAAATATTTTTTCACCCAAACTGGATGATACTTTCAGGTAATGATCAGTACACTAAGCCAAGTTGGTTCCCTAATTTCGTTCTTCTATGTTGAAGCGTTCATTTCCAGTAACAGTTTGAATTTTTAGGTTTCACTCTGTTTTCTCCTATATTGATAGATGTATTTGGAACTCTAAATCCAACACGGTTTGTGGTAGCTTCTTGAAACTTGACAAAATAAAGTAGTTTCACGTTCTATCTCTATGTGTTCTTTCCTCTTGAAGTAGCCCTATGCAGTGACTGGCGAGAAACACTTTCATGGAAAGGGGTTGCCAAGCTTCCTAAAATTACGAATCTCCAGAAATCTCAGCAAGTATTTTTTCACCAAAACTGGATGATACTTACAGGTAATGATCAGTACACTAAGCCAACTTGGTTCTCCAAATTTCATTCTTCTATGTTGAAGCGTTCGTTTCTACTAACAGTTTGAATTTTTAGGTTTCACTCTGTTTTCTCCTATATTGATAGATGTATTTGGAACTCTAAATCCAACACGGTTTGTGCTAGCTTCTTGAAACTTGACAAAATAAAGCAGTTTCACATTCTATCTCTATGGGTTGTTTCCTCTTGAAGTAGCCCTAAGCAGTGACTGGCGGAAACACTTTCATGGAAAGGGGTTGCCAAGCTTCCTAAAATTACGAATCTCCAGAAATCTCAGCAAGTATTTTTTCACCCAAACTGGATGATACTTTCAGGTAATGATCAGTACAATAAGCCAACTTGGTTCCCCAAATTTCATTCTTCTATGTTGAAGCGTTCGTTTCTACTAACAGTTTCAATTTTTAGGTTTCACTCTGTTTTCTCCTATATTGATAGATGTATTTGGAACTCTAAATCCAACACGGTTTGTGCTAGCTTCTTGAAACTTGACACAATAAAGTAGTTTCAGGTTCTATCTCTATCTTTTCTTTCCTCTTGATGTATCCCTAAGCAGTGACTGGCGAGAAACACTTTCATGGAAAGGGGTTGCCAAGCTTCCAAAAATTACGAATCTCCAGAAATCTCAGAAAATATTTTTTCACCCAAACTGGATGATACTTTCAGGTAATGATCAGTACACTAAGCCGACTTGGTTCCCCAAATTTCGTTCTTCTATGTTGAAGCGTTCATTTCCAGTAACAGTTTGAATTTTTAGGTTTCACTCTGTTTTCTCTTATATTGATAGATGTATTTGGAACTCTAAATCCAACACGGTTTGTGCTAGCTTCTTGAAACTTGACAAAATAAAGCAGTTTCACGTTCTATCTCAATGTTTTGTTTCCTCTTGATGTAGCCCTAAGCAGTGACTGGCGAGAAACACTTTCATGGAAAGAGGTTCCCAAGCTTCCAAAAATTGCGAATCTCCAGAAATCTCAGCAAATATTTTTTCACCCAAACTGGATGATACTTTCAGGTAATGGTCAGAACACTAAGCCGACTTGGTTCCCCAAATTTCGTTCTTCTATGGTGAAGCGTTCATTTCCAGTAACAGTTTAAAATTTAGGTTTCACTCTGTTTTCTCCTATATTGATAAATGTATTTGGAACTCTAAATCCAACATGGTTTGTGCTAGCTTCTTGAAACTTGACAAAACAAAGCAGTTTCACGTTCTATCACTATGTTTTGTTTCCTCTTGAAGTAGCCCTAAGCAGTGACTGGCGAGAAACACTTTCATAGAAAGGGGTTGCCAAGCTTCCAAAAACTACGCATCTCCAGAAATCACAGCAAATCTTTCTGCACACAAACTGGATGATACTTTCAGGTAATGATCAGTACACTAAGCCGACTTGGTTCCCCAAATTTCGTTCTTCTATGTTGAAGCGTTCATTTCCAGTAACAGTTTGAATTTTTAGGTTTCACTCTGTTTTCTCCTATATTGATAAATGGATTTGGAACTGTAAATCCAACACGGTTTGTGCTAGCTTCTTGAAACTTGACAAAATAAAGCAGTTTCACGTTCTATATCTATGTGTTGTTTCCTCTTGATGTAGCCCTAAGCAGTGAATGGCGAGAAACACTTTCATGGAAAGGGGTTGCCAAGCTTCCAAAAATTACCAATCTCCGGAAATCTCAGCAAATATTTTTTCACCCAAACTGGATGATACTTTCAGGTAATGATCAGTACACTAAGCCGACTTGGTTCCCCAAATTTCGTTCTTCTATGTTGAACCGTTCATTTCCAGTAACAGTTTGAATTTTTAGGTTTCACTCTGTTTTCTCCTATATTGATAGATGTATTTGGAACTCTAAATCCAACACGGTTTGTGCTAGCTTCTTGAAACTTGACAAAATAAAGTAGTTTCACGTTCTATCTCTATGTGTTCTTTCCTCTTGAAGTAGCCCTATGCAGTGACTGGCGAGAAACACTTTCATGGAAAGGGGTTGCCAAGCTTCCTAAAATTACGAATCTCCAGAAATCTCAGCAAGTATTTTTTCACCAAAACTGGATGATACTTACAGGTAATGATCAGTACACTAAGCCAACTTGGTTCTCCAAATTTCATTCTTCTATGTTGAAGCGTTCGTTTCTACTAACAGTTTGAATTTTTAGGTTTCACTCTGTTTTCTCCTAAATTGATAGATGTATTTGGAACTCTAAATCCAACACTGTTTGTGCTAGCTTCTTGAAACTTGACAAAATAAAGCAGTTTCATTTTCTCTCTCTATGTTTTGTTTCCTCTTGATGTAGCCCTAAGCAGTGACTGTCGAGAAACACTTTCATGGAAAGGGGTTGCCAAGTTTCCAAAAATTACGAATCTCCAGAAATCTCAGCAAATATTTTTTCACCCAAACTGGATGATACTTTCAGGTAATGATCAATACACTAATCCAAGTTGGTTCCCCAAATTTCGTTCTTCAATGGTGAAGCGTTCATTTCCAGTAACAGTTTGAATTTTTAGGTTTCACTCTGTTTTCTCCTATATTCATAGATGTATTTGGAACTCTAAATCCAACACGGTTTGTGCTAGCTTCTTGAAACTTGACACAATAAAGTAGTTTCAGGTTCTATCTCTATCTTTTCTTTCCTCTTGATGTATCCCTAAGCAGTGACTGGCGAGAAACACTTTCATGGAAAGGGGTTCCCAAGCTTCCAAAAATTACGAATCTCCAGAAATCTCAGCAAATATTTTTTCACCCAAACTGGATGATACTTTCAGGTAATGATCAGTACACTAAGCCGACTTGGTTCCCCAAATTTCGTTCTTCTATGTTGAAGCGTTCATTTCCAGTAACAGTTTGAATTTTTAGGTTTCACTCTGTTTTCTCCTATATTGATAGATGTATTTGGAACTCTAAATCCAACACGGTTTGTGCTAGCTTCTTGAAACTTGACAAAATAAAGCAGTTTCACGTTCTATCTCTATGTTTTGTTTCCTCTTGATGTAGCCCTAAGCAGTGACTGGCGAGAAACACTTTCATGGAAAGGGGTTCCCAAGCTTCCAAAAATTACGAATCTCCAGAAATCTCAGCAAATATTTTTTCACCCAAACTGGATGATACTTTCAGGTAATGGTCAGTACAGTAAGCCGACTTGGTTCCCCAAATTTTGTTCTTCTATGTTGAAGCGTTCATTTCCAGTAACAGTTTGAATTTTTAGGTTTCACTCTGTTTTCTCCTATATTGATAAATGTATTTGGAACTCTAAATCCAACACGGTTTGTGCTAGCTTCTTGAAACTAGACAAAATAAAGCAGTTTCACGTTCTATCTCTATGTTTTGTTTCCTCTTGAAGTAGCCCTAAGCAGTGACTGGCGAGAAACACTTTCATAGAAAGGGGTTGCCAAGCTTCCAAAAACTACGCATCTCCAGAAATCACAGCAAATATTTCTGCACCCAAACTGGATGATACTTTCAGGTAATGATCAGTACACTAAGCTGACTTGGTTCCCCAAATTTCGTTCTTCTATGTTGAAGCGTTCATTTCCAGTAACAGTTTGAATTTTTAGGTTTCACTCTGTTTTCTCCTATATTGATAGATGGATTTGGAACTGTAAATCCAACACGGTTTGTGCTAGCTTCTTGAAACTTGACAAAATAAGGCAGTTTCACGTTCTATATCTATGTGTTGTTTCCTCTTGATGTAGCCCTAAGCAGTGACTGGCGAGAAACACTTTCATAGAAAGGGGTTGTCAAGCTTCCAAAAACTACGAATCTCCAGAAATCACAGCAAATATTTTTTCACCCAAACTGGATGATACTTTCAGGTAATGATCAGTACACTAAGCCAAGTTGGTTCCCTAATTTCGTTCTTCTATGTTGAAGCGTTCATTTCCAGTAACAGTTTGAATTTTTAGGTTTCACTCTGTTTTCTCCTATATTGATAGATGTATTTGGAACTCTAAATCCAACACGGTTTGTGGTAGCTTCTTGAAACTTGACAAAATAAAGTAGTTTCACGTTCTATCTCTATGTGTTCTTTCCTCTTGAAGTAGCCCTATGCAGTGACTGGCGAGAAACACTTTCATGGAAAGGGGTTGCCAAGCTTCCTAAAATTACGAATCTCCAGAAATCTCAGCAAGTATTTTTTCACCAAAACTGGATGATACTTACAGGTAATGATCAGTACACTAAGCCAACTTGGTTCTCCAAATTTCATTCTTCTATGTTGAAGCGTTCGTTTCTACTAACAGTTTGAATTTTTAGGTTTCACTCTGTTTTCTCCTATATTGATAGATGTATTTGGAACTCTAAATCCAACACGGTTTGTGCTAGCTTCTTGAAACTTGACAAAATAAAGCAGTTTCACATTCTATCTCTATGGGTTGTTTCCTCTTGAAGTAGCCCTAAGCAGTGACTGGCGGAAACACTTTCATGGAAAGGGGTTGCCAAGCTTCCTAAAATTACGAATCTCCAGAAATCTCAGCAAGTATTTTTTCACCCAAACTGGATGATACTTTCAGGTAATGATCAGTACAATAAGCCAACTTGGTTCCCCAAATTTCATTCTTCTATGTTGAAGCGTTCGTTTCTACTAACAGTTTCAATTTTTAGGTTTCACTCTGTTTTCTCCTATATTGATAGATGTATTTGGAACTCTAAATCCAACACGGTTTGTGCTAGCTTCTTGAAACTTGACACAATAAAGTAGTTTCAGGTTCTATCTCTATCTTTTCTTTCCTCTTGATGTATCCCTAAGCAGTGACTGGCGAGAAACACTTTCATGGAAAGGGGTTGCCAAGCTTCCAAAAATTACGAATCTCCAGAAATCTCAGAAAATATTTTTTCACCCAAACTGGATGATACTTTCAGGTAATGATCAGTACACTAAGCCGACTTGGTTCCCCAAATTTCGTTCTTCTATGTTGAAGCGTTCATTTCCAGTAACAGTTTGAATTTTTAGGTTTCACTCTGTTTTCTCTTATATTGATAGATGTATTTGGAACTCTAAATCCAACACGGTTTGTGCTAGCTTCTTGAAACTTGACAAAATAAAGCAGTTTCACGTTCTATCTCAATGTTTTGTTTCCTCTTGATGTAGCCCTAAGCAGTGACTGGCGAGAAACACTTTCATGGAAAGAGGTTCCCAAGCTTCCAAAAATTGCGAATCTCCAGAAATCTCAGCAAATATTTTTTCACCCAAACTGGATGATACTTTCAGGTAATGGTCAGAACACTAAGCCGACTTGGTTCCCCAAATTTCGTTCTTCTATGGTGAAGCGTTCATTTCCAGTAACAGTTTAAAATTTAGGTTTCACTCTGTTTTCTCCTATATTGATAAATGTATTTGGAACTCTAAATCCAACATGGTTTGTGCTAGCTTCTTGAAACTTGACAAAACAAAGCAGTTTCACGTTCTATCACTATGTTTTGTTTCCTCTTGAAGTAGCCCTAAGCAGTGACTGGCGAGAAACACTTTCATAGAAAGGGGTTGCCAAGCTTCCAAAAACTACGCATCTCCAGAAATCACAGCAAATCTTTCTGCACACAAACTGGATGATACTTTCAGGTAATGATCAGTACACTAAGCCGACTTGGTTCCCCAAATTTCGTTCTTCTATGTTGAAGCGTTCATTTCCAGTAACAGTTTGAATTTTTAGGTTTCACTCTGTTTTCTCCTATATTGATAAATGGATTTGGAACTGTAAATCCAACACGGTTTGTGCTAGCTTCTTGAAACTTGACAAAATAAAGCAGTTTCACGTTCTATATCTATGTGTTGTTTCCTCTTGATGTAGCCCTAAGCAGTGAATGGCGAGAAACACTTTCTTGGAAAGGGGTTGTCAAGCTTCCAAAAACTACGAATCTCCAGAAATCACAGCAAATATTTTTTCACCCAAACTGGATGATACTTTCAGGTAATGATCAGTACACTAAGCCGAGTTGGTTCCCCAAATTTCGTTCTTCTATGTTGAAGCGTTCATTTCCAGTAACAGTTTGAATTTTTAGGTTTCACTCTGTTTTCTCCTATATTGATAGATGTATTTGGAACTCTAAATCCAACACGGTTTGTGCTAGCTTCTTGAAACTTGACAAAATAAAGTAGTTTCACGTTCTATCTCTATGTGTTCTTTCCTCTTGAAGTAGCCCTATGCAGTGACTGGCGAGAAACACTTTCATGGAAAGGGGTTGCCAAGCTTCCTAAAATTACGAATCTCCAGAAATCTCAGCAAGTATTTTTTCACCAAAACTGGATGATACTTACAGGTAATGATCAGTACACTAAGCCAACTTGGTTCTCCAAATTTCATTCTTCTATGTTGAAGCGTTCGTTTCTACTAACAGTTTGAATTTTTAGGTTTCACTCTGTTTTCTCCTAAATTGATAGATGTATTTGGAACTCTAAATCCAACACTGTTTGTGCTAGCTTCTTGAAACTTGACAAAATAAAGCAGTTTCATTTTCTCTCTCTATGTTTTGTTTCCTCTTGATGTAGCCCTAAGCAGTGACTGTCGAGAAACACTTTCATGGAAAGGGGTTGCCAAGTTTCCAAAAATTACGAATCTCCAGAAATCTCAGCAAATATTTTTTCACCCAAACTGGATGATACTTTCAGGTAATGATCAATACACTAATCCAAGTTGGTTCCCCAAATTTCGTTCTTCAATGGTGAAGCGTTCATTTCCAGTAACAGTTTGAATTTTTAGGTTTCACTCTGTTTTCTCCTATATTCATAGATGTATTTGGAACTCTAAATCCAACACGGTTTGTGCTAGCTTCTTGAAACTTGACAAAATAAAGCAGTTTCACGTTCTATCTCTATGGGTTGTTTCCTCTTGAAGTAGCCCAAAGCAGTGACTGGCGGAAACACTTTCATGGAAAGGGGTTGCCAAGCTTTCTAAAATTACGAATCTCCAGAAATCTCAGCAAGTATTTTTTCACCCAAACTGGATGATACTTTCAGGTAATGATCAGTACAATAAGCCAACTTGGTTCCCCAAATTTCATTCTTCTATGTTGAAGCGTTCGTTTCTACTAACAGTTTCAATTTTTAGGTTTCACTCTGTTTTCTCCTATATTGATAGATGTATTTGGAACTCTAAATCCAACACGGTTTGTGCTAGCTTCTTGAAACTTGACAAAATAAAGCAGTTTCACGTTCTATCTCTATGTTTTGTTTCCTCTTGATGTAGCCCTAAGCAGTGACTGGCGAGAAACACTTTCATGGAAAGGGGTTGCCAAGCTTCCAAAAATTACGAATCTCCAGAAATCTCAGCAAATATTTTTTCACCCAAACTGGATGATACTTTCAGGTAATGATCAGTACAATAAGCCGACTTGGTTCCCCAAATTTCGTTCTTCTATGTTGAAGCGTTCATTTCCAGTAACAGTTTGAATTTTTAGGTTTCACTCTGTTTTCTCCTATATTGATAGATGGATTTGGAACTGTAAATCCAACACGGTTTGTGCTAGCTTCTTGAAACTTGACAAAATAAAGCAGTTTCACGTTCTATATCTATGTGTTGTTTCCTCTTGATGTAGCCCTAAGCAGTGACTGGCGAGAAACACTTTCATAGAAAGGGGTTGTCAAGCTTCCAAAAACTACGAATCTCCAGAAATCACAGCAAATATTTTTTCACCCAAACTGGATGATACTTTCAGGTAATGATCAGTACACTTAGCCGAGTTGGTTCCCCAAATTTCGTTCTTCTATGTTGAAGCGTTCATTTCCAGTAACAGTTTGAATTTTTAGGTTTCACTCTGTTTTCTCCTATATTGATAGATGTATTTGGAACTCTAAATCCAACACGGTTTGTGCTAGCTTCTTGAAACTTGACAAAATAAAGTAGTTTCATGTTCTATCTCTATGTGTTCTTTCCTCTTGAAGTAGCCCTATGCAGTGACTGGCGAGAAACACTTTCATGGAAAGGGGTTGCCAAGCTTCCTAAAATTACGAATCTCCAGAAATCTCAGCAAGTATTTTTTCACCAAAACTGGATGATACTTACAGGTAATGATCAGTACACTAAGCCAACTTGGTTCTCCAAATTTCATTCTTCTATGTTGAAGCGTTCGTTTCTACTAACAGTTTGAATTTTTAGGTTTCACTCTGTTTTCTCCTATATTGATAGATGTATTTGGAACTCTAAATCCAACACGGTTTGTGCTAGCTTCTTGAAACTTGACAAAATAAAGCAGTTTCACGTTCTATCTCTATGTGTTGTTTCCTCTTGAAGTAGCCCTAAGCAGTGACTGGCGGAAACACTTTCATGGAAAGGGGTTGCCAAGCTTCCTAAAATTACGAATCTCCAGAAATCTCAGCTAGTATTTTTTCACCCAAACTGGATGATACTTTCATGTAATGATCAGTACAATAAGCCAACTTGGTTCCCCAAATTTCATTCTTCTATTTTGAAGCGTTCGTTTCTACTAACAGTTTCAATTTTTAGGTTTCACTCTGTTTTCTCCTATATTGATAGATGTATTTGGAACTCTAAATCCAACACGGTTTGTGCTAGCTTCTTGAAACATGACACAATAAAGTAGTTTCAGGTTCTATCTCTATCTTTTCTTTCCTCTTGATGTATCCCTAAGCAGTGACTGGCGAGAAACACTTTCATGAAAAGGGGTTCCCAAGCTTCCAAAAATTACGAATCTCCAGAAATCTCAGCAAATATTTTTTCACCCAAACTGGATGATACTTTCAGGTAATGATCAGTACACTAAGCCGACTTGGTTCCCCAAATTTCGTTCTTCTATGTTGAAGCGTTCATTTCCAGTAACAGTTTGAATTTTTAGGTTTCACTCTGTTTTTCTCCTATATTGATAGATGTATTTGGAACTCTAAATCCAACACGGTTTGTGCTGGCTTCTTGAAACTTGACAAAATAAAGCAGTTTCACGTTCTATCTCTATGTATTGTTTCCTCTTGATGTAGCCCTAAGCAGTGACTGTCGAGAAACACTTTCATGGAAAGGGGTTGCCAAGCTTCCAAAATTACGAATCTCCAGAAATCTCAGCAAATATTTTTTCACCCAAACTGGATGATACTTTCAGAATATGATCAGAACACTAAGCCGACTTGGTTCCCCAAATTTCGTTCTTCTATGTTAAAGCGTTCATTTCCAGTAACAGTTTGAATTTTTAGGTTTCACTCTGTTTTCTCCTATATTGATAGATGTATTTGGAACTCTAAATCCAACACGGTTTGTGCTAGCTTCTTGAGACTTGACAAAATAAAGCAGTTTCACGTTCTATCTCTATGTGTTGTTTCCTTTTGAAGTAGCCCTAAGCAGTGACTGGCGGAAACACTTTCATGGAAAGGGGTTGCCAAGCTTCCTAAAATTACGAATCTCCAGAAATCTCAGCAAGTATTTTTTCACCCAAACTGAATGATACTTTCAGGTAATGATCAGTACAATAAGCCAACTTGGTTCCTTAAATTTCATTCTTCTATGTTGAAGCGTTCGTTTCTACTAACAGTTTCAATTTTTAGGTTTCACTCTGTTTTCTCCTATATTGATAGATGTATTTGGAACTCTAAATCCAACACGGTTTGTGCTAGCTTCTTGAAACTTGACACAATAAAGTAGTTTCAGGTTCTATCTCTATGTTTTGTTTCCTCTTGATGTATCCCTAAGCAGTGACTGGCGAGAAACACTTTCATGGAAAGGGGATCCCAAGCTTCCAAAAATTACGAATCTCCAGAAATCTCAGCAAATATTTTTTCACCCAAACTGGATGATACTTTCAGGTAATGGTCAATACACTAAGCCGACTTGGTTCCCCAAATTTCGTTCTTCTATGGTGAAGCGTTCATTTCCAGTAACAGTTTGAATTTTTAGTTTTCACTCTGTTTTCTCCTATATTGATTTATGTATTTGGAACTCTAAATCCAACACGGTTTGTGCTAGCTTCTTGAAACATGACACAATAAAGTAGTTTCAGGTTCTATCTCTATCTTTTCTTTCCTCTTGATGTATCCCTAAGCAGTGACTGGCGAGAAACACTTTCATGAAAAGGGGTTCCCAAGCTTCCAAAAATTACGAATCTCCAGAAATCTCAGCAAATATTTTTTCACCCAAACTGGATGATACTTTCAGGTAATGATCAGTACACTAAGCCGACTTGGTTCCCCAAATTTCGTTCTTCTATGTTGAAGCGTTCATTTCCAGTAACAGTTTGAATTTTTAGGTTTCACTCTGTTTTTCTCCTATATTGATAGATGTATTTGGAACTCTAAATCCAACACGGTTTGTGCTGGCTTCTTGAAACTTGACAAAATAAAGCAGTTTCACGTTCTATCTCTATGTATTGTTTCCTCTTGATGTAGCCCTAAGCAGTGACTGTCGAGAAACACTTTCATGGAAAGGGGTTGCCAAGCTTCCAAAATTACGAATCTCCAGAAATCTCAGCAAATATTTTTTCACCCAAACTGGATGATACTTTCAGGTAATGGTCAATACACTAAGCCGACTTGGTTCCCCAAATTTCGTTCTTCTATGGTGAAGCGTTCATTTCCAGTAACAGTTTGAATTTTTAGTTTTCACTCTGTTTTCTCCTATATTGATTTATGTATTTGGAACTCTAAATCCAACACGGTTTGTGCTAGCTTCTTGAAACTTGACAAAATAAAGCAGTTTCACGTTCTATCTCTATGTTTTTTTTCCTCTTGAAGTAGCCCTAAGCAGTGACTGGCGGAAAAACTTTTATGGAAAGGGGTTGCCAAGCTTCCGAAAATTACGAATCTCCAGAAATCTCAGCAAGTATTTTTTCACCCAAACTGGATGATACTTTCAGGTAATGATCAGTACAATAAGCCAACTTGGTTCCCCAAATTTCATTCTTCTATGTTGAAGCGTTCGTTTCTACTAACAGTTTCAATTTTTAGGTTTCACTCTGTTTTCTCCTATATTGATAGATGTATTTGGAACTCTAAATCCAACACGGTTTGTGCTAGCTTCTTGAAACTTGACAAAATAAAGCAGTTTCACGTTCTATCTCTATGTGTTCTTTCCTCTTGAAGTAGCCCTATGCAGTGACTGGCGAGAAACACTTTCATGGAAAGGGGTTGCCAAGCTTCCTAAAATTACGAATCTCCAGAAATCTCAGCAAGTATTTTTTCACACAAACTGGATGATACTTTCACGTAACGATCAGTACACTAAGCCAACTTAGTTTCCCAAATTTCATTCTTCTATGTTGAAGCGTTCGTTTCTACTAACAGTTTGAATTTTTAGGTTTCACTCTGTTTTCTCCTATATTGATAGATGTATTTGGAACTCTAAATCCAACACGGTTTGTGCTAGCTTCTTGAAACTTGACACAATAAAGGAGTTTCAGATTCTATCTCTATGTTTTGTTTCCTCTTGATGTAGCCCTAAGCAGTGACTGGCGATAAACACTTTCATGGAAAGGGGTTGCCAAGCTTCCTAAAATTACGAATCTCCAGAAATCTCAGCAAGTATTTTTTCACCCAAACTGGATGATACTTTCACGTAACGATCAGTACACTAAGCCAACTTAGTTTCCCAAATTTCATTCTTCTATGTTGAAGCGTTCGTTTCTACTAACAGTTTGAATTTTTAGGTTTCACTCTGTTTTCTCCTATATTGATAGATGTATTTGGAACTCTAAATCCAACACGGTTTGTGCTAGCTTCTTGAAACTTGACAAAATAAAGCAGTTTCACGTTCTATCTCTATGTGTTGTTTCCTCTTGATGTAGCCCTAAGCAGTGACTGGCGAGAAACACTTTCATGGAAAGGGGTTCCCAAGCTTCCAAAAATTACGAATCTCCAGAAATCTCAGCAAATATTTTTTCACCCAAACTGGATGATACTTTCAGGTAATGGTCAGTACACTAAGCCGACTTGGTTCCCCAAATTTCGTTCTTCTATGGTGAAGCGTTCATTTCCAGTAACAGTTTGAATTTTTAGGTTTCACTCTGTTTTCTCCTATATTGATAAATGTATTTGGAACTCTAAATCCAACACGGTTTGTGCTAGCTTCTTGAAACTTGACAAAATAAAGCAGTTTCACATTCTATCTCTATTTTTTTTTTCCTCTTGAAGTAGCCCTAAGCAGTGACTGGCGGAAACACTGTCATGGAAAGGGGTTCCCAAGCTTCCTAAAATTACGAATCTCCAGAAATCTCAGCAAGTATTTTTTCACCCAAACTGGATGATACTTTCAGGTAATGATCAGTACAATAAGCCAACTTGGTTCCCCAAATTTCATTCTTCTATGTTCAAGCGTTCGTTTCTACTAACAGTTTCAATTTTTAGGTTTCACTCTGTTTTCTCCTATATTGATAGATGTATTTGGAACTCTAAATCCAACACGGTTTGTGCTAGCTTCTTGAAACTGGACAAAATAAAGCAGTTTCACGTTCTATCTCTATGTGTTCTTTCCTCTTGAAGTAGCCCTATGCAGTGACTGGCGAGAAACACTTTCATGGAAAGGGGTTGCCAAGCTTCCTAAAATTACGAATCTCCAGAAATCTCAGCAAGTATTTTTTCACACAAACTGGATGATACTTTCACGTAACGATCAGTACACTAAGCCAACTTAGTTTCCCAAATTTCATTCTTCTATGTTGAAGCGTTCGTTTCTACTAACAGTTTGAATTTTTAGGTTTCACTCTGTTTTCTCCTATATTGATAGATGTATTTGGAACTCTAAATCCAACACGGTTTGTGCTAGCTTCTTGAAACTTGACACAATAAAGGAGTTTCAGATTCTATCTCTATGTTTTGTTTCCTCTTGATGTAGCCCTAAGCAGTGACTGGCGATAAACACTTTCATGGAAAGGGGTTGCCAAGCTTCCTAAAATTACGAATCTCCAGAAATCTCAGCAAGTATTTTTTCACCCAAACTGGATGATACTTTCACGTAACGATCAGTACACTAAGCCAACTTAGTTTCCCAAATTTCATTCTTCTATGTTGAAGCGTTCGTTTCTACTAACAGTTTGAATTTTTAGGTTTCACTCTGTTTTCTCCTATATTGATAGATGTATTTGGAACTCTAAATCCAACACGGTTTGTGCTAGCTTCTTGAAACTTGACAAAATAAAGCAGTTTCACGTTCTATCTCTATGTGTTGTTTCCTCTTGATGTAGCCCTAAGCAGTGACTGGCGAGAAACACTTTCATGGAAAGGGGTTCCCAAGCTTCCAAAAATTACGAATCTCCAGAAATCTCAGCAAATATTTTTTCACCCAAACTGGATGATACTTTCAGGTAATGGTCAGTACACTAAGCCGACTTGGTTCCCCAAATTTCGTTCTTCTATGGTGAAGCGTTCATTTCCAGTAACAGTTTGAATTTTTAGGTTTCACTCTGTTTTCTCCTATATTGATAAATGTATTTGGAACTCTAAATCCAACACGGTTTGTGCTAGCTTCTTGAAACTTGACAAAATAAAGCAGTTTCACATTCTATCTCTATTTTTTTTTTCCTCTTGAAGTAGCCCTAAGCAGTGACTGGCGGAAACACTATCATGGAAAGGGGTTCCCAAGCTTCCTAAAATTACGAATCTCCAGAAATCTCAGCAAGTATTTTTTCACCCAAACTGGATGATACTTTCAGGTAATGATCAGTACAATAAGCAAACTTGGTTCCCCAAATTTCATTCTTCTATGTTGAAGCGTTCGTTTCTACTAACAGTTTCAATTTTTAGGTTTCACTCTGTTTTCTCCTATATTGATAGATGTATTTGGAACTCTAAATCCAACACGGTTTGTGCTAGCTTCTTGAAACTTGACAAAATAAAGCAGTTTCACATTCTATCTCTATGTGTTCTTTCCTCTTGAAGTAGCCCTATGCAGTGACTGGCGAGAAACACTTTCATGGAAAGGGGTTGCCAAGCTTCCTAAAATTACGAATCTCCAGAAATCTCAGCAAGTATTTTTTCACCCAAACTGGATGATACTTTCACGTAACGATCAGTACACTAAGCCAACTTAGTTTCCCAAATTTCATTCTTCTATGTTGAAGCGTTCGTTTCTACTAACAGTTTGAATTTTTAGGTTTCACTCTGTTTTCTCCTATATTGATAGATGTATTTGGAACACTAAATCCAACATGGTTTGTGCTAGCTTCTTGAAACTTGACACAATAAAGGAGTTTCAGATTCTATCTCTATGTTTTGTTTCCTCTTGATGTAGCCCTAAGCAGTGACTGTCGAGAAACACTTTCATGGAAAGGGGTTGCCAAGCTTCCAAAAATTACGAATCTCCAGTAATCTCAGCAAATATTTTTTCACCCAAACTGGATGATACTTTCAGAATATGATCAGAACACTAAGCCGACTTGGTTCCCCAAATTTCGTTCTTCTATGTTAAAGCGTTAATTTCCAGTAACAGTTTGAATTTTTAGGTTTCACTCTGTTTTCTCCAATATTGATAGATGTATTTGGAACTCTAAATCCAACACGGTTTGTGCTAGCTTCTTGAAACTTGACAAAATAAAGCAGTTTCACGTTCTATCTCTATGTGGTGTTTCCTCTTGAAGTAGCCCTAAGCAGTGACTGGCGGAAACACTTTCATGGAAAGGGGTTGCCAAGCTTCCTAAAATTACGAATCTCCAGAAATCTCAGCAAGTATTTTTTCACCCAAACTGGATGATACTTTCAGGTAATGATCAGTACAATAAGCCAACTTGGTTCCCCAAATTTCATTCTTCTATGTTGAAGCGTTCGTTTCTACTAACAGTTTCAATTTTTAGGTTTCACTCTGTTTTCTCCTATAGTGATAGATGTATTTGGAACTCTAAATCCAACACGGTTTGTGCTAGCTTCTTGAAACTTGACACAATAAAGTAGTTTCAGGTTCTATCTCTATGTTTTGTTTCCTCTTGATGTATCCCTAAGCAGTGACTGGCGAGAAACACTTTCATGGAAAGGGGTTCCCAAGCTTCCAAAAATTACGAATCTCCAGAAATCTCAGCAAATATTTTTTCACCCAAACTGGATGATACTTTCAGGTAATGATCAGTACACTAAGCCGACTTGGTTCCCCAATTTCGTTCTTCTATGTTGAAGCGTTCATTTCCAGTAACAGTTTGAATTTTTAGGTTTCACTCTGTTTTCTCCTATATTGATAGATGTATTTGGAACTCTAAATCCAACACGGTTTGTGCTAGCTTCTTGAAACTTGACAAAATAAAGCAGTTTCACGTTCTATCTCTATGTGTTGTTTCCTCTTGATGTAGCCCTAAGCAGTGACTGGCGAGAAACACTTTCATGGAAAGGGGTTCCCAAGCTTCCAAAAATTACGAATCTCCAGAAATCTCAGCAAATATTTTTTCACCCAAACTGGATGATACTTTCAGGTAATGGTCAGTACACTAAGCCGACTTGGTTCCCCAAATTTCGTTCTTCTATGGTGAAGCGTTCATTTCCAGTAACAGTTTGAATTTTTAGGTTTCACTCTGTTTTCTCCTATATTGATAAATGTATTTGGAACTCTAAATCCAACACGGTTTGTGCTAGCTTCTTGAAACTTGACAAAATAAAGCAGTTTCACATTCTATCTCTATTTTTTTTTTCCTCTTGAAGTAGCCCTAAGCAGTGACTGGCGGAAACACTATCATGGAAAGGGGTTCCCAAGCTTCCTAAAATTACGAATCTCCAGAAATCTCAGCAAGTATTTTTTCACCCAAACTGGATGATACTTTCAGGTAATGATCAGTACAATAAGCAAACTTGGTTCCCCAAATTTCATTCTTCTATGTTGAAGCGTTCGTTTCTACTAACAGTTTCAATTTTTAGGTTTCACTCTGTTTTCTCCTATATTGATAGATGTATTTGGAACTCTAAATCCAACACGGTTTGTGCTAGCTACTTGAAACTTGACAAAATAAAGCAGTTTCACGTTCTACCTCTATGTTTCTTTTCCTCTTGATGTAGCCCTAAGCAGTGACTGCCGAGAAACACTTTCATGGAAAGGGGTTGCCAAGCTTCCAAAAATTACGAATCTCCAGAAATCTCAGCGAATATTTTTTCACCCAAACTGGATGATACTTTCAGGTAATGATCAGTACACTAAGCCGACTTGCTTCCCCAAATTTCGTTCTTCTATGTTGAAGCGTTCATTTCCAGTAACAGTTTGAATTTTTAGGTTTCACTCTGTTTTCTCCTATATTGATAGATGTATTTGGAAATCTAAATCCAACACGGTTTGTGCTAGCTTCTTGAAACTTGACAAAATAAAGCAGTTTCACGTTCTACCTCTATGTTTTGTTTCCTCTTGATGTAGCCCTAAGCAGTGACTGCCGAGAAACACTTTCATGGAAAGGGGTTGCCAAGCTTCCAAAAATTACGAATCTCCAGAAATCTCAGCAAATATTTTTTCACCCAAACTGGATGATACTTTCAGGTAATGATCAGTACACTAAGCCGACTTGCTTGCCCAAATTTCGTTCTTGTATGTTGAAGCGTTCATTTCCAGTAAGAGTTTGAATTTTTAGGTTTCACTCTGTTTTCTCCTATATAGATAGACGTATTTGGAACTTTCAATCCAACACGGTTTGTGCTAGCTTCTTGAAAGTTGACAAAATAAAGCAGTTTCACGTTCTATCTCTATGTGTTGTTTCCTCTTGAAGTAGCCCTAAGCAGTGACTGGCGGAAACACTTTCATGGAAAGGGGTTGCCAAGCTTCCTAAAATTACGAATCTCCAGAAATCTCAGCAAATATTTTTTCACCCAAACTGGATGATACTTTCAGGTAATGGTCAGTACACTAAGCCGACTTGGTTCCCCAAATTTCGTTCTTCTATGGTGAAGCGTTCATTTCCAGTAACAGTTTGAATTTTTAGGTTTCACTCTGTTTTCTCCTATATTGATAAATGTATTTAGAACTCTAAATCCAACACGGTTTGTGCTAGCTTCTTGAAACTTGCCAAAATAAAGCAGTTTCACGTTCTATATCTATGTGTTGTTTCCTCTTGATGTAGCCCTAAGCAGTGACTGGCGAGAAACACTTTCATGGAAAGGGGTTGTCAAGCTTCCAAAAACTACGAATCTCCAGAAATCACAGCAAATATTTTTTCACCCAAACTGGATGATACTTTCAGGTAATGATCAGTACACTAAGCCAAGTTGGTTCCCCAAATTTCGTTCTTCTATGTTGAAACGTTCATTTCCAGTAACAGTTTGAATTTTTAGGTTTCACTCTGTTTTCTCCTATATTGATAGATGTATTTGGAACTCTAAATCCAACACGGTTTGTGCTAGCTACTTGAAACTTGACAAAATAAAGCAGTTTCACGTTCTACCTCTATGTTTCGTTTCCTCTTGATGTAGCCCTAAGCAGTGACTGCCGAGAAACACTTTCATGGAAAGGGGTTGCCAAGCTTCCAAAAATTACGAATCTCCAGAAATCTCAGCAAATATTTTTTCACCCAAACTGGATGATACTTTCAGATAATGATCAGTACACTAAGCCGACTTGCTTCCCCAAATTTCGTTCTTCTATGTTGAAGCGTTCATTTCCAGTAAGAGTTTGAATTTTTAGGTTTCACTCTGTTTTCTCCTATATAGATAGACGTATTTGGAACTTTAAATCCAACACGGTTTGTGCTAGCTTCTTGAAAGTTGACAAAATAAAGCAGTTACACGTTCTATCTCTATGTGTTCTTTCCTCTTGAAGTAGCCCTAAGCAGTGACTGGCGGAAACACTTTCATGGAAAGGGGTTGCCAAGCTTCCTAAAATTACGAATCTCCAGAAATCTCAGCAAATATTTTTTCACCCAAACTGGATGATACTTTCAGGTAATGGTCAGTACACTAAGCCGACTTGGTTCCCCAAATTTCGTTCTTCTATGTTGAAGCGTTCATTTCCAGTAACAGTTTGAATTTTTAGGTTTCACTCTGTTTTCTCCTATATTGATAGATGTATTTGGAACTCTAAATCCAACACGGTTTGTGCTAGCTTCTTGAAACTTGACAAAATAAAGCAGTTTCACGTTCTACCTCTATGTTTCGTTTCCTCTTGATGTAGCCCTAAGCAGTGACTGCCGAGAAACACTTTCATGGAAAGGGGTTGCCAAGCTTCCAAAAATTACGAATCTCCAGAAATCTCAGCAAATATTTTTTCACCCAAACTGGATGATACTTTCAGGTAATGATCAGTACACTAAGCCGACTTTCTTCCCCAAATTTCGTTCTTCTATGTTGAAGCGTTCATTTCCAGTAAGAGTTTGAATTTTTAGGTTTCACTCTGTTTTCTCCTATATAGATAGACGTATTTGGAACTTTAAATCCAACACGGTTTGTGCTAGCTTCTTGAAAGTTGACAAAATAAAGCAGTTTCACGTTCTATCACTATGTTTTGTTTCCTCTTGATGTAGCCCTAAGCAGTGACTGTCGAGAAACACTTTCATGGAAAGGGGTTGCCAAGCTTCCAAAATTACGAATCTCCAGAAATCTCAGCAAATATTTTTTCACCCAAACTGGATGATACTTTCAGAATATGATCAGAACACTAAGCCGACTTGGTTCCCCAAATTTCGTTCTTCTATGTTAAAGCGTTCATTTCCAGTAACAGTTTGAATTTTTAGGTTTCACTCTGTTTTCTCCTATATTGATAGATGTATTTGGAACTCTAAATCCAACACGGTTTGTGCTAGCTTCTTGAGACTTGACAAAATAAAGCAGTTTCACGTTCTATCTCTATGTGTTGTTTCCTTTTGAAGTAGCCCTAAGCAGTGACTGGCGGAAACACTTTCATGGAAAGGGGTTGCCAAGCTTCCTAAAATTACGAATCTCCAGAAATCTCAGCAAGTATTTTTTCACCCAAACTGGATGATACTTTCAGGTAATGATCAGTACAATAAGCCAACTTGGTTCCCCAAATTTCATTCTTCTATGTTGAAGCGTTTGTTTCTACTAACAGTTTCAATTTTTAGGTTTCACTCTGTTTTCTCCTATATTGATAGATGTATTTGGAACTCTAAATCCAACACGGTTTGTGCTAGCTTCTTGAAACTTGACAAAATAAAGCAGTTTCACGTTCTATCTCTATGTGTTCTTTCCTCTTGAAGTAGCCCTATGCAGTGACTGGCGAGAAACACTTTCATGGAAAGGGGTTGCCAAGCTTCCTAAAATTACGAATCTCCAGAAATCTCAGCAAGTATTTTTTCACCCAAACTGGATGATACTTTCACGTAACGATCAGTACACTAAGCCAACTTAGTTTCCCAAATTTCATTCTTCTATGTTGAAGCGTTCGTTTCTACTAACAGTTTGAATTTTTAGGTTTCACTCTGTTTTCTCCTATATTGATAGATGTATTTGGAACTCTAAATCCAACACGGTTTGTGCTAGCTTCTTGAAACTTGACACAATAAAGGAGTTTCAGATTCTATCTCTATGTTTTGTTTCCTCTTGATGTAGCCCTAAGCAGAGACTGGCGAGAAACACTTTCATGGAAAGGGGTTGCCAAGCTTCCTAAAATTACGAATCTCCAGAAATCTCAGCAAGTATTTTTTCACCCAAACTGGATGATACTTTCACGTAACGATCAGTACACTAAGCCAACTTAGTTTCCCAAATTTCATTCTTCTATGTTGAAGCGTTCGTTTCTACTAACAGTTTGAATTTTTAGGTTTCACTCTGTTTTCTCCTATATGGATAGATGTATTTGGAACTCTAAATCCAACACGGTTTGTGCTAGCTTCTTGAAACTTGACAAAATAAAGCAGTTTCACGTTCTATATCTATGTTTTGTTGCCTCTTGATGTATCCCTAAGCAGTGACTGGCGAGAAACACTTTCATGGAAAGGGGTTCCGAAGCTTCCAAAAATTACGAATCTCCAGAAATCTCAGCAAATATTTTTTCACCCAAACTGGATGATACTTTCAGGTAATGATCAGTACACTAAGCTGACTTGGTTCCCCAAATTTCGTTCTTCTATGTTGAAGCGTTCATTTCCAGTAACAGTTTGAATTTTTAGGTTTCACTCTGTTTTCTCCTATATTGATAGATGTATTTGGAACTCTAAATCCAACACGGTTTGTGCTAGCTTCTTGGAACTTGACAAAATAAAGCAGTTTCGCGTTCTATCTCTATGTGTTGTTTCCTCTTGATGTAGCCCTAAGCAGTGACTGGAGAGAAACACTTTCATGGAAAGGGGTTGCCAAGCTTCCAAAAATTACGAATCTCCAGAAATCTCAGCAAACATTTTTTCACCCAAACTGGATGATACTTTCAGGTAATGGTCAGTACACTAAGCCGACTTGGTTCCCCAAATTTCGTTCTTCTATGGTGAAGCGTTCATTTCCAGTAACAGTTTGAATTTTTAGGTTTCACTCTGTTTTCTCCTATATTGATAAATGTATTTGGAACTCTAAATCCAACACGGTTTGTGCTAGCTTCTTGAAACTTGACAAAATAAAGCAGTTTCACGTTCTATCTCTATGTTTTTTTTTCCTCTTGAAGTAGCCCTAAGCAGTGACTGGCTAGAAACACTTTCGTGGAAAGGGGTTCCCAAGCTTCCAAAAATTACGAATCTCCAGAAATCTCAGCAAATATTTTTTCACCCAAACTGGATGATACTTTCTGGTAATGGTCAGTACACTAAGCCGACTTGGTTCCCCAAATTTCGTTCTTCTATGGTGAAGCGTTCATTTCCAGTAACAGTTTGAATTTTTAGGTTTCACTCTGTTTTCTCCTATATTGATAAATGTATTTGGAACTCTAAATCCAACACGGTTTGTGCTAGCTTCTTGAAACTTGACAAAATAAAGCAGTTTCACGTTCTATCTCTATGTTTTTTTTCCTCTTGATGTAGCCCTAAGCAGTGACTGGCGAGAAACACTTTCATGGAAAGGGGTTGCCAAGCTTCCAAAAATTATGAATCTCCAGAAATCTCAGCAAATATATTTTCACCCAAACTGGATGATACTTTCAGGTAATGATCAGTACACTAAGCCGACTTGGTTCCCCAAATTTCGTTCTTCTATGTTGAAGCATACATTTCCAGTAACAGTTTGAATTTTTAGGTTTCACTCTGTTTTCTCCTATATTGATAGATGTATTTGGAACTCTAAATCCAACACGGTTTGTGCTAGCTTCTTGAAACTTGACAAAATAAAGCAGTTTCACGTTCTATATCTATGTGTTGTTTCCTCTTAATGTAGCCCTAAGCAGTGACTGGCGAGAAACACTTTCATGGAAAGGGGTTGTCAAGCTTCCAAAAACTACGAATCTCCAGAAATCACAGCAAATATTTTTTCACCCAAACTGGATGATACTTTCAGGTAATGATCAGTACACTAAGCCAAGTTGGTTCCCCAAATTTCGTTCTTCTATGTTGAAGCGTTCATTTCCAGTAACAGTTTGAATTTTTAGGTTTCACTCTGTTTTCTCCTATATTGATAGATGTATTTGGAACTCTAAATCCAACACGGTTTGTGCTAGCTTCTTGAAACTTGACAAAATAAAGCAGTTTCACGTTCTACCTCTATGTTTTGTTTCCTCTTGATGTAGCCCTAAGCAGTGACTGTCGAGAAACACTTTCATGGAAAGGGGTTGCCAAGCTTCCAAAATTACGAATCTCCAGAAATCTCAGCAAATATTTTTTCACCCAAACTGGATGATACTTTCAGAATATGATCAGAACACTAAGCCGACTTGGTTCCCCAAATTTCGTTCTTCTATGTTAAAGCGTTCATTTCCAGTAACAGTTTGAATTTTTAGGTTTCACTCTGTTTTCTCCTATATTGATAGATGTATTTGGAACTCTAAATCCAACACGGTTTGTGCTAGCTTCTTGAGACTTGACAAAATAAAGCAGTTTCACGTTCTATCTCTATGTGTTGTTTCCTTTTGAAGTAGCCCTAAGCAGTGACTGGCGGAAACACTTTCATGGAAAGGGGTTGCCAAGCTTCCTAAAATTACGAATCTCCAGAAATCTCAGCAAGTATTTTTTCACCCAAACTGGATGATACTTTCAGGTAATGATCAGTACAATAAGCCAACTTGGTTCCCCAAATTTCATTCTTCTATGTTGAAGCGTTTGTTTCTACTAACAGTTTCAATTTTTAGGTTTCACTCTGTTTTCTCCTATATTGATAGATGTATTTGGAACTCTAAATCCAACACGGTTTGTGCTAGCTTCTTGAAACTTGACAAAATAAAGCAGTTTCACGTTCTATCTCTATGTGTTCTTTCCTCTTGAAGTAGCCCTATGCAGTGACTGGCGAGAAACACTTTCATGGAAAGGGGTTGCCAAGCTTCCTAAAATTACGAATCTCCAGAAATCTCAGCAAGTATTTTTTCACCCAAACTGGATAATACTTTCACGTAACGATCAGTACACTAAGCCAACTTAGTTTCCCAAATTTCATTCTTCTATGTTGAAGCGTTCGTTTCTACTAACAGTTTGAATTTTTAGGTTTCACTCTGTTTTCTCCTATATTGATAAATGTATTTGGAACTCTAAATCCAACACGGTTTGTGCTAGCTTCTTGAAACTTGACACAATAAAGGAGTTTCAGATTCTATCTCTATGTTTTGTTTCCTCTTGATGTAGCCCTAAGCAGTGACTGGCGAGAAACACTTTCATGGAAAGGGGTTGCCAAG
This sequence comes from Spermophilus citellus, assembly GCF_964194105.1. Taxonomy (NCBI): domain Eukaryota; kingdom Metazoa; phylum Chordata; class Mammalia; order Rodentia; family Sciuridae; genus Spermophilus; species Spermophilus citellus. The sequence goes on along the minus strand of NC_138191.1, from coordinate 32,095,124 downwards.
CTTCCTAAAATTACGAATCTCCAGAAATCTCAGCAAGTATTTTTTCACCCAAACTGGATGATACTTTCACGTAACGATCAGTACACTAAGCCAACTTAGTTTCCCAAATTTCATTCTTCTATGTTGAAGCGTTCGTTTCTACTAACAGTTTGAATTTTTAGGTTTCACTCTGTTTTCTCCTATATGGATAGATGTATTTGGAACTCTAAATCCAACACGGTTTGTGCTAGCTTCTTGAAACTTGACAAAATAAAGCAGTTTCACGTTCTATCTCTATGTGTTGTTTCCTCTTGATGTAGCCCTAAGCAGTGACTGGCGAAAAACACTTTCATGGAAAGGGGTTCCCAAGCTTCCAAAAATTACGAATCTCCAGAAATCTCAGCAAATATTTTTTCACCCAAACTGGATGATACTTTCAGGTAATGGTCAGTACACTAAGCCGACTTGGTTCCCCAAATTTCGTTCTTCTATGGTGAAGCGTTCATTTCCAGTAACAGTTTGAATTTTTAGGTTTCACTCTGTTTTCTCCTATATTGATAAATGTATTTGGAACTCTAAATCCAACACGGTTTGTGCTAGCTTCTTGAAACTTGACAAAATAAAGCAGTTTCACGTTCTATATCTATGTTTTGTTGCCTCTTGATGTATCCCTAAGCAGTGACTGGCGAGAAACACTTTCATGGAAAGGGGTTCCGAAGCTTCCAAAAATTACGAATCTCCAGAAATCTCAGCAAATATTTTTTCACCCAAACTGGATGATACTTTCAGGTAATGATCAGTACACTAAGCTGACTTGGTTCCCCAAATTTCGTTCTTCTATGTTGAAGCGTTCATTTCCAGTAACAGTTTGAATTTTTAGGTTTCACTCTGTTTTCTCCTATATTGATAGATGTATTTGGAACTCTAAATCCAACACGGTTTGTGCTAGCTTCTTGGAACTTGACAAAATAAAGCAGTTTCACGTTCTAATCTATGTGTTGTTTCCTCTTGATGTAGCCCTAAGCAGTGACTGGAGAGAAACACTTTCATGGAAAGGGGTTCCCAAGCTTCCAAAAATTACGAATCTCCAGAAATCTCAGCAAACATTTTTTCACCCAAACTGGATGATACTTTCAGGTAATGGTCAGTACACTAAGCCGACTTGGTTCCCCAAATTTCGTTCTTCTATGGTGAAGCGTTCATTTCCAGTAACAGTTTGAATTTTTAGGTTTCACTCTGTTTTCTCCTATATTGATAAATGTATTTGGAACTCTAAATCCAACACGGTTTGTGCTAGCTTCTTGAAACTTGACAAAATAAAGCAGTTTCACGTTCTATCTCTATGTTTTTTTTTCCTCTTGAAGTAGCCCTAAGCAGTGACTGGCGGAAACACTTTCATCGAAAGGGGTTGCCAAGCTTCCTAAAATTACGAATCTCCAGAAATCTCAGCAAGTATTTTTTCACCCAAACTGGATGATACTTTCAGGTAATGATCAGTACAATAAGCCAACTTGGTTCCCCAAATTTCATTCTTCTATGTTGAAGCGTTCGTTTCTACTAACAGTTTCAATTTTTAGGTTTCACTCTGTTTTCTCCTATATTGATAGATGTATTTGGAACTCTAAATCCAACACGGTTTGTGCTAGCTTCTTGAAACTTGACACAATAAAGTAGTTTCAGGTTCTATCTCTATGTTTTGTTTCCTCTTGATGTATCCCTAAGCAGTGACTGGCGAGAAACACTTTCATGGAAAGGGGTTCCCAAGCTTCCAAAAATTACGAATCTCCAGAAATCTCAGCAAATATTTTTTCACCCAAACTGGATGATACTTTCAGGTAATGATCAGTACACTAAGCCGACTTGGTTCCCCAAATTTCGTTCTTCTATGTTGAAGCGTTCATTTCCAGTAACAGTTTGAATTTTTAGGTTTCACTCTGTTTTCTCCTATATTGATAGATGTATTTGGAACTGTAAATCCAACACGGTTTGTGCTAGCTTCTTGAAACCTGAAAAAATAAAGCAGTTTCACGTTCTATCTCTACGTGTTGTTTCCTCTTGATGTAGCCCTAAGCAGTGACTGGCTAGAAACACTTTCATGGAAAGGGGTTCCCAAGCTTCCAAAAATTACGAATCTCCAGAAATCTCAGCAAATATTTTTTCACCCAAACTGGATGATACTTTCAGGTAATGGTCAGTACACTAAGCCGACTTGGTTCCCCAAATTTCGTTCTTCTATGGTGAAGCGTTCATTTCCAGTAACAGTTTGAATTTTTAGGTTTCACTCTGTTTTCTCCTATATTGATAAATGTATTTGGAACTCTAAATCCAACACGGTTTGTGCTAGCTTCTTGAAACTTGACAAAATAAAGCAGTTTCACGTTCTATCTCTATGTTTTGTTTCCTCTTGAAGTAGCCCTAAGCAGTGACTGGCGAGAAACACTTTCATAGAAAGGGGTTGCCAAGCTTCCAAAATCTACGAATCTCCAGAAATCACAGCAAATATATCTGCACCCAAACTGGATGATACTTTCAGGTAATGATCAGTACACTAAGCAGACTTGGTTCCCCAAATTTCGTTCTTCTATGTTGAAGCGTTCATTTCCAGTAACAGTTTGAATTTTTAGGTTTCACTCTGTTTTCTCCTATATTGATAGATGGATTTGGAACTGTAAATCCAACACGGTTTGTGCTAGCTTCTTGAAACTTAACAAAATAAAGCAGTTTCACGTTCTATATCTATGTGTTGTTTCCTCTTGATGTAGCCCTAAGCAGCGACTGGCGATAAACACTTTCATGGAAAGGGGTTGTCAAGCTTCCAAAAACTACGAATCTCCAGAAATCACAGCAAATATTTTTTCACCCAAACTGGATGATACTTTCAGGTAATGATCAGTACACTAAGCCAAGTTGGTTCCCCAAATTTCGTTCTTCTATGTTGAAGCGTTCATTTCCAGTAACAGTTTTAATTTTTAGGTTTCACTCTGTTTTCTCCTATATTGATAGATGTATTTGGAACTCTAAATCCAACACGGTTTGTGCTAGCTTCTTGAAACTTGACAAAATAAAGCAGTTTCACGTTCTACCTCTATATTTTGTTTCCTCTTGATGTAGCCCTAAGCAGTGACTGCCGAGAAACACTTTCATGGAAAGGGGTTGCCAAGCTTCCAAAAATTACGAATCTCCAGAAATCTCAGCAAATATTTTTTCACCCAAACTGGATGACACTTTCAGGTAATGATCAGTACACTAAGCCGACTTGCTTCCCCAAATTTCGTTCTTCTATGTTGAAGCGTACATTTCCAGTAAGAGTTTGAATTTTTAGGTTTCACTCTGTTTTCTCCTATATAGATAGACGTATTTGGAACTTTAAATCCAACACGGTTTGTGCTAGCTTCTTGAAAGTTGACAAAATAAAGCAGTTTCACGTTCTATCTCTATGTGTTGTTTCCTCTTGAAGTAGCCCTAAGCAGTGACTGGCGGAAACACTTTCATGGAAAGGGGTTGCCAAGCTTCCTAAAATTACGAATCTCCAGATATCTCAGCAAATATTTTTTCACCCAAACTGGATGATACTTTCAGGTAATGGTCAGTACACTAAGCCGACTTGGTTCCCGAAATTTCGTTCTTCTATGTTGAAGCGTTCGTTTCTACTAACAGTTTGAATTTTTAGGTTTCACTCTGTTTTCTCCTATATGGATAGATGTATTTGGAACTCTAAATCCAACACGGTTTGTGCTAGCTTCTTGAAACTTGACAAAATAAAGCAGTTTCACGTTCTATCTCTATGTGTTGTTTCCTCTTGATGTAGCCCTAAGCAGTGACTGGCGAGAAACACTTTCATGGAAAGGGGTTCCCAAGCTTCCAAAAATTACGAATCTCCAGAAATCTCAGCAAATATTTTTTCACCCAAACTGGATGATACTTTCAGGTAATGGTCAGTACACTAAGCCGACTTGGTTCCCCAAATTTCGTTCTTCTATGGTGAAGCGTTCATTTCCAGTAACAGTTTGAATTTTTAGGTTTCACTCTGTTTTCTCCTATATTGATAAATGTATTTGGAACTCTAAATCCAACACGGTTTGTGCTAGCTTCTTGAAACTTGACAAAATAAAGCTTTTTCACGTTCTATATCTATGTTTTGTTGCCTCTTGATGTATCCCTAAGCAGTGACTGGCGAGAAACACTTTCATGGAAAGGGGTTCCGAAGCTTCCAAAAATTACGAATCTCCAGAAATCTCAGCAAATATTTTTTCACCCAAACTGGATGATACTTTCAGGTAATGATCAGTACACTAAGCTGACTTGGTTCCCCAAATTTCGTTCTTCTATGTTGAAGCGTTCATTTCCAGTAACAGTTTGAATTTTTAGGTTTCACTCTGTTTTCTCCTATATTGATAGATGTATTTGGAACTCTAAATCCAACACGGTTTGTGCTAGCTTCTTGGAACTTGACAAAATAAAGCAGTTTCACGTTCTATCTCTATGTGTTGTTTCCTCTTGATGTAGCCCTAAGCAGTGACTGGAGAGAAACACTTTCATGGAAAGGGGTTCCCAAGCTTCCAAAAATTACGAATCTCCAGTAATCTCAGCAAACATTTTTTCACCCAAACTGGATGATACTTTCAGGTAATGGTCAGTACACTAAGCCGACTTGGTTCCCCAAATTTCGTTCTTCTATGGTGAAGCGTTCATTTCCAGTAACAGTTTGAATTTTTAGGTTTCACTCTGTTTTCTCCTATATTGATAAATGTATTTGGAACTCTAAATCCAACACGGTTTGTGCTAGCTTCTTGAAACTTGACACAATAAAGTAGTTTCAGGTTCTATCTCTATGTTTTGTTTCCTCTTGATGTATCCCTAAGCAGTGACTGGCGAGAAACACTTTCATGGAAAGGGGTTCCCAAGCTTCCAAAAATTACGAATCTCCAGAAATCTCAGCAAATATTTTTTCACCCAAACTGGATGATACTTTCAGGTAATGATCAGTACACTAAGCCGACTTGGTTCCCCAAATTTCGTTCTTCTATGTTGAAGCGTTCATTTCCAGTAACAGTTTGAATTTTTAGGTTTCACTCTGTTTTCTCCTATATTGATAGATGTATTTGGAACTGTAAATCCAACACGGTTTGTGCTAGCTTCTTGAAACTTGAAAAAATAAAGCAGTTTCACGTTCTATCTCTACGTGTTGTTTCCTCTTGATGTAGCCCTAAGCAGTGACTGGCTAGAAACACTTTCATGGAAAGGGGTTCCCAAGCTTCCAAAAATTACGAATCTCCAGAAATCTCAGCAAATATTTTTTCACCCAAACTGGATGATACTTTCAGGTAATGGTCAGTACACTAAGCCGACTTGGTTCCCCAAATTTCGTTCTTCTATGGTGAAGCGTTCATTTCCAGTAACAGTTTGAATTTTTAGGTTTCACTCTGTTTTCTCCTATATTGATAAATGTATTTGGAACTCTAAATCCAACACGGTTTGTGCTAGCTTCTTGAAACTTGACAAAATAAAGCAGTTTCACGTTCTATCTCTATGTTTTGTTTCCTCTTGAAGTAGCCCTAAGCAGTGACTGGCGAGAAACACTTTCATAGAAAGGGGTTGCCAAGCTTCCAAAATCTACGAATCTCCAGAAATCACAGCAAATATTTCTGCACCCAAACTGGATGATACTTTCAGGTAATGATCAGTACACTAAGCAGACTTGGTTCCCCAAATTTCGTTCTTCTATGTTGAAGCGTTCATTTCCAGTAACAGTTTGAATTTTTAGGTTTCACTCTGTTTTCTCCTATATTGATAGATGGATTTGGAACTGTAAATCCAACACGGTTTGTGCTAGCTTCTTGAAACTTGACAAAATAAAGCAGTTTCACGTTCTATATCTATGTGTTGTTTCCTCTTGATGTAGCCCTAAGCAGCGACTGGCGAGAAACACTTTCATGGAAAGGGGTTGTCAAGCTTCCAAAAACTACGAATCTCCAGAAATCACAGCAAATATTTTTTCACCCAAACTGGATGATACTTTCAGGTAATGATCAGTACACTAAGCCAAGTTGGTTCCCCAAATTTCGTTCTTCTATGTTGAAGCGTTCATTTCCAGTAACAGTTTTAATTTTTAGGTTTCACTCTGTTTTCTCCTATATTGATAGATGTATTTGGAACTCTAAATCCAACACGGTTTGTGCTAGCTTCTTGAAACTTGACAAAATAAAGCAGTTTCAGGTTCTACCTCTATGTTTTGTTTCCTCTTGATGTAGCCCTAAGCAGTGACTGCCGAGAAACACTTTCATGGAAAGGGGTTGCCAAGCTTCCAAAAATTACGAATCTCCAGAAATCTCAGCAAATATTTTTTCACCCAAACTGGATGACACTTTCAGGTAATGATCAGTACACTAAGCCGACTTGCTTCCCCAAATTTCGTTCTTCTATGTTGAAGCGTACATTTCCAGTAAGAGTTTGAATTTTTAGGTTTCACTCTGTTTTCTCCTATATAGATAGACGTATTTGGAACTTTAAATCCAACACGGTTTGTGCTAGCTTCTTGAAAGTTGACAAAATAAAGCAGTTTCACGTTCTATCTCTATGTGTTGTTTCCTCTTGAAGTAGCCCTAAGCAGTGACTGGCGGAAACACTTTCATGGAAAGGGGTTGCCAAGCTTCCTAAAATTACGAATCTCCAGAAATCTCAGCAAATATTTTTTCACCCAAACTGGATGATACTTTCAGGTAATGGTCAGTACACTAAGCCGACTTGGTTCCCGAAATTTCGTTCTTCTATGTTGAAGCGTTCGTTTCTACTAACAGTTTGAATTTTTAGGTTTCACTCTGTTTTCTCCTATATGGATAGATGTATTTGGAACTCTAAATCCAACACGGTTTGTGCTAGCTTCTTGAAACTTGACAAAATAAAGCAGTTTCACGTTCTATCTCTATGTGTTGTTTCCTCTTGATGTAGCCCTAAGCAGTGACTGGCGAGAAACACTTTCATGGAAAGGGGTTCCCAAGCTTCCAAAAATTACGAATCTCCAGAAATCTCAGCAAATATTTTTTCACCCAAACTGGATGATACTTTCAGGTAATGGTCAGTACACTAAGCCGACTTGGTTCCCCAAATTTCGTTCTTCTATGGTGAAGCGTTCATTTCCAGTAACAGTTTGAATTTTTAGGTTTCACTCTGTTTTCTCCTATATTGATAAATGTATTTGGAACTCTAAATCCAACACGGTTTGTGCTAGCTTCTTGAAACTTGACAAAATAAAGCTTTTTCACGTTCTATATCTATGTTTTGTTGCCTCTTGATGTATCCCTAAGCAGTGACTGGCGAGAAACACTTTCATGGAAAGGGGTTCCGAAGCTTCCAAAAATTACGAATCTCCAGAAATCTCAGCAAATATTTTTTCACCCAAACTGGATGATACTTTCAGGTAATGATCAGTACACTAAGCTGACTTGGTTCCCCAAATTTCGTTCTTCTATGTTGAAGCGTTCATTTCCAGTAACAGTTTGAATTTTTAGGTTTCACTCTGTTTTCTCCTATATTGATAGATGTATTTGGAACTCTAAATCCAACACGGTTTGTGCTAGCTTCTTGGAACTTGACAAAATAAAGCAGTTTCACGTTCTATCTCTATGTGTTGTTTCCTCTTGATGTAGCCCTAAGCAGTGACTGGAGAGAAACACTTTCATGGAAAGGGGTTCCCAAGCTTCCAAAAATTACGAATCTCCAGAAATCTCAGCAAACATTTTTTCACCCAAACTGGATGATACTTTCAGGTAATGGTCAGTACACTAAGCCGACTTGGTTCCCCAAATTTCGTTCTTCTATGGTGAAGCGTTCATTTCCAGTAACAGTTTGAATTTTTAGGTTTCACTCTGTTTTCTCCTATATTGATAAATGTATTTGGAACTCTAAATCCAACACGGTTTGTGCTAGCTTCTTGAAACTTGACAAAATAAAGCAGTTTCACGTTCTATCTCTATGTTTTTTTTTCCTCTTGAAGTAGCCCTAAGCAGTGACTGGCGGAAACACTTTCATCGAAAGGGGTGTCCAAGCTTCCTAAAATTACGAATCTCCAGAAATCTCAGCAAGTATTTTTTCACCCAAACTGGATGATACTTTCAGGTAATGATCAGTACAATAAGCCAACTTGGTTCCCCAAATTTCATTCTTCTATGTTGAAGCGTTCGTTTCTACTAACAGTTTCAATTTTTAGGTTTCACTCTGTTTTCTCCTATATTGATAAATGTATTTGGAACTCTAAATCCAACACGGTTTGTGCTAGCTTCTTGAAACTTGACACAATAAAGTAGTTTCAGGTTCTATCTCTATGTTTTGTTTCCTCTTGATGTATCCCTAAGCAGTGACTGGCGAGAAACACTTTCATGGAAAGGGGTTCCCAAGCTTCCAAAAATTACGAATCTCCAGAAATCTCAGCAAATATTTTTTCACCCAAACTGGATGATACTTTCAGGTAATGATCAGTACACTAAGCCGACTTGGTTCCCCAAATTTCGTTCTTCTATGTTGAAGCGTTCATTTCCAGTAACAGTTTGAATTTTTAGGTTTCACTCTGTTTTCTCCTATATTGATAGATGTATTTGGAACTGTAAATCCAACACGGTTTGTGCTAGCTTCTTGAAACTTGAAAAAATAAAGCAGTTTCACGTTCTATCTCTACGTGTTGTTTCCTCTTGATGTAGCCCTAAGCAGTGACTGGCTAGAAACACTTTCATGGAAAGGGGTTCCCAAGCTTCCAAAAATTACGAATCTCCAGAAATCTCAGCAAATATTTTTTCACCCAAACTGGATGATACTTTCAGGTAATGGTCAGTACACTAAGCCGACTTGGTTCCCCAAATTTCGTTCTTCTATGGTGAAGCGTTCATTTCCAGTAACAGTTTGAATTTTTAGGTTTCACTCTGTTTTCTCCTATATTGATAAATGTATTTGGAACTCTAAATCCAACACGGTTTGTGCTAGCTTCTTGAAACTTGACAAAATAAAGCAGTTTCACGTTCTATCTCTATGTTTTGTTTCCTCTTGAAGTAGCCCTAAGCAGTGACTGGCGAGAAACACTTTCATAGAAAGGGGTTGCCAAGCTTCCAAAATCTACGAATCTCCAGAAATCACAGCAAATATTTCTGCACCCAAACTGGATGATACTTTCAGGTAATGATCAGTACACTAAGCAGACTTGGTTCCCCAAATTTCGTTCTTCTATGTTGAAGCGTTCATTTCCAGTAACAGTTTGAATTTTTAGGTTTCACTCTGTTTTCTCCTATATTGATAGATGGATTTGGAACTGTAAATCCAACACGGTTTGTGCTAGCTTCTTGAAACTTGACAAAATAAAGCAGTTTCACGTTCTATATCTATGTGTTGTTTCCTCTTGATGTAGCCCTAAGCAGCGACTGGCGAGAAACACTTTCATGGAAAGGGGTTGTCAAGCTTCCAAAAACTACGAATCTCCAGAAATCACAGCAAATATTTTTTCACCCAAACTGGATGATACTTTCAGGTAATGATCAGTACACTAAGCCAAGTTGGTTCCCCAAATTTCGTTCTTCTATGTTGAAGCGTTCATTTCCAGTAACAGTTTTAATTTTTAGGTTTCACTCTGTTTTCTCCTATATTGATAGATGTATTTGGAACTCTAAATCCAACACGGTTTGTGCTAGCTTCTTGAAACTTGACAAAATAAAGCAGTTTCAGGTTCTACCTCTATGTTTTGTTTCCTCTTGATGTAGCCCTAAGCAGTGACTGCCGAGAAACACTTTCATGGAAAGGGGTTGCCAAGCTTCCAAAAATTACGAATCTCCAGAAATCTCAGCAAATATTTTTTCACCCAAACTGGATGACACTTTCAGGTAATGATCAGTACACTAAGCCGACTTGCTTCCCCAAATTTCGTTCTTCTATGTTGAAGCGTTCATTTCCAGTAAGAGTTTGAATTTTTAGGTTTCACTCTGTTTTCTCCTATATAGATAGACGTATTTGGAACTTTAAATCCAACACGGTTTGTGCTAGCTTCTTGAAAGTTGACAAAATAAAGCAGTTTCACGTTCTATCTCTATGTGTTGTTTCCTCTTGAAGTAGCCCTAAGCAGTGACTGGCGGAAACACTTTCATGGAAAGGGGTTGCCAAGCTTCCTAAAATTACGAATCTCCAGAAATCTCAGCAAATATTTTTTCACCCAAACTGGATGATACTTTCAGGTAATGGTCAGTACACTAAGCCGACTTGGTTCCCGAAATTTCGTTCTTCTATGGTGAAGCGTTCATTTCCAGTAACAGTTTGAATTTTTAGGTTTCACTCTGTTTTCTCCTATATTGATAAATGTATTTGGAACTTTAAATCCAACACGGTTTGTGCTAGCTTCTTGAAAGTTGACAAAATAAAGCAGTTTCACGTTCTATCTCTATGTGTTGTTTCCTCTTGAAGTAGCCCTAAGCAGTGACTGGCGGAAACACTTTCATGGAAAGGGGTTGCCAAGCTTCCTAAAATTACGAATCTCCAGAAATCTCAGCAAATATTTTTTCACCCAAACTGGATGATACTTTCAGGTAATGGTCAGTACACTAAGCCGACTTGGTTCCCGAAATTTTGTTCTTCTATGGTGAAGCGTTCATTTCCAGTAACAGTTTGAATTTTTAGGTTTCACTCTGTTTTCTCCTGTATTGATAAATGTATTTGGAACTCTAAATCCAACACGGTTTGTGCTAGCTTCTTGAAACTTGACAAAATAAAGCAGTTTCACGTTCTATATCTATGTGTTGTTTCCTCTTAATGTAGCCCTAAGCAGTGACTGGCGAGAAACACTTTCATGGAAAGGGGTTGTCAAGCTTCCAAAAACTACGAATCTCCAGAAATCACAGCAAATATTTTTTCACCCAAACTGGATGATACTTTCAGGTAATGATCAGTACACTAAGCCAAGTTGGTTCCCCAAATTTCGTTCTTCTATGTTGAAGCGTTCATTTCCAGTAACAGTTTGAATTTTTAGGTTTCACTCTGTTTTTTCCTATATTGATAGATGTATTTGGAACTCTAAATCCAACACGGTTTGTGCTAGCTTCTTGAAACTTGACAAAATAAAGCAGTTTCACGTTCTACCTCTATGTTTTGTTTCCTCTTGATGTAGCCCTAAGCAGTGACTGCCGAGAAACACTTTCATGGAAAGGGGTTGCCAAGCTTCCAAAAATTACGAATCTCCAGAAATCTCAGCAAATATTTTTTCACCCAAACTGGATGATACTTTCAGGTAATGGTCAGTACACTAAGCCGACTTGGTTCCCCAAATTTCGTTCTTCTATGGTGAAGCGTTCATTTCCAGTAACAGTTTGAATTTTTAGGTTTCACTCTGTTTTCTCCTATATTGATAAATGTATTTGGAACTCTAAATCCAACACGGTTTGTGCTAGCTTCTTGAAACTTGACAAAATAAAGCAGTTTCACGTTCTATCTCTATGTTTTGTTTCCTCTTGAAGTAGCCCTAAGCAGTGACTGGCGAGAAACACTTTCATAGAAAGGGGTTGCCAAGCTTCCAAAATCTACGAATCTCCAGAAATCACAGCAAATATTTCTGCACCCAAACTGGATGATACTTTCAGGTAATGATCAGTACACTAAGCAGACTTGGTTCCCCAAATTTCGTTCTTCTATGTTGAAGCGTTCATTTCCAGTAACAGTTTGAATTTTTAGGTTTCACTCTGTTTTCTCCTATATTGATAGATGGATTTGGAACTGTAAATCCAACACGGTTTGTGCTAGCTTCTTGAAACTTGACAAAATAAAGCAGTTTCACGTTCTATATCTATGTGTTGTTTCCTCTTGATGTAGCCCTAAGCAGCGACTGGCGAGAAACACTTTCATGGAAAGGGGTTGTCAAGCTTCCAAAAACTACGAATCTCCAGAAATCACAGCAAATATTTTTTCACCCAAACTGGATGATACTTTCAGGTAATGATCAGTACACTAAGCCAAGTTGGTTCCCCAAATTTCGTTCTTCTATGTTGAAGCGTTCATTTCCAGTAACAGTTTTAATTTTTAGGTTTCACTCTGTTTTCTCCTATATTGATAGATGTATTTGGAACTCTAAATCCAACACGGTTTGTGCTAGCTTCTTGAAACTTGACAAAATAAAGCAGTTTCAGGTTCTACCTCTATGTTTTGTTTCCTCTTGATGTAGCCCTAAGCAGTGACTGCCGAGAAACACTTTCATGGAAAGGGGTTGCCAAGCTTCCAAAAATTACGAATCTCCAGAAATCTCAGCAAATATTTTTTCACCCAAACTGGATGACACTTTCAGGTAATGATCAGTACACTAAGCCGACTTGCTTCCCCAAATTTCGTTCTTCTATGTTGAAGCGTTCATTTCCAGTAAGAGTTTGAATTTTTAGGTTTCACTCTGTTTTCTCCTATATAGATAGACGTATTTGGAACTTTAAATCCAACACGGTTTGTGCTAGCTTCTTGAAAGTTGACAAAATAAAGCAGTTTCACGTTCTATCTCTATGTGTTGTTTCCTCTTGAAGTAGCCCTAAGCAGTGACTGGCGGAAACACTTTCATGGAAAGGGGTTGCCAAGCTTCCTAAAATTACGAATCTCCAGAAATCTCAGCAAATATTTTTTCACCCAAACTGGATGATACTTTCAGGTAATGGTCAGTACACTAAGCCGACTTGGTTCCCGAAATTTCGTTCTTCTATGGTGAAGCGTTCATTTCCAGTAACAGTTTGAATTTTTAGGTTTCACTCTGTTTTCTCCTATATTGATAAATGTATTTGGAACTTTAAATCCAACACGGTTTGTGCTAGCTTCTTGAAAGTTGACAAAATAAAGCAGTTTCACGTTCTATCTCTATGTGTTGTTTCCTCTTGAAGTAGCCCTAAGCAGTGACTGGCGGAAACACTTTCATGGAAAGGGGTTGCCAAGCTTCCTAAAATTACGAATCTCCAGAAATCTCAGCAAATATTTTTTCACCCAAACTGGATGATACTTTCAGGTAATGGTCAGTACACTAAGCCGACTTGGTTCCCGAAATTTTGTTCTTCTATGGTGAAGCGTTCATTTCCAGTAACAGTTTGAATTTTTAGGTTTCACTCTGTTTTCTCCTGTATTGATAAATGTATTTGGAACTCTAAATCCAACACGGTTTGTGCTAGCTTCTTGAAACTTGACAAAATAAAGCAGTTTCACGTTCTATATCTATGTGTTGTTTCCTCTTAATGTAGCCCTAAGCAGTGACTGGCGAGAAACACTTTCATGGAAAGGGGTTGTCAAGCTTCCAAAAACTACGAATCTCCAGAAATCACAGCAAATATTTTTTCACCCAAACTGGATGATACTTTCAGGTAATGATCAGTACACTAAGCCAAGTTGGTTCCCCAAATTTCGTTCTTCTATGTTGAAGCGTTCATTTCCAGTAACAGTTTGAATTTTTAGGTTTCACTCTGTTTTCTCCTATATTGATAGATGTATTTGGAACTCTAAATCCAACACGGTTTGTGCTAGCTTCTTGAAACTTGACAAAATAAAGCAGTTTCACGTTCTACCTCTATGTTTTGTTTCCTCTTGATGTAGCCCTAAGCAGTGACTGCCGAGAAACACTTTCATGGAAAGGGGTTGCCAAGCTTCCAAAAATTACGAATCTCCAGAAATCTCAGCAAATATTTTTTCACCCAAACTGGATGATACTTTCAGGTAATGATCAGTACACTAAGCCGACTTGCTTCCCCAAATTTCGTTCTTGTATGTTGAAGCGTTCATTTCCAGTAAGAGTTTGAATTTTTAGGTTTCACTCTGTTTTCTCCTATATAGATAGACGTATTTGGAACTTTAAATCCAACACGGTTTGTGCTAGCTTCTTGAAAGTTGACAAAATAAAGCAGTTTCACGTTCTATCTCTATGTGTTGTTTCCTCTTGAAGTAGCCCTAAGCAGTGACTGGCGGAAACACTTTCATGGAAAGGGGTAGCCAAGCTTCCTAAAATTACGAATCTCCAGAAATCTCAGCAAATATTTTTTCACCCAAACTGGATGATACTTTCAGGTAATGGTCAGTACACTAAGCCGACTTGGTTCCCCAAATTTCGTTCTTCTATGGTGAAGCGTTCATTTCCAGTAACAGTTTGAATTTTTAGGTTTCACTCTGTTTTCTCCTATATTGATAAATGTATTTGGAACTCTAAATCCAACACGGTTTGTGCTAGCTTCTTGAAACTTGACAAAATAAAGCAGTTTCATGTTCTATATCTATGTGTTGTTTCCTCTTGATGTAGCCCTAAGCAGTGACTGGCGAGAAACACTTTCATGGAAAGGGGTTGTCAAGCTTCCAAAAACTACGAATCTCCAGAAATCACAGCAAATATTTTTTCACCCAAACTGGATGATACTTTCAGGTATGATCAGTACACTAAGCCAAGTTGGTTCCCCAAATTTCGTTCTTCTATGTTGAAGCGTTCATTTCCAGTAACAGTTTGAATTTTTAGGTTTCACTCTGTTTTCTCCTATATTGATAGATGTATTTGGAACTCTAAATCCAACACGGTTTGTGCTAGCTTCTTGAAACTTGAAAAAATAAAGCAGTTTCACGTTCTACCTCAATGTTTCGTTTCCTCTTGATGTAGCCCTAAGCAGTGACTGCCGAGAAAAACTTTCATGGAAAGGGGTTGCCAAGCTTCCAAAAATTACGAATCTCCAGAAATCTCAGCAAATATTTTTTCACCCAAACTGGATGATACTTTCAGGTAATGATCAGTACACTAAGCCGACTTGCTTCCCCAAATTTCGTTCTTCTATGTTGAAGCGTTCATTTCCAGTAAGAGTTTGAATTTTTAGGTTTCACTCTGTTTTCTCCTATATAGATAGACGTATTTGGAACTTTAAATCCAACACGGTTTGTGCTAGCTTCTTGAAAGTTGACAAAATAAAGCAGTTTCACGTTCTATCTCTATGTGTTGTTTCCTCTTGAAGTAGCCCTAAGCAGTGACTGGCGGAAACACTTTCATGGAAAGGGGTTGCCAAGCTTCCTAAAATTACGAATCTCCAGAAATCTCAGCAAATATTTTTTCACCCAAACTGGATGATACTTTCAGGTAATGGTCAGTACACTAAGCCGACTTGGTTCCCCAAATTTCGTTCTTTTATGTTGAAGCGTTCATTTCCAGTAACAGTTTGAATTTTTAGGTTTCACTCTGTTTTCTCCTATATTGATAGATGTATTTGGAACTCTAAATCCAACATGGTTTGTGCTAGCTTCTTGAAACTTGACAAAATAAAGCAGTTTCACGTTCTACCTCTATGTTTCGTTTCCTCTTGATGTAGCCCTAAGCAGTGACTGCCGAGAAACACTTTCATGGAAAGGGGTTGCCAAGCTTCCAAAAATTACGAATCTCCAGAAATCTCAGCAAATATTTTTTCACCCAAACAGGATGATACTTTCAGGTAATGATCAGTACACAAAGCCGACTTGCTTCCCCAAATTTCGTTCTTCTATGTTGAAGCGTTCATTTCCAGTAAGAGTTTGAATTTTTAGGTTTCACTCTGTTTTCTCCTATATAGATAGACATATATGGAACTTTAAATCCAACACGGTTTGTGCTAGCTTCTTGAAAGTTGACCAAATAAAGCAGTTTCACGTTCTATCTCTATGTGTTGTTTCCTCTTGAAGTAGCCCTAAGCAGTGACTGGCGGAAACACTTTCATGGAAAGGGGTTGCCAAGCTTCCTAAAATTACGAATCTCCAGAAATCTCAGCAAACATTTTTTCACCCAAACTGGATGATACTTTCAGGTAATGGTCAGTACACTAAGCCGACTTGGTTCCCCAAATTTCGTTTTTCTATGGTGAAGCGTTCATTTCCAGTAACAGTTTGAATTTTTAGGTTTCACTCTGTTTTCTCCTATATTGATAAATGTATTTGGAACTCTAAATCCAACACGGTTTGTGCTAGCTTCTTGAAACTTGACAAAATAAAGCAGTTTCACGTTCTATATCTATGTGTTGTTTCCTCTTGATGTAGCCCTAAGCAGTGACTGGCGAGAAACACTTTCATGGAAAGGGGTTGTCAAGCTTCCAAAAACTACAAATCTCCAGAAATCACAGCAAATATTTTTTCACCCAAACTGGATGATACTTTCAGGTAATGATCAGTACACTAAGCCAAGTTGGTTCCCCAAATTTTGTTCTTCTATGTTGAAGCGTTCATTTCCAGTAACAGTTTGAATTTTTAGGTTTCACTCTGTTTTCTCCTATATTGATAGATGTATTTGGAACTCTAAATCCAACACGGTTTGGGCTAGCTTCTTGAAACTTGACAAAATAAAGCAGTTTCACGTTCTACCTCTATGTTTTGTTTCCTCTTGATGTAGCCCTAAGCAGTAACTGCCGAGAAACACTTTCATGGAAAGGGGTTGCCAAGCTTCCTAAAATTACGAATCTCCAGAAATCTCAGCAAATATTTTTTCACCCAAACTGGATGATACTTTCAGGTAATGGTCAGTACACTAAGCCGACTTGGTTCCCCAAATTTCGTTCTTCTATGGTGAAGCGTTCATTTCCAGTAACAGTTTGAATTTTTAGGTTTCACTCTGTTTTCTCCTATATTGATAAATGTATTTGGAACTCTAAATCCAACACGGTTTGTGCTAGCTTCTTGAAACTTGACAAAATAAAGCAGTTTCACGTTCTATATCTATGTGTTGTTTCCTCTTGATGTAGCCCTAAGCAGTGACTGGCGAGAAACACTTTCATGGAAAAGGGTTGTCAAGCTTCCAAAAACTACGAATCTCCAGAAATCACAGCAAATATTTTTTCACCCAAACTGGATGATACTTTCAGGTAATGATCAGTACACTAAGCCAAGTTGGTTCCCCAAATTTCGTTCTTCTATGTTGAAGCGTTCATTTCCAGTAACAGTTTGGATTTTTAGGTTTCACTCTGTTTTCTCCTATATTGATAGATGGATTTGGAACTCTAAATCCAACACGGTTTGTGCTAGCTTCTTGAAACTTGACAAAATAAAGCAGTTTCAGGTTCTACCTCTATGTTTCGTTTCCTCTTGATGTAGCCCTAAGCAGTGACTGCCGAGAAACACTTTCATGGAAAGGGGTTGCCAAGCTTCCAAAAATTACGAATCTCCAGAAATCTCAGCAAACATTTTTTCACCCAAACTGGATGATACTTTCAGGTAATGATCAGTACACTAAGCCGACTTGCTTCCCCAAATTTCGTTCTTCTATGTTGAAGCCTTCATTTCCAGTAAGAGTTTGAATTTTTAGGTTTCACTCTGTTTTCTCCTATATAGATAGACGTATTTGGAACTCTAAATCCAACACGGTTTGTGCTAGCTTCTTGAAAGTTGACAAAATAAAGCAGTTTCACGTTCTATCTCTATGTGTTGATTCCTCTTGAAGTAGCCGTAAGCAGTGACTGGCGGAAACACTTTCATGGAAAGAGGTTGCCAAGCTTCCTAAAATTACGAATCTCCAGAAATCTCAGCAAATATTTTTTCACCCAAACTGGATGATACTTTCAGGTAATGGTCAGTACACTAAGCCGACTTGGTTCCCCAAATTTTGTTTTTCTATGGTGAAGCGTTCATTTCCAGTAACAGTTTGAATTTTTAGGTTTCACTCTGTTTTCTCCTATATTGATAGATGTATTTGGAACTCTAAATCCAACACGGTTTGTGCTAGCTTCTTGAAACTTGACACAATAAAGTAGTTTCAGGTTCTATCTCTATGTTTTGTTTCCTCTTGATGTATTTGGAACTCTATATCCAACACGGTTTGTGCTAGCTTCTTGAAACTTGACACAATAAAGTAGTTTCAGGTTCTATCTCTATGTTTTGTTTCCTCTTGATGTAGCCCTAAGCAGTGACTCGCCAGAAACACTTTCATGGTAAGGGGTTGCCAAGCTTCCAAAAATTACGAATCTCCAGAAATCTCAGCAAATATTTTTTAACCCAAACTGGATGATACTTTCAGGTAATGATCAGCACACTAAGCCGACTTGGTTCCCCAAATTTCGTTCTTCTATGTTGAAGATTTCATTTCCAGTAACAGTTTGAATTTTTAGGTTTCACTCTGTTTTCTCCTATATTGATAGATTTATTTGGAACTCTAAATCCAACACTGTTTGGGCTAGCTTCTTGAAACTTGACAAAATAAAGCAGTTTCACGTTCTCTCTCTATGTTTTGTTTCCTCTTGATGTAGCCCTAAGCAGTGACTGGCGAGAATCACTTTCATGGAAAGGGGTTCCAAGCTTCAAAAATTACGAATCTCCAGAAATCTCAACAAATATTTTTTCACCCAAACTGGATGATCCTTTCAGGTAATGATCAGTACCCTAAGCCGACTTGGTTCCCCAAATTTCGTTCTTCTATGTTGAAGCGTTCATTTCCAGTAACAGTTTGAATTTTTAGGTTTCACTCTGTTTGCTCCTATATTGATAGATGTATTTGGGACTCTAAATCCAACACGGTTTGTGCTAGCTTCTTGAAACTTGACAAAATAAAGCAGTTTCACGTTCTATCACTATGTGTTGTTTCCTCTTGAAGTAGCCCTAAGCAGTGACTGGCGACAAACACTTTCATGGAAAGGGGTTGCAAAGCTTCCTAAAATTCCCAATCTCCAGAAATCTCAGCAAGTATTTTTTCACCCAAACTGGATGATACTTTCAGGTAATGATCAGTACACTAAGCTGACTGGGTTCCCCAAATTTCGTTCTTCTATGTTGAAGCATTCATTTCCAGTAACAGTTTGAATTTTTAGGTTTCACTCTGTTTTCTCCTATATTGATAGATGTATTTGGAACTCTAAATCCAACACGGTTTGTGCTAGCTTCTTGAAACTTGACAAAATAAAGCAGTTTCAAGTTCTATCTCTATGTTTTTTTCCTCTTGATGTAGCCCTAAGCAGTGACTGGCGAGAAACACTTTCATGGGAAGGGGTTGCCAAGCTTCCTAAAATTATGAATCTCCAGAAATCTCAGCAAGTATTTTTTCACCCAAACTGGATGATACTTTCAGGTAATGATCAGTACACTAAGCCTACTTGGTTCCCCAAATTTCATTCTTCTATGTTGAAGCGTTCGTTTCTACTAACAGTTTTAATTTTTAGGTTTCACTCTGTTTTCTACTATATTGATAAATGTGTTTGGAACTGTAAATCCAACACGGTTTGTGCTATCTTCTTGAAACTTGACACACTAAAGTAGTTTCAAGTTCTATCCCTATGTTTTGTTTCCTCTTGATGTAGCCCTAAGCAGTGACTGGCGAGAAACACTTTCATAGAAATGGGTTGCCAAGCTTCCTAAAACTACGAATCTCCAGAAATCTCAGCAAATATTTTTTCACCTAACTGGATAATACTTTCAGGCAATGATCAGTATACTAAGCCGACTGGGTTCCCCAAATTTCGTTCTTCTATGTTGAAGCGTTCATTTCCAGTAACAGTTTGAATTTTTAGGTTTCACTCTGTTTTCTCCTATATTGATAGATGTATTTTGAACTCTAAATCCAACAAGGTTTGTGCTAGCTTCTTGAAACTTGACACAGTAAAGTAGTTTCAGGTTCTATCTCTATGTTTTGTTTCCTCTTGATGTAGCCCTAAGCAGTGACTGGCGAGAAACAATTTCATGGAAAGGGGTTGCCAAGCTTCCTAAAATTGCGAATCTCCAGAAATCTCAGCAAGTATTTTTTCACCCAAACTGGATGATACTTTCAGGTAATGATCAGTACACTAAGCCGACTTGGTTCCCCAAATTTCATTCTTCTATGTTGAAGCGTTCGTTTCTACTAACAGTTTGAATTTTTAGGTTTCACTCTGTTTTCTCCTATATTGATAGATGTATTTGGAACTCTAAATGCAACACGGTTTGTGCTATCTCCTTGAAACTTGACACAATACAGTAGTTTCAGGTTCTATCTCTATGTTTTGTTTCCTCTTGAAGTAGCCCTAATCAGTGACTGGCGAGAAACACTTTTATGGAAAGGTGTTGCCAAGCTTCCAAAACTTATGAATTTCCAGAAATCCCAGCAAATATTTTTTCACCCAAACTGGATGATACTTTCAGGTAATGATCAGTAAACTAAGGTGACTTGGTTTCCCAAATTTCTTTCTTCTATGTTGAAGCGTTCGTTTCCAGTAATAGTTTGAATTTTTAGGTTTCACTCTGTTTTCTAGTATATTGATAGATGTATTTGGAACTCTATATCCAACACGGTTTGTGCTAGCTTCTTGAAACTTGACACAGTAAAGTAGTTTCACGTTCTATCTCTATGTTTTGTTTCCTCTTGATGTAGCCCTAAGCAGTGGCTGGCGAGAAACACTTTCATAGAAAGGGGTTGCCAAGATTTCCAAAAATTATGAATCTCCCAAAATCTCAGCAAATATTTTTTCACCCAAACTGGATGATACTTTCAGGTAATGATCAGTACACTAAGATGACTGGGTTGCCCAAATTTCGTTCTTCTATGTTGAAGCTTTCATTTCCAGTAAGAGTTTTAATTTTTAGGTTTCACTCTGTTTTCTCCTATATTGATAGATGTATTTGGAACTCTAAATCCAACACGGTTTGTGCTATCTTCTTGAAACTTGACACAATAAAGTAGTTTCAAGTTCTATCTCTATGTTTTGTTTCCTCTTGATGTAGCCCTAAGCAGTGACTGGCGAGAAACACATTCATGGAAAGGGGTTGCCAAGCTTCCAAAAATTACGAATCTCCAGAAATCTCAGCAAATATTTTTTCACACAAACTGGATGATACTTGCAGGTAATGATCAGTACACTAAGCCGACTGGATTCCCCAAATTTCGTTCTTCTATGTTGAAGCTTTCATTTCCAGTAACAGTTTGAAATTTTAGGTTACACTCTGTTTTCTCCTATATTGATAGAGTAATTTGGAACTCTAAATGCAACACGGTTTGGGCTATCTCCTTGAAACTTGAAACAATACAGTAGTTTCATGTTCTATCTCTATGTTTTGTTTCCTCTTGAAGTAGCCCTAATCAGTGACTGGCGAGAAACACTTTCATGGAAAGGGGTTGCCAAGCTTCCAAAACTTATGAATTTCCAGAAATCCCAGCAAATATTTTTTCACCCAAACTGGATGATACTTTCAGGTAATGATCAGTAAACTAAGGTGACTTGGTTTCCCAAATTTCTTTCTTCTATCTTGAAGCGTTCGTTTCCAGTAATAGTTTGAATTTTTAGGTTTCACTCTGTTTTCTAGTATATTGATAGATGTATTTGGAACTCTATATCAAACACGGTTTGTGCTAGCTTCTTTAAACTTGAAAAAATAAAGTAGTTTCACGTTTTATCTCTATGTTTTGTTTCCTCTTGATGTAGCCCTAAGCAGTGGCTGGCGAGAAACACTTTCATAGAAACGGGTTGCCAAGATTTCCAAAAATTATGAATCTCCCGAAATCTCAGCAAATATTTTTTCACCCAAACTGGATGATACTTTCAGGTAATGATCAGTACACTAAGATGACTGGGTTGCCCAAATTTCGTTCTTCTATGTTGAAGCTTTCATTTCCAGTAAGAGTTTGAATTTTTAGGTTTCACTCTGTTTTCTCCTATATTGATAGATGTATTTGGAACTCTAAATCCAACACGGTTTGTGCTATCTTCTTGACACTTGACACAATAAAGTAGTTTCAGGTTCTATCTTTATGTTTTGTTTAATCTTGATGTAGCCCTAAGCAGTGACTGGCGAGAAACACTTTTATGGAAAGGGGTTGCCAAGCTTCCAAAAATTACGAATCTCCAGAAATCTCAGCAAATATTTTTTCACACAAACTGGATGATACTTTCAGGTAATGATCAGTACACTAAGCTGACTGGGTTCCCCAAATTTCGTTCTTCTATGTTGAAGCTTTCATTTCCAGTAACAGTTTGAATTTTTAGGTTTCACTCTGTTTTCTCCTATATTGATAGATGTATTTGGAACTCTAAATCCAACACGGTTTGTGCTATCTCCTTGAAACTTGACACAATACAGTAGTTTCAGGTTCTATCTCTATGTTTTGTTTCCACTTGAAGTAGCCCTAATCAGTGACTGGCGAGAAACACTTTCATGGAAAGGGGTTGCCAAGCTTCCAAAACTTATGAATTTCCAAAAACCCCAGCAAATATTTTTTCACCAAAAACTGGATGATACTTTCAGGTAATGATCAGTACACTAAGGTGACTTGGTTCCCAAATTTCTTTCTTCTATGTTGAAGCGTTCGTTTCCAGTAATAGTTTGAATTTTAGGTTTCACTCTCTTTTCTAGTATATTGATAGATATATTTGGAACTCTATATCCAACACGGTTTGTGCTAGCTTCTTGAAACTTGAAAAAATAAAGTAGTTTCACGTTCTCTCTCTATGTTTTGTTTCCTCTTGACTAGCCCTAAGCAGTGACTGGCGAGAAACACTTTCATAAAAAGGGGTTGCCAAGCATCCAAAAATTACGAATCTCCAGAAATCTCAGCAAATATTTTTTCACCCAAACTGGATGATACTTTCAGGTAATGATCAGTACACTAAGCTGACTGGGTTGACCAAATTACGTTCTTCTATGTTGAAGCTTTCATTTCCAGTAACAGTTTGAATTTTTAGGTTTCACTCTGTTTGCTCCTATATTGATAGATGTATTTGGAACTCTAAATCCAACACGGTTTGTGCTATCTTCTTGAAACTTGACACAATAAAGTAGTATCAGGTTCTATCTCTATGTTTTGTTTCCTCTTGATGTAGCCCTAAGCAGTGACTGGCGAGAAACACTTTCATGGAAAGGGGTTGCCAAGCTTCCAAAAATTACGAATCTCCAGAAATCTCAGCTAATATTTTTTAACCCAAACTGGATGATACTTTCAGGTAATGATCAGTACACTAAGCCGACTTGGTTCCCCAAATTTCGTTCTACTATGTTGAAGCGTTCATTTCCAGTAACAGTTTGAATTTTTAGGTTTCACTCTGTTTGCTCCTATATTGATAGATGTATTTGGAACTCTAAATCCAACACGGTTTGTGCTAGCTTCTTGAAACGTGAAAAAATAAAGCAGTTTCACGTTCTATCTCTATGTTTTGTTTCCTCGTGATGTACTCCTAAGCAGTGACTGGCGAGAAACACTTTCATAGAAAGGGGTTGCCAAGCTTCCAAAAACTACGAATCTCCAGAAATCTCAGCAAATATTGTTTTAACCCAAACTGGATGATACTTTCAGGTAATGATCAGTACACTAAGCTGACTGGGTTGCCCAAATTTCGTTCTTCTATGTTGAAGCTTTCATTTCCAGTAACAGTTTGAATATTTAGGTTTCACTCTGTTTTCTCCTATTTTGATAGATGTATTTGGAAATCTAAATCCAACACGGTTTGTGCTATCTTCTTGAAACTTGACACAATAAAGTAGTTTCAGGTTCTATCTCTATGTTTTGTTTCCTCTTGATGTAGCCCTAAGCAGTGACTCGCCAGAAACACTTTCATGGAAAGGGGTTGCCAAGCTTCCAAAAATTACGAATCTCCAGAAATCTCAGCAAATATTTTTTAACCCAAACTGGATGATACTTTCAGGTAATGATCAGCACACTAAGCCGACTTGGTTCCCCAAATTTCGTTATTCTATGTTGAAGCTTTCATTTCCAGTAACAGTTTGAATTTTTAGGTTTCACTCTGTTTTCTCCTATATTGATAGATTTATTTGGAACTCTAAATCCAACACGGTTTGGGCTAGCTTCTTGAAACTTGACAAAATAAAGCAGTTTCACGTTCTCTCTCTATGTTTTGTTTCCTCTTGATGTAGCCCTAAGCAGTGACTGGCGAGAATCACTTTCATGGAAAGGGGTTCCAAGCTTCAAAAATTACGAATCTCCAGAAATCTCAACAAATATTTTTTCACCCAAACTGGATGATCCTTTCAGGTAATGATCAGTACCCTAAGCCGACTTGGTTCCCCAAATTTCGTTCTTCTATGTTGAAGCGTTCATTTCCAGTAACAGTTTGAATTTTTAGGTTTCACTCTGTTTGCTCCTATATTGATAGATGTATTTGGAACTCTAAATCCAACACGGTGTGTGCTAGCTTCTTGAAACTTGACAAAATAAAGCAGTTTCACGTTCTATCACTATGTGTTGTTTCCTCTTGAAGTAGCCCTAAGCAGTGACTGGCGACAAACACTTTCATGGAAAGGGGTTGCAAAGCTTTCTAAAATTCCCAATCTCCAGAAATCTCAGCAAGTATTTTTTCTCCCAAACTGGATGATACTTTCAGGTAATGATCAGTACACTAAGCTGACTGGGTTGCCCAAATTTTGTTCTTCTATGTTGAAGCTTTCATTTCCAGTAACAGTTTGAATTTTTAGGTTTCACTCTGTTTGCTCCTATATTGATAGATGTATTTGGAACTCTAAATCGAACACGGTTTGTGCTAGCTTCTTGAAACTTGACACAATAAAGTAGTTTCAGGTTCTATCTTTATGTTTTGTTTAATCTTGATGTAGCCCTAAGCAGTGACTGGCGCGAAACACTTTTATGGAAAGGGGTTGCCAAGCTTCCAAAAATTACGAATCTCCAGAAATCTCAGCAAATATTTTTTCACACAAACTGGATGATACTTTCAGGTAATGATCAGTACACTAAGCTGACTGGGTTGCCCAAATTTCGTTCTTCTATGTTGAAGCTTTCATTTCCAGTAAGAGTTTGAATTTTTAGGTTTCACTCTGTTTTCTCCTATATTGATAGATGTATTTGGAACTCTAAATCCAACACGGTTTGTGCTATCTTCTTGAAACTTGACACAATAAAGTAGTTTCAGGTTCTATCTCTATGTTTTGTTTCCTCTTGATGTAGCCCTAAGCAGTGACTGGCGAGAAACACTTTCATGGAAAGGGGTTGCCAAGCTTCCAAAAATTACGAATCTCCAGAAATCTCAGCAAATATTTTTTCACACAAACTGGATGATACTTTCAGGTAATGATCAGTACAGTAAGCTGACTGGGTTCCCCAAATTTTGTTCATCTATGTTGAAGCTTTCATTTCCAGTAAGAGTTTGAATTTTTAGGTTTCACTCTGTTTGCTCCTATATTGATAGATGTATTTGGAACTCTAAATCCAACACGGTTTGTGCTAGCTTCTTGAAACTTGACACAATAAAGTCGTTTCACGTTCTATCTCTATGTTTTGTTTCCTCTTGAAGTAGTCATAATCAGTGACTGGCGAGAAACACTTTCATGGAAAAGGGTTGCCAAGCTTCCAAAACTTATGAATTTCCAGAAATCCCAGCAAATATTTTTTCACCCAAACTGGATGGTACTTTCAGGTAATGATCAGTACACTACGGTGACTTGGTTTCCCAAATTTCTTTCTTCTATGTGAAGCGTTTGTTTCCAGTAATAGATTGAATTTTTAGGTTTCACTCTGTTTCTAGTATATTGATAGATGTATTTGGAACTCTAAATCCAACACGGTGTGTGCTAGCTTCTTGAAACTTGACACAGTAAAGTAGTTTCAGGTTCTATCTCTATGTTTTGTTTCCTCTTGATGTAGCCCTAAGCAGTGACTGGCGAGAAACACTTTCATGGAAAGGGGTTGCCAAGCTTCCTCAAATTACGAATCTCCAGAAATCTCAGCAAGTATTTTTTCACCCAAACTGGATGATACTTTCAGGTAATGATCAGTACACTAAGCTGACTGGGTTCCCCAAATTTCGTTCTTCTATGTTGAAGCATTCATTTCCAGTAACAGTTTGAATTTTTAGGTTTCACTCTGTTTTCTCCTATATTGATAGATGTATTTGGAACTCTAAATCCAACACGGTTTGTGCTAGCTTCTTGAAACTTGACAAAATAAAGCAGTTTCAAGTTCTATCTCTATGTTTTTTTCCTCTTGATGTAGCCCTAAGCAGTGACTGGCGAGAAACACTTTCATGGAAAGGGGTTGCCAAGCTTCCTCAAATTACGAATCTCCAGAAATCTCAGCAAGTATTTTTTCACCCAAACTGGATGATACTTTCAGGTAATGATCAGTATACTAAGCCTACTTGGTTCCCCAAATTTCATTCTTCTATGTTGAAGCGTTCGTTTCTACTAACAGTTTTAATTTTTAGGTTTCACTCTGTTTTCTCCTATATTGATAAATGTGTTTGGAACTGTAAATCCAACACGGTTTGTGCTATCTTCTTGAAACTTGACACACTAAAGTAGTTTCAAGTTCTATCCCTATGTTTTCTTTCCTCTTGATGTAGCCCTAAGCAGTGACTGGCGAGAAACACTTTCATAGAAATGGGTTGCCAAGCTTTCTAAAACTACGAATCTCCAGAAATCTCAGCAAATATTTTTTCACCTAACTGGATAATACTTTCAGGCAATGATCAGTATACTAAGCCAACTGGGTTCCCCAAATTTCGTTCTTCTATGTTGAAGCGTTCATTTCCAGTAACAGTTTGAATTTTTAGGTTTCACTCTGTTTTCTCCTATATAGATAGATGTATTTTGAACTCTAAATCCAACACGGTTTGTGCTAGCTTCTTGAAACTTGACACAGTAAAGTAGTTTCAGGTTCTATCTCTATGTTTTGTTTCCTCTTGATGTAGCCCTAAGCATTGACTGGCGAGAAACAATTTCATGGAAAGGGGTTGCCAAGCTTCCTAAAATTGCGAATCTCCAGAAATCTCAGCAAGTATTTTTTCACCCAAACTGGATGATACTTTCAGGTTATGATCAGTACACTAAGCCGACTTGGTTCCCCAAATTTCATTCTTCTATGTTGAAGCGTTCGTTTCTACTAACAGTTTTAATTTTTAGGTTTCACTCTGTTTTCTCCTATATTGATAGATGTATTTGGAACTCTAAATCCAACACGGTTTGTGCTAGCTCCTTGAAACTTGAAAAATAATGCAGTTTCACATTCTATCTCTATGTTTGTTTCCTCTTTATGTAGCCCTAAGCAGTGACTGGCGAGAAACACTTTCATGGAAAGGGGTTGCCAAGCTTCCAAAAACTACGAATCTCCAGAAATCACAGCAAATATTTTTTTTACCCAAACTGGATGATACTTTCAGGTAATGATCAGTACACTAAGCCGACTTGGTTCCCCAAATTTCGTTCTTCTATGTTGAAGCATTCATTTCCAGTAACAGTTTGAATTTTTAGGTTTCACTCTGTTTTCTCCTATATTGATAGATGTATTTGGAACTCTAAATCCAACACGGTTTGTGCTAGCTTCTTGAAACTTGACAAAATAGAGCAGTTTCACGTTCTATCTCTATGTGTTGTTTCCTCTTGAAGTAGCCCTAAGCAGTGACTGGCGAGAAACACTTTCATGGAAAGGGGTTGCCAAGCTTCCTAAAATTACGAATCTCCAGAAATCTCAGCAAGTATTTTTTCACCCAACCTGGATGATACTTTCAGGTAATGATCAGTACACTAAGCCGACTTGGTTCCCCAAATTTCATTCTTCTATGTTGAAGCGTTCGTTTCTACTAACAGTTTTAATTTTTAGGTTTCACTCTGTTTTCTCCTATATTGATAGATGTATTTGGAACTCTAAATCCAACACGGTTTGTGCTAGCTTCTTGAAACTTGAAAAAAATAAAGTAGTTTCACGTTCTATCTCTATGTGTTGTTTCCTCTTGAAGTAGCCCTAAGCAGTGACTGGCGAGAAACACTTTCATGGAAAGGGGTTGCCAAGCTTCCTAAAATTACGAATCTCCAGAAATCTCAGCAAGTATTTTTTAACCCAAACTGGATGATACTTTCAGGTAATGATCAGTACACTAAGCCAACTGGGTTCCCCAAATTTCATTCTTCTATTTTGAAGCGTTCGTTTCTACTAACAGTTTGAATTTTTAGGTTTCACTCTGTTTTCTCCTATATTGATAGATGTATTTGGAACTCTAAATCCAACACGGTTTGTGCTGGCTTCTTGAAACTTGACAAAATAAAGCAGTTTCACGTTCTGTCTCTATATTTTGTTTCCTCTTGATGTAGCCCTAAGCAGTGACTGGCGAGAAACACTTTCATGGAAAGGGGTTGCCAAGATTCCAAAAACTACGAATCTTCAGAAATCTCAGCAAATATTTTTTCACCCAAACTGGATAATACTTTCAGGTAATGATCAGTACACTAAGCCGACTGGGTTCCCCAAATTTCGTTCTTCTATGTCGAAGCGTTCATTTCCAGTAACAGTTTGAATTTTTAGGTTTCACTCTGTTTTCTCCTATATTGATAGATGTATTTGGAACTCTAAATCCAACACGGTTTGTGCTAGCTTCTTGAAACTTGACACAGTAAAGTAGTTTCAGGTTCTATCTCTATGTTTTCTTTCCTCTTGATGTAGCCCTAAGCAGTGACTGGCGAGAAACAATTTCATGGAAAGGGGTAGTCAAGCTTCCTAAAATTGCGAATCTCCAGAAATATCTGCAAGAATTTTTTCACCCAAACTGGATGATACTTTCAGGTAATGATCAGTACACTAAGCCGACTTGGTTCCCCAAATTTCATTCTTCTATGTTGAAGCGTTCGTTTCTACTAACAGTTTGAATTTTTAGGTTTCACTCTGTTTTCTCCTATATTGATAGATGTATTTGGAACTCTAAATCCAACACGGTTTGTGCTAGCTTCTTGAAACTTGACACAGTAAAGTAGTTTCAGGTTCTATCTCTATGTTTTGTTTCCTCTTGATGTAGCCCTAAGCAGTGACTGGCGAGAAACAATTTCATGGAAAGGAGTAGTCAAGCTTCCTAAAATTGCGAATCTCCAGAAATATCTGCAAGTATTTTTTCACCCAAACTGGATGATACTTTCAGGTAATGATCAGTACACTAAGCCGACTTGGTATCCCAAATTTCATTCTTCTATGTTGAAGCATTCATTTCCAGTAACAGTTTGAATTTTTAGGTTTCACTCTGTTTTCTCCTATATTGATAGATGTATTTGGAACTCTAAATCCAACACGGTTTGTGCTAGCTTCTTGATACTTGACAAAATAATGCAGTTTCAAGTTCTATCTCTATGTGTTGTTTCCTCTTGAAGTAGCCCTAAGCAGTGACTGGTGAGAAACACTTTCATGGAAAGGGGTTGCCAAGCTTCCTATAATTACGAATCTCCAGAAATCTCAGCAAGTATTTTTTCACCCAAACTGGATGATACTTTCAGGTAATGATCAGTACACAAAGCCGACTCGGTTCCCCAAATTTCGTTCTTCTATGTTGAAGCGTTCGTTTCTACTAACAGTTTGAATTTTTAGGTTTCACTCTGTTTTCTCCTATATTGATAGATGTATTTGGAACTCTAAATCCAACACGTTTTGTGCTAGCTTCTTGAAACTTGACAAAATAAAGCAGTTTCAAGTTCTATCTCTATGTTTTTTTCCTCTTGATGTAGCCCTAAGCAGTGACTGGCGAGAAACACTTTCATGGAAAGGGGTTGCCAAGCTTCCTAAAATTATGAATCTCCAGAAATCTCAGCAAGTATTTTTTCACCCAATCTGGATGATACTTTCAGGTAATGATCAGTACACTAAGCCGACTCGGTTCCCCAAATTTCGTTCTTCTATGTTGAAGCATTCATTTCCTGTAACAGTTTGAATTTTTAGGTTTCACTCTGTTTTCTCCTATATTGATAGATGTATTTGGAACTCTAAATCCAACACGGTTTGTGCTAGCTTCTTGAAACTTGACAAAATAGAGCAGTTTCACGTTCTATCTCTATGTGTTGTTTCCTCTTGAAGTAGCCCTAAGCAGTGACTGGCGAGAAACACTTTCATGGAAAGGGGTTGCCAAGCTTCCTAAATTTACGAATCTCCAGAAATCTCAGCAAGTATTTTTTCACCCAAACTGGATGATACTTTCAGGTAATGATCAGTACACTAAGCCGACAAGGTTCCCCAAATATCGTTCTTCTATGTTGAAGAGTTCATTTCCAGTAACAGTTTGAATTTTTAGGTTTCACTCTGTTTTCTCCTATATTGATAGATGTATTTGGAACTCTAAATCCAACACGGTTTGTGCTAGCTTCTTGAAACTTGACAAAATAGAGCAGTTTCACGTTCTATCTCTATGTGTTGTTTCCTCTTGATGTAGCCCTAAGCAGTGACTGGCGAGAAACACTTTCATAGAAAGGGGTTGCCAAGCTTCCAAAAACTACGAATCTCCAGAAATCACAGCAAATATTTTTTTACCCAAACTTGATGATACTTTCAGTTAATTATCAGTACACCAAGCCGACTGGGTTCCCCAAATTTCGTTCTTCTATGTAGAAGCTTTCATTTCCAGTAACATTTTGAATTTTTAGGTTTCACTCTGTTTTCTCCTATATTGATAGATATATTTGGAACTCTAAATCCAACACGGTTTGTGCTAGCTTCTTGAAACTTGACAAAATAAAGCAGTTTCACATTCTATCTCTATGTTTTGTTTCCTCTTGATGTAGCCCTAAGCAGTGACTGGCGAGAAACACTTTCATGGAAAGGGGTTGCCAAGCTTCCTAAAATTACGAATCTCCAGAAATCTCAGCAAGTATTTTTTCACCCAACCTGGATGATACATTCAGGTAATGATCAGTACACTAAGCCTACTTGGTTCCCCAAATTTCATTCTTCTATGTTGAAGCGTTCGTTTCTACTAACAGTTTTAATTTTTAGGTTTCACTCTGTTTTCTCCTATATTGATAAATGTGTTTGGAACTGTAAATCCAACACGGTTTGTGCTATCTTCTTGAAACTTGACACACTAAAGTAGTTTCAAGTTCTATCCCTATGTTTTGTTTCCTCTTGATGTAGCCCTAAGCAGTGACTGGCGAGAAACACTTTCATAGAAATGGGTTGCCAAGCTTCCTAAAACTACGAATCTCCAGAAATCTCAGCAAATATTTTTTCACCTAACTGGATAATACTTTCAGGCAATGATCAGTATACTAAGCCGACTGGGTTCCCGAAATTTCGTTCTTCTATGTTGAAGCGTTCATTTCCAGGAACAGTTTGAATTTTTAGGTTTCACTCTGTTTTCTCCTATATTGATAGATGTATTTTGAACTCTAAATCCAACACGGTTTGTGCTAGCTTCTTGAAACTTGACACAGTAAAGTAGTTTCAGGTTCTATCTCTATGTTTTGTTTCCTCTTGATGTAGCCCTAAGCAGTGACTGGCGAGAAACAATTTCATGGAAAGGGGTTGCCAAGCTTCCTAAAATTGCGAATCTCCAGAAATCTCAGCAAGTATTTTTTCACCCAAACTGGATGATACTTTCAGGTAATGATCAGTACACTAAGCCGACTTGGTTCCCCAAATTTCATTCTTCTATGTTGAAGCGTTCGTTTCTACTAACAGTTTGAATTTTTAGGTTTCACTCTGTTTTCTCCTATATTGATAGATGTATTTGGAACTCTAAATCCAACACGGTTTGTGCTAGCTTCTTGAAACTTGACAAAATAAAGCAGTTTCAAGTTCTATCTCTATGTTTTTTTCCTCTTGATGTAGCCCTAAGCAGTGACTGGCGAGAAACACTTTCATGGAAAGGGGTTGCCAATCTTCCTAAAATTACGAATCTCCAGAAATCTCAGCAAGTATTTTTTCACCCAATCTGGATGATACTTTCAGGTAATGATCAGTACACTAAGCTGACTCGGTTCCCCAAATTTCGTTCTTCTATGTTGAAGCATTCATTTCCAGTAACAGTTTGAATTTTTAGGTTTCACTCTGTTTTCTCCTATATTGATAGATGTGTTTAGAACTCTAAATCCAACACGGTTTGTGCTAGCTTCTTGAAACTTGACAAAATAGAGCAGTTTCACGTTCTATCTCTATGTGTTGTTTCCTCTTGAAGTAGCCCTAAGCAGTGACTGGCGAGAAACACTTTCATGGAAAGGGGTTGCCAAGCTTCCTAAAATTACGAATCTCCAAAAATCTCAGCAAGTATTTTTTCACCCAAACTGGATGATACTTTCAGGTAATGATCAGTACACTAAGCCGACAAGGTTCCCCAAATTTCGTTCTTCTATGTTGAAGCGTTCATTTCCAGTAACAGTTTGAATTTTTAGGTTTCACTCTGTTTCTCCTATATTGATAGATGTATTTGGAACTCTAAATCCAACACGGTTTGTGCTAGCTTCTTGAAACTTGACAAAATAGAGCAGTTTCACGTTCTATCTCTATGTGTTGTTTCCTCTTGAAGTAGCCCTAAGCAGTGACTGGCGAGAAACACTTTCATGGAAAGGGGTTGCCAAGCTTCCAAAAACTACGAATCTCCAGAAATCACAGCAAATATTTTTTTTACCCAAACTGGATGATACTTTCAGGTAATGATCAGTACACTAAGCCGACTTGGTTCCCCAAATTTCGTTCTTCTATGTTGAAGCATTCATTTCCAGTAACAGTTTGAATTTTTAGGTTTCACTCTGTTTTCTCCTATATTGATAGATGTATTTGGAACTCTAAATCCAACACGGTTTGTGCTAGCTTCTTGAAACTTGACAAAATAGAGCAGTTTCACGTTCTACCTCTATGTGTTGTTTCCTCTTGAAGTAGCCCTAAGCAGTGACTGGCGAGAAACACTTTCATGGAAAGGGGTTGCCAAGCTTCCTAAAATTACGAATCTCCAGAAATCTCAGCAAGTATTTTTTCACCCAACCTGGATGATACTTTCAGGTAATGATCAGTACACTAAGCCGACTTGGTTCCCCAAATTTCATTCTTCTATGTTGAAGCGTTCGTTTCTACTAACAGTTTTAATTTTTAGGTTTCACTCTGTTTTCTCCTATATTGATAGATGTATTTGGAACTCTAAATCCAACATGGTTTGTGCTAGCTTCTTGAAACTTGAAAAAAATAAAGTAGTTTCACGTTCTATCTCTATGTGTTGTTTCCTCTTGAAGTAGCCCTAAGCAGTGACTGGCGAGAAACACTTTCATGGAAAGGGGTTGCCAAGCTTCCTAAAATTACGAATCTCCAGAAATCTCAGCAAGTATTTTTTAACCCAACCTGGATGATACTTTCAGGTAATGATCAGTACACTAAGCCAACTGGGTTCCCCAAATTTCATTCTTCTATTTTGAAGCGTTCGTTTCTACTAACAGTTTGAATTTTTAGGTTTCACTCTGTTTTCTCCTATATTGATAGATGTATTTGGAACTCTAAATCCAACACGGTTTGTGCTGGCTTCTTGAAACTTGACAAAATAAAGCAGTTTCACGTTCTGTCTCTATATTTTGTTTCCTCTTGATGTAGCCCTAAGCAGTGACTGGCGAGAAACACTTTCATGGAAAGGGGTTGCCAAGCTTCCAAAAACTACGAATCTCCAGAAATCTCAGCAAATATTTTTTCACCCAAACTGGATGATACTTTCAGGTAATGATCAGTACACTAAGCCGACTGGGTTCCCCAAATTTCATTCTTCTATGTTGAAGCGTTCGTTTCTACTAACAGTTTGAATTTTTAGGTTTCACTCTGTTTTCTCCTATATTGATAGATGTATTTGGAACTCTAAATCCAACACGGTTTGTGCTAGCTTCTTGAAACTTGACACAGTAAAGTAGTTTCAGGTTCTATCTCTATGTTTTGTTTCCTCTTGATGTAGCCCTAAGCAGTGACTGGCGAGAAACAATTTCATGGAAAGGAGTAGTCAAGCTTCCTAAAATTGCGAATCTCCAGAAATATCTGCAAGTATTTTTTCACCCAAACTGGATGATACTTTCAGGTAATGATCAGTACACTAAGCCGACTTGGTATCCCAAATTTCATTCTTCTATGTTGAAGCGTTCGTTTCTACTAACAGTTTTAATTTTTAGGTTTCACTCTGTTTTCTCCTATATTGATAGATGTATTTGGAACTCTAAATCCAACACGGTTTGTGCTAGCTCCTTGAAACTTGACAAAATAATGCAGTTTCACATTCTATCTCTATGTTTTGTTTCCTCTTTATGTAGCCCTAATCAGTGACTGGCGAGAAACACTTTCATGGAAAGGGGTTGCCAAGCTTCCAAAAACTACGAATCTCCAGAAATCACAGCAAATATTTTTTTTACCCAAACTGGATGATACTTTCAGGTAATGATCAGTACACTAAGCCGACTTGGTTCCCCAAATTTCGTTCTTCTATGTTGAAGCATTCATTTCCAGTAACAGTTTGAATTTTTAGGTTTCACTCTGTTTTCTCCTATATTGATAGATGTATTTGGAACTCTAAATCCAACACGGTTTGTGCTAGCATCTTGATACTTGACAAAATAATGCAGTTTCAAGTTCTATCTCTATGTGTTGTTTCCTCTTGAAGTAGCCCTAAGCAGTGACTGGTGAGAAACACTTTCATGGAAAGGGGTTGCCAAGCTTCCTATAATTACGAATCTCCAGAAATCTCAGCAAATATTTTTTCACCTAACTGGATAATACTTTCAGGCAATGATCAGTATACTAAGCCGACTGGGTTCCCCAAATTTCGTTCTTCTATGTTGAAGCGTTCATTTCCAGTAACAGTTTGAATTTTTAGGTTTCACTCTGTTTTCTCCTATATTGATAGATGTATTTGGAACTCTAAATCCAACACGGTTTGTGCTAGCTTCTTGAAACTTGACACAGTAAAGTAGTTTCAGGTTCTATCTCTATGTTTTGTTTCCTCTTGATGTAGCCCTAAGCAGTGACTGGCGAGAAACAATTTCATGGAAAGGGGTAGTCAAGCTTCCTAAAATTGCGAATCTCCAGAAATATCTGCAAGAATTTTTTCACCCAAACTGGATGATACTTTCAGGTAATGATCAGTACACTAAGCCGACTTGGTTCCCCAAATTTCATTCTTCTATGTTGAAGCGTTCGTTTCTACTAACAGTTTGAATTTTTAGGTTTCACTCTGTTTTCTCCTATATTGATAGATGTATTTGGAACTCTAAATCCAACACGGTTTGTGCTAGCTTCTTGAAACTTGACACAGTAAAGTAGTTTCAGGTTCTATCTCTATGTTTTCTTTCCTCTTGATGTAGCCCTAAGCAGTGACTGGCGAGAAACAATTTCATGGAAAGGGGTAGTCAAGCTTCCTAAAATTGCGAATCTCCAGAAATATCTGCAAGTATTTTTTCACCCAAACTGGATGATACTTTCAGGTAATGATCAGTACACTAAGCCGACTTGGTTCCCCAAATTTCATTCTTCTATGTTGAAGCGTTCGTTTCTACTAACAGTTTGAATTTTTAGGTTTCACTCTGTTTTCTCCTATATTGATAGATGTATTTGGAACTCTAAATCCAACACGGTTTGTGCTAGCTCCTTGAAACTTGACAAAATAAAGCAGTTTCACGTTCTATCTCTAGGTTTTGTTTCCTCTTGATGTAACCCTAAGCAGTGACTGGCGAGAAACACTTTCATGGAAAGGGGTTGCCAAGCTTCCAAAAACTACGAATCTCCAGAAATCACAGCAAATATTTTTTTACCCAAACTGGATGATACTTTCAGGTAATGATCAGTACACTAAGCCGACTTGGTTCCCCAAATTTCATTCTTCTATGTTGAAGCATTCGTTTCTACTAACAGTTTGAATTTTTAGGTTTCACTCTGTTTTCTCCTATATTGATAGATGTATTTGGAACTCTAAATCCAACACGGTTTGTGCTAGCTTCTTGAAAGTTGACAAAATAGAGCAGTTTCACGTTCTATCTCTATGTGTTGTTTCCTCTTGAAGTAGCCCTAAGCAGTGACTGGCGAGAAACACTTTCATGGAAAGGGGTTGCCAAGCTTCCTAAAATTACGAATCTCCAGAAATCTCAGCAAGTATTTTTTCACCCAACCTGGATGATACTTTCAGGTAATGATCAGTACACTAAGCCTACTTGGTTCCCCAAATTTCATTCTTATATGTTGAAGCGTTCGTTTCTACTAACAGTTTGAATTTTTAGGTTTCACTCTGTTTTCTCCTATATTGATAGATGTATTTGGAACTCTAAATCCAACACGGTTTGTGCTGGCTTCTTGAAACTTGACAAAATAAAGCAGTTTCACGTTCTGTCTCTATATTTTGTTTCCTCTTGATGTAGCCGTAAGCAGTGACTGGCGAGAAACACTTTCATGGAAAGGGGTTGCCAAGCTTCCAAAAACTACGAATCTCCAGAAATCTCAGCAAATATTTTTTCACCCAAACTGGATAATACTTTCAGGTAATGATCAGTACACTAAGCCGACTGGGTTCCCCAAATTTCGTTCTTCTATGTTGAAGCGTTCGTTTCTATTAACAGTTTGAATTTTTAGGTTACACTCTGTTTTCTCCTATATTGATAGATGTATTTGGAACTCTAAATCCAACACGGTTTGTGCTAGCTTCTTGAAACTTGACACAGTAAAGTAGTTTCAGGTTCTATCTCTATGTTTTGTTTCCTCTTGATGTAGCCCTAAGCAGTGACTGGCGAGAAACAATTTCATGGAAAGGGGTAGTCAAGCTTCAAAAACTACGAATCTCCAGAAATCTCAGCAAATATTTTTTCACCCAAACTGGATGATACTTTCAGGTAATGATCAGTGCACTAAGCCGACTTGGTTCCCCAAATTTCGTTCTTCTATGTTGAAGCGTTCATTTCCAGTAACAGTTTGAATTTTTAGGTTTCACTCTGTTTTCTCCTATATTGATAGATGTATTTGAAACTCTAAATCCAACACGGTTTGTGCTAGCTTCTTGAAACTTGACAAAATAGAGCAGTTTCACGTTCTATCTCTATGTGTTGTTTCCTCTTGAAGTAGCCCTAAGCAGTGACTGGCGAGAAACACTTTCATGGAAAGGGGTTGCCAAGCTTCCTAAAATTACGAATCTCCAGAAATCTCAGCAAGTATTTTTTCACCCAAACTGGATGATACTTTCAGGTAATGATCAGTATACTAAGCCAACATGGTTCCCCAAATTTCATTCTTCTAAGTTGAAGCGTTCGTTTCTACTAACAGTTTGAATTTTTAGGTTTCACTCTGTTTTCTCCTATATTGATAGATGTATTTGGAACTCTAAATCCAACACGGTTTGTGCTAGCTTCTTGAAACTTGACACAATAAAGTAGTTTCAGGTTCTATCTCTATGTGTTGTTTCCTCTTGATGTAGCCCTAAGCAGTGACTGGCGAGAAACACTTTCATAGAAATGGGTTGCCAAGCTTCAAAAACTACGAATCTCCAGAAATCTCAGCAAATATTTTTTCACCCAAACTGGATGATACTTTCAGGTAATGATCAGTGCACTAAGCCGACTTGGTTCCCCAAATTTCGTTCTTCTATGTTGAAGCGTTCATTTCCAGTAACAGTTTGAATTTTTAGGTTTCACTCTGTTTTCTCCTATATTGATAGATGTATTTGAAACTCTAAATCCAACACGGTTTGTGCTAGCTTCTTGAAACTTGACAAAATAAAGCAGTTTCACGTTCTATCTCTATGTGTTGTTTCCTCTTGAAGTAGCCCTAAGCAGTGACTGGCGAGAAACACTTTCATGGAAAGGGGTTGCCAAGCTTCCTAAAATTACGAATCTCCAGAAATCTCAGCAAGTATTTTTTCACCCAAACTGGATGATACTTTCAGGTAATGATCAGTACACTAAGCCAACTTGGTTCCCCAAATTTCATTCTTCTATTTTGAAGCGTTCGTTTCTACTAAAAGTTTGAATTTTTAGGTTTCACTCTGTTTTTTCCTATATTGATAGATGTATTTGGAACTCTAAATCCAACACGGTTTGTGCTATCTTCTTGAAACTTGACACAATAAAGTAGTTTCAAGTTCTATCTCTATTTTTTGTTTCCCCTTGATGTAGCCCAAAGCAGTGACTGGCGAGAAACACTTTCATAGAAATGGGTTGCCAAGCTTCCAAAAACTACGGATCTCCAGAAATCTCAGCAAATATTTTTTCACCCAAACTGGATGATACTTTCAGGTAATGATCAGTACACTAAGCCGACTGGGTTCTCCAAATTTCGTTCTTCTATGTTGAAGCGTTCATTTCCAGTAACAGTTTGAATTTTTAGGTTTCACTCTGTTTTCTCCTATATTGATAGATGTATTTGGAACTCTAAATCCAACACGGTTTGTGCTAGCTTCTTGAAACTTGACAAAATAAAGCAGTTTCACATTCTATCTCTATGTTTTGTTTCCTCTTGATGTAGCCCTAAGCAGTGACTGGCGAGAAACACTTTCATGGAAAGGGGTTGCCAAGCTTCCTAAAATTACGAATCTCCAGAAATCTCAGCAAGTATTTTTTCACCCAACCTGGATGATACATTCAGGTAATGATCAGTACACTAAGCCTACTTGGTTCCCCAAATTTCATTCTTCTATGTTGAAGCGTTCGTTTCTACTAACAGTTTTAATTTTTAGGTTTCACTCTGTTTTCTCCTATATTGATAAATGTGTTTGGAACTGTAAATCCAACACGGTTTGTGCTATCTTCTTGAAACTTGACACACTAAAGTAGTTTCAAGTTCTATCCCTATGTTTTGTTTCCTCTTGATGTAGCCCTAAGCAGTGACTGGCGAGAAACACTTTCATAGAAATGGGTTGCCAAGCTTCCTAAAACTACGAATCTCCAGAAATCTCAGCAAATATTTTTTCACCTAACTGGATAATACTTTCAGGCAATGATCAG
Source organism: Spermophilus citellus (assembly GCF_964194105.1). Lineage (NCBI taxonomy): Eukaryota > Metazoa > Chordata > Mammalia > Rodentia > Sciuridae > Spermophilus > Spermophilus citellus. Next base: position 32,056,577 of record NC_138191.1, on the reverse strand, counting down.
TATACTAAGCCGACTGGGTTCCCCAAATTTCGTTCTTCTATGTTGAAGCGTTCATTTCCAGTAACAGTTTGAATTTTTAGGTTTCACTCTGTTTTCTCCTATATTGATAGATGTATTTGGAACTCTAAATCCAACACGGTTTGTGCTAGCTTCTTGAAACTTGACACAGTAAAGTAGTTTCAGGTTCTATCTCTATGTTTTGTTTCCTCTTGATGTAGCCCTAAGCAGTGACTGGCGAGAAACAATTTCATGGAAAGGGGTAGTCAAGCTTCCTAAAATTGCGAATCTCCAGAAATATCTGCAAGAATTTTTTCACCCAAACTGGATGATACTTTCAGGTAATGATCAGTACACTAAGCCGACTTGGTTCCCCAAATTTCATTCTTCTATGTTGAAGCGTTCGTTTCTACTAACAGTTTGAATTTTTAGGTTTCACTCTGTTTTCTCCTATATTGATAGATGTATTTGGAACTCTAAATCCAACACGGTTTGTGCTAGCTTCTTGAAACTTGACACAGTAAAGTAGTTTCAGGTTCTATCTCTATGTTTTCTTTCCTCTTGATGTAGCCCTAAGCAGTGACTGGCGAGAAACAATTTCATGGAAAGGGGTAGTCAAGCTTCCTAAAATTGCGAATCTCCAGAAATATCTGCAAGTATTTTTTCACCCAAACTGGATGATACTTTCAGGTAATGATCAGTACACTAAGCCGACTTGGTTCCCCAAATTTCATTCTTCTATGTTGAAGCGTTCGTTTCTACTAACAGTTTGAATTTTTAGGTTTCACTCTGTTTTCTCCTATATTGATAGATGTATTTGGAACTCTAAATCCAACACGGTTTGTGCTAGCTCCTTGAAACTTGACAAAATAAAGCAGTTTCACGTTCTATCTCTAGGTTTTGTTTCCTCTTGATGTAACCCTAAGCAGTGACTGGCGAGAAACACTTTCATGGAAAGGGGTTGCCAAGCTTCCAAAAACTACGAATCTCCAGAAATCACAGCAAATATTTTTTTACCCAAACTGGATGATACTTTCAGGTAATGATCAGTACACTAAGCCGACTTGGTTCCCCAAATTTCATTCTTCTATGTTGAAGCATTCGTTTCTACTAACAGTTTGAATTTTTAGGTTTCACTCTGTTTTCTCCTATATTGATAGATGTATTTGGAACTCTAAATCCAACACGGTTTGTGCTAGCTTCTTGAAAGTTGACAAAATAGAGCAGTTTCACGTTCTATCTCTATGTGTTGTTTCCTCTTGAAGTAGCCCTAAGCAGTGACTGGCGAGAAACACTTTCATGGAAAGGGGTTGCCAAGCTTCCTAAAATTACGAATCTCCAGAAATCTCAGCAAGTATTTTTTCACCCAACCTGGATGATACTTTCAGGTAATGATCAGTACACTAAGCCTACTTGGTTCCCCAAATTTCATTCTTCTATGTTGAAGCGTTCGTTTCTACTAACAGTTTGAATTTTTAGGTTTCACTCTGTTTTCTCCTATATTGATAGATGTATTTGGAACTCTAAATCCAACACGGTTTGTGCTGGCTTCTTGAAACTTGACAAAATAAAGCAGTTTCACGTTCTGTCTCTATATTTTGTTTCCTCTTGATGTAGCCGTAAGCAGTGACTGGCGAGAAACACTTTCATGGAAAGGGGTTGCCAAGCTTCCAAAAACTACGAATCTCCAGAAATCTCAGCAAGTATTTTTTCACCCAAACTGGATGATACTTTCAGGTAATGATCAGTACACTAAGCCGACTTGGTTCCCCAAATTTCATTCTTCTATGTTGAAGCGTTCGTTTCTACTAACAGTTTGAATTTTTAGGTTTCACTCTGTTTTCTCCTATATTGATAGATGTATTTGGAACTCTAAATCCAACACGGTTTGTGCTAGCTCCTTGAAACTTGACAAAATAAAGCAGTTTCACGTTCTATCTCTAGGTTTTGTTTCCTCTTGATGTAACCCTAAGCAGTGACTGGCGAGAAACACTTTCATGGAAAGGGGTTGCCAAGCTTCCAAAAACTACGAATCTCCAGAAATCACAGCAAATATTTTTTTACCCAAACTGGATGATACTTTCAGGTAATGATCAGTACACTAAGCCGACTTGGTTCCCCAAATTTCATTCTTCTATGTTGAAGCATTCGTTTCTACTAACAGTTTGAATTTTTAGGTTTCACTCTGTTTTCTCCTATATTGATAGATGTATTTGGAACTCTAAATCCAACACGGTTTGTGCTAGCTTCTTGAAAGTTGACAAAATAGAGCAGTTTCACGTTCTATCTCTATGTGTTGTTTCCTCTTGAAGTAGCCCTAAGCAGTGACTGGCGAGAAACACTTTCATGGAAAGGGGTTGCCAAGCTTCCTAAAATTACGAATCTCCAGAAATCTCAGCAAGTATTTTTTCACCCAACCTGGATGATACTTTCAGGTAATGATCAGTACACTAAGCCTACTTGGTTCCCCAAATTTCATTCTTCTATGTTGAAGCGTTCGTTTCTACTAACAGTTTGAATTTTTAGGTTTCACTCTGTTTTCTCCTATATTGATAGATGTATTTGGAACTCTAAATCCAACACGGTTTGTGCTGGCTTCTTGAAACTTGACAAAATAAAGCAGTTTCACGTTCTGTCTCTATATTTTGTTTCCTCTTGATGTAGCCGTAAGCAGTGACTGGCGAGAAACACTTTCATGGAAAGGGGTTGCCAAGCTTCCAAAAACTACGAATCTCCAGAAATCTCAGCAAATATTTTTTCACCCAAACTGGATAATACTTTCAGGTAATGATCAGTACACTAAGCCGACTGGGTTCCCCAAATTTCGTTCTTCTATGTTGAAGCGTTCGTTTCTATTAACAGTTTGAATTTTTAGGTTACACTCTGTTTTCTCCTATATTGATAGATGTATTTGGAACTCTAAATCCAACACGGTTTGTGCTAGCTTCTTGAAACTTGACACAGTAAAGTAGTTTCAGGTTCTATCTCTATGTTTTGTTTCCTCTTGATGTAGCCCTAAGCAGTGACTGGCGAGAAACAATTTCATGGAAAGGGGTAGTCTAGCTTCCTAAAATTGCGAATCTCCAGAAATATCTGCAAGTATTTTTTCACCCAAACTGGATGATACTTTCAGGTAATGATCAGTACACTAAGCCAACTTCGTTACCCAAATTTCGTTCTTCTATGTTGAAGCATTCATTTCCAGTAACAGTTTGAATTTTTAGGTTTCACTCTGTTTTCTCCTATATTGATAGATGTATTTGGAACTCTAAATCCAACACGGTTTGTGCTAGCTTCTTGAAACTTGAAAAAATAAAGCAGTTTCACGTTCTATCTCTATGTGTTGTTTCCTCTTGAAGTAGCCCTAAGCAGTGACTGGCGAGAAACACTTTCATGGAAAGGGGTTGCCAAGCTTCCTAAAATTACGAATCTCCAGAAATCTCAGCAAGTATTTTTTCACCCAAACTGGATGATACTTTCAGGTAATGATCAGTACACTAAGCCAACTTGGTTCCCCAAATTTCATTCTTCTATTTTGAAGCGTTCGTTTCTACTAACAGTTTGAATTTTTAGGTTTCACTCTGTTTTCTCCTATATTGATAGATGTATTTGGAACTCTAAATCCAACACGGTTTGTGCTAGCTTCTTGAAACTTGACACAATAAAGTAGTTTCAGGTTCTATCTCTATGTGTTGTTTCCTCTTGATGTAGCCCTAAGCAGTGACTGGCGAGAAACACTTTCATAGAAATGGGTTGCCAAGCTTCAAAAACTACGAATCTCCAGAAATCTCAGCAAATATTTTTTCACCCAAACTGGATGATACTTTCAGGTAATGATCAGTGCACTAAGCCGACTTGGTTCCCCAAATTTCGTTTTTCTATGTTGAAGCGTTGATTTCCAGTAACAGTTTGAATTTTTAGGTTTCACTCTGTGTTCTCCTATATTGATAGATGTTTTTGGAACTCTAAATCCAACACGGTTTGTGCTAGCTTCTTGAAACTTGAAAAAATAAAGTAGTTTCACGTTCTATCTTTATGTTTTGTTTCCTCTTGAAGTAGCCCTAAGCAGTGACTGGCGAGAAACACTTTCATGGAAAGGGGTTGCCAAGCTTCCTAAAATTACGAATCTCCAGAAATCTCAGCAAGTATTTTTTCACCCAAACTGGATGACACTTTCAGGTAATGATCAGTACACTAAGCCAACTGGGTTCCCCAAATTTCATTCTTCTATGTTGAAGCGTTCATTTCTACTAACAGTTTGAATTTTTAGGTTTCACTCTGTTTTCTCCTATATTGATAGATGTATTTGGAACTCTAAATCCAACATGGTTTGTGCTGGCTTCTTGAAACTTGACAAAATAAACCAGTTTCACGTTCTATCTCTATATTTTGTTTCCTCTTGATTTAGCCCTAAACAGTGACTGGTGAGAAACACTTTCATGGAAAGGGGTTGCCAAGCTTCCAAAAACTACGAATCTCCAGAAATCTCAGCAAATATTTTTCACCCAAACTGGATAATACTTTCAGGTTATGATCAGTACACTAAGCCGACTGGGTTCCCCAAATTTCGTTCTTCTATGTTGAAGCGTTCATTTCCAGTAACAGTTTGAATTTTTAGGTTTCACTCTGTTTTCTCCTATATTGATAGATGTATTTGGAACTCTAAATCCAACACGGTTTGTGCTAGCTTCTTGAAACTTGACACAATAAAGTAGTTTCAGGTTCTATCTGTTTTTTTTGTTTCCTCTTGATGTAGCCCTAAGCAGTGACTGGCGAGAAACACTTTCCTAGAAAGGGGTTGCCAAGCTTCCAAAAACTACGAATCTCCAGAAATCACAGCTAATATTTTTTTACCCAAACTGGATGATACTTTCAAGTAATGATCAGTACACTAAGCCGACTGGGTTCCCCAAATTTCCTTCTTCTATGTTGAAGCTTTCATTTCCAGTAACAGTTTGAATTTTTAGGTTTCACTCTGTTTTCTCCTATATTGATAGATGTATTTGGAACTCTAAATCCAACACGGTTTGTGCTAGCTCCTTGAAACTTGACAAAATAAAGCAGTTTCACGTTCTATCTCTATGTTTTGTTTCCTCTTGATGTAGCCCTAAGCAGTGACTGGCGAGAAACACTTTCATTTAAAGGCGTTGCCAAGCTTCCTAAAATTACGAATCTCCAGAAATCTCAGGAAATATTTTTTCACCCAAACTGGATGATACTTTCAGGTAATGATCAGTACACTAAGTCGACTTGGTTCCCCAAATTTCGTTCTTCTATGTTGAAGCATTCATTTCCAGTAACACTTTGAATTTTTAGGGTTCACTGTTTTCTCCTATATTGATAGATGTATTTGGAACTCTAAATCCAACACGGTTTGTGCTAGCTTCTTTAAACTTAAAAAAATAAAGTAGTTTCACGTTCTATCTCTATGTGTTGTTTCCTCTTGAAATAGCCCTAAGCAGTGACTGGCGAGAAACACTTTCATGGAAAGGGGTTGCCAAGCTTCCAAAAACTACGAATCTCCAGAAATCTCAGCAAATATTTTTTCACCCAAACTGGATAATACTTTCAGGTAATGATCAGTACACTAAGCCGACTGGGTTCCCCAAATTTCGTTCTTCTATGTTGAAGCGTTCATTTCCAGTAACAGTTTGAATTTTTAGGTTTCACTCTGTTTTCTCCTATATTGATAGATGTATTTGGAACTCTAAATCCAACACGGTTTGTGCTAGCTTCTTGAAACTTGACACAGTAAAGTAGTTTCAGGTTCTATCTCTATGTTTTGTTTCCTCTTGATGTAGCCCTAAGCAGTGACTGGCGAGAAACAATTTCATGGAAAGGGGTAGTCAAGCTTCCTAAAATTGCGAATCGCCAGAAATCTCAGCAAGTATTTTTTCACCCAAACTGGATGATACTTTCAGGTAATGATCAGTACACTAAGCCAACTTCGTTTCCCAAATTTCGTTCTTCTATGTTGAAGCATTCATTTCCAGTAACAGTTTGAATTTTTAGGTTTCACTCTGTTTTCTCCTATATTGATAGATGTATTTGGAACTCTAAATCCAACACGGTTTGTGCTAGCTTCTTGAAACTTGAAAAAATAAAGTAGTTTCACGTTCTATCTCTATGTGTTGTTTCCTCTTGAAGTAGCCCTAAGCAGTGACTGGCGAGAAACACTTTCATGGAAAGGGGTTGCCAAGCTTCCTAAAATTACGAATCTCCAGAAATCTGAGCAAGTATTTTTTCACCCAAACTGGATGACACTTTCAGGTAATGATCAGTACACTAAGCCAACTGGGTTCCCCAAATTTCATTCTTCTATGTTGAAGCGTTCATTTCTACTAACAGTTTGAATTTTTAGGTTTCACTCTGTTTTCTCCTATATTGATAGATGTATTTGGAACTCTAAATCCAACACGGTTTGTGCTGGCTTCTTGAAACTTGACAAAATAAAGCAGTTTCACGTTCTATCTCTATAGTTTGTTTCCTCTTGATGTAGCCCTAAGCAGTGACTGGCGAGAAACACTTTCATGGAAAGGGGTTGCCAAGCTTCCAAAAACTACGAATCTCCAGAAATCTCAGCAAATATTTTTTCACCCAAACTGGATAATACTTTCAGGTTATGATCAGTACACTAAACCGACTGGGTTCCCCAAATTTCGTTCTTCTATGTTGAAGCGTTCATTTCCAGTAAAGTTTGAATTTTTAGGTTTCACTCTGTTTTCTCCTATATTGATAGATGTATTTGGAACTCTAAATCCAACACGGTTTGTGCTAGCACTTGAAACTTGACACAGTAAAGTAGTTTCAGGTTCTATCTCTATGTTTTGTTTCCTCTTGATGTAGCCCTAAGCAGTGACTGGTGAGAAACACTTTCATAGAAAGGGGTTGCCAAGCTTCCAAAAACTACGAATCTCCAGAAATCACAGCAAATATTTTTTTACCCAAACTGGATGATACTTTCAGTTAATGATCAGTACACCAAGCCGACTGGGTTCCCCAAATTTCGTTCTTCTATGTAGAAGCTTTCATTTCCAGTAACATTTTGAATTTTTAGGTTTCACTCTGTTTTCTCCTATATTGAAAGATATATTTGGAACTCTAAATCCAACACGGTTTGTGCTAGCTTCTTGAAACTTGACAAAATAAAGCAGTTTCACATTCTATCACTATGTTTTGTTTCCTCTTGATGTAGCCCTAAGCAGTGACTGGCGAGAAACACTTTCATGGAAAGGGGTTGCCAAGCTTCCTAAAATTACGAATCTCCAGAAATTTCAGCAAATATTTTTTCACCCAAACTGGATGATACTTTCAGGTAATGAACAGTACACTAAGCCGACTTGATTCCCCAAATTTCCTTCTTCTATGTTGAAGCGTTCATTTCCAGTAACAGTTTGAATTTTTAGGTTTCACTCTGTTTTCTCCTATATTGATAGATGTATTTGGAACTCTAAATCCAACACGGTTTGTGCTAGCTTCTTGAAACTTGACAAAATAGAGCAGTTTCACGTTCTATCTCTATGTGTTGTTTCCTCTTGAAGTAGCCCTAAGCAGTGACTGGCGAGAAACACTTTCATGGAAAGGGGTTGCCAAGCTTCCTAAAATTACGAATCTCCAGAAATCTCAGCAAGTATTTTTTCACCCAACCTGGATGATACTTTCAGGTAATGATCAGTACACTAAGCCTACTTGGTTCCCCAAATTTCATTCTCCTATGTTGACGCGTTCGTTTCTACTAACAGTTTTAATTTTTAGGTTTCACTCTGTTTTCTCCTATATTGATAGATGTGTTTGGAACTGTAAATCCAACACGGTTTGTGCTATCTTCTTGAAACTTGACACAATAAAGTAGTTTCAGGTTCTATCTCTATGTTTTGTTTCCTCTTGATGTAGCCCTAAGCAGTGACTGGCGAGAAACACTTTCATAGAAATGGGTTGCCAAGCTTCCTAAAACTACGAATCTCCAGAAATCTCAGCAAATATTTTTTCACCCAAACTGGATAATACTTTCAGGTAATGATCAGTACAATAAGCCGACTTGGTTCCCCAAATTTCGTTCTTCTATGTTGAAGCATTCATTTCCAGTAACAGTTTGAATTTTTAGGTTTCACTCTGTTTTCTCCTATATTAATAGATGTATTTGGAACTCTAAATCCAACACGGTTTGTGCTAGCTTCTTGAAACTTGACAAAATAAAGCAGTTTCACGTTCTATCTCTATGTTTTGTTTCCTCTTGAAGTAGCCCTAAGCAGTGACTGGCGAGAAACACTTTCATGGAAAGGGGTTGCCAAGCTTCCTAAAATTACGAATCTCCAGAAATCTCAGCAAGTATTTTTTCACCCAAACTGGATGATACTTTCAGGTAATGATCAGTACACTAATCGACAAGGTTCCCCAAATTTCGTTCTTCTATGTTGAAGCGTTCATTTGCAGTAACAGTTTGAATTTTTAGGTTTCACTCTGTTTTCTCCTATATTGATAGATGTATTTGGAACTCTAAATCCAACACGGTTTGTGCTAGCTCCTTGAAATTTGACAAAATAAAGCAGTTTCACGTTCTATCTCTATGTGTTATTTCCTCTTGTAGTAGCCCTAAGCAGTGACTGGCGAGAAACACTTTCATGGAAAGGGGTTGCCAAGCTTCCTAAAATTACGAATCTCCAGAAATCTCAGCAAGTATTTTTTCACCCAAACTGGATGATACTTTCAGGTAATGATCAGTATACTAAGCCAACTTCGTTCCCCAAATTTCATTCTTCTAAGTTGAAGCGTTCGTTTCTACTAAAAGTTTGAATTTTTAGGTTTCACTCTGTTTTCTCCTATATTGATAGATGTATTTGGAACTCTAAATCCAACACGGTTTGTGCTATCTTCTTGAAACTTGACACAATAAAGTAGTTTCAGGTTCTATCTCTATTTTTTGTTTCCTCTTGATGTAGCCCAAAGCAGTGACTGGCGAGAAATACTTTCATAGAAATGGGTTGCCAAGCTTCCAAAAACTACGGATCTCCAGAAATCTCAGCAAATATTTTTTCACCCAAACTGGATGATACTTTCAGGAAATGATCAGTACACTAAGCCGACTGGGTTGCCCATATTTCGTTCTTCTATGTTGAAGCGTTCATTTCCAGTAACAGTTTGAATTTTTAGGTTTCACTCTGTTTTCTCCTATATTGTTAGATGTATTTGGAACTCTAAATCCTACACGGTTTGTGCTAGCTTCTTGAAACGTGACACAATAAAGTAGTTTCAGGTTCTATCTCTATGTTTTGTTTCCTCTTGATGTAGCCCTAAGCAGTGACGGGCGAGAAACACTTTCATGGAAAGGGGTTGCAAAGCTTCCAAAAACTACGAATCTCCAGAAATCACAGCAAATATTTTTTTACCCAAACTGGATGATACTTTCAGTTAATGATCAGTACACCAAGCTGACTGGGTTCCCCAAATTTCGTTCTTCTATGTAGAAGCTTTCATTTCCAGTAACATTTTGAATTATTAGGTTTCACTCTGTTTTCTCCTATATTGATAGATATATTTGGAACTCTAAATCCAACACAGTTTGTGCTAGCTTCTTGAAACTTGACAAAATAAAGCAGTTTCACATTCTATCTCTATGTTTTGTTTCCTCTTGATGTAGCCCTAAGCAGTGACTGGCGAGAAACACTTTCATGGAAAGAGGTTTCCAAGCTTCCTAAAATTACGAATCTCCAGAAATCTCAGCAAATATTTTTTCACCCAAACTGGATGATACTTTCCGGTAATGATCAGTACACTAAGCCGACTTGGTTCCCCAAATTTCGTTCTTCTATGTTGAAGCATTCATTTCCAGTAACAGTTTGAATTTTTAGGTTTCACTCTGTTTTCTCCTATATTGATAGATGTATTTGGAACTCTAAATCCAACACGGTTTGTGCTAGCTCCTTGAAATTTGACAAAATAAAGCAGTTTCACGTTCTATCTCTATGTGTTGTTTCCTCTTGTAGTAGCCCTAAGCAGTGACTGGCGAGAAACACTTTCATGGAAAGGGGTTGCCAACCTTCATAAAATTACGAATCTCCAGAAATCTCAGCAAGTATTTTTTCACCCAAACTGGATGAAACTTTCAGGTAATGATCAGTACCCTAATCGACAAGGTTCCCCAAATTTCGTTCTTCTATGTTGAAGCGTTCATTTGCAGTAACAGTTTGAATTTTTAGGTTTCACTCTGTTTTCTCCTATATTGATAGATGTATTTGGAACTCTAAATCCAACATGGTTTGTGCTGGCTTCTTGAAACTTGACAAAATAAAGCAGTTTCACGTTCTATCTCTATATTTTGTTTCCTCTTGATGTAGCCCTAAACAGTGACTGGCGAGAAACACTTTCATGGAAAGGGGTTGCCAAGCTTCCAAAAACTACGAATCTCCAGAAATCTCAGCAAATATTTTTTCACCCAAACTGGATAATACTTTCAGGTTATGATCAGTACACTAAGCCGACTGGGTTCCCCAAATTTCGTTCTTCTATGTTGAAGCGTTCATTTCCAGTAACAGTTTGAATTTTTAGGTTTCACTCTGTTTTCTCCTATATTGATAGATGTATTTGGAACTCTAAATCCAACACGGTTTGTGCTAGCTTCTTGAAACTTGACACAATAAAGTAGTTTCAGGTTCTATCTGTATGTTTTGTTTCCTCTTGATGTAGCCCTAAGCAGTGACTGGCGAGAAACACTTTCCTAGAAAGGGGTTGCCAAGCTTCCAAAAACTACGAATCTCCAGAAATCACAGCAAATATTTTTTTACCCAAACTGGATGATACTTTCAGGTAATGATCAGTACACTAAGCCGACTGGGTTCCCCAAATTTCGTTCTTCTATGTTGAAGCTTTCATTTCCAGTAACAGTTTGAATTTTTAGGTTTCACTCTGTTTTCTCCTATATTGATAGATGTATTTGGAACTCTAAATGCAACACGGTTTGTGCTATCTCCTTGAAACTTGACAAAATAAAGCAGTTTCACGTTCTATCTCTATGTTTTGTTTCCTCTTGATGTAGCCCTAAGCAATGACTGGCGAGAAACACTTTCATTTAAAGGCGTTGCCAAGCTTCCTAAAATTACGAATCTCCAGAAATCTCAGGAAATATTTTTTCACCCAAACTGGATGATACTTTCAGGTAATGATCAGTACACTAAGTCGACTTGGTTCCCCAAATTTCGTTCTTCTATGTTGAAGCATTCATTTCCAGTAACACTTTGAATTTTTAGGGTTCACTGTTTTCTCCTATATTGATAGATGTATTTGGAACTCTAAATCCAACACGGTTTGTGCTAGCTTCTTTAAACTTAAAAAAATAAAGTAGTTTCACGTTCTATCTCTATGTGTTGTTTCCTCTTGAAATAGCCCTAAGCAGTGACTGGCGAGAAACACTTTCATGGAAAGGGGTTGCCAAGCTTCCAAAAACTACGAATCTCCAGAAATCTCAGCAAATATTTTTTCACCCAAACTGGATAATACTTTCAGGTAATGATCAGTACACTAAGCCGACTGGGTTCCCCAAATTTCGTTCTTCTATGTTGAAGCGTTCATTTCCAGTAACAGTTTGAATTTTTAGGTTTCACTCTGTTTTCTCCTATATTGATAGATGTATTTCGAACTCTAAATCCAACACGGTTTGTGCTAGCTTCTTGAAACTTGACACAGTAAAGTAGTTTCAGGTTCTATCTCTATGTTTTGTTTCCTCTTGATGTAGCCCTAAGCAGTGACTGGCGAGAAACAATTTCATGGAAAGGGGTAGTCAAGCTTCCTAAAATTGCGAATCGCCAGAAATCTCAGCAAGTATTTTTTCACCCAAACTGGATGATACTTTCAGGTAATGATCAGTACACTAAGCCAACTTCGTTTCCCAAATTTCGTTCTTCTATGTTGAAGCATTCATTTCCAGTAACAGTTTGAATTTTTAGGTTTCACTCTGTTTTCTCCTATATTGATAGATGTATTTGGAACTCTAAATCCAACACGGTTTGTGCTAGCTTCTTGTAACTTGAAAAAATAAAGTAGTTTCACGTTCTATCTCTATGTGTTGTTTCCTCTTGAAGTAGCCCTAAGCAGTGACTGGCGAGAAACACTTTCATGGAAAGGGGTTGCCAAGCTTCCTAAAATTACGAATCTCCAGAAATCTCAGCAAGTATTTTTTCACCCAACCTGGATGATACTTTCAGGTAATGATCAGTACACTAAGCCTACTTGGTTCCCCAAATTTCATTCTCCTATGTTGACGCGTTCGTTTCTACTAACAGTTTGAATTTTTAGGTTTCACTCTGTTTTCTCCTATATTGATAGATGTGTTTGGAAGTGTAAATCCAACACGGTTTGTGCTATCTTCTTGAAACTTGACACAATAAAGTAGTTTCAAGTTCTATCTCTATGTTTTGTTTCCTCTTGATGTAGCCCTAAGCAGTGACTGGCGAGAAACACTTTCATAGAAATGGGTTGCCAAGCTTCCTAAAACTACGAATCTCCAGAAATCTCAGCAAATATTTTTTCACCCAAACTGGATAATACTTTCAGGTAATGATCAGTACAATAAGCCGACTTGGTTCCCCAAATTTCGTTCTTCTATGTTGAAGCATTCATTTCCAGTAACAGTTTGAATTTTTAGGTTTCACTCTGTTTTCTCCTATATTAATAGATGTATTTGGAACTCTAAATCCAACACGGTGTGTGCTAGCTTCTTGAAACTTGACAAAATAAAGCAGTTTCACGTTCTATCTCTATGTGTTGTTTCCTCTTGAAGTAGCCCTAAGCAGTGACTGGCGAGAAACACTTTCATGGAAAGGGGTTGCCAAGCTTCCTAAAATTACGAATCTCCAGAAATCTCAGCAAGTATTTTTTCACCCAAACTGGATGATACTTTCAGGTAATGATCAGTACACTAAGCCGACTTGGTTCCCCAAATTTCATTCTTCTATGTTGAAGCGTTCGTTTCTACTAACAGTTTGAATTTTTAGGTTTCACTCTGTTTTCTCCTATATTGATAGATGTATTTGGAACTCTAAATCCAACACGGTTTGTGCTAGCTTCTTGAAACGTGACACAATAAAGTAGTTTCAGGTTCTATCTCTATGTTTTGTTTCCTCTTGATGTAGCCCTAAGCAGTGACTGGCGAGAAACACTTTCATGGAAAGGGGTTGCCAAGCTTCCTAAAATTACGAATCTCCAGAAATCTCAGCAAGTATTTTTTCACCCAAACTGGATGATACTTTCAGGTAATGATCAGTACACTAAGCCGACTTGGTTCCCCAAATTTCGTTCTTCTATGTTGAAGCGTTCATTTGCAGTAACAGTTTGAATTTTTAGGTTTCACTCTGTTTTCTCCTATATTGATAGATGTATTTGGAACTCTAAATCCAACACGGTTTGTGCTAGCTCCTTGAAATTTGACAAAATAAAGCAGTTTCACGTTCTATCTCTATGTGTTGTTTCCTCTTGTAGTAGCCCTAAGCAGTGACTGGCGAGAAACACTTTCATGGAAAGGGGTTGCCAAGCTTCCTAAAATTACGAATCTCCAGAAATCTCAGCAAGTATTTTTTCACCCAAACTGGATGATACTTTCAGGTAATGATCAGTATACTAAGCCAACTTCGTTCCAAATTTTATTCTTCTAAGTTGAAGCGTTCGTTTCTACTAAAAGTTTGAATTTTTAGGTTTCACTCTGTTTTCTCCTATATTGATAGATGTATTTGGAACTCTAAATCCAACACGGTTTGTGCTATCTTCTTGAAACTTGACACAATAAAGTAGTTTCAGGTTCTATCTCTATTTTTTGTTTCCTCTTGATGTAGCCCAAAGCAGTGACTGGCGAGAAATACTTTCATAGAAATGGGTTGCCAAGCTTCCAAAAACTACGGATCTCCAGAAATCTCAGCAAATATTTTTTCACCCAAACTGGATGATACTTTCAGGAAATGATCAGTACACTAAGCCGACTGGGTTCCCCATATTTCGTTCTTCTATGTTGAAGCGTTCATTTCCAGTAACAGTTTGAATTTTTAGGTTTCACTCTGTTTTCTCCTATATTGATAGATGTATTTGGAACTCTAAATCCTACACGGTTTGTGCTAGCTTCTTGAAACGTGACACAATAAAGTAGTTTCAGGTTCTATCTCTATGTTTTGTTTCCTCTTGATGTAGCCCTAAGCAGTGACTGGCGAGAAACACTTTCATGGAAAGGGGTTGCCAAGCTTCCAAAAACTACGAATCTCCAGAAATCACAGCAAATATTTTTTTACCCAAACTGGATGATACTTTCAGTTAATGATCAGTACACCAAGCTGACTGGGTTCCCCAAATTTCGTTCTTCTATGTAGAAGCTTTCATTTCCAGTAACATTTTGAATTTTTAGGTTTCACTCTGTTTTCTCCTATATTGATAGATATATTTGGAACTCTAAATCCAACACGGTTTGTGCTAGCTTCTTGAAACTTGACAAAATAAAGCAGTTTCACATTCTATCTCTATGTTTTGTTTCCTCTTGATGTAGCCCTAAGCAGTGACTGGCGAGAAACACTTTCATGGAAAGGGGTTGCCAAGCTTCCTAAACTTACGAATCTCCAGAAATCTCAGCAAATATTTTTTCACCCAAACTGGATGATACTTTCAGGTAATGATCAGTACACTAAGCCGACTTGGTTCCCCAAATTTCGTTCTTCTATGTTGAAGCATTCATTTCCAGTAACAGTTTGAATTTTTAGGTTTCACTCTGTTTTCTCCTATATTGATAGATGTATTTGGAACTCTAAATCCAACACGGTTTGTGCTAGCTCCTTGAAATTTGACAAAATAAAGCAGTTTCACGTTCTATCTCTATGTGTTGTTTCCTCTTGTAGTAGCCCTAAGCAGTGACTGGCGAGAAACACTTTCATGGAAAGGGGTTGCCAAGCTTCCTAAAATTACGAATCTCCAGAAATCTCAGCAAGTATTTTTTCACCCAAACTGGATGATACTTTCAGGTAATGATCAGTACACTAATCGACAAGGTTCCCCAAATTTCGTTCTTCTATGTTGAAGCGTTCATTTGCAGTAACAGTTTGAATTTTTAGGTTTCACTCTGTTTTCTCCTATATTGATAGATGTATTTGGAACTCTAAATCCAACACGGTTTGTGCTAGCTCCTTGAAATTTGACAAAATAAAGCAGTTTCACGTTCTATCTCTATGTGTTGTTTCCTCTTGTAGTAGCCCTAAGCAGTGACTGGCGAGAAACACTTTCATGGAAAGGGGTTGCCAAGCTTCCTAAAATTACGAATCTCCAGAAATCTCAGCAAGTATTTTTTCACCCAAACTGGATGATACTTTCAGGTAATGATCAGTACAATAAGCCAACTTGGTTCCCCAAATTTCATTCTTCTATGTTAAAGCGTTCGTTTCTACTAAAAGTTTGAATTTTTAGGTTTCACTCTGTTTTCTCCTATATTGATAGATGTATTTGGAACTCTAAATCCAACACGGTTTGTGCTATCTTCTTGAAACTTGACACAATAAAGTAGTTTCAGGTTCTATCTCTATTTTTTGTTTCCTCTTGATGTAGCCCAAAGCAGTGACTGGCGAGAAATACTTTCATAGAAATGGGTTGCCAAGCTTCCAAAAACTACGGATCTCCAGAAATTTCAGCAAATATTTTTTCACCCAAACTGGATGATACTTTCAGGTAATGATCAGTACACTAAGCCGACTTGATTCCCCAAATTTCGTTCTTCTATGTTGAAGCGTTCATTTCCAGTAACAGTTTGAATTTTTAGGTTTCACTCTGTTTTCTCCTATATTGATAGATGTATTTGGAACTCTAAATCCTACACGGTTTGTGCTAGCTTCTTGAAACGTGACACAATAAAGTAGTTTCAGGTTCTATCTCTATGTTTTGTTTCCTCTTGATGTAGCCCTAAGCAGTGACTGGCGAGAAACACTTCCATGGAAAGGGGTTGCCAAGCTTCCTAAAATTACGAATCTCCAGAAATCTCAGCAAGTATTTTTTCACCCAAACTGGATGATACTTTCAGGTAATGATCAGTATACTAAGCCAACTTCGTTCCCCAAATTTCATTCTTCTAAGTTGAAGCGTTCGTTTCTACTAAAAGTTTGAATTTTTAGGTTTCACTCTGTTTTCTCCTATATTGATAGATGTATTTGGAACTCTAAATCCAACACGGTTTGTGCTATCTTCTTGAAACTTGACACAATAAAGTAGTTTCAGGTTCTATCTCTATTTTTTGTTTCCTCTTGATGTAGCCCAAAGCAGTGACTGGCGAGAAATACTTTCATAGAAATGGGTTGCCAAGCTTCCAAAAACTACGGATCTCCAGAAATCTCAGCAAATATTTTTTCACCCAAACTGGATGATACTTTCAGGAAATGATCAGTACACTAAGCCGACTGGGTTCCCCATATTTCGTTCTTCTATGTTGAAGCGTTCATTTCCAGTAACAGTTTGAATTTTTAGGTTTCACTCTGTTTTCTCCTATATTGATAGATGTATTTGGAACTCTAAATCCTACACGGTTTGTGCTAGCTTCTTGAAACGTGACACAATAAAGTAGTTTCAGGTTCTATCTCTATGTTTTGTTTCCTCTTGATGTAGCCCTAAGCAGTGACTGGCGAGAAACACTTTCATGGAAAGGGGTTGCCAAGCTTCCAAAAACTACGAATCTCCAGAAATCACAGCAAATATTTTTTTACCCAAACTGGATGATACTTTCAGTTAATGATCAGTACACCAAGCTGACTGGGTTCCCCAAATTTCGTTCTTCTATGTAGAAGCTTTCATTTCCAGTAATATTTTGAATTTTTAGGTTTCACTCTGTTTTCTCCTATATTGATAGATAAATTTGGAACTCTAAATCCAACACGGTTTGTGCTAGCTTCTTGAAACTTGACAAAATAAAGCAGTTTCACATTCTATCTCTATGTTTTGTTTCCTCTTGATGTAGCCCTAAGCAGTGACTGGCGAGAAACACTTTCATGGAAAGGGGTTGCCAAGCTTCCTAAAATTACGAATCTCCAGAAATCTCAGCAAATATTTTTTCACCCAAACTGGATGATACTTTCAGGTAATGATCAGTACACTAAGCCGACTTGGTTCCCCAAATTTCGTTCTTCTATGTTGAAGCATTCATTTCCAGTAACAGTTTGAATTTTTAGGTTTCACTCTGTTTTCTCCTATATTGATAGATGTATTTGGAACTCTAAATCCAACACGGTTTGTGCTAGCTCCTTGAAATTTGACAAAATAAAGCAGTTTCACGTTCTATCTCTATGTGTTGTTTCCTCTTGTAGTAGCCCTATGCAGTGACTGGCGAGAAACACTTTCATGGAAAGGGGTTGCCAAGCTTCCTAAAATTACGAATCTCCAGAAATCTCAGCAAGTATTTTTTCACCCAAACTGGATGATACTTTCAGGTAATGATCAGTACACTAATCGACAAGGTTCCCCAAATTTCGTTCTTCTATGTTGAAGCGTTCATTTGCAGTAACAGTTTGAATTTTTAGGTTTCACTCTGTTTTCTCCTATATTGATAGATGTATTTGGAACTCTAAATCCAACACGGTTTGTGCTAGCTCCTTGAAATTTGACAAAATAAAGCAGTTTCACGTTCTATCTCTATGTGTTGTTTCCTCTTGTAGTAGCCCTAAGCAGTGACTGGCGAGAAACACTTTCATGGAAAGGGGTTGCCAAGCTTCCTAAAATTACGAATCTCCAGAAATCTCAGCAAGTATTTTTTCACCCAAACTGGATGATACTTTCAGGTAATGATCAGTACAATAAGCCAACTTGGTTCCCCAAATTTCATTCTTCTATGTTGAAGCGTTCGTTTCTACTAAAAGTTTGAATTTTTAGGTTTCACTCTGTTTTCTCCTATATTGATAGATGTATTTGGAACTCTAAATCCAACACGGTTTGTGCTATCTTCTTGAAACTTGACACAATAAAGTAGTTTCAGGTTCTATCTCTATTTTTTGTTTCCTCTTGATGTAGCCCAAAGCAGTGACTGGCGAGAAATACTTTCATAGAAATGGGTTGCCAAGCTTCCAAAAACTACGGATCTCCAGAAATCTCAGCAAATATTTTTTCACCCAAACTGGATGATACTTTCAGGTAATGATCAGTACACTAAGCCGACTGGGTTCCCCAAATTTCGTTCTTCTATGTTGAAGCGTTCATTTCCAGTAACAGTTTGAATTTTTAGGTTTCACTCTGTTTTCTCCTATATTGATAGATGTATTTGGAACTCTAAATCCTACACGGTTTGTGCTAGCTTCTTGAAACGTGACACAATAAAGTAGTTTCAGGTTCTATCTCTATGTTTTGTTTCCTCTTGATGTAGCCCTAAGCAGTGACTGGCGAGAAACACTTTCATGGAAAGGGGTTGCCAAGCTTCCAAAAACTACGAATCTCCAGAAATCACAGCAAATATTTTTTTACCCAAACTGGATGATACTTTCAGTTAATGATCAGTACACCAAGCTGACTGGGTTCCCCAAATTTCGTTCTTCTATGTAGAAGCTTTCATTTCCAGTAACATTTTGAATTTTTAGGTTTCACTCTGTTTTCTCCTATATTGATAGATATATTTGGAACTCTAAATCCAACACGGTTTGTGCTAGCTTCTTGAAACTTGACAACATAAAGAAGTTTCACATTCTATCTCTATGTTTTGTTTCCTCTTGATGTAGCCCTAAGCAGTGACTGGCGAGAAACACTTTCATGGAAAGGGGTTGCCAAGCTTCCTAAAATTACGAATCTCCAGAAATCTCAGCAAGTATTTTTTCACCCAAACTGGATGATACTTTCAGGTAATGATCAGTACACTAAGCCGACTTGGTTCCCCAAATTTCGTTCTTCTATGTTGAAGCATTCATTTCCAGTAACAGTTTGAATTTTTAGGTTTCACTCTGTTTTCTCCTATATTGATAGATGTATTTTGAACTCTAAATACAACACGGTTTGTGCTAGCTTCTTGAAACTTGACAAAATAGAGCAGTTTCACGTTCTATCTCTATGTGTTGTTTCCTCTTGAAGTAGCCCTATGCAGTGACTGGCGAGAAACACTTTCATGGAAAGGGGTTGCCAAGCTTCCTAAAATTACGAATCTCCAGAAATCTCAGCAAGTATTTTTTCACCCAACCTGGATGATACTTTCAGGTAATGATCAGTACACTAAGCCTACTTGGTTTCCCAAATTTCATTCTTCTATGTTGAAGCGTTCGTTTCTACTAACAGTTTTAATTTTTAGGTTTCACTCTGTTTTCTCCTATATTGATAAATGTGTTTGGAACTGTAAATCCAACACGGTTTGTGCTATCTTCTTGAAACTTGACACACTAAAGTAGTTTCAAGTTCTATCCCTATGTTTTGTTTCCTCTTGATGTAGCCCTAAGCAGTGACTGGCGAGAAACACTTTCATAGAAATGGGTTGCCAAGCTTCCTAAAACTACGAATCTCCAGAAATCTCAGCAAATATTTTTTCACCTAACTGGATAATACTTTCAGGCAATGATCAGTATACTAAGCCGACTGGGTTCCCCAAATTTCGTTCTTCTATGTTGAAGCGTTCATTTCCAGTAACAGTTTGAATTTTTAGGTTTCACTCTGTTTTCTCCTATATTGATAGATGTATTTGGAACTCTAAATCCAACACGGTTTGTGCTAGCTTCTTGAAACTTGACACAGTAAAGTAGTTTCAGGTTCTATCTCTATGTTTTGTTTCCTCTTGATGTAGCCCTAAGCATTGACTGGCGAGAAACAATTTCATGGAAAGGGGTTGCCAAGCTTCCTAAAATTGCGAATCTCCAGAAATCTCAGCAAGTATTTTTTCACCCAAACTGGATGATACTTTCAGGTAATGATCAGTACACTAAGCCGACTTGGTTCCCCAAATTTCATTCTTCTATGTTGAAGCGTTCGTTTCTACTAACAGTTTGAATTTTTAGGTTTTACTCTGTTTTCTCCTATATTGATAGATGTATTTGGAACTCTAAATCCAACACGGTTTGTGCTAGCTTCTTGAAACTTGACAAAATAGAGCAGTTTCACGTTCTATCTCTATGTGTTGTTTCCTCTTGAAGTAGCCCTAAGCAGTGACAGGCGAGAAACACTTTCATGGAAAGGGGTTGCCAAGCTTCCTAAAATTACGAATCTCCAGAAATCTCAGCAAGTATTTTTTCACCCAACCTGGATGATACTTTCAGGTAATGATCAGTACACTAAGCCTACTTGGTTCCCCAAATTTCATTCTTCTATGTTGACGCGTTCGTTTCTACTAACAGTTTTAATTTTTAGGTTTCACTCTGTTTTCTCCTATATTGATAGATGTATTTGGAACTCTAAATCCAACACGGTTTGTGCTAGCTTCTTGAAACTTGAAAAAATAAAGTAGTTTCACGTTCTATCTCTATGTGTTGTTTCCTCTTGAAGTAGCCCTAAGGAGTGACTGGCGAGAAACACTTTCATGGAAAGGGGTTGCCAAGCTTCCTAAAATTACGAATCTCCAGAAATCTCAGCAAGTATTTTTTCACCCAAACTGGATGATACTTTCAGGTAATGATCAGTACACTAAGCCAACTTGGTTCCCCAAATTTCATTCTTCTATTTTGAAGCGTTCGTTTCTACTAACAGTTTGAATTTTTAGGTTTCACTTTGTTTTCTCCTATATTGATAGATGTATTTGGAACTCTAAATCCAACACTGTTTGTGCTAGCTTCTTGAAACTTGACACACTAAAGTAGTTTCAGGTTCTATCTCTATGTGTTGTTTCCTCTTGATGTAGCCCTAAGCAGTGACTGGCGAGAAACACTTTGATAGAATGGGGTTGCCAAGCTTCCAAAAACTACAAATCTCCAGAAATCTCATCAAATATTTTTTCACCCAAACTGGATGATACTTTCAGGTAATGATCAGTGCACTATGCCGACTAGGTTCCCCAAATTTCGTTCTTCTATGGTGAAGCGTTCATTTCCAGTAACAGTTTGAATTTTTAGGTTTCACTCTGTGTTCTCCTATATTGATAGATGTTTTTGGAACTCTAAATCCAACACGGTTTGTGCTAGCTTCTTGAAACTTGACAAAATAAAGCAGTTTCACGTTCTATCTCTATGTGTTGTTTCCTCTTGATGTAGCCCTAAGCAGTGACTGGCGAGAAACACTTTCATAGAAAGGGGTTGCCAAGCTTCCAAAAACTACGAATCTCCAGAAATCACAGCAAATATTTTTTTTACCCAAACTGGATGATACTTTCAGGTAATGAACAGTACACTAAGCCGACTTGGTTCCCCAAATTTCGTTCTTCTATGTTGAAGCTTTCATTTCCAGTAACAGTTTGAATTTTTAGGTTTCACTCTGTTTTCTCCTATATTGATAGATGTATTTGGAACTCTAAATCCAACACGGTTTGTGCTAGCTTCTTGAAACTTGACAAAATAAAGTAGTTTCAGGTTCTATCTCTATGTTTTGTTTCCTCTTGATGTAGCCCTAAGCAGTGACTGGCGAGAAACACTTTCATAGAAAGGGGTTGCCAAGCTTCCAAAAACTACGAATCTCCAGAAATCACAGCAAATATTTTTTTACCCAAACTGGATGATACTTTCAGGTAATGATCAGTACACTAAGCCGACTTGGTTCCCCAAATTTCCTTCTTCTATGTTGAAGCGTTCATTTCCAGTAACAGTTTGAATTTTTAGGTTTCACTCTGTTTTCTCCTATATTGATAGATGTGTTTGGAAGTGTAAATCCAACACGGTTTGTGCTATCTTCTTGAAACTTGACACAATAAAGTAGTTTCAAGTTCTATCTCTATGTTTTGTTTCCTCTTGATGTAGCCCTAAGCAGTGACTGGCGAGAAACACTTTCATAGAAATGAGTTGCCAAGCTTCCTAAAACTACGAATCTCCAGAAATCTCAGCAAATATTTTTTTACCCAAACTGGATAATACTTTCAGGTAATGATCAGTACAATAAGCCGACTTGGTTCCCCAAATTTCGTTCTTCTATTTTGAAGCTTTCATTTCCAGTAACAGTTTAAATTTTTAGGTTTCACTCTGTTTTCTCCTATATTGATAGATGTATTTGGAACTCTAAATCCAACACGGTTTGTGCTAGCTTCTTGAAACTTGACACAATAAAGTAGTTTCAGGTTCTATCTCTATGTTTTGTTTCCTCTTGATGTAGCCCTAAGCAGTGACTGGCGAGAAACACTTTCATAGAAAGGGGTTGCCAAGCTTCCAAAAACTACGAATCTCCAGAAATCACAGCAAATATTTTTTTACCCAAACTGGATGATACTTTCAGGTAATGATCTGTACACTAAGCCGACTGGGTTCCCCAAATTTCGTTCTTCTATGTTGAAGCTTTCATTTCCAGTAACAGTTTGAATTTTTAGGTTTCACTCTGTTTTCTCCTATATTGATAGATGTATTTGGAACTCTAAATCCAACACGGTTTGTGCTGGCTCCTTGAAACTTGACAAAATAAAGCAGTTTCACGTTCTATCTCTATCTTTTGTTTCCTCTTGATGTAGCCCTAAGCAGTGACTGGCGAGAAACACTTTCATTTAAAGGCGTTGCCAAGCTTCCTAAAATTACGAATCTCCAGAAATCTCAGGAAATATTTTTTCACCCAAACTGGATGATACTTTCAGGTAATGATCAGTACACTAAGTCGACTTGGTTCCCCAAATTTCGTTCTTCTATGTTGAAGCATTCATTTCCAGTAACAGTTTGAATTTTTAGGTTTCACTGTTTTCTCCTATATTGATAGATGTATTTGGAACTCTAAATCCAACATGGTTTGTGCTAGCTTCTTGAAACTTGAAAAAATAAAGTAGTTTCACGTTCTATCTTTATGTTTTGTTTCCTCTTGAAGTAGCCCTAAGCAGTGACTGGCGAGAAACACTTTCATGGAAAGGGGTTGCCAAGCTTCCAAAAACTACGAATCTCCAGAAATCTCAGCAAATATTTTTTCACCCAAACTGGATAATACTTTCAGGTTATGATCAGTACACTAAGCTGACTGGGTTCCTCAAATTTCGTTCTTCTATGTTGAAGCGTTCATTTCCAGTAACAGTTTGAATTTTTAGGTTTCACTCTGTTTTCTCCTATATTGATAGATGTATTTGAAACTCTAAATCCAACACGGTTTGTGCTAGCACTTGAAACTTGACACAGTAAAGTAGTTTCAGGTTCTATCTCTATGTTTTGTTTCCTCTTGAAGTAGCCCTAAGCAGTGACTGGCGAGAAACACTTTCATAGAAAGGGGTTGCCAAGCTTCCAAAAACTACGAATCTCCAGAAATCACAGCAAATATTTTTTTACCCAAACTGGATGATACTTTCAGTTAATGATCAGTACACTAAGCCGACTTGGTTCCCCAAATTTCGTTCTTCTATGTTGAAGCTTTCATTTCCAGTAACAGTTTGAATTTTTAGGTTTCACTCTGTTTTCTCCTATATTGATAGATGTATTTGGAACTCTAAATCCAACACGGATTTGGTTGCTTCTTGAAACTTGACAAAATAAAGCAGTTTCACGTTCTATCTCTATGTTTTGTTTCCTCTTGATGTAGCCCTAAGCAGTGACTGGCGAGAAACACTTTCATGGAAAGGGGTTGCCAAGCTTCCTAAAATTACGAACCTCCAGAAATCTGAGCAAATATTTTTCCCCCAAACTGGATGATACTTTCAGGTAATGATCAGTACACTAAGCCGACTTGGTTCCCCAAATTTCGTTCTTCTATGTTGAAGCGTTCATTTCCAGTAACAGTTTGAATTTTTAGGTTTCACTCTGTTTTCTCCTATATTGATAGATGTATTTGGAACTCTAAATCCAACACGGTTTGTGCTAGCTCCTTGAAACTTGACAAAATAAAGCAGTTTCACGTTCTATCTCTATGTGTTGTTTCCTCTTGAAGTAGCCCTAAGCAGTGACTGGCGAGAAACACTTTCATGGAAAGGGGTTGCCAAGCTTCCTAAAATTACGAATCTCCAGAAATCTCTGCATGTATTTTTTCACCCAAACTCAATGATACTTTCAGGTAATGATCAGTACACTAAGCCAACTTGGTTCCCCAAATTTCATTCTTCTATGTTGAAGCGTTCGTTTCACTAACAGTTTGAATTTTTAGGTTTCACTCTGTTTTCTCCTATATTGATAGATGTATTTGGAACTCTAAAACCAACACGGTTTGTGCTAGCTTCTTGAAACTTGACACAATAAAGTAGTTTCACGTTCTATCTCTATGCTTTGTTTCCTCTTGAAGTAGCCCTAAGCAGTGACTGGCGAGAAACACTTTCATAGAATGGGGTTGCCAAGCTTCCAAAAACTACAAATCTCCTGAAATCTCATCAAATATTTTTTCACCCAAACTGGATGATACTTTCAGGTAATGATCAGTACACTAAGCCGACTGTGTTCCCCAAATTTCGTTCTTCTATGTTGAAGCGTTCATTTCCAGTAACAGTTTGAATTTTTAGGTTTCACTCTGTTTTCTCCTATATTGATAGATGTATTTGGAACTCTAAATCCAACACGGATTTGGTTGCTTCTTGAAACTTGACAAAATAAAGCAGTTTCACGTTCTATCTCTATGTGTTGTTTCCTCTTGAAGTAGCCCTAAGCAGTGACTGGCGAGAAACACTTTCATGGAAAGGGGTTGCCAAGCTTCCTAAAATTACGAATCTCCAGAAATCTCAGCAAGTATTTTTTCACCCAAATTGGATGATACATTCAGGTAATGATCAGTACACTAAGCAAACTTGGTTCCCTAAATTTCATTCTTCTATGTTGAAGCGTTCGTTTCTACTAACAGTTTGAATTTTTAGGTTTCACTCTGTTTTCTCCTATATTGATAGATGTATTTGGTACTCTAAATCCAACACGGTTTTTGCTAGCTTCTTGAAACTTGACACAATAAAGCAGTTTCAAGTTCTATCTCTATGTTTTGTTTCCTCTTGATGTAGCCCTAAGCAGTGACTGGCGAGAAACACTTTCATGGAAAGAGGTTACCAAGCTTCCTAAAATTACGAACCTCCAGAAATCTGAGCAAATATTTTTTCCCCCAAACTGGATGATACTTTCAGGTAATGATCAGTACACTAAGCCAACTTGGTTCCCCAAATTTCATTCTTCTATGTTGAAGCGTTCGTTTCTACTAACAGTTTGAATTTTTAGGTTTCACTCTGTTTTCTCCTATATTGATAGATGTGTTTGGAACTCTAAATCCAACACGGTTTGTGCTATCTTCTTGAAACTTGACACAATAAAGTAGTTTCAAGTTCTGTCTCTATGTTTTGTTTCCTCTTGATGTAGCCCTAAGCAGTGACTGGCGAGAAACACTTTCATAGAAATGGGTTGCCAAGCTTCCAAAAACTACGAATCTCCAGAAATCTCAGCAAATATTTTTTCACCCAAACTGGATAATACTTTCAGTTAATGATCAGTACACTAAGCCGACTTGGTTCCCCAAATTTCGTTCTTCTATGTTGAAGCTTTCATTTCCAGTAACAGTTTGAATTTTTAGGTTTCACTCTGTTTTCTCCTATATTGATAGATGTATTTGGAACTCTAAATCCAACACGGATTTGGTTGGTTCTTGAAACTTGACAAAATAAAGCAGTTTCACGTTCTATCTCTATGTTTTGTTTCCTCTTGATGTAGCCCTAAGCAGTGACTGGCGAGAAACACTTTCATGGAAAGGGGTTGCCAAGCTTCCTAAAATTACGAACCTCCAGAAATCTGAGCAAATATTTTTCCCCCAAACTGGATGATACTTTCAGGTAATGATCAGTACACTAAGCCGACTTGGTTCACCAAATTTCGTTCTTCTATGTTGAAGCGTTCGTTTCACTAACAGTTTGAATTTTTAGGTTTCACTCTGTTTTCTCCTATATTGATAGATGTATTTGGAACTCTAAATCCAACACGGTTTGTGCTAGCTCCTTGAAACTTGACAAAATAAAGCAGTTTCACGTTCTATCTCTATGTGTTGTTTCCTCTTGAAGTAGCCCTAAGCAGTGACTGGCGAGAAACACTTTCATGGAAAGGGGTTGCCAAGCTTCCTAAAATTACGAATCTCCAGAAATCTCAGCAAGTATTTTTTCACCCAAACTGGATGATACTTTCAGGTAATGATCAGTACACTAAGCTGACTTGGTTCCCCAAATTTCGTTCTTCTATGTTGAAGCGTTCATTTCCAGTAACAGTTTGAATTTTTAGGTTTCACTCTGTTTTCTCCTATATTGATAGATGTATTTGGAACTCTAAATCCAACACGGTTTGTGCTAGCTTCTTGAAACTTGACACAATAAAGTAGTTTCACGTTCTATCTCTATGCTTTGTTTCCTCTTGAAGTAGCCCTAAGCAGTGACTGGCGAGAAACACTTTCATGGAAAGGGGTTGCCAAGCTTCCAAAAATTACGAATCTCCAGAAATCTCAGCAAGTATTTTTTCACCCAAATTGGATGATACTTTCAGGTAATGATCAGTACACTAAGCCAACTTGGTTCCCTAAATTTCATTCTTCTATGTTGAAGCGTTCGTTTCTACTAACAGTTTGAATTTTTAGGTTTCAATCTGTTTTCTCCTATATTGATAGATGTATTTGGTACTCTAAATCCAACACGGTTTGTGCTAGCTTCTTGAAACTTGACACAATAAAGTAGTTTCAAGTTCTATCTCTATGTTTTGTTTCCTCTTGATGTAGCCCTAAGCAGTGACTGGCGAGAAACACTTTCTTGGAAAGGGGTTGCCAAGCTTCCTAAAATTACGAACCTCCAGAAATCTGAGCAAATATTTTTTCCCCCAAACTGGATGATACTTTCAGGTAATGATCAGTACACTAAGGCAACTTGGTTCCCCAAATTTCATTCTTCTATGTTGAAGCGTTCGTTTCTACTAACAGTTTGAATTTTTAGGTTTCACTCTGTTTTCTCCTATATTGATAGATGTGTTTGGAACTCTAAATCCAACACGGTTTGTGCTATCTTCTTGAAACTTGACACAATAAAGTAGTTTCAAGTTCTGTCTCTATGTTTTGTTTCCTCTTGATGTAGCCCTAAGCAGTGACTGGCGAGAAACACATTCATAGAAATGGGTTGCCAAGCTTCCAAAAACTACGAATCTCCAGAAATCTCAGCAAATATTTTTTCACCCAAACTGGATAATACTTTCAGTTAATGATCAGTACACTAAGCCGACTTGGTTCCCCAAATTTCGTTCTTCTATGTTGAAGCGTTCATTTCCAGTAACAGTTTGAATTTTTAGGTTTCACTCTGTTTTCTCCTATATTGATAGATGTATTTGGAACTCTAAATCCAACACGGATTTGGTTGGTTCTTGAAACTTGACAAAATAAAGCAGTTTCATGTTCTATCTCTATGTTTTGTTTCCTCTTGATGTAGCCCTAAGCAGTGACTGGCGAGAAACACTTTCATGGAAAGGGGTTGCCAAGCTTCCTAAAATTACGAACCTCCAGAAATCTGAGCAAATATTTTTCCCCCAAACTGGATGATACTTTCAGGTAATGATCAGTACACTAAGGCAACTTGGTTCCCCAAATTTCATTCTTCTATGTTGAAGCGTTCGTTTCTACTAACAGTTTGAATTTTTAGGTTTCACTCTGTTTTCTCCTATATTGATAGATGTGTTTGGAACTCTAAATCCAACACGGTTTGTGCTATCTTCTTGAAACTTGACACAATAAAGTAGTTTCAAGTTCTGTCTCTATGTTTTGTTTCCTCTTGATGTAGCCCTAAGCAGTGACTGGCGAGAAACACTTTCATAGAAATGGGTTGCCAAGCTTCCAAAAACTACGAATCTCCAGAAATCTCAGCAAATATTTTTTCACCCAAACTGGATAATACTTTCAGTTAATGATCAGTACACCAAGCCGACTGGGTTCCCCAAATTACGTTCTTCTATGTTGAAGCGTTCATTTCCAGTAACAGTTTGAATTTTTAGGTTTCACTCTGTTTTCTCCTATATTGATAGATGTATTTGGAACTCTAAATCCAACACGGTTTGTGCTAGCTCCTTGAAACTTGACAAAATAAAGCAGTTTCACGTTCTATCTCTATGTGTTGTTTCCTCTTGAAGTAGCCCTAAGCAGTGACTGGCGAGAAACACTTTCATGGAAAGGGGTTGCAAAGCTTCCTAAAATTACGAATCTCCAGAAATCTCAGCAAGTATTTCTTCACCCAAACTGGATGATACTTTCAGGTAATGATCAGTACACTAAGCCGACTGGGTTCACCAAATTTCGTTCTTCTATGTTGAAGCGTTCATTTCCAGTAACAGTTTGAATTTTTAGGTTTCACTCTGTTTTCTTCTATATTGATAGATGTATTTGGAACTCTAAATCCAACACGGTTTGTGCTAGCTTCTTGAAACTTGACACAATAAAGTAGTTTCAGGTTCTATCTCTATGTTTTGTTTCCTTTTGATGTAGCCCTAAGCAGTGACTGGCGAGAAACACTTTCATGGAAAGGGGTTGCCAAGCTTCCAAAAACTACGAATCTCCAGAAATCACAGCAAATATTTTTTTACCCAAACTGGATGATACTTTCAGTTAATGGTCAGTACACCAAGCCGACTGGGTTCCCCAAATTTCGTTCTTCTATGTTGAAGCGTTCATTTCCAGTAACAGTTTGAATTTTTAGGTTTCACTCTGTTTTCTCCTATATTGATAGATGTATTTGGAACTCTAAATCCAACACGGTTTGTGCTAGCTTCTTGAAACTTGACAAAATAAAGCAGTTTCACGTTCTATCTCTATGTGTTGTTTCCTCTTGAAGTAGCCCTAAGCAGTGACTGGCGAGAAACACTTTCATGGAATGGGGTTGCCAAGCTTCCTAAAATTACGAATCTCCAGAAATCTCAGCAAGTATTTTTTCACCCAAACTGGATGATACTTTCAGGAAATGATCAGTACACTATGCCAACTTGGTTCCCCAAATTTCATTCTTCTATGCTGAAGCGTTCGTTTCTACTAACAGTTTGAATTTTTAGGTTTCACTCTGTTTTCTCCTATATTGATAGATGTATTTGGAACTCTAAATCCAACATGGTTTGTGCTATCTTCTTGAAACTTGACACAATAAAGTAGTTTCAGATTCTATCTCTATGTTTTGTATCCTTTTGATGTACCCCTAAGTAGTGACTGGCGAGAAACACTTTCATAGAAAGGGGTTGCCAAGCTTCCTAAAATTACGAACCTCCAGAAATCTGAGCAAATATTTTTCCCCCAAACTGGATGATACTTTCAGGTAATGATCAGTACACTAAGCCGACTTGATTCCCCAAATGTCGTTCTTCTATGTTGAAGCGTTCATTTCCAGTAACAGTTTGAATTTTTAGGTTTCACTCTGTTTTCTCCTATATTGATAGATGTATTTGGAACTCTAAATCCAACACGGTTTGTGCTAGCTCCTTGAAACTTGACAAAATAAAGCAGTTTCAGGTTCTATCTCTATGTTTTGTTTCCTCTTGATGTAGCCCTAAGCAGTGACTGGCGAGAAACACTTTCATGGAAAGGGGTTGCCAAGCTTCCAAAAATTACGAATCTCCAGAAATCTCAGCAAATATTTTTTCACCCAAACTGGATGATACTTTCAGGTAATGATCAGTACACCAAGCTGACTGGGTTCCCCAAATTTCGTTCTTCTATGTTGAAGCTTTCATTTCCAATAACAGTTTGAATTTTTAGGTTTCACTCTGTTTTCTCCTGTATTGATAGATGTATTTGGAACTCTAAATCCAACACGGTTTTTGTTAGCTTCTTGAAACATGACAAAATAAAGCAGTTTCACGTTCTATCTCTATGTTTTGTTTCCTCTTGATGTAGCCCTAAGCATTGACTGGCGAGAAACACTTTCATGGAAAGGGGTTGCCAAGCTTCCTAAAATTACGAATCTCCAGAAATCTCAGCAAGTATTTTTTCACACAAACTGGATGATACTTTCAGGTAATGATCAGTACACTAAGCCGACTGCGTTCCCCAAATTTCGTTCTTCTATGTTGAAGCGTTCATTTCCAGTAACAGTTTGAATTTTTAGGTTTCACTCTGTTTTCTCCTATATTGATAGATGTATTTGGAACTCTAAATCCAACACGGTTTGTGCTAGCTTCTTGAAACTTGACAAAATAAAGCAGTTTCACGTTCTCTCTCTATGTGTTGTTTCCTCTTTATGTAGCCCTAAGCAGTGACTGGCGAGAAACACTTTCATGGAAAGTGGTTGCCAAGCTTCCTAAAATTACGAACCTCCAGAAATCTGAGCAAATATTTTTCCCCCAAACTGGATGATACTTTCAGGTAATGATCAGTACACTAAGCCGACTTGGTTCCCCAAATTTCGTACTTCTATGTTGAAGCGTTCATTTCCAGTAACAGTTTGAATTTTTAGGTTTCACTCTGTTTTCTCCTATATTGATAGATGTATTTGGAACTCTAAATCCAACACGGTTTGGGCTAGCTTCATGAAACTTGACAATATAAAGCAGTTTCACGTTCTATATCTATGTGTTGTTTCCTCTTGAAGTAGCCCTAAGCAGTGACTGGCGAGAAACACTTTCATGGAAAGGGGTTGCCAAGCTTCCTAAAATTACGAATCTCCAGAAATCTCAGCAAGTATTTTTTCACCCAAACTGGATGATACTTTCAGGTAATGATCAGTACACTAAGCTGACTTGGTTCCCCAAATTTCGTTCTTCTATGTTGAAGCGTTCATTTCCAGTAACAGTTTGAATTTTTAGGTTTCACTCTGTTTTCTCCTATATTGATAGATGTATTTGGAACTCTAAATCCAACACGGTTTGTGCTAGCTTCTTGAAACTTGACACAATAAAGTAGTTTCACGTTCTATCTCTATGCTTTGTTTCCTCTTGAAGTAGCCCTAAGCAGTGACTGGCGAGAAACACTTTCATGGAAAGGGGTTGCCAAGCTTCCAAAAATTACGAATCTACAGATATCTCAGCAAGTATTTTTTCACCCAAATTGGATGATACTTTCAGGTAATGATCAGTATACTAAGCCAACTTGGTTCCCTAAATTTCATTCTTCTATGTTGAAGCGTTCGTTTCTACTAACAGTTTGAATTTTTAGGTTTCACTCTGTTTTCTCCTATATTGATAGATGTATTTGGTACTCTAAATCCAACACGGTTTTTGCTAGCTTCTTGAAACTTGACACAATAAAGTAGTTTCAAGTTCTATCTCTATGTTTTGTTTCCTCTTGATGTAGCCCTAAGCAGTGACTGGCGAGAAACACTTTCATGGAAAGGGGTTGCCAAGCTTCCTAAAATTACGAACCTCCAGAAATCTGAACAAATATTTTTTCCCCCAAACTGGATGATACTTTCAGGTAATGATCAGTACACTAAGGCAACTTGGTTCCCCAAATTTCATTCTTCTATGTTGAAGCGTTCGTTTCTACTAACAGTTTGAATTTTTAGGTTTCACTCTGTTTTCTCCTATATTGATAGATGTGTTTGGAACTCTAAATCCAACACGGTTTGTGCTATCTTCTTGAAACTTGACACAATAAAGTAGTTTCAAGTTCTGTCTCTATGTTTTGTTTCCTCTTGATGTAGCCCTAAGCAGTGACTGCGAGAAACACTTTCATAGAAATGGGTTGCCAAGCTTCCAAAAACTACGAATCTCCAGAAATCTCAGCAAATATTTTTTCACCCAAACTGGATAATACTTTCAGTTAATGATCAGTACACTAAGCCGACTTGGTTCCCCAAATTTAGTTCTTCTATGTTGAAGCGTTCATTTCCAGTAACAGTTTGAATTTTTAGGTTTCACTCTGTTTTCTCCTATATTGATAGATGTATTTGGAACTCTAAATCCAACACGGATTTGGTTGGTTCTTGAAACTTGACAAAATAAAGCAGTTTCTCGTTCTATCTCTATGTTTTGTTTCCTCTTGATGTAGCCCTAAGCAGTGACTGGCGAGAAACACTTTCATGGAAAGGGGTTGCCAAGCTTCCTAAAATTACGAACCTCCAGAAATCTGAGCAAATATTTTTCCCCCAAACTGGATGATACTTTCAGGTAATGATCAGTACACTAAGCCGACTTGGTTCCCCAAATTTCGTTCTTCTATGTTGAAGCGTTCATTTCCAGTAACAGTTTGAATTTTTAGGTTTCACTCTGTTTTCTCCTATATTGATAGATGTATTTGGAACTCTAAATCCAACACGGTTTGTGCTAGCTCCTTGAAACTTGACAAAATAAAGCAGTTTCACGTTCTATCTCTATGTGTTGTTTCCTCTTGAAGTAGCCCTAAGCAGTGACTGGCGAGAAACACTTTCATGGAAAGGGGTTGCCAAGCTTCCTAAAATTACGAATCTCCAGAAATCTCAGCAAGTATTTTTTCACCCAAACTTGATGATACTTTCAGGTAATGATCAGTACACTAATCCGACTGGGTTCCCCAAATTTCGTTCTTCTATGTTGAAGCGTTCATTTCCAGTAACAGTTTGAATTTTTAGGTTTCACTCTGTTTTCTCCTATATTGATAGATGCATTTGGAAGTCTAAATCCAACACGGTTTGTGCTAGCTTCTTGAAACTTGACACAATAAAGTAGTTTCAGGTTCTATCTCTATGTTTTGTTTCCTTTTGATGTAGCCCTAAGCAGTGACTGGCGAGAAACACTTTCATCGAAAGGGGTTGCCAAGCTTCCAAAAACTACGAATCTCCAGAAATCACAGCAAATATTTTTTTACCCAAACTGGATGATACTTTCAGTTAATGGTCAGTACACCAAGCCGACTGGGTTCCCCAAATTTCGTTCTTCTATGTAGAAGCTTTCATTTCCAGTAACAGTTTGAATTTTTAGGTTTCACTCTGTTTTCTCCTATATTGATAGATGTATTTGGAACTCTAAATCCAACACGGTTTGTGCTAGCTTCTTGAAACTTGACAAAATAAAGCAGTTTCACGTTCTATCTCTATGTGTTGTTTCCTCTTGAATTAGCCCTAAGCAGTGACTGCCGAGAAACACTTTCATGGAAAGGGGTTGCCAAGCTTCCTAAAATTACGAATCTCCAGAAATCTCAGCAAGTATTTTTTCACCCAAACTGGATGATACTTTCAGGTAATGATCAGTACACTATGCCAACTTGGTTCCCCAAATTTCATTCTTCTATGCTGAAGCGTTCGTTTCTACTAACAGTTTGAATTTTTAGGTTTCACTCTGTTTTCTCCTATATTGATAGATGTATTTGGAACTCTAAATCCAACATGGTTTGTGCTATCTTCTTGAAACTTGACACAATAAAGTAGTTTCAGATTCTATCTCTATGTTTTGTTTCCTCTTGATGTAGCCCTAAGCAGTGACTGGCGAGAAACACTTTCATAGAAATGGGTTGCCAAGCTTCCAAAAACTACGAATCTCCAGAAATCTCAGCAAATATTTTTTCACCCAAACTGGATGATACTTTCAGGTAATGATCAGTACACTAAGCCGACTTGGTTCCCCAAATTTCGTTCTTCTATGTTGAAGCGTTCATTTCCAGTAACAGTTTGAATTTTTAGGTTTCACTCTGTGTTCTCCTATATTGATAGATGTATTTGGAACTCTAAATCCAACACGGTTTGTGCTAGCTTCTTGAAACTTGACACAATATAGCAGTTTCACGTTCTATCTCTATGTGTTGTATCTTGTTGAAGTAGCCCTAAGCAGTGACTGGCGAGAAACACTTTCATGGAAAGGGGTTGCCAAGCTTCCTAAAATTACGAATCTCCAGAAATCTCAGCAAATATTTTTTCACCCAAACTGGATGATACTTTCAGGTAATGATCAGTACACTAAGCCGACTTGGTTCCCCAAATTTCATTCTTCTATGTTGAAGCATTCATTTCCAGTAACAGTTTGAATTTTTAGGTTTCACTCTGTTTTCTCCTATATTGATAGATGTATTTGGAACTCTAAATCCAACACGGTTTGTGCTAGCTTCTTTAAACTTGACACAATAAAGTAGTTTCAAGTTCTATCTCTATGTTTTGTTTCCTCTTGATGTAGCCCTAAGCAGTGACTGGCGAGAAACACTTTCATGGAAAGGGGTTGCCAAGCTTCCTAAAATTACGAATCTCCAGAAATCTCAGCAAGTATTTTTTCACCCAAACTGGATGATACTTTCAGGTAATGATCAGTACACTAAGCCGACTGGGTTCCCCAAATTTCGTTCTTCTATGTTGAAGCGTTCATTTCCAGTAACAGTTTGAATTTTTAGGTTTCACTCTGTTTTCTCCTATATTGATAGATGTATTTGGAACTCTAAATCCAACACGGATTTGGTTGCTTCTTGAAACTTGACAAAATAAAGCAGTTTCACGTTCTATCTCTATGTTTTGTTTCCTCTTGATGTAGCCCTAAGCAGTGACTGGCGAGAAACACTTTCATGGAAAGGGGTTGCCAAGCTTCCTAAAATTACGAACCTCCAGAAATCTGAGCAAATATTTTTCCCCCAAACTGGATGATACTTTCAGGTAATGATCAGTACACTAAGCCCACTTGGTTCCCCAAATTTCGTTCTTCTATGTTGAAGCGTTCATTTCCAGTAACAGTTTGAATTTCTAGGTTTCACTCTGTTTTCTCCTATATTGATAGATGTATTTGGAACTCTAAATCCGACACGGTTTGTGCTAGCTCCTTGAAACTTGACAAAACAAAGCAGTTTCATGTTCTATCTCTATGTGTTGTTTCCTCTTGAAGTAGCCCTAAGCAGTGACTGGCGAGAAACACTTTCATGGAAAGGGGTTGCCAAGCTTCCTAAAATTACGAATCTCCAGAAATCTCAGCAAGTATTTTTTCACCCAAACTGGATGATACTTTCAGGTAATGATCAGTACACTAAGCCAACTTGGTTCCCCGAATTTCATTCTTCTATGTTGAAGCGTTCGTTTCACTAACAGTTTGAATTTTTAGGTTTCACTCTGTTTTCTCCTATATTGATAGATGTATTGGAACTCTAAATCCAACACGGTTTGTGCTAGCTTCTTGAAACATGACAAAATAAAGCAGTTTCACGTTCTATCTCTATGTGTTGTTTCCTCTTGAAGTAGCAATAAGCAGTGACTGGCGAGAAACATTTTCATGGAAAGGGGTTGCCAAGGTTCCTAAAATTACGAATCTCCAGAAATCTCAGCAAGTATTTTTTCACCCAAACTGGATGATACTTTCAAGTAATGATCAGTACACTAAGCCAACTTGGTTCCGCAAATTTCATTCTTCTATGTTGAAGCGTTCGTTTCTACTAACAGTTTGAATTTTTAGGTTTCACTCTGTTTTCTCCTATATTGATAGATGTGTTTGGAACTCTAAATCCAACACGGTTTGTGCTATCTTCTTGAAACTTGACACAATAAAGTAGTTTCAAGTTCTGTCTCTATGTTTTGTTTACTCTTGATGTAGCCCTAAGCAGTGACTGGCGAGAAACACTTTCATAGAAATGGGTTGCCAAGCTTCCAAAAACTACGAATCTCCAGAAATCTCAGCAAATATTTTTTCACCCAAACTGGATAATACTTTCAGTATATGATCAGTACACTAAGCCGACTTGGTTCCCCAAATTTCGTTCTTCTATGTTGAAGCTTTCATTTCCAGTAACAGTTTGAATTTTTAAGTTTCACTCTGTTTTCTCCTATATTGATAGATGTATTTGGAACTCTAAATCCAACACGGATTTGGTTGGTTCTTGAAACTTTACAAAATAAATCAGTTTCACGTTCTATCTCTATGTTTTGTTTCCTCTTGATGTAGCCCTAAGCAGTGACTGGCGAGAAACACTTTCATGGAAAGGGGTTGCCAAGCTTCCTAAAATTATGAACCTCCAGGAATCTGAGCAAATATTTTTCCCCCAAACTGGATGATACTTTGAGGTAATGATCAGTACACTAAGCCGACTTGGTTCCCCAAATTTCGTTCTTCTATGTTGAAGCGTTCATTTCCAGTAACAGTTTGAATTTTTAGGTTTCACTCTGTTTTCTCCTATATTGATAGATGTATTTGGAACTCTAAATCCAACATGGTTTGTGCTAGCTCCTTGAAACTTGACAAAATAAAGCAGTTTCACGTTCTATCTCTATGTGTTGTTTCCTCTTGAAGTAGCCCTAAGCAGTGACTGGCGAGAAACACTTTCATGAAAAGGGGTTCCCAAGCTTCCTAAAATTACGAATCTCCAGAAATCTCAGCAAGTATTTTTTCACCCAAACTGGATGATACTTTCAGGTAATGATCAGTACACTAAGCCAACTTGGTTCCCCAAATTTCATTCTTCTATGTTGAAGCGTTCGTTTCACTAACAGTTTGAATTTTTAGGTTTCACTCTGTTTTCTCCTATATTGATAGATGTATTTGGAACTCTAAATCCAACATGGTTTGTGCTATCTTCTTGAAACTTGACACAATAAAGTAGTTTCAGATTCTATCTCTATGTTTTGTTTCCTTTTAATGTAGCCCTAAGCAGTGACTGGCGAGAAACACTTTCATAGAAAGGGGTTGCCAAGCTTCCAAAAACTACGAATCTCCAGAAATCACAGCAAATATTTTTTTACCCAAACTGGATGATACTTTCAGTTAATGGTCAGTACACCAAGCCGACTGGGTTACCCAAATTTCGTTCTTCTATGTAGAAGCTTTCATTTCCAGTAACAGTTTGAATTTTTAGGTTTCACTCTGTTTTCTCCTATATTGATAGATGTATTTGGAACTCTAAATCCAACACGGTTTGTGCTAGCTTCTTGAAACTTGACAAAATAAAGCAGTTTCACGTTCTATCTCTATGTGTTGTTTCCTCTTGAAGTAGCCCTAAGCAGTGACTGGCGAGAAACACTTTCATGGAAAGGGGTTGCAAGCTTCCTAAAATTACGAATCTCCAGAAATCTCAGCAAGTATTTTTTCACCCAAACTGGATGATACTTTCAGGTAATGATCAGTACACTATGCCAACTTGGTTCCCCAAATTTCACTCTTCTATGCTGAAGCGTTCGTTTCTACTAACAGTTTGAATTTTTAGGTTTCACTCTGTTTTCTCCTATATTGATAGATGTATTTGGAACTCTAAATCCAACATGGTTTGTGCTATCTTCTTGAAACTTGACACAATAAAGTAGTTTCAGATTCTATCTCTATGTTTTGTTTCCTCTTGATGTACGCCTAAGCAGTGACTGGCGAGAAACACTTTCATAGAAATGGGTTGCCAAGCTTCCAAAAACTACGGATCTCCAGAAATCTCAGCAAATATTTTTTCACCCAAACTGGATGATACTTTCAGGTAATGATCAGTACACTAAGCTGACTTGGTTCCCCAAATTTCATTATTCTATGTTGAAGCTTTCATTTCCAGTAACAGTTTGAATTTTTAGGTTTCACTCTGTTTTCTCCTGTATTGATAGATGTATTTGGAACTCTAAATCCAACACGGTTTTTGTTAGCTTATTGAAACATGACAAAATAAAGCAGTTTCACGTTCTATCTCTATGTGTTGTTTCCTCTTGATGTAGCCCTAAGCAGTGACTGGCGAGAAACACTTTCATGGAAAGGGGTTGCCAAGCTTCCAAAAATTACGAATCTCCAGAAATCTCAGCAAGTATTTTTTCACCCAAACTAGATGATACTTTCAGGTAATGATCAGTACACTATGCCAACTTGGTTCCAGAAATTTCATTCTTCTATGTTGAAGCGTTTGTTTCCAGTAACAATTTGAATTTTTAGGTTTCACTCTGTTTTCTGCTATATTGACAGATGTATTTGGAACTCTAAATCCAACATGGTTTGTGCTAGCTTCTTGAAACTTTAAACAATAAAGTACTCTCAAGTTCTATCTGTATGTTTTGTTTTCTCTTGATGTAGACCTAATCAGTGACTGGCGAGAAACACTTTCATTAAAAGGTGTTGCCAAGCTTCCAAAAACTACGAATCTCCAGAAATCACAGCAAATATTTTTCACCCAAACTGGATGATACTTTCAGGTAATGATCAGTACACTAAGCCGACTTGGTTCCCCAAATTTCGTTCTTCTATGTTGAAGCGTTCATTTCCAGTAACTGTTTGAATTTTTAGGTTTCACTCTGTTTTCTCCTATATTGATAGATGTATTTGGAACTCTAAATCCTACACGGTTTGTGCTAGCTTCTTGAAACTTGACACAATAAAGTAGTTTCAGGTTCTATCTCTATGTTTTGTTTCGTCTTGATGTAGCCTTAAGCAGTGAGTGGCGTGAAACACTTTCATGGAAAGGGGTTGCCAAGCTTCCAAAAATTACGAATCTCCAGAAATCTC
Source organism: Spermophilus citellus (assembly GCF_964194105.1). NCBI lineage: Eukaryota > Metazoa > Chordata > Mammalia > Rodentia > Sciuridae > Spermophilus > Spermophilus citellus. The sequence goes on along the minus strand of NC_138191.1, from coordinate 32,018,277 downwards.
AGCAAATATGTTTTCAACCAAACTGGATGTTACTTTCAGGTAATGATCAGTACACTAAGCCGACTGGGTTCCCCAAATTTCGTTCTTCTATGTTGAAGCGTTCATTTCCAGTAACAGTTTGAATTTTTAGGTTTCACTCTGTTTTCTCCTATATTGATAGATGTATTTGGAACTCTAAATCCAACACGGTTTGTGCTAGCTTCTTGAAACTTGACACAATAAAGTAGTTTCATGTTCTATCTCTTTGACTTGTTTCCTCTTGATGTAGCCCTAAGCAGTGACTGGCGAGAAACACTTTCATGGAAAGGGGTTGCCAAGCTTCCTAAAATTACGAATCTCCAGAAATCCCAGCAAATATTTCTATAAATAAACTGGATGATACTTTCAGGTAATGATCAGTACACTAAGCCAACTTGGTTCCCCAAATTTCATTATTCTATGTTGATGCGTTCGTTGCTAGTAACAGTTTGAATTTTTAGGTTTCACTCTGTTTTCTACTATATTGATAGATGTATTTGGAACTCTATATCCAACACGGTTTGTGCTAGCTTCTTGAAACTTGACAAAATAAAGCAGTTTCACGTTCTATCTCTATGGTTTGTTTCCTCTTGATGTAGCCCTAAGCAGTGACTGGCGAGAAACACTTTCATGGAAAGGGGTTGCCAAGCTTCCAAAAATTACGAATCTCCAGAAATCTCAGCAAATATTTTTTCACCCAAACTGGATGATACTTTCAGGTAATGATCAGTACACTAATCCGACTTGGTTCCCCAAATTTTGTTCTTCTATGTTGAAGCGTTCATTTCCAGTAATAGTTTGAATTTTTAGGTTTCACTCTGTTTTCTCCTATATTGATAGATGTATTTGAAACTCTAAATCCAACACGGTTTGTGCTAGCTTCTTGAAACTTGACAAAATAAAGCAGTTTCAGGTTCTATATCTATATTTTCTTTCCTCTTGATGTAGCCTAAGCAGTGACTGGCGAGAAACACTTTCATGGAAAGGGGTTGCCAAGCTTCCAAAAATTACGAATCTCCAGAATTCTCAGCAAATATTTTTTCACCGAAAGTGGAAGATACTTTCAGGTAATGATCAGGACACTAAGCTGACTTGGTTCCTCAAATTTCGTTCTTATATGTTGAAGCGTTCATTTCCAGTAACAGTTTGATTTTTTAGGTTTCACTCTGTTTTCTCCTATATTGATTGATGTATTTGGAACTCTAAATCCAACACGGTTTGTGCTAGCTTCATGAAACTTGACACAATAAAGTAGTTTCACGTTCTATCTCTATGCTTTGTTTCCTCTTGAAGTAGCCCTAAGCAGTGACTGGAAGAAACACTTTCATGGAAAGGGGTTGCCAAGCTTCCAAAACTTATGAATTTCTAGAAATCCCAGCAAATATTTTTTCACCCAAACTGGATGATACTTTCAGGTAATGATCAGTACACTAAGCCGACTTGGTTCCCCAAATTTCCTTCTTCTATGTTGAAGCGTTCATTTCCAGTAACAGTTTGAATTTTTAGGTTTCACTCTGTTTTCTCCTATATTAATAGATGTATTTGGAACTCTAAATCCAACACGGTTTGTGCTAGCTCTTGAAACTTGACAAAATATAGCAGTTTCACGTTCTATCTCTATGTGTTGTTTCCTCTTGAAGTAGCCCTAAGCAGTGACTGGCGAGAAACACTTTCATGGAAAGGGGTTGCCAAGCTTCCAAATATTACGAATCTCCAGAAATACCAGCAAATATTTTTTTTACCCAAACTGGATGATACTTTCAGGTAATGATCAGTACACGAAGCCGACTTGGTTCCCCAAATTTCGTTCTTCTACGTTGAAGCTTTCATGTCCAGTAACAGTTTGAATTTTTAGGTTTCATTCTGTTTTCTCCTATATTGATAGATATATTTGGAACTCTAAATCCAACACGGTTTGTACTAGCTTCTTGAAACTTGACAAAATAAATCAGTTTCAAGTTCTATCTCTATGTGTTGTTTCCTCTTGAAGTAGCACTAAGCAGTGACTGGCGAGAAACACTTTCATGGAAAGGGGTTGCCAAGCTTCCAAAAATTACGAATCTCCAGAAATCTCAGCAAATATTTTTGCACCCAAACTGGATGATACTTTCAGGTAATGATCAGTACACTAAGCTGATAGGTTCTTCTATGTTGAAGCGTTTATTTCCAGTAACAGTTTGAATTTTTATGTTTCACTCTGTTTTCTCCTATATTGATAGATGTATTTGGAACTCTAAATCCAACACGGTTTGTGCTAGCTTCTTGAAACTTGATAAAATAAAGCAGTTTCACGTTCTATCTCTATGTTTTGTTTCCTCTTGATGTAGCCCTAAGCAGTGACTGGCGAGAAACACTTTCATGGAAAGGGGTTGCCAAGCTTCCAAAAATTACGAATCTCCAGAAATCTCAGCAAATATTTTTTCACCCAAACTGGATGATACTTTCAGGTATGATCAGTACACTGAGCCGACTTGGTTCCCCAAATTTCGTTCTTCTATGTTGAAGCGTCCATTTCCAGTAACAGTTTGAATTTTTAGGTTTCACTCTGTTTTCTCCTATATTGATAGATGTATTTGGAACTCTAAATCCAACATGGATTGTGCTAGCTTCTTGAAACTTTACACAATAAAATAGTTTCAGGTTCTATCTCTATGTTTTGTTTCCTCTTGATGTAGCCTTAAGCAGTGACTGGCGAGAAACACTTTCATGGAAAGGGGTTGCCAAGCTTCCAAAAATTACGAATCTCCAGAAATTTCAGCAAATATTTTTTCACCCAAACTAGATGATACTTTCAGGTAATGATCAGTACATTAAGCCGACTGGGTTCCCCAAATTTCGTTCTTCTATGTTGAAGCGTTCGTTTCTACTAACAGTTTGAATTTTTAGGTTTCACTCTGTTTTCTCCTATATTGATAGATGTGTTTGGAACTCTAAATCCAACACGGTTTGTGCTATCTTCTTGAAACTTGACACAATAAAGTAGTTTCAAGTTCTGTCTCTATGTTTTGTTTCCTCTTGATGTAGCCCTAAGCAGTGACTGGCGAGAAACACTTTCATAGAAATGGGTTGCCAAGCTTCCAAAAACTACGAATCTCCAGAAATCTCAGCAAATATTTTTTCACCCAAACTGGATAATACTTTCAGTTAATGATCAGTACACTAAGCCGACTTGGTTCCCCAAATTTCGTTCTTCTATGTTGAAGCGTTCATTTCCAGTAACAGTTTGAATTTGTAGGTTTCACTCTGTTTTCTCCTATATTGATAGATGTATTTGGAACTCTAAATCCAACACGGATTTGGTTGGTTCTTGAAACTTGACAAAATAAAGCAGTTTCATGTTCTATCTCTATGTTTTGTTTCCTCTTGATGTAGCCCTAAGCAGTGACTGGCGAGAAACACTTTCATGGAAAGGGGTTGCCAAGCTTCCTAAAATTACGAACCTCCAGAAATCTGAGCAAATATTTTTCCCCCAAACTGGATGATACTTTCAGGTAATGATCAGTACACTAAGGCAACTTGGTTCCCCAAATTTCATTCTTCTATGTTGAAGCGTTCGTTTCTACTAACAGTTTGAATTTTTAGGTTTCACTCTGTTTTCTCCTATATTGATAGATGTGTTTGGAACTCTAAATCCAACACGGTTTGTGCTATCTTCTTGAAACTTGACACAATAAAGTAGTTTCAAGTTCTGTCTCTATGTTTAGTTTCCTCTTGAAGTAGCCCTAAGCAGTGACTGGCGAGAAACACTTTCATGGAAAGGGGTTGCCAAGCTTCCTAAAATTACGAATCTCCAGAAATCTCAGCAAGTATTTTTTCACCCAAACTGGATGATACTTTCAGGTAATGATCAGTACACTAAGCTGACTTGGTTCCTCAAATTTCGTTCTTCTATGTTGAAGCGTTCATTTCCAGTAACAGTTTGAATTTTTAGGTTTCACTCTGTTTTCTCCTATATTGATAGATATATTTGGAACTCTAAATCCAACACGGTTTGTGCTAGCTTCATGAAACTTGACAATATAAAGCAGTTTCACGTTCTATCTCTATGGGTTGTTTCCTCTTGAAGTAGCCCTAAGCAGTGACTGGCGAGAAACACTTTCATGGAAAGGGGTTGCCAAGCTTCCTAAAATTACGAATCTCCAGAAATCTCAGCAAGTATTTTTTCACCCAAATTGGATGATACTTTCAGGTAATGATCAGTACACTAAGCCAACTTGGTTCCCTAAATTTCATTCTTCTATGTTGAAGCGTTCGTTTCTACTAACAGTTTGAATTTTTAGGTTTCACTCTGTTTTCTCCTATATTGATAGATGTATTTGGAACTCTAAATCCAACATGGTTTGTGCTATCTTCTTGAAACTTGACACAATAAAGTAGTTTCAGATTCTATCTCTATGTTTTGTTTCCTCTTGATGTAGCCCTAAGCAGTGACTGGCGAGAAACACTTTCATAGAAATGGGTTGCCAAGCTTCCAAAAACTACGAATCTCCAGAAATCTCAGCAAATATTTTTTCACCCAAACTGGATGATACTTTCAGGTAATGATCAGTACACTAAGCCGACTTGGTTCCCCAAATTTCATTCTTCTATGTTGAAGCATTCGTTTCTACTAACAGTTTGAATTTTTAGGTTTCACTCTGTTTTCTCCTATATTGATAGATGTATTTGGAACTCTAAATCCAACACGGTTTGTGCTAGCTTCTTTAAACTTGACACAATAAAGTAGTTTCAGGTTCTATCTCTATGTTTTGTTTCCTCTTGATGTAGCCCTAAGCAGTGACTGGCGAGAAACACTTTCATGGAAAGGGGTTGCCAAGCTTCCAAAAATTACGAATCTCCAGAAATCTCAGCAAATATTTTTTCACCCAAACTGGATGATACTTTCAGGTAATGATCAGTACACCAAGCTGACTGGGTTCCCCAAATTTCGTTCTTCTATGTTGAAGCTTTCATTTCCAGTAACAGTTTGAATTTTTAGGTTTCACTCTGTTTTCTCCTGTATTGATAGATGTATTTGGAACTCTAAATCCAACACGGTTTTTGTTAGCTTCCTGAAACATGACAAAATAAAGCAGTTTCACGTTCTATCTCTATGTTTTGTTTCCTCTTGATGTAGCCCTAAGCATTGACTGGCGAGAAACACTTTCATGGAAAGGGGTTGCCAAGCTTCCAAAAATTACGAATCTCCAGAAATCTCAGCAAGTATTTTTTCACCCAAACTGGATGATACTTTCAGGTAATGATCAGTACACTAAGCCGACTGGGTTCCCCAAATTTCGTTCTTCTATGTTGAAGCGTTCATTTCCAGTAACAGTTTGAATTTTTAGGTTTCACTCTGTTTTCTCCTATATTGATAGATGTATTTGGAACTCTAAATCCAACACGGTTTGTGCTAGCTTCTTGAAACTTGACAAAATAAAGCAGTTTCACGTTCTATCTCTATGTGTTGTTTCCTCTTGATGTAGCCCTAAGCAGTGACTGGCGAGAAACACTTTCATGGAAAGGGGTTGCCAAGCGTCCTAAAATTACGAACCTCCAGAAATCTGAGCAAATATTTTTTCCCCCAAACTGGATGATACTTTCAGGTAATGATCAGTACACTAAGCCGACTTGGTTGCCCAAATTTCGTTCTTCTATGTTGAAGCGTTCGTTTCTACTAACAGTTTGAATTTTTAGGTTTCACTCTGTTTTCTCCTATATTGATAGATGTGTTTTGAACTCTATATCCAACACGGTTTGTGCTATCTTCTTGAAACTTGACACAATAAAGTAGTTTCAAGTTCTGTCTCTATGTTTTGTTTCCTCTTGATGTAGCCCTAAGCAGTGACTGGCGAGAAACACTTTCATAGAAATGGGTTGCCAAGCTTCCAAAAACTACGAATCTCCAGAAATCTCAGCAAATATTTTTTCACCCAAACTGGATAATACTTTCAGTTAATGATCAGTACACTAAGCCGACTTGGTTCCCCAAATTTCGTTCTTCTATGTTGAAGCTTTCATTTCCAGTAACAGTTTGAATTTTTAGGTTTCACTCTGTTTTCTCCTATATTGATAGATGTATTTGGAACTGTAAATCCAACACGGTTTGTGCTAGCTTCTTGAAACTTGACACAATAAAGTAGTTTCACGTTCTATCTCTATGCTTTGTTTCCTTTTGAAGTAGCCCTAAGCAGTGACTGGCGAGAAACACTTTCATAGAAAGGGGTTGCCAAGCTTCCAAAAACTACAAATCTCCAGAAATCTCATCAAATATTTTTTCACCCAAACTGGATGATACTTTCAGGTAATGATCAGTACACTAAGCTGACTGTGTTCCCCAAATTTCGTTCTTCTATGTTGAAGCGTTCATTTCCAGTAACAGTTTGAATTTTTAGGTTTCACTCTGTTTTCTCCTATATTAATAGATATATTTGGAACTCTAAATCCAACACGCTGTGTGCTAGCTTCTTGAAACTTGAGAAAATAAAGCAGTTTCACGTTCTATCTCTATGTTTTGTTTCCTCTTGATGTAGCCCTAAGCAGTGACTGGCGAGAAACACTTTCATGGAAAGGGGTTGCCAAGCTTCCTAAAATTACGAACCTCCCGAAATCTGAGCAAATATTTTTCCCCCAAACTGGATGATACTTTCAGGTAATGATCAGTACACTAAGCCAACTTGGTTCCCTAAATTTCATTCTTCTATGTTGAAGCGTTCGTTTCTACTAACAGTTTGAATTTTTAGGTTTCACTCTGTTTTCTCCTATATTAATAGATGTATTTGGTACTCTAAATCCAACACGGTTTTTGCTAGCTTCTTGAAACTTGACACAATAAAGTAGTTTCAAGTTCTGTCTCTATGTTTTGTTTCCTCTTGATGTAGCCCTAAGCAGTGACTGGCGAGAAACACTTTCATGGAAAGGGGTTGCCAAGCTTCCTAAAATTACGAACCTCCAGAAATCTGAGCAAATATTTTTTTTCCCAAACTGGATGATACTTTCAGGTAATGATCAGTACACTAAGCCAACTTGGTTCCCCAAATTTCATTCTTCTATGTTGAAGCGTTCGTTTCTACTAACAGTTTGAATTTTTAGGTTTCACTCTGTTTTCTCCTATATTGATAGATGTGTTTGGAACTCTAAATCCAACACGGTTTGTGCTATCTTCTTGAAACTTGACACAATAAAGTAGTTTCAAGTTCTGTCTCTATGTTTTGTTTCCTCTTGATGTAGCCCTAAGCAGTGACTGGCGAGAAACACTTTCATAGAAATGGGTTGCCAAGCTTCCAAAAACTACGAATCTCCAGAAATCTCAGCAAATATTTTTTCACCCAAACTGGATAATACTTTCAGTTAATGATCAGTACACTAAGCCGACTTGGTTCCCCAAATTTCGTTCTTCTATGGTGAAGCGTTCATTTCCAGTAACAGTTTGAATTTTTAGGTTTCACTCTGTTTTCTCCTATATTGATAGATGTATTTGGAACTCTAAATCCAACACGGTTTGTGCTAGCTCCTTGAAACTTGACAAAATAAAGCAGTTTCACGTTCTATCTCTATGTGTTGTTTCCTCTTGAAGTAGCCCTAAGCAGTGACTGGCGAGAAACACTTTCATGAAAAGGGGTTGCCAAGCTTCCTAAAATTACGAATCTCCAGAAATCTCAGCAAGTATTTTTTCACCCAAACTGGATGATACTTTCAGGTAATGATCAGTACACTAAGCCAACTTGGTTCCCCAAATTTCATTCTTCTATGTTGAAGCGTTCGTTTCACTAACAGTTTGAATTTTTAGGTTTCACTCTGTTTTCTCCTATATTGATAGATGTGTTTTGAACTCTAAATCCAACACGGTTTGTGCTATCTTCTTGAAACTTGACACAATAAAGTAGTTTCAAGTTCTATCTCTATGTTTTGTTTCCTCTTGATGTAGCCCTAAGCAGTGACTGGCGAGAAACACTTTCATAGAAATGGGTTGCCAAGCTTCCAAAAACTACGGATCTCCAGAAATCTCAGCAAATATTTTTTCACCCAAACTGGATGATACTTTCAGGTAATGATCAGTACACTAAGCTGACTTGGTTCCCCAAATTTCGTTCTTCTATGTTGAAGCGTTCATTTCCAGTAACAGTTTGAATTTTTAGGTTTCACTCTGTTTTCTCCTATATTGATAGATGTATTTGGAACTCTAAATCCAACACGGTTTGTGCTAGCTTCATGAAACTTGACAATATAAAGCAGTTTCACGTTCTATCTCTATGTGTTGTTTCCTCTTGAAGTAGCCCTAAGCAGTGACTGGCGAGAAACACTTTCATGGAAAGGGGTTGCCAAGCTTCCTAAAATTACGAATCTCCAGAAATCTCAGCAAGTATTTTTTCACCCAAACTGGATGATACTTTCAGGTAATGATCAGTACACTAAGCCGACTGGGTTCCCCAAATTTCGTTCTTCTATGTTGAAGCGTTCATTTCCAGTAACAGTTTGAATTTTTAGGTTTCACTCTGTTTTCTCCTATATTGATAGATGTATTTGGAACTCTAAATCCAACACGGTTTGTGCTAGCTTCTTGAAACTTGACACAATAAAGTAGTTTCAGGTTCTATCTCTATGTTTTGTTTCCTTTTGATGTAGCCCTAAGCAGTGACTGGCAAGAAACACTTTCATAGAAAGGGGTTGCCAAGCTTCCAAAAACTACGAATCTCCAGAAATCACAGCAAATATTTTTTTACCCAAACTGGATGATACTTTCAGTTAATGGTCAGTACACCAAGCCGACTGGGTTCCCCAAATTTCGTTCTTCTATGTAGAAGCTTCATTTCCAGTAACAGTTTGAATTTTTAGGTTTCACTCTGTTTTCTCCTATATTGATAGATGTATTTGGAACTCTAAATCCAACACGGTTTGGCTAGCTTCTTGAAACTTGACAAAATAAAGCAGTTTCACGTTCTATCTCTATGTGTTGTTTCCTCTTGAAGTAGCCCTAAGCAGTGACTGGCGAGAAACACTTTCATGGAAAGGGGTTGCCAAGCTTCCAAAAACTACGAATCTCCAGAAATCTCAGCAAGTATTTTTTCACCCAAACTGGATGATACTTTCAGGTAATGATCAGTACACTATGCCAACTTGGTTCCCCAAATTTCATTCTTCTATGCTGAAGCGTTCGTTTCTACTAACAGTTTGAATTTTTAGGTTTCACTCTGTTTTCTCCTATATTGATAGATGTATTTGGAACTCTAAATCCAACATGGTTTGTGCTATCTTCTTGAAACTTGACACAATAAAGTAGTTTCAGATTCTATCTCTATGTTTTGTTTCCTCTTGATGTACGCCTAAGCAGTGACTGGCGAGAAACACTTTCATAGAAATGGGTTGCCAAGCTTCCAAAAACTACGAATCTCCAGAAATCTCAGCAAATATTTTTTCACCCAAACTGGATGATACTTTCAGGTAATGATCAGTACACTAAGCCGACTTGGTTCCCCAAATTTCGTTCTTCTATGTTGAAGCGTTCATTTCCAGTAACAGTTTGAATTTTTAGGTTTCACTCTGTGTTCTCCTATATTGATAGATGTATTTGGAACTCTAAATCCAACACGGTTTGTGCTAGCTTCTTGAAACTTGACACAATATAGCAGTTTCACATTCTATCTCTATGTGTTGTATCTTGTTGAAGTAGCCCTAAGCAGTGACTGGCGAGAAACACTTTCATGGAAAGGGGTTGCCAAGCTTCCTAAAATTACGAATCTCCAGAAATCTCAGCAAGTATTTTTTCACCCAAACTGGATGATACTTTCAGGTAATGATCAGTACACTAATCGACAAGGTTCCCCAAATTTCGTTCTTCTATGTTGAAGCGTTCATTTGCAGTAACAGTTTGAATTTTTAGGTTTCACTCTGTTTTCTCCTATATTGATAGATGTATTTGGAACTCTAAATCCAACACGGTTTGTGCTAGCTCCTTGAAATTTGACAAAATAAAGCAGTTTCACGTTCTATCTCTATGTGTTGTTTCCTCTTGTAGTAGCCCTAAGCAGTGACTGGCGAGAAACACTTTCATGGAAAGGGGTTGCCAAGCTTCCTAAAATTACGAATCTCCAGAAATCTCAGCAAGTATTTTTTCACCCAAACTGGATGATACTTTCAGGTAATGATCAGTATACTAAGCCAACTTCGTTCCCCAAATTTCATTCTTCTAAGTTGAAGCGTTTGTTTCTACTAAAAGTTTGAATTTTTAGGTTTCACTCTGTTTTCTCCTATATTGATAGATGTATTTGGAACTGTAAATCCAACACGGTTTGTGCTATCTTCTTGAAACTTGACACAATAAAGTAGTTTCAGGTTCTATCTCTATTTTTTTTTCCTCTTGATGTAGCCCAAAGCAGTTACTGGCGAGAAATACTTTCATAGAAATGGGTTGCCAAGCTTCCAAAAACTACGGATCTCCAGAAATCTCAGCAAATATTTTTTCACCCAAACTGGATGATACTTTCAGGAAATGATCAGTACACTAAGCCGACTGGGTTCCCCATATTTCGTTCTTCTATGTTGAAGCGTTCATTTCCAGTAACAGTTTGAATTTTTAGGTTTCACTCTGTTTTCTCCTATATTGATAGATGTATTTGGAACTCTAAATCCTACACGGTTTGTGCTAGCTTCTTGAAACGTGACACAATAAAGTAGTTTCAGGTTCTATCTCTATGTTTTGTTTCCTCTTGATGTAGCCCTAAGCAGTGACTGGCGAGAAACACTTTCATGGAAAGGGGTTGCCAAGCTTCCAAAAATTACGAATCTCCAGAAATCTCAGCAAATATTTTTTTACCCAAACTGGATGATACTTTCAGTTAATGATCAGTACACCAAGCTGACTGGGTTCCCCAAATTTCGTTCTTCTATGTAGAAGCTTTCATTTCCAGTAACATTTTGAATTTTTAGGTTTCACTCTGTTTTCTCCTATATTGATAGATATATTTGGAACTCTAAATCCAACACGGTTTGTGCTAGCTTCTTGAAACTTGACAAAATAAAGCAGTTTCACATTCTATCTCTATGTGTTGTTTCCTCTTGTAGTAGCCCTAAGCAGTGACTGGCGAGAAACACTTTCATGGAAAGGGGTTGCCAAGCTTCCTAAAATTACGAATCTCCAGAAATCTCACCAAGTATTTTTTCACCCAAACTGGATGATACTTTCAGGTAATGATCAGTACACTAATCGACAAGGTTCCCCAAATTTCGTTCTTCTATGTTGAAGCGTTCATTTGCAGTAACAGTTTGAATTTTTAGGTTTCACTCTGTTTTCTCCTATATTGATAGATGTATTTGGAACTCTAAATCCAACACGGTTTGTGCTAGCTCCTTGAAATTTGACAAAATAAAGCAGTTTCACGTTCTATCTCTATGTGTTGTTTCCTCTTGTAGTAGCCCTAAGCAGTGACTGGCGAGAAACACTTTCATGGAAAGGGGTTGCCAAGCTTCCTAAAATTACGAATCTCCAGAAATCTCAGCAAGTATTTTTTCACCCAAACTGGATGATACTTTCAGGTAATGATCAGTATACTAAGCCAACTTCGTTCCCCAAATTTCATTCTTCTAAGTTGAAGCGTTCGTTTCTACTAAAAGTTTGAATTTTTAGGTTTCACTCTGTTTTCTCCTATATTGATAGATGTATTTGGAACTCTAAATCCAACACGGTTTGTGCTATCTTCTTGAAACTTGACACAATAAAGTAGTTTCAGGTTCTATCTCTATTTTTTGTTTCCTCTTGATGTAGCCCAAAGCAGTGACTGGCGAGAAATACTTTCATAGAAATGGGTTGCCAAGCTTCCAAAAACTACGGATCTCCAGAAATCTCAGCAAATATTTTTTCACCCAAACTGGATGATACTTTCAGGTAATGATCAGTACACTAAGCCGACTGGGTTCCCCAAATTTCGTTCTTCTATGTTGAAGCGTTCATTTCCAGTAACAGTTTGAATTTTTAGGTTTCACTCTGTTTTCTCCTATATTGATAGATGTATTTGGAACTCTAAATCCTACACGGTTTGTGCTAGCTTCTTGAAACGTGACACAATAAAGTAGTTTCAGGTTCTATCTCTATGTTTTGTTTCCTCTTGATGTAGCCCTAAGCAGTGACTGGCGAGAAACACTTTCATGGAAAGGGGTTGCCAAGCTTCCAAAAACTACGAATCTCCAGAAATCACAGCAAATATTTTTTTACCCAAACTGGATGATACTTTCAGTTAATGATCAGTACACCAAGCTGACTGGGTTCCCCAAATTTCGTTCTTCTATGTAGAAGCTTTCATTTCCAGTAACATTTTGAATTTTTAGGTTTCACTCTGTTTTCTCCTATATTGATAGATATATTTGGAACTCTAAATCCAACACGGTTTGTGCTAGCTTCTTGAAACTTGACAAAATAAAGAAGTTTCACATTCTATCTCTATGTTTTGTTTCCTCTTGATGTAGCCCTAAGCAGTGACTGGTGAGAAACACTTTCATGGAAAGGGGTTGCCAAGCTTCCTAAAATTACGAATCTCCAGAAATCTCAGCAAGTATTTTTTCACCCAAACTGGATGATACTTTCAGGTAATGATCAGTACACTAAGCCGACTTGGTTCCCCAAATTTCGTTCTTCTATGTTGAAGCATTCATTTCCAGTAACAGTTTGAATTTTTAGGTTTCACTCTGTTTTCTCCTATATTGATAGATGTATTTTGAACTCTAAATACAACACGGTTTGTGCTAGCTTCTTGAAACTTGACAAAATAGAGCAGTTTCACGTTCTATCTCTATGTGTTGTTTCCTCTTGAAGTAGCCCTATGCAGTGACTGGCGAGAAACACTTTCATGGAAAGGGGTTGCCAAGCTTCCTAAAATTACGAATCTCCAGAAATCTCAGCAAGTATTTTTTCACCCAACCTGGATGATACTTTCAGGTAATGATCAGTACACTAAGCCTACTTGGTTTCCCAAATTTCATTCTTCTATGTTGAAGCGTTCGTTTCTACTAACAGTTTTAATTTTTAGGTTTCACTCTGTTTTCTCCTATATTGATAAATGTGTTTGGAACTGTAAATCCAACACGGTTTGTGCTATCTTCTTGAAACTTGACACACTAAAGTAGTTTCAAGTTCTATCCCTATGTTTTGTTTCCTCTTGATGTAGCCCTAAGCAGTGACTGGCGAGAAACACTTTCATAGAAATGGGTTGCCAAGCTTCCTAAAACTACGAATCTCCAGAAATCTCAGCAAATATTTTTTCACCTAACTGGATAATACTTTCAGGCAATGATCAGTATACTAAGCCGACTGGGTTCCCCAAATTTCGTTCTTCTATGTTGAAGCGTTCATTTCCAGTAACAGTTTGAATTTTTAGGTTTCACTCTGTTTTCTCCTATATTGATAGATGTATTTGGAACTCTAAATCCAACACGGTTTGTGCTAGCTTCTTGAAACTTGACACAGTAAAGTAGTTTCAGGTTCTATCTCTATGTTTTGTTTCCTCTTGATGTAGCCCTAAGCATTGACTGGCGAGAAACAATTTCATGGAAAGGGGTTGCCAAGCTTCCTAAAATTGCGAATCTCCAGAAATCTCAGCAAGTATTTTTTCACCCAAACTGGATGATACTTTCAGGTAATGATCAGTACACTAAGCCGACTTGGTTCCCCAAATTTCATTCTTCTATGTTGAAGCGTTCGTTTCTACTAACAGTTTGAATTTTTAGGTTTCACTCTGTTTTCTCCTATATTGATAGATGTATTTGGAACTCTAAATCCAACACGGTTTGTGCTAGCTTCTTGAAACTTGACAAAATAGAGCAGTTTCACGTTCTATCTCTATGTGTTGTTTCCTCTTGAAGTAGCCCTAAGCAGTGAATGGCGAGAAACACTTTCATGGAAAGGGGTTCCCAAGCTTCCTAAAATTACGAATCTCCAGAAATCTCAGGAAATATTTTTTCACCCAAACTGGATGATACTTTCAGGTAATGATCAGTACACTAAGCCTACTTGGTTCCCCAAATTTCGTTCTTCTATGTTGAAGCATTCATTTCCAGTAACAGTTTGAATTTTTAGGTTTCACTCTGTTTTCTCCTATATTGATAGATGTATTTGGAACTCTAAATCCAACACGGTTTGTGCTAGCTTCTTGAAACGTGACACAATAAAGTAGTTTCACGTTCTATCTCTATGTTTTGTTTCCTCTTGATGTAGCCCTAAGCAGTGACTGGCGAGAAACACTTTCATGGAAAGGGGTTGCCAAGCTTCCAAAAACTACGAATCTCCAGAAATCACAGCAAATATTTTTTTACCCAAACTGGATGATACTTTCAGTTAATGATCAGTACACCAAGCTGACTGGGTTCCCCAAATTTCGTTCTTCTATGTAGAAGCTTTCATTTCCAGTAACATTTTGAATTTTTAGGTTTCACTCTGTTTTCTCCTATATTGATAGATATATTTGGAACTCTAAATCCAACACGGTTTGTGCTAGCTTCTTGAAACTTGACAAAATAAAGAAGTTTCACATTCTATCTCTATGTTTTGTTTCCTCTTGATGTAGCCCTAAGCAGTGACTGGTGAGAAACACTTTCATGGAAAGGGGTTGCCAAGCTTCCTAAAATTACGAATCTCCAGAAATCTCAGCAAGTATTTTTTCACCCAAACTGGATGATACTTTCAGGTAATGATCAGTACACTAAGCCGACTTGGTTCCCCAAATTTCGTTCTTCTATGTTGAAGCATTCATTTCCAGTAACAGTTTGAATTTTTAGGTTTCACTCTGTTTTCTCCTATATTGATAGATGTATTTTGAACTCTAAATACAACACGGTTTGTGCTAGCTTCTTGAAACTTGACAAAATAGAGCAGTTTCACGTTCTATCTCTATGTGTTGTTTCCTCTTGAAGTAGCCCTATGCAGTGACTGGCGAGAAACACTTTCATGGAAAGGGGTTGCCAAGCTTCCTAAAATTACGAATCTCCAGAAATCTCAGCAAGTATTTTTTCACCCAACCTGGATGATACTTTCAGGTAATGATCAGTACACTAAGCCTACTTGGTTTCCCAAATTTCATTCTTCTATGTTGAAGCGTTCGTTTCTACTAACAGTTTTAATTTTTAGGTTTCACTCTGTTTTCTCCTATATTGATAAATGTGTTTGGAACTGTAAATCCAACACGGTTTGTGCTATCTTCTTGAAACTTGACACACTAAAGTAGTTTCAAGTTCTATCCCTATGTTTTGTTTCCTCTTGATGTAGCCCTAAGCAGTGACTGGCGAGAAACACTTTCATAGAAATGGGTTGCCAAGCTTCCTAAAACTACGAATCTCCAGAAATCTCAGCAAATATTTTTTCACCTAACTGGATAATACTTTCAGGCAATGATCAGTATACTAAGCCGACTGGGTTCCCCAAATTTCGTTCTTCTATGTTGAAGCGTTCATTTCCAGTAACAGTTTGAATTTTTAGGTTTCACTCTGTTTTCTCCTATATTGATAGATGTATTTGGAACTCTAAATCCAACACGGTTTGTGCTAGCTTCTTGAAACTTGACACAGTAAAGTAGTTTCAGGTTCTATCTCTATGTTTTGTTTCCTCTTGATGTAGCCCTAAGCATTGACTGGCGAGAAACAATTTCATGGAAAGGGGTTGCCAAGCTTCCTAAAATTGCGAATCTCCAGAAATCTCAGCAAGTATTTTTTCACCCAAACTGGATGATACTTTCAGGTAATGATCAGTACACTAAGCCGACTTGGTTCCCCAAATTTCATTCTTCTATGTTGAAGCGTTCGTTTCTACTAACAGTTTGAATTTTTAGGTTTCACTCTGTTTTCTCCTATATTGATAGATGTATTTGGAACTCTAAATCCAACACGGTTTGTGCTAGCTTCTTGAAACTTGACAAAATAGAGCAGTTTCACGTTCTATCTCTATGTGTTGTTTCCTCTTGAAGTAGCCCTAAGCAGTGAATGGCGAGAAACACTTTCATGGAAAGGGGTTCCCAAGCTTCCTAAAATTACGAATCTCCAGAAATCTCAGGAAATATTTTTTCACCCAAACTGGATGATACTTTCAGGTAATGATCAGTACACTAAGCCTACTTGGTTCCCCAAATTTCGTTCTTCTATGTTGAAGCATTCATTTCCAGTAACAGTTTGAATTTTTAGGTTTCACTCTGTTTTCTCCTATATTGATAGATGTATTTGGAACTCTAAATCCAACACGGTTTGTGCTAGCTTCTTGAAACTTGAAAAAATAAAGTAGTTTCACGTTCTATCTCTATGTGTTGTTTCCTCTTGAAGTAGCCCTAAGCAGTGACTGGCGAGAAACACTTTCATGGAAAGGGGTTGCCAAGCTTCCTAAAATTACGAATCTCCAGAAATCTCAGCAAGTATTTTTTCACCCAAACTGGATGACACTTTCAGGTAATGATCAGTACACTAAGCCAACTGGGTTCCCCAAATTTCATTCTTCTATGTTGAAGCGTTCATTTCTACTAACAGTTTGAATTTTTAGGTTTCACTCTGTTTTCTCCTATATTGATAGATGTGTTTGGAACTCTAAATCCAACACGGTTTGTGCTGGCTTCTTGAAACTTGACAAAATAAAGCAGTTTCACGTTCTATCTCTATATTTTGTTTCCTCTTGATGTAGCCCTAAGCAGTGACTGGCGAGAAACACTTTCATGGAAAGGGGTTGCCAAGCTTCCAAAAACTACGAATCTCCAGAAATCTCAGCAAATATTTTTTCACCCAAGCTGGATAATACTTTCAGGTTATGATCAGTACACTAAGCCGACTGGGTTCCCCAAATTTCGTTCTTCTATGTTGAAGCGTTCATTTCCAGTAACAGTTTGAATTTTTAGGTTTCACTCTGTTTTCTCCTATATTGATAGATGTATTTGGAACTCTAAATCCAACACGGTTTGTGCTAGCTTCTTGAAACTTGACACAGTAAAGTAGTTTCAGGTTCTATCTCTATGTTTTGTTTCCTCTTGATGTAGCCCTAAGCAGTGACTGGCGATGAAACACTTTCATAGAAAGGGGTTGCCAAGCTTCCAAAACTACGAATCTCCAGAAATCAGAGCAAATATTTTTTTACCCAAACTGGATGATACTTTAAGTTAATGATCAGTACACCAAGCCGACTGGGTTCCCCAAATTTCGTTCTTCTATGTAGAAGCTTTCATTTCCAGTAACATTTTGAATTTTTAGGTTTCACTCTGTTTTCTCCTATATTGATAGATATATTTGGAACTCTAAATCCAACACGGTTTGTGCTAGCTTCTTGAAACTTGACAAAATAAAGCAGTTTCACATTCTATCTCTATGTTTTGTTTCCTCTTGATGTAGCCCTAAGCAGTGACTGGCGAGAAACACTTTCATGGAAAGGGGTTGCCAAGCTTCCTAAAATTACGAATCTCCAGAAATTTCAGCAAATATTTTTTCACCCAAAATGGATGATACTTTCAGGTAATGAACAGTACACTAAGCCGACTTGGTTCCCCAAATTTCGTTCTTCTATGTTGAAGCATTCATTTCCAGTAACAGTTTGAATTTTTAGGTTTCACTCTGTTTTCTCCTATATTGATAGATGTATTTGGAACTCTAAATCCAACACGGTTTGTGCTAGCTTCTTGAAACTTGACACAGTAAAGTAGTTTCAGGTTCTATCTCTATGTTTTGTTTCCTCTTGATGTAGCCCTAAGCATTGACTGGCGAGAAACAATTTCATGGAAAGGGGTTGCCAAGCTTCCTAAAATTGCGAATCTCCAGAAATCTCAGCAAGTATTTTTTCACCCAAACTGGATGATACTTTCAGGTAATGATCAGTACACTAAGCCGACTTGGTTCCCCAAATTTCATTCTTCTATGTTGAAGCGTTCGTTTCTACTAACAGTTTGAATTTTTAGGTTTCACTCTGTTTTCTCCTATATTGATAGATGTATTTGGAACTCTAAATCCAACACGGTTTGTGCTAGCTTCTTGAAACTTGACAAAATAGAGCAGTTTCACGTTCTATCTCTATGTGTTGTTTCCTCTTGAAGTAGCCCTAAGCAGTGAATGGCGAGAAACACTTTCATGGAAAGGGGTTCCCAAGCTTCCTAAAATTACGAATCTCCAGAAATCTCAGGAAATATTTTTTCACCCAAACTGGATGATACTTTCAGGTAATGATCAGTACACTAAGCTGACTTGGTTCCCCAAATTTCATTCTTCTATGTTGAAGCATTCATTTCCAGTAACAGTTTGAATTTTTAGGTTTCACTCTGTTTTCTCCTATATTGATAGATGTATTTGGAACTCTAAATCCAACACGGTTTGTGCTAGCTTCTTGAAACTTGAAAAAATAAAGTAGTTTCACGTTCTATCTCTATGTGTTGTTTCCTCTTGAAGTAGCCCTAAGCAGTGACTGGCGAGAAACACTTTCATGGAAAGGGGTTGCCAAGCTTCCTAAAATTACGAATCTCCAGAAATCTCAGCAAGTATTTTTTCACCCAAACTGGATGACACTTTCAGGTAATGATCAGTACACTAAGCCAACTGGGTTCCCCAAATTTCATTCTTCTATGTTGAAGCGTTCATTTCTACTAACAGTTTGAATTTTTAGGTTTCACTCTGTTTTCTCCTATATTGATAGATGTGTTTGGAACTCTAAATCCAACACGGTTTGTGCTGGCTTCTTGAAACTTGACAAAATAAAGCAGTTTCACGTTCTATCTCTATATTTTGTTTCCTCTTGATGTAGCCCTAAGCAGTGACTGGCGAGAAACACTTTCATGGAAAGGGGTTGCCAAGCTTCCAAAAACTACGAATCTCCAGAAATCTCAGCAAATATTTTTTCACCCAAGCTGGATAATACTTTCAGGTTATGATCAGTACACTAAGCCGACTGGGTTCCCCAAATTTCGTTCTTCTATGTTGAAGCGTTCATTTCCAGTAACAGTTTGAATTTTTAGGTTTCACTCTGTTTTCTCCTATATTGATAGATGTATTTGGAACTCTAAATCCAACACGGTTTGTGCTAGCTTCTTGAAACTTGACACAGTAAAGTAGTTTCAGGTTCTATCTCTATGTTTTGTTTCCTCTTGATGTAGCCCTAAGCAGTGACTGGCGATGAAACACTTTATAGAAAGGGGTTGCCAAGCTTCCAAAAACTACGAATCTCCAGAAATCAGAGCAAATATTTTTTACCCAAACTGGATGATACTTTAAGTTAATGATCAGTACACCAAGCCGACTGGGTTCCCCAAATTTCGTTCTTCTATGTAGAAGCTTTCATTTCCAGTAACATTTTGAATTTTTAGGTTTCACTCTGTTTTCTCCTATATTGATAGATATATTTGGAACTCTAAATCCAACACGGTTTGTGCTAGCTTCTTGAAACTTGACAAAATAAAGCAGTTTCACATTCTATCTCTATGTTTTGTTTCCTCTTGATGTAGCCCTAAGCAGTGACTGGCGAGAAACACTTTCATGGAAAGGGGTTGCCAAGCTTCCTAAAATTACGAATCTCCAGAAATTTCAGCAAATATTTTTTCACCCAAACTGGATGATACTTTCAGGTAATGAACAGTACACTAAGCCGACTTGGTTCCCCAAATTTCGTTCTTCTATGTTGAAGCATTCATTTCCAGTAACAGTTTGAATTTTTAGGTTTCACTCTGTTTTCTCCTATATTGATAGATGTATTTGGAACTCTAAATCCAACACGGTTTGTGCTAGCTTCTTGAAACTTGACAAAATAAAGTAGTTTCAGGTTCTATCTCTATGTTTTGTTTCCTCTTGATGTAGCCCTAAGCAGTGACTGGCGAGAAACACTTTCATAGAAAGGGGTTGCCAAGCTTCTAAAAACTACGAATCTCCAGAAATCACAGCAAATATTTTTTTACCCAAACTGGATGATACTTTCAGGTAATGATCAGTACACTAAGCCAACTTGGTTCCCCAAATTTCCTTCTTCTATGTTGAAGCGTTCATTTCCAGTAACAGTTTGAATTTTTAGGTTTCACTCTGTTTTCTCCTATATTGATAGATGTGTTTGGAACTGTAAATCCAACACGGTTTGTGCTATCTTCTTGAAACTTGACACAATAAAGTAGTTTCAAGTTCTATCTCTATGTTTTGTTTCCTCTTGATGTAGCCCTAAGCAGTGACTGGCGAGAAACACTTTCATAGAAATGGGTTGCCAAGCTTCCTAAAACTACGAATCTCCAGAAATCTCAGCAAATATTTTTTCACCCAAACTGGATAATACTTTCAGGTAATGATCAGTACAATAAGCCGACTTGGTTCCCCAAATTTCGTTCTTCTATGTTGAAGCTTTCATTTCCAGTAACAGTTTAAATTTTTAGGTTTCACTCTGTTTTCTCCTATATTGATAGATGTATTTGGAACTCTAAATCCAACACGGTTTGTGCTAGCTTCTTGAAACTTGACACAATAATGTAGTTTCAGGTTCTATCTCTATGTTTTGTTTCCTCTTGATGTAGCCCTAAGCAGTGACTGGCGAGAAATACTTTCATAGAAAGGGGTTGCCAAGCTTCCAAAAACTACGAATCTCCAGAAATCACAGCAAATATTTTTTTACCCAAACTGGATGATACTTTCAGGTAATGATCAGTACACTAAGCCGACTGGGTTCCCCAAATTTCGTTCTTCTATGTTGAAGCTTTCTTTTCCAGTAACAGTTTGAATTTTTAGGTTTCACTCTCTTTTCTCCTATATTGATAGATGTATTTGGAACTCTAAATCCAACACGGTTTGTGCTAGCTCCTTGAAACTTGACAAAATAAAGCAGTTTCACGTTCTATCTCTATGTTTTGTTTCCTCTTGATGTAGCCCTAAGCAGTGACTGGCGAGAAACACTTTCATTTAAAGGCGTTGCCAAGCTTCCTAAAATTACGAATCTCCAGAAATATCAGGAAATATTTTTTCACCCAAACTGGATGATACTTTCAGGTAATGATCAGTACACTAAGTCGACTTGGTTCCCCAAATTTCGTTCTTCTATGTTGAAGCATTCATTTCCAGTAACAGTTTGAATTTTTAGGTTTCACTGTTTTCTCCTATATTGATAGATGTATTTGGAACTCTAAATCCAACATGGTTTGTGCTAGCTTCTTGAAACTTGAAAAAATAAAGTAGTTTCACGTTCTATCTCTATGTGTTGTTTCCTCTTGAAATAGCCCTAAGCAGTGACTGGCGAGAAACACTTTCATTGAAAGGGGTTGCCAAGCTTCCTAAAATTACGAATCTCCAGAAATCTCAGCAAGTATTTTTTCACCCAAACTGGATGATACTTTCAGGTAATGATCAGTACACTAAGCCAACTGGGTTCCCCAAATTTCATTCTTCTATGTTGAAGCGTTCGTTTCTACTAACAGTTTGAATTTTTAGGTTTCACTCTGTTTTCTCCTATATTGATAGATGTATTTGGAACTCTAAATCCAACACGGATTTTGCTGGCTTCTTGAAACTTGACAAAATAAAGCAGTTTCACGTTCTGTCTCTATATTTTGTTTCCTCTTGATGTAGCCCTAAGCAGTGACTGGCGAGAAACACTTTCATGGAAAGGGGTTGCCAACTTCCAAAAACTACGAATCTCCAGAAATCTCAGCAAATATTTTTTCACCCAAACTGGATAATACTTTCAGGTAATGATCAGTACACTAAGCCGACTGGGTTACCAAAATTTCGTTCTTCTATGTTGAAGCGTTCATTTCCAGTAACAGTTTGAATTTTTAGGTTTCACTCTGTTTTCTCCTATATTGATAGATGTATTTGGAACACTAAATCCAACACGGTTTGTGGTAGCTTCTTGAAACTTGACACAGTAAAGTAGTTTCAGGTTCTATCTCTATGTTTTGTTTCCTCTTGATGTAGCCCTAAGCAGTGACTGGCGGAAAACACTTTCATAGAAATGAGTTGCCAAGCTTCCTAAAACTACGAATCTCCAGAAATCTCAGCAAATATTTTTTCACCCAAACTGGATAATACTTTCAGGTAATGATCAGTACAATAAGCCGACTTGGTTCCCCAAATTTCGTTCTTCTATGTTGAAGCTTTCATTTCCAGTAACAGTTTAAATTTTTAGGTTTCACTCTGTTTTCTCCTATATTGATAGATGTATTTGGAACTCTAAATCCAACACGGTTTGTGCTAGCTTCTTGAAACTTGACACAATAAAGTAGTTTCAGGTTCTATCTCTATGTTTTGTTTCCTCTTGATGTAGCCCTAAGCAGTGACTGGCGAGAAACACTTTCATAGAAAGGGGTTGCCAAGCTTCCAAAAACTACGAATCTCCAGAAATCATAGCAAATATTTTTTTACCCAAACTGGATGATACTTTCAGGTAATGATCTGTACACTAAGCCGACTGGGTTCCCCAAATTTCGTTCTTCTATGTTGAAGCTTTCATTTCCAGTAACAGTTTGAATTTTTAGGTTTCACTCTGTTTTCTCCTATATTGATAGATGTATTTGGAACTCTAAATCCAACACGGTTTGTGCTAGCTCCTTGAAACTTGACAAAATAAAGCAGTTTCACGTTCTATCTCTATCTTTTGTTTCCTCTTGATGTAGCCCTAAGCAGTGACTGGCGAGAAACACTTTCATTTAAAGGCGTTGCCAAGCTTCCTAAAATTACGAATCTCCAGAAATCTCAGGAAATATTTTTTCACCCAAACTGGATGATACTTTCAGGTAATGATCAGTACACTAAGTCGACTTGGTTCCCCAAATTTCGTTCTTCTATGTTGAAGCATTCATTTCCAGTAACAGTTTGAATTTTTAGGTTTCACTGTTTTCACCTATATTGATAGATGTATTTGGAACTCTAAATCCAACACGGTTTGTGCTAGCTTCTTGAAACTTGAAAAAATAAAGTAGTTTCACGTTCTATCTTTATGTTTTGTTTCCTCTTGAAGTAGCCCTAAGCAGTGACTGGCGAGAAACACTTTCATGGAAAGGGGTTGCCAAGCTTCCAAAAACTACGAATCTCCAGAAATCTCAGCAAATATTTTTTCACCCAAACTGGATAATACTTTCAGGTTATGATCAGTACACTAAGCCGACTGGGTTCCTCAAATTTCGTTCTTCTATGTTGAAGCGTTCATTTCCAGTAACAGTTTGAATTTTTAGGTTTCACTCTGTTTTCTCCTATATTGATAGATGTATTTGAAACTCTAAATCCAACACTGTTTGTGCTAGCACTTGAAACTTGACACAGTAAAGTAGTTTCAGGTTCTATCTCTATGTTTTGTTTCCTCTTGAAGTAGCCCTAAGCAGTGACTGGCGAGAAACACTTTCATAGAAAGGGGTTGCCAAGCTTCCAAAAACTACGAATCTCCAGAAATCACAGCAAATATTTTTTTACCCAAACTGGATGATACTTTCAGTTAATGATCAGTACACTAAGCCGACTTGGTTCCCCAAATTTCGTTCTTCTATGTTGAAGCTTTCATTTCCAGTAACAGTTTGAATTTTTAGGTTTCACTCTGTTTTCTCCTATATTGATAGATGTATTTGGAACTCTAAATCCAACACGGATTTGTTTGCTTCTTGAAACTTGACAAAATAAAGCAGTTTCACATTCTATCTCTATGTTTTGTTTCCTCTTGATGTAGCCCTAAGCAGTGACTGGCGAGAAACACTTTCATGGAAAGGGGTTGCCAAGCTTCCTAAAATTACGAACCTCCAGAAATCTGAGCAAATATTTTTCCCCCAAACTGGATGATACTTTCAGGTAATGATCAGTACACTAAGCCGACTTGGTTCCCCAAATTTCGTTCTTCTATGTTGAAGCGTTCATTTCCAGTAACAGTTTGAATTTTTAGGTTTCACTCTGTTTTCTCCTATATTGATAGATGTATTTGGAACTCTAAATCCAACACGGTTTGTGCTAGCTCCTTGAAACTTGACAAAATAAAGCAGTTTCACGTTCTATCTCTATGTGTTGTTTCCTCTTGAAGTAGCCCTAAGCAGTGACTGGCGAGAAACACTTTCATGGAAAGGGGTTGCCAAGCTTCCTAAAATTACGAATCTCCAGAAATCTCAGCAAGTATTTTTTCACCCAAACTGGATGATACTTTCAGGTAATGATCAGTACACTAAGCCAACTTGGTTCCCCAAATTTCATTCTTCTATGTTGAAGCGTTCGTTTCACTAACAGTTTGAATTTTTAGGTTTCACTCTGTTTTCTCCTATATTGATAGATGTGTTTGGAACTCTAAATCCAACACGGTTTGTGCTATCTTCTTGAAACTTGACACAATAAAGTAGTTTCAAGTTCTGTCTCTATGTTTTGTTTCCTCTTGATGTAGCCCTAAGCAGTGACTGGCGAGAAACACTTTCATAGAAATGGGTTGCCAAGCTTCCAAAAACTACGAATCTCCAGAAATCTCAGCAAATATTTTTTCACCCAAACTGGATAATACTTTCAGTTAATGATCAGTACACTAAGCCGACTTGGTTCCCCAAATTTCGTTCTTCTATGTTGAAGCGTTCATTTCCAGTAACAGTTTGAATTTTTAGGTTTCACTCTGTTTTCTCCTATATTGATAGATGTATTTGGAACTCTAAATCCAACACGGATTTGGTTGGTTCTTGAAACTTGACAAAATAAAGCAGTTTCATGTTCTATCTCTATGTTTTGTTTCCTCTTGATGTAGCCCTAAGCAGTGACTGGCGAGAAACACTTTCATGGAAAGGGGTTGCCAAGCTTCCTAAAATTACGAACCTCCAGAAATCTGAGCAAATATTTTTCCCCCAAACTGGATGATACTTTCAGGTAATGATCAGTACACTAAGGCAACTTGGTTCCCCAAATTTCATTCTTCTATGTTGAAGCGTTCATTTCTACTAACAGTTTCAATTTTTAGGTTTCACTCTGTTTTCTCCTATATTGATAGATGTGTTTGGAACTCTAAATCCAACACGGTTTGTGCTATCTTCTTGAAACTTGACACAATAAAGTAGTTTCAAGTTCTGTCTCTATGTTTTGTTTCCTCTTGATGTAGCCCTAAGCAGTGACTGGCGAGAAACACTTTCATAGAAATGGGTTGCCAAGCTTCCAAAAACTACGAATCTCCAGAAATCTCAGCAAATATTTTTTCACCCAAACTGGATAATACTTTCAGTTAATGATCAGTACACCAAGCCGACTGGGTTCCCCAAATTACGTTCTTCTATGTTGAAGCGTTCATTTCCAGTAACAGTTTGAATTTTTAGGTTTCACTCTGTTTTCTCCTATATTGATAGATGTATTTGGAACTCTAAATCCAACACGGTTTGTGCTAGCTCCTTGAAACTTGACAAAATAAAGCAGTTTCACGTTCTATCTCTATGTGTTGTTTCCTCTTGAAGTAGCCCTAAGCAGTGACTGGCGAGAAACACTTTCATGGAAAGGGGTTGCAAAGCTTCCTAAAATTACGAATCTCCAGAAATCTCAGCAAGTATTTCTTCACCCAAACTGGATGATACTTTCAGGTAATGATCAGTACACTAAGCCGACTGGGTTCACCAAATTTCGTTCTTCTATGTAGAAGCTTTCATTTCCAGTAACAGTTTGAATTTTTAGGTTTCACTCTGTTTTCTCCTATATTGATAGATGTATTTGGAACTCTAAATCCAACACGGTTTGTGCTAGCTTCTTGAAACTTGACAAAATAAAGCAGTTTCACGTTCTATCTCTATGTTTTGTTTCCTTTTGATGTAGCCCTAAGCAGTGACTGGCGAGAAACACTTTCATAGAAAGGGGTTGCCAAGCTTCCAAAAACTACGAATCTCCAGAAATCACAGCAAATATTTTTTTACCCAAACTGGATGATACTTTCAGTTAATGGTCAGTACACCAAGCCGACTGGGTTCCCCAAATTTCGTTCTTCTATGTTGAAGCGTTCATTTCCAGTAACAGTTTGAATTTTTAGGTTTCACTCTGTTTTCTCCTATATTGATAGATGTATTTGGAACTCTAAATCCAACACGGTTTGTGCTAGCTTCTTGAAACTTGACAAAATAAAGCAGTTTCACGTTCTATCTCTATGTGTTGTTTCCTCTTGAAGTAGCCCTAAGCAGTGACTGGCGAGAAACACTTTCATGGAAAGGGGTTGCCAAGCTTCCTAAAATTACGAATCTCCAGAAATCTCAGCAAGTATTTTTTCACCCAAACTGGATGATACTTTCAGGAAATGATCAGTACACTATGCCAACTTGGTTCCCCAAATTTCATTCTTCTATGCTGAAGCGTTCGTTTCTACTAACAGTTTGAATTTTTAGGTTTCACTCTGTTTTCTCCTATATTGATAGATGTATTTGGAACTCTAAATCCAACATGGTTTGTGCTATCTTCTTGAAACTTGACACAATAAAGTAGTTTCAGATTCTATCTCTATGTTTTGTATCCTCTTGATGTACCCCTAAGTAGTGACTGGCGAGAAACACTTTCATAGAAAGGGGTTGCCAAGCTTCCTAAAATTACGAACCTCCAGAAATCTGAGCAAATATTTTTCCCCCAAACTGGATGATACTTTCAGGTAATGATCAGTACACTAAGCCGACTTGATTCCCCAAATGTCGTTCTTCTATGTTGAAGCGTTCATTTCCAGTAACAGTTTGAATTTTTAGGTTTCACTCTGTTTTCTCCTATATTGATAGATGTATTTGGAACTCTAAATCCAACACGGTTTGTGCTAGCTCCTTGAAACTTGACAAAATAAAGCAGTTTCAGGTTCTATCTCTATGTTTTGTTTCCTCTTGAAGTAGCCCTAAGCAGTGACTGGCGAGAAACACTTTCATGGAAAGGGGTTGCCAAGCTTCCAAAAATTACGAATCTCCAGAAATCTCAGCAAATATTTTTTCACCCAAACTGGATGATACTTTCAGGTAATGATCAGTACACCAAGCTGACTGGGTTCCCCAAATTTCGTTCTTCTATGTTGAAGCTTTCATTTCCAATAACAGTTTGAATTTTTAGGTTTCACTCTGTTTTCTCCTGTATTGATAGATGTATTTGGAACTCTAAATCCAACACGGTTTTTGTTAGCTTCTTGAAACATGACAAAATAAAGCAGTTTCACGTTCTATCTCTATGTTTTGTTTCCTCTTCATGTAGTCCTAAGCATTGACTGGCGAGAAACACTTTCATGGAAAGGGGTTGCCAAGCTTCCTAAAATTACGAATCTCCAGAAATCTCAGCAAGTATTTTTTCACACAAACTGGATGATACTTTCAGGTAATGATCAGTACACTAAGCCGACTGCGTTCCCCAAATTTCGTTCTTCTATGTTGAAGCGTTCATTTCCAGTAACAGTTTGAATTTTTAGGTTTCACTCTGTTTTCTCCTATATTGATAGATGTATTTGGAACTCTAAATCCAACACGGTTTGTGCTAGCTTCTTGAAACTTGACAAAATAAAGCAGTTTCACGTTCTATCTCTATGTGTTGTTTCCTCTTGATGTAGCCCTAAGCAGTGACTGGCGAGAAACACTTTCATGGAAAGTGGTTGCCAAGCTTCCTAAAATTACGAACCTCCAGAAATCTGAGCAAATATTTTTCCCCCAAACTGGATGATACTTTCAGGTAATGATCAGTACACTAAGCCGACTTGGTTCCCCAAATTTCGTACTTCTATGTTGAAGCGTTCATTTCCAGTAACAGTTTGAATTTTTAGGTTTCACTCTGTTTTCTCCTATATTGATAGATGTATTTGGAACTCTAAATCCAACACGGTTTGTGCTAGCTTCATGAAACTTGACAATATAAAGCAGTTTCACGTTCTATATCTATGTGTTGTTTCCTCTTGAAGTAGCCCTAAGCAGTGACTGGCGAGAAACACTTTCATGGAAAGGGGTTGCCAAGCTTCCTAAAATTACGAATCTCCAGAAATCTCAACAAGTATTTTTTCACCCAAACTGGATGATACTTTCAGGTAATGATCAGTACACTAAGCTGACTTGGTTCCCCAAATTTCGTTCTTCTATGTTGAAGCGTTCATTTCCAGTAACAGTTTGAATTTTTAGGTTTCACTCTGTTTTCTCCTATATTGATAGATGTATTTGGAACTCTAAATCCAACACGGTTTGTGCTAGCTTCTTGAAACTTGACACAATAAAGTAGTTTCACGTTCTATCTCTATGCTTTGTTTCCTCTTGAAGTAGCCCTAAGCAGTGACTGGCGAGAAACACTTTCATGGAAAGGGGTTGCCAAGCTTCCAAAAATTACGAATCTACAGATATCTCAGCAAGTATTTTTTCACCCAAATTGGATGATACTTTCAGGTAATGATCAGTACACTAAGCCAACTTGGTTCCCTAAATTTCATTCTTCTATGTTGAAGCGTTCGTTTCTACTAACAGTTTGAATTTTTAGGTTTCACTCTGTTTTCTCCTATATTGATAGATGTATTTGGTACTCTAAATCCAACACGGTTTTTGCTAGCTTCTTGAAACTTGACACAATAAAGTAGTTTCAAGTTCTATCTCTATGTTTTGTTTCCTCTTGATGTAGCCCTAAGCAGTGACTGGCGAGAAACACTTTCATGGAAAGGGGTTGCCAAGCTTCCTAAAATTACGAACCTCCAGAAATCTGAACAAATATTTTTTCCCCCAAACTGGATGATACTTTCAGGTAATGATCAGTACACTAAGGCAACTTGGTTCCCCAAATTTCATTCTTCTATGTTGAAGCGTTCGTTTCTACTAACAGTTTGAATTTTTAGGTTTCACTCTGTTTTCTCCTATATTGATAGATGTGTTTGGAACTCTAAATCCAACACGGTTTGTGCTATCTTCTTGAAACTTGACACAATAAAGTAGTTTCAAGTTCTGTCTCTATGTTTTGTTTCCTCTTGATGTAGCCCTAAGCAGTCACTGCGAGAAACACTTTCATAGAAATGGGTTGCCAAGCTTCCAAAAACTACGAATCTCCAGAAATCTCAGCAAATATTTTTTCACCCAAACTGGATAATACTTTCAGTTAATGATCAGTACACTAAGCCGACTTGGTTCCCCAAATTTCGTTCTTCTATGTTGAAGCGTTCATTTCCAGTAACAGTTTGAATTTTTAGGTTTCACTCTGTTTTCTCCTATATTGATAGATGTATTTGGAACTCTAAATCCAACACGGATTTGGTTGGTTCTTGAAACTTGACAAAATAAAGCAGTTTCTCGTTCTATCTCTATGTTTTGTTTCCTCTTGATGTAGCCCTAAGCAGTGACTGGCGAGAAACACTTTCATGGAAAGGGGTTGCCAAGCTTCCTAAAATTACGAACCTCCAGAAATCTGAGCAAATATTTTTCCCCCAAACTGGATGGTACTTTCAGGTAATGATCAGTACACTAAGCCGACTTGGTTCCCCAAATTTCGTTCTTCTATGTTGAAGCGTTCATTTCCAGTAACAGTTTGAATTTTTAGGTTTCACTCTGTTTTCTCCTATATTGATAGATGTATTTGGAACTCTAAATCCAACACGGTTTGTGCTAGCTCCTTGAAACTTGACAAAATAAAGCAGTTTCACGTTCTATCTCTATGTGTTGTTTCCTCTTGAAGTAGCCCTAAGCAGTGACTGGCGAGAAACACTTTCATGGAAAGGGGTTGCCAAGCTTCCTAAAATTACGAATCTCCAGAAATCTCAGCAAGTATTTTTTCACCCAAACTTGATGATACTTTCAGGTAATGATCAGTACACTAATCTGACTGGGTTCCCCAAATTTCGTTCTTCTATGTTGAAGCGTTCATTTCCAGTAACAGTTTGAATTTTTAGGTTTCACTCTGTTTTCTCCTATATTGATAGATGCATTTGGAAGTCTAAATCCAACACGGTTTGTGCTAGCTTCTTGAAACTTGACACAATAAAGTAGTTTCAGGTTCTATCTCTATGTTTTGTTTCCTTTTGATGTAGCCCTAAGCAGTGACTGGCGAGAAACACTTTCATCGAAAGGGGTTGCCAAGCTTCCAAAAACTACGAATCTCCAGAAATCACAGCAAATATTTTTTTACCCAAACTGGATGATACTTTCAGTTAATGGTCAGTACACCAAGCCGACTGGGTTCCCCAAATTTCGTTCTTCTATGTAGAAGCTTTCATTTCCAGTAACAGTTTGAATTTTTAGGTTTCACTCTTTTTTCTCCTATATTGATAGATATATTTGGAACTCTAAATCCAACACGGTTTGTGCTAGCTTCTTGAAACTTGACAAAATGAAGCAGTTTCACGTTCTATCTCTATGTGTTGTTTCCTCTTGAATTAGCCCTAAGCAGTGACTGGCGAGAAACACTTTCATGGAAAGGGGTTGCCAAGCTTCCTAAAATTACGAATCTCCAGAAATCTCAGCAAGTATTTTTTCACCCAAACTGGATGATACTTTCAGGTAATGATCAGTACACTATGCCAACTTGGTTCCCCAAATTTCATTCTTCTATGCTGAAGCGTTCGTTTCTACTAACAGTTTGAATTTTTAGGTTTCACTCTATTTTCTCCTATATTGATAGATGTATTTGGAACTCTAAATCCAACATGGTTTGTGCTATCTTCTTGAAACTTGACACAATAAAGTAGTTTCAGATTCTATCTCTATGTTTTGTTTCCTCTTGATGTAGCCCTAAGCAGTGACTGGCGAGAAACACTTTCATAGAAATGGGTTGCCAAGCTTCCAAAAACTACGAATCTCCAGAAATCTCAGCAAATATTTTTTCACCCAAACTGGATGATACTTTCAGGTAATGATCAGTACACTAAGCCGACTTGGTTCCCCAAATTTCGTTCTTCTATGTTGAAGCGTTCATTTCCAGTAACAGTTTGAATTTTTAGGTTTCACTCTGTGTTCTCCTATATTGATAGATGTATTTGGAACTCTAAATCCAACACGGTTTGTGCTAGCTTCTTGAAACTTGACACAATATAGCAGTTTCACGTTCTATCTCTATGTGTTGTATCTTGTTGAAGTAGCCCTAAGCAGTGACTGGCGAGAAACACTTTCATGGAAAGGGGTTGCCAAGCTTCCTAAAATTACGAATCTCCAGAAATCTCAGCAAATATTTTTTCACCCAAACTGGATGATACTTTCAGGTAATGATCAGTGCACTAAGCCGACTTGGTTCCCCAAATTTCATTCTTCTATGTTGAAGCATTCATTTCCAGTAACAGTTTGAATTTTTAGGTTTCACTCTGTTTTCTCCTATATTGATAGATGTATTTGGAACTCTAAATCCAACACGGTTTGTGCTAGCTTCTTTAAACTTGACACAATAAAGTAGTTTCAAGTTCTATCTCTATGTTTTGTTTCCTCTTGATGTAGCCCTAAGCAGTGACAGGCGAGAAACACTTTCATGGAAAGGGGTTGCCAAGCTCCTAAAATTACGAACCTCCAGAAATCTGAGCAAATATTTTTCCCCCAAACTGGATGATACTTTCAGGTAATGATCAGTACACTAAGCCCACTTGGTTCCCCAAATTTCGTTCTTCTATGTTGAAGCGTTCATTTCCAGTAACAGTTTGAATTTCTAGGTTTCACTCTGTTTTCTCCTATATTGATAGATGTATTTGGAACTCTAAATCCGACACGGTTTGTGCTAGCTCCTTGAAACTTGACAAAACAAAGCAGTTTCATGTTCTATCTCTATGTGTTGTTTCCTCTTGAAGTAGCCCTAAGCAGTGACTGGCGAGAAACACTTTCATGGAAAGGGGTTGCCAAGCTTCCTAAAATTACGAATCTCCAGAAATCTCAGCAAGTATTTTTTCACCCAAACTGGATGATACTTTCAGGTAATGATCAGTACACTAAGCCAACTTGGTTCCCCAAATTTCATTCTTCTATGTTGAAGCGTTCGTTTCACTAACAGTTTGAATTTTTAGGTTTCACTCTGTTTTCTCCTATATTGATAGATGTGTTTTGAACTCTAAATCCAACACGGTTTGTGCTAGCTTCTTGAAACATGACAAAATAAAGCAGTTTCACGTTCTATCTCTATGTGTTGTTTCCTCTTGAAGTAGCCCTAAGCAGTGACTGGCGAGAAACATTTTCATGGAAAGGGGTTGCCAAGGTTCCTAAAATTACGAATCTCCAGAAATCTCAGCAAGTATTTTTTCACCCAAACTGGATGATACTTTCAAGTAATGATCAGTACACTAAGCCAACTTGGTTCCGCAAATTTCATTCTTCTATGTTGAAGCGTTCGTTTCTACTAACAGTTTGAATTTTTAGGTTTCACTCTGTTTTCTCCTATATTGATAGATGTGTTTGGAACTCTAAATCCAACACGGTTTGTGCTATCTTCTTGAAACTTGACACAATAAAGTAGTTTCAAGTTCTGTCTCTATGTTTTGTTTCCTCTTGATGTAGCCCTAAGCAGTGACTGGCGAGAAACACTTTCATAGAAATGGGTTGCCAAGCTTCCAAAAACTACGAATCTCCAGAAATCTCAGCAAATATTTTTTCACCCAAACTGGATAATACTTTCAGTTAATGATCAGTACACTAAGCCGACTTGGTTCCCCAAATTTCGTTCTTCTATGTTGAAGCTTTCATTTCCAGTAACAGTTTGAATTTTTAAGTTTCACTCTGTTTTCTCCTATATTGATAGATGTATTTGGAACTCTAAATCCAACACGGATTTGGTTGGTTCTTGAAACTTTACAAAATAAAGCAGTTTCACGTTCTATCTCTATGTTTTGTTTCCTCTTGATGTAGCCCTAAGCAGTGACTGGCGAGAAACACTTTCATGGAAAGGGGTTGCCAAGCTTCCTAAAATTACGAACCTCCAGGAATCTGAGCAAATATTTTTCCCCCAAACTGGATGATACTTTGAGGTAATGATCAGTACACTAAGCCGACTTGGTTCCCCAAATTTCGTTCTTCTATGTTGAAGCGTTCATTTCCAGTAACAGTTTGAATTTTTAGGTTTCACTCTGTTTTCTCCTATATTGATAGATGTATTTGGAACTCTAAATCCAACATGGTTTGTGCTAGCTCCTTGAAACTTGACAAAATAAAGCAGTTTCACGTTCTATCTCTATGTGTTGTTTCCTCTTGAAGTAGCCCTAAGCAGTGACTGGCGAGAAACACTTTCATGAAAAGGGGTTGCCAAGCTTCCTAAAATTACGAATCTCCAGAAATCTCAGCAAGTATTTTTTCACCCAAACTGGATGATACTTTCAGGTAATGATCAGTACACTAAGCCAACTTGGTTCCCCAAATTTCATTCTTCTATGTTGAAGCGTTCGTTTCACTAACAGTTTGAATTTTTAGGTTTCACTCTGTTTTCTCCTATATTGATAGATGTGTTTTGAACTCTAAATCCAACACGGTTTGTGCTATCTTCTTGAAACTTGACACAATAAAGTAGTTTCAAGTTCTATCTCTATGTTTTGTTTCCTCTTGATGTAGCCCTAAGCAGTGACTGGCGAGAAACACTTTCATAGAAATGGGTTGCCCAGCTTCCAAAAACTACGGATCTCCAGAAATCTCAGCAAATATTTTTTCACCCAAACTGGATGATACTTTCAGGTAATGATCAGTACACTAAGCTGACTTGGTTCCCCAAATTTCGTTCTTCTATGTTGAAGCGTTCATTTCCAGTAACAGTTTGAATTTTTAGGTTTCACTCTGTTTTCTCCTATATTGATAGATGTATTTGGAACTCTAAATCCAACACGGTTTGTGCTAGCTTCATGAAACTTGACAATATAAAGCAGTTTCAGGTTCTATCTCTATGTGTTGTTTCCTCTAGAAGTAGCCCTAAGCAGTGACTGGCGAGAAACACTTTCATGGAAAGGGGTTGCCAAGCTTCCTAAAATTACGAATCTCCAGAAATCTCAGCAAGTATTTTTTCACCCAAACTGGATGATACTTTCAGGTAATGATCAGTACACTAAGCCGACTGGGTTCCCCAAATTTCGTTCTTCTATGTTGAAGCGTTCATTTCCAGTAACAGTTTGAATTTTTAGGTTTCACTCTGTTTTCTCCTATATTGATAGATGTATTTGGAACTCTAAATCCAACACGGTTTGTGCTAGCTTCTTGAAACTTGACACAATAAAGTAGTTTCAGGTTCTATCTCTATGTTTTGTTTCCTTTTGATGTAGCCCTAAGCAGTGACTGGCGAGAAACACTTTCATAGAAAGGGGTTGCCAAGCTTCCAAAAACTACGAATCTCCAGAAATCACAGCAAATATTTTTTTACCCAAACTGGATGATACTTTCAGTTAATGGTCAGTACACCAAGCCGACTGGGTTCCCCAAATTTCGTTCTTCTATGTAGAAGCTTTCATTTCCAGTAACAGTTTGAATTTTTAGGTTTCACTCTGTTTTCTCCTATATTGATAGATGTATTTGGAACTCTAAATCCAACACGGTTTGTGCTAGCTTCTTGAAACTTGACAAAATAAAGCAGTTTCACGTTCTATCTCTATGTGTTGTTTCCTCTTGAAGTAGCCCTAAGCAGTGACTGGCGAGAAACACTTTCATGGAAAGGGGTTGCAAGCTTCCTAAAATTACGAATCTCCAGAAATCTCAGCAAGTATTTTTTCACCCAAACTGGATGATACTTTCAGGTAATGATCAGTACACTATGCCAACTTGGTTCCCCAAATTTCACTCTTCTATGCTGAAGCGTTCGTTTCTACTAACAGTTTGAATTTTTAGGTTTCACTCTGTTTTCTCCTATATTGATAGATGTATTTGGAACTCTAAATCCAACATGGTTTGTGCTATCTTCTTGAAACTTGACACAATAAAGTAGTTTCAGATTCTATCTCTATGTTTTGTTTCCTCTTGATGTACGCCTAAGCAGTGACTGGCGAGAAACACTTTCATAGAAATGGGTTGCCAAGCTTCCAAAAACTACGGATCTCCAGAAATCTCAGCAAATATTTTTTCACCCAAACTGGATGATACTTTCAGGTAATGATCAGTACACTAAGCTGACTTGGTTCCCCAAATTTCATTATTCTATGTTGAAGCTTTCATTTCCAGTAACAGTTTGAATTTTTAGGTTTCACTCTGTTTTCTCCTGTATTGATAGATGTATTTGGAACTCTAAATCCAACACGGTTTTTGTTAGCTTATTGAAACATGACAAAATAAAGCAGTTTCACGTTCTATCTCTATGTGTTGTTTCCTCTTGATGTAGCCCTAAGCAGTGACTGGCGAGAAACACTTTCATGGAAAGGGGTTGCCAAGCTTCCTAAAATTACGAATCTCCAGAAATCTCAGCAAGTATTTTTTCACCCAAACTGGATGATACTTTCAGGTAATGATCAGTACACTATGCCAACTTGGTTCCAGAAATTTCATTCTTCTATGTTGAAGCGTTTGTTTCCAGTAACAATTTGAATTTTTAGGTTTCACTCTGTTTTCTGCTATATTGACAGATGTATTTGGAACTCTAAATCCAACATGGTTTGTGCTAGCTTCTTGAAACTTTAAACAATAAAGTACTCTCAAGTTCTATCTGTATGTTTTGTTTTCTCTTGATGTAGACCTAATCAGTGACTGGCGAGAAACACTTTCATTAAAAGGTGTTGCCAAGCTTCCAAAAACTACGAATCTCCAGAAATCACAGCAAATATTTTTCACCCAAACTGGATGATACTTTCAGGTAATGATCAGTACACTAAGCTGACTGGGTTCCCCAAATTTCGTTCTTCTATGTTTAAGCGTTCATTTCCAGTAACAGTTTGAATTTTTAGGTTTCACTCTGTTTTCTCCTATATTGATAGATGTATTTTGAACTCTAAATCCAACACTGTTTGTGCTAGCTTCTTGAAACTTGACACAGTAAAGTAGTTTCAGGTTCTATCTCTATGTTTTGTTTCCTCTTGATGTAGCCCTAAGCATTGACTGGCGAGAAACAATTTCATGGAAAGGGGTTGCCAAGCTTCCTAAAATTGCGAATCTCCAGAAATCTCAGCAAGTATTTTTTCACCCAAACTGGATGATACTTTCAGGTAATGATCAGTACACTAAGCCGACTTGGTTCCCCAAATTTCATTCTTCTATGTTGAAGCGTTCGTTTCTACTAACAGTTTGAATTTTTAGGTTTCACTCTGTTTTCTCCTATATTGATAGATGTATTTGGAACTCTAAATCCAACACGGTTTGTGCTAGCTCCTTGAAACTTGACAAAATAATGCAGTTTCACATTCTATCTCTATGTTTGTTTCCTCTTTATGTAGCCCTAAGCAGTGACTGGCGAGAAACACTTTCATGGAAAGGGGTTGCCAAGCTTCCAACAATTATGAATCTCCAGAAATCTCAGCAAATATTTTTTCACCCAAACTGGATGATACTTTCAGGTAATGATCAGCACACTAAGCCAAATTGGTTCCCCAAATTTCATTCTTCTATGTTGAAGCGTTCATTTCCAGTAACAGTTTGAATTTTTAGGTTTCACTCTGTTTTCTCCTATATTGATAGATGTATTTGGAACTCTATATCCAACACGGTTTTTGCTTGCGTCTTGAAACTTGACACAATAAAGTAGTTTCAGGTTCTATCTCTATGTATTGTTTCCTCTTGATGTAGCCCTAAGCAGTGACTGGCGAGAAACACTTTCATGGAAAGTTGTTGCCAAGCTTCCAAAAATTACGAATCTCCAGAAATCCCAGCAAATATTTTTTTTTACCCAAACTGGATGATGCTTTCAGGTAATGATAAGTACACTAAGCCGACTTGGTTCCCCAAATTTCATTCTTCTATGTTGAAGCGTTCATTTCCAGTAACAGTTTGAATTTTTAGGTTTCACTCTGTTTTCTCCTATATTGATAGATATATTCGGAACTCTAAATCCAACATGGTTTGTGCTAGCTTCTTGAAACTTGACAAAATAAATTAGTTTCATGTTCTATCCCTTTGACTTGTTTCCTCTTGATGTAGCCCTAAGTAGTGACTGGCGAGAAACACTTTCATGGAAAGGGATGGCCAAGCTTCCAAAAATAACGAATCTCCAGAAATCCCAGCAAATATTTCTTTACCCAAACTGGATAATACTTTCAGGTAATGATCAGTACACTAAGCGGACTGGGTTCCCCAAATTTCGTTCTTCTATGTTGAAGCGTTCATTTCCAGTAACTGTTTGAATTTTTAGGTTTCACTCTGTTTTCTCCTATATTGATAGATGTATTTGGAACTCTAAATCCTACACGGTTTGTGCTAGCTTCTTGAAACTTGACACAATAAAGTAGTTTCAGGTTCTATCTCTATGTTTTGTTTCGTCTTGATGTAGCCTTAAGCAGTGAGTGGCGTGAAACACTTTCATGGAAAGGGGTTGCCAAGCTTCCAAAAATTACGAATCTCCAGAAATCTCAGCAAATATGTTTTCACCCAAACTGGATGTTACTTTCAGGTAATGATCAGTACACTAAGCCGACTGGGTTCCCCAAATTTCGTTCTTCTATGTTGAAGCGTTCATTTCCAGTAACAGTTTGAATTTTTAGGTTTCACTCTGTTTTCTCCTATATTGATAGATGTATTTGGAACTCTAAATCCAACACGGTTTGTGCTAGCTTCTTGAAACTTGACACAATAAAGTAGTTTCATGTTCTATCTCTTTGACTTGTTTCCTCTTGATGTAGCCCTAAGCAGTGACTGGCGAGAAACACTTTCATGGAAAGGGGTTGCCAAGCTTCCTAAAATTACGAATCTCCAGAAATCCCAGCAAATATTTCTATAAATAAACTGGATGATACTTTCAGGTAATGATCAGTACACTAAGCCAACTTGGTTCCCCAAATTTCATTATTCTATGTTGATGCGTTCGTTGCTAGTAACAGTTTGAATTTTTAGGTTTCACTCTGTTTTCTCCTATATTGATAGATGTATTTGGAACTCTATATCCAACACGGTTTGTGCTAGCTTCTTGAAACTTGACAAAATAAAGCAGTTTCACGTTCTATCTCTATGGTTTGTTTCCTCTTGATGTAGCCCTAAGCAGTGACTGGCGAGAAACACTTTCATGGAAAGGGGTTGCCAAGCTTCCAAAAATTACGAATCTCCAGAAATCTCAGCAAATATTTTTTCACCCAAACTGGATGATACTTTCAGGTAATGATCAGTACACTAATCCGACTTGGTTCCCCAAATTTTGTTCTTCTATGTTGAAGCGTTCATTTCCAGTAACAGTTTGAGTTTTTAGGTTTCACTCTGTTTTCTCCTATATTGATAGATGTATTTGAAACTCTAAATCCAACACGGTTTGTGCTAGCTTCTTGAAACTTGACAAAATAAAGCAGTTTCAGGTTCTATATCTATATTTTCTTTCCTCTTGATGTAGCCTAAGCAGTGACTGGCGAGAAACACTTTCATGGAAAGGGGTTGCCAAGCTTCCAAAAATTACGAATCTCCAGAATTCTCAGCAAATATTTTTTCACCGAAAGTGGAAGATACTTTCAGGTAATGATCAGGACACTAAGCTGACTTGGTTCCTCAAATTTCGTTCTTATATGTTGAAGCGTTCATTTCCAGTAACAGTTTGATTTTTTAGGTTTCACTCTGTTTTCTCCTATATTGATAGATGTATTTGGAACTCTAAATCCAACACGGTTTGTGCTAGCTTCTTGAAACTTGACAAAATAAAGCAGTTTCACGTTCTATCTCTATGTGTTATTTCCTCTTGAAGTAGCCCTAAGCAGTGACTGGCGAGAAACACTTTCATGGAAAGGGGTTGCCAAGCTTCCTAAAATTACGAATCTCCAGAAATCTCAGCAAGTATTTTTTCACCCAAACTGGATGATACTTTCAGGTAATGATCAGTACACTATGCCAACTTGGTTCCCCAAATTTCATTCTTCTATGCTGAAGCGTTCATTTCTACTAACAGTTTGAATTTTTAGGTTTCACTCTGTTTTCTCCTATATTGATAGATGTATTTGGAACTCTAAATCCAACATGGTTTGTGCTATCTTCTTGAAACTTGACACAATAAAGTAGTTTCAGATTCTATCTCTATGTTTTGTTTCCTCTTGATGTAGCCCTAAGCAGTGACTGGCGAGAAACACTTTCATAGAAATGGGTTGCCAAGCTTCCAAAAACTACGAATCTCCAGAAATCTCAGCAAATATTTTTTCACCCAAACTGGATGATACTTTCAGGTAATGATCAGTACACTAAGCCGACTTGGTTCCCCAAATTTCATTCTTCTATGTTGAAGCATTCGTTTCTACTAACAGTTTGAATTTTTAGGTTTCACTCTGTTTTCTCCTATATTGATAGATGTATTTGGAACTCTAAATCCAACACGGTTTGTGCTAGCTTCTTGAAACTTGACACAATAAAGTAGTTTCACGTTCTATCTCTATGCTTTGTTTCCTTTTGAAGTAGCCCTAAGCAGTGACTGGCGAGAAACACTTTCATAGAAAGGGGTTGCCAAGCTTCCAAAAACTACAAATCTCCAGAAATCTCATCAAATATTTTTTCACCCAAACTGGATGATACTTTCAGGTAATGATCAGTACACTAAGCTGACTGTGTTCCCCAAATTTCGTTCTTCTATGTTGAAGCGTTCATTTCCAGTAACAGTTTGAATTTTTAGGTTTCACTCTGTTTTCTCCTATATTAATAGATGTATTTGGAACTCTAAATCCAACACGGTGTGTGCTAGCTTCTTGAAACTTGAGAAAATAAAGCAGTTTCACGTTCTATCTCTATGTTTTGTTTCCTCTTGATGTAGCCCTAAGCAGTGACTGGCGAGAAACACTTTCATGGAAAGGGGTTGCCAAGCTTCCTAAAATTACGAACCTCCAGAAATCTGAGCAAATATTTTTTCCCCCAAACTGGATGATACTTTCAGGTAATGATCAGTACACTAAGCCGACTTGGTTCACCAAATTTTGTTCTTCTATGTTGAAGCGTTCATTTCCAGTAACAGTTTGATTTTTTAGGTTTCACTCTGTTTTCTCCTATATTGATAGATGTATTTGGAACTCTAAATCCAACACGGTTTGTGCTAGCTCCTTGAAACTTGACAAAATAAAGCAGTTTCACGTTCTATCTCTATGTGTTGTTTCCTCTTGAAGTAGCCCTAAGCAGTGACAGGCGAGAAACACTTTCATGGAAAGGGGTTGCCAAGCTTCCTAAAATTACGAATCTCCAGAAATCTCAGCAAGTATTTTTTCACCCAAAGTGGATGATACTTTCAGGTAATGATCAGTACACTAAGCCAACTTGGTTCCCCAAATTTCATTCTTCTATGTTGAAGCGTTCGTTTCACTAACAGTTTGAATTTTTAGGTTTCACTCTGTTTTCTCCTATATTGATAGATGTGTTTGGAA
This sequence comes from Spermophilus citellus, assembly GCF_964194105.1. NCBI lineage: Eukaryota > Metazoa > Chordata > Mammalia > Rodentia > Sciuridae > Spermophilus > Spermophilus citellus. The sequence continues at coordinate 31,978,025 of NC_138191.1, read as the reverse complement.
CTCTAAATCCAACACGGTTTGTGCTATCTTCTTGAAACTTGACACAATAAAGTAGTTTCAAGTTCTATCCCTATGTGTTGTTTCCTCTTGAAGTAGCCCTAAGCAGTGACTGGCGAGAAACACTTTCATGGAAAGGGGTTGCCAAGCTTCCTAAAATTACGAATCTCCAGAAATCTCAGCAAGTATTTTTTCACCCAAACTGGATGATACTTTCAGGTAATGATCAGTACACTAAGCTGACTTGGTTCCTCAAATTTCGTTCTTCTATGTTGAAGCGTTCATTTCCAGTAACAGTTTGAATTTCTAGGTTTCACTCTGTTTTCTCCTATATTGATAGATGTATTTGGAACTCTAAATCCAACACGGTTTGTGCTAGCTTCATGAAACTTGACAATATAAAGCAGTTTCACGTTCTATCTCTATGTGTTGTTTCCTCTTGAAGTAGCCCTAAGCAGTGACTAGCGAGAAACACTTTCATGGAAAGGGGTTGCCAAGCTTCCTAAAATTACGAATCTCCAGAAATCTCAGCAAGTATTTTTTCACCCAAACTGGATGATACTTTCAGGTAATGAACAGTACACTAAGCCGACTGGGTTCCTCAAATTTCGTTCTTCTATGTTGAAGCGTTCATTTCCAGTAACAGTTTGAATTTTTAGGTTTCACTCTGTTTTCTCCTATATTGATAGATGTATTTGGAACTCTAAATCCAACACGGTTTGTGCTAGCTTCTTGAAACTTGACACAATAAAGTAGTTTCACGTTCTGTGTCTATGCTTTGTTTCCTCTTGAAGTAGCCCTAAGCAGTGACTGGCGAGAAACACTTTCATGGAAAGGGGTTGCCAAGCTTCCTAAAATTACGAATCTCCAGAAATCTCAGCAAGTATTTTTTCACCCAAATTGGATGATACTTTCAGGTAATGATCAGTACACTAAGCCAACTTGGTTCCCTAAATTTCATTCTTCTATGTTGAAGCGTTCGTTTCTACTAACAGTTTGAATTTTTAGGTTTCACTCTGTTTTCTCCTATATTAATAGATGTATTTGGTACTCTAAATCCAACACGGTTTTTGCTAGCTTCTTGAAACTTGACACAATAAAGTAGTTTCAAGTTCTGTCTCTATGTTTTGTTTCCTCTTGATGTAGCCCTAAGCAGTGACTGGCGAGAAACACTTTCATGGAAAGGTGTTGCCAAGCTTCCTAAAATTACGAACCTCCAGAAATGTGAGCAAATATTTTTTTTCCCAAACTGGATGATACTTTCAGGTAATGATCAGTACACTAAGGCAACTTGGTTCCCCAAATTTCATTCTTCTATGTTGAAGCGTTCGTTTCTACTAACAGTTTGAATTTTTAGGTTTCACTCTGTTTTCTCCTATATTGATAGATGTGTTTGGAACTCTAAATCCAACACGGTTTGTGCCATCTTCTTGAAACTTGACACAATAAAGTAGTTTCAAGTTCTGTCTCTATGTTTTGTTTCCTCTTGATGTAGCCCTAAGCAGTGACTGGCGAGAAACACTTTCATAGAAATGGGTTGCCAAGCTTCCAAAAACTACGAATCTCCAGAAATCTCAGCAAATATTTTTTCACCCAAACTGGATAATACTTTCAGTTAATAATCAGTACACTAAGCCGACTTGGTTCCCCAAATTTCGTTCTTCTATGATGAAGCTTTCATTTCCAGTAACAGTTCGAATTTTTAGGTTTCACTCTGTTTTCTCCTATATTGATAGATGTATTTGGAACTCTAAATCCAACACGGATTTGGTTGGTTCTTGAAACTTGACAAAATAAAGCAGTTTCACGTTCTATCTCTATGTTTTGTTTCCTCTTGATGTAGCCCTAAGCAGTGACTGGCGAGAAACACTTTCATGGAAAGGGGTTGCCAAGCTTCCTAAAATTACGAACCTCCAGAAATCTGAGCAAATATTTTTCCCCCAAACTGGATGATACTTTCAGGTAATGATCAGTACACTAAGCCGACTTGGTTCCCCAAATTTCGTTCTTCTATGGTGAAGCGTTCATTTCCAGTAACAGTTTGAATTTTTAGGTTTCACTCTGTTTTCTCCTATATTGATAGATGTATTTGGAACTCTAAATCCAACACGGTTTGTGCTAGCTCCTTGAAACTTGACAAAATAAAGCAGTTTCACGTTCTATCTCTATGTGTTGTTTCCTCTTGAAGTAGCCCTAAGCAGTGACTGGCGAGAAACACTTTCATGAAAAGGGGTTGCCAAGCTTCCTAAAATTACGAATCTCCAGAAATCTCAGCAAGTATTTTTTCACCCAAACTGGATGATACTTTCAGGTAATGATCAGTACACTAAGCCAACTTGGTTCCCTAAATTTCATTCTTCTATGTTGAAGCGTTCGTTTCACTAACAGTTTGAATTTTTAGGTTTCACTCTGTTTTCTCCTATATTGATAGATGTGTTTTGAACTCTAAATCCAACACGGTTTGTGCTATCTTCTTGAAACTTGACACAATAAAGTAGTTTCAAGTTCTATCTCTATGTTTTGTTTCCTCTTGATGTAGCCCTAAGCAGTGACTGGCGAGAAACACTTTCATAGAAATGGGTTGCCAAGCTTCCAAAAACTACGGATCTCCAGAAATCTCAGCAAATATTTTTTCACCCAAACTGGATGATACTTTCAGGTAATGATCAGTACACTAAGCTGACTTGGTTCCCAAAATTTCGTTCTTCTATGTTGAAGCGTTCATTTCCAGTAACAGTTTGAATTTTTAGGTTTCACTCTGTTTTCTCCTATATTGATAGATGTATTTGGAACTCTAAATCCAACACGGTTTGTGCTAGCTTCATGAAACTTGACAATATAAAGCAGTTTCACGTTCTATCTCTATGTGTTGTTTCCTCTTGAAGTAGCCCTAAGCAGTGACTGGCGAGAAACACTTTCATGGAAAGGGGTTGCCAAGCTTCCTAAAATTACGAATCTCCAGAAATCTCAGCAAGTATTTTTTCACCCAAACTGGATGATACTTTCAGGTAATGATCAGTACACTAAGCCGACTGGGTTCCCCAAATTTCGTTCTTCTATGTTGAAGCGTTCATTTCCAGTAACAGTTTGAATTTTTAGGTTTCACTCTGTTTTCTCCTATATTGATAGATGTATTTGGAACTCTAAATCCAACACGGTTTGTGCTAGCTTCTTGAAACTTGACACAATAAAGTAGTTTCAGGTTCTATCTCTATGTTTTGTTTCCTTTTGATGTAACCCTAAGCAGTGACTGGCAAGAAACACTTTCATAGAAAGGGGTTGCCAAGCTTCCAAAAACTACGAATCTCCAGAAATCACAGCAAATATTTTTTTACCCAAACTGGATGATACTTTCAGTTAATGGTCAGTACACCAAGCCGACTGGGTTCCCCAAATTTCGTTCTTCTATGTAGAAGCTTCATTTCCAGTAACAGTTTGAATTTTTAGGTTTCACTCTGTTTTCTCCTATATTGATAGATGTATTTGGAACTCTAAATCCAACACGGTTTGGCTAGCTTCTTGAAACTTGACAAAATAAAGCAGTTTCACGTTCTATCTCTATGTGTTGTTTTCTCTTGAAGTAGCCCTAAGCAGTGACTGGCGAGAAACACTTTCATGGAAAGGGGTTGCCAAGCTTCCAAAAACTACGAATCTCCAGAAATCTCAGCAAGTATTTTTTCACCCAAACTGGATGATACTTTCAGGTAATGATCAGTACACTATGCCAACTTGGTTCCCCAAATTTCATTCTTCTATGCTGAAGCGTTCGTTTCTACTAACAGTTTGAATTTTTAGGTTTCACTCTGTTTTCTCCTATATTGATAGATGTATTTGGAACTCTAAATCCAACATGGTTTGTGCTATCTTCTTGAAACTTGACACAATAAAGTAGTTTCAGATTCTATCTCTATGTTTTGTTTCCTCTTGATGTACGCCTAAGCAGTGACTGGCGAGAAACACTTTCATAGAAATGGGTTGCCAAGCTTCCAAAAACTACGAATCTCCAGAAATCTCAGCAAATATTTTTTCACCCAAACTGGATGATACTTTCAGGTAATGATCAGTACACTAAGCCGACTTGGTTCCCCAAATTTCGTTCTTCTATGTTGAAGCGTTCATTTCCAGTAACAGTTTGAATTTTTAGGTTTCACTCTGTGTTCTCCTATATTGATAGATGTATTTGGAACTCTAAATCCAACACGGTTTGTGCTAGCTTCTTGAAACTTGACACAATATAGCAGTTTCACATTCTATCTCTATGTGTTGTATCTTGTTGAAGTAGCCCTAAGCAGTGACTGGCGAGAAACACTTTCATGGAAAGGGGTTGCCAAGCTTCCTAAAATTACGAATCTCCAGAAATCTCAGCAAATATTTTTTCACCCAAACTGGATGATACTTTCAGGTAATGATCAGTACACTAAGCCGACTTGGTTCCCCAAATTTCATTCTTCTATGTTGAAGCATTCGTTTCTACTAACAGTTTGAATTTTTAGGTTTCACTCTGTTTTCTCCTATATTGATAGATGTATTTGGAACTCTAAATCCAACAAGGTTTGTGCTAGCTTCTTTAAACTTGACATAATAAAGTAGTTTCAGGTTCTATCTCTATGTTTTGTTTCCTCTTGATGTAGCCCTACGCAGTGACTGGCGAGAAACACTTTCATGGAAAGGGGTTGCCAAGCTTCCAAAAATTACGAATCTCCAGAAATCTCAGCAAATATTTTTTCACCCAAACTGGATGATACTTTCAGGTAATGATCAGTACACCAAGCTGACTGGGTTCCCCAAATTTCGTTCTTCTATGTTGAAGCTTTCATTTCCAGTAACAGTTTGAATTTTTAGGTTTCACTCTGTTTTCTCCTGTATTGATAGATGTATTTGGAACTCTAAATCCAACACGGTTTTTGTTAGCTTCTTGAAACATGACAAAATAAAGCAGTTTCACGTTCTATCTCTATGTTTTGTTTCCTCTTGATGTAGCCCTAAGCATTGACTGGCGAGAAACACTTTCATGGAAAGGGGTTGCCAAGCTTCCTAAAATTACGAATCTCCAGAAATCTCAGCAAGTATTTTTTCACCCAAACTGGATGATACTTTCAGGTAATGATCAGTACACTAAGCTGACTGGGTTCCCCAAATTTCGTTCTTCTATGTTGAAGCGTTCATTTCCAGTAACAGTTTGAATTTTTAGGTTTCACTCTGTTTTCTCCTATATTGATAGATGTATTTGGAACTCTAAATCCAACACGGTTTGTGCTAGCTTCTTGAAACTTGACAATATAAAGCAGTTTCACGTTCTATCTCTATGTGTTGTTTCCTCTTGAAGTAGCCCTAAGCAGTGACTGGCGAGAAACACTTTCATGGAAAGGGGTTGCCAAGCTTCCTAAAATTACGAATCTCCAGAAATCTCAGCAAGTATTTTTTCACCCAAACTGGATGATACTTTCAGGTAATGATCAGTACACTAAGCCGACTGGGTTCCCCAAATTTCGTTCTTCTATGTTGAAGCGTTCATTTCCAGTAACAGTTTGAATTTTTAGGTTTCACTCTGTTTTCTCCTATATTGATAGATGTATTTGGAACTCTAAATCCAACACGGTTTGTGCTAGCTTCTTGAAACTTGACACAATAAAGTAGTTTCAGGTTCTATCTCTATGTTTTGTTTCCTTTTGATGTAGCCCTAAGCAGTGACTGGCAAGAAACACTTTCATAGAAAGGGGTTGCCAAGCTTCCAAAAACTACGAATCTCCAGAAATCACAGCAAATATTTTTTTACCCAAACTGGATGATACTTTCAGTTAATGGTCAGTACACCAAGCCGACTGGGTTCCCCAAATTTCGTTCTTCTATGTAGAAGCTTCATTTCCAGTAACAGTTTGAATTTTTAGGTTTCACTCTGTTTTCTCCTATATTGATAGATGTATTTGGAACTCTAAATCCAACACGGTTTGTGCTATCTTCTTGAAACTTGACACAATAAAGTAGTTTCAGGTTCTATCTCTATGTTTTGTTTCCTCTTGATGTACCCCTAAGCAGTGACTGGCGAGAAACACTTTCATAGAAATGGGCTGCCAAGCTTCCAAAAACTACGAATCTCCAGAAATCTCAGCAAATATTTTTTCACCCAAACTGGATGATACTTTCAGGTAATGATCACTACACTATGCCAACTTGGTTCCAGAAATTTCATTCTTCTATGTTGAAGTGTTTGTTTCCAGTAACAGTTTGAATTTTTAGGTTTCACTCTGTTTTCTGCTATATTGACAGATGTATTTGGAACTCTAAATCCAACATGGTTTGTGCTAGCTTCTTGAAACTTTAAACAATAAAGTACTTTCAAGTTCTATCTGTATGTTTTGTTTCCTCTTGATGTAGACCTAAGCAGTGAATGGCGAGAAACACTTTCATTAAAAGGTGTTGCCAAGCTTCCAAAAACTACGAATCTCCAGAAATCACAGCAAATATTTTTTCACCCAAACTGGATGATACTTTCAGGTAATGATCAGTACACTAAGCTGACTGGGTTCCCCAAATTTCGTTCTTCTATGTTGAAGCGTTCATTTCCAGTAACAGTTTGAATTTTTAGGTTTCACTCTGTTTTCTCCTATATTGATAGATGTATTTGGAACTCTAAATCCAACACGGTTTGTGCTAGCTTCTTGAAACTTGACACAATAAAGTAGATTCATGTTCTATGACTTTGACTTGTTTCCTCTTGATGTAGCCCTAAGCAGTGACTGGCGAGAAACACTTTCATGGAAAGGGGTTGCCAAGCTTCCAAAAATTAGGAATCTCCAGAAATCCCAGCAAATATTTCTACACCTAAACTGGATGATACTTTCAGGTAATGATCAGTACACTAAGCCGACTGGGTTCCCCAATTTTGTTCTTCTATGTTGAAGCGTTTGTTTCCAGTCACAGTTTGAATTTTTAGGTTTCACTCTGTTTTCTCCTATATTGATAGATGTATTTGGAACTCTAAATCCAACACGGTTTGTGCTAGCTTCTGGAAACTTGACACAATAAAGTAGTTTCAGGTTCTATCTCTGTGTTTTGTTTCCTCTTGATGTAGCCCTAAGCAGTGACTGGCGAGAAACACTTTCATGGAAAGGGGTTGCCAAGCTTCCAAAAATTATGAATCTCCAGAAATCTCAGCAAATATTTTTTCACCCAAACTGGATGATACTTTCAGGTAATGATCAGCACACTAAGCCAAATTGGTTCCCCAAATTTCATTCTTGTATGTTGAAGCGTTCATTTCCAGTAACAATTTGAATTTTTAGGTTTCACTCTGTTTTCTCCTATATTGATAGATGTATTTGGAACTCTATATCCAACACGGTTTTGGCTAGCGTCTTGAAACTTGACACAATAAAGTAGTTTCAGGTTCTATCTCTATGTATTGTTTCCTCTTGATGTAGCCCTAAGCAGTGACTGGCGAGAAACACTTTCATGGAAAGGGGTTGCCAAGCTTCCAAAAATAACGAATCTCCAGAAATCCCAGCAAATATTTCTTTACCCAAACTGGATGATACTTTCAGGTAATGATCAGTACACTAAGCCGACTGGGTTCCCCAAATTTCGTTCTTCTATGTTGAAGCGTTCATTTCCAGTAACTGTTTGAATTTTTAGGTTTCACTCTGTTTTCTCCTATATTGATAGATGTATTTGGAACTCTAAATCCAACACGGTTTGTGCTAGCTTCTTGAAACTTGACACAATAAAGTAGTTTCAGGTTCTATCTCTATGTTTTGTTTCGTCTTGATGTAGCCTTAAGCAGTGAGTGGCGTGAAACACTTTCATGGAAAGGGGTTGCCAAGCTTCCAAAAATTACGAATCTCCAGAAATCTCAGCAAATATTTTTTCACCCAAACTGGATGATACTTTCAGGTAATGATCAGTACACTAAGCTGACTTGGTTCCCCAAATTTCGTTCTTCTATGTTGAAGCGTTCATTTCCAGTAACAGTTTGAATTTTTAGGTTTCACTCTGTGTTCTCCTATATTGATAGATGTATTTGGAACTCTAAATCCAACACGGTTTGTGCTAGCTTCTTGAAACTTGACACAATATAGCAGTTTCACGTTCTATCTCTATGTGTTGTATCTTGTTGAAGTAGCCCTAAGCAGTGACTGGCGAGAAACACTTTCATGGAAAGGGGTTGCCAAGCTTCCTAAAATTACGAATCTCCAGAAATCTCAGCAAATATTTTTTCACCCAAACTGGATGATACTTTCAGGTAATGATCAGTACACTAAGCCGACTTGGTTCTCCAAATTTCATTCTTCTATGTTGAAGCATTCGTTTCTACTAACAGTTTGAATTTTTAGGTTTCACTCTGTTTTCTCCTATATTGATAGATGTATTTGGAACTCTAAATCCAACACGGTTTGTGCTAGCTTCTTTAAACTTGACACAATAAAGTAGTTTCAGGTTCTATCTCTATGTTTTGTGTCCTCTTGATGTAGCCCTAAGCAGTGACTGGCGAGAAACACTTTCATGGAAAGGGGTTGCCAAGCTTCAAAAATTACGAATCTCCAGAAATCTCAGCAAATATTTTTTCACCCAAACTGGATGATACTTTCAGGTAATGATCAGTACACCAAGCTGACTGGGTTCCCCAAATTTCGTTCTTCTATGTTGAAGCTTTCATTTCTCAGTAACAGTTTGAATTTTTAGGTTTCACTCTGTTTTCTCCTGTATTGATAGATGTATTTGGAACTCTAAATCCAACACGGTTTTTGTTAGCTTATTGAAACATGACAAAATAAAGCAGTTTCACGTTCTATCTCTATGTGTTGTTTCCTCTTGATGTAGCCCTAAGCAGTGACTGGCGAGAAACACTTTCATGGAAAGGGGTTGCCAAGCTTCCTAAAATTACGAATCTCCAGAAATCTCAGCAAGTATTTTTTCACCCAAACTGGATGATACTTTCAGGTAATGATCAGTACACTATGCCAACTTGGTTCCAGAAATTTCATTCTTCTATGTTGAAGCGTTTGTTTCCAGTAACAGTTTGAATTTATAGGTTTCACTCTGTTTTCTGCTATATTGACAGATGTATTTGGAACTCTAAATCCAACATGGTTTGTGCTAGCTTCTTGAAACTTTAAACAATAAAGTACTTTCAAGTTCTATCTGTATGTGTTGTTTCCTCTTGATGTAGACCTAAGCAGTGACTGGCGAGAAACACTTTCATTAAAAGGTGTTGCCAAGCTTCCAAAAACTACGAATCTCCAGAAATCACAGCAAATATTTTTTCACCCAAACTGGATGATACTCTCAGGTAATGATCAGTACACTAAGCTTACTGGGTTCCCCAAATTTCGTTCTTCTATGTTGAAGCGTTCATTTCCAGTAACAGTTTGAATTTTTAGGTTTCACTCTGTTTTCTCCTATATTGATAGATGTATTTGGAACTCTAAATCCAACACGGTTTGTGCTAGCTTCTTGAAACTTGACACAATAAAGTAGATTCATGTTCTATGACTTTGACTTGTTTCCTCTTGATGTAGCCATAAGCAGTGACTGGCGAGAAACACTTTCATGGAAAGGGGTTGCCAAGCTTCCAAAAATTAGGAATCTCCAGAAATCCCAGCAAATATTTCTACACCTAAACTGGATGATACTTTCAGGTAATGATCAGTACACTAAGCCGACTGGGTTCCCCAAATTTCGTTCTTCTATGTTGAAGCGTTTGTTTCCAGTCACAGTTTGAATTTTTAGGTTTCACTCTGTTTTCTCCTATATTGATAGATGTATTTGGAACTCTAAATCCAACACGGTTTCTGCTAGCTTCTGGAAACTTCTCACAATAAAGTAGTTTCAGGTTCTATCTCTGTGTTTTGTTTCCTCTTGATGTAGCCCTAAGCAGTGACTGGCGAGAAACACTTTCATGGAAAGGGGTTGCCAAGCTTCCAAAAATTATGAATCTCCAGAAATCTCAGCAAATATTTTTTCACCCAAACTGGATGATACTTTCAGGTAATGATCAGCACACTAAGCCAATTTGGTTCCCCAAATTTCATTCTTCTATGTTGAAGCGTTCATTTCCAGTAACAGTTTGAATTTTTAGGTTTCACTCTGTTTTCTCCTATATTGATAGATGTATTTGGAACTCTATATCCAACACGGTTTTTGCTAGCGTCTTGAAACTTGACACAATAAAGTAGTTTCAGGTTCTATCTCTATGTATTGTTTCCTCTTGATGTAGCCCTAAGCAGTGACTGGCGAGAAACACTTTCATGGAAAGGGGTTACCAAGCTTCCAAAAATTACGAAACTCCAGAAATCCCAGCAAATATTTTTTTTACCCAAACTGGATGATGCTTTCAGGTAATGATAAGTACACTAAGCCGACTTGGTTCCCCAAATTTCATTCTTCTATGTTGAAGCGTTCATTTCCAGTAACAGTTTGAATTTTTAGGTTTCACTCTGTTTTCTCCTATATTGATAGATATATTTGGAACTCTAAATCCAACATGGTTTGTGCTAGCTTCTTGAAACTTGACAAAATAAATTAGTTTCATGTTCTATCCCTTTGACTTGTTTCCTCTTGATGTAGCCCTAAGTAGTGACTGGCGAGAAACACTTTCATGGAAAGGGGTTGCCAAGCTTCCAAAAATAACGAATCTCCAGAAATCCCAGCAAATATTTCTTTACCCAAACTGGATGATACTTTCAGGTAATGATCAGTACACTAAGCCGACTGGGTTCCCCAAATTTCGTTCTTCTATGTTGAAGCGTTCATTTCCAGTAACAGTTTGAATTTTTAGGTTTCACTCTGTTTTCTCCTATATTGATAGATGTATTTGGAACTCTAAATCCAACACGGTTTGTGCTAGCTTCTTGAAACTTGACACAATAAAGTAGTTTCATGTTCTATCTCTTTGACTTGTTTCCTCTTGATGTAGCCCTAAGCAGTGACTGGCGAGAAACACTTTCATGGAAAGGGGTTGCCAAGCTTCCTAAAATTACGAATCTCCAGAAATCCCAGCAAATATTTCTATACATAAACTGGATGATACTTTCAGGTAATGATCAGTACACTAAGCCAACTTGGTTCCCCAAATTTCATTATTCTATGTTGAAGCGTTCGTTGCTAGTAACAGTTTGAATTTTTAGGTTTCACTCTGTTTTCTCCTATATTGATAGATGTATTTGGAACTCTATATCCAACACGGTTTGTGCTAGCTTCTTGAAACTTGACAAAATAAAGTAGTTTCACGTTCTATCTCTATGGTTTGTTTCCTCTTGATGTAGCCCTAAGCAGTGACTTGCGAGAAACACTTTCATGGAAAGGGGTTGCCAAGCTTCCAAATATTACGAATCTCCAGAAATCTCAGCAAATATTTTTTCACCCAAACTGGATGATACTTTCAGGTAATGATCAGTACACTAATCCGACTTGGTTCCCCAAATTTTGTTCTTCTATGTTGAAGCATTCATTTCCAGTAACAGTTTGAATTTTTAGGTTTCACTCTGTTTTCTCCTATATTGAGAGATGTATTTGGAACTGTAAATCCAACACGGTTTGTGCTAGCTTCTTACAACTTGACACAATAAAGTAGTTTCATGTTCTATCTCTGTGCTTTGTTTCCTCTTGAAGTAGCCCTAAGCAGTGACTGGCGAGAAACACTTTCATGGAAAGGGGTTGCCAAGCTTCCAAAATTTACGAATCTCCAGAAATCTCAGCAAATATTTTTTCACCCAAACTGGATGATACTTTCAGGTAATGATAGTACACTAAGCCGACTTGGTTCCTCAAATTTCATTCTCCTATGTTGAAGCGTTCATTTCCAGTAACAGTTTGAATTTTTAGGTTTCACTCTGTTTTCTCCTATATTGATAGATGTATTTGAAACTCTAAATCCAACACGGTTTGTGCTAGCTTCTTGAAACTTGACAAAATAAAGCAGTTTCAGGTTCTATATCTATATTTTCTTTCCTCTTGATGTAGCCTAAGCAGTGACTGGCGAGAAACACTTTCATGGAAAGGGGTTGCCAAGCTTCCAAAAATTACGAATCTCCAGAATTCTCAGCAAATATTTTTTCACCGAAAGTGGAAGATACTTTCAGGTAATGATCAGGACACTAAGCTGACTTGGTTCCTCAAATTTCGTTCTTATATGTTGAAGCGTTCATTTCCAGTAACAGTTTGAATTTTTAGGTTTCACTCTGTTTTCTCCTATATTGATTGATGTATTTGGAACTCTAAATCCAACACGGTTTGTGCTAGCTTCTTGAAACTTGACACAATAAAGTAGTTTCACGTTCTATCTCTATGCTTTGTTTCCTCTTGAAGTAGCCCTAAGCAGTGACTGGAAGAAACACTTTCATGGAAAGGGGTTGCCAAGCTTCCAAAACTTATGAATTTCTAGAAATCCCAGCAAATATTTTTTCACCCAAACTGGATGATACTTTCAGGTAATGATCAGTACACTAATCCGACTTGGTTCCCCAAATTTCATTCTTCTATGTTGAAGCATTCGTTTCTACTAACAGTTTGAATTTTTAGGTTTCACTCTGTTTTCTCCTATATTGATAGATGTATTTGGAACTCTAAATCCAACACGGTTTGTGCTAGCTTCTTTAAACTTGACACAATAAAGTAGTTTCAGGTTCTATCTCTATGTTTTGTGTCCTCTTGATGTAGCCCTAAGCAGTGACTGGCGAGAAACACTTTCATGGAAAGGGGTTGCCAAGCTTCAAAAATTATGAATCTCCAGAAATTTTAGCAAATATTTTTTCACCCAAACTAGATGATACTTTCAGGTAATGATCAGTACACTAAGCCGACTGGGTTCCCCAAATTTCGTTCTTCTATGTTGAAGCGCTCATTTCCAGTAACAGTTTGAATTTTTAGGTTTCACTCTGTTTTCCCTATATTGATAGATGTATTTGGAACTCTAAATCCAACACGGTTTGTGCTAGCTTCTTGAAACTTGACAAAATAAAGCAGTTTCACGTTCTATCTCTATGTTTTTTTTCCTCTTGATGTTGTCCTAAGCAGTGACTGGCGAGAAACACTTTCATGGAAAGGGGTTGCCAAGCTTCCAAAACTTACGAATCTCCAGAAATCTCAGCAAATATTTTTTCACCCAAACTGGATGATACTTTCAGGTAATGATCAGTACACTAAGCCGACTTGGTTCCCCAAATTTTGTTCTTCTATGTTGAAGCGCTCATTTCCAGAAACAGTTTGAATTTTTAGGTTTCACTCTGTTTTCCCTATATTGATAGATGTATTTGGAACTCTAAATCCAACACGGTTTGTGCTAGCTTCTTGAAACTTGACAAAATAAAGCAGTTTCACGTTCTATCTCTATGTTTTGTTTCCTGTTGATGTAGCCATAAGCAGTGACTGGCGAGAAACACTTTCATGGAAAGGGGTTGCCAAGCTACCAAAAATTACAAATCTCCAGAAATCTCAGCAAATATTTTTGCACCCAAACTGGATGATACTTTCAGGTAATGATCAGTACACTAAGCCGACTTGGTTCCCCAAATTTCCTTCTTCTATGGTGAAGCGTTCATTTCCAGTAACAGTTTGAATTTTTAGGTTTCACTCTGTTTTCTCCTATATTGATAGATGTATTTGGAACTCTAAGTCCAACACGGATTTTGCTAGCTTCTTGAAACTTGACAAAATAAAGCAGTTTCACGTTCTATCTCTATGTGTTGTTTCCTCTTGAAGTAGCCCTAAGCAGTGACTGGCGAGAAACACTTTCATGGAAAGGGGTTGCCAAGCTTCCTAAAATTACGAATCTCCAGAAATCTCAGCAAGTATTTTTTCACCCAAACTGGATGATACTTTCAGGTAATGATCAGTACACTAAGCCAACTTGGTTCCCCAAATTTCATTCTTCTATGTTGAAGCGTTCGTTTCCAGTAACAGTTTGAATTTTTAGGTTTCACTCTGTTTTCTCCTATATTGATAGATATATTTGGAACTCTAAATCCAACACGGTTTGTGCTAGCTTCATGAAACTTGACACAATAAAGCAGTTTCAGGTTCTATCTCTATGTTTTGTTTCCTCTTGATGTAGCCTTAAGCAGTGACTGCGAGAAACACTTTCATTTAAAGGGGTTGCCAAGCTTCCAAAAACTACGAATCTCCAGAAATCTCAGCAGATATTTTTTCACACAAACTGGATAATACTTTCAGGTAATGATCAGTACACTAAGCCGACTTGATTCCTCAAATTTCGTTCTTCTATGTTGAAGCTTTCATTTCCAGTAACAATTTGAATTTTTAGGTTTCACTCTTTTTTCTCCTATATTGATAGATGTATTTGGAACTCTAAATCCAACACGGTTTGTGCTAGCTTCTTGAAACTTGACACAATAAAGTAGTTTCACGTTCTATCTCTATGCTTTGTTTCCTCTTGAAGTAGCCCTAAGCAGTGACTGGCGAGAAACACTTTCATGGAAAGGGGTTGCCAAGCTTCCAAAACTTATGAATTTCTAGAAATCCCAGCAAATATTTTTTCACCCAAACTGGATGATACTTTCAGGTAATGATCAGTACACTAAGCCGACTTGGTTCCCCAAATTTCGTTCTTCTATGTTGAAGCGCTCATTTCCAGTAACAGTTTGAATTTTTAGATTTCACTCTGTTTTCTCCTATATTGATAGATGTATTTGGAACTCTAAATCCAACACGGTTTGTGCTAGCTTCTTGAAACTTGACAAAATAAAGCAGTTTCACGTTCTATCTCTATGCTTTGTTTCCTCTTGAAGTAGCCCTAAGCAGTGACTGGCGAGAAACACTTTCATGGAAAGGGGTTGCCAAGCTTCCAAAACTTATGAATTTCTAGAAATCCCAGCAAATATTTTTTCACCCAAACTGGATGATACTTTCAGGTAATGATCAGTACACTAAGCCGACTTGGTTCCCCAAATTTCGTTCTTCTATGTTGAAGCGCTCATTTCCAGTAACAGTTTGAATTTAAATTTCACTCTGTTTTCTCCTATATTGATAGATGTATTTGGAACTCTAAATCCAACACGGTTTGTGCTAGCTTCTTGAAACTTGACACAATAAAGTAGTTTCACGTTCTATCTCTATGCTTTGTTTCCTCTTGAAGTAGCCCTAAGCAGTGACTGGCGAGAAACACTTTCATGGAAAGGAGTTGCCAAGCTTCCAAAACTTATGAATTTCTAGAAATCCCAGCAAATATTTTTTCACCCAAACTGGATGATACTTTCAGGTATGATCAGTACACTAAGCCGACTTGGTTCCCCAAATTTCGTTCTTTTATGTTGAAGCGTTCATTTCCAGTAACAGTTTGAATTTTTAGGTTTCACTCTGTTTTCTCCTATATTGATAGATGTATTTGGAACTCTAAATCCAACATGGATTGTGCTAGCTTCTTGAAACTTTACACAATAAAGTAGTTTCAGGTTCTATCTCTATATTTGTTTCCTCTTGATGTAGCCTTAAGCAGTGACTGGCGAGAAACACTTTCATGGAAAGGGGTTGCCAAGCTTCCAAAAATTACGAATCTCCAGAAATTTTAGCAAATATTTTTTCACCCAAACTAGATGATACTTTCAGGTAATGATCAGTACACTAAGCCGACTGGGTTCCCCAAATTTCGTTCTTCTATGTTGCAGCGCTCATTTCCAGTAACAGTTTGAATTTTTAGGTTTCACTCTGTTTTCCCTATATTGATAGATGTATTTGGAACTCTAAATCCAACACGGTTTGTGCTAGCTTCTTGAAACTTGACAAAATAAAGCAGTTTCACGTTCTATCTCTATGTTTTGTTTCCTCTTGATGTTGCCCTAAGCAGTGACTGGCGAGAAACACTTTCATGGAAAGGGGTTGCCAAGCTTCCAAAACTTAGGAATCTCCAGAAATCTCATCAAATATTTTTTCACCCAAACTGGATGATACTTTCAGGTAAAGATGAGTACACTAAGCCGACTTGGTTCCCCAAATTTCGTTCTTCTATGTTGAAGCGTTCATTTCTAGTAACAGTTTGAATTTTTAGGTTTCACTCTGTTTTCTGCTATATTGATAGATGTATTTGGAACTCTAAATCCAACATGGTTTGTGCTAGCTTCTTGAAACTTGAAACAATAATGTAGTTTCAACTTCTATCTCTATGTTTTGTTTCCTCTTGATGTAGCCCTAAGCAGTGACTGCGAGAAACACTTTCATTTAAAGGGGTTGCCAAGCTTCCAAAAACTACGAATCTCCAGAAATCTCAGCAAATATTTCTTCACACAAACTGGATAATACTTTCAGGTAATGATCAGTACACTAAGCCGACTTGATTCCTCAAATTTCGTTCTTCTATGTTGTAGCTTTCATTTCCAGTAACAGTTTGAATTTTTAGGTTTCACTCTTTTTTCTCCTATATTGATAGATGTATTTGGAACTCTAAATCCAACACGGTTTGTGCTAGCTTCTTGAAACTTGACACAATAAAGTAGTTTCACGTTCTATCTCTATGCTTTGTTTCCTCTTGAAGTAGCCCTAAGCAGTGACTGGCAAGAAACACTTTCATGGAAAGGAGTTGCCAAGCTTCCAAAACTTATGAATTTCTAGAAATCCCAGCAAATATTTTTTCACCCAAACTGGATGATACTTTCAGGTATGATCAGTACACTAAGCCGACTTGGTTCCCCAAATTTCGTTCTTCTATGTTGAAGCGTTCATTTCCAGTAACAGTTTGAATTTTTAGGTTTCACTCTGTTTTCTCCTATATTGATAGATGTATTTGGAACTCTAAATCCAACATGGATTGTGCTAGCTTCTTGAAACTTTACACAATAAAGTAGTTTCAGGTTCTATCTCTATGTTTTGTTTCCTCTTGATGTAGCCTTAAGCAGTGACTGGCGAGAAACACTTTCATGGAAAGGGGTTGCCAAGCTTCCAAAAATTACGAATCTCCAGAAATTTTAGCAAATATTTTTTCACCCAAACTAGATGATACTTTCAGGTAATGATCAGTACACTAAGCCGACTGGGTTCCCCAAATTTCGTTCTTCTATGTTGCAGCGCTCATTTCCAGTAACAGTTTGAATTTTTAGGTTTCACTCTGTTTTCCCTATATTGATAGATGTATTTGGAACTCTAAATCCAACACGGTTTGTGCTAGCTTCTTGAAACTTGACAAAATAAAGCAGTTTCACGTTCTATCTCTATGTTTTGTTTCCTCTTGATGTTGCCCTAAGCAGTGACTGGCGAGAAACACTTTCATGGAAAGGGGTTGCCAAGCTTCCAAAACTTAGGAATCTCCAGAAATCTCATCAAATATTTTTTCACCCAAACTGGATGATACTTTCAGGTAAAGATGAGTACACTAAGCCGACTTGGTTCCCCAAATTTCGTTCTTCTATGTTGAAGCGTTCATTTCTAGTAACAGTTTGAATTTTTAGGTTTCACTCTGTTTTCTGCTATATTGATAGATGTATTTGGAACTCTAAATCCAACATGGTTTGTGCTAGCTTCTTGAAACTTGAAACAATAATGTAGTTTCAACTTCTATCTCTATGTTTTGTTTCCTCTTGATGTAGCCCTAAGCAGTGACTGCGAGAAACACTTTCATTTAAAGGGGTTGCCAAGCTTCCAAAAACTACGAATCTCCAGAAATCTCAGCAAATATTTCTTCACACAAACTGGATAATACTTTCAGGTAATGATCAGTACACTAAGCCGACTTGATTCCTCAAATTTCGTTCTTCTATGTTGTAGCTTTCATTTCCAGTAACAGTTTGAATTTTTAGGTTTCACTCTTTTTTCTCCTATATTGATAGATGTATTTGGAACTCTAAATCCAACACGGTTTGTGCTAGCTTCTTGAAACTTGACACAATAAAGTAGTTTCACGTTCTATCTCTATGCTTTGTTTCCTCTTGAAGTAGCCCTAAGCAGTGACTGGCAAGAAACACTTTCATGGAAAGGAGTTGCCAAGCTTCCAAAACTTATGAATTTCTAGAAATCCCAGCAAATATTTTTTCACCCAAACTGGATGATACTTTCAGGTATGATCAGTACACTAAGCCGACTTGGTTCCCAAATTTCGTTCTTCTATGTTGAAGCGTTCATTTCCAGTAACAGTTTGAATTTTTAGGTTTCACTCTGTTTTCTCCTATATTGATAGATGTATTTGGAACTCTAAATCCAGCATGGATTGTGCTAGCTTCTTGAAACTTTACACAATAAAGTAGTTTCAGGTTCTATCTCTATGTTTTGTTTCCTCTTGATGTAGCCCTAAGCAGTGAATGGCGAGAAACACTTTCATGGAAAGGGGTTGCCAAGCTTCCAAAAATTACGAATCTCCAGAAATTTGAGCAAATATTTTTTCACCCAAACTAGATGATACTTTCAGGTAATGATCAGTACACTAAGCCGACTGGGTTCCCCAAATTTCGTTCTTCTATGTTGAAGCGCTCATTTCCAGTAACAGTTTGAATTTTTAGGTTTCACTCTGTTTTCCCTATATTGATAGATGTATTTGGAACTCTAAATCCAACACGGTTTGTGCTAGCTTCTTGAAACTTGACAAAATAAAGCAGTTTCACGTTCTATCTCTATGTTTTGTTTCCTCTTGATGTTTCCTAAGCAGTGACTGGCGAGAAACACTTTCATGGAAAGGGGTTGCCAAGCTTCCAAAACTTACGAATCTCCAGAAATCTCAGAAAATATTTTTTCACCCATCTGGATGATACTTTCAGGTAATGATCAGTACACGAAGCCGACTTGGTTCCCCAAATTTCGTTCTTCTATGTTGAAGCGTTCATTTCCAGTAACAGTTTGAATTTTTAGGTTTCACTCTGTTTTCTCCTATATTGATAGATGTATTTTGAACTCTAAATCCAACACGGTTTGTGCTAGCTTCTTGAAACCTCACAAAATAAAGCAGTTTCACGTTCTATCTCTATGTTTTGTTTCCTGTTGATGTAGCCATAAGCAGTGACTGGCGAGAAACACTTTCATGGAAAGGGGTTGCCAAGCTTCCAAAAATTACAAATCTCCAGAAATCTCAGCAAATATTTTTTCACCCAAACTGGATGATACTTTCAGGTAATGATCAGTACACTAAGCCGACTTGGTTCCCCAAATTTCCTTCTTCTATGGTGAAGCGTTCATTTCCAGTAACAGTTTGAATTTTTAGGTTTCACTCTGTTTTCTCCTATATTGATAGATGTATTTGGAACTCTAAGTCCAACACGGATTTTGCTAGCTTCTTGAAACTTGACAAAATAAAGCAGTTTCACGTTCTATCTCTAATTGTTGTTTCCTCTTGAAGTAGCCCTAAGCAGTGACTGGCGAGAAACACTTTCATGGAAAGGGGTTGCCAAGCTTCCTAAAATTACGAATCTCCAGAAATCTCAGCAAGTATTTTTTCACCCAAACTGGATGATACTTTCAGGTAATGATCAGAACACTAAGCCAACTTGGTTCCCCAAATTTCATTCTTCTATGTTGAAGTGTTCGTTTCCAGTAATAGTTTGAATTTTTAGGTTTCACTCTGTTTTCTCCTATATTGATAGATATATTTGGAACTCTAAATCCAACACGGTTTGTGCTAGCTTCATGAAACTTGACACAATAAAGTAGTTTCAGGTTCTATCTCTATGTTTTGTTTCCTCTTGATGTAGCACTAAGCAGTGACTGCGAGAAACACTTTCATTTAAAGGGGTTGCCAAGCTTCCAAAAACTATGAATATCCAGAAATCTCAGCAAATATTTTTTCACACAAACTGGATAATACTTTCAGGTAATGATCAGTACACTAAGCCGACTTGATTCCTCAAATTTCGTTCTTCTATGTTGAAGCTTTCATTTCCAGTAACAGTTTGAATTTTTAGGTTTCACTCTTTTTTCTCCTATATTGATAGATGTATTTGGAACTCTAAATCCAACACGGTTTGTGCTAGCTTCTTGAAACTTGACACAATAAAGTAGTTTCACGTTCTATCTCTATGCTTTGTTTCCTCTTGAAGTAGCCCTAAGCAGTGACTGGCGAGAGACACTTTCATGGAAAGGGGTTGCCAAGAATCCTAAAATTACGAATCTCCAGAAATCTCAGCAAGTATTTTTTCACCCAAACTGGATGATACTTTCAGGTAATGATCAGTACACTAAGCCGATTTGTTTCCCCAAATTTCGTTCTTCTATGTTGAAGCGTTCATTTCCAGTAACAGTTTGAATTTTTAGGTTTCACTCTGTTTTCTGCTATATTGATAGATGTATTTGGAACTCTAAATCCAACACGGTTTGTGCTAGCTTCTTGAAACTTGAAACAATAATGTAGTTTCAAGTTCTATCTCTATGTTTTGTTTCCTCTTGATGTAGCCCTAAGCAGTGACTGCGAGAAACACTTTCATTTAAAGGGGTTGCCAAGCTTCCAAAAACTACGAATCTCCAGAAATCTCAGCAAATATTTTTTCACACAAACTGGATAATACTTTCAGGTAATGATCAGTACACTAAGCCGACTTGATTCCTCAAATTTTGTTCTTCTCTGTTGAAGCTTTCATTTCCAGTAACAGTTTGAATTTTTAGGTTTCACTCTTTTTTCTCCTATATTGATAGATGTATTTGGAACTCTAAATCCAACACGGTTTTTGCTAGCTTCTTGAAACTTGACACAATAAAGTAGTTTCACGTTCTATCTCTATGCTTTGTTTCCTCTTGAAGTAGCCCTAAGCAGTGACTGGCGAGAAACACTTTCATGGAAAGGGGTTGCCAAGCTTCCAAAACTTATGAATTTCTAGAAATCCCAGCAAATATTATTTCACCCAAACTGGATGATACTTTCAGGTAATGATCAGTACACTAAGCCGACTTGGTTCCCCAAATTTCGTTCTTCTATGTTGAAGCGCTCATTTCCAGTAACAGTTTGAATTTTTAGGTTTCACTCTGTTTTCTCCTATATTGATAGATGTATTTGGAACTCTAAATCCAACACGGTTTGTGCTAGCTTCTTGAAACTTGACAAAATAAAGCAGTTTCACGTTCTATCTCTATGTTTTGTTTCCTCTTGATGTAGCCCTAAGCAGTGACTGGCGAGAAACACTTTCATGGAAAGGGTTTGCCAAGCTTCCAAAACTTACGAATCTCCAGAAATCTCAGCAAATATTTTTTCACCCAAACTGGATGGTACTTTCAGGTAATGATCAGTACACTAAGCCGATTGGTTCCCCAAATTTCGTTCTTCTATGTTGAAGCGCTCATTTCCAGTAACAGGTTGAATTTTTAGGTTTCACTCTGTTTTCTCCTATATTGATAGATGTATTTGGAACTCTAAATCCAACACGGTTTGTGCTAGCTTCTTGAAACTTGACACAATAAAGTAGTTTCAGGTTCTATCTCTATGTTTTGTTTCCTCTTGATGTAGCTCTAAGCAGTGACTGGCGAGAAACACTTTCATGGAAAGGGGTTGCCAAGCTTCCAAAAATTACGTATCTCCAGAAATCTCAGCAAATATTTTTTCACCCAAACTAGATGATACTTTCAGGTAATGATCAGTACACTAAGCCGACTTGGTTCCCCAAATTTCGTTCTTCTATGTTGAAGCGCTCATTTCAAGTAACAGTTAGAATTTTTAGGTTTCACTCTGTTTTCTCCTATATTGATAGATGTATTTGGAACTCTAAATACAACACGGTTTGTGCTAGCTTCTTGAAACTTGACAAAATAAAGCAGTTTCACATTCTATCTCTATGTTTTGTTTCCTCTTGATGTCGCCCTAAGCAGTGACTGGCGAGAAACACTTTCATGGAAAGGGGATTCCAAGCTTCCAAAAATTACGAATCTCCAGATATCTCAGAATATTTTTTCTCCCAAACTGGATGATACTTTCAGGTAATGATCAGTACACTAAGCCGACATGGTTCCCCAAATTTTGTTCTTCTATGTTTAAGCGTTCATTTCCAGTAACAGGTTGAATTTTTAGCTTTCACTCTGTTTTCTCCTATATTGATAGATGTATTTGGAACTCTAAATCCAACACGGTTTGTGCTAGCTTCTTGAAACTTGAGAAAATAAAGCAGTTTCACATTCTGTCTCTATGTTTTGTTTCCTCTTGATGTAGCCCTAAGCAGTGACTGGCGAGAAACACTTTCATGGAAAGGGGTTGCCAAGCTTCCAAAAATTACGAATCTCCAGATATCTCAGAATATTTTTTCACCCAAACTGGATGATACTTTCAGGTAATGATCAGTACACTAAGCCGACATGGTTCCCCAAATTTCGTTCTTCTATGTTGAAGCGTTTATTTGCAGTAACAGTTTGAATTTTTAGGTTTCACTCTGTTTTCCCCTATATAGATAGATGTATTTGGAAATTTAAATCCAACACGGTTTTTGCTAGCTTCTTGAAACTTGACAAAATAAAGCAGTTTCACGTTCTATCTCTTTGTGTTGTTTCCTCTTGAAATAGCCCTAAGCAGTGACTGGCGAGAAACACTTTCATGGAAAGGGGTTGCCAAGCTTCCAAAAACTACGAATCTCCAGAAATCTCAGCAAATATTTTTCCACCCAAACTGGATGATACTTTCAGGTAATGATCAGTACACTAAGCCGACTTGGTTCCCCAAATTTCATTCTTCTATGTTGAAGAGTTCATTTCCAGTAACAGTTTGAATTTTTACGTTTCACTCTGTTTTCTCCTATATTGATAGATGTATTTGGAACTCTAAATCCAACACGGTTTCTGCTAGCTTCTTGAAACTTCACAAAATAAAGCAGTTTCATGTTCTATCTCTATGTTTTGTTTCCTCTTGATGTAGCCATAAACAGTGACTGGCGAGAAACACTTTCATGGAAAGGGGTTGCCAAGCTTCCAAAAATTACAAATATCCAGAAATCTCAGCAAATATTTTTTCACCCAAACTGGATGATACTTCAGGTAATGATCAGTACACTAAGCCAACTTGGTTCCCCAAATTTCATTCTTCTATGTTGAAGCCTTCGTTTCCAGTAACAGTTTGAATTTTTAGGTTTCACTCTGTTTTCTCCTATATTGATAGATGTATTTGGAACTCTAAATCCAACACGGTTTGTGCTAGCTTCTTGAAACTTGACAAAATAAAGCAGTTTCACGTTCTATCTCTATGTGTTGTTTCCTCTTGAAGTAGCCCTAAGCAGTGACTGGCGAGAAACACTTTCATTGAAAGGGCTTGCCAAGCTTCCAAAAATTACGAATCTCCAGAAATCTCAGCAAGTATTTTTTCACCCAAACTGGATGATACTTTCAGGTAATGATCAGTACACTAAGCCGACTTGGTTCCCAAATTTGCGTTCTTCTATGTTGAAGCCTTCATTTCCAGTAACAGTTGAATTTTTAGGTTTCACTCTGTTTTCTCCTATATTGATAGATGTATTTGGAACTCTAAATCCAACACGGTTTGTGCTAGCTTCTTGAAACTTGACACAATAAAGTAGTTTCAGGTTCTATCTCTATGTTTTGTTTCCTCTTGATGTAGCCCTAAGCAGTGACTGGCGAGAAACACTTTCATGGAAAGGGGTTGCCAAGCTTCGGAAAATTACGAATCTCCAGAAATCTCAGCAAATATTTTTTCACCCAAACTGGATGATACTTTCAGGTAATGATCAGTACACTAAGCCGACTTGGTTCCCCAAATTTCGTTCTTCTATGTTGATGCGTTCATTTCCAGTAACAGTTTGAATTTTTAGGTTTCACTCTGTTTTCTGCTATATTGATAGATGTATTTGGAACTCTAAATCCAACACGGTTTGTGCTAGCTTCTTGAAACTTGAAACGATAATGTAGTTTCAAGTTCTATCTCTATGTTTTGTTTCCTCTTGATGTAGCCCTAAGCAGTGACTGCGAGAAACACTTTCATTTAAAGGGGTTGCCAAGCTTCCAAAAACTACGAATCTCCAGAAATCTCAGCAAATATTTTTTCACACAAACTGGATAATACTTTCAGGTAATGATCAGTACACTAAGCCGACTTGATTCCTCAAATTTCGTTCTTCTATGTTGAAGCTTTCATTTCCAGTAACAGTTTGAATTTTTAGGTTTCACTCTTTTTTCTCCTATATTGATAGATGTATTTGGAACTCTAAATCCAACACGGTTTGTGCTAGCTTCTTGAAACTTGACACAATAAAGTAGTTTCACGTTCTATCTCTATGCTTTCTTTCCTCTTGAAGTAACCCTAAGCAGTGACTGGCGAGAAACACTTTCATGGAAAGGGGTTGCCAAGCTTCCTAAACTTATGAATTTCTAGAAATCCCAGCAAATATTTTTTCACCCAAACTGGATGATACTTTCAGGTAATGATCAGTACACTAAGCCGACTTGGTTCCCCAAATTTCGTTCTTCTATGTTGAAGCGCTCATTTCCAGTAACAGTTTGAATTTTTAGGTTTCACTCTTTTTTCTCCTCTATTGATAGATGTATTTGGAACTCTAAATCCAACACGGTTTGTACTAGCTTCTTGAAACTTGACACAATAAAGTAGT
Organism: Spermophilus citellus; assembly: GCF_964194105.1. Taxonomy (NCBI): domain Eukaryota; kingdom Metazoa; phylum Chordata; class Mammalia; order Rodentia; family Sciuridae; genus Spermophilus; species Spermophilus citellus. The sequence continues at coordinate 31,953,576 of NC_138191.1, read as the reverse complement.
TTCAGGTTCTATCTCTATGTTTTGTTTCCTCTTGATGTAGCCCTAAGCAGTGACTGGCGAGAAACACTTTCATGGAAAGGGGTTGCCAAGCTTCGGAAAATTACGAATCTCCAGAAATCTCAGCAAATATTTTTTCACCCAAACTGGATGATACTTTCAGGTAATGATTAGTACACTAAGCCGATTTGGTTCCCCAAATTTCGTTCTTCTATGTTGAAGCGTTCATTTCCAGTAACAGTTTGAATTTTTAGGTTTCACTCTGTTTTCTGCTATATTGATAGATGTATTTGGAACTCTAAATCCAACACGGTTTGTGCTTGCTTCTTGAAACTTGAAACAATAATGTAGTTTCAAGTTCTATCTCTTTTTTTTGTTTCCTCTTGATGTAGCCCTAAGCAGTGACTGCGAGAAACACTTTCATTTAAAGGGGTTGCCAAGCTTCCAAAAACTACGAATCTCCAGAAATCTCAGCAAATATTTTTTCACACAAACTGGATGATACTTTCAGGTAATGATCAGTACACTAAGCCGACATGGTTCCCCAAATTTCGTTCTTCTATGTTTAAGCGTTCATTTCCAGTAACAGGTTGAATTTTTAGGTTTCACTCTGTTTTCTCCTATATTGATAGATGTATTTGGAACTCTAAATCCAACACGGTTTGTGCTAGCTTCTTGAAACTTGAGAAAATAAAGCAGTTTCACGTTCTGTCTCTATGTTTTGTTTCCTCTTGATGTAGCCCTAAGCAGTGACTGGCGAGAAACACTTTCATGGAAAGGGGTTGCCAAGCTTCCAAAAATTACGAATCTCCAGATATCTCAGAATATTTTTTCACCCAAACTGGATGATACTTTCAGGTAATGATCAGTACACTAAGCCGACATGGTTCCCCAAATTTCGTTCTTCTATGTTGAAGCGTTTATTTGCAGTAACAGTTTGAATTTTTAGGTTTCACTCTGTTTTCCCCTATATAGATAGATGTATTTGGAAATTTAAATCCAACACGGTTTTTGCTAGCTTCTTGAAACTTGACAAAATAAAGCAGTTTCACGTTCTATCTCTTTGTGTTGTTTCCTCTTGAAATAGCCCTAAGCAGTGACTGGCGAGAAACACTTTCATGGAAAGGGGTTGCCAAGCTTCCAAAAATTACGAATCTCCAGAAATCTCAGCAAATATTTTTCCACCCAAACTGGATGATACTTTCAGGTAATGATCAGTACACTAAGCCGACTTGGTTCCCCAAATTTCATTCTTCTATGTTGAAGAGTTCATTTCCAGTAACAGTTTGAATTTTTACGTTTCACTCTGTTTTCTCCTATATTGATAGATGTATTTGGAACTCTAAATCCAACACGGTTTGTGCTAGCTTCTTGAAACTTCACAAAATAAAGCAGTTTCATGTTCTATCTCTATGTTTTGTTTCCTCTTGATGTAGCCATAAACAGTGACTGGCGAGAAACACTTTCATGGAAAGGGGTTGCCAAGCTTCCAAAAATTACAAATATCCAGAAATCTCAGCAAATATTTTTTCACCCAAACTGGATGATACTTCAGGTAATGATCAGTACACTAAGCCAACTTGGTTCCCCAAATTTCATTCTTCTATGTTGAAGCCTTCGTTTCCAGTAACAGTTTGAATTTTTAGGTTTCACTCTGTTTTCTCCTATATTGATAGATGTATTTGGAACTCAAAATGCAACACGGTTTTTGCTAGCTTCTTGAAACTTGACAAAATAAAGCAGTTTCACGTTCTATCTCTATGTGTTGTTTCCTCTTGAAGTAGCCCTAAGCAGTGACTGGCGAGAAACACTTTCATTGAAAGGGCTTGCCAAGCTTCCAAAAATTACGAATCTCCACAAATCTCAGCAAGTATTTTTTCACCCAAACTGGATGATACTTTCAGGTAATGATCAGTACACTAAGCCGACTTGGTTCCCAAATTTGCGTTCTTCTATGTTGAAGCCTTCATTTCCAGTAACAGTTGAATTTTTAGGTTTCACTCTGTTTTCTCCTATATTGATAGATGTATTTGGAACTCTAAATCCAACACGGTTTGTGCTAGCTTCTTGAAACTTGACACAATAAAGTAGTTTCAGGTTCTATCTCTATGTTTTGTTTCCTCTTGATGTAGCCCTAAGCAGTGACTGGCGAGAAACACTTTCATGGAAAGGGGTTGCCAAGCTTCGGAAAATTACGAATCTCCAGAAATCTCAGCAAATATTTTTTCACCCAAACTGGATGATACTTTCAGGTAATGATCAGTACACTAAGCCGACTTGGTTCCCCAAATTTCGTTCTTCTATGTTGATGCGTTCATTTCCAGTAACAGTTTGAATTTTTAGGTTTCACTCTGTTTTCTGCTATATTGATAGATGTATTTGGAACTCTAAATCCAACACGGTTTGTGCTAGCTTCTTGAAACTTGAAACAATAATGTAGTTTCAAGTTCTATCTCTATGTTTTGTTTCCTCTTGATGTAGCCCTAAGCAGTGACTGCGAGAAACACTTTCATTTAAAGGGGTTGCCAAGCTTCCAAAAACTACGAATCTCCAGAAATCTCAGCAAATATTTTTTCACACAAACTGGAAAATACTTTCAGGTAATGATCAGTACACTAAGCCGACTTGATTCCTCAAATTTCGTTCTTCTATGTTGAAGCTTTCATTTCCAGTAACAGTTTGAATTTTTAGGTTTCACTCTTTTTTCTCCTATATTGATAGATGTATTTGGAACTCTAAATCCAACACGGTTTGTGCTAGCTTCTTGAAACTTGACACAATAAAGTAGTTTCACGTTCTATCTCTATGCTTTGTTTCCTCTTGAAGTAACCCTAAGCAGTGACTGGCGAGAAACACTTTCATGGAAAGGGGTTGCCAAGCTTCCTAAACTTATGAATTTCTAGAAATCCCAGCAAATATTTTTTCACCCAAACTGGATGATACTTTCAGGTAATGATCAGTACACTAAGCCGACTTGGTTCCCCAAATTTCGTTCTTCTATGTTGAAGCGCTCATTTCCAGTAACAGTTTGAATTTTTAGGTTTCACTCTTTTTTCTCCTCTATTGATAGATGTATTTGGAACTCTAAATCCAACACGGTTTGTACTAGCTTCTTGAAACTTGACACAATAAAGTAGTTTCAGGTTCTATCTCTATGTTTTGTTTCCTCTTGATGTAGCCCTAAGCAGTGACTGGCGAGAAACACTTTCATGGAAAGGGGTTGCCAAGCTTCGGAAAATTACGAATCTCCAGAAATCTCAGCAAATATTTTTTCACCCAAACTGGATGATACTTTCAGGTAATGATCAGTACACTAAGCCGATTTGGTTCCCCAAATTTCGTTCTTCTATGTTGAAGCGTTCATTTCCAGTAACAGTTTGAATTTTTAGGTTTCACTCTGTTTTCTGCTATATTGATAGATGTATTTGGAACTCTAAATCCAACACGGTTTGTGCTTGCTTCTTGAAACTTGAAACAATAATGTAGTTTCAAGTTCTATCTCTTTTTTTTGTTTCCTCTTGATGTAGCCCTAAGCAGTGACTGCGAGAAACACTTTCATTTAAAGGGGTTGCCAAGCTTCCAAAAACTACGAATCTCCAGAAATCTCAGCAAATATTTTTTCACACAAACTGGATAATACTTTCAGGTAATGATCAGTACACTAAGCCGACTTGATTCCTCAAATTTCGTTCTTCTATGTTGAAGCTTTCATTTCCAGTAACAGTTTGAATTTTTAGGTTTCACTCTTTTTTCTCCTATATTGATAGATGTATTTGGAACTCTAAATCCAACACGGTTTGTGCTAGCTTCTTGAAACTTGACACAATAAAGTAGTTTCACGTTCTATCTCTATGCTTTGTTTCCTCTTGAAGTAGCCCTAAGCAGTGACTGGCGAGAAACACGTTCATGGAAAGGGGTTGCCAAGCTTCCAAAACTTATGAATTTCTAGAAATCCCAGCAAATATTTTTTCACCCAAACTGGATGATACTTTCAGGTAATGATCAGTACACTAAGCCGACTTGATTCCTCAAATTTCGTTCTTCTATGTTGAAGCTTTCATTTCCAGTAACAGTTTGAATTTTTAGGTTTCACTCTTTTTTCTCCTATATTGATAGATGTATTTGGAACTCTAAATCCAACACGGTTTGTGCTAGCTTCTTGAAACTTGACACAATAAAGTAGTTTCACGTTCTATCTCTATGCTTTGTTTCCTCTTGAAGTAACCCTAAGCAGTGACTGGCGAGAAACACTTTCATGGAAAGGGGTTGCCAAGCTTCCTAAACTTATGAATTTCTAGAAATCCCAGCAAATATTTTTTCACCCAAACTGGATGATACTTTCAGGTAATGATCAGTACACTAAGCCGACTTGGTTCCCCAAATTTCGTTCTTCTATGTTGAAGCGCTCATTTCCAGTAACAGTTTGAATTTTTAGGTTTCACTCTTTTTTCTCCTCTATTGATAGATGTATTTGGAACTCTAAATCCAACACGGTTTGTACTAGCTTCTTGAAACTTGACACAATAAAGTAGTTTCAGGTTCTATCTCTATGTTTTGTTTCCTCTTGATGTAGCCCTAAGCAGTGACTGGCGAGAAACACTTTCATGGAAAGGGGTTGCCAAGCTTCGGAAAATTACGAATCTCCAGAAATCTCAGCAAATATTTTTTCACCCAAACTGGATGATACTTTCAGGTAATGATCAGTACACTAAGCCGATTTGGTTCCCCAAATTTCGTTCTTCTATGTTGAAGCGTTCATTTCCAGTAACAGTTTGAATTTTTAGGTTTCACTCTGTTTTCTGCTATATTGATAGATGTATTTGGAACACTAAATCCAACACGGTTTGTGCTTGCTTCTTGAAACTTGAAACAATAATGTAGTTTCAAGTTCTATCTCTTTTTTTTGTTTCCTCTTGATGTAGCCCTAAGCAGTGACTGCGAGAAACACTTTCATTTAAAGGGGTTGCCAAGCTTCCAAAAACTACGAATCTCCAGATCTCAGCAAATATTTTTTCACACAAACTGGATAATACTTTCAGGTAATGATCAGTACACTAAGCCGACTTGATTCCTCAAATTTCGTTCTTCTATGTTGAAGCTTTCATTTCCAGTAACAGTTTGAATTTTTAGGTTTCACTCTTTTTTCTCCTATATTGATAGATGTATTTGGAACTCTAAATCCAACACGGTTTGTGCTAGCTTCTTGAAACTTGACACAATAAAGTAGTTTCACGTTCTATCTCTATGCTTTGTTTCCTCTTGAAGTAGCCCTAAGCAGTGACTGGCGAGAAACACTTTCATGGAAAGGGGTTGCCAAGCTTCCAAAACTTATGAATTTCTAGAAATCCCAGCAAATATTTTTTCACCCAAACTGGATGATACTTTCAGGTAATGATCAGTACACTAAGCCGACTGGGTTCCCCAAATTTCGTTCTTCTATGTTGAAGCGCTCATTTCCAGTAACAGTTTGAATTTTTAGGTTTCACTCTGTTTTCTCCTATATTGATAGATGTATTTGGAACTCTAAATCCAACACGGTTTGTGCTAGCTTCTTGAAACTTGACAAAATAAAGCAGTTTCACGTTCTATCTCTATGTTTTGTTTCCTCTTGATGTAGCCCTAAGCAGTGACTGGCGAGAAACACTTTCATGGAAAGGGTTTGCCAAGCTTCCAAAACTTACGAATCTCCAGAAATCTCAGCAAATATTTTTTCACCCAAACTGGATGGTACTTTCAGGTAATGATCATTACACTAAGCCGATTGGTTCCCCAAATTTGATTCTTCTATGTTGAAGCGTTAATTTCCAGTAACAGGTTGAATTTTTAGGTTTCACTCTGTTTTCTCCTATATTGATAGATGTATTTGGAACTCTAAATCCAACACGGTTTGTGCTAGCTTCTTGAAACTTGACACAATAAAGTAGTTTCAGGTTCTATCTCTATGTTTTGTTTCCTCTTGATGTAGCTCTAAGCAGTGACTGGCGAGAAACACTTTCATGGAAAGGGGTTGCCAAGCTTCCAAAAATTACGTATCTCCAGAAATCTCAGCAAATATTTTTTCACCCAAACTAGATGATACTTTCAGGTAATGATCAGTACACTAAGCCGACTTGGTTCCCCAAATTTCGTTCTTCTATGTTGAAGCGCTCATTTCAAGTAACAGTTAGAATTTTTAGGTTTCACTCTGTTTTCTCCTATATTGATAGATGTATTTGGAACTCTAAATCCAACACGGTTTGTGCTAGCTTCTTGAAACTTGACAAAATAAAGCAGTTTCACATTCTATCTCTATGTTTTGTTTCCTCTTGATGTCGCCCTAAGCAGTGACTGGCGAGAAACACTTTCATGGAAAGGGGATTCCAAGCTTCCAAAAATTACGAATCTCCAGAAATCTCAGCAAATATTTTTTCACCCAAACTGGATGATACTATCAGGTAATGATCAGTACACTAAGCCGACTTGGTTCCCCAAATTTCGTTCTTCTATGTTTAAGCGTTCATTTCCAGTAACAGTTTGAATTTTTAGGTTTCACTCTGTTTTCTCCTATATTGATAGATGTATTTGGAACTCTAAATCCAACACGGTTTGTGCTAGCTTCTTGAAACTTGACACAGTAAAGTAGTTTCAGGTTCTATCTCTATGTTTTGTTTCCTCTTGATGTAGCCCTAAGCAGTGACTGGCGAGAAACAATTTCATGGAAAGGGGTTGCCAAGCTTCCTAAAATTGTGAATCTCCAGAAATATCTGCAAGAATTTTTTCACCCAAACTGGATGATACTTTCAGGTAATGATCAGTACACTAAGCCGACTGGGTTCCCCAAATTTCATTCTTCTATGTTGAAGCGTTCGTTTCTACTAACAGTTTGAATTTTTAGGTTTCACTCTGTTTTTTCCTATATTGATAGATGTATTTGGAACTCTAAATCCAACACGGTTTGTGCTAGCTTCTTGAAACTTGACACAATAAAGTAGTTTCAAGTTCTATCTCTATTTTTTGTTTCCTCTTGATGTAGCCCAAAGCAGTGACTGGCGAGAAACACTTTCATAGAAATGGGTTGCCAAGCTTCCAAAAACTACGGATCTCCAGAAATCTCAGCAAATATTTTTTCACCCAAACTGGATGATACTTTCAGGTAATGATCAGTACACTAAGCCGACTGGGTTCTCCAAATTTCGTTCTTCTATGTTGAAGCGTTCGTTTCTACTAAAAGTTTGAATTTTTAGGTTTCACTCTGTTTTCTCCTATATTGATAGATGTATTTGGAACTCTAAATCCTACACGGTTTGTGCTAGCTTCTTGAAACGTGACACAATAAAGTAGTTTCAGGTTCTATCTCTATGTTTTGTTTCCTCTTGATGTAGCCCTAAGCAGTGACTGGCGAGAAACACTTTCATAGAAATGGGTTGCCAAGCTTCCAAAAACTACGAATCTCCAGAAATCACAGCAAATATTTTTTTACCCAAACGTGATGATACTTTCAGTTATTTATCAGTACACCAAGCCGACTGGGTTCCCCAAATTTCGTTCTTCTATGTAGAAGCTTTCATTTCCAGTAACATTTTGAATTTTTAGGTTTCACTCTGTTTTCTCCTATATTGATAGATATATTTGGAACTCTAAATCCTACACGGTTTGTGCTAGCTTCTTGAAACGTGACACAATAAAGCAGTTTCACATTCTATCTCTATGTTTTGTTTCCTCTTGATGTAGCCCTAAGCAGTGACTGGCGAGAAACACTTTCATGGAAAGGGGTTGCCAAGCTTCCTAAAATTACGAATCTCCAGAAATCTCAGCAAGTATTTTTTCACCCAACCTGGATGATACATTCAGGTAATGATCAGTACACTAAGCCTACTTGGTTCCCCAAATTTCATTCTTCTATGTTGAAGCGTTCGTTTCTACTAACAGTTTTAATTTTTAGGTTTCACTCTGTTTTCTCCTATATTGATAAATGTGTTTGGAACTGTAAATCCAACACGGTTTGTGCTATCTTCTTGAAACTTGACACACTAAAGTAGTTTCAAGTTCTATCCCTATGTTTTGTTTCCTCTTGATGTAGCCCTAAGCAGTGACTGGCGAGAAACACTTTCATAGAAATGGGTTGCCAAGCTTCCTAAAACTACGAATCTCCAGAAATCTCAGCAAATATTTTTTTACCTAACTGGATAATACTTTCAGGCAATGATCAGTATACTAAGCTGACTGGGTTCCCCAAATTTCGTTCTTCTATGTTGAAGCGTTCATTTCCAGTAACAGTTTTAATTTTTAGGTTTCACTCTGTTTTCTCCTATATTGATAAATGTGTTTGGAACTGTAAATCCAACACGGTTTGTGCTATCTTCTTGAAACTTGACACACTAAAGTAGTTTCAAGTTCTATCCCTATGTTTTGTTTCCTCTTGATGTAGCCCTAAGCAGTGACTGGCGAGAAACACTTTCATAGAAATGGGTTGCCAAGCTTCCTAAAACTACAAATCTCCAGAAATCTCAGCAAATATTTTTTCACCTAACTGGATAATACTTTCAGGCAATGATCAGTATACTAAGCCGACTGGGTTCCCCAAATTTCGTTCTTCTATGTTGAAGCGTTCATTTCCAGTAACAGTTTGAATTTTTAGGTTTCACTCTGTTTTCTCCTATATTGATAGATGTATTTGGAACTCTAAATCCAACACGGTTTGTGCTAGCTTCTTGAAACTTGACAAAGTAAAGTAGTTTCAGGTTCTATCTCTATGTTTTGTTTCCTCTTGATGTAGCCCTAAGCAGTGACTGGCGAGAAACAATTTCATGGAAAGGGGTTGCCAAGCTTGCTAAAATTGCGAATCTCCAGAAATCTCAGCAAGTATTTTTTCACCCAATCTGGATGATACTTTCAGGTAATGATCAGTACACTAAGCCGACTCGGTTCCCCAAATTTCGTTCTTCTATGTTGAAGCATTCATTTCCAGTAACAGTTTGAATTTTTAGGTTTCACTCTGTTTTCTCCTATATTGATAGATGTATTTGGAACTCTAAATCCAACACGGTTTGTGCTAGCTTCTTGAAACTTGACAAAATAGAGCAGTTTCACGTTCTATCTCTATGTGTTGTTTCCTCTTGAAGTAGCCCTAAGCAGTGACTGCCGAGAAACACTTTCATGGAAAGGGGTTGCCAAGCTTCCTAAAATTACGAATCTCCAGAAATCTCAGCAAGTATTTTTTCACCCAAACTGGATGATACTTTCAGGTTATGATCAGTATACTAAGCCAACATGGTTCCCCAAATTTCATTCTTCTAAGTTGAAGCGTTCGTTTCTACTAAAAGTTTGAATTTTTAGGTTTCACTCTGTTTTTTCCTATATTGATAGATGTATTTGGAACTCTAAATCCAACACGGTTTGTGCTATCTTCTTGAAACTTGACACAATAAAGTAGTTTCAAGTTCTATCTCTATTTTTTGTTTCCTCTTGATGTAGCCCAAAGCAGTGACTGGCGAGAAACACTTTCATAGAAATGGGTTGCCAAGCTTCCAAAAACTACGGATCTCCAGAAATCTCAGCAAATATTTTTTCACCCAAACTGGATGATACTTTCAGTTAATGGTCAGTACACCAAGCTGACTGGGTTCCCCAAATTTCGTTCTTCTATGTAGAAGCTTTCATTTCCAGTAACAGTTTGAATTTTTAGGTTTCACTCTGTTTTCTCCTATATTGATAGATGTATTTGGAACTCTAAATCCAACACGGTTTGTGCTAGCTTCTTGAAACTTGACACAGTAAAGTAGTTTCAGGTTCTATCTCTATGTTTTGTTTCCTCTTGATGTAGCCCTAAGCAGTGACTGGCGAGAAACAATTTCATGGAAAGGGGTAGTCAAGCTTCCTAAAACTGCGAATCTCCAGAAATATCTGCAAGAATTTTTTCACCCAAACTGGATGATACTTTCAGGTAATGATCAGTACACTAAGCCGACTTGGTTCCCCAAATTTCATTCTTCTATGTTGAAGCGTTCGTTTCTACTAACAGTTTTAATTTTTAGGTTTCACTCTGTTTTCTCCTATATTGATAGATGTATTTGGAACTCTAAATCCAACACGGTTTGTGCTAGCTCCTTGAAACTTGACAAAATAATGCAGTTTCACATTCTATCTCTATGTTTTGTTTCCTCTTTATGTAGCCCTAAGCAGTGACTGGCGAGAAACACTTTCATGGAAAGGGGTTGCCAAGCTTCCAAAAACTACGAATCTCCAGAAATCACAGCAAATATTTTTTTTACCCAAACTGGATGATACTTTCAGGTAATGATCAGTACACTAAGCCGACTTGGTTCCCCAAATTTCGTTCTTCTATGTTGAAGCATTCATTTCCAGTAACAGTTTGAATTTTTAGGTTTCACTCTGTTTTCTCCTATATTGATAGATGTATTTGGAACTCTAAATCCAACACGGTTTGTGCTAGCTTCTTGAAACTTGACAAAATAGAGCAGTTTCACTTTCTACCTCTATGTGTTGTTTCCTCTTGAAGTAGCCCTAAGCAGTGACTGGCGAGAAACACTTTCATGGAAAGGGGTTGCCAACCTTCCTAAAATTACGAATCTCCAGAAATCTCAGCAAGTATTTTTTCACCCAACCTGGATGATACTTTCAGGTAATGATCAGTACACTAAGCCGACTTGGTTCCCCAAATTTCATTCTTCTATGTTGAAGCGTTCGTTTCTACTAACAGTTTTAATTTTTAGGTTTCACTCTGTTTTCTCCTATATTGATAGATGTATTTGGAACTCTAAATCCAACATGGTTTGTGCTAGCTTCTTGAAACTTGAAAAAAATAAAGTAGTTTCACGTTCTATCTCTATGTGTTGTTTCCTCTTGAAGTAGCCCTAAGCAGTGACTGGCGAGAAACACTTTCATGGAAAGGGGTTGCCAAGCTTCCTAAAATTACGAATCTCCAGAAATCTCAGCAAGTATTTTTTAACCCAACCTGGATGATACTTTCAGGTAATGATCAGTACACTAAGCCAACTGGGTTCCCCAAATTTCATTCTTCTATTTTGAAGCGTTCGTTTCTACTAACAGTTTGAATTTTTAGGTTTCACTCTGTTTTCTCCTATATTGATAGATGTATTTGGAACTCTAAATCCAACACGGTTTGTGCTGGCTTCTTGAAACTTGACAAAATAAAGCAGTTTCACGTTCTGTCTCTATATTTTGTTTCCTCTTGATGTAGCCCTAAGCAGTGACTGGCGAGAAACACTTTCATGGAAAGGGGTTGCCAAGCTTCCAAAAACTACGAATCTCCAGAAATCTCAGCAAATATTTTTTCACCCAAACTGGATAATACTTTCAGGTAATGATCAGTACACTAAGCCGACTGGGTTCCCCAAATTTCGTTCTTCTATGTCGAAGCGTTCATTTCCAGTAACAGTTTGAATTTTTAGGTTTCACTCTGTTTTCTCCTATATTGATAGATGTATTTGGAACTCTAAATCCAACACGGTTTGTGCTAGCTTCTTGAAACTTGACACAGTAAAGTAGTTTCAGGTTCTATCTCTATGTTTTGTTTCCTCTTGATGTAGCCCTAAGCAGTGACTGGCGAGAAACAATTTCATGGAAAGGGGTTGCCAAGCTTCCTAAAATTGTGAATCTCCAGAAATATCTGCAAGAATTTTTTCACCCAAACTGGATGATACTTTCAGGTAATGATCAGTACACTAAGCCGACTGGGTTCCCCAAATTTCATTCTTCTATGTTGAAGCGTTCGTTTCTACTAACAGTTTGAATTTTTAGGTTTCACTCTGTTTTCTCCTATATTGATAGATGTATTTGGAACTCTAAATCCAACACGGTTTGTGCTAGCTTCTTGAAACTTGACACAGTAAAGTAGTTTCAGGTTCTATCTCTATGTTTTGTTTCCTCTTGATGTAGCCCTAAGCAGTGACTGGCGAGAAACAATTTCATGGAAAGGAGTAGTCAAGCTTCCTAAAATTGCGAATCTACAGAAATATCTGCAAGTATTTTTTCACCCAAACTGGATGATACTTTCAGGTAATGATCAGTACACTAAGCCGACAAGGTTCCCCAAATTTCGTTCTTCTATGTTGAAGCGTTCATTTCCAGTAACAGTTTGAATTTTTAGGTTTCACTCTGTTTTCTCCTATATTGATAGATGTATTTGGAACTCTAAATCCAACACGGTTTGTGCTAGCTTCTTGAAACTTGACAAAATAGAGCAGTTTCACGTTCTATCTCTATGTGTTGTTTCCTCTTGAAGTAGCCCTAAGCAGTGACTGGCGAGAAACACTTTCATGGAAAGGGGTTGCCAAGCTTCCTAAAATTTACGAATCTCCAGAAATCTCAGCAAGTATTTTTTCACCCAAACTGGATGATACTTTCAGGTAATGATCAGTATACTAAGCCAACATGGTTCCCCAAATTTCATTCTTCTAAGTTGAAGCGTTCGTTTCTACTAAAAGTTTGAATTTTTAGGTTTCACTCTGTTTTTTCCTATATTGATAGATGTATTTGGAACTCTAAATCCAACACGGTTTGTGCTAGCTTCTTGAAACTTGACACAATAAAGTAGTTTCAAGTTCTATCTCTATTTTTTGTTTCCTCTTGATGTAGCCCAAAGCAGTGACTGGCGAGAAACACTTTCATAGAAATGGGTTGCCAAGCTTCCAAAAACTACGGATCTCCAGAAATCTCAGCAAATATTTTTTCACCCAAACTGGATGATACTTTCAGGTAATGATCAGTACACTAAGCCGACTGGGTTCTCCAAATTTCGTTCTTCTATGTTGAAGCGTTCGTTTCTACTAAAAGTTTGAATTTTTAGGTTTCACTCTGTTTTCTCCTATATTGATAGATGTATTTGGAACTCTAAATCCTACACGGTTTGTGCTAGCTTCTTGAAACGTGACACAATAAAGTAGTTTCAGGTTCTATCTCTATGTTTTGTTTCCTCTTGATGTAGCCCTAAGCAGTGACTGGCGAGAAACACTTTCATAGAAATGGGTTGCCAAGCTTCCAAAAACTACGAATCTCCAGAAATCACAGCAAATATTTTTTTACCCAAACGTGATGATACTTTCAGTTATTTATCAGTACACCAAGCCGACTGGGTTCCCCAAATTTCGTTCTTCTATGTAGAAGCTTTCATTTCCAGTAACATTTTGAATTTTTAGGTTTCACTCTGTTTTCTCCTATATTGATAGATATATTTGGAACTCTAAATCCTACACGGTTTGTGCTAGCTTCTTGAAACGTGACACAATAAAGCAGTTTCACATTCTATCTCTATGTTTTGTTTCCTCTTGATGTAGCCCTAAGCAGTGACTGGCGAGAAACACTTTCATGGAAAGGGGTTGCCAAGCTTCCTAAAATTACGAATCTCCAGAAATCTCAGCAAGTATTTTTTCACCCAACCTGGATGATACATTCAGGTAATGATCAGTACACTAAGCCTACTTGGTTCCCCAAATTTCATTCTTCTATGTTGAAGCGTTCGTTTCTACTAACAGTTTTAATTTTTAGGTTTCACTCTGTTTTCTCCTATATTGATAAATGTGTTTGGAACTGTAAATCCAACACGGTTTGTGCTATCTTCTTGAAACTTGACACACTAAAGTAGTTTCAAGTTCTATCCCTATGTTTTGTTTCCTCTTGATGTAGCCCTAAGCAGTGACTGGCGAGAAACACTTTCATAGAAATGGGTTGCCAAGCTTCCTAAAACTACGAATCTCCAGAAATCTCAGCAAATATTTTTTTACCTAACTGGATAATACTTTCAGGCAATGATCAGTATACTAAGCTGACTGGGTTCCCCAAATTTCGTTCTTCTATGTTGAAGCGTTCATTTCCAGTAACAGTTTTAATTTTTAGGTTTCACTCTGTTTTCTCCTATATTGATAAATGTGTTTGGAACTGTAAATCCAACACGGTTTGTGCTATCTTCTTGAAACTTGACACACTAAAGTAGTTTCAAGTTCTATCCCTATGTTTTGTTTCCTCTTGATGTAGCCCTAAGCAGTGACTGGCGAGAAACACTTTCATAGAAATGGGTTGCCAAGCTTCCTAAAACTACAAATCTCCAGAAATCTCAGCAAATATTTTTTCACCTAACTGGATAATACTTTCAGGCAATGATCAGTATACTAAGCCGACTGGGTTCCCCAAATTTCGTTCTTCTATGTTGAAGCGTTCATTTCCAGTAACAGTTTGAATTTTTAGGTTTCACTCTGTTTTCTCCTATATTGATAGATGTATTTGGAACTCTAAATCCAACACGGTTTGTGCTAGCTTCTTGAAACTTGACAAAGTAAAGTAGTTTCAGGTTCTATCTCTATGTTTTGTTTCCTCTTGATGTAGCCCTAAGCAGTGACTGGCGAGAAACAATTTCATGGAAAGGGGTTGCCAAGCTTGCTAAAATTGCGAATCTCCAGAAATCTCAGCAAGTATTTTTTCACCCAATCTGGATGATACTTTCAGGTAATGATCAGTACACTAAGCCGACTCGGTTCCCCAAATTTCGTTCTTCTATGTTGAAGCATTCATTTCCAGTAACAGTTTGAATTTTTAGGTTTCACTCTGTTTTCTCCTATATTGATAGATGTATTTGGAACTCTAAATCCAACACGGTTTGTGCTAGCTTCTTGAAACTTGACAAAATAGAGCAGTTTCACGTTCTATCTCTATGTGTTGTTTCCTCTTGAAGTAGCCCTAAGCAGTGACTGCCGAGAAACACTTTCATGGAAAGGGGTTGCCAAGCTTCCTAAAATTACGAATCTCCAGAAATCTCAGCAAGTATTTTTTCACCCAAACTGGATGATACTTTCAGGTAATGATCAGTATACTAAGCCAACATGGTTCCCCAAATTTCATTCTTCTAAGTTGAAGCGTTCGTTTCTACTAAAAGTTTGAATTTTTAGGTTTCACTCTGTTTTTTCCTATATTGATAGATGTATTTGGAACTCTAAATCCAACACGGTTTGTGCTATCTTCTTGAAACTTGACACAATAAAGTAGTTTCAAGTTCTATCTCTATTTTTTGTTTCCTCTTGATGTAGCCCAAAGCAGTGACTGGCGAGAAACACTTTCATAGAAATGGGTTGCCAAGCTTCCAAAAACTACGGATCTCCAGAAATCTCAGCAAATATTTTTTCACCCAAACTGGATGATACTTTCAGTTAATGGTCAGTACACCAAGCTGACTGGGTTCCCCAAATTTCGTTCTTCTATGTAGAAGCTTTCATTTCCAGTAACAGTTTGAATTTTTAGGTTTCACTCTGTTTTCTCCTATATTGATAGATGTATTTGGAACTCTAAATCCAACACGGTTTGTGCTAGCTTCTTGAAACTTGACACAGTAAAGTAGTTTCAGGTTCTATCTCTATGTTTTGTTTCCTCTTGATGTAGCCCTAAGCAGTGACTGGCGAGAAACAATTTCATGGAAAGGGGTAGTCAAGCTTCCTAAAACTGCGAATCTCCAGAAATATCTGCAAGAATTTTTTCACCCAAACTGGATGATACTTTCAGGTAATGATCAGTACACTAAGCCGACTTGGTTCCCCAAATTTCATTCTTCTATGTTGAAGCGTTCGTTTCTACTAACAGTTTGAATTTTTAGGTTTCACTCTGTTTTCTCCTATATTGATAGATGTATTTGGAACTCTAAATCCAACACGGTTTGTGCTAGCTTCTTGAAACTTGACACAGTAAAGTAGTTTCAGGTTCTATCTTTATGTTTTGTTTCCTCTTGATGTAGCCCTAAGCAGTGACTGGCGAGAAACAATTTCATGGAAAGGAGTAGTCAAGCTTCCTAAAATTGCGAATCTCCAGAAATATCTGCAAGTATTTTTTCACCCAAACTGGATGATACTTTCAGGTAATGATCAGTACACTAAGCCAACTTGGTATCCCAAATTTCATTCTTCTATGTTGAAGCGTTCGTTTCTACTAACAGTTTTAATTTTTAGGTTTCACTCTGTTTTCTCCTATATTGATAGATGTATTTGGAACTCTAAATCCAACACGGTTTGTGCTAGCTCCTTGAAACTTGACAAAATAATGCAGTTTCACATTCTATCTCTATGTTTTGTTTCCTCTTTATGTAGCCCTAATCAGTGACTGGCGAGAAACACTTTCATGGAAAGGGGTTGCCAAGCTTCCAAAAACTACGAATCTCCAGAAATCACAGCAAATATTTTTTTTACCCAAACTGGATGATACTTTCAGGTAATGATCAGTACACTAAGCCGACTTGGTTCCCCAAATTTCCTTCTTCTATGTTGAAGCATTCATTTCCAGTAACAGTTTGAATTTTTAGGTTTCACTCTGTTTTCTCCTATATTGATAGATGTATTTGGAACTCTAAATCCAACACGGTTTGTGCTGGCTTCTTGAAACTTGACAAAATAAAGCAGTTTCACGTTCTGTCTCTATATTTTGTTTCCTCTTGATGTAGCCCTAAGCAGTGACTGGCGAGAAACACTTTCATGGAAAGGGGTTGCCAAGCTTCCAAAAACTACGAATCTCCAGAAATCTCAGCAAATATTTTTTCACCCAAACTGGATAATACTTCCGGTAATGATCAGTACACTAAGCCGACTGGGTTCCCCAAATTTCGTTCTTCTATGTCGAAGCGTTCATTTCCAGTAACAGTTTGAATTTTTAGGTTTCACTCTGTTTTCTCCTATATTGATAGATGTATTTGGAACTCTAAATCCAACACGGTTTGTGCTAGCTTCTTGAAACTTGACACAGTAAAGTAGTTTCAGGTTCTATCTCTATGTTTTGTTTCCTCTTGATGTAGCCCTAAGCAGTGACTGGCGAGAAACAATTTCATGGAAAGGGGTAGTCAAGCTTCCTAAAATTGCGAATCTCCAGAAATATCTGCAAGAATTTTTTCACCCAAACTGGATGATACTTTCAGGTAATGATCAGTACACTAAGCCGACTTGGTTCCCCAAATTTCATTCTTCTATGTTGAAGCATTCATTTCCAGTAACAGTTTGAATTTTTAGGTTTCACTCTGTTTTCTCCTATATTGATAGATGTATTTGGAACACTAAATCCAACACGGTTTGTGCTAGCTTCTTGATACTTGACAAAATAATGCAGTTTCAAGTTCTATCTCTATGTGTTGTTTCCTCTTGAAGTAGCCCTAAGCAGTGACTGGTGAGAAACACTTTCATGGAAAGGGGTTGCCAAGCTTCCTATAATTACGAATCTCCAGAAATCTCAGCAAGTATTTTTTCACCCAAACTGGATGATACTTTCAGGTAATGATCAGTACACTAAGCCGACTCGGTTCCCCAAATTTCGTTCTTCTATGTTGAAGCGTTCGTTTCTACTAACAGTTTGAATTTTTAGGTTTCACTCTGTTTTCTCCTATATTGATAGATGTATTTGGAACTCTAAATCCAACACGGTTTGTGCTAGCTTCTTGAAACTTGACAAAATAAAGCAGTTTCAAGTTCTATCTCTATGTTTTTTTCCTCTTGATGTAGCCCTAAGCAGTGACTGGCGAGAAACACTTTCATGGAAAGGGGTTGCCAAGCTTCCTAAAATTACGAATCTCCAGAAATCTCAGCAAGTATTTTTTCACCCAATCTGGATGATACTTTCAGGTAATGATCAGTACACTAAGCCGACTCGGTTCCCCAAATTTCGTTCTTCTATGTTGAAGCATTCATTTCCAGTAACAGTTTGAATTTTTAGGTTTCACTCTGTTTTCTCCTATATTGATAGATGTATTTTGAACTCTAAATCCAACACGGTTTGTGCTAGCTTCTTGAAACTTGACAAAATAGAGCAGTTTCACGTTCTATCTCTATGTGTTGTTTCCTCTTGAAGTAGCCCTAAGCAGTGACTGGCGAGAAACACTTTCATGGAAAGGGGTTGCCAAGCTTCCTAAATTTACGAATCTCCAGAAATCTCAGCAAGTATTTTTTCACCCAAACTGGATGATACTTTCAGGTAATGATCAGTACACTAAGCCGACAAGGTTCCCCAAATTTCGTTCTTCTATGTTGAAGCGTTCATTTCCAGTAACAGTTTGAATTTTTAGGTTTCACTCTGTTTTCTCCTATATTGATAGATGTATTTGGAACTCTAAATCCAACACGGTTTGTGCTAGCTTCTTGAAACTTGACAAAATAGAGCAGTTTCACGTTCTATCTCTATGTGTTGTTTCCTCTTGAAGTAGCCCTAAGCAGTGACTGGCGAGAAACACTTTCATGGAAAGGGGTTGCCAAGCTTCCTAAAATTACGAATCTCCAGAAATCTCAGCAAGTATTTTTTCACCCAAACTGGATGATACTTTCAGGTAATGATCAGTATACTAAGCCAACATGGTTCCCCAAATTTCATTCTTCTAAGTTGAAGCGTTCGTTTCTACTAAAAGTTTGAATTTTTAGGTTTCACTCTGTTTTTTCCTATATTGATAGATGTATTTGGAACTCTAAATCCAACACGGTTTGTGCTATCTTCTTGAAACTTGACACAATAAAGTAGTTTCAAGTTCTATCTCTATTTTTTGTTTCCTCTTGATGTAGCCCAAAGCAGTGACTGGCGAGAAACACTTTCATAGAAATGGGTTGCCAAGCTTCCAAAAACTACGGATCTCCAGAAATCTCAGCAAATATTTTTTCACCCAAACTGGATGATACTTTCAGGTAATGATCAGTACACTAAGCCGACTGGGTTCTCCAAATTTCGTTCTTCTATGTTGAAGCGTTCATTTCCAGTAACAGTTTGAATTTTTAGGTTTCACTCTGTTTTCTCCTATATTGATAGATATATTTGGAACTCTAAATCCAACACGGTTTGTGCTAGCTTCTTGAAACTTGACAAAATAAAGCAGTTTCACATTCTATCTCTATGTTTTGTTTCCTCTTGATGTAGCCCTAAGCAGTGACTGGCGAGAAACACTTTCATGGAAAGGGGTTGCCAAGCTTCCTAAAATTACGAATCTCCAGAAATCTCAGCAAGTATTTTTTCACCCAACCTGGATGATACATTCAGGTAATGATCAGTACACTAAGCCTACTTGGTTCCCCAAATTTCATTCTTCTATGTTGAAGCGTTCGTTTCTACTAACAGTTTTAATTTTTAGGTTTCACTCTGTTTTCTCCTATATTGATAAATGTGTTTGGAACTGTAAATCCAACACGGTTTGTGCTATCTTCTTGAAACTTGACACACTAAAGTAGTTTCAAGTTCTATCCCTATGTTTTGTTTCCTCTTGATGTAGCCCTAAGCAGTGACTGGCGAGAAACACTTTCATAGAAATGGGTTGCCAAGCTTCCTAAAACTACGAATCTCCAGAAATCTCAGCAAATATTTTTTCACCTAACTGGATAATACTTTCAGGCAATGATCAGTATACTAAGCCGACTGGGTTCCCCAAATTTCGTTCTTCTATGTTGAAGCGTTCATTTCCAGTAACAGTTTGAATTTTTAGGTTTCACTCTGTTTTCTCCTATATTGATAGATGTATTTGGAACTCTAAATCCAACACGGTTTGTGCTAGCTTCTTGAAACTTGACACAGTAAAGTAGTTTCAGGATCTATCTCTATGTTTTGTTTCCTCTTGATGTAGCCCTAAGCAGTGACTGGCGAGAAACAATTTCATGGAAAGGGGTTGCCAAGCTTCCTAAAATTGCGAATCTCCAGAAATCTCAGCAAGTATTTTTTCACCCAAACTGGATGATACTTTCAGGTAATGATCAGTACACAAAGCCGACTTGGTTCCCCAAATTTCATTCTTCTATGTTGAAGCGTTCGTTTCTACTAACAGTTTGAATTTTTAGGTTTCACTCTGTTTTCTCCTATATTGATAGATGTATTTGGAACTCTAAATCCAACACGGTTTGTGCTAGCTTCTTGAAACTTGACAAAATAAAGCAGTTTCAAGTTCTATCTCTATGTTTTTTTCCTCTTGATGTAGCCCTAAGCAGTGACTGGCGAGAAACACTTACATGGAAAGGGGTTGCCAAGCTTCCTAAAATTACGAATCTCCAGAAATCTCAGCAAGTATTTTTTCACCCAATCTGGATGATACTTTCAGGTAATGATCAGTACACTAAGCCGACTCGGTTCCCCAAATTTCGTTCTTCTATGTTGAAGCGTTCATTTCCAGTAACAGTTTGAATTTTTAGGTTTCACTCTGTTTTCTCCTATATTGATAGATGTATTTGGAACTCTAAATCCACCACGGTTTGTGCTAGCTTCTTGAAACTTGACAAAATAGAGCAGTTTCACGTTCTATCTCTATGTGTTGTTTCCTCTTGAAGTAGCCCTAAGCAGTGACTGCCGAGAAACACTTTCATGGAAAGGGGTTGCCAAGCTTCCTAAAATTACGAATCTCCAGAAATCTCAGCAAGTATTTTTTCACCCAAACTGGATGATACTTTCAGGTAATGATCAGTATACTAAGCCAACATGGTTCCCCAAATTTCATTCTTCTAAGTTGAAGCGTTCGTTTCTACTAAAAGTTTGAATTTTTAGGTTTCACTCTGTTTTTTCCTATATTGATAGATGTATTTGGAACTCTAAATCCAACACGGTTTGTGCTATCTTCTTGAAACTTGACACAATAAAGTAGTTTCAAGTTCTATCTCTATTTTTTGTTTCCTCTTGATGTAGCCCAAAGCAGTGACTGGCGAGAAACACTTTCATAGAAATGGGTTGCCAAGCTTCCAAAAACTACGGATCTCCAGAAATCTCAGCAAATATTTTTTCACCCAAACTGGATGATACTTTCAGTTAATGGTCAGTACACCAAGCCGACTGGGTTCCCCAAATTTCGTTCTTCTATGTAGAAGCTTTCATTTCCAGTAAAGGTTGAATTTTTAGGTTTCACTCTGTTTTCTCCTATATTGATAGATGTATTTGGAACTCTAAATCCAACACGGTTTGTGCTAGCTTCTTGAAACTTGACACAGTAAAGTAGTTTCAGGTTCTATCTCTATGTTTTGTTTCCTCTTGATGTAGCCCTAAGCAGTGACTGGCGAGAAACAATTTCATGGAAAGGGGTAGTCAAGCTTCCTAAAATTGCGAATCTCCAGAAATATCTGCAAGAATTTTTTCACCCAAACTGGATGATACTTTCAGGTAATGATCAGTACACTAAGCCGACTTGGTTCCCCAAATTTCATTCTTCTATGTTGAAGCGTTCGTTTCTACTAACAGTTTGAATTTTTAGGTTTCACTCTGTTTTCTCCTATATTGATAGATGTATTTGGAACTCTAAATCCAACACGGTTTGTGCTAGCTTCTTGAAACTTGACACAGTAAAGTAGTTTCAGGTTCTATCTCTATGTTTTGTTTCCTCTTGATGTAGCCCTAAGCAGTGACTGGCGAGAAACAATTTCATGGAAAGGAGTAGTCAAGCTTCCTAAAATTGCGAATCTCCAGAAATATCTGCAAGTATTTTTTCACCCAAACTGGATGATACTTTCAGGTAATGATCAGTACACTAAGCCGACTTGGTATCCCAAATTTCATTCTTCTATGTTGAAGCATTCATTTCCAGTAACAGTTTGAATTTTTAGGTTTCACTCTGTTTTCTCCTATATTGATAGATGTATTTGGAACTCTAAATCCAACACGGTTTGTGCTAGCTTCTTGATACTTGACAAAATAATGCAGTTTCAAGTTCTATCTCTATGTGTTGTTTCCTCTTGAAGTAGCCCTAAGCAGTGACTGGTGAGAAACACTTTCATGGAAAGGGGTTGCCAAGCTTCCTAAAATTACGAATCTCCAGAAATCTCAGCAAGTATTTTTTCACCCAAACTGGATGATACTTTCAGGTAATGATCAGTACACTAAGCCGACTCGGTTCCCCAAATTTCGTTCTTCTATGTTGAAGCGTTCGTTTCTACTAACAGTTTGAATTTTTAGGTTTCACTCTGTTTTCTCCTATATTGATAGATGTTTGGAACTCTAAATCCAACACGGTTTGTGCTAGCTTCTTGAAACTTGACAAAATAAAGCAGTTTCAAGTTCTATCTCTATGTTTTTTTCCTCTTGATGTAGCCCTAAGCAGTGACTGGCGAGAAACACTTTCATGGAAAGGGGTTGCCAAGCTTCCTAAAAATACGAATCTCCAGAAATCTCAGCAAGTATTTTTTCACCCAATCTGGATGATACTTTCAGGTAATGATCAGTACACTAAGCCGACTCGGTTCCCCAAATTTCGTTCTTCTATGTTGAAGCATTCATTTCCAGTAACAGTTTGAATTTTTAGGTTTCACTCTGTTTTCTCCTATATTGATAGATGTATTTGGAACTCTAAATCCAACACGGTTTGTGCTAGCTTCTTGAAACTTGACAAAATAGAGCAGTTTCACGTTCTATCTCTATGTGTTGTTTCCTCTTGAATTAGCCCTAAGCAGTGACTGGCGAGAAACACTTTCATGGAAAGGGGTTGCCAAGCTTCCTAAATTTACGAATCTCCAGAAATCTCAGCAAGTATTTTTTCACCCAAACTGGATGATACTTTCAGGTAATGATCAGTACACTAAGCCGACAAGGTTCCCCAAATTTCGTTCTTCTATGTTGAAGCGTTCATTTCCAGTAACAGTTTGAAATTTTAGGTTTCACTCTGTTTTCTCCTATATTGATAGATGTATTTGAAACTCTAAATCCAACACGGTTTGTGCTAGCTTCTTGAAACTTGACAAAATAGAGCAGTTTCACGTTCTATCTCTATGTGTTGTTTCCTCTTGAAGTAGCCCTAAGCAGTGACTGGCGAGAAACACTTTCATGGAAAGGGGTTGCCAAGCTTCCTAAAATTACGAATCTCCAGAAATCTCAGCAAGTATTTTTTCACCCAAACTGGATGATACTTTCAGGTAATGATCAGTATACTAAGCCAACATGGTTCCCCAAATTTCATTCTTCTAAGTTGAAGCGTTCGTTTCTACTAAAAGTTTGAATTTTTAGGTTTCACTCTGTTTTTTCCTATATTGATAGATGTATTTGGAACTCTAAATCCAACACGGTTTGTGCTATCTTCTTGAAACTTGACACAATAAAGTAGTTTCAAGTTCTATCTCTATTTTTTGTTTCCTCTTGATGTAGCCCAAAGCAGTGACTGGCGAGAAACACTTTCATAGAAATGGGTTGCCAAGCTTCCAAAAACTACGAATCTCCAGAAATCACAGCAAATATTTTTTTACCCAAACTTGATGATACTTTCAGTTAATTATCAGTACACCAAGCCGACTGGGTTCCCCAAATTTCGTTCTTCTATGTAGAAGCTATCATTTCCAGTAACATTTTGAATTTTTAGGTTTCACTCTGTTTTCTCCTATATTGATAGATATATTTGGAACTCTAAATCCAACACGGTTTGTGCTAGCTTCTTGAAACGTGACACAATAAAGCAGTTTCACATTCTATCTCTATGTTTTGTTTCCTCTTGATGTAGCCCTAAGCAGTGACTGGCGAGAAACACTTTCATGGAAAGGGGTTGCCAAGCTTCCTAAAATTACGAATCTCCAGAAATCTCAGCAAGTATTTTTTCACCCAACCTGGATGATACATTCAGGTAATGATCAGTACACTAAGCCTACTTGGTTCCCCAAATTTCATTCTTCTATGTTGAAGTGTTCGTTTCTACTAACAGTTTTAATTTTTAGGTTTCACTCTGTTTTCTCCTATATTGATAAATGTGTTTGGAACTGTAAATCCAACACGGTTTGTGCTATCTTCTTGAAACTTGACACACTAAAGTAGTTTCAAGTTCTATCCCTATGTTTTGTTTCCTCTTGATGTAGCCCTAAGCAGTGACTGGCGAGAAACACTTTCATAGAAATGGGTTGCCAAGCTTCCTAAAACTACGAATCTCCAGAAATCTCAGCAAATATTTTTTCACCTAACTGGATAATACTTTCAGGCAATGATCAGTATACTAAGCCGACTGGGTTCCCCAAATTTCGTTCTTCTATGTTGAAGCGTTCATTTCCAGTAACAGTTTGAATTTTTAGGTTTCACTCTGTTTTCTCCTATATTGATAGATGTATTTGGAACTCTAAATCCAACACGGTTTGTGCTAGCTTCTTGAAACTTGACACAGTAAAGTAGTTTCAGGTTCTATCTCTATGTTTTGTTTCCTCTTGATGTAGCCCTAAGCAGTGACTGGCGAGAAACAATTTCATGGAAAGGGGTTGCCAAGCTTCCTAAAATTGCGAATCTCCAGAAATCTCAGCAAGTATTTTTTCACCCAAACTGGATGATACTTTCAGGTAATGATCAGTACACTAAGCCGACTTGGTTCCCCAAATTTCATTCTTCTATGTTGAAGCGTTCGTTTCTACTAACAGTTTGAATTTTTAGGTTTCACTCTGTTTTCTCCTATATTGATAGATGTATTTGGAACTCTAAATCCAACACGGTTTGTGCTAGCTCCTTAAAACTTGACAAAATAATGCAGTTTCACATTCTATCTCTATGTTTTGTTTCCTCTTTATGTAGCCCTAAGCAGTGACTGGCGAGAAACACTTTCATGGAAAGGGGTTGCCAAGCTTCCAAAAACTACGAATCTCCAGAAATCACAGCAAATATTTTTTTACCCAAACTGGATGATACTTTCAGGTAATGATCAGTACACTAAGCCGACTCGGTTCCCCAAATTTCGTTCTTCTATGTTGAAGCATTCATTTCCAGTAACAGTTTGAATTTTTAGGTTTCACTCTGTTTTCTCCTATATTGATAGATGTATTTGGAACTCTAAATCCAACACGGTTTGTGCTAGCTTCTTGAAACTTGACAAAATAGAGCAGTTTCACGTTCTATCTCTATGTGTTGTTTCCTCTTGATGTAGCCCTAAGCAGTGACTGGCGAGAAACAATTTCATGGAAAGGGGTAGTCAAGCTTCCTAAAATTGCGAATCTCCAGAAATATCTGCAAGAATTTTTTCACCCAAACTGGATGATACTTTCAGGTAATGATCAGTACACTAAGCCGACTTGGTTCCCCAAATTTCATTCTTCTATGTTGAAGCGTTCGTTTCTACTAACAGTTTGAATTTTTAGGTTTCACTCTGTTTTCTCCTATATTGATAGATGTATTTGGAACTCTAAATCCAACACGGTTTGTGCTGGCTTCTTGAAACTTGACAAAATAAAGCAGTTTCACGTTCTGTCTCTATATTTTGTTTCCTCTTGATGTAGCCCTAAGCAGTGACTGGCGAGAAACACTTTCATGGAAAGGGGTTGCCAAGCTTCCAAAAACTACGAATCTCCAGAAATCTCAGCAAATATTTTTTCACCCAAACTGGATAATACTTTCAGGTAATGATCAGTACACTAAGCCGACTGGGTTCCCCAAATTTCGTTCTTCTATGTTGAAGCGTTCGTTTCTATTAACAGTTTGAATTTTTAGGTTACACTCTGTTTTCTCCTATATTGATAGATGTATTTGGAACTCTAAATCCAACACGGTTTGTGCTAGCTTCTTGAAACTTGACACAGTAAAGTAGTTTCAGGTTCTATCTCTATGTTTTGTTTCCTCTTGATGTAGCCCTAAGCAGTGACTGGCGAGAAACAATTTCATGGAAAGGGGTAGTCTAGCTTCCTAAAATTGCGAATCTCCAGAAATATCTGCAAGTATTTTTTCACCCAAACTGGATGATACTTTCAGGTAATGATCAGTACACTAAGCCAACTTCGTTACCCAAATTTCGTTCTTCTATGTTGAAGCATTCATTTCCAGTAACAGTTTGAATTTTTAGGTTTCACTCTGTTTTCTCCTATATTGATAGATGTATTTGGAACTCTAAATCCAACACGGTTTGTGCTAGCTTCTTGAAACTTGAAAAAATAAAGCAGTTTCACGTTCTATCTCTATGTGTTGTTTCCTCTTGAAGTAGCCCTAAGCAGTGACTGGCGAGAAACACTTTCATGGAAAGGGGTTGCCAAGCTTCCTAAAATTACGAATCTCCAGAAATCTCAGCAAGTATTTTTTCACCCAAACTGGATGATACTTTCAGGTAATGATCAGTACACTAAGCCAACTTGGTTCCCCAAATTTCATTCTTCTATTTTGAAGCGTTCGTTTCTACTAACAGTTTGAATTTTTAGGTTTCACTCTGTTTTCTCCTATATTGATAGATGTATTTGGAACTCTAAATACAACACGGTTTGTGCTAGCTTCTTGAAACTTGACACAATAAAGTAGTTTCAGGTTCTATCTCTATGTGTTGTTTCCTCTTGATGTAGCCCTAAGCAGTGACTGGCGAGAAACACTTTCATAGAAATGGGTTGCCAAGCTTCAAAAACTACGAATCTCCAGAAATCTCAGCAAATATTTTTTCACCCAAACTGGATGATACTTTCAGGTAATGATCAGTGCACTAAGCCGACTTGGTTCCCCAAATTTCGTTTTTCTATGTTGAAGCGTTGATTTCCAGTAACAGTTTGAATTTTTAGGTTTCACTCTGTGTTCTCCTATATTGATAGATGTTTTTGGAACTCTAAATCCAACATGGTTTGTGCTAGCTTCTTGAAACTTGAAAAAATAAAGTAGTTTCACGTTCTATCTTTATGTTTTGTTTCCTCTTGAAGTAGCCCTAAGCAGTGACTGGCGAGAAACACTTTCATGGAAAGGGGTTGCCAAGCTTCCTAAAATTACGAATCTCCAGAAATCTCAGCAAGTATTTTTTCACCCAAACTGGATGACACTTTCAGGTAATGATCAGTACACTAAGCCAACTGGGTTCCCCAAATTTCATTCTTCTATGTTGAAGCGTTCATTTCTACTAACAGTTTGAATTTTTAGGTTTCACTCTGTTTTCTCCTATATTGATAGATGTATTTGGAACTCTAAATCCAACATGGTTTGTGCTGGCTTCTTGAAACTTGACAAAATAAAGCAGTTTCACGTTCTATCTCTATATTTTGTTTCCTCTTGATTTAGCCCTAAACAGTGACTGGTGAGAAACACTTTCATGGAAAGGGGTTGCCAAGCTTCCAAAAACTACGAATCTCCAGAAATCTCAGCAAATATTTTTTCACCCAAACTGGATAATACTTTCAGGTTATGATCAGTACACTAAGCTGACTGGGTTCCCCAAATTTCGTTCTTCTATGTTGAAGCGTTCATTTCCAGTAACAGTTTGAATTTTTAGGTTTCACTCTGTTTTCTCCTATATTGATAGATGTATTTGGAACTCTAAATCCAACACGGTTTGTGCTAGCTTCTTGAAACTTGACACAATAAAGTAGTTTCAGGTTCTATCTGTATGTTTTGTTTCCTCTTGATGTAGCCCTAAGCAGTGACTGGCGAGAAACACTTTCCTAGAAAGGGGTTGCCAAGCTTCCAAAAACTACGAATCTCCAGAAATCACAGCTAATATTTTTTTACCCAAACTGGATGATACTTTCAGGTAATGATCAGTACACTAAGCCGACTGGGTTCCCCAAATTTCCTTCTTCTATGTTGAAGCTTTCATTTCCAGTAACAGTTTGAATTTTTAGGTTTCACTCTGTTTTCTCCTATATTGATAGATGTATTTGGAACTCTAAATCCAACACGGTTTGTGCTAGCTCCTTGAAACTTGACAAAATAAAGCAGTTTCACGTTCTATCTCTATGTTTTGTTTCCTCTTGATGTAGCCCTAAGCAGTGACTGGCGAGAAACACTTTCATTTAAAGGCGTTGCCAAGCTTCCTAAAATTACGAATCTCCAGAAATCTCAGGAAATATTTTTTCACCCAAACTGGATGATACTTTCAGGTAATGATCAGTACACTAAGTCGACTTGGTTCCCCAAATTTCGTTCTTCTATGTTGAAGCATTCATTTCCAGTAACACTTTGAATTTTTAGGGTTCACTGTTTTCTCCTATATTGATAGATGTATTTGGAACTCTAAATCCAACACGGTTTGTGCTAGCTTCTTTAAACTTAAAAAAATAAAGTAGTTTCACGTTCTATCTCTATGTGTTGTTTCCTCTTGAAATAGCCCTAAGCAGTGACTGTCGAGAAACACTTTCATGGAAAGGGGTTGCCAAGCTTCCAAAAACTACGAATCTCCAGAAATCTCAGCAAATATTTTTTCACCCAAACTGGATAATACTTTCAGGTAATGATCAGTACACTAAGCGACTGGGTTCCCCAAATTTCGTTCTTCTATGTTGAAGCGTTCATTTCCAGTAACAGTTTGAATTTTTAGGTTTCACTCTGTTTTCTCCTATATTGATAGATGTATTTGGAACTCTAAATCCAACACGGTTTGTGCTAGCTTCTTGAAACTTGACACAGTAAAGTAGTTTCAGGTTCTATCTCTATGTTTTGTTTCCTCTTGATGTAGCCCTAAGCAGTGACTGGCGAGAAACAATTTCATGGAAAGGGGTAGTCAAGCTTCCTAAAATTGCGAATCGCCAGAAATCTCAGCAAGTATTTTTTCACCCAAACTGGATGATACTTTCAGGTAATGATCAGTACACTAAGCCAACTTCGTTTCCCAAATTTCGTTCTTCTATGTTGAAGCATTCATTTCCAGTAACAGTTTGAATTTTTAGGTTTCACTCTGTTTTCTCCTATATTGATAGATGTATTTGGAACTCTAAATCCAACACGTTTTGTGCTAGCTTCTTGAAACTTGAAAAAATAAAGTAGTTTCACGTTCTATCTCTATGTGTTGTTTCCTCTTGAAGTAGCCCTAAGCAGTGACTGGCGAGAAACACTTTCATGGAAAGGGGTTGCCAAGCTTCCTAAAATTACGAATCTCCAGAAATCTCAGCAAGTATTTTTTCACCCAAACTGGATGACACTTTCAGGTAATGATCAGTACACTAAGCCAAATGGGTTCCCCAAATTTCATTCTTCTATGTTGAAGCGTTCATTTCTACTAACAGTTTGAATTTTTAGGTTTCACTCTGTTTTCTCCTATATTGATAGATGTATTTGGAACTCTAAATCCAACACGGTTTGTGCTAGCTTCTTGAAACTTGACAAAATAGAGCAGTTTCACGTTCTATCTCTATGTGTTGTTTCCTCTTGAAGTAGCCCTAAGCAGTGACTGGCGAGAAACACTTTCATGGAAAGGGGTTGCCAAGCTTCCAAAAATTACGAATCTCCAGAAATCTCAGCAAGTATTTTTTCACCCAAACTGGATGATACTTTCAGGTAATGATCAGTACACTAATCGACAAGGTTCCCCAAATTTCGTTCTTCTATGTTGAAGCGTTCATTTGCAGTAACAGTTTGAATTTTTAGGTTTCACTCTGTTTTCTCCTATATTGATAGATGTGTTTGGAACTCTAAATCCAACACGGTTTGTGCTAGCTCCTTGAAATTTGACAAAATAAAGCAGTTTCACGTTCTATCTCTATGTGTTGTTTCCTCTTGTAGTAGCCCTAAGCAGTGACTGGCGAGAAACACTTTCATGGAAAGGGGTTGCCAAGCTTCCTAAAATTACGAATCTCCAGAAATCTCAGCAAGTATTTTTTCACCCAAACTGGATGATACTTTCAGGTAATGATCAGTATACTAAGCCAACTTCGTTCCCCAAATTTCATTCTTCTAAGTTGAAGCGTTCGTTTCTACTAAAAGTTTGAATTTTTAGGTTTCACTCTGTTTTCTCCTATATTGATAGATGTATTTGGAACTCTAAATCCAACACGGTTTGTGCTATCTTCTTGAAACTTGACACAATAAAGTAGTTTCAGGTTCTATCTCTATGTTTTGTTTCCTCTTGATGTAGCCCTAAGCAGTGACTGGCGAGAAACACTTTCATGGAAAGGGGTTGCAAAGCTTCCAAAAACTACGAATCTCCAGAAATCACAGCAAATATTTTTTTACCCAAACTGGATGATACTTTCAGTTAATGATCAGTACACCAAGCTGACTGGGTTCCCCAAATTTCGTTCTTCTATGTAGAAGCTTTCATTTCCAGTAACATTTTGAATTTTTAGGTTTCACTCTGTTTTCTCCTATATTGATAGATATATTTGGAACTCTAAATCCAACACGGTTTGTGCTAGCTTCTTGAAACTTGACAAAATAAAGCAGTTTCACATTCTATCTCTATGTTTTGTTTCCTCTTGATGTAGCCCTAAGCAGTGACTGGCGAGAAACACTTTCATGGAAAGGGGTTGCCAAGCTTCCTAAAATTACGAATCTCCAGAAATCTCAGCAAATATTTTTTCACCCAAACTGGATGATACTTTCCGGTAATGATCAGTACATTAAGCCGACTTGGTTCCCCAAATTTCGTTCTTCTATGTTGAAGCATTCATTTCCAGTAACAGTTTGAATTTTTAGGTTTCACTCTGTTTTCTCCTATATTGATAGATGTATTTGGAACTCTAAATCCAACACGGTTTGTGCTAGCTCCTTGAAATTTGACAAAATAAAGCAGTTTCACGTTCTATCTCTATGTGTTGTTTCCTCTTGTAGTAGCCCTAAGCAGTGACTGGCGAGAAACACTTTCATGGAAAGGGGTTGCCAAGCTTCCTAAAATTACGAATCTCCAGAAATCTCAGCAAGTATTTTTTCACCCAAACTGGATGAAACTTTCAGGTAATGATCAGTACCCTAATCGACAAGATTCCCCAAATTTCGTTCTTCTATGTTGAAGCGTTCATTTGCAGTAACAGTTTGAATTTTTAGGTTTCACTCTGTTTTCTCCTATATTGATAGATGTATTTGGAACTCTAAATCCAACACGGTTTGTGCTAGCTCCTTGAAATTTGACAAAATAAAGCAGTTTCACGTTCTATCTCTATGTGTTGTTTCCTCTTGTAGTAGCCCTAAGCAGTGACTGGCGAGAAACACTTTCATGGAAAGGGGTTGCCAAGCTTCCTAAAATTACGAATCTCCAGAAATCTCAGCAAGTATTTTTTCACCCAAACTGGATGATACTTTCAGGTAATGATCAGTATACTAAGCCAACTTCGTTCCCCAAATTTCATTCTTCTAAGTTGAAGCGTTCGTTTCTACTAAAGGTTTGAATTTTTAGGTTTCACTCTGTTTTCTCCTATATTGATAGATGTATTTGGAACTCTAAATCCAACACGGTTTGTGCTATCTTCTTGAAACTTGACACAATAAATAGTTTCAGGTTCTATCTCTATTTTTTGTTTCCTCTTGATGTAGCCCAAAGCAGTGACTGGCGAGAAATACTTTCATAGAAATGGGTTGCCAAGCTTCCAAAAACTACGGATCTCCAGAAATCTCAGCAAATATTTTTTCACCCAAACTGGATGATACTTTCAGGTAATGATCAGTACACTAAGCCGACTGGGTTCCCCAAATTTCGTTCTTCTATGTTGAAGCGTTCATTTCCAGTAACAGTTTGAATTTTTAGGTTTCACTCTGATTTCTCCTATATTGATAGATGTATTTGGAACTCTAAATCCTACACGGTTTGTGCTAGCTTCTTGAAACGTGACACAATAAAGTAGTTTCAGGTTCTATCTCTATGTTTTGTTTCCTCTTGATGTAGCCCTAAGCAGTGACTGGCGAGAAACACTTTCATGGAAAGGGGTTGCCAAGCTTCCAAAAACTACGAATCTCCAGAAATCACAGCAAAAATTTTTTTACCCAAACTGGATGATACTTTCAGTTAATGATCAGTACACCAAGCTGACTGGGTTCCCCAAATTTCGTTCTTCTATGTAGAAGCTTTCATTTCCAGTAACATTTTGAATTTTTAGGTTTCACTCTGTTTTCTCCTATATTGATAGATATATTTGGAACTCTAAATCCAACACGGTTTGTGCTAGCTTCTTGAAACTTGACAAAATAAAGCAGTTTCACATTCTATCTCTATGTTTTGTTTCCTCTTGATGTAGCCCTAAGCAGTGACTGGCGAGAAACACTTTCATGGAAAGGGGTTGCCAAGCTTCCTAAAATTACGAATCTCCAGAAATCTCAGCAAATATTTTTTCACCCAAACTGGATGATACTTTCAGGTAATGATCAGTACACTAAGCCAACTTGGTTCTCCAAATTTCATTCTTCTATGTTGAAGCGTTCGTTTCTACTAACAGTTTGAATTTTTAGGTTTCACTCTGTTTTCTCCTATATTGATAGATGTATTTGGAACTCTAAATCCAACACGGTTTGTGCTAGCTTCTTGAAACTTGACACAATAAAGTAGTTGCAGGTTCTATCTCTATGTGTTGTTTCCTCTTGATGTAGCCCTAAGCAGTGACTGGCGAGAAACACTTTCATAGAAATGGGTTGCCAAGCTTCCAAAAACTACGAATCTCCAGAAATCTCAGAAAATATTTTTTCACCCAAACTGGATGATACTTTCAGGTAATGATCAGTGCACTAAGCCGACTTGGTTCCCCAAATTTCGTTTTTCTATGTTGAAGCGTTGATTTCCAGTAACAGTTTTAATTTTTAGGTTTCACTCTGTGTTCTCCTATATTGATAGATGTTTTTGGAACTCTAAATCCAACACGGTTTGTGCTAGCTTCTTGAAACTTGAAAAAATAAAGTAGTTTCACGTTCTATCTCTATGTTTTGTTTCCTCTTGAAGTAGCCCTAAGCAGTGACTGGCGAGAAACACTTTCATGGAAAGGGGTTGCCAAGCTTCCTAAAATTACGAATCTCCAGAAATCTCAGCAAGTATTTTTTCACCCAAACTGGATGACACTTTCAGGTAATGATCAGTACACTAAGCCAACTGGGTTCCCCAAATTTCATTCTTCTATGTTGAAGCGTTCATTTCTACTAACAGTTTGAATTTTTAGGTTTCACTCTGTTTTCTCCTATATTGATAGATGTATTTGGAACTCTAAATCCAACATGGTTTGTGCTGGCTTCTTGAAACTTGACAAAATAAAGCAGTTTCACGTTCTATCTCTATATTTTGTTTCCTCTTGATGTAGCCCTAAACAGTGACTGGCGAGAAACACTTTCATGGAAAGGGGTTGCCAAGCTTCCAAAAACTACGAATCTCCAGAAATCTCAGCAAATATTTTTTCACCCAAACTGGATAATACTTTCAGGTTATGATCAGTACACTAAGCCGACTGGGTTCCCCAAATTTCGTTCTTCTATGTTGAAGCGTTCATTTCCAGTAACAGTTTGAATTTTTAGGTTTCACTCTGTTTTCTCCTATATTGATAGATGTATTTGGAACTCTAAATCCAACACGGTTTGTGCTAGCTTCTTGAAACTTGACACAATAAAGTAGTTTCAGGTTCTATCTGTATGTTTTGTTTCCTCTTGATGTAGCCCTAAGCAGTGACTGGCGAGAAACACTTTCCTAGAAAGGGGTTGCCAAGCTTCCAAAAACTACGAATCTCCAGAAATCACAGCAAATATTTTTTTACCCAAACTGGATGATACTTTCAGGTAATGATCAGTACACTAAGCCGACTGGGTTCCCCAAATTTCGTTCTTCTATGTTGAAGCTTTCATTTCCAGTAACAGTTTGAATTTTTAGGTTTCACTCTGTTTTCTCCTATATTGATAGATGTATTTGGAACTCTAAATGCAACACGGTTTGTGCTATCTCCTTGAAACTTGACAAAATAAAGCAGTTTCACGTTCTATCTCTATGTTTTGTTTCCTCTTGATGTAGCCCTAAGCAGTGACTGGCGAGAAACACTTTCATTTAAAGGCGTTGCCAAGCTTCCTAAAATTACGAATCTCCAGAAATCTCAGGAAATATTTTTTCACCCAAACTGGATGATACTTTCAGGTAATGATCAGTACACTAAGTCGACTTGGTTCCCCAAATTTCGTTCTTCTATGTTGAAGCATTCATTTCCAGTAACACTTTGAATTTTTAGGGTTCACTGTTTTCTCCTATATTGATAGATGTATTTGGAACTCTAAATCCAACACGGTTTGTGCTAGCTTCTTTAAACTTAAAAAAATAAAGTAGTTTCACGTTCTATCTCTATGTGTTGTTTCCTCTTGAAATAGCCCTAAGCAGTGACTGGCGAGAAACACTTTCATGGAAAGGGGTTGCCAAGCTTCCAAAAACTACGAATCTCCAGAAATCTCAGCAAATATTTTTTCACCCAAACTGGATAATACTTTCAGGTAATGATCAGTACACTAAGCCGACTGGGTTCCCCAAATTTCGTTCTTCTATGTTGAAGCGTTCATTTCCAGTAACAGTTTGAATTCTTAGGTTTCACTCTGTTTTCTCCTATATTGATAGATGTATTTCGAACTCTAAATCCAACACGGTTTGTGCTAGCTTCTTGAAACTTGACACAGTAAAGTAGTTTCAGGTTCTATCTCTATGTTTTGTTTCCTCTTGATGTAGCCCTAAGCAGTGACTGGCGAGAAACAATTTCATGGAAAGGGGTAGTCAAGCTTCCTAAAATTGCGAATCGCCAGAAATCTCAGCAAGTATTTTTTCACCCAAACTGGATGATACTTTCAGGTAATGATCAGTACACTAAGCCAACTTCGTTTCCCAAATTTCGTTCTTCTATGTTGAAGCATTCATTTCCAGTAACAGTTTGAATTTTTAGGTTTCACTCTGTTTTCTCCTATATTGATAGATGTATTTGGAACTCTAAATCCAACACGGTTTGTGCTAGCTTCTTGTAACTTGAAAAAATAAAGTAGTTTCACGTTCTATCTCTATGTGTTGTTTCCTCTTGAAGTAGCCCTAAGCAGTGACTGGCGAGAAACACTTTCATGGAAAGGGGTTGCCAAGCTTCCTAAAATTACGAATCTCCAGAAATCTCAGCAAGTATTTTTTCACCCAACCTGGATGATACTTTCAGGTAATGATCAGTACACTAAGCCTACTTGGTTCCCCAAATTTCATTCTCCTATGTTGACGCGTTCGTTTCTACTAACAGTTTTAATTTTTAGGTTTCACTCTGTTTTCTCCTATATTGATAGATGTGTTTGGAACTGTAAATCCAACACGGTTTGTGCTATCTTCTTGAAACTTGACACAATAAAGTAGTTTCAAGTTCTATCTCTATGTTTTGTTTCCTCTTGATGTAGCCCTAAGCAGTGACTGGCGAGAAACACTTTCATAGAAATGGGTTGCCAAGCTTCCTAAAACTACGAATCTCCAGAAATCTCAGCAAATATTTTTTCACCCAAACTGGATAATACTTTCAGGTAATGATCAGTAAAATAAGCCGACTTGGTTCCCCAAATTTCGTTCTTCTATGTTGAAGCATTCATTTCCAGTAACAGTTTGAATTTTTAGGTTTCACTCTGTTTTCTCCTATATTAATAGATGTATTTGGAACTCTAAATCCAACACGGTGTGTGCTAGCTTCTTGAAACTTGACAAAATAAAGCAGTTTCACGTTCTATCTCTATGTGTTGTTTCCTCTTGAAGTAGCCCTAAGCAGTGACTGGCGAGAAACACTTTCATGGAAAGGGGTTGCCAAGCTTCCTAAAATTACGAATCTCCAGAAATCTCAGCAAGTATTTTTTCACCCAAACTGGATGATACTTTCAGGTAATGATCAGTACACTAAGCCAACTTGGTTCCCCAAATTTCATTCTTCTATGTTGAAGCGTTCGTTTCTACTAACAGTTTGAATTTTTAGGTTTCACTCTGTTTTCTCCTATATTGATAGATGTATTTGGAACTCTAAATCCAACACGGTTTGTGCTAGCTTCTTGAAACGTGACACAATAAAGTAGTTTCAGGTTCTATCTCTATGTTTTGTTTCCTCTTGATGTAGCCCTAAGCAGTGACTGGCGAGAAACACTTTCATGGAAAGGGGTTGCCAAGCTTCCAAAAATTACGAATCTCCAGAAATCTCAGCAAGTATTTTTTCACCCAAACTGGATGATACTTTCAGGTAATGATCAGTACACTAATCGACAAGGTTCCCCAAATTTCGTTCTTCTATGTTGAAGCGTTCATTTGCAGTAACAGTTTGAATTTTTAGGTTTCACTCTGTTTTCTCCTATATTGATAGATGTATTTGGAACTCTAAATCCAACACGGTTTGTGCTAGCTCCTTGAAATTTGACAAAATAAAGCAGTTTCACGTTCTATCTCTATGTGTTGTTTCCTCTTGTAGTAGCCCTAAGCAGTGACTGGCGAGAAACACTTTCATGGAAAGGGGTTGCCAAGCTTCCTAAAATTACGAATCTCCAGAAATCTCAGCAAGTATTTTTTCACCCAAACTGGATGATACTTTCAGGTAATGATCAGTATACTAAGCCAACTTCGTTCCCCAAATTTCATTCTTCTAAGTTGAAGCGTTCGTTTCTACTAAAAGTTTGAATTTTTAGGTTTCACTCTGTTTTCTCCTATATTGATAGATGTATTTGGAACTCTAAATCCAACACGGTTTGTGCTATCTTCTTGAAACTTGACACAATAAAGTAGTTTCAGGTTCTATCTCTATTTTTTGTTTCCTCTTGATGTAGCCCAAAGCAGTGACTGGCGAGAAATACTTTCATAGAAATGGGTTGCCAAGCTTCCAAAAACTACGGATCTCCAGAAATCTCAGCAAATATTTTTTCACCCAAACTGGATGATACTTTCAGGAAATGATCAGTACACTAAGCCGACTGGGTTCCCCATATTTCGTTCTTCTATGTTGAAGCGTTCATTTCCAGTAACAGTTTGAATTTTTAGGTTTCACTCTGTTTTCTCCTATATTGATAGATGTATTTGGAACTCTAAATCCTACACGGTCTGTGCTAGCTTCTTGAAACGTGACACAATAAAGTAGTTTCAGGTTCTATCTCTATGTTTTGTTTCCTCTTGATGTAGCCCTAAGCAGTGACTGGCGAGAAACACTTTCATGGAAAGGGGTTGCCAAGCTTCCAAAAACTACGAATCTCCAGAAATCACAGCAAATATTTTTTTACCCAAACTGGATGATACTTTCAGTTAATGATCAGTACACCAAGCTGACTGGGTTCCCCAAATTTCGTTCTTCTATGTAGAAGCTTTCATTTCCAGTAACATTTTGAATTTTTAGGTTTCACTCTGTTTTCTCCTATATTGATAGATATATTTGGAACTCTAAATCCAACACGGTTTGTGCTAGCTTCTTGAAACTTGACAAAATAAAGCAGTTTCACTTTCTATCTCTATGTTTTGTTTCCTCTTGATGTAGCCCTAAGCAGTGACTGGCGAGAAACACTTTCATGGAAAGGGGTTGCCAAGCTTCCTAAAATTACGAATCTCCAGAAATCTCAGCAAATATTTTTTCACCCAAACTGGATGATACTTTCAGGTAATGATCAGTACACTAAGCCGACTTGGTTCCCCAAATTTCGTTCTTCTATGTTGAAGCATTCATTTCCAGTAACAGTTTGAATTTTTAGGTTTCACTCTGTTTTCTCCTATATTGATAGATGTATTTGGAACTCTAAATCCAACACGGTTTGTGCTAGCTCCTTGAAATTTGACAAAATAAAGCAGTTTCACGTTCTATCTCTATGTGTTGTTTCCTCTTGTAGTAGCCCTAAGCAGTGACTGGCGAGAAACACTTTCATGGAAAGGGGTTGCCAAGCTTCCTAAAATTACGAATCTCCAGAAATCTCAGCAAGTATTTTTTCACACAAACTGGATGATACTTTCAGGTAATGATCAGTACACTAATCGACAAGGTTCCCCAAATTTCGTTCTTCTATGTTGAAGCGTTCATTTGCAGTAACAGTTTGAATTTTTAGGTTTCACTCTGTTTTCTCCTATATTGATAGATGTATTTGGAACTCTAAATCCAACACGGTTTGTGCTAGCTCCTTGAAATTTGACAAAATAAAGCAGTTTCACGTTCTATCTCTATGTGTTGTTTCCTCTTGTAGTAGCCCTAAGCAGTGACTGGCGAGAAACACTTTCATGGAAAGGGGTTGCCAAGCTTCCTAAAATTACGAATCTCCAGAAATCTCAGCAAGTATTTTTTCACCCAAACTGGATGATACTTTCAGGTAATGATCAGTACAATAAGCCAACTTGGTTCCCCAAATTTCATTCTTCTATGTTGAAGCGTTCGTTTCTACTAAAAGTTTGAATTTTTAGGTTTCACTCTGTTTTCTCCTATATTGATAGATGTATTTGGAACTCTAAATCCAACACGGTTTGTGCTATCTTCTTGAAACTTGACACAATAAAGTAGTTTCAGGTTATATCTCTATTTTTTGTTTCCTCTTGATGTAGCCCAAAGCAGTGACTGGCGAGAAATACTTTCATAGAAATGGGTTGCCAAGCTTCCAAAAACTACGGATCTCCAGAAATCTCAGCAAATATTTTTTCACCCAAACTGGATGATACTTTCAGGTAATGATCAGTACACTAAGCCGACTGGGTTCCCCAAATTTCGTTCTTCTATGTTGAAGCGTTCATTTCCAGTAACAGTTTGAATTTTTAGGTTTCACTCTGTTTTCTCCTATATTGATATATGTATTTGGAACTCTAAATCCTACACGGTTTGTGCTAGCTTCTTGAAACGTGACACAATAAAGTAGTTTCAGGTTCTATCTCTATGTTTTGTTTCCTCTTGATGTAGCCCTAAGCAGTGACTGGCGAGAAACACTTTCATGGAAAGGGGTTGCCAAGCTTCCAAAAACTACGAATCTCCAGAAATCACAGCAAATATTTTTTTACCCAAACTGGATGATACTTTCAGTTAATGATCAGTACACCAAGCTGACTGGGTTCCCCAAATTTCGTTCTTCTATGTAGAAGCTTTCATTTCCAGTAACATTTTGAATTTTTAGGTTTCACTCTGTTTTCTCCTATATTGATAGATATATTTGGAACTCTAAATCCAACACGGTTTGTGCTAGCTTCTTGAAACTTGACAAAATAAAGAAGTTTCACATTCTATCTCTATGTTTTGTTTCCTCTTGATGTAGCCCTAAGCAGTGACTGGCGAGAAACACTTTCATGGAAAGGGGTTGCCAAGCTTCCTAAAATTACGAATCTCCAGAAATCTCAGCAAGTATTTTTTCACCCAAACTGGATGATACTTTCAGGTAATGATCAGTACACTAAGCCGACTTGGTTCCCCAAATTTCGTTCTTCTATGTTGAAGCATTCATTTCCAGTAACAGTTTGAATTTTTAGGTTTCACTCTGTTTTCTCCTATATTGATAGATGTATTTTGAACTCTAAATACAACACGGTTTGTGCTAGCTTCTTGAAACTTGACAAAATAGAGCAGTTTCACGTTCTATCTCTATGTGTTGTTTCCTCTTGAAGTAGCCCTATGCAGTGACTGGCGAGAAACACTTTCATGGAAAGGGGTTGCCAAGCTTCCTAAAATTACGAATCTCCAGAAATCTCAGCAAGTATTTTTTCACACAAACTGGATGATACTTTCAGGTAATGATCAGTACACTAATCGACAAGGTTCCCCAAATTTCGTTCTTCTATGTTGAAGCGTTCATTTGCAGTAACAGTTTGAATTTTTAGGTTTCACTCTGTTTTCTCCTATATTGATAGATGTATTTGGAACTCTAAATCCAACACGGTTTGTGCTAGCTCCTTGAAATTTGACAAAATAAAGCAGTTTCACGTTCTATCTCTATGTGTTGTTTCCTCTTGTAGTAGCCCTAAGCAGTGACTGGCGAGAAACACTTTCATGGAAAGGGGTTGCCAAGCTTCCTAAAATTACGAATCTCCAGAAATCTCAGCAAGTATTTTTTCACCCAAACTGGATGATACTTTCAGGTAATGATCAGTACAATAAGCCAACTTGGTTCCCCAAATTTCATTCTTCTATGTTGAAGCGTTCGTTTCTACTAAAAGTTTGAATTTTTAGGTTTCACTCTGTTTTCTCCTATATTGATAGATGTATTTGGAACTCTAAATCCAACACGGTTTGTGCTATCTTCTTGAAACTTGACACAATAAAGTAGTTTCAGGTTCTATCTCTATTTTTTGTTTCCTCTTGATGTAGCCCAAAGCAGTGACTGGCGAGAAATACTTTCATAGAAATGGGTTGCCAAGCTTCCAAAAACTACGGATCTCCAGAAATCTCAGCAAATATTTTTTCACCCAAACTGGATGATACTTTCAGGTAATGATCAGTACACTAAGCCGACTGGGTTCCCCAAATTTCGTTCTTCTATGTTGAAGCGTTCATTTCCAGTAACAGTTTGAATTTTTAGGTTTCACTCTGTTTTCTCCTATATTGATAGATGTATTTGGAACTCTAAATCCTACACGGTTTGTGCTAGCTTCTTGAAACGTGACACAATAAAGTAGTTTCAGGTTCTATCTCTATGTTTTGTTTCCTCTTGATGTAGCCCTAAGCAGTGACTGGCGAGAAACACTTTCATGGAAAGGGGTTGCCAAGCTTCCAAAAACTACGAATCTCCAGAAATCACAGCAAATATTTTTTTACCCAAACTGGATGATACTTTCAGTTAATGATCAGTACACCAAGCTGACTGGGTTCCCCAAATTTCGTTCTTCTATGTAGAAGCTTTCATTTCCAGTAACATTTTGAATTTTTAGGTTTCACTCTGTTTTCTCCTATATTGATAGATATATTTGGAACTCTAAATCCAACACGGTTTGTGCTAGCTTCTTGAAACTTGACAAAATAAAGAAGTTTCACATTCTATCTCTATGTTTTGTTTCCTCTTGATGTAGCCCTAAGCAGTGACTGGCGAGAAACACTTTCATGGAAAGGGGTTGCCAAGCTTCCTAAAATTACGAATCTCCAGAAATCTCAGCAAGTATTTTTTCACACAAACTGGATGATACTTTCAGGTAATGATCAGTACACTAAGCCGACTTGGTTCCCCAAATTTCGTTCTTCTATGTTGAAGCATTCATTTCCAGTAACAGTTTGAATTTTTAGGTTTCACTCTGTTTTCTCCTATATTGATAGATGTATTTTGAACTCTAAATACAACACGGTTTGTGCTAGCTTCTTGAAACTTGACAAAATAGAGCAGTTTCACGTTCTATCTCTATGTGTTGTTTCCTCTTGAAGTAGCCCTATGCAGTGACAGGCGAGAAACACTTTCATGGAAAGGGGTTGCCAAGCTTCCTAAAATTACGAATCTCCAGAAATCTCAGCAAGTATTTTTTCACCCAAACTGGATGATACTTTCAGGTAATGATCAGTACACTAATCGACAAGGTTCCCCAAATTTCGTTCTTCTATGTTGAAGCGTTCATTTGCAGTAACAGTTTGAATTTTTAGGTTTCACTCTGTTTTCTCCTATATTGATAGATGTATTTGGAACTCTAAATCCAACACGGTTTGTGCTAGCTCCTTGAAATTTGACAAAATAAAGCAGTTTCACGTTCTATCTCTATGTGTTGTTTCCTCTTGTAGTAGCCCTAAGCAGTGACTGGCGAGAAACACTTTCATGGAAAGGGGTTGCCAAGCTTCCTAAAATTACGAATCTCCAGAAATCTCAGCAAGTATTTTTTCACCCAAACTGGATGATACTTTCAGGTAATGATCAGTACAATAAGCCAACTTGGTTCCCCAAATTTCATTCTTCTATGTTGAAGCGTTCGTTTCTACTAAAAGTTTGAATTTTTAGGTTTCACTCTGTTTTCTCCTATATTGATAGATGTATTTGGAACTCTAAATCCAACACGGTTTGTGCTATCTTCTTGAAACTTGACACAATAAAGTAGTTTCAGGTTCTATCTCTATTTTTTGTTTCCTCTTGATGTAGCCCAAAGCAGTGACTGGCGAGAAATACTTTCATAGAAATGGGTTGCCAAGCTTCCAAAAACTACGGATCTCCAGAAATCTCAGCAAATATTTTTTCACCCAAACTGGATGATACTTTCAGGTAATGATCAGTACACTAAGCCGACTGGGTTCCCCAAATTTCGTTCTTCTATGTTGAAGCGTTCATTTCCAGTAACAGTTTGAATTTTTAGGTTTCACTCTGTTTTCTCCTATATTGATAGATGTATTTGGAACTCTAAATCCTACACGGTTTGTGCTAGCTTCTTGAAACGTGACACAATAAAGTAGTTTCAGGTTCTATCTCTATGTTTTGTTTCCTCTTGATGTAGCCCTAAGCAGTGACTGGCGAGAAACACTTTCATGGAAAGGGGTTGCCAAGCTTCCAAAAACTACGAATCTCCAGAAATCACAGCAAATATTTTTTTACCCAAACTGGATGATACTTTCAGTTAATGATCAGTACACCAAGCTGACTGGGTTCCCCAAATTTCGTTCTTCTATGTAGAAGCTTTCATTTCCAGTAACATTTTGAATTTTTAGGTTTCACTCTGTTTTCTCCTATATTGATAGATATATTTGGAACTCTAAATCCAACACGGTTTGTGCTAGCTTCTTGAAACTTGACAAAATAAAGAAGTTTCACATTCTATCTCTATGTTTTGTTTCCTCTTGATGTAGCCCTAAGCAGTGACTGGCGAGAAACACTTTCATGGAAAGGGGTTGCCAAGCTTCCTAAAATTACGAATCTCCAGAAATCTCAGCAAGTATTTTTTCACACAAACTGGATGATACTTTCAGGTAATGATCAGTACACTAAGCCGACTTGGTTCCCCAAATTTCGTTCTTCTATGTTGAAGCATTCATTTCCAGTAACAGTTTGAATTTTTAGGTTTCACTCTGTTTTCTCCTATATTGATAGATGTATTTTGAACTCTAAATACAACACGGTTTGTGCTAGCTTCTTGAAACTTGACAAAATAGAGCAGTTTCACGTTCTATCTCTATGTGTTGTTTCCTCTTGAAGTAGCCCTATGCAGTGACTGGCGAGAAACACTTTCATGGAAAGGGGTTGCCAAGCTTCCTAAAATTACGAATCTCCAGAAATCTCAGCAAGTATTTTTTCACCCAACCTGGATGATACTTTCAGGTAATGATCAGTACACTAAGCCTACTTGGTTTCCCAAATTTCATTCTTCTATGTTGAAGCGTTCGTTTCTACTAACAGTTTTAATTTTTAGGTTTCACTCTGTTTTCTCCTATATTGATAAATGTGTTTGGAACTGTAAATCCAACACGGTTTGTGCTATCTTCTTGAAACTTGACACACTAAAGTAGTTTCAAGTTCTATCCCTATGTTTTGTTTCCTCTTGATGTAGCCCTAAGCAGTGACTGGCGAGAAACACTTTCATAGAAATGGGTTGCCAAGCTTCCTAAAACTACGAATCTCCAGAAATCTCAGCAAATATTTTTTCACCTAACTGGATAATACTTTCAGGCAATGATCAGTATACTAAGCCGACTGGGTTCCCCAAATTTCGTTCTTCTATGTTGAAGCGTTCATTTCCAGTAACAGTTTGAATTTTTAGGTTTCACTCTGTTTTCTCCTATATTGATAGATGTATTTGGAACTCTAAATCCAACACGGTTTGTGCTAGCTTCTTGAAACTTGATACAGTAAAGTAGTTTCAGGTTCTATCTCTATGTTTTGTTTCCTCTTGATGTAGCCCTAAGCATTGACTGGCGAGAAACAATTTCATGGAAAGGGGTTGCCAAGCTTCCTAAAATTGCGAATCTCCAGAAATCTCAGCAAGTATTTTTTCACCCAAACTGGATGATACTTTCAGGTAATGATCAGTACACTAAGCCGACTTGGTTCCCCAAATTTCATTCTTCTATGTTGAAGCGTTCGTTTCTACTAACAGTTTTAATTTTTAGGTTTCACTCTGTTTTCTCCTATATTGATAGATGTATTTGGAACTCTAAATCCAACACGGTTTGTGCTAGCTTCTTGAAACTTGAAAAAATAAAGTAGTTTCACGTTCTATCTCTATGTGTTGTTTCCTCTTGAAGTAGCCCTAAGGAGTGACTGGCGAGAAACACTTTCATGGAAAGGGGTTGCCAAGCTTCCTAAAATTACGAATCTCCAGAAATCTCAGCAAGTATTTTTTCACCCAAACTGGATGATACTTTCAGGTAATGATCAGTACACTAAGCCAACTTGGTTCCCCAAATTTCATTCTTCTATTTTGAAGCGTTCGTTTCTACTAACAGTTTGAATTTTTAGGTTTCACTTTGTTTTCTCCTATATTGATAGATGTATTTGGAACTCTAAATCCAACACTGTTTGTGCTAGCTTCTTGAAACTTGACACAATAAAGTAGTTTCAGGTTCTATCTCTATGTGTTGTTTCCTCTTGATGTAGCCCTAAGCAGTGACTGGCGAGAAACACTTTCATAGAAATGGGTTGCCAAGCTTCCAAAAACTATGAATCTCCAGAAATCTCAGCAAATATTTTTTCACCCAAACTGGATGATACTTTCAGGTAATGATCAGTGCACTATGCCGACTAGGTTCCCCAAATTTCGTTCTTCTATGGTGAAGCGTTCATTTCCAGTAACAGTTTGAATTTTTAGGTTTCACTCTGTGTTCTCCTATATTGATAGATGTTTTTGGAACTCTAAATCCAACACGGTTTGTGCTAGCTTCTTGAAACTTGACAAAATAAAGCAGTTTCACGTTCTATCTCTATGTGTTGTTTCCTCTTGATGTAGCCCTAAGCAGTGACTGGCGAGAAACACTTTCATAGAAAGGGGTTGCCAAGCTTCCAAAAACTACAAATCTCCAGAAATCACAGCAAATATTTTTTTACCCAAACTGGATGATACTTTCAGGTAATGATCAGTACACTAAGC
Organism: Spermophilus citellus; assembly: GCF_964194105.1. Lineage (NCBI taxonomy): Eukaryota > Metazoa > Chordata > Mammalia > Rodentia > Sciuridae > Spermophilus > Spermophilus citellus. Next base: position 31,909,106 of record NC_138191.1, on the reverse strand, counting down.
CGACTTGGTTCCCCAAATTTCGTTCTTCTATGTTGAAGCTTTCATTTCCAGTAACAGTTTGAATTTTTAGGTTTCACTCTGTTTTCTCCTATATTGATAGATGTATTTGGAACTCTAAATCCAACACGGTTTGTGCTAGCTCCTTGAAACTTGACAAAATAAAGCAGTTTCACGTTCTATCTCTATATGTTGTTTCCTCTTGAAGTAGCCCTAAGCAGTGACTGGCGAGAAACACTTTCATGGAAAGGGGTTGCCAAGCTTCCTAAAATTACGAATCTCCAGAAATCTCAGCAAGTATTTTTTCACCCAAACTGGATGATACTTTCAGGTAATGATCAGTACACTAAGCCAACTTGGTTCCCCAAATTTCATTCTTCTATGTTGAAGCGTTCGTTTCACTAACAGTTTGAATTTTTAGGTTTCACTCTGTTTTCTCCTATATTGATAGATGTATTTGGAACTCTAAAACCAACACGGTTTGTGCTAGCTTCTTGAAACTTGACACAATAAAGTAGTTTCACGTTCTATCTCTATGCTTTGTTTCCTCTTGAAGTAGCCCTAAGCAGTGACTGGCGAGAAACACTTTCATAGAATGGGGTTGCCAAGCTTCCAAAAACTACAAATCTCCAGAAATCTCATCAAATATTTTTTCACCCAAACTGGATGATACTTTCAGGTAATGATCAGTACACTAAGCCGACTGTGTTCCCCAAATTTCGTTCTTCTATGTTGAAGCGTTCATTTCCAGTAACAGTTTGAATTTTTAGGTTTCACTCTGTTTTCTCCTATATTGATAGATGTATTTGGAACTCTAAATCCAACACGGATTTGGTTGCTTCTTGAAACTTGACAAAATAAAGCAGTTTCACGTTCTATCTCTATGTGTTGTTTCCTCTTGAAGTAGCCCTAAGCAGTGACTGGCGAGAAACACTTTCATGGAAAGGGGTTGCCAAGCTTCCTAAAATTACGAATCTCCAGAAATCTCAGCAAGTATTTTTTCACCCAAATTGGATGATACATTCAGGTAATGATCAGTACACTAAGCAAACTTGGTTCCCTAAATTTCATTCTTCTATGTTGAAGCGTTCGTTTCTACTAACAGTTTGAATTTTTAGGTTTCACTCTGTTTTCTCCTATATTGATAGATGTATTTGGTACTCTAAATCCAACACGGTTTTTGCTAGCTTCTTGAAACTTGACACAATAAAGCAGTTTCAAGTTCTATCTCTATGTTTTGTTTCCTCTTGATGTAGCCCTAAGCAGTGACTGGCGAGAAACACTTTCATGGAAAGAGGTTACCAAGCTTCCTAAAATTACGAACCTCCAGAAATCTGAGCAAATATTTTTTCCCCCAAACTGGATGATACTTTCAGGTAATGATCAGTACACTAAGCCAACTTGGTTCCCCAAATTTCATTCTTCTATGTTGAAGCGTTCATTTCTACTAACAGTTTGAATTTTTAGGTTTCACTCTGTTTTCTCCTATATTGATAGATGTGTTTGGAAGTCTAAATCCAACACGGTTTGTGCTAGCTTCTTGAAACTTGACACAATAAAGTAGTTTCAGGTTCTATCACTATGTTTTGTTTCCTTTTGATGTAGAGCTAAGCAGTGACTGGCGAGAAACACTTTCATCGAAAGGGGTTGCCAAGCTTCCAAAAACTACGAATCTCCAGAAATCACAGCAAATATTTTTTTACCCAAACTGGATGATACTTTCAGTTAATGGTCAGTACACCAAGCCGACTGGGTTCCCCAAATTTGTTCTTCTATGTAGAAGCTTTCATTTCCAGTAACAGTTTGAATTTTTAGGTTTCACTCTGTTTTCTCCTATATTGATAGATGTATTTGGAACTCTAAATCCAACACGGTTTGTGCTAGCTTCTTGAAACTTGACAAAATAAAGCAGTTTCACGTTCTATCTCTATGTGTTGTTTCCTCTTGAATTAGCCCTAAGCAGTGACTGGCGAGAAACACTTTCATGGAAAGGGGTTGCCAAGCTTCCTAAAATTACGAATCTCCAGAAATCTCAGCAAGTATTTTTTCACCCAAACTGGATGATACTTTCAGGTAATGATCAGTACACTATGCCAACTTGGTTCCCCAAATTTCATTCTTCTATGCTGAAGCGTTCGTTTCTACTAACAGTTTGAATTTTTAGGTTTCACTCTGTTTTCTCCTATATTGATAGATGTATTTGGAACTCTAAATCCAACATGGTTTGTGCTATCTTCTTGAAACTTGACACAATAAAGTAGTTTCAGATTCTATCTCTATGTTTTGTTTCCTCTTGATGTAGCCCTAAGCAGTGACTGGCGAGAAACACTTTCATAGAAATGGGTTGCCAAGCTTCCAAAAACTACGAATCTCCAGAAATCTCAGCAAATATTTTTTCACCCAAACTGGATGATACTTTCAGGTAATGATCAGTACACTAAGCCGACTTGGTTCCCCAAATTTCGTTCTTCTATGTTGAAGCGTTCATTTCCAGTAACAGTTTGAATTTTTAGGTTTCACTCTGTGTTCTCCTATATTGATAGATGTATTTGGAACTCTAAATCCAACACGGTTTGTGCTAGCTTCTTGAAACTTGACACAATATAGCAGTTTCACGTTCTATCTCTATGTGTTGTATCTTGTTGAAGTAGCCCTAAGCAGTGACTGGCGAGAAACACTTTCATGGAAAGGGGTTGCCAAGCTTCCTAAAATTACGAATCTCCAGAAATCTCAGCAAATATTTTTTCACCCAAACTGGATGATACTTTCAGGTAATGATCAGTACACTAAGCCGACTTGGTTCCCCAAATTTCATTCTTCTATGTTGAAGCATTCATTTCCAGTAACAGTTTGAATTTTTAGGTTTCACTCTGTTTTCTCCTATATTGATAGATGTATTTGGAACTCTAAATCCAACACGGTTTGTGCTAGCTTCTTGAAACTTGACAAAATAAAGCAGTTTCACGTTCTATCTCTATGTTTTGTTTCCTCTTGATGTAGCCCTAAGCAGTGACTGGCGAGAAACACTTTCATGGAAAGGGGTTGCCAAGCTTCCAAAAATTAGGAATCACCAGAAATCTCAGCAAATATTTTTTCACCCAAACTTGATGATACTTTCAGGAAATGATCAGAACACTAATCCAACTTGGTTCCCAAAATTTCGTTCTTCTATGTTAAAGCGTTCATTTCCAGTAACAGTTTGAATTTTTAGGTTTCACTCTGTTTTCTCCTATATTGATAGATGTATTTGGAACTCTAAATCCAACACGGTTTGTGCTAGCTTCTTGAATCTTGACACAATAAAGTAGTTTCAGATTCTATCTCCATGTTTTTTTTCATCTTGATGTAGCCCTAAGAAGTGACTGGCGAGAAACACTTTCATGGAAAGGGGTTGCCAAGCTTCCTAAAATTACGAACCTCCAGAAATCTGAGCAAATATTTTTCCCCCAAACTGGATGATACTTTCAGGTAATGATCAGTACACTAAGCCCACTTGGTTCCCCAAATTTCGTTCTTCTATGTTGAAGCGTTCATTTCCAGTAACAGTTTGAATTTCTAGGTTTCACTCTGTTTTCTCCTATATTGATAGATGTATTTGGAACTCTAAATCCGACACGGTTTGTGCTAGCTCCTTGAAACTTGACAAAACAAAGCAGTTTCATGTTCTATCTCTATATGTTGTTTCCTCTTGAAGTAGCCCTAAGCAGTGACTGGCGAGAAACACTTTCATGGAAAGGGGTTGCCAAGCTTCCTAAAATTACGAATCTCCAGAAATCTCAGCAAGTATTTTTTCACCCAAACTGGATGATACTTTCAGGTAATGATCAGTACACTAAGCCAACTTGGTTCCCCAAATTTCATTCTTCTATGTTGAAGCGTTCGTTTCACTAACAGTTTGAATTTTTAGGTTTCACTCTGTTTTCTCCTATATTGATAGATGTATTGGAACTCTAAATCCAACACGGTTTGTGCTAGCTTCTTGAAACATGACAAAATAAAGCAGTTTCACGTTCTATCTCTATGTGTTGTTTCCTCTTGAAGTAGTCCTAAGCAGTGACTGGCGAGAAACATTTTCATGGAAAGGGGTTGCCAAGGTTCCTAAAATTACGAATCTCCAGAAATCTCAGCAAGTATTTTTTCACCCAAACTGGATGATACTTTCAAGTAATGATCAGTACACTAAGCCAATTTGGTTCCGCAAATTTCATTCTTCTATGTTGAAGCGTTCGTTTCTAATAACAGTTTGAATTTTTAGGTTTCACTCTGTTTTCTCCTATATTGATAGATGTGTTTGGAACTCTAAATCCAACACGGTTTGTGCTATCTTCTTGAAACTTGACACAATAAAGTAGTTTCAAGTTCTGTCTCTATGTTTTGTTTCCTCTTGATGTAGCCCTAAGCAGTGACTGGCGAGAAACACTTTCATAGAAATGGGTTGCCAAGCTTCCAAAAACTACGAATCTCCAGAAATCTCAGCAAATATTTTTTCACCCAAACTGGATAATACTTTCAGTTAATGATCAGTACACTAAGCCGACTTGGTTCCCCAAATTTCGTTCTTCTATGTTGAAGCTTTCATTTCCAGTAACAGTTTGAATTTTTAAGTTTCACTCTGTTTTCTCCTATATTGATAGATGTATTTGGAACTCTAAATCCAACACGGTTTGTGCTAGCTTCTGGAAACTTGACCAAATAAAGCAGTTTCACGTTCTATCTCTATGTGTTGTTTCCTCTTGAAGTAGCCCTAAGCAGTGACTGGCGAGAAACACTTTCATGGAAAGGGGTTGCCAAGCTTCCTAAAATTATGAACCTCCAGGAATCTGAGCAAATATTTTTCCCCCAAACTGGATGATACTTTGAGGTAATGATCAGTACACTAAGCCGACTTGGTTCCCCAAATTTCGTTCTTCTATGTTGAAGCGTTCATTTCCAGTAACAGTTTGAATTTTTAGGTTTCACTCTGTTTTCTCCTATATTGATAGATGTATTTGGAACTCTAAATCCAACATGGTTGGTGCTAGCTCCTTGAAACTTGACAAAATAAAGCAGTTTCACGTTCTATCTCTATGTGTTGTTTCCTCTTGAAGTAGCCCTAAGCAGTGACTGGCGAGAAACACTTTCATGAAAAGGGGTTGCCAAGCTTCCTAAAATTACGAATCTCCAGAAATCTCAGCAAGTATTTTTTCACCCAAACTGGATGATACTTTCAGGTAATGATCAGTACACTAAGCCAACTTGGTTCCCCAAATTTCATTCTTCTATGTTGAAGCGTTCGTTTCACTAACAGTTTGAATTTTTAGGTTTCACTCTGTTTTCTCCTATATTGATAGATGTGTTTTGAACTCTAAATCCAACACGGTTTGTGCTATCTTCTTGAAACTTGACACAATAAAGTAGTTTCAAGTTCTATCTCTATGTTTTGTTTCCTCTTGATGTAGCCCTAAGCAGTGACTGGCGAGAAACACTTTCATAGAAATGGGTTGCCAAGCTTCCAAAAACTACGGATCTCCAGAAATCTCAGCAAATATTTTTTCACCCAAACTGGATGATAATTTCAGGTAATGATCAGTACACTAAGCTGACTTGGTTCCCCAAATTTCGTTCTTCTATGTTGAAGCGTTCATTTCCAGTAACAGTTTGAATTTTTAGGTTTCACTCTGTTTTCTCCTATATTGATAGATGTATTTGGAACTCTAAATCCAACACGGTTTGTGCTAGCTTCATGAAACTTGACAATATAAAGCAGTTTCACGTTCTATCTCTATGTGTTGTTTCCTCTTGAAGTAGCCCTAAGCAGTGACTGGCGAGAAACACTTTCATGGAAAGGGGTTGCCAAGCTTCCTAAAATTACGAATCTCCAGAAATCTCAGCAAGTATTTTTTCACCCAAACTGGATGATACTTTCAGGTAATGATCAGTACACTAAGCCGACTGGGTTCCCCAAATTTCGTTCTTCTATGTTGAAGCGTTCATTTCCAGTAACAGTTTGAATTTTTAGGTTTCACTCTGTTTTCTCCTATATTGATAGATGTATTTGGAACTCTAAATCCAACACGGTTTGTGCTAGCTTCTTGAAACTTGACACAATAAAGTAGTTTCAGGTTCTATCTCTATGTTTTGTTTCCTTTTGATGTAGCCCTAAGCAGTGACTGGCGAGAAACACTTTCATAGAAAGGGGTTGCCAAGCTTCCAAAAACTACGAATCTCCAGAAATCACAGCAAATATTTTTTTACCCAAACTGGATGATACTTTCAGTTAATGGTCAGTACACCAAGCCGACTGGGTTCCCCAAATTTCGTTCTTCGATGTAGAAGCTTTCATTTCCAGTAACAGTTTGAATTTTTGGGTTTCACTCTGTTTTCTCCTATATTGATAGATGTATTTGGAACTCTAAATCCAACACGGTTTGTGCTAGCTTCTTGAAACTTGACAAAATAAAGCAGTTTCACGTTCTATCTCTATGTGTTGTTTCCTCTTGAAGTAGCCCTAAGCAGTGACTGGCGAGAAACACTTTCATGGAAAGGGGTTGCAAGCTTCCTAAAATTACGAATCTCCAGAAATCTCAGCAAGTATTTTTTCACCCAAACTGGATGATACTTTCAGGTAATGATCAGTACACTATGCCAACTTGGTTCCCCAAATTTCACTCTTCTATGCTGAAGCGTTCCTTTCTACTAACAGTTTGAATTTTTAGGTTTCACTCTGTTTTCTCCTATATTGATAGATGTATTTGGAACTCTAAATCCAACATGGTTTGTGCTATCTTCTTGAAACTTGACACAATAAAGTAGTTTCAGATTCTATCTCTATGTTTTGTTTCCTCTTGATGTACGCCTAAGCAGTGACTGGCGAGAAACACTTTCATAGAAATGGGTTGCCAAGCTTCCAAAAACTACGGATCTCCAGAAATCTCAGCAAATATTTTTTCACCCAAACTGGATGATACTTTCAGGTAATGATCAGTACACTAAGCTGACTTGGTTCCCCAAATTTCATTATTCTATGTTGAAGTTTTCATTTCCAGTAACAGTTTGAATTTTTAGGTTTCACTCTGTTTTCTCCTGTATTGATAGATGTATTTGGAACTCTAAATCCAACACTTTTTTTGTTAGCTTATTGATACATGACAAAATGAAGCAGTTTCACGTTCTATCTCTATGTGTTGTTTCCTCTTGATGTAGCCCTAAGCAGTGACTGGCGAGAAACACTTTCATGGAAAGGGGTTGCCAAGCTTCCTAAAATTACGAATCTCCAGAAATCTCAGCAAGTATTTTTTCACCCAAACTGGATGATACTTTCAGGTAATGATCAGTACACTATGCCAACTTGGTTCCAGAAATTTCATTCTTCTATGTTGAAGCGTTTGTTTCCAGTAACAATTTGAATTTTTAGGTTTCACTCTGTTTTCTGCTATATTGACAGATGTATTTGGAACTCTAAATCCAACATGGTTTGTGCTAGCTTCTTGAAACTTTAAACAATAAAGTACTCTCAAGTTCTATCTGTATGTTTTGTTTTCTCTTGATGTAGACCTAATCAGTGACTGGCGAGAAACACTTTCATTAAAAGGTGTTGCCAAGCTTCCAAAAACTACGAATCTCCAGAAATCACAGCAAATATTTTTCACCCAAACTGGATGATACTTTCAGGTAATGATCAGTACACTAAGCCGACTTGGTTCCCCAAATTTCGTTCTTCTATGTTGAAGCGTTCATTTCCAGTAACTGTTTGAATTTTTAGGTTTCACTCTGTTTTCTCCTATATTGATAGATGTATTTGGAACTCTAAATCCTACACGGTTTGTGCTAGCTTCTTGAAACTTGACACAATAAAGTAGTTTCAGGTTCTATCTCTATGTTTTGTTTCGTCTTGATGTAGCCTTAAGCAGTGAGTGGCGTGAAACACTTTCATGGAAAGGGGTTGCCAAGCTTCCAAAAATTACGAATCTCCAGAAATCTCAGCAAATATGTTTTCACCCAAACTGGATGTTACTTTCAGGTAATGATCAGTACACTAAGCCGACTGGGTTCCCCAAATTTCGTTCTTCTATGTTGAAGCGTTCATTTCCAGTAACAGTTTGAATTTTTAGGTTTCACTCTGTTTTCTCCTATATTGATAGATGTATTTGGAACTCTAAATCCAACACGGTTTGTGCTAGCTTCTTGAAACTTGACACAATAAAGTAGTTTCATGTTCTATCTCTTTGACTTGTTTCCTCTTGATGTAGCCCTAAGCAGTGACTGGTGAGAAACACTTTCATGGAAAGGGGTTGCCAAGCTTCCTAAAATTACGAATCTCCAGAAATCCCAGCAAATATTTCTATAAATAAACTGGATGATACTTTCAGGTAATGATCAGTACACTAAGCCAACTTGGTTCCCCAAATTTCATTATTCTATGTTGATGCGTTCGTTGCTAGTAACAGTTTGAATTTTTAGGTTTCACTCTGTTTTCTCCTATATTGATAGATGTATTTGGAACTCTATATCCAACACGGTTTGTGCTAGCTTCTTGAAACTTGACAAAATAAAGCAGTTTCACGTTCTATCTCTATGGTTTGTTTCCTCTTGATGTAGCCCTAAGCAGTGACTGGCGAGAAACACTTTCATGGAAAGGGGTTGCCAAGCTTCCAAAAATTACGAATCTCCAGAAATCTCAGCAAATATTTTTTCACCCAAACTGGATGATACTTTCAGGTAATGATCAGTACACTAACCGACTTGGTTCCCCAAATTTTGTTCTTCTATGTTGAAGCGTTCATTTCCAGTAACAGTTTGAATTTTTAGGTTTCACTCTGTTTTCTCCTATATTGATAGATGTATTTGAAACTCTAAATCCAACACGGTTTGTGCTAGCTTCTTGAAACTTGACAAAATAAAGCAGTTTCAGGTTCTATATCTATATTTTCTTTCCTCTTGATGCAGCCTAAGCAGTGACTGGCGAGAAACACTTTCATGGAAAGGGGTTGCCAAGCTTCCAAAAATTACGAATCTCCAGAATTCTCAGCAAATATTTTTTCACCGAAAGTGGAAGATACTTTCAGGTAATGATCAGGACACTAAGCTGACTTGGTTCCTCAAATTTCGTTCTTATATGTTGAAGCGTTCATTTCCAGTAACAGTTTGATTTTTTAGGTTTCACTCTGTTTTCTCCTATATTGATTGATGTATTTGGAACTCTAAATCCAACACGGTTTGTGCTAGCTTCTTGAAACTTGACACAATAAAGTAGTTTCACGTTCTATCTCTATGCTTTGTTTCCTCTTGAAGTAGCCCTAAGCAGTGACTGGAAGAAACACTTTCATGGAAAGGGGTTGCCAAGCTTCCAAAACTTATGAATTTCTAGAAATCCCAGCAAATATTTTTTCACCCAAACTGGATGATACTTTCAGGTAATGATCAGTACACTAAGCCGACTTGGTTCCCCAAATTTCCTTCTTCTATGTTGAAGCGTTCATTTCCAGTAACAGTTTGAATTTTTAGGTTTCACTCTGTTTTCTCCTATATTAATAGATGTATTTGGAACTCTAAATCCAACACGGTTTGTGCTAGCTCTTGAAACTTGACAAAATATAGCAGTTTCACGTTCTATCTCTATGTGTTGTTTCCTCTTGAAGTAGCCCTAAGCAGTGACTGGCGAGAAACACTTTCATGGAAAGGGGTTGCCAAGCTTCCAAATATTACGAATCTCCAGAAATACCAGCAAATATTTTTTTTACCCAAACTGGATGATACTTTCAGGTAATGATCAGTACACGAAGCCGACTTGGTTCCCCAAATTTCGTTCTTCTACGTTGAAGCTTTCATGTCCAGTAACAGTTTGAATTTTTAGGTTTCATTCTGTTTTCTCCTATATTGATAGATATATTTGGAACTCTAAATCCAACACGGTTTGTACTAGCTTCTTGAAACTTGACAAAATAAATCAGTTTCAAGTTCTATCTCTATGTGTTGTTTCCTCTTGAAGTAGCACTAAGCAGTGACTGGCGAGAAACACTTTCATGGAAAGGGGTTGCCAAGCTTCCAAAAATTACGAATCTCCAGAAATCTCAGCAAATATTTTTGCACCCAAACTGGATGATACTTTCAGGTAATGATCAGTACACTAAGCTGATTGGTTCCCCAAATTTCGTTCTTCTATGTTGAAGCGTTTATTTCCAGTAACAGTTTGAATTTTTATGTTTCACTCTGTTTTCTCCTATATTGATAGATGTATTTGGAACTCTAAATCCAACACGGTTTGTGCTAGCTTCTTGAAACTTGATAAAATAAAGCAGTTTCACGTTCTATCTCTATGTTTTGTTTCCTCTTGATGTAGCCCTAAGCAGTGACTGGCGAGAAACACTTTCATGGAAAGGGGTTGCCAAGCTTCCAAAAATTATGAATCTCCAGAAATCTCAGCAAATATTTTTTCACCCAAACTGGATGATACTTTCAGGTATGATCAGTACACTGAGCCGACTTGGTTCCCCAAATTTCGTTCTTCTATGTTGAAGCGTCCATTTCCAGTAACAGTTTGAATTTTTAGGTTTCACTCTGTTTTCTCCTATATTGATAGATGTATTTGGAACTCTAAATCCAACATGGATTGTGCTAGCTTCTTGAAACTTTACACAATAAAATAGTTTCAGGTTCTATCTCTATGTTTTGTTTCCTCTTGATGTAGCCTTAAGCAGTGACTGGCGAGAAACACTTTCATGGAAAGGGGTTGCCAAGCTTCCAAAAATTACGAATCTCCAGAAATTTCAGCAAATATTTTTTCACCCAAACTAGATGATACTTTCAGGTAATGATCAGTACATTAAGCCGACTGGGTTCCCCAAATTTCGTTCTTCTATGTTGAAGCGTTCGTTTCTACTAACAGTTTGAATTTTTAGGTTTCACTCTGTTTTCTCCTATATTGATAGATGTGTTTGGAACTCTAAATCCAACACGGTTTGTGCTATCTTCTTGAAACTTGACACAATAAAGTAGTTTCAAGTTCTGTCTCTATGTTTTGTTTCCTCTTGATGTAGCCCTAAGCAGTGACTGGCGAGAAACACTTTCATAGAAATGGGTTGCCAAGCTTCCAAAAACTACGAATCTCCAGAAATCTCAGCAAATATTTTTTCACCCAAACTGGATAATACTTTCAGTTAATGATCAGTACACTAAGCCGACTTGGTTCCCCAAATTTCGTTCTTCTATGTTGAAGCGTTCATTTCCAGTAACAGTTTGAATTTGTAGGTTTCACTCTGTTTTCTCCTATATTGATAGATGTATTTGGAACTCTAAATCCAACACGGATTTGGTTGGTTCTTGAAACTTGACAAAATAAAGCAGTTTCATGTTCTATCTCTATGTTTTGTTTCCTCTTGATGTAGCCCTAAGCAGTGACTGGCGAGAAACACTTTCATGGAAAGGGGTTGCCAAGCTTCCTAAAATTACGAACCTCCAGAAATCTGAGCAAATATTTTTCCCCCAAACTGGATGATACTTTCAGGTAATGATCAGTACACTAAGGCAACTTGGTTCCCCAAATTTCATTCTTCTATGTTGAAGCGTTCGTTTCTACTAACAGTTTGAATTTTTAGGTTTCACTCTGTTTTCTCCTATATTGATAGATGTGTTTGGAACTCTAAATCCAACACGGTTTGTGCTATCTTCTTGAAACTTGACACAATAAAGTATTTTCATGTTCTGTCTCTATGTTTTGTTTCCTCTTGATGTAGCCCTAAGCAGTGACTGCGAGAAACACTTTCAGAGAAATGGGTTGCCAAGCTTCCAAAAACTACGAATCTCCAGAAATCTCAGCAAATATTTTTTCACCCAAACTGGATAATACTTTCAGTTAATGATCAGTACACTAAGCCGACTTGGTTCCCCAAATTTCGTTCTTCTATGTTGAAGCGTTCATTTCCAGTAACAGTTTGAATTTTTAGGTTTCACTCTGTTTTCTCCTATATTGATAGATGTATTTGGAACTCTAAATCCAACACGGATTTGGTTGGTTCTTGAAACTTGACAAAATAAAGCAGTTTCACGTTCTATCTCTATGTTTTGTTTCCTCTTGATGTAGCCCTAAGCAGTGACTGGCGAGAAACACTTTCATGGAAAGGGGTTGCCAAGCTTCCTAAAATTACGAACCTCCAGAAATCTGAGCAAATATTTTTCGCCCAAACTGGATGATACTTTCAGGTAATGATCAGTACACTAAGCCGACTTGGTTCCCCAAATTTCGTTCTTCTATGTTGAAGCGTTCATTTCCAGTAACAGTTTGAATTTTTAGGTTTCACTCTGTTTTCTCCTATATTGATAGATGTATTTGGAACTCTAAATCCAACACGGTTTGTGCTAGCTCCTTGAAACTTGACAAAATAAAGCAGTTTCACCTTCTATCTCTATGTGTTGTTTCCTCTTGAAGTAGCCCTAAGCAGTGACTGGCGAGAAACACTTTCATGGAAAGGGGTTGCCAAGCTTCCTAAAATTACGAATCTCCAGAAATCTCAGCAAGTATTTTTTCACCCAAACTTGATGATACTTTCAGGTAATGATCAGTACACTAAGCCGACTGGGTTCCCCAAATTTCGTTCTTCTATGTTGAAGCGTTCATTTCCAGTAACAGTTTGAATTTTTAGGTTTCACTCTGTTTTCTCCTATATTGATAGATGTATTTGGAAGTCTAAATCCAACACGGTTTGTGCTAGCTTCTTGAAACTTGACACAATAAAGTAGTTTCAGGTTCTATCTCTATGTTTTGTTTCCATTTGATGTAGCCCTAAGCAGTGACTGGCGAGAAACACTTTCATAGAAAGGGGTTGCCAAGCTTCCAAAAACTACGAATCTCCAGAAATCACAGCAAATATTTTTTTACCCAAACTGGATGATACTTTCAGTTAATGGTCAGTACACCAAGCCGACTGGGTTCCCCAAATTTCGTTCTTCTATGTAGAAGCTTTCATTTCCAGTAACAGTTTGAATTTTTAGGTTTCACTCTGTTTTCTCCTATATTGATAGATGTATTTGGAACTCTAAATCCAACACGGTTTGTGCTAGCTTCTTGAAACTTGACAAAATAAAGCAGTTTCACGTTCTATCTCTATGTGTTGTTTCCTCTTGAAGTAGCCCTAAGCAGTGACTGGCGAGAAACACTTTCATGGAAAGGGGTTGCCAAGCTTCCTAAAATTACGAATCTCCAGAAATCTCAGCAAGTATTTTTTTACCCAAACTGGATGATACTTTCAGGTAATGATCAGTACACTATGCCAACTTGGTTCCCCAAATTTCATTCTTCTATGCTGAAGCGTTCGTTTCTACTAACAGTTTGAATTTTTAGGTTTCACTCTGTTTTCTCCTATATTGATAGATGTATTTGGAACTCTAAATCCAACATGGTTTGTGCTATCTTCTTGAAACTTGACACAATAAAGTAGTTTCAGATTCTATCTCTATGTTTTGTTTCCTCTTGATGTAGCCCTAAGCAGTGACTGGCGAGAAACACTTTCATAGAAATGGGTTGCCAAGCTTCCAAAAACTACGAATCTCCAGAAATCTCAGCAAATATTTTTTCACCCAAACTGGATGATACTTTCAGGTAATGATCAGTACACTAAGCCGACTTGGTTCCCCAAATTTCATTCTTCTATGTTGAAGCATTCGTTTCTACTAACAGTTTGAATTTTTAGGTTTCACTCTGTTTTCTCCTATATTGATAGATGTATTTGGAACTCTAAATCCAACACGGTTTGTGCTAGCTTCTTTAAACTTGACACAATAAAGTAGTTTCAGGTTCTATCTCTATGTTTTGTGTCCTCTTGATGTAGCCCTAAGCAGTGACTGGCGAGAAACACTTTCATGGAAAGGGGTTGCCAAGCTTCCAAAAATTACGAATCTCCAGAAATCTCAGCAAATATTTTTTCACCCAAACTGGATGATACTTTCAGGTAATGATCAGTACACCAAGCTGACTGGGTTCCCCAAATTTCGTTCTTCTATGTTGAAGCTTTCATTTCCAGTAACAGTTTGAATTTTTAGGTTTCACTCTGTTTTCTCCTGTATTGATAGATGTATTTGGAACTCTAAATCCAACACGGTTTTTGTTAGCTTCTTGAAACATGACAAAATAAAGCAGTTTCACGTTCTATCTCTATGTTTTGTTTCCTCTTGATGTAGCCCTAAACATTGACTGGCGAGAAACACTTTCATGGAAAGGGGTTGCCAAGCTTCCAAAAATTACGAATCTCCAGAAATCTCAGCAAGTATTTTTTCACCCAAACTGGATGATACTTTCAGGTAATGATCAGTACACTAAGCCGACTGGGTTCCCCAAATTTCGTTCTTCTATGTTGAAGCGTTCATTTCCAGTAACAGTTTGAATTTTTAGGTTTCACTCTGTTTTCTCCTATATTGATAGATGTATTTGGAACTCTAAATCCAACACGGTTTGTGCTAGCTTCTTGAAACTTGACAAAATAAAGCAGTTTCACGTTCTATCTCTATGTGTTGTTTCCTCTTGATGTAGCCCTAAGCAGTGACTGGCGAGAAACACTTTCATGGAAAGGGGTTGCCAAGCGTCCTAAAATTACGAACCTCCAGAAATCTGAGCAAATATTTTTTCCCCCAAACTGGATGATACTTTCAGGTAATGATCAGTACACTAAGCCAACTTGGTTCCCCAAATTTCGTTCTTCTATGTTGAAGCGTTCGTTTCTACTAACAGTTTGAATTTTTAGGTTTCACTCTGTTTTCTCCTATATTCATAGATGTGTTTTGAACTCTATATCCAACACGGTTTGTGCTATCTTCTTGAAACTTGACACAATAAAGTAGTTTCAAGTTCTGTCTCTATGTTTTGTTTCCTCTTGATGTAGCCCTAAGCAGTGACTGGCGAGAAACACTTTCATAGAAATGGGTTGCCAAGCTTCCAAAAACTACGAATCTCCAGAAATCTCAGCAAATATTTTTTCACCCAAACTGGATAATACTTTCAGTTAATGATCAGTACACTAAGCCGACTTGGTTCCCCAAATTTCGTTCTTCTATATTGAAGCTTTCATTTCCAGTAACAGTTTGAATTTTTAGGTTTCACTCTGTTTTCTCCTATATTGATAGATGTATTTGGAACTCTAAATCCAACACGGTTTGTGCTAGCTTCTTGAAACTTGACACAATAAAGTAGTTTCACGTTCTATCTCTATGCTTTGTTTCCTTTTGAAGTAGCCCTAAGCAGTGACTGGCGAGAAACACTTTCATAGAAAGGGGTTGCCAAGCTTCCAAAAACTACAAATCTCCAGAAATCTCATCAAATATTTTTTCACCCAAACTGGATGATACTTTCAGGTAATGATCAGTACACTAAGCTGACTGTGTTCCCCAAATTTCGTTCTTCTATGTTGAAGCGTTCATTTCCAGTAACAGTTTGAATTTTTAGGTTTCACTCTGTTTTCTCCTATATTAATAGATGTATTTGGAACTCTAAATCCAACACGGTGTGTGCTAGCTTCTTGAAACTTGAGAAAATAAAGCAGTTTCACGTTCTATCTCTATGTTTTGTTTCCTCTTGATGTAGCCCTAAGCAGTGACTGGCGAGAAACACTTTCATGGAAAGGGGTTGCCAAGCTTCCTAAAATTACGAACCTCCAGAAATCTGAGCAAATATTTTTCCCCCAAAACTGGATGATACTTTCAGGTAATGATCAGTACACTAAGCCGACTTGGTTCACCAAATTTCGTTCTTCTATGTTGAAGCGTTCATTTCCAGTAACAGTTTGAATTTTTAGGTTTCACTCTGTTTTCTCCTATATTGATAGATGTATTTGGAACTCTAAATCCAACACGGTTTGTGCTAGCTCCTTGAAACTTGACAAAATAAAGCAGTTTCACGTTCTATCTCTATGTGTTGTTTCCTCTTGAAGTAGCCCTAAGCAGTGACTGGCGAGAAACACTTTCATGGAAAGGGGTTGCCAAGCTTCCTAAAATTACGAATCTCCAGAAATCTCAGCAAGTATTTTTTCACCCAAAGTGGATGATACTTTCAGGTAATGATCAGTACAATAAGCCAACTTGGTTCCCCAAATTTCATTCTTCTATGTTGAAGCGTTCGTTTCACTAACAGTTTGAATTTTTAGGTTTCACTCTGTTTTCTCCTATATTGATAGATGTGTTTGGAACTCTAAATCCAACACGGTTTGTGCTATCTTCTTGAAACATGACACAATAAAGTAGTTTCAAGTTCTATCCCTATGTGTTGTTTCCTCTTGAAGTAGCCCTAAGCAGTGACTGGCGAGAAACACTTTCATGGAAAGGGGTTGCCAAGCTTCCTAAAATTACGAATCTCCAGAAATCTCAGCAAGTATTTTTTCACCCAAACTGGATGATACTTTCAGGTAATGATCAGTACACTAAGCTGACTTGGTTCCTCAAATTTCGTTCTTCTATGTTGAAGCGTTCATTTCCAGTAACAGTTTGAATTTTTAGGTTTCACTCTGTTTTCTCCTATATTGATAGATGTATTTGGAACTCTAAATCCAACACGGTTTGTGCTAGCTTCATGAAACTTGACAATATAAAGCAGTTTCACGTTCTATCTCTATGTGTTGTTTCCTCTTGAAGTAGCCCTAAGCAGTGACTGGCGAGAAACACTTTCATGGAAAGGGGTTGCCAAGCTTCCTAAAATTACGAATCTCCAGAAATCTCAGCAAGTATTTTTTCACCCAAACTGGATGATACTTTCAGGTAATGATCAGTACACTAAGCTGACTGGGTTCCCCAAATTTCGTTCTTCTATGTTGAAGCGTTCATTTCCAGTAACAGTTTGAATTTTTAGGTTTCACTCTGTTTTCTCCTATATTGATAGATGTATTTGGAACTCTAAATCCAACACGGTTTGTGCTAGCTTCTTGAAACTTGACACAATAAAGCAGTTTCACGTTCTGTGTCTATGCTTTGTTTCCTCTTGAAGTAGCCCTAAGCAGTGACTGGCGAGAAACACTTTCATGGAAAGGGGTTGCCAAGCTTCCTAAAATTACGAATCTCCAGAAATCTCAGCAAGTATTTTTTCACCCAAATTGGATGATACTTTCAGGTAATGATCAGTACACTAAGCCAACTTGGTTCCCTAAATTTCATTCTTCTATGTTGAAGCGTTCGTTTCTACTAACAGTTTGAATTTTTAGGTTTCACTCTGTTTTCTCCTATATTGATAGATGTATTTGGAACTCTAAATCCAACATGGTTTGTGCTATCTTCTTGAAACTTGACACAATAAAGTAGTTTCAGATTCTATCTCTATGTTTTGTTTCCTCTTGATGTAGCCCTAAGCAGTGACTGGCGAGAAACACTTTCATAGAAATGGGTTGCCAAGCTTCCAAAAACTACGAATCTCCAGAAATCTCAGCAAATATTTTTTCACCCAAACTGGATGATACTTTCAGGTAATGATCAGTACACTAAGCCGACTTGGTTCCCCAAATTTCATTCTTCTATGTTGAAGCATTCGTTTCTACTAACAGTTTGAATTTTTAGGTTTCACTCTGTTTTCTCCTATATTGATAGATGTATTTGGAACTCTAAATCCAACACGGTTTGTGCTAGCTTCTTTAAACTTGACACAATAAAGTAGTTTCAGGTTCTATCTCTATGTTTTGTTTCCTCTTGATGTAGCCCTAAGCAGTGACTGGTGAGAAACACTTTCATGGAAAGGGGTTGCCAAGCTTCCAAAAATTACGAATCTCCAGAAATCTCAGCAAATATTTTTTCACCCAAACTGGATGATACTTTCAGGTAATGATCAGTACACCAAGCTGACTGGGTTCCCCAAATTTCGTTCTTCTATGTTGAAGCTTTCATTTCGGGTAACAGTTTGAATTTTTAGGTTTCACTCTGTTTTCTCCTGTATTGATAGATGTATTTGGAACTCTAAATCCAACACGGTTTTTGTTAGCTTCTTGAAACATGACAAAATAAAGCAGTTTCACGTTCTATCTCTATGTTTTGTTTCCTCTTGATGTAGCCCTAAGCATTGACTGGCGAGAAACACTTTCATGGAAAGGGGTTGCCAAGCTTCCAAAAATTACGAATCTCCAGAAATCTCAGCAAGTATTTTTTCACCCAAACTGGATGATACTTTCAGGTAATGATCAGTACACTAAGCCGACTGGGTTCCCCAAATTTCGTTCTTCTATGTTGAAGCGTTCATTTCCAGTAACAGTTTGAATTTTTAGGTTTCACTCTGTTTTCTCCTATATTGATAGATGTATTTGGAACTCTAAATCCAACACGGTTTGTGCTAGCTTCTTGAAACTTGACAAAATAAAGCAGTTTCACGTTCTATCTCTATGTGTTGTTTCCTCTTGATGTAGCCCTAAGCAGTGACTGGCGAGAAACACTTTCATGGAAAGGGGTTGCCAAGCGTCCTAAAATTACGAACCTCCAGAAATCTGAGCAAATATTTTTTCCCCCAAACTGGATGATACTTTCAGGTAATGATCAGTACACTAAGCCAACTTGGTTGCCCAAATTTCGTTCTTCTATGTTGAAGCGTTCGTTTCTACTAACAGTTTGAATTTTTAGGTTTCACTCTGTTTTCTCCTATATTGATAGATGTGTTTTGAACTCTATATCCAACACGGTTTGTGCTATCTTCTTGAAACTTGACACAATAAAGTAGTTTCAAGTTCTGTCTCTATGTTTTGTTTCCTCTTGATGTAGCCCTAAGCAGTGACTGGCGAGAAACACTTTCATAGAAATGGGTTGCCAAGCTTCCAAAAACTACGAATCTCCAGAAATCTCAGCAAATATTTTTTCACCCAAACTGGATAATACTTTCAGTTAATGATCAGTACACTAAGCCGACTTGGTTCCCCAAATTTCGTTCTTCTATGTTGAAGCTTTCATTTCCAGTAACAGTTTGAATTTTTAGGTTTCACTCTGTTTTCTCCTATATTGATAGATGTATTTGGAACTCTAAATCCAACACGGTTTGTGCTAGCTTCTTGAAACTTGACACAATAAAGTAGTTTCACGTTCTATCTCTATGTTTTGTTTCCTCTTGATGTAGCCCTAAGCAGTGACTGGCGAGAAACACTTTCATGGAAAGGGGTTGCCAAGCTTCCTAAAATTACGAACCTCCAGAAATCTGAGCAAATATTTTTCCCCCAAACTGGATGATACTTTCAGGTAATGATCAGTACACTAAGCCAACTTGGTTCCCCAAATTTCATTCTTCTATGTTGAAGCGTTCGTTTCTACTAACAGTTTGAATTTTTAGGTTTCACTCTGTTTTCTCCTATATTGATAGATGTGTTTGGAACTCTAAATCCAACACGGTTTGTGCTATCTTCTTGAAACTTGACAAAATAAAGTAGTTTCAAGTTCTGTCTTTATGTTTTGTTTCCTCTTGATGTAGCCCTAAGCAGTGACTGGCGAGAAACACTTTCATAGAAATGGGTTGCCAAGCTTCCAAATACTACGAATCTCCAGAAATCTCAGCAAATATTTTTTCACCCAAACTGGATAATACTTTCAGTTAATGATCAGTACACCAAGCCGACTGGGTTCCCCAAATTACGTTCTTCTATGTTGAAGCGTTCATTTCCAGTAACAGTTTGAATTTTTAGGTTTCACTCTGTTTTCTCCTATATTGATAGATGTATTTGGAACTCTAAATCCAACACGGTTTGTGCTAGCTCCTTGAAACTTGACAAAATAAAGCAGTTTCACGTTCTATCTCTATGTGTTGTTTCCTCTTGAAGTAGCCCTAAGCAGTGACTGGCGAGAAACACTTTCATGGAAAGGGGTTGCAAAGCTTCCTAAAATTACGAATCTCCAGAAATCTCAGCAAGTATTTCTTCACCCAAACTGGATGATACTTTCAGGTAATGATCAGTACACTAAGCCGACTGGGTTCACCAAATTTCGTTCTTCTATGTAGAAGCTTTCATTTCCAGTAACAGTTTGAATTTTTAGGTTTCACTCTGTTTTCTCCTATATTGATAGATGTATTTGGAACTCTAAATCCAACACGGTTTGTGCTAGCTTCTTGAAACTTGACAAAATAAAGCAGTTTCACGTTCTATCTCTATGTTTTGTTTCCTTTTGATGTAGCCCTAAGCAGTGACTGGCGAGAAACACTTTCATAGAAAGGGGTTGCCAAGCTTCCAAAAACTACGAATCTCCAGAAATCACAGCAAATATTTTTTTACCCAAACTGGATGATACTTTCAGTTAATGGTCAGTACACCAAGCCGACTGGGTTCCCCAAATTTCGTTCTTCTATGTTGAAGCGTTCATTTCCAGTAACAGTTTGAATTTTTAGGTTTCACTCTGTTTTCTCCTATATTGATAGATGTATTTGGAACTCTAAATCCAACACGGTTTGTGCTAGCTTCTTGAAACTTGACAAAATAAAGCAGTTTCACGTTCTATCTCTATGTGTTGTTTCCTCTTGAAGTAGCCCTAAGCAGTGACTGGCGAGAAACACTTTCATGGAAAGGGGTTGCCAAGCTTCCTAAAATTACGAATCTCCAGAAATCTCAGCAAGTATTTTTTCACCCAAACTGGATGATACTTTCAGGAAATGATCAGTACACTATGCCAACTTGGTTCCCCAAATTTCATTCTTCTATGTTGAAGCGTTCGTTTCTACTAACAGTTTGAATTTTTAGGTTTCACTCTGTTTTCTCCTATAATGATAGATGTATTTGGAACTCTAAATCCAACATGGTTTGTGCTATCTTCTTGAAACTTGACACAATAAAGTAGTTTCAGATTCTATCTCTATGTTTTGTATCCTCTTGATGTACCCCTAAGTAGTGACTGGCGAGAAACACTTTCATAGAAAGGGGTTGCCAAGCTTCCTAAAATTACGAACCTCCAGAAATCTGAGCAAATATTTTTCCCCCAAACTGGATGATACTTTCAGGTAATGATCAGTACACTAAGCCGACTTGATTCCCCAAATGTCGTTCTTCTATGTTGAAGCGTTCATTTCCAGTAACAGTTTGAATTTTTAGGTTTCACTCTGTTTTCTCCTATATTGATAGATGTATTTGGAAATCTAAATCCAACACGGTTTGTGCTAGCTCCTTGAAACTTGACAAAATAAAGCAGTTTCAGGTTCTATCTCTATGTTTTGTTTCCTCTTGATGTAGCCCTAAGCAGTGACTGGCGAGAAACACTTTCATGGAAAGGGGTTGCCAAGCTTCCAAAAATTACGAATCTCCAGAAATCTCAGCAAATATTTTTTCACCCAAACTGGATGATACTTTCAGGTAATGATCAGTACACCAAGCTGACTGGGTTCCCCAAATTTCGTTCTTCTATGTTGAAGCTTTCATTTCCAATAACAGTTTGAATTTTTAGGTTTCACTCTGTTTTCTCCTGTATTGATAGATGTATTTGGAACTCTAAATCCAACACGGTTTTTGTTAGCTTCTTGAAACATGACAAAATAAAGCAGTTTCACGTTCTATCTCTATGTTTTGTTTCCTCTTCATGTAGCCCTAAGCATTGACTGGCGAGAAACACTTTCATGGAAAGGGGTTGCCAAGCTTCCTAAAATTACGAATCTCCAGAAATCTCAGCAAGTATTTTTTCACACAAACTGGATGATACTTTCAGGTAATGATCAGTACACTAAGCCGACTGCGTTCCCCAAATTTCGTTCTTCTATGTTGAAGCGTTCATTTCCAGTAACAGTTTGAATTTTTAGGTTTCACTCTGTTTTCTCCTATATTGATAGATGTATTTGGAACTCTAAATCCAACACGGTTTGTGCTAGCTTCTTGAAACTTGACAAAATAAAGCAGTTTCACGTTCTATCTCTATGTGTTGTTTCCTCTTGATGTAGCCCTAAGCAGTGACTGGCGAGAAACACTTTCATGGAAAGTGGTTGCCAAGCTTCCTAAAATTACGAACCTCCAGAAATCTGAGCAAATATTTTTCCCCCAAACTGGATGATACTTTCAGGTAATGATCAGTACACTAAGCCGACTTGGTTCCCCAAATTTCGTACTTCTATGTTGAAGCGTTCATTTCCAGTAACAGTTTGAATTTTTAGGTTTCACTCTGTTTTCTCCTATATTGATAGATGTATTTGGAACTCTAAATCCAACACGGTTTGTGCTAGCTTCATGAAACTTGACAATATAAAGCAGTTTCACGTTCTATATCTATGTGTTGTTTCCTCTTGAAGTAGCCCTAAGCAGTGACTGGCGAGAAACACTTTCATGGAAAGGGGTTGCCAAGCTTCCTAAAATTACGAATCTCCAGAAATCTCAGCAAGTATTTTTTCACCCAAACTGGATGATACTTTCAGGTAATGATCAGTACACTAAGCTGACTTGGTTCCCCAAATTTCGTTCTTCTATGTTGAAGCGTTCATTTCCAGTAACAGTTTGAATTTTTAGGTTTCACTCTGTTTTCTCCTATATTGATAGATGTATTTGGAACTCTAAATCCAACACGGTTTGTGCTAGCTTCTTGAAACTTGACACAATAAAGTAGTTTCACGTTCTATCTCTATGCTTTGTTTCCTCTTGAAGTAGCCCTAAGCAGTGACTGGCGAGAAACACTTTCATGGAAAGGGGTTGCCAAGCTTCCAAAAATTACGAATCTACAGATATCTCAGCAAGTATTTTTTCACCCAAATTGGATGATACTTTCAGGTAATGATCAGTACACTAAGCCAACTTGGTTCCCTAAATTTCATTCTTCTATGTTGAAGCGTTCGTTTCTACTAACAGTTTGAATTTTTAGGTTTCACTCTGTTTTCTCCTATATTGATAGATGTATTTGGTACTCTAAATCCAACACGGTTTGTGCTATCTTCTTGAAACTTGACACAATAAAGTAGTTTCAAGTTCTGTCTCTATGTTTTGTTTCCTCTTGATGTAGCCCTAAGCAGTGACTGCGAGAAACACTTTCATAGAAATGGGTTGCCAAGCTTCCAAAAACTACGAATCTCCAGAAATCTCAGCAAATATTTTTTCACCCAAACTGGATAATACTTTCAGTTAATGATCAGTACACTAAGCCGACTGCGTTCCCCAAATTTCGTTCTTCTATGTTGAAGCGTTCATTTCCAGTAACAGTTTGAATTTTTAGGTTTCACTCTGTTTTCTCCTATATTGATAGATGTATTTGGAACTCTAAATCCAACACGGATTTGGTTGGTTCTTGAAACTTGACAAAATAAAGCAGTTTCTCGTTCTATCTCTATGTTTTGTTTCCTCTTGATGTAGCCCTAAGCAGTGACTGGCGAGAAACACTTTCATGGAAAGGGGTTGCCAAGCTTCCTAAAATTACGAACCTCCAGAAATCTGAGCAAATATTTTTCCCCCAAACTGGATGATACTTTCAGGTAATGATCAGTACACTAAGCCGACTTGGTTCCCCAAATTTCGTTCTTCTATGTTGAAGCGTTCATTTCCAGTAACAGTTTGAATTTTTAGGTTTCACTCTGTTTTCTCCTATATTGATAGATGTATTTGGAACTCTAAATCCAACACGGTTTGTGCTAGCTCCTTGAAACTTGACAAAATAAAGCAGTTTCACGTTCTATCTCTATGTGTTGTTTCCTCTTGAAGTAGCCCTAAGCAGTGACTGGCGAGAAACACTTTCATGGAAAGGGGTTGCCAAGCTTCCTAAAATTACGAATCTCCAGAAATCTCAGCAAGTATTTTTTCACCCAAACTTGATGATACTTTCAGGTAATGATCAGTACACTAATCCGACTGGGTTCCCCAAATTTCGTTCTTCTATGTTGAAGCATTCATTTCCAGTAACAGTTTGAATTTTTAGGTTTCACTCTGTTTTCTCCTATATTGATAGATGCATTTGGAAGTCTAAATCCAACACGGTTTGTGCTAGCTTCTTGAAACTTGACACAATAAAGTAGTTTCAGGTTCTATCTCTATGTTTTGTTTCCTTTTGATGTAGCCCTAAGCAGTGACTGGCGAGAAACACTTTCATCGAAAGGGGTTGCCAAGCTTCCAAAAACTACGAATCTCCAGAAATCACAGCAAATATTTTTTTACCCAAACTGCATGATACTTTCAGTTAATGGTCAGTACACCAAGCCGACTGGGTTCCCCAAATTTCGTTCTTCTATGTAGAAGCTTTCATTTCCAGTAACAGTTTGAATTTTTAGGTTTCACTCTGTTTTCTCCTATATTGATAGATGTATTTGGAACTCTAAATCCAACACGGTTTGTGCTAGCTTCTTGAAACTTGACAAAATAAAGCAGTTTCACGTTCTATCTCTATGTGTTGTTTCCTCTTGAATTAGCCCTAAGCAGTGACTGGCGAGGAACACTTTCATGGAAAGGGGTTGCCAAGCTTCCTAAAATTACGAATCTCCAGAAATCTCAGCAAGTATTTTTTCACCCAAACTGGATGATACTTTCAGGTAATGATCAGTACACTATGCCAACTTGGTTCCCCAAATTTCATTCTTCTATGCTGAAGCGTTCGTTTCTACTAACAGTTTGAATTTTTAGGTTTCACTCTGTTTTCTCCTATATTGATAGATGTATTTGGAACTCTAAATCCAACATGGTTTGTGCTATCTTCTTGAAACTTGACACAATAAAGTAGTTTCAGATTCTATCTCTATGTTTTGTTTCCTCTTGATGTAGCCCTAAGCAGTGACTGGCGAGAAACACTTTCATAGAAATGGGTTGCCAAGCTTCCAAAAACTACGAATCTCCAGAAATCTCAGCAAATATTTTTTCACCCAAACTGGATGATACTTTCAGGTAATGATCAGTACACTAAGCCGACTTGGTTCCCCAAATTTCGTTCTTCTATGTTGAAGCGTTCATTTCCAGTAACAGTTTGAATTTTTAGGTTTCACTCTGTGTTCTCCTATATTGATAGATGTATTTGGAACTCTAAATCCAACACGGTTTGTGCTAGCTTCTTGAAACTTGACACAATATAGCAGTTTCACGTTCTATCTCTATGTGTTGTATCTTGTTGAAGTAGCCCTAAGCAGTGACTGGCGAGAAACACTTTCATGGAAAGGGGTTGCCAAGCTTCCTAAAATTACGAATCTCCAGAAATCTCAGCAAATATTTTTTCACCCAAACTGGATGATACTTTCAGGTAATGATCAGTACACTAAGCCGACTTGGTTCCCCAAATTTCATTCTTCTATGTTGAAGCATTCATTTCCAGTAACAGTTTGAATTTTTAGGTTTCACTCTGTTTTCTCCTATATTGATAGATGTATTTGGAACTCTAAATCCAACACGGTTTGTGCTAGCTTCTTTAAACTTGACACAATAAAGTAGTTTCAAGTTCTATCTCTATGTTTTGTTTCCTCTTGATGTAGCCCTAAGCAGTGACTGGCGAGAAACACTTTCATGGAAAGGGGTTGCCAAGCTTCCTAAAATTACGAACCTCCAGAAATCTGAGCAAATATTTTTCCCCCAAACTGGATGATACTTTCAGGTAATGATCAGTACACTAAGCCCACTTGGTTCCCCAAATTTCGTTCTTCTATGTTGAAGCGTTCATTTCCAGTAACAGTTTGAATTTCTAGGTTTCACTCTGTTTTCTCCTATATTGATAGATGTATTTGGAACTCTAAATCCGATACGGTTTGTGCTAGCTCCTTGAAACTTGACAAAACAAAGCAGTTTCATGTTCTATCTCTATGTGTTGTTTCCTCTTGAAGTAGCCCTAAGCAGTGACTGGCGAGAAACACTTTCATGGAAAGGGGTTGCCAAGCTTCCTAAAATTACGAATCTCCAGAAATCTCAGCAAGTATTTTTTCACCCAAACTGGATGATACTTTCAGGTAATGATCAGTACACTAAGCCAACTTGGTTCCCCAAATTTCATTCTTCTATGTTGAAGCGTTCGTTTCACTAACAGTTTGAATTTTTAGGTTTCACTCTGTTTTCTCCTATATTGATAGATGTATTGGAACTCTAAATCCAACACGGTTTGTGCTAGCTTCTTGAAACATGACAAAATAAAGCAGTTTCACGTTCTATCTCTATGTGTTGTTTCCTCTTGAAGTAGCCCTAAGCAGTGACTGGCGAGAAACATTTTCATGGAAAGGGGTTGCCAAGGTTCCTAAAATTACGAATCTCCAGAAATCTCAGCAAGTATTTTTTCACCCAAACTGGATGATACTTTCAAGTAATGATCAGTACACTAAGCCAACTTGGTTCCGCAAATTTCATTCTTCTATGTTGAAGCGTTCGTTTCTACTAACAGTTTGAATTTTTAGGTTTCACTCTGTTTTCTCCTATATTGATAGATGTGTTTGGAACTCTAAATCCAACACGGTTTGTGCTATCTTCTTGAAACTTGACACAATAAAGTAGTTTCAAGTTCTGTCTCTATGTTTTGTTTCCTCTTGATGTAGCCCTAAGCAGTGACTGGCGAGAAACACTTTCATAGAAATGGGTTGCCAAGCTTCCAAAAACTACGAATCTCCAGAAATCTCAGCAAATATTTTTTCACCCAAACTGGATAATACTTTCAGTTAATGATCAGTACACTAAGCCGACTTGGTTCCCCAAATTTCGTTCTTCTATGTTGAAGCTTTCATTTCCAGTAACAGTTTGAATTTTTAAGTTTCACTCTGTTTTCTCCTATATTGATAGATGTATTTGGAACTCTAAATCCAACACGGATTTGGTTGGTTCTTGAAACTTTACAAAATAAAGCAGTTTCACGTTCTATCTCTATGTTTTGTTTCCTCTTGATGTAGCCCTAAGCAGTGACTGGCGAGAAACACTTTCATGGAAAGGGGTTGCCAAGCTTCCTAAAATTACGAACCTCCAGGAATCTGAGCAAATATTTTTCCCCCAAACTGGATGATACTTTGAGGTAATGATCAGTACACTAAGCCGACTTGGTTCCCCAAATTTCGTTCTTCTATGTTGAAGCGTTCATTTCCAGTAACAGTTTGAATTTTTAGGTTTCACTCTGTTTTCTCCTATATTGATAGATGTATTTGGAACTCTAAATCCAACATGGTTTGTGCTAGCTCCTTGAAACTTGACAAAATAAAGCAGTTTCACGTTCTATCTCTATGTGTTGTTTCCTCTTGAAGTATCCCTAAGCAGTGACTGGCGAGAAACACTTTCATGAAAAGGGGTTGCCAAGCTTCCTAAAATTACGAACCTCCAGAAATCTGAGCAAATATTTTTTCCCCCAAACTGGATGATACTTTCAGGTAATGATCAGTACACTAAGGCAACTTGGTTCCCCAAATTTCATTCTTCTATGTTGAAGCGTTCGTTTCTACTAACAGTTTGAATTTTTAGGTTTCACTCTGTTTTCTCCTATATTGATAGATGTGTTTGGAACTCTAAATCCAACACGGTTTGTGCTATCTTCTTGAAACTTGACACAATAAAGTAGTTTCAAGTTCTGTCTCTATGTTTTGTTTCCTCTTGATGTAGCCCTAAGCAGTGACTGGCGAGAAACACTTTCATAGAAATGGGTTGCCAAGCTTCCAAAAACTACGAATCTCCAGAAATCTCAGCAAATATTTTTTCACCCAAACTGGATAATACTTTCAGTTAATGATCAGTACACTAAGCCGACTTGGTTCCCCAAATTTCGTTCTTCTATGTTGAAGCGTTCATTTCCAGTAGCAGTTTGAATTTTTAGGTTTCACTCTGTTTTCTCCTATATTGATAGATGTATTTGGAACTCTAAATCCAACACGGATTTGGTTGGTTCTTGAAACTTGACAAAATAAAGCAGTTTCATGTTCTATCTCTATGTTTTGTTTCCTCTTGATGTAGCCCTAAGCAGTGACTGGCGAGAAACACTTTCATGGAAAGGGGTTGCCAAGCTTCCTAAAATTACGAACCTCCAGAAATCTGAGCAAATATTTTTCCCCCAAACTGGATGATACTTTCAGGTAATGATCAGTACACTAAGCCAACTTGGTTCCCCAAATTTCATTCTTCTATGTTGAAGCGTTCGTTTCTACTAACAGTTTGAATTTTTAGGTTTCACTCTGTTTTCTCCTATATTGATAGATGTGTTTGGAACTCTAAATCCAACACGGTTTGTGCTATCTTCTTGAAACTTGACACAATAAAGTAGTTTCAAGTTCTGTCTTTATGTTTTGTTTCCTCTTGATGTAGCCCTAAGCAGTGACTGGCGAGAAACACTTTCATAGAAATGGGTTGCCAAGCTTCCAAAAACTACGAATCTCCAGAAATCTCAGCAAATATTTTTTCACCCAAACTGGATAATACTTTCAGTTAATGATCAGTACACCAAGCCGACTGGGTTCCCCAAATTACGTTCTTCTATGTTGAAGCGTTCATTTCCAGTAACAGTTTGAATTTTTAGGTTTCACTCTGTTTTCTCCTATATTGATAGATGTATTTGGAACTCTAAATCCAACACGGTTTGTGCTAGCTCCTTGAAACTTGACAAAATAAAGCAGTTTCACGTTCTATCTCTATGTGTTGTTTCCTCTTGAAGTAGCCCTAAGCAGTGACTGGCGAGAAACACTTTCATGGAAAGGGGTTGCAAAGCTTCCTAAAATTACGAATCTCCAGAAATCTCAGCAAGTATTTCTTCACCCAAACTGGATGATACTTTCAGGTAATGATCAGTACACTAAGCCGACTGGGTTCACCAAATTTCGTTCTTCTATGTAGAAGCTTTCATTTCCAGTAACAGTTTGAATTTTTAGGTTTCACTCTGTTTTCTCCTATATTGATAGATGTATTTGGAACTCTAAATCCAACACGGTTTGTGCTAGCTTCTTGAAACTTGACAAAATAAAGCAGTTTCACGTTCTATCTCTATGTTTTGTTTCCTTTTGATGTAGCCCTAAGCAGTGACTGGCGAGAAACACTTTCATAGAAAGGGGTTGCCAAGCTTCCAAAAACTACGAATCTCCAGAAATCACAGCAAATATTTTTTTACCCAAACTGGATGATACTTTCAGTTAATGGTCAGTACACCAAGCCGACTGGGTTCCCCAAATTTCGTTCTTCTATGTTGAAGCGTTCATTTCCAGTAACAGTTTGAATTTTTAGGTTTCACTCTGTTTTCTCCTATATTGATAGATGTATTTGGAACTCTAAATCCAACACGGTTTGTGCTAGCTTCTTGAAACTTGACAAAATAAAGCAGTTTCACGTTCTATCTCTATGTGTTGTTTCCTCTTGAATTAGCCCTAAGCAGTGACTGGCGAGAAACACTTTCATGGAAAGGGGTTGCCAAGCTTCCTAAAATTACGAATCTCCAGAAATCTCAGCAAGTATTTTTTCACCCAAACTGGATGATACTTTCAGGTAATGATCAGTACACTATGCCAACTTGGTTCCCCAAATTTCATTCTTCTATGCTGAAGCGTTCGTTTCTACTAACAGTTTGAATTTTTAGGTTTCACTCTGTTTTCTCCTATATTGATAGATGTATTTGGAACTCTAAATCCAACATGGTTTGTGCTATCTTCTTGAAACTTGACACAATAAAGTAGTTTCAGATTCTATCTCTATGTTTTGTTTCCTCTTGATGTAGCCCTAAGCAGTGACTGGCGAGAAACACTTTCATAGAAATGGGTTGCCAAGCTTCCAAAAACTACGAATCTCCAGAAATCTCAGCAAATATTTTTTCACCCAAACTGGATGATACTTTCAGGTAATGATCAGTACACTAAGCCGACTTGGTTCCCCAAATTTCGTTCTTCTATGTTGAAGCGTTCATTTCCAGTAACAGTTTGAATTTTTAGGTTTCACTCTGTGTTCTCCTATATTGATAGATGTATTTGGAACTCTAAATCCAACACGGTTTGTGCTAGCTTCTTGAAACTTGACACAATATAGCAGTTTCACGTTCTATCTCTATGTGTTGTATCTTGTTGAAGTAGCCCTAAGCAGTGACTGGCGAGAAACACTTTCATGGAAAGGGGTTGCCAAGCTTCCTAAAATTACGAATCTCCAGAAATCTCAGCAAATATTTTTTCACCCAAACTGGATGATACTTTCAGGTAATGATCAGTACACTAAGCCGACTTGGTTCCCCAAATTTCATTCTTCTATGTTGAAGCATTCATTTCCAGTAACAGTTTGAATTTTTAGGTTTCACTCTGTTTTCTCCTATATTGATAGATGTATTTGGAACTCTAAATCCAACACGGTTTGTGCTAGCTTCTTTAAACTTGACACAATAAAGTAGTTTCAAGTTCTATCTCTATGTTTTGTTTCCTCTTGATGTAGCCCTAAGCAGTGACTGGCGAGAAACACTTTCATGGAAAGGGATTGCCAAGCTTCCTAAAATTACGAACCTCCAGAAATCTGAGCAAATATTTTTCCCCCAAACTGGATGATACTTTCAGGTAATGATCAGTACACTAAGCCCACTTGGTTCCCCAAATTTCGTTCTTCTATGTTGAAGCGTTCATTTCCAGTAACAGTTTGAATTTCTAGGTTTCACTCTGTTTTCTCCTATATTGATAGATGTATTTGGAACTCTAAATCCGATACGGTTTGTGCTAGCTCCTTGAAACTTGACAAAACAAAGCAGTTTCATGTTCTATCTCTATGTGTTGTTTCCTCTTGAAGTAGCCCTAAGCAGTGACTGGCGAGAAACACTTTCATGGAAAGGGGTTGCCAAGCTTCCTAAAATTACGAATCTCCAGAAATCTCAGCAAGTATTTTTTCACCCAAACTGGATGATACTTTCAGGTAATGATCAGTACACTAAGCCAACTTGGTTCCCCAAATTTCATTCTTCTATGTTGAAGCGTTCGTTTCACTAACAGTTTGAATTTTTAGGTTTCACTCTGTTTTCTCCTATATTGATAGATGTATTGGAACTCTAAATCCAACACGGTTTGTGCTAGCTTCTTGAAACATGACAAAATAAAGCAGTTTCACGTTCTATCTCTATGTGTTGTTTCCTCTTGAAGTAGCCCTAAGCAGTGACTGGCGAGAAACATTTTCATGGAAAGGGGTTGCCAAGGTTCCTAAAATTACGAATCTCCAGAAATCTCAGCAAGTATTTTTTCACCCAAACTGGATGATACTTTCAAGTAATGATCAGTACACTAAGCCAACTTGGTTCCGCAAATTTCATTCTTCTATGTTGAAGCGTTCGTTTCTACTAACAGTTTGAATTTTTAGGTTTCACTCTGTTTTCTCCTATATTGATAGATGTGTTTGGAACTCTAAATCCAACACGGTTTGTGCTATCTTCTTGAAACTTGACACAATAAAGTAGTTTCAAGTTCTGTCTCTATGTTTTGTTTCCTCTTGATGTAGCCCTAAGCAGTGACTGGCGAGAAACACTTTCATAGAAATGGGTTGCCAAGCTTCCAAAAACTACGAATCTCCAGAAATCTCAGCAAATATTTTTTCACCCAAACTGGATAATACTTTCAGTTAATGATCAGTACACTAAGCCGACTTGGTTCCCCAAATTTCGTTCTTCTATGTTGAAGCTTTCATTTCCAGTAACAGTTTGAATTTTTAAGTTTCACTCTGTTTTCTCCTATATTGATAGATGTATTTGGAACTCTAAATCCAACACGGATTTGGTTGGTTCTTGAAACTTTACAAAATAAAGCAGTTTCACGTTCTATCTCTATGTTTTGTTTCCTCTTGATGTAGCCCTAAGCAGTGACTGGCGAGAAACACTTTCATGGAAAGGGGTTGCCAAGCTTCCTAAAATTACGAACCTCCAGGAATCTGAGCAAATATTTTTCCCCCAAACTGGATGATACTTTGAGGTAATGATCAGTACACTAAGCCGACTTGGTTCCCCAAATTTCGTTCTTCTATGTTGAAGCGTTCATTTCCAGTAACAGTTTGAATTTTTAGGTTTCACTCTGTTTTCTCCTATATTGATAGATGTATTTGGAACTCTAAATCCAACATGGTTTGTGCTAGCTCCTTGAAACTTGACAAAATAAAGCAGTTTCACGTTCTATCTCTATGTGTTGTTTCCTCTTGAAGTATCCCTAAGCAGTGACTGGCGAGAAACACTTTCATGAAAAGGGGTTGCCAAGCTTCCTAAAATTACGAACCTCCAGAAATCTGAGCAAATATTTTTTCCCCCAAACTGGATGATACTTTCAGGTAATGATCAGTACACTAAGGCAACTTGGTTCCCCAAATTTCATTCTTCTATGTTGAAGCGTTCGTTTCTACTAACAGTTTGAATTTTTAGGTTTCACTCTGTTTTCTCCTATATTGATAGATGTGTTTGGAACTCTAAATCCAACACGGTTTGTGCTATCTTCTTGAAACTTGACACAATAAAGTAGTTTCAAGTTCTGTCTCTATGTTTTGTTTCCTCTTGATGTAGCCCTAAGCAGTGACTGGCGAGAAACACTTTCATAGAAATGGGTTGCCAAGCTTCCAAAAACTACGAATCTCCAGAAATCTCAGCAAATATTTTTTCACCCAAACTGGATAATACTTTCAGTTAATGATCAGTACACTAAGCCGACTTGGTTCCCCAAATTTCGTTCTTCTATGTTGAAGCGTTCATTTCCAGTAGCAGTTTGAATTTTTAGGTTTCACTCTGTTTTCTCCTATATTGATAGATGTATTTGGAACTCTAAATCCAACACGGATTTGGTTGGTTCTTGAAACTTGACAAAATAAAGCAGTTTCATGTTCTATCTCTATGTTTTGTTTCCTCTTGATGTAGCCCTAAGCAGTGACTGGCGAGAAACACTTTCATGGAAAGGGGTTGCCAAGCTTCCTAAAATTACGAACCTCCAGAAATCTGAGCAAATATTTTTCCCCCAAACTGGATGATACTTTCAGGTAATGATCAGTACACTAAGCCAACTTGGTTCCCCAAATTTCATTCTTCTATGTTGAAGCGTTCGTTTCTACTAACAGTTTGAATTTTTAGGTTTCACTCTGTTTTCTCCTATATTGATAGATGTGTTTGGAACTCTAAATCCAACACGGTTTGTGCTATCTTCTTGAAACTTGACACAATAAAGTAGTTTCAAGTTCTGTCTTTATGTTTTGTTTCCTCTTGATGTAGCCCTAAGCAGTGACTGGCGAGAAACACTTTCATAGAAATGGGTTGCCAAGCTTCCAAAAACTACGAATCTCCAGAAATCTCAGCAAATATTTTTTCACCCAAACTGGATAATACTTTCAGTTAATGATCAGTACACCAAGCCGACTGGGTTCCCCAAATTACGTTCTTCTATGTTGAAGCGTTCATTTCCAGTAACAGTTTGAATTTTTAGGTTTCACTCTGTTTTCTCCTATATTGATAGATGTATTTGGAACTCTAAATCCAACACGGTTTGTGCTAGCTCCTTGAAACTTGACAAAATAAAGCAGTTTCACGTTCTATCTCTATGTGTTGTTTCCTCTTGAAGTAGCCCTAAGCAGTGACTGGCGAGAAACACTTTCATGGAAAGGGGTTGCAAAGCTTCCTAAAATTACGAATCTCCAGAAATCTCAGCAAGTATTTCTTCACCCAAACTGGATGATACTTTCAGGTAATGATCAGTACACTAAGCCGACTGGGTTCACCAAATTTCGTTCTTCTATGTAGAAGCTTTCATTTCCAGTAACAGTTTGAATTTTTAGGTTTCACTCTGTTTTCTCCTATATTGATAGATGTATTTGGAACTCTAAATCCAACACGGTTTGTGCTAGCTTCTTGAAACTTGACAAAATAAAGCAGTTTCACGTTCTATCTCTATGTTTTGTTTCCTTTTGATGTAGCCCTAAGCAGTGACTGGCGAGAAACACTTTCATAGAAAGGGGTTGCCAAGCTTCCAAAAACTACGAATCTCCAGAAATCACAGCAAATATTTTTTTACCCAAACTGGATGATACTTTCAGTTAATGGTCAGTACACCAAGCCGACTGGGTTCCCCAAATTTCGTTCTTCTATGTTGAAGCGTTCATTTCCAGTAACAGTTTGAATTTTTAGGTTTCACTCTGTTTTCTCCTATATTGATAGATGTATTTGGAACTCTAAATCCAACACGGTTTGTGCTAGCTTCTTGAAACTTGACAAAATAAAGCAGTTTCACGTTCTATCTCTATGTGTTGTTTCCTCTTGAAGTAGCCCTAAGCAGTGACTGGCGAGAAACACTTTCATGGAAAGGGGTTGCCAAGCTTCCTAAAATTACGAATCTCCAGAAATCTCAGCAAGTATTTTTTCACCCAAACTGGATGATACTTTCAGGAAATGATCAGTACACTATGCCAACTTGGTTCCCCAAATTTCATTCTTCTATGTTGAAGCGTTCGTTTCTACTAACAGTTTGAATTTTTAGGTTTCACTCTGTTTTCTCCTATAATGATAGATGTATTTGGAACTCTAAATCCAACATGGTTTGTGCTATCTTCTTGAAACTTGACACAATAAAGTAGTTTCAGATTCTATCTCTATGTTTTGTATCCTCTTGATGTACCCCTAAGTAGTGACTGGCGAGAAACACTTTCATAGAAAGGGGTTGCCAAGCTTCCTAAAATTACGAACCTCCAGAAATCTGAGCAAATATTTTTCCCCCAAACTGGATGATACTTTCAGGTAATGATCAGTACACTAAGCCGACTTGATTCCCCAAATGTCGTTCTTCTATGTTGAAGCGTTCATTTCCAGTAACAGTTTGAATTTTTAGGTTTCACTCTGTTTTCTCCTATATTGATAGATGTATTTGGAACTCTAAATCCAACACGGTTTGTGCTAGCTCCTTGAAACTTGACAAAATAAAGCAGTTTCAGGTTCTATCTCTATGTTTTGTTTCCTCTTGATGTAGCCCTAAGCAGTGACTGGCGAGAAACACTTTCATGGAAAGGGGTTGCCAAGCTTCCAAAAATTACGAATCTCCAGAAATCTCAGCAAATATTTTTTCACCCAAACTGGATGATACTTTCAGGTAATGATCAGTACACCAAGCTGACTGGGTTCCCCAAATTTCGTTCTTCTATGTTGAAGCTTTCATTTCCAATAACAGTTTGAATTTTTAGGTTTCACTCTGTTTTCTCCTGTATTGATAGATGTATTTGGAACTCTAAATCCAACACGGTTTTTGTTAGCTTCTTGAAACATGACAAAATAAAGCAGTTTCACGTTCTATCTCTATGTTTTGTTTCCTCTTCATGTAGCCCTAAGCATTGACTGGCGAGAAACACTTTCATGGAAAGGGGTTGCCAAGCTTCCTAAAATTACGAATCTCCAGAAATCTCAGCAAGTATTTTTTCACACAAACTGGATGATACTTTCAGGTAATGATCAGTACACTAAGCCGACTGCGTTCCCCAAATTTCGTTCTTCTATGTTGAAGCGTTCATTTCCAGTAACAGTTTGAATTTTTAGGTTTCACTCTGTTTTCTCCTATATTGATAGATGTATTTGGAACTCTAAATCCAACACGGTTTGTGCTAGCTTCTTGAAACTTGACAAAATAAAGCAGTTTCACGTTCTATCTCTATGTGTTGTTTCCTCTTGATGTAGCCCTAAGCAGTGACTGGCGAGAAACACTTTCATGGAAAGTGGTTGCCAAGCTTCCTAAAATTACGAACCTCCAGAAATCTGAGCAAATATTTTTCCCCCAAACTGGATGATACTTTCAGGTAATGATCAGTACACTAAGCCGACTTGGTTCCCCAAATTTCGTACTTCTATGTTGAAGCGTTCATTTCCAGTAACAGTTTGAATTTTTAGGTTTCACTCTGTTTTCTCCTATATTGATAGATGTATTTGGAACTCTAAATCCAACACGGTTTGTGCTAGCTTCATGAAACTTGACAATATAAAGCAGTTTCACGTTCTATATCTATGTGTTGTTTCCTCTTGAAGTAGCCCTAAGCAGTGACTGGCGAGAAACACTTTCATGGAAAGGGGTTGCCAAGCTTCCTAAAATTACGAATCTCCAGAAATCTCAGCAAGTATTTTTTCACCCAAACTGGATGATACTTTCAGGTAATGATCAGTACACTAAGCTGACTTGGTTCCCCAAATTTCGTTCTTCTATGTTGAAGCGTTCATTTCCAGTAACAGTTTGAATTTTTAGGTTTCACTCTGTTTTCTCCTATATTGATAGATGTATTTGGAACTCTAAATCCAACACGGTTTGTGCTAGCTTCTTGAAACTTGACACAATAAAGTAGTTTCACGTTCTATCTCTATGCTTTGTTTCCTCTTGAAGTAGCCCTAAGCAGTGACTGGCGAGAAACACTTTCATGGAAAGGGGTTGCCAAGCTTCCAAAAATTACGAATCTACAGATATCTCAGCAAGTATTTTTTCACCCAAATTGGATGATACTTTCAGGTAATGATCAGTACACTAAGCCAACTTGGTTCCCTAAATTTCATTCTTCTATGTTGAAGCGTTCGTTTCTACTAACAGTTTGAATTTTTAGGTTTCACTCTGTTTTCTCCTATATTGATAGATGTATTTGGTACTCTAAATCCAACACGGTTTGTGCTATCTTCTTGAAACTTGACACAATAAAGTAGTTTCAAGTTCTGTCTCTATGTTTTGTTTCCTCTTGATGTAGCCCTAAGCAGTGACTGCGAGAAACACTTTCATAGAAATGGGTTGCCAAGCTTCCAAAAACTACGAATCTCCAGAAATCTCAGCAAATATTTTTTCACCCAAACTGGATAATACTTTCAGTTAATGATCAGTACACTAAGCCGACTGCGTTCCCCAAATTTCGTTCTTCTATGTTGAAGCGTTCATTTCCAGTAACAGTTTGAATTTTTAGGTTTCACTCTGTTTTCTCCTATATTGATAGATGTATTTGGAACTCTAAATCCAACACGGATTTGGTTGGTTCTTGAAACTTGACAAAATAAAGCAGTTTCTCGTTCTATCTCTATGTTTTGTTTCCTCTTGATGTAGCCCTAAGCAGTGACTGGCGAGAAACACTTTCATGGAAAGGGGTTGCCAAGTTTCCTAAAATTACGAACCTCCAGAAATCTGAGCAAATATTTTTCCCCCAAACTGGATGATACTTTCAGGTAATGATCAGTACACTAAGCCGACTTGGTTCCCCAAATTTCGTTCTTCTATGTTGAAGCGTTCATTTCCAGTAACAGTTTGAATTTTTAGGTTTCACTCTGTTTTCTCCTATATTGATAGATGTATTTGGAACTCTAAATCCAACACGGTTTGTGCTAGCTCCTTGAAACTTGACAAAATAAAGCAGTTTCACGTTCTATCTCTATGTGTTGTTTCCTCTTGAAGTAGCCCTAAGCAGTGACTGGCGAGAAACACTTTCATGGAAAGGGGTTGCCAAGCTTCCTAAAATTACGAATCTCCAGAAATCTCAGCAAGTATTTTTTCACCCAAACTTGATGATACTTTCAGGTAATGATCAGTACACTAATCCGACTGGGTTCCCCAAATTTCGTTCTTCTATGTTGAAGCATTCATTTCCAGTAACAGTTTGAATTTTTAGGTTTCACTCTGTTTTCTCCTATATTGATAGATGCATTTGGAAGTCTAAATCCAACACGGTTTGTGCTAGCTTCTTGAAACTTGACACAATAAAGTAGTTTCAGGTTCTATCTCTATGTTTTGTTTCCTTTTGATGTAGCCCTAAGCAGTGACTGGCGAGAAACACTTTCATCGAAAGGGGTTGCCAAGCTTCCAAAAACTACGAATCTCCAGAAATCACAGCAAATATTTTTTTACCCAAACTGCATGATACTTTCAGTTAATGGTCAGTACACCAAGCCGACTGGGTTCCCCAAATTTCGTTCTTCTATGTAGAAGCTTTCATTTCCAGTAACAGTTTGAATTTTTAGGTTTCACTCTGTTTTCTCCTATATTGATAGATGTATTTGGAACTCTAAATCCAACACGGTTTGTGCTAGCTTCTTGAAACTTGACAAAATAAAGCAGTTTCACGTTCTATCTCTATGTGTTGTTTCCTCTTGAATTAGCCCTAAGCAGTGACTGGCGAGAAACACTTTCATGGAAAGGGGTTGCCAAGCTTCCTAAAATTACG
Source organism: Spermophilus citellus (assembly GCF_964194105.1). NCBI lineage: Eukaryota > Metazoa > Chordata > Mammalia > Rodentia > Sciuridae > Spermophilus > Spermophilus citellus. The sequence continues at coordinate 31,871,187 of NC_138191.1, read as the reverse complement.
AATCTCCAGAAATCTCAGCAAGTATTTTTTCACCCAAACTGGATGATACTTTCAGGTAATGATCAGTACACTATGCCAACTTGGTTCCCCAAATTTCATTCTTCTATGCTGAAGCGTTCGTTTCTACTAACAGTTTGAATTTTTAGGTTTCACTCTGTTTTCTCCTATATTGATAGATGTATTTGGAACTCTAAATCCAACATGGTTTGTGCTATCTTCTTGAAACTTGACACAATAAAGTAGTTTCAGATTCTATCTCTATGTTTTGTTTCCTCTTGATGTAGCCCTAAGCAGTGACTGGCGAGAAACACTTTCATAGAAATGGGTTGCCAAGCTTCCAAAAACTACGAATCTCCAGAAATCTCAGCAAATATTTTTTCACCCAAACTGGATGATACTTTCAGGTAATGATCAGTACACTAAGCCGACTTGGTTCCCCAAATTTCGTTCTTCTATGTTGAAGCGTTCATTTCCAGTAACAGTTTGAATTTTTAGGTTTCACTCTGTGTTCTCCTATATTGATAGATGTATTTGGAACTCTAAATCCAACACGGTTTGTGCTAGCTTCTTGAAACTTGACACAATATAGCAGTTTCACGTTCTATCTCTATGTGTTGTATCTTGTTGAAGTAGCCCTAAGCAGTGACTGGCGAGAAACACTTTCATGGAAAGGGGTTGCCAAGCTTCCTAAAATTACGAATCTCCAGAAATCTCAGCAAATATTTTTTCACCCAAACTGGATGATACTTTCAGGTAATGATCAGTACACTAAGCCGACTTGGTTCCCCAAATTTCATTCTTCTATGTTGAAGCATTCATTTCCAGTAACAGTTTGAATTTTTAGGTTTCACTCTGTTTTCTCCTATATTGATAGATGTATTTGGAACTCTAAATCCAACACGGTTTGTGCTAGCTTCTTTAAACTTGACACAATAAAGTAGTTTCAAGTTCTATCTCTATGTTTTGTTTCCTCTTGATGTAGCCCTAAGCAGTGACTGGCGAGAAACACTTTCATGGAAAGGGGTTGCCAAGCTTCCTAAAATTACGAACCTCCAGAAATCTGAGCAAATATTTTTCCCCCAAACTGGATGATACTTTCAGGTAATGATCAGTACACTAAGCCCACTTGGTTCCCCAAATTTCGTTCTTCTATGTTGAAGCGTTCATTTCCAGTAACAGTTTGAATTTCTAGGTTTCACTCTGTTTTCTCCTATATTGATAGATGTATTTGGAACTCTAAATCCGATACGGTTTGTGCTAGCTCCTTGAAACTTGACAAAACAAAGCAGTTTCATGTTCTATCTCTATGTGTTGTTTCCTCTTGAAGTAGCCCTAAGCAGTGACTGGCGAGAAACACTTTCATGGAAAGGGGTTGCCAAGCTTCCTAAAATTACGAATCTCCAGAAATCTCAGCAAGTATTTTTTCACCCAAACTGGATGATACTTTCAGGTAATGATCAGTACACTAAGCCAACTTGGTTCCCCAAATTTCATTCTTCTATGTTGAAGCGTTCGTTTCACTAACAGTTTGAATTTTTAGGTTTCACTCTGTTTTCTCCTATATTGATAGATGTATTGGAACTCTAAATCCAACACGGTTTGTGCTAGCTTCTTGAAACATGACAAAATAAAGCAGTTTCACGTTCTATCTCTATGTGTTGTTTCCTCTTGAAGTAGCCCTAAGCAGTGACTGGCGAGAAACATTTTCATGGAAAGGGGTTGCCAAGGTTCCTAAAATTACGAATCTCCAGAAATCTCAGCAAGTATTTTTTCACCCAAACTGGATGATACTTTCAAGTAATGATCAGTACACTAAGCCAACTTGGTTCCGCAAATTTCATTCTTCTATGTTGAAGCGTTCGTTTCTACTAACAGTTTGAATTTTTAGGTTTCACTCTGTTTTCTCCTATATTGATAGATGTGTTTGGAACTCTAAATCCAACACGGTTTGTGCTATCTTCTTGAAACTTGACACAATAAAGTAGTTTCAAGTTCTGTCTCTATGTTTTGTTTCCTCTTGATGTAGCCCTAAGCAGTGACTGGCGAGAAACACTTTCATAGAAATGGGTTGCCAAGCTTCCAAAAACTACGAATCTCCAGAAATCTCAGCAAATATTTTTTCACCCAAACTGGATAATACTTTCAGTTAATGATCAGTACACTAAGCCGACTTGGTTCCCCAAATTTCGTTCTTCTATGTTGAAGCTTTCATTTCCAGTAACAGTTTGAATTTTTAAGTTTCACTCTGTTTTCTCCTATATTGATAGATGTATTTGGAACTCTAAATCCAACACGGATTTGGTTGGTTCTTGAAACTTTACAAAATAAAGCAGTTTCACGTTCTATCTCTATGTTTTGTTTCCTCTTGATGTAGCCCTAAGCAGTGACTGGCGAGAAACACTTTCATGGAAAGGGGTTGCCAAGCTTCCTAAAATTACGAACCTCCAGGAATCTGAGCAAATATTTTTCCCCCAAACTGGATGATACTTTGAGGTAATGATCAGTACACTAAGCCGACTTGGTTCCCCAAATTTCGTTCTTCTATGTTGAAGCGTTCATTTCCAGTAACAGTTTGAATTTTTAGGTTTCACTCTGTTTTCTCCTATATTGATAGATGTATTTGGAACTCTAAATCCAACATGGTTTGTGCTAGCTCCTTGAAACTTGACAAAATAAAGCAGTTTCACGTTCTATCTCTATGTGTTGTTTCCTCTTGAAGTATCCCTAAGCAGTGACTGGCGAGAAACACTTTCATGAAAAGGGGTTGCCAAGCTTCCTAAAATTACGAATCTCCAGAAATCTCAGCAAGTATTTTTTCACCCAAACTGGATGATACTTTCAGGTAATGATCAGTACACTAAGCCAACTTGGTTCCCCAAATTTCATTCTTCTATGTTGAAGCGTTCGTTTCACTAACAGTTTGAATTTTTAGGTTTCACTCTGTTTTCTCCTATATTGATAGATGTGTTTTGAACTCTAAATCCAACACGGTTTGTGCTATCTTCTTGAAACTTGACACAATAAAGTAGTTTCAAGTTCTATCTCTATGTTTTGTTTCCTCTTGATGTAGCCCTAAGCAGTGACTGGCGAGAAACACTTTCATAGGAATGGGTTGCCAAGCTTCCAAAAACTACGGATCTCCAGAAATCTCAGCAAATATTTTTTCACCCAAACTGGATGATACCTTCAGGTAATGATCAGTACACTAAGCTGACTTGGTTCCCCAAATTTCGTTCTTCTATGTTGAAGCGTTCATTTCCAGTAACAGTTTGAATTTTTAGGTTTCACTCTGTTTTCTCCTATATTGATAGATGTATTTGGAACTCTAAATCCAACACGGTTTGTGCTAGCTTCATGAAACTTGACAATATAAAGCAGTTTCACGTTCTATCTCTATGTGTTGTTTCCTCTTGAAGTAGCCCTAAGCAGTGACTGGCGAGAAACACTTTCATGGAAAGGGGTTGCCAAGCTTCCTAAAATTACGAACCTCCAGAAATCTCAGCAAGTATTTTTTCACCCAAACTGGATGATACTTTCAGGTAATGATCAGTACACTATGCCAACTTGGTTCCCCAAATTTCATTCTTCTATGCTGAAGCGTTCGTTTCTACTAACAGTTTGAATTTTTAGGTTTCACTCTGTTTTCTCCTATATTGATAGATGTATTTGGAACTCTAAATCCAACATGGTTTGTGCTATCTTCTTGAAACTTGACACAATAAAGTAGTTTCAGATTCTATCTCTATGTTTTGTTTCCTCTTGATGTAGCCCTAAGCAGTGACTGGCGAGAAACACTTTCATAGAAATGGGTTGCCAAGCTTCCAAAAACTACGAATCTCCAGAAATCTCAGCAAATATTTTTTCACCCAAACTGGATGATACTTTCAGGTAATGATCAGTACACTAAGCCGACTTGGTTCCCCAAATTTCGTTCTTCTATGTTGAAGCGTTCATTTCCAGTAACAGTTTGAATTTTTAGGTTTCACTCTGTGTTCTCCTATATTGATAGATGTATTTGGAACTCTAAATCCAACACGGTTTGTGCTAGCTTCTTGAAACTTGACACAATATAGCAGTTTCACGTTCTATCTCTATGTGTTGTATCTTGTTGAAGTAGCCCTAAGCAGTGACTGGCGAGAAACACTTTCATGGAAAGGGGTTGCCAAGCTTCCTAAAATTACGAATCTCCAGAAATCTCAGCAAATATTTTTTCACCCAAACTGGATGATACTTTCAGGTAATGATCAGTACACTAAGCCGACTTGGTTCCCCAAATTTCATTCTTCTATGTTGAAGCATTCATTTCCAGTAACAGTTTGAATTTTTAGGTTTCACTCTGTTTTCTCCTATATTGATAGATGTATTTGGAACTCTAAATCCAACACGGTTTGTGCTAGCTTCTTTAAACTTGACACAATAAAGTAGTTTCAAGTTCTATCTCTATGTTTTGTTTCCTCTTGATGTAGCCCTAAGCAGTGACTGGCGAGAAACACTTTCATGGAAAGGGGTTGCCAAGCTTCCTAAAATTACGAACCTCCAGAAATCTGAGCAAATATTTTTCCCCCAAACTGGATGATACTTTCAGGTAATGATCAGTACACTAAGCCCACTTGGTTCCCCAAATTTCGTTCTTCTATGTTGAAGCGTTCATTTCCAGTAACAGTTTGAATTTCTAGGTTTCACTCTGTTTTCTCCTATATTGATAGATGTATTTGGAACTCTAAATCCGATACGGTTTGTGCTAGCTCCTTGAAACTTGACAAAACAAAGCAGTTTCATGTTCTATCTCTATGTGTTGTTTCCTCTTGAAGTAGCCCTAAGCAGTGACTGGCGAGAAACACTTTCATGGAAAGGGGTTGCCAAGCTTCCTAAAATTACGAATCTCCAGAAATCTCAGCAAGTATTTTTTCACCCAAACTGGATGATACTTTCAGGTAATGATCAGTACACTAAGCCAACTTGGTTCCCCAAATTTCATTCTTCTATGTTGAAGCGTTCGTTTCACTAACAGTTTGAATTTTTAGGTTTCACTCTGTTTTCTCCTATATTGATAGATGTATTGGAACTCTAAATCCAACACGGTTTGTGCTAGCTTCTTGAAACATGACAAAATAAAGCAGTTTCACGTTCTATCTCTATGTGTTGTTTCCTCTTGAAGTAGCCCTAAGCAGTGACTGGCGAGAAACATTTTCATGGAAAGGGGTTGCCAAGGTTCCTAAAATTACGAATCTCCAGAAATCTCAGCAAGTATTTTTTCACCCAAACTGGATGATACTTTCAAGTAATGATCAGTACACTAAGCCAACTTGGTTCCGCAAATTTCATTCTTCTATGTTGAAGCGTTCGTTTCTACTAACAGTTTGAATTTTTAGGTTTCACTCTGTTTTCTCCTATATTGATAGATGTGTTTGGAACTCTAAATCCAACACGGTTTGTGCTATCTTCTTGAAACTTGACACAATAAAGTAGTTTCAAGTTCTGTCTCTATGTTTTGTTTCCTCTTGATGTAGCCCTAAGCAGTGACTGGCGAGAAACACTTTCATAGAAATGGGTTGCCAAGCTTCCAAAAACTACGAATCTCCAGAAATCTCAGCAAATATTTTTTCACCCAAACTGGATAATACTTTCAGTTAATGATCAGTACACTAAGCCGACTTGGTTCCCCAAATTTCGTTCTTCTATGTTGAAGCTTTCATTTCCAGTAACAGTTTGAATTTTTAAGTTTCACTCTGTTTTCTCCTATATTGATAGATGTATTTGGAACTCTAAATCCAACACGGATTTGGTTGGTTCTTGAAACTTTACAAAATAAAGCAGTTTCACGTTCTATCTCTATGTTTTGTTTCCTCTTGATGTAGCCCTAAGCAGTGACTGGCGAGAAACACTTTCATGGAAAGGGGTTGCCAAGCTTCCTAAAATTACGAACCTCCAGGAATCTGAGCAAATATTTTTCCCCCAAACTGGATGATACTTTGAGGTAATGATCAGTACACTAAGCCGACTTGGTTCCCCAAATTTCGTTCTTCTATGTTGAAGCGTTCATTTCCAGTAACAGTTTGAATTTTTAGGTTTCACTCTGTTTTCTCCTATATTGATAGATGTATTTGGAACTCTAAATCCAACATGGTTTGTGCTAGCTCCTTGAAACTTGACAAAATAAAGCAGTTTCACGTTCTATCTCTATGTGTTGTTTCCTCTTGAAGTATCCCTAAGCAGTGACTGGCGAGAAACACTTTCATGAAAAGGGGTTGCCAAGCTTCCTAAAATTACGAATCTCCAGAAATCTCAGCAAGTATTTTTTCACCCAAACTGGATGATACTTTCAGGTAATGATCAGTACACTAAGCCAACTTGGTTCCCCAAATTTCATTCTTCTATGTTGAAGCGTTCGTTTCACTAACAGTTTGAATTTTTAGGTTTCACTCTGTTTTCTCCTATATTGATAGATGTGTTTTGAACTCTAAATCCAACACGGTTTGTGCTATCTTCTTGAAACTTGACACAATAAAGTAGTTTCAAGTTCTATCTCTATGTTTTGTTTCCTCTTGATGTAGCCCTAAGCAGTGACTGGCGAGAAACACTTTCATAGGAATGGGTTGCCAAGCTTCCAAAAACTACGGATCTCCAGAAATCTCAGCAAATATTTTTTCACCCAAACTGGATGATACCTTCAGGTAATGATCAGTACACTAAGCTGACTTGGTTCCCCAAATTTCGTTCTTCTATGTTGAAGCGTTCATTTCCAGTAACAGTTTGAATTTTTAGGTTTCACTCTGTTTTCTCCTATATTGATAGATGTATTTGGAACTCTAAATCCAACACGGTTTGTGCTAGCTTCATGAAACTTGACAATATAAAGCAGTTTCACGTTCTATCTCTATGTGTTGTTTCCTCTTGAAGTAGCCCTAAGCAGTGACTGGCGAGAAACACTTTCATGGAAAGGGGTTGCCAAGCTTCCTAAAATTACGAATCTCCAGAAATCTCAGCAAGTATTTTTTCACCCAAACTGGATGATACTTTCAGGTAATGATCAGTACACTAAGCCGACTGGGTTCCCCAAATTTCGTTCTTCTATGTTGAAGCGTTCATTTCCAGTAACAGTTTGAATTTTTAGGTTTCACTCTGTTTTCTCCTATATTGATAGATGTGTTTGGAACTCTAAATCCAACACGGTTTGTGCTAGCTTCTTGAAACTTGACACAATAAAGTAGTTTCAGGTTCTATCTCTATGTTTTGTTTCCTTTTGATGTAGCCCTAAGCAGTGACTGGCGAGAAACACTTTCATAGAAAGGGGTTGCCAAGCTTCCAAAAACTACGAATCTCCAGAAATCACAGCAAATATTTTTTTACCCAAACTGGATGATACTTTCAGTTAATGGTCAGTACACCAAGCCGACTTGGTTCCCCAAATTTCGTTCTTCTATGTAGAAGCTTTCATTTCCAGTAACAGTTTGAATTTTTAGGTTTCACTCTGTTTTCTCCTATATTGATAGATGTATTTGGAACTCTAAATCCAACACGGTTTGTGCTAGCTTCTTGAAACTTGACAAAATAAAGCAGTTTCACGTTCTATCTCTATGTGTTGTTTCCTCTTGAAGTAGCCCTAAGCAGTGACTGGCGAGAAACACTTTCATGGAAAGGGGTTGCAAGCTTCCTAAAATTACGAATCTCCAGAAATCTCAGCAAGTATTTTTTCACCCAAACTGGATGATACTTTCAGGTAATGATCAGTACACTATGCCAACTTGGTTCCCCAAATTTCACTCTTCTATGCTGAAGCGTTCGTTTCTACTAACAGTTTGAATTTTTAGGTTTCAGTCTGTTTTCTCCTATATTGATAGATGTATTTGGAACTCTAAATCCAACATGGTTTGTGCTATCTTCTTGAAACTTGACACAATAAAGTAGTTTCAGATTCTATCTCTATGTTTTGTTTCCTCTTGATGTACGCCTAAGCAGTGACTGGCGAGAAACACTTTCATAGAAATGGGTTGCCAAGCTTCCAAAAACTACGGATCTCCAGAAATCTCAGCAAATATTTTTTCACCCAAACTGGATGATACTTTCAGGTAATGATCAGTACACTAAGCTGACTTGGTTCCCCAAATTTCATTATTCTATGTTGAAGCTTTCATTTCCAGTAACAGTTTGAATTTTTAGGTTTCTCTCTGTTTTCTCCTGTATTGATAGATGTATTTGGAACTCTAAATCCAACACGGTTTTTGTTAGCTTATTGAAACATGACAAAATAAAGCAGTTTCACGTTCTATCTCTATGTGTTGTTTCCTCTTGATGTAGCCCTAAGCAGTGACTGGCGAGAAACACTTTCATGGAAAGGGGTTGCCAAGCTTCCTAAAATTACGAATCTCCAGAAATCTCAGCAAGTATTTTTTCACCCAAACTGGATGATACTTTCAGGTAATGATCAGTACACTATGCCAACTTGGTTCCAGAAATTTCATTCTTCTATGTTGAAGCGTTTGTTTCCAGTAACAATTTGAATTTTTAGGTTTCACTCTGTTTTCTGCTATATTGACAGATGTATTTGGAACTCTAAATCCAACATGGTTTGTGCTAGCTTCTTGAAACTTTAAACAATAAAGTACTCTCAAGTTCTATCTGTATGTTTTGTTTTCTCTTGATGTAGACCTAATCAGTGACTGGCGAGAAACACTTTCATTAAAAGGTGTTGCCAAGCTTCCAAAAACTACGAATCTCCAGAAATCACAGCAAATATTTTTCACCCAAACTGGATGATACTTTCAGGTAATGATCAGTACACTAAGCTGACTGGGTTCCCCAAATTTCGTTCTTCTATGTTTAAGCGTTCATTTCCAGTAACAGTTTGAATTTTTAGGTTTCACTCTGTTTTCTCCTATATTGATAGATGTATTTTGAACTCTAAATCCAACACGGTTTGTGCTAGCTTCTTGAAACTTGACACAGTAAAGTAGTTTCAGGTTCTATCTCTATGTTTTGTTTCCTCTTGATGTAGCCCTAAGCATTGACTGGTGAGAAACAATTTCATGGAAAGGGGTTGCCAAGCTTCCTAAAATTGCGAATCTCCAGAAATCTCAGCAAGTATTTTTTCACCCAAACTGGATGATACTTTCAGGTAATGATCAGTACACTAAGCCGACTTGGTTCCCCAAATTTCATTCTTCTATGTTGAAGCGTTCGTTTCTACTAACAGTTTGAATTTTTAGGTTTCACTCTGTTTTCTCCTATATTGATAGATGTATTTGGAACTCTAAATCCAACACGGTTTGTGCTAGCTCCTTGAAACTTGACAAAATAATGCAGTTTCACATTCTATCTCTATGTTTGTTTCCTCTTTATGTAGCCCTAAGCAGTGACTGGCGAGAAACACTTTCATGGAAAGGGGTTGCCAAGCTTCCAACAATTATGAATCTCCAGAAATCTCAGCAAATATTTTTTCACCCAAACTGGATGATACTTTCAGGTAATGATCAGCACACTAAGCCAAATTGGTTCCCCAAATTTCATTCTTCTATGTTGAAGCGTTCATTTCCAGTAACAGTTTGAATTTTTAGGTTTCACTCTGTTTTCTCCTATATTGATAGATGTATTTGGAACTCTAAATCCTACACGGTTTGTGCTAGCTTCTTGAAACTTGACACAATAAAGTAGTTTCAGGTTCTATCTCTATGTATTGTTTCCTCTTGATGTAGCCCTAAGCAGTGACTGGCGAGAAACACTTTCATGGAAAGGGGTTGCCAAGCTTCCAAAAATAACGAATCTCCAGAAATCCCAGCAAATATTTCTTTACCCAAACTGGATAATACTTTCAGGTAATGATCAGTACACTAAGCGGACTGGGTTCCCCAAATTTCGTTCTTCTATGTTGAAGCGTTCATTTCCAGTAACTGTTTGAATTTTTAGGTTTCACTCTGTTTTCTCCTATATTGATAGATGTATTTGGAACTCTAAATCCTACACGGTTTGTGCTAGCTTCTTGAAACTTGACACAATAAAGTAGTTTCAGGTTCTATCTCTATGTTTTGTTTCGTCTTGATGTAGCCTTAAGCAGTGAGTGGCGTGAAACACTTTCATGGAAAGGGGTTGCCAAGCTTCCAAAAATTACGAATCTCCAGAAATCTCAGCAAATATGTTTTCACCCAAACTGGATGTTACTTTCAGGTAATGATCAGTACACTAAGCCAACTGGGTTCCCCAAATTTCGTTCTTCTATGTTGAAGCGTTCATTTCCAGTAACAGTTTGAATTTTTAGGTTTCACTCTGTTTTCTCCTATATTGATAGATGTATTTGGAACTCTAAATCCAACACGGTTTGTGCTAGCTTCTTGAAACTTGACACAATAAAGTAGTTTCATGTTCTATCTCTTTGACTTGTTTCCTCTTGATGTAGCCCTAAGCAGTGACTGGCGAGAAACACTTTCATGGAAAGGGGTTGCCAAGCTTCCTAAAATTACGCATCTCCAGAAATCCCAGCAAATATTTCTATAAATAAACTGGATGATACTTTCAGGTAATGATCAGTACACTAAGCCAACTTTGTTCCCCAAATTTCATTATTCTATGTTGATGCGTTCGTTGCTAGTAACAGTTTGAATTTTTAGGTTTCACTCTGTTTTCTCCTATATTGATAGATGTATTTGGAACTCTATATCCAACACGGTTTGTGCTAGCTTCTTGAAACTTGACAAAATAAAGCAGTTTCACGTTCTATCTCTATGGTTTGTTTCCTCTTGATGTAGCCCTAAGCAGTGACTGGCGAGAAACACTTTCATGGAAAGGGGTTGCCAAGCTTCCAAAAATTACGAATCTCCAGAAATCTCAGCAAATATTTTTTCACCCAAACTGGATGATACTTTCAGGTAATGATCAGTACACTAATCCGACTTGGTTCCCCAAATTTTGTTCTTCTATGTTGAAGCATTCATTTCCAGTAACAGTTTGAGTTTTTAGGTTTCACTCTGTTTTCTCCTATATTGATAGATGTATTTGAAACTCTAAATCCAACACGGTTTGTGCTAGCTTCTTGAAACTTGACAAAATAAAGCAGTTTCAGGTTCTATATCTATATTTTCTTTCCTCTTGATGTAGCCTAAGCAGTGACTGGCGAGAAACACTTTCATGGAAAGGGGTTGCCAAGCTTCCAAAAATTACGAATCTCCAGAATTCTCAGCAAATATTTTTTCACCGAAAGTGGAAGATACTTTCAGGTAATGATCAGGACACTAAGCTGACTTGGTTCCTCAAATTTCGTTCTTATATGTTGAAGCGTTCATTTCCAGTAACAGTTTGATTTTTTAGGTTTCACTCTGTTTTCTCCTATATTGATTGATGTATTTGGAACTCTAAATCCAACACGGTTTGTGCTAGCTTCTTGAAACTTGACACAATAAAGTAGTTTCACGTTCTATCTCTATGCTTTGTTTCCTCTTGAAGTAGCCCTAAGCAGTGACTGGAAGAAACACTTTCATGGAAAGGGGTTGCCAAGCTTCCAAAACTTATGAATTTCTAGAAATCCCAGCAAATATTTTTTCACCCAAACTGGATGATACTTTCAGGTAATGATCAGTACACTAAGCCGACTTGGTTCCCCAAATTTCCTTCTTCTATGTTGAAGCGTTCATTTCCAGTAACAGTTTGAATTTTTAGGTTTCACTCTGTTTTCTCCTATATTAATAGATGTATTTGGAACTCTAAATCCAACACGGTTTGTGCTAGCTCTTGAAACTTGACCAAATATAGCAGTTTCACGTTCTATCTCTATGTGTTGTTTCCTCTTGAAGTAGCCCTAAGCAGTGACTGGCGAGAAACACTTTCATGGAAAGGGTTTGCCAAGCGTCCAAATATTACGAATCTCCAGAAATACCAGCAAATATTTTTTTTTACCCAAACTGGATGATACTTTCAGGTAATGATCAGTACACGAAGCCGACTTGGTTCCCCAAATTTCGTTCTTCTACGTTGAAGCTTTCATGTCCAGTAACAGTTTGAATTTTTAGGTTTCATTCTGTTTTCTCCTATATTGATAGATATATTTGGAACTCTAAATCCAACACGGTTTGTACTAGCTTCTTGAAACTTGACAAAATAAATCAGTTTCAAGTTCTATCTCTATGTGTTGTTTCCTCTTGAAGTAGCCCTAAGCAGTGACTGGCGAGAAACACTTTCATGGAAAGGGGTTGCCAAGCTTCCAAAAATTACGAATCTCCAGAAATCTCAGCAAATATTTTTGCACCCAAACTGGATGATACTTTCAGGTAATGATCAGTACACTAAGCTGATTGGTTCCCCAAATTTCGTTCTTCTATGTTGAAGCGTTTATTTCCAGTAACAGTTTGAATTTTTATGTTTCACTCTGTTTTCTCCTATATTGATAGATGTATTTGGAACTCTAAATCCAACACGGTTTGTGCTAGCTTCTTGAAACTTGATAAAATAAAGCAGTTTCACGTTCTATCTCTATGTTTTGTTTCCTCTTGATGTAGCCCTAAGCAGTGACTGGCGAGAAACACTTTCATGGAAAGGGGTTGCCAAGCTTCCAAAAATTACGAATCTCCAGAAATCTCAGCAAATATTTTTTCACCCAAACTGGATGATACTTTCAGGTATGATCAGTACACTGAGCCGACTTGGTTCCCCAAATTTCGTTCTTCTATGTTGAAGCGTCCATTTCCAGTAACAGTTTGAATTTTTAGGTTTCACTCTGTTTTCTCCTATATTGATAGATGTATTTGGAACTCTAAATCCAACATGGATTGTGCTAGCTTCTTGAAACTTTACACAATAAAATAGTTTCAGGTTCTATCTCTATGTTTTGTTTCCTCTTGATGTAGCCTTAAGCAGTGACTGGCGAGAAACACTTTCATGGAAAGGGGTTGCCAAGCTTCCAAAAATTACGAATCTCCAGAAATTTCAGCAAATATTTTTTCACCCAAACTAGATGATACTTTCAGGTAATGATCAGTACATTAAGCCGACTGGGTTCCCCAAATTTCGTTCTTCTATGTTGAAGCGTTCGTTTCTACTAACAGTTTGAATTTTTAGGTTTCACTCTGTTTTCTCCTATATTGATAGATGTGTTTGGAACTCTAAATCCAACACGGTTTGTGCTATCTTCTTGAAACTTGACACAATAAAGTAGTTTCAAGTTCTGTCTCTATGTTTTGTTTCCTCTTGATGTAGCCCTAAGCAGTGACTGGCGAGAAACACTTTCATAGAAATGGGTTGCCAAGCTTCCAAAAACTACGAATCTCCAGAAATCTCAGCAAATATTTTTTCACCCAAACTGGATAATACTTTCAGTTAATGATCAGTACACTAAGCCGACTTGGTTCCCCAAATTTCGTTCTTCTATGTTGAAGCGTTCATTTCCAGTAACAGTTTGAATTTGTAGGTTTCACTCTGTTTTCTCCTATATTGATAGATGTATTTGGAACTCTAAATCCAACACGGATTTGGTTGGTTCTTGAAACTTGACAAAATAAAGCAGTTTCATGTTCTATCTCTATGTTTTGTTTCCTCTTGATGTAGCCCTAAGCAGTGACTGGCGAGAAACACTTTCATGGAAAGGGGTTGCCAAGCTTCCTAAAATTACGAACCTCCAGAAATCTGAGCAAATATTTTTCCCCCAAACTGGATGATACTTTCAGGTAATGATCAGTACAATAAGGCAACTTGGTTCCCCAAATTTCATTCTTCTATGTTGAAGCGTTCGTTTCTACTAACAGTTTGAATTTTTAGGTTTCACTCTGTTTTCTCCTATATTGATAGATGTGTTTGGAACTCTAAATCCAACACGGTTTGTGCTATCTTCTTGAAACTTGACACAATAAAGTAGTTTCAAGTTCTGTCTCTATGTTTTGTTTCCTCTTGATGTAGCCCTAAGCAGTGACTGCGAGAAACACTTTCAGAGAAATGGGTTGCCAAGCTTCCAAAAACTACGAATCTCCAGAAATCTCAGCAAATATTTTTTCACCCAAACTGGATAATACTTTCAGTTAATGATCAGTACACTAAGCCGACTTGGTTCCCCAAATTTCGTTCTTCTATGTTGAAGCGTTCATTTCCAGTAACAGTTTGAATTTTTAGGTTTCACTCTGTTTTCTCCTATATTGATAGATGTATTTGGAACTCTAAATCCAACACGGATTTGGTTGGTTCTTGAAACTTGACAAAATAAAGCAGTTTCACGTTCTATCTCTATGTTTTGTTTCCTCTTGATGTAGCCCTAAGCAGTGACTGGCGAGAAACACTTTCATGGAAAGGGGTTGCCAAGCTTCCTAAAATTACGAACCTCCAGAAATCTGAGCAAATATTTTTCCCCCAAACTGGATGATACTTTCAGGTAATGATCAGTACACTAAGCCGACTTGGTTCCCCAAATTTCGTTCTTCTATGTTGAAGCGTTCATTTCCAGTAACAGTTTGAATTTTTAGGTTTCACTCTGTTTTCTCCTATATTGATAGATGTATTTGGAACTCTAAATCCAACACGGTTTGTGCTAGCTCCTTGAAACTTGACAAAATAAAGCAGTTTCACGTTCTATCTCTATGTGTTGTTTCCTCTTGAAGTAGCCCTAAGCAGTGACTGGCGAGAAACACTTTCATGGAAAGGGGTTGCCAAGCTTCCTAAAATTACGAATCTCCAGAAATCTCAGCAAGTATTTTTTCACCAAAACTTGATGATACTTTCAGGTAATGATCAGTACACTAAGCCGACTGGGTTCCCCAAATTTCGTTCTTCTATGTTGAAGCGTTCATTTCCAGTAACAGTTTGAATTTTTAGGTTTCACTCTGTTTTCTCCTATATTGATAGATGTATTTGGAAGTCTAAATCCAACACGGTTTGTGCTAGCTTCTTGAAACTTGACACAATAAAGTAGTTTCAGGTTCTATCTCTATGTTTTGTTTCCATTTGATGTAGCCCTAAGCAGTGACTGGCGAGAAACACTTTCATAGAAAGGGGTTGCCAAGCTTCCAAAAACTACGAATCTCCAGAAATCACAGCAAATATTTTTTTACCCAAACTGGATGATACTTTCAGTTAATGGTCAGTACACCAAGCCGACTGGGTTCCCCAAATTTCGTTCTTCTATGTAGAAGCTTTCATTTCCAGTAACAGTTTGAATTTTTAGGTTTCACTCTGTTTTCTCCTATATTGATAGATGTATTTGGAACTCTAAATCCAACACGGTTTGTGCTAGCTTCTTGAAACTTGACAAAATAAAGCAGTTTCACGTTCTATCTCTATGTGTTGTTTCCTCTTGAAGTAGCCCTAAGCAGTGACTGGCGAGAAACACTTTCATGGAAAGGGGTTGCCAAGCTTCCTAAAATTACGAATCTCCAGAAATCTCAGCAAGTATTTTTTCACCCAAACTGGATGATACTTTCAGGTAATGATCAGTACACTATGCCAACTTGGTTCCCCAAATTTCATTCTTCTATGCTGAAGCGTTCGTTTCTACTAACAGTTTGAATTTTTAGGTTTCACTCTGTTTTCTCCTATATTGATAGATGTATTTGGAACTCTAAATCCAACATGGTTTGTGCTATCTTCTTGAAACTTGACACAATAAAGTAGTTTCAGATTCTATCTCTATGTTTTGTTTCCTCTTGATGTAGCCCTAAGCAGTGACTGGCGAGAAACACTTTCATAGAAATGGGTTGCCAAGCTTCCAAAAACTACGAATCTCCAGAAATCTCAGCAAATATTTTTTCACCCAAACTGGATGATACTTTCAGGTAATGATCAGTACACTAAGCCGACTTGGTTCCCCAAATTTCATTCTTCTATGTTGAAGCATTCGTTTCTACTAACAGTTTGAATTTTTAGGTTTCACTCTGTTTTCTCCTATATTGATAGATGTATTTGGAACTCTAAATCCAACACGGTTTGTGCTAGCTTCTTTAAACTTGACACAATAAAGTAGTTTCAGGTTCTATCTCTATGTTTTGTTTCCTCTTGATGTAGCCCTAAGCAGTGACTGGCGAGAAACACTTTCATGGAAAGGGGTTGCCAAGCTTCCAAAAATTACGAATCTCCAGAAATCTCAGCAAATATTTTTTCACCCAAACTGGATGATACTTTCAGGTAATGATCAGTACACCAAGCTGACTGGGTTCCCCAAATTTCGTTCTTCTATGTTGAAGCTTTCATTTCCAGTAACAGTTTGAATTTTTAGGTTTCACTCTGTTTTCTCCTGTATTGATAGATGTATTTGGAACTCTAAATCCAACACGGTTTTTGTTAGCTTCTTGAAACATGACAAAATAAAGCAGTTTCACGTTCTATCTCTATGTTTTGTTTCCTCTTGATGTAGCCCTAAGCATTGACTGGCGAGAAACACTTTCATGGAAAGGGGTTTCCAAGCTTCCAAAAATTACGAATCTCCAGAAATCTCAGCAAGTATTTTTTCACCCAAACTGGATGATACTTTCAGGTAATGATCAGTACACTAAGCCGACTGGGTTCCCCAAATTTCGTTCTTCTATGTTGAAGCGTTCATTTCCAGTAACAGTTTGAATTTTTAGGTTTCACTCTGTTTTCTCCTATATTGATAGATGTATTTGGAACTCTAAATCCAACACGGTTTGTGCTAGCTTCTTGAAACTTGACAAAATAAAGCAGTTTCACGTTCTATCTCTATGTGTTGTTTCCTCTTGATGTAGCCCTAAGCAGTGACTGGCGAGAAACACTTTCATGGAAAGGGGTTGCCAAGCGTCCTAAAATTACGAACCTCCAGAAATCTGAGCAAATATTTTTTCCCCCAAACTGGATGATACTTTCAGGTAATGATCAGTACACTAAGCCAACTTGGTTCCCCAAATTTCGTTCTTCTATGTTGAAGCGTTCGTTTCTACTAACAGTTTGAATTTTTAGGTTTCACTCTGTTTTCTCCTATATTGATAGATGTGTTTTGAACTCTATATCCAACACGGTTTGTGCTATCTTCTTGAAACTTGACACAATAAAGTAGTTTCATGTTCTGTCTCTATGTTTTGTTTCCTCTTGATGTAGCCCTAAGCAGTGACTGGCGAGAAACACTTTCATAGAAATGGGTTGCCAAGCTTCCAAAAACTACGAATCTCCAGAAATCTCAGCAAATATTTTTTCACCCAAACTGGATAATACTTTCAGTTAATGATCAGTACACTAAGCCGACTTGGTTCCCCAAATTTTGTTCTTCTATGTTGAAGCTTTCATTTCCAGTAACAGTTTGAATTTTTAGGTTTCACTCTGTTTTCTCCTATATTGATAGATGTATTTGGAACTCTAAATCCAACACGGTTTGTGCTAGCTTCTTGAAACTTGACACAATAAAGTAGTTTCACGTTCTATCTCTATGCTTTGTTTCCTTTTGAAGTAGCCCTAAGCAGTGACTGGCGAGAAACACTTTCATAGAAAGGGGTTGCCAAGCTTCCAAAAACTACAAATCTCCAGAAATCTCATCAAATATTTTTTCACCCAAACTGGATGATACTTTCAGGTAATGATCAGTACACTAAGCTGACTGTGTTCCCCAAATTTCGTTCTTCTATGTTGAAGCGTTCATTTCCAGTAACAGTTTGAATTTTTAGGTTTCACTCTGTTTTCTCCTATATTAATAGATGTATTTGGAACTCTAAATCCAACACGGTGTGTGCTAGCTTCTTGAAACTTGAGAAAATAAAGCAGTTTCACGTTCTATCTCTATGTTTTGTTTCCTCTTGATGTAGCCCTAAGCAGTGACTGGCGAGAAACACTTTCATGGAAAGGGGTTGCCAAGCTTCCTAAAATTACGAACCTCCAGAAATCTGAGCAAATATTTTTCCCCCAAACTGGATGATACTTTCAGGTAATGATCAGTACACTAAGCCGACTTGGTTCACCAAATTTCGTTCTTCTATGTTGAAGCGTTCATTTCCAGTAACAGTTTGAATTTTTAGGTTTCACTCTGTTTTCTCCTATATTGATAGATGTATTTGGAACTCTAAATCCAACACGGTTTGTGCTAGCTCCTTGAAACTTGACAAAATAAAGCAGTTTCACGTTCTATCTCTATGTGTTGTTTCCTCTTGAAGTAGCCCTAAGCAGTGACTGGCGAGAAACACTTTCATGGAAAGGGGTTGCCAAGCTTTCTAAAATTACGAATCTCCAGAAATCTCAGCAAGTATTTTTTCACCCAAAGTGGATGATACTTTCAGGTAATGATCAGTACACTAAGCCAACTTGGTTCCCCAAATTTCATTCTTCTATGTTGAAGCGTTCGTTTCACTAACAGTTTGAATTTTTAGGTTTCACTCTGTTTTCTCCTATATTGATAGATGTGTTTGGAACTCTAAATCCAACACGGTTTGTGCTATCTTCTTGAAACTTGACACAATAAAGTAGTTTCAAGTTCTATCCCTATGTGTTGTTTCCTCTTGAAGTAGCCCTAAGCAGTGACTGGCGAGAAACACTTTCATGGAAAGGGGTTGCCAAGCTTCCTAAAATTACGAATCTCCAGAAATCTCAGCAAGTATTTTTTCACCCAAACTGGATGATACTTTCAGGTAATGATCAGTACACTAAGCTGACTGGGTTCCCCAAATTTCGTTCTTCTATGTTGAAGCGTTCATTTCCAGTAACAGTTTGAATTTTTAGGTTTCACTCTGTTTTCTCCTATATTGATAGATGTATTTGGAACTCTAAATCCAACACGGTTTGTGCTAGCTTCTTGAAACTTGACACAATAAAGTAGTTTCACGTTCTGTGTCTATGCTTTGTTTCCTCTTGAAGTAGCCCTAAGCAGTGACTGGCGAGAAACACTTTCATGGAAAGGGGTTGCCAAGCTTCCTAAAATTACGAATCTCCAGAAATCTCAGCAAGTATTTTTTCACCCAAATTGGATGATACTTTCAGGTAATGATCAGTACACTAAGCCAACTTGGTTCCCTAAATTTCATTCTTCTATGTTGAAGCGTTCGTTTCTACTAACAGTTTGAATTTTTAGGTTTCACTCTGTTTTCTCCTATATTAATAGATGTATTTGGTACTCTAAATCCAACACGGTTTTTGCTAGCTTCTTGAAACTTGACACAATAAAGTAGTTTCAAGTTCTGTCTCTATGTTTTGTTTCCTCTTGATGTAGCCCTAAGCAGTGACTGGCGAGAAACACTTTCATGGAAAGGGGTTGCCAAGCTTCCTAAAATTACGAACCTCCAGAAATCTGAGCAAATATTTTTTTTCCCAAACTGGATGATACTTTCAGGTAATGATCAGTACACTAAGGCAACTTGGTTCCCCAAATTTCATTCTTCTATGTTGAAGCGTTCGTTTCTACTAACAGTTTGAATTTTTAGGTTTCACTCTGTTTTCTCCTATATTGATAGATGTGTTTGGAACTCTAAATCCAACACGGTTTGTGCTATCTTCTTGAAACTTGACACAATAAAGTAGTTTCAAGTTCTGTCTCTATGTTTTGTTTCCTCTTGATGTAGCCCTAAGCAGTGACTGGCGAGAAACACTTTCATAGAAATGGGTTGCCAAGCTTCCAAAAACTACGAATCTCCAGAAATCTCAGCAAATATTTTTTCACCCAAACTGGATAATACTTTCAGTTAATGATCAGTACACTAAGCCGACTTGGTTCCCCAAATTTCGTTCTTCTATGATGAAGCTTTCATTTCCAGTAACAGTTCGAATTTTTAGGTTTCACTCTGTTTTCTCCTATATTGATAGATGTATTTGGAACTCTAAATCCAACACGGATTTGGTTGGTTCTTGAAACTTGACAAAATAAAGCAGTTTCACGTTCTATCTCTATGTTTTGTTTCCTCTTGATGTAGCCCTAAGCAGTGACTGGCGAGAAACACTTTCATGGAAAGGGGTTGCCAAGCTTCCTAAAATTACGAACCTCCAGAAATCTGAGCAAATATTTTTCCCCCAAACTGGATGATACTTTCAGGTAATGATCAGTACACTAAGCCGACTTGGTTCCCCAAATTTCGTTCTTCTATGGTGAAGCGTTCATTTCCAGTAACAGTTTGAATTTTTAGGTTTCACTCTGTTTTCTCCTATATTGATAGATGTATTTGGAACTCTAAATCCAACACGGTTTGTGCTAGCTCCTTGAAACTTGACAAAATAAAGCAGTTTCACGTTCTATCTCTATGTGTTGTTTCCTCTTGAAGTAGCCCTAAGCAGTGACTGGCGAGAAACACTTTCATGAAAAGGGGTTGCCAAGCTTCCTAAAATTACGAATCTCCAGAAATCTCAGCAAGTATTTTTTCACCCAAACT
This sequence comes from Spermophilus citellus, assembly GCF_964194105.1. Classification (NCBI taxonomy): domain Eukaryota; kingdom Metazoa; phylum Chordata; class Mammalia; order Rodentia; family Sciuridae; genus Spermophilus; species Spermophilus citellus. Next base: position 31,850,932 of record NC_138191.1, on the reverse strand, counting down.
GGATGATACTTTCAGGTAATGATCAGTACACTAAGCCAACTTGGTTCCCCAAATTTCATTCTTCTATGTTGAAGCGTTCGTTTCACTAACAGTTTGAATTTTTAGGTTTCACTCTGTTTTCTCCTATATTGATAGATGTGTTTTGAACTCTAAATCCAACACGGTTTGTGCTATCTTCTTGAAACTTGACACAATAAAGTAGTTTCAAGTTCTATCTCTATGTTTTGTTTCCTCTTGATGTAGCCCTAAGCAGTGACTGGCGAGAAACACTTTCATAGAAATGGGTTGCCAAGCTTCCAAAAACTACGGATCTCCAGAAATCTCAGCAAATATTTTTTCACCCAAACTGGATGATACTTTCAGGTAATGATCAGTACACTAAGCTGACTTGGTTCCCAAAATTTCGTTCTTCTATGTTGAAGCGTTCATTTCCAGTAACAGTTTGAATTTTTAGGTTTCACTCTGTTTTCTCCTATATTGATAGATGTATTTGGAACTCTAAATCCAACACGGTTTGTGCTAGCTTCATGAAACTTGACAATATAAAGCAGTTTCACGTTCTATCTCTATGTGTTGTTTCCTCTTGAAGTACCCTAAGCAGTGACTGGCGAGAAACACTTTCATGGAAAGGGGTTGCCAAGCTTCCTAAAATTACGAATCTCCAGAAATCTCAGCAAGTATTTTTTCACCCAAACTGGATGATACTTTCAGGTAATGATCAGTACACTAAGCCGACTGGGTTCCCCAAATTTCGTTCTTCTATGTTGAAGCGTTCATTTCCAGTAACAGTTTGAATTTTTAGGTTTCACTCTGTTTTCTCCTATATTGATAGATGTATTTGGAACTCTAAATCCAACACGGTTTGTGCTAGCTTCTTGAAACTTGACACAATAAAGTAGTTTCAGGTTCTATCTCTATGTTTTGTTTCCTTTTGATGTAGCCCTAAGCAGTGACTGGCAAGAAACACTTTCATAGAAAGGGGTTGCCAAGCTTCCAAAAACTACGAATCTCCAGAAATCACAGCAAATATTTTTTTACCCAAACTGGATGATACTTTCAGTTAATGGTCAGTACACCAAGCCGACTGGGTTCCCCAAATTTCGTTCTTCTATGTAGAAGCTTCATTTCCAGTAACAGTTTGAATTTTTAGGTTTCACTCTGTTTTCTCCTATATTGATAGATGTATTTGGAACTCTAAATCCAACACGGTTTGGGTAGCTTCTTGAAACTTGACAAAATAAAGCAGTTTCACGTTCTATCTCTATGTGTTGTTTCCTCTTGAAGTAGCCCTAAGCAGTGACTGGCGAGAAACACTTTCATGGAAAGGGGTTGCCAAGCTTCCAAAAACTACGAATCTCCAGAAATCTCAGCAAGTATTTTTTCACCCAAACTGGATGATACTTTCAGGTAATGATCAGTACACTATGCCAACTTTGTTCCCCAAATTTCATTCTTCTATGCTGAAGCGTTCGTTTCTACTAACAGTTTGAATTTTTAGGTTTCACTCTGTTTTCTCCTATATTGATAGATGTATTTGGAACTCTAAATCCAACATGGTTTGTGCTATCTTCTTGAAACTTGACACAATAAAGTAGTTTCAGATTCTATCTCTATGTTTTGTTTCCTCTTGATGTACGCCTAAGCAGTGACTGGCGAGAAACACTTTCATAGAAATGGGTTGCCAAGCTTCCAAAAACTACGAATCTCCAGAAATCTCAGCAAATATTTTTTCACCCAAACTGGATGATACTTTCAGGTAATGATCAGTACACTAAGCCGACTTGGTTCCCCAAATTTCGTTCTTCTATGTTGAAGCGTTCATTTCCAGTAACAGTTTGAATTTTTAGGTTTCACTCTGTGTTCTCCTATATTGATAGATGTATTTGGAACTCTAAATCCAACACGGTTTGTGCTAGCTTCTTGAAACTTGACACAATATAGCAGTTTCACATTCTATCTCTATGTGTTGTATCTTGTTGAAGTAGCCCTAAGCAGTGACTGGCGAGAAACACTTTCATGGAAAGGGGTTGCCAAGCTTCCTAAAATTACGAATCTCCAGAAATCTCAGCAAATATTTTTTCACCCAAACTGGATGATACTTTCAGGTAATGATCAGTACACTAAGCCGACTTGGTTCCCCAAATTTCATTCTTCTATGTTGAAGCATTCGTTTCTACTAACAGTTTGAATTTTTAGGTTTCACTCTGTTTTCTCCTATATTGATAGATGTATTTGGAACTCTAAATCCAACAAGGTTTGTGCTAGCTTCTTTAAACTTGACACAATAAAGTAGTTTCAGGTTCTATCTCTATGTTTTGTTTCCTCTTGATGTAGCCCTAAGCAGTGACTGGCGAGAAACACTTTCATGGAAAGGGGTTGCCAAGCTTCCAAAAATTACGAATCTCCAGAAATCTCAGCAAATATTTTTTCACCCAAACTGGATGATACTTTCAGGTAATGATCAGTACACCAAGCTGACTGGGTTCCCCAAATTTCGTTCTTCTATGTTGAAGCTTTCATTTCCAGTAACAGTTTGAATTTTTAGGTTTCACTCTGTTTTCTCCTGTATTGATAGATGTATTTGGAACTCTAAATCCAACACGGTTTTTGTTAGCTTCTTGAAACATGACAAAATAAAGCAGTTTCACGTTCTATCTCTATGTTTTGTTTCCTCTTGATGTAGCCCTAAGCATTGACTGGCGAGAAACACTTTCATGGAAAGGGGTTGCCAAGCTTCCTAAAATTACGAATCTCCAGAAATCTCAGCAAGTATTTTTTCACCCAAACTGGATGATACTTTCAGGTAATGATCAGTACACTAAGCTGACTGGGTTCCCCAAATTTCGTTCTTCTATGTTGAAGCGTTCATTTCCAGTAACAGTTTGAATTTTTAGGTTTCACTCTGTTTTCTCCTATATTGATAGATGTATTTGGAACTCTAAATCCAACACGGTTTGTGCTAGCTTCTTGAAACTTGACAATATAAAGCAGTTTCACGTTCTATCTCTATGTGTTGTTTCCTCTTGAAGTAGCCCTAAGCAGTGACTGGCGAGAAACACTTTCATGGAAAGGGGTTGCCAAGCTTCCTAAAATTACGAATCTCCAGAAATCTCAGCAAGTATTTTTTCACCCAAACTGGATGATACTTTCAGGTAATGATCAGTACACTAAGCCGACTGGGTTCCCCAAATTTCGTTCTTCTATGTTGAAGCGTTCATTTCCAGTAACAGTTTGAATTTTTAGGTTTCACTCTGTTTTCTCCTATATTGATAGATGTATTTGGAACTCTAAATCCAACACGGTTTGTGCTAGCTTCTTGAAACTTGACACAATAAAGTAGTTTCAGGTTCTATCTCTATGTTTTGTTTCCTTTTGATGTAGCCCTAAGCAGTGACTGGCAAGAAACACTTTCATAGAAAGGGGTTGCCAAGCTTCCAAAAACTACGAATCTCCAGAAATCACAGCAAATATTTTTTTACCCAAACTGGATGATACTTTCAGTTAATGGTCAGTACACCAAGCCGACTGGGTTCCCCAAATTTCGTTCTTCTATGTAGAAGCTTCATTTCCAGTAACAGTTTGAATTTTTAGGTTTCACTCTGTTTTCTCCTATATTGATAGATGTATTTGGAACTCTAAATCCAACACGGTTTGGCTAGCTTCTTGAAACTTGACAAAATAAAGCAGTTTCACGTTCTATCTCTATGTGTTGTTTCCTCTTGAAGTAGCCCTAAGCAGTGACTGGCGAGAAACACTTTCATGGAAAGGGGTTGCCAAGCTTCCAAAAACTACGAATCTCCAGAAATCTCAGCAAGTATTTTTTCACCCAAACTGGATGATACTTTCAGGTAATGATCAGTACACTATGCCAACTTGGTTCCCCAAATTTCATTCTTCTATGCTGAAGCGTTCGTTTCTACTAACAGTTTGAATTTTTAGGTTTCACTCTGTTTTCTCCTATATTGATAGATGTATTTGGAACTCTAAATCCAACATGGTTTGTGCTATCTTCTTGAAACTTGACACAATAAAGTAGTTTCAGATTCTATCTCTATGTTTTGTTTCCTCTTGATGTACGCCTAAGCAGTGACTGGCGAGAAACACTTTCATAGAAATGGGTTGCCAAGCTTCCAAAAACTACGAATCTCCAGAAATCTCAGCAAATATTTTTTCACCCAAACTGGATGATACTTTCAGGTAATGATCAGTACACTAAGCCGACTTGGTTCCCCAAATTTCGTTCTTCTATGTTGAAGCGTTCATTTCCAGTAACAGTTTGAATTTTTAGGTTTCACTCTGTGTTCTCCTATATTGATAGATGTATTTGGAACTCTAAATCCAACACGGTTTGTGCTAGCTTCTTGAAACTTGACACAATATAGCAGTTTCACATTCTATCTCTATGTGTTGTATCTTGTTGAAGTAGCCCTAAGCAGTGACTGGCGAGAAACACTTTCATGGAAAGGGGTTGCCAAGCTTCCTAAAATTACGAATCTCCAGAAATCTCAGCAAATATTTTTTCACCCAAACTGGATGATACTTTCAGGTAATGATCAGTACACTAAGCCGACTTGGTTCCCCAAATTTCATTCTTCTATGTTGAAGCATTCGTTTCTACTAACAGTTTGAATTTTTAGGTTTCACTCTGTTTTCTCCTATATTGATAGATGTATTTGGAACTCTAAATCCAACAAGGTTTGTGCTAGCTTCTTTAAACTTGACACAATAAAGTAGTTTCAGGTTCTATCTCTATGTTTTGTTTCCTCTTGATGTAGCCCTAAGCAGTGACTGGCGAGAAACACTTTCATGGAAAGGGGTTGCCAAGCTTCCAAAAATTACGAATCTCCAGAAATCTCAGCAAATATTTTTTCACCCAAACTGGATGATACTTTCAGGTAATGATCAGTACACCAAGCTGACTGGGTTCCCCAAATTTCGTTCTTCTATGTTGAAGCTTTCATTTCCAGTAACAGTTTGAATTTTTAGGTTTCACTCTGTTTTCTCCTGTATTGATAGATGTATTTGGAACTCTAAATCCAACACGGTTTTTGTTAGCTTCTTGAAACATGACAAAATAAAGCAGTTTCACGTTCTATCTCTATGTTTTGTTTCCTCTTGATGTAGCCCTAAGCATTGACTGGCGAGAAACACTTTCATGGAAAGGGGTTGCCAAGCTTCCTAAAATTACGAATCTCCAGAAATCTCAGCAAGTATTTTTTCACCCAAACTGGATGATACTTTCAGGTAATGATCAGTACACTAAGCCAACTTGGTTCCCCAAATTTCGTTCTTCTATGTTGAAGCGTTCATTTCCAGTAACAGTTTGAATTTTTAGGTTTCACTCTGTTTTCTCCTATATTGATAGATGTATTTGGAACTCTAAATCCAACACGGTTTGTGCTAGCTTCTTGAAACTTGACAAAATAAAGCAGTTTCACGTTCTATCTCTATGTGTTGTTTCCTCTTGATGTAGCCCTAAGCAGTGACTGGCGAGAAACACTTTCATGGAAAGGGGTTGCCAAGCTTCCTAAAATTACGAATCTCCAGAAATCTCAGCAAGTATTTTTTCACCCAAACTGGATGATACTTTCAGGTAATGATCAGTTCACTATGCCAACTTGGTTCCCCAAATTTCATTTTTCTATGTTGAAGCGTTCGTTTCTACTAACAGTTTGAATTTTTAGGTTTCACTCTGTTTTCTCCTATATTGATAGATGTATTTGGAACTCTAAATCCAACACGGTTTGTGCTATCTTCTTGAAACTTGACACAATAAAGTAGTTTCAGGTTCTATCTCTATGTTTTGTTTCCTCTTGATGTACCCCTAAGCAGTGACTGGCGAGAAACACTTTCATAGAAATGGGCTGCCAAGCTTCCATAAACTACGAATCTCCAGAAATCTCAGCAAATATTTTTTCACCCAAACTGGATGATTCTTTCAGGTAATGATCACTACACTATGCCAACTTGGTTCCAGAAATTTCATTCTTCTATGTTGAAGTGTTTGTTTCCAGTAACAGTTTGAATTTTTAGGTTTCACTCTGTTTTCTGCTATATTGACAGATGTATTTGGAACTCTAAATCCAACATGGTTTGTGCTAGCTTCTTGAAACTTTAAACAATAAAGTACTTTCAAGTTCTATCTGTATGTTTTGTTTCCTCTTGATGTAGACCTAAGCAGTGAATGGCGAGAAACACTTTCATTAAAAGGTGTTGCCAAGCTTCCAAAAACTACGAATCTCCAGAAATCACAGCAAATATTTTTTCACCCAAACTGGATAATACTTTCAGGTAATGATCAGTACACTAAGCTGACTGGGTTCCCCAAATTTCGTTCTTCTATGTTGAAGCGTTCATTTCCAGTAACAGTTTGAATTTTTAGGTTTCACTCTGTTTTCTCCTATATTGATAGATGTATTTGGAACTCTAAATCCAACACGGTTTGTGCTAGCTTCTTGAAACTTGACACAATAAAGTAGATTCATGTTCTATGACTTTGACTTGTTTCCTCTTGATGTAGCCCTAAGCAGTGACTGGCGAGAAACACTTTCATGGAAAGGGGTTGCCAAGCTTCCAAAAATTAGGAATCTCCAGAAATCCCAGCAAATATTTCTACACCTAAACTGGATGATACTTTCAGGTAATGATCAGTACACTAAGCCGACTGGGTTCCCCAAATTTCGTTCTTCTATGTTGAAGCGTTTGTTTCCAGTCACAGTTTGAATTTTTAGGTTTCACTCTGTTTTCTCCTATATTGATAGATGTATTTGGAACTCTAAATCCAACACGGTTTGTGCTAGCTTCTGGAAACTTGACACAATAAAGTAGTTTCAGGTTCTATCTCTGTGTTTTGTTTCCTCTTGATGTAGCCCTAAGCAGTGACTGGCGAGAAACACTTTCATGGAAAGGGGTTGCCAAGCTTCGGAAAATTACGAATCTCCAGAAATCTCAGCAAATATTTTTTCACCCAAACTAGATGATACTTTCAGGTAATGATCAGTACACTAAGCCGACTTGGTTCCCCAAATTTCGTTCTTCTATGTTGAAGCGCTCATTTCAAGTAACAGTTTGAATTTTTAGGTTTCACTCTGTTTTCTCCTATATTGATAGATGTATTTGGAACTCTAAATCCAACACGGTTTGTGCTAGCTTCTTGAAACTTGACAAAATAAAGCAGTTTCACGTTCTATCTCTATGTTTTGTTTCCTCTTGATGTCGCCCTAAGCAGTGACTGGCGAGAAACACTTTCATGGAAAGGGGTTGCCAAGCTTCCAAAAATTACGAATCTTCAGAAATCTCAGCAAATATTTTTTCACCCAAACTGGATGATACTTTCAGGTAATGATCAGTACACTAACCCGATTGGTTCCCCAAATTTCGTTCTTCTATGTTGAAGCGCTCATTTCAAGTAACAGTTTGAATTTTTAGGTTTCACTCTGTTTTCTCCTATATTGATAGATGTATTTGGAACTCTAAATCCAACACGGTTTGTGCTAGCTTCTTGAAACTTGACAAAATAAAGCAGTTTCATGTTCTATCTCTATGTTTTGTTTCCTCTTGATGTAGCCCTAAGCAGTGACTGGCGAGAAACATTTTCATAGAAAGGGGTTGCCAAGCTTCCAAAACTTACGAATCTCCAGAAATCTCAGCAAATATTTTTTCACCCAAACTGGATGATACTTTCAGGAAATGATCAGTACACTAAGCCAACTTGGTTCCCCAAATTTCATTCTTCTATGTTGAAGCGTTCGTTTCTACTAACAGTTTGAATTTTTAGGTTTCACTCTTTTTTCTCCTATATTGATAGATGTATTTGGAACTCTAAATCCAACACAGTTTGTGCTAGCTTCTTGAAACTTGACACAATAAAGTAGTTTCACGTTCTATCTCTATGCTTTGTTTCCTCTTGAAGTAGCCCTAAGCAGTGACTGGCCAGAAACACTTTCATGGAAAGGGGTTGCCAACATTCCAAAACATGAATTTCTAGAAATCCCAGCTAATATTTTTTCACCCAAACTGGATGATACTTTCAGGTAATGATCAGTACACTAAGCCGACTTGGTTTCCCAAATTTCGTTCTTCTATGTTGAAGCGCTCATTTCAAGTAACAGTTTGAATTTTTAGGTTTCACTCTGTTTTCTCCTATATTGATAGATGTATTTGGAACTCTAAATCCAACACGGTTTGTGCTAGCTTCTTGAAACTTGACAAAATAAAGCAGTTTCATGTTCTATCTCTATGTTTTGTTTGCTCTTGATGTAGCCCTAAGCAGTGACTGGCGAGAAACACTTTCATGGAAAGGGGTTGCCGAGCTTCCAAAAATTACGAATCTCCAGAAATCTCAGCAAATATTTTTTCACCCAAACTGGATGATACTTTCAGGTAATGATCAGTACACTAAGCCGATTGGTTCCCCAAATTTCGTTCTTCTATGTTGAAGTGTTTATTTCCTGTAACAGTTTGAATTTTTAAGTTTCACTCTGTTTTCTCCTATATTGATAGATGTATTTGGAACTCTAAATCCAACACGGTTTCTGCTAGCTTCTTGAAACTTGACAAAATAAAGCAGTTTCACGTTCTATCTCTATGTTTTGTTTCCTCTTGATGTAGCCCTAAGCAGTGACTGTGAGAAACACTTTCATTTAAAGGGGTTGCCAAGCTTACAAAAACTACGAATCTCCAGAAATCTCAGCAAATATTTTTTCACCCAAACTGGATAATACTTTCAGGTAATGATCAGTACACTAAGCCGACTTGATTCTTCAAATTTCATTCTTCTATGTTGAAGCTTTCATTTCCAGTAACAGTTTGAATTTTTAGGTTTCACTCTGTTTTCTCCTATATTGATAGATGTATTTGGAACACTAAATCCAACACGGTTTGTGCTAGCTTCTTGAATCTTGAAACAATAATGTAGTTTCAAGTTCTATCTCTATGTTTTGTTTCCTCTTGATGTAGCCCTAAGCAGTGACTGCGAGAAACACTTTCATTTAAAGGGGTTGACAAGCTTCCAAAAACTACGAATCTCCAGAAATCTCAGCAAATATTTTTTCACCCAACCTGGATAATACTTTCAGGTAATGATCAGTACACTAAGCCGACTTGATTCCTCAAATTTCATTCTTCTATGTTGAAGCGTTCATTTCCAGTAACAGTTTGAATTTTTAGGTTTCACTCTGTTTTCTCCTATATTGATAGATGTATTTGGAACTCTAAATCCAACACGGTTTGTGCTAGCTAATTGAAACTTGACACAATAAAGTAGTTTCACGTTCTATCTCTATGCTTTGTTTCCTCTTGAAGTAGCCCTAAGCATTTACTGGCGAGATACACTTTCAAGGAAAGGGGTTGCCAAGCTTCCAAAACTTATGAATTTCTAGAAATCCCAGCAAATATTTTTTCACCCAAACTGGATGATACTTTCAGGTAATGATCAGTACACTAAGCCGACTTGGTTCCCCAAATTTCGTTCTTCTATGTTGAAGCGTTCGTTTCCAGTAACAATTTGAATTTTTAGGTTTCACTCTGTTTTCTCCTATATTGATAGATGTATTTGGAACTCTAAATCCAACACGGTTTGGGCTAGCTTCTTGAAACTTGAGAAAATAAAGCAGTTTCACGTTCTATCTCTATGTTTTGTTTCCCCTTGATGTAGCCCTAAGCAGTGACTGGCGAAAAACACTTTCATAGAAAGGGGTTGCCAAGCTTCCAAAACTTACGAATCTCCAGAAATCTCAGCAAATATTTTTTCACCCAAACTGGATGATACTTTCAGGAAATGATCAGTACACTAAGCCAACTTGGTTCCCCAAATTTCGTTTTTCTATGTTGAAGCGTTCATTTCCAGTAACAGTTTGAATTTTTAGGTTTCACTCTGTTTTCTCCTATATTGATAGATGTATTGGGAACTCTAAATCCAACACGGTTTCTGCTAGCTTCTTGAAACTTGACAAAATAAAGCAGTTTCACGTTCTATCTCTATGTTTTGTTTCCTCTTGATGTAGCCCTAAGCAGTGACTGCGAGAAACACTTTCATTTAAAGGGGTTGCCAAGCTTCCAAAAACTACGAATCTCCAGAAATCTCAGCAAATATTTTTTCACCCAAACTGGATAATACTTTCAGGTAATGATCAGTACACTAAGCCGACTTGATTCCTCAAATTTCATTCTTCTATGTTGAAGCTTTCATTTCCAGTAACAGTTTGAATTTTTAGGTTTCACTCTGTTTTCTCCTATATTGATAGATGTATTTGGAACACTAAATCCAACACGGTTTTTGCTAGCTTCTTGAAACTTGAAACAATAATGTAGTTTCAAGATCTATCTCTATGTTTTGTTTCCTCTTGATGTAGCCCTAAGCAGTGACTGCGAGAAACACTTTCATTTAAAGGGGTTGACAAGCTTCCAAAAACTACGAATCTCCAGAAATCTCAGCAAATATTTTTTCACCCAACCTGGATAATACTTTCAGGTAATGATCAGTACACTAAGCCGACTTGATTCCTCAAATTTCATTCTTCTATGTTGAAGCTTTCATTTCCAGTAACAGTTTGAATTTTTAGGTTTCACTCTGTTTTCTCCTATATTGATAGATGTCTTTGGAACTCTAAATCCAACACGGTTTGGGCTAGCTTCTTGAAACTTGACAAAATAAAGCAGTTTCACGTTCTATCTCTATGTTTTGTTTCCCCTGATGTAGCCCTAAGCAGTGACTGGCGAGAAACACTTTCATAGAAAGGAGTTGCCAAGCTTCCAAAACTTACGAATCTCCAGAAATCTCAGCAAATATTTTTTCACCCAAACTGGATGATACTTTCAGGTAATGATCAGTACACTAAGCCGACTTGGTTCCCCAAATTTTGTTCTTCTATGTTGAAGTGTTTCTTTCCAGTAACAGTTTGAATTTTTAGGTTTCACTCTGTTTTCTCCTATATAGATAGATGTATTTGGAACTCTAAATCCAACACGGATTGTGTTAGCTTCTTGAAACTTGACAAAATAAAGCAGTTTCACATTCTATCTCTATGTGTTGTTTCCTCTTGAAGTAGCCCTAAGCAGTGACTGGCGAGAAACACTTTCATGGAAAGGGGTTGCCAAGAATCCTAAAATTACGAATCTCCAAAAATCTCAGCAAGTATTTTTTCACCCAAACTGGATGATACTTTCAGGAAATGATCAGTACACTAAGCCAACTTGGTTCCCCAAATTTCGTTCTTCTATGTTGAAGCGTTCATTTCCAGTAACAGTTTGAATTTTTAGGTTTCACTCTGTTTTCTCCTATATTGATAGATGTATTTGGAACTCTAAATCCAACACGGTTTGTGCTAGCTTTTTGAAACTTGACAAAATAAAGCAGTTTCACGTTCTATCTCTATGTTTTGTTTCCTCTTGATGGAGCCCTAAGCAGTGACTGGCGAGAAACACTTTCATGGAAAGGGGTTGCCAAGCTTCAAAAATTACGAATCTCCAGAAATCTCAGCAAGTATTTTTTCACCCAAACTGGATGATACTTTCAGGTAATGATCAGTACACTAAGCCAAATGGTTCGCCAAATTTCATTCTTCTATGTTGAAGCGTTCGTTTCTACTAACAGTTTGAATTTTTAGGTTTCACTCTGTTTTCTCCTATATTGATAGATGTATTTGGAACTCTAAATCCAACACGGTTTGTGCTAGCTTCTTGAAACTTGACACAATAAAGTAGTTTCAGGTTCTATCTCTATGTTTTGTTTCCTCTTTATGTAGGCCTAAGCAGTGACTGGTGAGAAACACTTTCCTGGAAAGGGGTTGCTAAGCTTCCAAAAATTACGAATCTCCAGAAATCTCAGCAAATATTTTTTCACCCAAACTGGATGATACTTTCAGGTAATGATCAGTACACTAAGCCGACTTGGTTCCCCAAATTTCGTTCTTCTATGTTGAAGCACTCATTTCCAGTAACAGTTTGAATTTTTAGGTTTCACTCTGTTTTCTTGTATATTGATAGATGTATTTGGAACTCTAAATCCAACACGGTTTTTGCTAGCTTCTTGAAACTTGACACAATAAAGTAGTTTCACGTTCTATCTCTATGCTTTGTTTCCTCTTGAAGTAGCCCTAAGCAGTGACTGGCCAGAAACACTTTCATGGAAAGGGGTTGCCAAGCTTCCAAAACATGAATTTCTAGAAATCCCAGCAAATATTTTTTCACCAAAACTGGATGATACTTTTAGGTAATGATCATTACACTAAGCCGACATGGTTCCCCAAATTTCGTTCTTCTATGTTGAAGCACTCATTTCCAGTAACAGTTTGAATTTTTAGGTTTCACTCTGTTTTCTTGTATATTGATAGATGTATTTGGAACTCTAAATCCAACACGGTTTGTGCTAGCTTCTTGAAACTTGACAAAATAAAGCAGTTTCACGTTCTATCTCTATGTATTGTTTCCTCTTGATGTAGCCCTAAGCAGTGACTGGCGAGAAACTCTTTCATGGAAAGGGGTTGCCGAGCTTCCAAAAATTACGAATCTCCAGAAATCTCAGCAAATATTTTTTCACCCAAACTGGATGATACTTTCAGGTAATGATCAGTACACTAAGCCGACTTGGTTCCCCAAATTTTGTTCTTCTATGTTGAAGTGTTCATTTCCAGTAACAGTTTGAATTTTTAGGTTTCACTCTGTTTTCTCCTATATAGATAGATGTATTTGGAACTCTAAATCCAACACGGTTTGTGCTAGCTTCTTGAAACTTGACAAAATAAAGCAGTTTCACATTCTATCTCTATGTGTTGTTTCCTCTTGAAGTAGCCCTAAGCAGTGACTGGCGAGAAACACTTTCATGGAAAGGGGTTGCCAAGAATCCTAAAATTACGAATCTCCAGAAATCTCAGCAAGTATTTTTTCACCCAAACTGGATGATACTTTCAGGAAATGATCAGTACACTAAGCCAACTTGGTTCCCCCAATTTCATTCTTCTATGTTGAAGCCTTCGTTTCCAGTAACAGTTTGAATTTTTGGGTTTCACTCTGTTTTCTCCTATATTGATAGATGTATTTGGAACTCTAAATCCAACACGGTTTGTGCTAGCTTCTTGAAACTTGACACAATAAAGTAGTTTCAGGTTCTATCTCTATGTTTTGTTTCCTCTTGATGTAGGCCTAAGCAGTGACTGGCGAGAAACACTTTCATGGAAAGGGGTTGCCAAGCTTCCAAAAATTACGAATCTCCAGAAATCTCAGCAAGTATTTTTTCACCCAAACTGGATGATACTTTCAGGTAATGATCAGTACACTAAGCCAACTTGGTTCCCCAAACTTCATTCTTCTATGTTGAAGCGTTCGTTTCTACTAACAGTTTGAATTTTTAGGTTTCACTCTGTTTTCTCCTATATTGATAGAGGTATTTGGAACTCTAATCCAACACGGTTTGTGCTAGCTTCTTCAAACTTGACAAAATAAAGCAGTTTCACATTCTATCTCTATGTTTTGTTTCCTCTTGATGTAGCCCTAAGCAGTGACTGGCGAGAAACACTTTCATGGAAAGGGGTTGCCAAGCTTCCAAAAATTACGAATCTCCAGAAATCTCAGCAAATATTTTTTCACCCAAACTGGATGATACTTTCAGGTAATGATCAGTACACTAAGCCGACTTGGTTCCCCAAATTTCGTTCTTCTATGTTGAAGCGTTCATTTCCAGTAACAGTTTGAATTTTTAGGTTTCACTCTGTTTTCTGCTATATTGATAGATGTATTTGGAACTCTAAATCCAACAGGGTTTATGCTAGCTTCTTGAAACTTGACAAAATAAAGCAAAGCAGTTTCACGTTCTATTTCTTTGTGTTGTTTCCTCTTGAAGTAGCCCTAAGCAGTGACTGGTGAGAAACACTTTCATGGAAAGGGGTTGCCAAGCTTCCTAAAATTACGAATCTCCAGAAATCTCAGCAAGTATTTTTTCACCCAAACTGGATGATACTTTCAGAAAATGATCAGTACACTAAGCCAACTTGGTTCCCCAAATTTCATTCTTCTATGTTGAAGCGTTCGTTTCTACTAACAGTTTGAATTTTTAGGTTTCACTCTGTTTTCTCCTATATTGATAGATGTATTTGGAACTCTAAATCCAACACGGTTTGTGCTAGCTTCTTGAAACTTGACACAATAAAGAAGTTTCAGGTTCTATCTCTATGTTTTGTTTCCTCTTTATGTAGCCCTAAGCAGTGACTGGCGAGAAACACTTTCATGGAAAGGGGTTGCCGAGCTTCCAAAAATTACGAATCTCCAGAAATCTCAGCAAATATTTTTTCACCCAAACTGGATGATACTTTCAGGTAATGATCAGTACACTAAGCCGACTTGGTTCCCCAAATTTCATTCTCCTATGTTGAAGCGTTCATTTCCAGTAACAGTTTGAATTTTTAGGTTTCACTCTGTTTTCTACTACATTGATAGATGTATTTGGAACTCTAAATCCAACACGGTTTGTGCTAGCTTCTTGAAACTTGACACAATAAAGTAGTTTCAGGTTCTATCTCTATATTTTGTTTCCTCTTGATGTAGGCCTAAGCAGTGACTGGCGAGAAACACTTTCATGGAAAGGGGTTGCCAAGCTTCCAAAAATTACGAATCTCCAGAAATCTCAGCAAGTATTTTTTCACCCAAACTGGATGATACTTTCAGGTAATGATCAGTACACTAAGCCGACTTGGTTCCCCAAATTTCGTTCTTCTATGTTGAAGCGTTCATTTCCAGTAACAGTTTGAATTTTTAGGTTTCACTCTGTTTTCTGCTATATTGATAGATGTATTTGGAACTCTAAATCCAACACGGTTTATGCTAGCTTCTTGAAACTTGACAAAATAAAGCAGTTTCACGTTCTATTTCTATGTTTTGTTTCCTCTTGATGTAGCCCTAAGCAGTGACTGGCGAGAAACACTTTCATGGAAAGGGGTTGCCAAGCTTCCCAAACTTACGAATCTCCTGATATCTCAGAATATTTTTTCACCCAAACTGGATGATACTTTCAGGTAATGATCAGTACACTAAGCCAACTTGGTTCCCCAAATTTCGTTCTTCTATGTTGAAGCGATTATTTCCAGTAACAGTTTGAATTTTTAGGTTTCACTCTGTTTTCACCTATATAGATAGATGTATTTGGAACTCTAAATCCAACACGTTTTTTGCTAGCTTCTTGAAACTTGACAAAATAAAGCAGTTTCACGTTCTATTTCTTTGTGTTGTTTCCTCTTGAAGTAGCCCTAAGCAGTGACTGGCGAGAAACACTTTCATGGAAAGGGGTTGCCAAGCTTCCTAAAATTACGAATCTCCAGAAATCTCAGCAAGTATTTTTTCACCCAAACTGGATGATACTTTCAGAAAATGATCAGTACACTAAGCCAACTTGGTTCCCCAAATTTCATTCTTCTATGTTGAAGCGTTCGTTTCTACTAACAGTTTGAATTTTTAGGTTTCACTCTGTTTTCTCCTATATTGATAGATGTATTTGGAACTCTAAATCCAACACGGTTTGTGCTAGCTTCTTGAAACTTGACACAATAAAGAAGTTTCAGGTTCTATCTCTATGTTTTGTTTCCTCTTTATGTAGCCCTAAGCAGTGACTGGCGAGAATCACTTTCATGGAAAGGGGTTGCCGAGCATCCAAAAATTACGAATCTCCAGAAATCTCAGCAAATATTTTTTCACCCAAACTGGATGATACTTTCAGAAAATGATCAGTACACTAAGCCAACTTGTTTCCCCAAATTTCATTCTTCTATGTTGAAGCGTTCATTTCCAGTAACAGTTTGAATTTTTAGGTTTCACTCTGTTTTCTTCTATATTGATAGATGTATTTGGAACTCTAAATCCAACACGGTTTGTGCTAGCTTCTTGAAACTTGACAAAATAAAGCAGTTTCACGTTCTAACTCTATGTTTTGTTTCCTCTTGATGTAGCCCTAAGCAGTGACTGTGAGAAACACTTTCATTTAAAGGGGTTGCCAAGCTTACAAAAACTACGAATCTCCAGAAATCTCAGCAAATATTTTTTCACCCAAACTGGATAATACTTTCAGGTAATGATCAGTACACTAAGCCGACTTGATTCCTCAAATTTCATTCTTCTATGTTGAAGCTTTCATTTCCAGTAACAGTTTGAATTTTTAGGTTTCACTCTGTTTTCTCCTATATTGATAGATGTATTTGGAACACTAAATCCAACACGGTTTGTGCTAGCTTCTTGAATCTTGAAACAATAATGTAGTTTCAAGTTCTATCTCTATGTTTTGTTTCCTCTTGATGTAGCCCTAAGCAGTGACTGCGAGAAACACTTTCATTTAAAGGGGTTGACAAGCTTCCAAAAACTACGAATCTCCAGAAATCTCAGCAAATATTTTTTCACCCAACCTGGATAATACTTTCAGGTAATGATCAGTACACTAAGCCGACTTGATTCCTCAAATTTCATTCTTCTATGTTGAAGCGTTCATTTCCAGTAACAGTTTGAATTTTTAGGTTTCACTCTGTTTTCTCCTATATTGATAGATGTATTTGGAACTCTAAATCCAACACGGTTTGTGCTAGCTAATTGAAACTTGACACAATAAAGTAGTTTCACGTTCTATCTCTATGCTTTGTTTCCTCTTGAAGTAGCCCTAAGCATTTACTGGCGAGATACACTTTCAAGGAAAGGGGTTGCCAAGCTTCCAAAACTTATGAATTTCTAGAAATCCCAGCAAATATTTTTTCACCCAAACTGGATGATACTTTCAGGTAATGATCAGTACACTAAGCCGACTTGGTTCCCCAAATTTCGTTCTTCTATGTTGAAGCGTTCGTTTCCAGTAACAATTTGAATTTTTAGGTTTCACTCTGTTTTCTCCTATATTGATAGATGTATTTGGAACTCTAAATCCAACACGGTTTCTGCTAGCTTCTTGAAACTTGACAAAATAAAGCAGTTTCACGTTCTATCTCTATGTTTTGTTTCCCCTTGATGTAGCCCTAAGCAGTGACTGGCGAAAAACACTTTCATAGAAAGGGGTTGCCAAGCTTCCAAAACTTACGAATCTCCAGAAATCTCAGCAAATATTTTTTCACCCAAACTGGATGATACTTTCAGGAAATGATCAGTACACTAAGCCAACTTGGTTCCCCAAATTTCGTTTTTCTATGTTGAAGCGTTCATTTCCAGTAACAGTTTGAATTTTTAGGTTTCACTCTGTTTTCTCCTATGTTGATAGATGTATTGGGAACTCTAAATCCAACACGGTTTCTGCTAGCTTCTTGAAACTTGACAAAATAAAGCAGTTTCACGTTCTATCTCTATGTTTTGTTTCCTCTTGATGTAGCCCTAAGCAGTGACTGCGAGAAACACTTTCATTTAAAGGGGTTGCCAAGCTTCCAAAAACTACGAATCTCCAGAAATCTCAGCAAATATTTTTTCACCCAAACTGGATAATACTTTCAGGTAATGATCAGTACACTAAGCCGACTTGATTCCTCAAATTTCATTCTTCTATGTTGAAGCTTTCATTTCCAGTAACAGTTTGAATTTTTAGGTTTCACTCTGTTTTCTCCTATATTGATAGATGTCTTTGGAACTCTAAATCCAACACGGTTTGGGCTAGCTTCTTGAAACTTGACAAAATAAAGCAGTTTCACGTTCTATCTCTATGTTTTGTTTCCCCTGATGTAGCCCTAAGCAGTGACTGGCGAGAAACACTTTCATAGAAAGGAGTTGCCAAGCTTCCAAAACTTACGAATCTCCAGAAATCTCAGCAAATATTTTTTCACCCAAACTGGATGATACTTTCAGGTAATGATCAGTACACTAAGCCGACTTGGTTCCCCAAATTTTGTTCTTCTATGTTGAAGTGTTTCTTTCCAGTAACAGTTTGAATTTTTAGGTTTCACTCTGTTTTCTCCTATATAGATAGATGTATTTGGAACTCTAAATCCAACACGGTTTGTGTTAGCTTCTTGAAACTTGACAAAATAAAGCAGTTTCACATTCTATCTCTATGTGTTGTTTCCTCTTGAAGTAGCCCTAAGCAGTGACTGGCGAGAAACACTTTCATGGAAAGGGGTTGCCAAGAATCCTAAAATTACGAATCTCCAAAAATCTCAGCAAGTATTTTTTCACCCAAACTGGATGATACTTTCAGGAAATGATCAGTACACTAAGCCAACTTGGTTCCCCAAATTTCGTTCTTCTATGTTGAAGCGTTCATTTCCAGTAACAGTTTGAATTTTTAGGTTTCACTCTGTTTTCTCCTATATTGATAGATGTATTTGGAACTCTAAATCCAACACGGTTTGTGCTAGCTTCTTGAAACTTGACAAAATAAAGCAGTTTCACGTTCTATCTCTATGTTTTGTTTCCTCTTGATGGAGCCCTAAGCAGTGACTGGCGAGAAACACTTTCATGGAAAGGGGTTGCCAAGCTTCATCAAATTACGAATCTCCAGAAATCTCAGCAAGTATTTTTTCACCCAAACTGGATGATACTTTCAGGTAACGATCAGTACACTAAGCCAAATGGTTCCCCAAATTTCATTCTTCTATGTTGAAGCGTTCGTTTCTACTAACAGTTTGAATTTTTAGGTTTCACTCTGTTTTCTCCTATATTGATAGATGTATTTGGAACTCTAAATCCAACACGGTTTGTGCTAGCTTCTTGAAACTTGACACAATAAAGTAGTTTCAGGTTCTATCTCTATGTTTTGTTTCCTCTTTATGTAGGCCTAAGCAGTGACTGGTGAGAAACACTTTCCTGGAAAGGGGTTGCTAAGCTTCCAAAAATTACGAATCTCCAGAAATCTCAGCAAATATTTTTTCACCCAAACTGGATGATACTTTCAGGTAATGATCAGTACACTAAGCCGACTTGGTTCCCCAAATTTCGTTCTTCTATGTTGAAGCACTCATTTCCAGTAACAGTTTGAATTTTTAGGTTTCACTCTGTTTTCTTGTATATTGATAGATGTATTTGGAACTCTAAATCCAACACGGTTTGTGCTAGCTTCTTGAAACTTGACACAATAAAGTAGTTTCACGTTCTATCTCTATGCTTTGTTTCCTCTTGAAGTAGCCCTAAGCAGTGACTGGCCAGAAACACTTTCATGGAAAGGGGTTGCCAAGCTTCCAAAACATGAATTTCTAGAAATCCCAGCAAATATTTTTTCACCAAAACTGGATGATACTTTTAGGTAATGATCATTACACTAAGCCGACATGGTTCCCCAAATTTCGTTCTTCTATGTTGAAGCACTCATTTCCAGTAACAGTTTGAATTTTTAGGTTTCACTCTGTTTTCTTGTATATTGATAGATGTATTTGGAACTCTAAATCCAACACGGTTTGTGCTAGCTTCTTGAAACTTGACAAAATAAAGCAGTTTCACGTTCTATCTCTATGTATTGTTTCCTCTTGATGTAGCCCTAAGCAGTGACTGGCGAGAAACTCTTTCATGGAAAGGGGTTGCCGAGCTTCCAAAAATTACGAATCTCCAGAAATCTCAGCAAATATTTTTTCACCCAAACTGGATGATACTTTCAGGTAATGATCAGTACACTAAGCCGACTTGGTTCCCCAAATTTTGTTCTTCTATGTTGAAGTGTTCATTTCCAGTAACAGTTTGAATTTTTAGGTTTCACTCTGTTTTCTCCTATATAGATAGATGTATTTGGAACTCTAAATCCAACACGGTTTGTGCTAGCTTCTTGAAACTTGACAAAATAAAGCAGTTTCACATTCTATCTCTATGTGTTGTTTCCTCTTGAAGTAGCCCTAAGCAGTGACTGGCGAGAAACACTTTCATGGAAAGGGGTTGCCAAGAATCCTAAAATTACGAATCTCCAGAAATCTCAGCAAGTATTTTTTCACCCAAACTGGATGATACTTTCAGGAAATGATCAGTACACTAAGCCAACTTGGTTCCCCCAATTTCATTCTTCTATGTTGAAGCCTTCGTTTCCAGTAACAGTTTGAATTTTTGGGTTTCACTCTGTTTTCTCCTATATTGATAGATGTATTTGGAACTCTAAATCCAACACGGTTTGTGCTAGCTTCTTCAAACTTGACAAAATAAAGCAGTTTCACATTCTATCTCTATGTTTTGTTTCCTCTTGATGTAGCCCTAAGCAGTGACTGGCGAGAAACACTTTCATGGAAAGGGGTTGCCAAGCTTCCAAAAATTACGAATCTCCAGAAATCTCAGCAAATATTTTTTCACCCAAACTGGATGATACTTTCAGGTAATGATCAGTACACTAAGCCGACTTGGTTCCCCAAATTTCGTTCTTCTATGTTGAAGCGTTCATTTCCAGTAACAGTTTGAATTTTTAGGTTTCACTCTGTTTTCTGCTATATTGATAGATGTATTTGGAACTCTAAATCCAACAGGGTTTATGCTAGCTTCTTGAAACTTGACAAAATAAAGCAGTTTCACGTTCTATTTCTTTGTGTTGTTTCCTCTTGAAGTAGCCCTAAGCAGTGACTGGTGAGAAACACTTTCATGGAAAGGGGTTGCCAAGCTTCCTAAAATTACGAATCTCCAGAAATCTCAGCAAGTATTTTTTCACCCAAACTGGATGATACTTTCAGAAAATGATCAGTACACTAAGCCAACTTGGTTCCCCAAATTTCATTCTTCTATGTTGAAGCGTTCGTTTCTACTAACAGTTTGAATTTTTAGGTTTCACTCTGTTTTCTCCTATATTGATAGATGTATTTGGAACTCTAAATCCAACACGGTTTGTGCTAGCTTCTTGAAACTTGACACAATAAAGAAGTTTCAGGTTCTATCTCTATGTTTTGTTTCCTCTTTATGTAGCCCTAAGCAGTGACTGGCGAGAAACACTTTCATGGAAAGGGGTTGCCGAGCTTCCAAAAATTACGAATCTCCAGAAATCTCAGCAAATATTTTTTCACCCAAACTGGATGATACTTTCAGGTAATGATCAGTACACTAAGCCGACTTGGTTCCCCAAATTTCATTCTCCTATGTTGAAGCGTTCATTTCCAGTAACAGTTTGAATTTTTAGGTTTCACTCTGTTTTCTCCTACATTGATAGATGTATTTGGAACTCTAAATCCAACACAGTTTGTGCTAGCTTCTTGAAACTTCACAAAATAAAGCAGTTTCCCATTCTATCTCTATGTTTTGTTTCCTCTTGATGTAGCCCTAAGCAGTGACTGGCGAGAAACACTTTCATGGAAAGGGGTTGCCAAGCTTCCAAAAATTACGAATCTCCAGAAATCTCAGCAAGTATTTTTTCACCCAAACTGGATGATACTTTCAGGTAATGATAAGTACACTAAGCTGACTGGGTTCCCCAAATTTCGTTCTTCTCTGTTAAAGCTTTCATGTCCAGTAACAGTTTGAATTTTTAGGTTTCACTCTGTTTTCTCCTATATTGATAGATGTATTTGGAACTCTAAATCCAACACGGTTTGTGCTAGCTTCTTGAAACTTGACACAATAAAGTAGTTTCAGGTTCTGTCTCTATGTTTTGTTTCCTCTTGATGTAGCCCTAAGCAGTGACTGGCGAGAAACTCTTTCATAGAAAGGGGTTGCCAAGCTTCCAAAAACTATGAATCTCCAGAAATCACAGCAAATAGTTTTTTCACCCAAACTGGATGATACATTCAGGTAATGATCAGTACACTAAGCCGACTTGGTTCCCCAAATTTCGTTCTTCTATGT
Organism: Spermophilus citellus; assembly: GCF_964194105.1. Taxonomy (NCBI): domain Eukaryota; kingdom Metazoa; phylum Chordata; class Mammalia; order Rodentia; family Sciuridae; genus Spermophilus; species Spermophilus citellus. The sequence continues at coordinate 31,829,248 of NC_138191.1, read as the reverse complement.
TTTAGCGTTCATTTCCAGTAACAGTTTGAATTTTTAGGTTTCACTCTGTTTTCTCCTATATTGATAGATGTATTTGGAACTCTAAATCCAACACGGTTTGTGCTAGCTTCTTGAAACTTGACACAATAAAGTAGTTTCAAGTTCTATCTCTATGTTTTGTTTCCTCTTGATGTAGCCCTAAGCAGTGACTGGCGAGAAACACTTTCATGGAAAGGGGTTGCCGAGCTTCCAAAAATTACGAATCTCCAGAAATCTCAGCAAATATTTTTTCACCCAAACTGGATGATACTTTCAGGTAATGATCAGTACACTAAGCCGACTTGGTTCCCCAAATTTCATTCTCCTATGTTGAAGCGTTCATTTCCAGTAACAGTTTGAATTTTTAGGTTTCACTCTGTTTTCTCCTACATTGATAGATATATTTGGAACTCTAAATCCAACACGGTTTGTGCTAGCTTCTTGAAACTTCACAAAATAAAGCAGTTTCACGTTCTATCTCTATGTTTTGTTTCCCCTTGATGTAGCCCTAAGCAGTGACTGGCGAGAAACACTTTCATGGAAAGGGGTTGCCAAGCTTCCAAAAATTACAAATCTCCAGAAATCTCAGCAAATATTTTTTCACCCAAACTGGATGATACTTTCAGGTAATGATCAGTACACTAAGCTGACTTGGTTCCCCAAATTTTCTTCTTCTATGTTGAAGCATTCATTTCCAGTAACAGTTTGAATTTTTAGGTTTCACTCTGTTTTCTCCTATATTGATAGATGTATTTGGAACTCTAAATCCAACACGGTTTGTGCTAGCTTCTTAAAACGTGACAAAATAAAGCAGTTTCAAGTTCTATCTCTATGTGTTGTTTCCTCTTGAAGTAGCCCTAAGCAGTGACTGGCGAGAAACACTTTCATGGAAAGGGGTTGCCAAGAATCCTAAAATTGCGAATCTCCAGAATTCTCAGCAAGTATTTTTTCACCCAAACTGGATGATACTTTCAGGTAATGATCAGTACACTAAGCCAACTTGGTTCCCCAAATTTCATTCTTCTATGTTGAAGCGTTCGTTTCCAGTAACAGTTTGAATTTTTAGGTTTCACTCTGTTTTCTCCTATATTGATAGATGTATTTGGAACTCTAAATCCAACACGGTTTATGCTAGCTTCTTGAAACTTGACAAAATAAAGCAGTTTCACGTTCTATTTCTATGTTTTGTTTCCTCTTGATGTAGCCCTAAGCAGTGACTGGCGAGAAACACTTTCATGGAAAGGGGTTGCCAAGCTTCCCAAACTTACGAATCTCCAGATATCTCAGAATATTTTTTCACCCAAACTGGATGATACTTTCAGGTAATGATCAGTACACTAAGCCAACTTGGTTCCCCAAATTTCGTTCTTCTATGTTGAAGCGATTATTTCCAGTAACAGTTTGAAATTTTAGGTTTCACTCTGTTTTCACCTATATAGATAGATGTATTTGGAACTCTAAATCCAACACGTTTTTTGCTAGCTTCTTGAAACTTGACAAAATAAAGCAGTTTCACGTTCTATTTCTTTGTGTTGTTTCCTCTTGAAGTAGCCCTAAGCAGTGACTGGCGAGAAACACTTTCATGGAAAGGGGTTGCCGAGCTTCCCAAACTTACGAATCTCCAGATATCTCAGAATATTTTTTCACCCAAACTGGATGATACTTTCAGGTAATGATCAGTACACTAAGCCAACTTGGTTCCCCAAATTTCGTTCTTCTATGTTGAAGCGATTATTTCCAGTAACAGTTTGAAATTTTAGGTTTCACTCTGTTTTCACCTATATAGATAGATGTATTTGGAACTCTAAATCCAACACGGTTTGTGCTAGCTTCTTGAAACTTGACACAATAAAGTAGTTTCAGGTTCTATCTCTATATTTTGTTTCCTCTTGATGTAGGCCTAAGCAGTGACTGGCGAGAAACACTTTCATGGAAAGGGGTTGCCAAGCTTCCAAAAATTACGAATCTCCAGAAATCTCAGCAAGTATTTTTTCACCCAAACTGGATGATACTTTCAGGTAATGATCAGTACACTAAGCCGACTTGGTTCCCCAAATTTCGTTCTTCTATGTTGAAGCGTTCATTTCCAGTAACAGTTTGAATTTTTAGGTTTCACTCTGTTTTCTGCTATATTGATAGATGTATTTGGAACTCTAAATCCAACACGTTTTTTGCTAGCTTCTTGAAACTTGACAAAATAAAGCAGTTTCACGTTCTATTTCTTTGTGTTGTTTCCTCTTGAAGTAGCCCTAAGCAGTGACTGGCGAGAAACACTTTCATGGAAAGGGGTTGCCGAGCTTCCAAAAATTACGAATCTCCAGAAATCTCAGCAAATATTTTTTCACCCAAACTGGATGATACTTTCAGAAAATGATCAGTACACTAAGCCAACTTGGTTCCCCAAATTTCATTCTTCTATGTTGAAGCGTTCATTTCCAGTAACAGTTTGAATTTTTAGGTTTCACTCTGTTTTCTTCTATATTGATAGATGTATTTGGAACTCTAAATCCAACACGGTTTGTGCTAGCTTCTTGAAACTTGACAAAATAAAGCAGTTTCACGTTCTATCTCTATGTTTTGTTTCCTCTTGATGTAGCCCTATGCAGTGACTGGCGAGAAACACTTTCATAGAAAGGGGTGGCCAAGCTTCCAAAAACTATGAATCTCCAGAAATCTCAGCAAGTATTTTTTCACCCAAACTGGATGATCCTTTCAGGTAATGATCAGGAAACTAAGCCGACTTGGTTCCTGAAATTTCATTCTTCTATGTTGAAGCATTCGTTTCTACTAACAGTTTGAATTTTTAGGTTTCACTCTGTTTTCTCCTATATTGATAGATGTATTTGGAACTCTAAATCCAACACGGTATGTGCTAGCTTCTTGAAACTTGTCAAAATAAAGCAGTTTCACGTTCTATCTCTATGTGTTGTTTCCCCTTGATGTAGCCCTAAGCAGTGACTGGAGAGAAACACTTTCATGGAAAGCTGTTGCCAAGCTTCCAAAAATTACGAATCTCCAGAAATCTCAGCAAATATTTTTTCACCCAAACTGGATGATACTTTCAGGTAATGATCAGTACACTAAGCCGACTTGGTTCCCCAAATTTCGTTCTTCTATGTTGAAGCATTCATTTCCAGTAACAGTTTGAATTTTTAGGTTTCACTCTGTTTTCTTCTATATTGATAGATGTATTTGGAACTCTAAATCCAACACGGTTTGTGCTAGCTTCTTGAAACTTGACACAATAAAGCAGTTTCACGTTCTATCTCTATGTTTTGTTTCCTCTTGATGTAGCCCTAAGCAGTGACTGGCGAGAAACACTTTAATGGAAAGGGGTTGCCAAGCTTCCAAAAATTACGAATCTCCAGAAATCTAGGCAGATATTTTTTCACCCAAACTGGGTGATACTTTTAGGTAATGATCAGGACACTAAGCCGACTTGGTTCCTGAAATTTCATTCTTCTATGTTGAAGCGTTCGTTTCTACTAACAGTTTGAATTTTTAGGTTTCACTCTGTTTTCTCCTATATTGATAATTGTATTTGGAACTCTAAATCCAACACGGCATGTGCTAGCTTCTTGAAACTTGACAAAATAAAGCAGTTTCATGTTCTATCTCTTTGTTTTATTTCCTCTTGATGTAGCCATAAGCAGTGACTGGCGAGAAACACTTTCATGGAAAGGGGTTGCCAAGCTTCCAAAAATTACGAATCTCCAGAAATCTCAGCAAATATTTTTTCCCCCAAACTGGATGATACTTTCAGGTAATGATCAGTACACTAAGCCCACTTGGTTCCCCAAATTTCATTCTTCTATGTTGAAGCGTTCATTTCCAGTAACAGTTTGAATTTTTAGGTTTCACTCTGTTTTCTTCTATATTGATAGATGTATTTGGAACTCTAAATCCAACACGGTTTTTGCTAGCTTCTTGAAACTTGACAAAATAAAGCAGTTTCACGTTCTATCTCTATGTTTTGTTTCCTCTTGATGTAGCCCTAAGCAGTGACTGGCGAGAATCACTTTCATGGAAAGGGGTTGCCGAGCATCCAAAAATTACGAATCTCCAGAAATCTCAGCAAATATTTTTTCACCCAAACTGGATGATACTTTCAGAAAATGATCAGTACACTAAGCCAACTTGTTTCCCCAAATTTCATTCTTCTATGTTGAAGCGTTCATTTCCAGTAACAGTTTGAATTTTTAGGTTTCACTCTGTTTTCTTCTATATTGATAGATGTATTTGGAACTCTAAATCCAACACGGTTTGTGCTAGCTTCTTGAAACTTGACAAAATAAAGCAGTTTCACGTTCTATCTCTATGTTTTGTTTCCTCTTGATGTAGCCCTAAGCAGTGACTGTGAGAAACACTTTCATTTAAAGGGGTTGCCAAGCTTACAAAAACTACGAATCTCCAGAAATCTCAGCAAATATTTTTTCACCCAAACTGGATAATACTTTCAGGTAATGATCAGTACACTAAGCCGACTTGATTCCTCAAATTTCATTCTTCTATGTTGAAGCTTTCATTTCCAGTAACAGTTTGAATTTTTAGGTTTCACTCTGTTTTCTCCTATATTGATAGATGTATTTGGAACACTAAATCCAACACGGTTTGTGCTAGCTTCTTGAATCTTGAAACAATAATGTAGTTTCAAGTTCTATCTCTATGTTTTGTTTCCTCTTGATGTAGCCCTAAGCAGTGACTGCGAGAAACACTTTCATTTAAAGGGGTTGACAAGCTTCCAAAAACTACGAATCTCCAGAAATCTCAGCAAATATTTTTTCACCCAACCTGGATAATACTTTCAGGTAATGATCAGTACACTAAGCCGACTTGATTCCTCAAATTTCATTCTTCTATGTTGAAGCGTTCATTTCCAGTAACAGTTTGAATTTTTAGGTTTCACTCTGTTTTCTCCTATATTGATAGATGTATTTGGAACTCTAAATCCAACACGGTTTGTGCTAGCTAATTGAAAATTGACACAATAAAGTAGTTTCACGTTCTATCTCTATGCTTTGTTTCCTCTTGAAGTAGCCCTAAGCATTTACTGGCGAGATACACTTTCAAGGAAAGGGGTTGCCAAGCTTCCAAAACTTATGAATTTCTAGAAATCCCAGCAAATATTTTTTCACCCAAACTGGATGATACTTTCAGGTAATGATCAGTACACTAAGCCGACTTGGTTCCCCAAATTTCGTTCTTCTATGTTGAAGCGTTCGTTTCCAGTAACAATTTGAATTTTTAGGTTTCACTCTGTTTTCTCCTATATTGATAGATGTATTTGGAACTCTAAATCCAACACGGTTTCTGCTAGCTTCTTGAAACTTGACAAAATAAAGCAGTTTCACGTTCTATCTCTATGTTTTGTTTCCCCTTGATGTAGCCCTAAGCAGTGACTGGCGAAAAACACTTTCATAGAAAGGGGTTGCCAAGCTTCCAAAACTTACGAATCTCCAGAAATCTCAGCAAATATTTTTTCACCCAAACTGGATGATACTTTCAGGAAATGATCAGTACACTAAGCCAACTTGGTTCCCCAAATTTCGTTTTTCTATGTTGAAGCGTTCATTTCCAGTAACAGTTTGAATTTTTAGGTTTCACTCTGTTTTCTCCTATGTTGATAGATGTATTGGGAACTCTAAATCCAACACGGTTTCTGCTAGCTTCTTGAAACTTGACAAAATAAAGCAGTTTCACGTTCTATCTCTATGTTTTGTTTCCTCTTGATGTAGCCCTAAGCAGTGACTGCGAGAAACACTTTCATTTAAAGGGGTTGCCAAGCTTCCAAAAACTACGAATCTCCAGAAATCTCAGCAAATATTTTTTCACCCAAACTGGATAATACTTTCAGGTAATGATCAGTACACTAAGCCGACTTGATTCCTCAAATTTCATTCTTCTATGTTGAAGCGTTCATTTCCAGTAACAGTTTGAATTTTTAGGTTTCACTCTGTTTTCTCCTATATTGATAGATGTCTTTGGAACTCTAAATCCAACACGGTTTGGGCTAGCTTCTTGAAACTTGACAAAATAAAGCAGTTTCACGTTCTATCTCTATGTTTTGTTTCCCCTGATGTAGCCCTAAGCAGTGACTGGCGAGAAACACTTTCATAGAAAGGAGTTGCCAAGCTTCCAAAACTTACGAATCTCCAGAAATCTCAGCAAATATTTTTTCACCCAAACTGGATGATACTTTCAGGTAATGATCAGTACACTAAGCCGACTTGGTTCCCCAAATTTTGTTCTTCTATGTTGATGTGTTTCTTTCCAGTAACAGTTTGAATTTTTAGGTTTCACTCTGTTTTCTCCTATATAGATAGATGTATTTGGAACTCTAAATCCAACACGGTTTGTGTTAGCTTCTTGAAACTTGACAAAATAAAGCAGTTTCACATTCTATCTCTATGTGTTGTTTCCTCTTGAAGTAGCCCTAAGCAGTGACTGGCGAGAAACACTTTCATGGAAAGGGGTTGCCAAGAATCCTAAAATTACGAATCTCCAAAAATCTCAGCAAGTATTTTTTCACCCAAAATGGATGATACTTTCAGGAAATGATCAGTACACTAAGCCAACTTGGTTCCCCAAATTTCGTTCTTCTATGTTGAAGCGTTCATTTCCAGTAACAGTTTGAATTTTTAGGTTTCACTCTGTTTTCTCCTATATTGATAGATGTATTTGGAACTCTAAATCCAACACGGTTTGTGCTAGCTTCTTGAAACTTGACAAAATAAAGCAGTTTCACGTTCTATCTCTATGTTTTGTTTCCTCTTGATGGAGCCCTAAGCAGTGACTGGCGAGAAACACTTTCATGGAAAGGGGTTGCCAAGCTTCATCAAATTACGAATCTCCAGAAATCTCAGCAAGTATTTTTTCACCCAAACTGGATGATACTTTCAGGTAACGATCAGTACACTAAGCCAAATGGTTCCCCAAATTTCATTCTTCTATGTTGAAGCGTTCGTTTCTACTAACAGTTTGAATTTTTAGGTTTCACTCTGTTTTCTCCTATATTGATAGATGTATTTGGAACTCTAAATCCAACACGGTTTGTGCTAGCTTCTTGAAACTTGACACAATAAAGTAGTTTCAGGTTCTATCTCTATGTTTTGTTTCCTCTTTATGTAGGCCTAAGCAGTGACTGGTGAGAAACACTTTCCTGGAAAGGGGTTGCTAAGCTTCCAAAAATTACGAATCTCCAGAAATCTCAGCAAATATTTTTTCACCCAAACTGGATGATACTTTCAGGTAATGATCAGTACACTAAGCCGACTTGGTTCCCCAAATTTCGTTCTTCTATGTTGAAGCACTCATTTCCAGTAACAGTTTGAATTTTTAGGTTTCACTCTGTTTTCTTGTATATTGATAGATGTATTTGGAACTCTAAATCCAACACGGTTTGTGCTAGCTTCTTGAAACTTGACACAATAAAGTAGTTTCACGTTCTATCTCTATGCTTTGTTTCCTCTTGAAGTAGCCCTAAGCAGTGACTGGCCAGAAACACTTTCATGGAAAGGGGTTGCCAAGCTTCCAAAACATGAATTTCTAGAAATCCCAGCAAATATTTTTTCACCAAAACTGGATGATACTTTTAGGTAATGATCATTACACTAAGCCGACATGGTTCCCCAAATTTCGTTCTTCTATGTTGAAGCACTCATTTCCAGTAACAGTTTGAATTTTTAGGTTTCACTCTGTTTTCTTGTATATTGATAGATGTATTTGGAACTCTAAATCCAACACGGTTTGTGCTAGCTTCTTGAAACTTGACAAAATAAAGCAGTTTCACGTTCTATCTCTATGTATTGTTTCCTCTTGATGTAGCCCTAAGCAGTGACTGGCGAGAAACTCTTTCATGGAAAGGGGTTGCCGAGCTTCCAAAAATTACGAATCTCCAGAAATCTCAGCAAATATTTTTTCACCCAAACTGGATGATACTTTCAGGTAATGATCAGTACACTAAGCCGACTTGGTTCCCCAAATTTTGTTCTTCTATGTTGAAGTGTTCATTTCCAGTAACAGTTTGAATTTTTAGGTTTCACTCTGTTTTCTCCTATATAGATAGATGTATTTGGAACTCTAAATCCAACACGGTTTGTGCTAGCTTCTTGAAACTTGACAAAATAAAGCAGTTTCACATTCTATCTCTATGTGTTGTTTCCTCTTGAAGTAGCCCTAAGCAGTGACTGGCGAGAAACACTTTCATGGAAAGGGGTTGCCAAGAATCCTAAAATTACGAATCTCCAGAAATCTCAGCAAGTATTTTTTCACCCAAACTGGATGATACTTTCAGGAAATGATCAGTACACTAAGCCAACTTGGTTCCCCCAATTTCATTCTTCTATGTTGAAGCCTTCGTTTCCAGTAACAGTTTGAATTTTTGGGTTTCACTCTGTTTTCTCCTATATTGATAGATGTATTTGGAACTCTAAATCCAACACGGTTTGTGCTAGCTTCTTCAAACTTGACAAAATAAAGCAGTTTCACATTCTATCTCTATGTTTTGTTTCCTCTTGATGTAGCCCTAAGCAGTGACTGGCGAGAAACACTTTCATGGAAAGGGGTTGCCAAGCTTCCAAAAATTACGAATCTCCAGAAATCTCAGCAAATATTTTTTCACCCAAACTGGATGATACTTTCAGGTAATGATCAGTACACTAAGCCGACTTGGTTCCCCAAATTTCGTTCTTCTATGTTGAAGCGTTCATTTCCAGTAACAGTTTGAATTTTTAGGTTTCACTCTGTTTTCTGCTATATTGATAGATGTATTTGGAACTCTAAATCCAACAGGGTTTATGCTAGCTTCTTGAAACTTGACAAAATAAAGCAGTTTCACGTTCTATTTCTTTGTGTTGTTTCCTCTTGAAGTAGCCCTAAGCAGTGACTGGTGAGAAACACTTTCATGGAAAGGGGTTGCCAAGCTTCCTAAAATTACGAATCTCCAGAAATCTCAGCAAGTATTTTTTCACCCAAACTGGATGATACTTTCAGAAAATGATCAGTACACTAAGCCAACTTGGTTCCCCAAATTTCATTCTTCTATGTTGAAGCGTTCGTTTCTACTAACAGTTTGAATTTTTAGGTTTCACTCTGTTTTCTCCTATATTGATAGATGTATTTGGAACTCTAAATCCAACACGGTTTGTGCTAGCTTCTTGAAACTTGACACAATAAAGAAGTTTCAGGTTCTATCTCTATGTTTTGTTTCCTCTTTATGTAGCCCTAAGCAGTGACTGGCGAGAAACACTTTCATGGAAAGGGGTTGCCGAGCTTCCAAAAATTACGAATCTCCAGAAATCTCAGCAAATATTTTTTCACCCAAACTGGATGATACTTTCAGGTAATGATCAGTACACTAAGCCGACTTGGTTCCCCAAATTTCATTCTCCTATGTTGAAGCGTTCATTTCCAGTAACAGTTTGAATTTTTAGGTTTCACTCTGTTTTCTCCTACATTGATAGATGTATTTGGAACTCTAAATCCAACACAGTTTGTGCTAGCTTCTTGAAACTTCACAAAATAAAGCAGTTTCCCATTCTATCTCTATGTTTTGTTTCCTCTTGATGTAGCCCTAAGCAGTGACTGGCGAGAAACACTTTCATGGAAAGGGGTTGCCAAGCTTCCAAAAATTACGAATCTCCAGAAATCTCAGCAAGTATTTTTTCACCCAAACTGGATGATACTTTCAGGTAATGATCAGTACACTAAGCCAACTTGGTTCCCCAAACTTCATTCTTCTATGTTGAAGCGTTCGTTTCTACTAACAGTTTGAATTTTTAGGTTTCACTCTGTTTTCTTCTATATTGATAGATGTATTTGGAACTCTAAATCCAACACGGTTTGTGCTAGCTTCTTGAAACTTGACAAAATAAAGCAGTTTCACGTTCTATCTCTATGTTTTGTTTCCTCTTGATGTAGCCCTAAGCAGTGACTGGCGAGAAACACTTTCATAGAAAGGGGTGGCCAAGCTTCCAAAAACTATGAATCTCCAGAAATCACAGCAAATAGTTTTTTCACCCAAACTGGATGATACATTCAGGTAATGATAAGTACACTAAGCTGACTGGGTTCCCCAAATTTCGTTCTTCTCTGTTAAAGCTTTCATGTCCAGTAACAGTTTGAATTTTTAGGTTTCACTCTGTTTTCTCCTATATTGATAGATGTATTTGGAACTCTAAATCCAACACGGTTTGTGCTAGCTTCTTGAAACTTGACACAATAAAGTAGTTTCAGGTTCTGTCTCTATGTTTTGTTTCCTCTTGATGTAGCCCTAAGCAGTGACTGGCGAGAAACTCTTTCATAGAAAGGGGTTGCCAAGCTTCCAAAAACTATGAATCTCCAGAAATCACAGCAAATAGTTTTTTCACCCAAACTGGATGATACATTCAGGTAATGATCAGTACACTAAGCCGACTTGGTTCCCCAAATTTCGTTCTTCTATGTTTTAGCGTTCATTTCCAGTAACAGTTTGAATTTTTAGGTTTCACTCTGTTTTCTCCTATATTGATAGATGTATTTGGAACTCTAAATCCAACACGGTTTGTGCTAGCTTCTTGAAACTTGACACAATAAAGTAGTTTCAGGTTCTATCTCTATGTTTTGTTTCCTCTTGATGTAGCCCTAAGCAGTGACTGGCGAGAAACACTTTCATGGAAAGGGGTTGCCGAGCTTCCAAAAATTACGAATCTCCAGAAATCTCAGCAAATATTTTTTCACCCAAACTGGATGATACTTTCAGGTAATGATCAGTACACTAAGCCGACTTGGTTCCCCAAATTTCATTCTCCTATGTTGAAGCGTTCATTTCCAGTAACAGTTTGAATTTTTAGGTTTCACTCTGTTTTCTCCTACATTGATAGATATATTTGGAACTCTAAATCCAACACGGTTTGTGCTAGCTTCTTGAAACTTCACAAAATAAAGCAGTTTCACGTTCTATCTCTATGTTTTGTTTCCCCTTGATGTAGCCCTAAGCAGTGACTGGCGAGAAACACTTTCATGGAAAGGGGTTGCCAAGCTTCCAAAAATTACAAATCTCCAGAAATCTCAGCAAATATTTTTTCACCCAAACTGGATGATACTTTCAGGTAATGATCAGTACACTAAGCTGACTTGGTTCCCCAAATTTTCTTCTTCTATGTTGAAGCATTCATTTCCAGTAACAGTTTGAATTTTTAGGTTTCACTCTGTTTTCTCCTATATTGATAGATGTATTTGGAACTCTAAATCCAACACGGTTTGTGCTAGCTTCTTAAAACGTGACAAAATAAAGCAGTTTCAAGTTCTATCTCTATGTGTTGTTTCCTCTTGAAGTAGCCCTAAGCAGTGACTGGCGAGAAACACTTTCATGGAAAGGGGTTGCCAAGAATCCTAAAATTGCGAATCTCCAGAATTCTCAGCAAGTATTTTTTCACCCAAACTGGATGATACTTTCAGGTAATGATCAGTACACTAAGCCAACTTGGTTCCCCAAATTTCATTCTTCTATGTTGAAGCGTTCGTTTCCAGTAACAGTTTGAATTTTTAGGTTTCACTCTGTTTTCTCCTATATTGATAGATGTATTTGGAACTCTAAATCCAACACGGTTTATGCTAGCTTCTTGAAACTTGACAAAATAAAGCAGTTTCACGTTCTATTTCTATGTTTTGTTTCCTCTTGATGTAGCCCTAAGCAGTGACTGGCGAGAAACACTTTCATGGAAAGGGGTTGCCAAGCTTCCCAAACTTACGAATCTCCAGATATCTCAGAATATTTTTTCACCCAAACTGGATGATACTTTCAGGTAATGATCAGTACACTAAGCCAACTTGGTTCCCCAAATTTCGTTCTTCTATGTTGAAGCGATTATTTCCAGTAACAGTTTGAAATTTTAGGTTTCACTCTGTTTTCACCTATATAGATAGATGTATTTGGAACTCTAAATCCAACACGTTTTTTGCTAGCTTCTTGAAACTTGACAAAATAAAGCAGTTTCACGTTCTATTTCTTTGTGTTGTTTCCTCTTGAAGTAGCCCTAAGCAGTGACTGGCGAGAAACACTTTCATGGAAAGGGGTTGCCGAGCTTCCCAAACTTACGAATCTCCAGATATCTCAGAATATTTTTTCACCCAAACTGGATGATACTTTCAGGTAATGATCAGTACACTAAGCCAACTTGGTTCCCCAAATTTCGTTCTTCTATGTTGAAGCGATTATTTCCAGTAACAGTTTGAAATTTTAGGTTTCACTCTGTTTTCACCTATATAGATAGATGTATTTGGAACTCTAAATCCAACACGGTTTGTGCTAGCTTCTTGAAACTTGACACAATAAAGTAGTTTCAGGTTCTATCTCTATATTTTGTTTCCTCTTGATGTAGGCCTAAGCAGTGACTGGCGAGAAACACTTTCATGGAAAGGGGTTGCCAAGCTTCCAAAAATTACGAATCTCCAGAAATCTCAGCAAGTATTTTTTCACCCAAACTGGATGATACTTTCAGGTAATGATCAGTACACTAAGCCGACTTGGTTCCCCAAATTTCGTTCTTCTATGTTGAAGCGTTCATTTCCAGTAACAGTTTGAATTTTTAGGTTTCACTCTGTTTTCTGCTATATTGATAGATGTATTTGGAACTCTAAATCCAACACGTTTTTTGCTAGCTTCTTGAAACTTGACAAAATAAAGCAGTTTCACGTTCTATTTCTTTGTGTTGTTTCCTCTTGAAGTAGCCCTAAGCAGTGACTGGCGAGAAACACTTTCATGGAAAGGGGTTGCCGAGCTTCCAAAAATTACGAATCTCCAGAAATCTCAGCAAATATTTTTTCACCCAAACTGGATGATACTTTCAGAAAATGATCAGTACACTAAGCCAACTTGGTTCCCCAAATTTCATTCTTCTATGTTGAAGCGTTCATTTCCAGTAACAGTTTGAATTTTTAGGTTTCACTCTGTTTTCTTCTATATTGATAGATGTATTTGGAACTCTAAATCCAACACGGTTTGTGCTAGCTTCTTGAAACTTGACAAAATAAAGCAGTTTCACGTTCTATCTCTATGTTTTGTTTCCTCTTGATGTAGCCCTATGCAGTGATTGGCGAGAAACACTTTCATAGAAAGGGGTGGCCAAGCTTCCAAAAACTATGAATCTCCAGAAATCTCAGCAAGTATTTTTTCACCCAAACTGGATGATCCTTTCAGGTAATGATCAGGAAACTAAGCCGACTTGGTTCCTGAAATTTCATTCTTCTATGTTGAAGCATTCGTTTCTACTAACAGTTTGAATTTTTGGGTTTCACTCTGTTTTCTCCTATATTGATAGATGTATTTGGAACTCTAAATCCAACACGGTATGTGCTAGCTTCTTGAAACTTGTCAAAATAAAGCAGTTTCACGTTCTATCTCTATGTGTTGTTTCCCCTTGATGTAGCCCTAAGCAGTGACTGGAGAGAAACACTTTCATGGAAAGCTGTTGCCAAGCTTCCAAAAATTACGAATCTCCAGAAATCTCAGCAAATATTTTTTCACCCAAACTGGATGATACTTTCAGGTAATGATCAGTACACTAAGCCGACTTGGTTCCCCAAATTTCGTTCTTCTATGTTGAAGCATTCATTTCCAGTAACAGTTTGAATTTTTAGGTTTCACTCTGTTTTCTTCTATATTGATAGATGTATTTGGAACTCTAAATCCAACACGGTTTGTGCTAGCTTCTTGAAACTTGACACAATAAAGCAGTTTCACGTTCTATCTCTATGTTTTGTTTCCTCTTGATGTAGCCCTAAGCAGTGACTGGCGAGAAACACTTAAATGGAAAGGGGTTGCCAAGCTTCCAAAAATTACGAATCTCCAGAAATCTAGGCAGATATTTTTTCACCCAAACTGGGTGATACTTTTAGGTAATGATCAGGACACTAAGCCGACTTGGTTCCTGAAATTTCATTCTTCTATGTTGAAGCGTTCGTTTCTACTAACAGTTTGAATTTTTAGGTTTCACTCTGTTTTCTCCTATATTGATAATTGTATTTGGAACTCTAAATCCAACACGGCATGTGCTAGCTTCTTGAAACTTGACAAAATAAAGCAGTTTCATGTTCTATCTCTTTGTTTTATTTCCTCTTGATGTAGCCATAAGCAGTGACTGGCGAGAAACACTTTCATGGAAAGGGGTTGCCAAGCTTCCAAAAATTACGAATCTCCAGAAATCTCAGCAAATATTTTTTCCCCCAAACTGGATGATACTTTCAGGTAATGATCAGTACACTAAGCCCACTTGGTTCCCCAAATTTCATTCTTCTATGTTGAAGCGTTCATTTCCAGTAACAGTTTGAATTTTTAGGTTTCACTCTGTTTTCTTCTATATTGATAGATGTATTTGGAACTCTAAATCCAACACGGTTTTTGCTAGCTTCTTGAAACTTGACAAAATAAAGCAGTTTCACGTTCTATCTCTATGTTTTGTTTCCTCTTGATGTAGCCCTAAGCAGTGACTGGCGAGAAACACTTTCATGGAAAGGGGTTGCCAAGCTTCCAAAAATTACGAATCTCCAGAAATCTCAGCAAATATTTTTTCACCCAAACTGGATGATACTTTCAGGTAATGATCAGTACAATAAGCCGACTTGTTTCCCCAAATTTCGTTCTTCTATGTTGAAGCGTTCATTTCCAGTAACAGTTTGAATTTTTAGGTTTCACTCTGTTTTCTCCTATATTGATAGATGTATTTGGAACTCTAAATCCAACACGGTTTGTGCTAGCTTCTTGAAAGTTGAAACAATAATGTAGTTTCAAGTTCTATCTCTATGTTTTGTTTCCTATTGATGTAGCCCTAAGCAGTGACTGGCGAGAAACACTTTCATAGAAAGGGGTTGCCAAGCTTCCAAAAACTATGAATCTCCAGAAATCACAGCAAATAGTTTTTTCACCCAAACTGGATGATACATTCAGATAATGATCAGTACACTAAGCTGACTGGGTTCCCCAAATTTCGTTCTTCTATGTTGATGCTTTCATGTATAGTAACAGTTTGAATTTTTAGGTTTCACTCTGTTTTCTCCTATATTGATAGATGTATTTGGAACTCTAAATCCAACACGGTTTGTGCTAGCTTCTTGAAACTTGACACAATAAAGTAGTTTCAGGTTCTATCTCTATGTTTTGTTTCCTCTTGATGTAGCCCTAAGCAGTGACTGGCGAGAAACACTTTCATGGAAAGGGGTTGCCGAGCTTCCAAAAATTACGAATCTCCAGAAATCTCAGCAAATATTTTTTCACCCAAACTGGATGATACTTTCAGGTAATGATCAGTACACTAAGCCGACTTGGTTCCCCAAATTTCATTCTCCTATGTTGAAGCGTTCATTTCCAGTAACAGTTTGAATTTTTAGGTTTCACTCTGTTTTCTACTACATTGATAGATGTATTTGGAACTCTAAATCCAACACAGTTTGTGCTAGCTTCTTGAAACTTCACAAAATAAAGCAGTTTCCCATTCAATCTCTATGTTTTGTTTCCTCTTGATGTAGCCCTAAGCAGTGACTGGCGAGAAACACTTTCATGGAAAGGGGTTGCCAAGCTTCCAAAAATTACGAATCTCCAGAAATCTCAGCAAATATTTTTTCACCCAAACTGGATGATACTTTCAGAAAATGATCAGTACACTAAGCCAACTTGGTTCCCCAAATTTCATTCTTCTATGTTGAAGCGTTCATTTCCAGTAACAGTTTGAATTTTTAGGTTTCACTCTGTTTTCTTCTATATTGATAGATGTATTTGGAACTCTAAATCCAACACGGTTTGTGCTAGCTTCTTGAAACTTGACAAAATAAAGCAGTTTCACGTTCTATCTCTATGTTTTGTTTCCTCTTGATGTAGCCCTAAGCAGTGACTGGCGAGAAACACTTTCATAGAAAGGGGTGGCCAAGCTTCCAAAAACTATGAATCTCCAGAAATCACAGCAAATAGTTTTTTCACCCAAACTGGATGATACATTCAGGTAATGATAAGTACACTAAGCTGACTGGGTTCCCCAAATTTCGTTCTTCTATGTTAAAGCTTTCATGTCCAGTAACAGTTTGAATTTTTAGGTTTCACTCTGTTTTCTCCTATATTGATAGATGTACTTGGAACTCTAAATCCAACACGGTTTGTGCTAGCTTCTTGAAACTTGACACAATAAAGTAGTTTCAGGTTCTATCTCTATGTTTTGTTTCCTCTTGATGTAGCCCTAAGCAGTGACTGGCGAGAAACACTTTCATGGAAAGGGGTTGCCGAGCTTCCAAAAATTACGAATCTCCAGAAATCTCAGCAAATATTTTTTCACCCAAACTGGATGATACTTTCAGGTAATGATCAGTACACTAAGCCGACTTGGTTCCCCAAATTTCATTCTCCTATGTTGAAGCGTTCATTTCCAGTAACAGTTTGAATTTTTAGGTTTCACTCTGTTTTCTCCTACATTGATAGATATATTTGGAACTCTAAATCCAACACGGTTTGTGCTAGCTTCTTGAAACTTCACAAAATAAAGCAGTTTCACGTTCTATCTCTATGTTTTGTTTCCCCTTGTTGTAGCCATAAGCAGTGACTGGCGAGAAATACTTTCATGGAAAGGGGTTGCCAAGCTTCCAAAAATTACAAATCTCCAGAAATCTCAGCAAATATTTTTTCACCCAAACTGGATGATACTTTCAGGTAATGATCAGTACACTAAGCTGACTTGGTTCCCCAAATTTCCTTCTTCTATGTTGAAGCATTCATTTCCAGTAACAGTTTGAATTTTTAGGTTTCACTCTGTTTTCTCCTATATTGATAGATGTATTTGGAACTCTAAATCCAACACGGTTTGTGCTAGCTTCTTAAAACGTGACAAAATAAAGCAGTTTCAAGTTCTATCTCTATGTGTTGTTTCCTCTTGAAGTAGCCCTAAGCAGTGACTGGCGAGAAACACTTTCATGGAAAGGGGTTGCCAAGAATCATAAAATTGCGAATCTCCAGAAATCTCAGCAAGTATTTTTTCACCCAAACTGGATGATACTTTCAGGTAATGATCAGTACACTAAGCCAACTTGGTTCCCCAAATTTCATTATTCTATGTTGAAGCGTTCGTTTCCAGTAACAGTTTGAATTTTTAGGTTTCACTCTGTTTTCTCCTATATTGATAGATGTATTTGGAACTCTAATCCAACACGGTTTGTGCTAGCTTCTTCAAACTTGACAAAATAAAGCAGTTTCACGTTCTATCTCTATGTTTTGTTTCCTCTTGATGTAGCCCTAAGCAGTGACTGGCGAGAAACACTTTCATGGAAAGGGGTTGCCAAGCTTCCAAAAATTACGAATCTCCAGAAATCTCAGCAAATATTTTTTCACCCAAACTGGATGATACTTTCAGGTAATGATCAGTGCACTAAGCCGACTTGGTTCCCCAAATTTCATTCTTCTATGTTTAAGCGTTCATTTCCAGTAACAGTTTGAATTTTTAGGTTTCACTCTGTTTTCTTCTATATTGATAGATGTATTTGGAACTCTAAATCCAACACGGTTTTTGCTAGCTTCTTGAAACTTGACAAAATGAAGCAGTTTCACGTTCTATCTCTATGTTTTGTTTCCTCTTGATGTAGCCCTAAGCAGTGACTGGCGAGAAACACTTTCATGGAAAGGGGTTGCCAAGCTTCCAAAAATTACGAATCTCCAGAAATCTCAGCAAATATTTTTTCACCCAAACTGGATGATACTTTCAGGTAATGATCAGTACACTAAGCCGACTTGGTTCCCCAAATTTCGTTCTTCTATGTTGAAGTGTTCATTTCCAGTAACAGTTTGAATTTTTAGGTTTCACTCTGTTTTCTCCTATATTGATAGATGTATTTGGAACTCTAATCCAACACGGTTTGTGCTAGCTTCTTCAAACTTGACAAATTAAAGCAGTTTCACGTTCTATCTCTATGTTTTGTTTCCTCTTGATGTAGCCCTAAGCAGTGACTGGCGAGAAACACTTTCATGGAAAGGGGTGGCCAAGTTTCCAAAAATTACGAATCTGCCGAAATCTCAGCAAATATTTTTTCACCCAAAGTGGATGATACTTTCAGGTAATGATCAGTACACTAAGCCCACTTGGTTCCCCAAATTTCATTCTTCTATGTTGAAGCGTTCATCTCCAGTAACAGTTTGAATTTTTAGGTTTCACTCTGTTTTCTCCTATATTGATAGATGTATTTGGAACTCTAAATCCAACACGGTATGCGCTAGCTTCTTGAAACTTGACACAATAAAGCAGTTTCACATTCTATCTCTATGTGTTGTTTGCTCTTGAAGTAGCCCTAAGCAGTGATTGGCTAGAAACACTTTCATGGAAAGGGGTTGCCAAGATTCCTAAAATTACGAATCTCCAGAAATCTCAGAAAGTATTTTTTCACCCAAATTGGATGATACTTTCAGGAAATGATCAGTACACTAAGCCAACTTGGTTCCCCAAATTTCATTCTTCTATGTTGAAGCGTTCGTTTCTACTAACAGTTTGAATTTTTAGGTTTCACTCTGTTTTCTCCTATATTGATAGATGTATTTGGAACTCTAAATCCAACACGGTTTCTGCTAGCTTCTTGAAACTTGACACAATAAAGTAGTTTCACGTTCTATCTCTATGTTTTGTTTCCTCTTGATGTAGCCCTAAGCAGTGACTGGCGAGAAACACTTTCATGGAAAGGGATTGCCGAGCTTCCAAAAATTACGAATCTCCAGAAATCTCAGCAAGTATTTTTTCACCCAAACTGGATGATCCTTTCAGGTAATGATCAGGAAACTAAGCCGACTTGGTTCCTGAAATTTCATTCTTCTATGTTGAAGCGTTCGTTTCTACTAACAGTTTGAATTTTTAGGTTTCACTCTGTTTTCTCCTATATTGATAGATGTATTTGGAACTCTAAATCCAACACGGTATGTGCTAGCTTCTTGAAACTTGACAAAATAAAGCAGTTTCATGTTCTATCTCTTTGTTTTATTTCCTCTTGATGTAGCCATAAGCAGTGACTGGCGAGAAACACTTTCACGGAAAGGGGTTGCCAAGCTTCCAAAAATTACGAATCTCCAGAAATCTCAGCAAATATTTTTTCACCCAAACTGGATGATACTTTCAGGTAATGATCAGTACACTAAGCCGACTTGGTTCCCCAAATTTTGTTCTTCTATGTTGAAGCGTTCATTTCCAGTAACAGTTTGAATTTTTAGGTTTCACTCTGTTTTCTCCTATATTGATAGATGTATTTGGAACTCTAAATCCAACACGGTTTGTGCTAGCTTCTTGAAACTTGACACAATAAAGTAATTTCATGTTCTATCTCTATGACTTGTTTCCTCTTGATGTAGCCCTAAGCAGTGACTGGCGAGAAACACTTTCATGGAAAGGGGTGGCCAAGCTTCCAAAAATTACGAATCTCCAGAAATCTCAGCAAATATTTTTTCACCCAAAGTGGATGATACTTTCAGGTAATGATCAGGACACTAAGCCGACTGGGTTCCCCAAATTTCATTCTTCTATGTTGAAGCGTTCGTTTCTACTAACAGTTTGAATTTTTAGGTTTCACTCTGTTTTCTCCTATATTGATAGATGTATTTGGAACTCTAAATCCAACACGGTTTGTGCTAGCTTCTTGAAACTTGACACAATAAAGTAGTTTCAGGTTCTATCTCTATGTTTTGTTTCCTCTTGATGTAGCCCTAAGCAGTGACTGGCGAGAAACACTTTCATGGAAAGGGGTTGCCAAGCTTCCAAAAATTACGAATCTCCAGAAATCTCAGCAGATATTTTTTCACCCAAACTGGATGATACTTTCAGGTAATGATCAGTACACTAAGCCAACTTGGTTCCCCAAATTTCGTTCTTCTATGTTGAAGCATTCATTTCCAGTAACAGTTTGAATTTTTAGGTTTCACTCTGTTTTCTCCTGTATTGATAGATGTATTTGGAACTCTAAATCCAACACGGTTTGTGCTAGCTTCTTGAAACTTGACAAACTAAAGCAGTTTCACGTTCTATCTCTATGTGTTGTTTCCTCTTGAAGTAGCCCTAAGCAGTGACTGGCAAGAAACACTTTCATGGAAAGGGGTTGCCAAGATTCCTAAAATTACGAATCTCCAGAAATCTCAGCAAGTATTTTTTCACCCAAACTGGATGATCCTTTCAGGTAATGATCAGGAAACTAAGCCGACTTGGTTCCTGAAATTTCATTCTTCTATGTTGAAGCATTCGTTTCTACTAACAGTTTGAATTTTTAGGTTTCACTCTGTTTTCTCCTATATTGATAGATGTATTTGGAACTCTAAATCCAACACGGTATGTGCTAGCTTCTTGAAACTTGTCAAAATAAAGCAGTTTCACGTTCTATCTCTATGTGTTGTTTCCCCTTGATGTAGCCCTAAGCAGTGACTGGAGAGAAACACTTTCATGGAAAGCTGTTGCCAAGCTTCCAAAAATTACGAATCTCCAGAAATCTCAGCAAATATTTTTTCACCCAAACTGGATGATACTTTCAGGTAATGATCAGTACACTAAGCCGACTTGGTTCCCCAAATTTCGTTCTTCTATGTTGAAGCATTCATTTCCAGTAACAGTTTGAATTTTTAGGTTTCACTCTGTTTTCTTCTATATTGATAGATGTATTTGGAACTCTAAATCCAACACGGTTTGTGCTAGCTTCTTGAAACTTGACAAAATAAAGCAGTTTCACGTTCTATCTCTATGTTTTGTTTCCTCTTGATGTAGCCCTAAGCAGTGACTGGCGAGAAACACTTTAATGGAAAGGGGTTGCCAAGCTTCCAAAAATTACGAATCTCCAGAAATCTAGGCAGATATTTTTTCACCCAAACTGGGTGATACTTTTAGGTAATGATCAGGACACTAAGCCGACTTGGTTCCTGAAATTTCATTCTTCTATGTTGAAGCGTTCGTTTCTACTAACAGTTTGAATTTTTAGGTTTCACTCTGTTTTCTCCTATATTGATAATTGTATTTGGAACTCTAAATCCAACACGGTATGTGCTAGCTTCTTGAAACTTGACAAAATAAAGCAGTTTCATGTTCTATCTCTTTGTTTTATTTCCTCTTGATGTAGCCATAAGCAGTGACTGGCGAGAAACACTTTCATGGAAAGGGGTTGCCAAGCTTCCAAAAATTACGAATCTCCAGAAATCTCAGCAAATATTTTTTCCCCCAAACTGGATGATACTTTCAGGTAATGATCAGTACACTAAGCCGACTTGGTTCCCCAAATTTCGTTCTTCTATGTTGATGCTTTCATGTATAGTAACAGTTTGAATTTTTAGGTTTCACTCTGTTTTCTCCTATATTGATAGATGTATTTGGAACTCTAAATCCAACACGGTTTGTGCTAGCTTCTTGAAACTTGACACAATAAAGTAGTTTCAGGTTCTATCTCTATGTTTTGTTTCCTCTTGATGTAGCCCTAAGCAGTGACTGGCGAGAAACACTTTCATGGAAAGGGGTTGCCGAGCTTCCAAAAATTACGAATCTCCAGAAATCTCAGCAAATATTTTTTCACCCAAACTGGATGATACTTTCAGGTAATGATCAGTACACTAAGCCGACTTGGTTCCCCAAATTTCATTCTCCTATGTTGAAGCGTTCATTTCCAGTAACAGTTTGAATTTTTAGGTTTCACTCTGTTTTCTACTACATTGATAGATGTATTTGGAACTCTAAATCCAACACAGTTTGTGCTAGCTTCTTGAAACTTCACAAAATAAAGCAGTTTCCCATTCAATCTCTATGTTTTGTTTCCTCTTGATGTAGCCCTAAGCAGTGACTGGCGAGAAACACTTTCATGGAAAGGGGTTGCCAAGCTTCCAAAAATTACGAATCTCCAGAAATCTCAGCAAATATTTTTTCACCCAAACTGGATGATACTTTCAGAAAATGATCAGTACACTAAGCCAACTTGGTTCCCCAAATTTCATTCTTCTATGTTGAAGCGTTCATTTCCAGTAACAGTTTGAATTTTTAGGTTTCACTCTGTTTTCTTCTATATTGATAGATGTATTTGGAACTCTAAATCCAACACGGTTTGTGCTAGCTTCTTGAAACTTGACAAAATAAAGCAGTTTCACGTTCTATCTCTATGTTTTGTTTCCTCTTGATGTAGCCCTAAGCAGTGACTGGCGAGAAACACTTTCATAGAAAGGGGTGGCCAAGCTTCCAAAAACTATGAATCTCCAGAAATCACAGCAAATAGTTTTTTCACCCAAACTGGATGATACATTCAGGTAATGATAAGTACACTAAGCTGACTGGGTTCCCCAAATTTCGTTCTTCTATGTTAAAGCTTTCATGTCCAGTAACAGTTTGAATTTTTAGGTTTCACTCTGTTTTCTCCTATATTGATAGATGTACTTGGAACTCTAAATCCAACACGGTTTGTGCTAGCTTCTTGAAACTTGACACAATAAAGTAGTTTCAGGTTCTATCTCTATGTTTTGTTTCCTCTTGATGTAGCCCTAAGCAGTGACTGGCGAGAAACACTTTCATGGAAAGGGGTTGCCGAGCTTCCAAAAATTACGAATCTCCAGAAATCTCAGCAAATATTTTTTCACCCAAACTGGATGATACTTTCAGGTAATGATCAGTACACTAAGCCGACTTGGTTCCCCAAATTTCATTCACCTATGTTGAAGCGTTCATTTCCAGTAACAGTTTGAATTTTTAGGTTTCACTCTGTTTTCTCCTACATTGATAGATATATTTGGAACTCTAAATCCAACACGGTTTGTGCTAGCTTCTTGAAACTTCACAAAATAAAGCAGTTTCACGTTCTATCTCTATGTTTTGTTTCCCCTTGTTGTAGCCATAAGCAGTGACTGGCGAGAAACACTTTCATGGAAAGGGGTTGCCAAGCTTCCAAAAATTACAAATCTCCAGAAATCTCAGCAAATATTTTTTCACCCAAACTGGATGATACTTTCAGGTAATGATCAGTACACTAAGCTGACTTGGTTCCCCAAATTTCCTTCTTCTATGTTGAAGCATTCATTTCCAGTAACAGTTTGAATTTTTAGGTTTCACTCTGTTTTCTCCTATATTGATAGATGTATTTGGAACTCTAAATCCAACACGGTTTGTGCTAGCTTCTTAAAACGTGACAAAATAAAGCAGTTTCAAGTTCTATCTCTATGTGTTGTTTCCTCTTGAAGTAGCCCTAAGCAGTGACTGGCGAGAAACACTTTCATGGAAAGGGGTTGCCAAGAATCCTAAAATTGCGAATCTCCAGAAATCTCAGCAAGTATTTTTTCACCCAAACTGGATGATACTTTCAGGTAATGATCAGTACACTAAGCCAACTTGGTTCCCCAAATTTCATTCTTCTATGTTGAAGCGTTCGTTTCCAGTAACAGTTTGAATTTTTAGGTTTCACTCTGTTTTCTCCTATGTTGATAGATGTATTTGGAACTCTAATCCAACACGGTTTGTGCTAGCTTCTTCAAACTTGACAAAATAAAGCAGTTTCACGTTCTATCTCTATGTTTTGTTTCCTCTTGATGTAGCCCTAAGCAGTGACTGGCGAGAAACACTTTCATGGAAAGGGGTTGCCAAGCTTCCAAAAATTACGAATCTCCAGAAATCTCAGCAAATATTTTTTCACCCAAACTGGATGATACTTTCAGGTAATGATCAGTGCACTAAGCCGACTTGGTTCCCCAAATTTCATTCTTCTATGTTTAAGCGTTCATTTCCAGTAACAGTTTGAATTTTTAGGTTTCACTCTGTTTTCTTCTATATTGATAGATGTATTTGGAACTCTAAATCCAACACGGTTTTTGCTAGCTTCTTGAAACTTGACAAAATGAAGCAGTTTCACGTTCTATCTCTATGTTTTGTTTCCTCTTGATGTAGCCCTAAGCAGTGACTGGCGAGAAACACTTTCATGGAAAGGGGTTGCCAAGCTTCCAAAAATTACGAATCTCCAGAAATCTCAGCAAATATTTTTTCACCCAAACTGGATGATACTTTCAGGTAATGATCAGTACACTAAGCCGACTTGGTTCCCCAAATTTCGTTCTTCTATGTTGAAGTGTTCATTTCCAGTAACAGTTTGAATTTTTAGGTTTCACTCTGTTTTCTCCTATATTGATAGATGTATTTGGAACTCTAATCCAACACGGTTTGTGCTAGCTTCTTCAAACTTGACAAATTAAAGCAGTTTCACGTTCTATCTCTATGTTTTGTTTCCTCTTGATGTAGCCCTAAGCAGTGACTGGCGAGAAACACTTTCATGGAAAGGGGTGGCCAAGTTTCCAAAAATTACGAATCTGCCGAAATCTCAGCAAATATTTTTTCACCCAAAGTGGATGATACTTTCAGGTAATGATCAGTACACTAAGCCCACTTGGTTCCCCAAATTTCATTCTTCTATGTTGAAGCGTTCATTTCCAGTAACAGTTTGAATTTTTAGGTTTCACTCTGTTTTCTCCTATATTGATAGATGTATTTGGAACTCTAAATCCAACACGGTATGTGCTAGCTTCTTGAAACTTGACACAATAAAGCAGTTTCACATTCTATCTCTATGTGTTGTTTGCTCTTGAAGTAGCCCTAAGCAGTGATTGGCTAGAAACACTTTCATGGAAAGGGGTGGCCAAGCTTCCAAAAATTACAAAACTCCAGAAATCTCAGCAAATATTTTTTCCCCCAAACTGGATGATACTTTCAGGTAATGATCAGTACACTAAGCCGACTTGGTTCCCCAAATTTCATTCTTCTATGTTGAAGCGTTCATTTCCAGTAACAGTTTGAATTTTTAGGTTTCACTCTGTTTTCTCCTATATTGATAGATGTATTTGGAACTCTAAATCCAACACGGTATGTGCTAGCTTCTTGAAACTTGTCAAAATAAAGCAGTTTCACGTTCTATCTCTATGTGTTGTTTCCCCTTGATGTAGCCCTAAGCAGTGACTGGAGAGAAACACTTTCATGGAAAGCTGTTGCCAAGCTTCCAAAAATTACGAATCTCCAGAAATCTCAGCAAATATTTTTTCACCCAAACTGGATGATACTTTCAGGTAATGATCAGTACACTAAGCCGACTTGGTTCCCCAAATTTCGTTCTTCTATGTTGAAGCGTTCATTTCCAGTAACAGTTTGAATTTTTAGGTTTCACTCTGTTTTCTCCTATATTGATAGATGTATTTGGAACTCTAAATCCAACACGGTTTGTGCTAGCTTCTTGAAACTTGAAACAATAAAGTAGTTTCAAGTTCTATCTCTATGTTTTGTTTCCTCTTGATGTAGCCCTAAGCAGTGAATGCGAGAAACACTTTCATAGAAAGGGGTTGCCAAGCTTCCAAAAACTACGAATCTCCAGAAATCTCAGCAAATATTTTTTCACCCAAACTGGATGATACTTTCAGGTAATGATCAGTACACTAAGCCGACTGGGTTCCCCAAATTTCCTTCTTCTATGTTGAAGCGTTCATTTCCAGTAACAGTTTGAATTTTTAGGTTTCACTCTGTTTTCTCCTGTATTGATAGATGTATTTGGAACTCTAAATCCAACACGGTTTGTGCTAGCTTCTTGAAACTTGACAAACTAAAGCAGTTTCACGTTCTATCTCTATGTGTTGTTTCCTCTTGAAGTAGCCCTAAGCAGTGACTGGCGAGAAACACTTTCATGGAAAGGGGTTGCCAAGATTCCTAAAATTACGAATCTCCAGAAATCTCAGCAAGTATTTTTTCACCCAAACTGGATGATCCTTTCAGGAAATGATCAGGAAACTAAGCCGACTTGGTTCCTGAAATTTCATTCTTCTATGTTGAAGCATTCGTTTCTACTAACAGTTTGAATTTTTAGGTTTCACTCTGTTTTCTCCTATATTGATAGATGTATTTGGAACTCTAAATCCAACACGGTATGTGCTAGCTTCTTGAAACTTGTCAAAATAAAGCAGTTTCACGTTCTATCTCTATGTGTTGTTTCCCCTTGATGTAGCCCTAAGCAGTGACTGGAGAGAAACACTTTCATGGAAAGCTGTTGCCAAGCTTCCAAAAATTACGAATCTCCAGAAATCTCAGCAAATATTTTTTCACCCAAACTGGATGATACTTTCAGGTAATGATCAGTACACTAAGCCGACTTGGTTCCCCAAATTTCGTTCTTCTATGTTGAAGCATTCATTTCCAGTAACAGTTTGAATTTTTAGGTTTCACTCTGTTTTCTCCTGTATTGATAGATGTATTTGGAACTCTAAATCCAACACGGTTTGTGCTAGCTTCTTGAAACTTGACAAACTAAAGCAGTTTCACGTTCTATCTCTATGTGTTGTTTCCTCTTGAAGTAGCCCTAAGCAGTGACTGGCAAGAAACACTTTCATGGAAAGGGGTTGCCAAGATTCCTAAAATTACGAATCTCCAGAAATCTCAGCAAGTATTTTTTCACCCAAACTGGATGATCCTTTCAGGTAATGATCAGGAAACTAAGCCGACTTGGTTCCTGAAATTTCATTCTTCTATGTTGAAGCATTCGTTTCTACTAACAGTTTGAATTTTTAGGTTTCACTCTGTTTTCTCCTATATTGATAGATGTATTTGGAACTCTAAATCCAACACGGTATGTGCTAGCTTCTTGAAACTTGTCAAAATAAAGCAGTTTCACGTTCTATCTCTATGTGTTGTTTCCCCTTGATGTAGCCCTAAGCAGTGACTGGAGAGAAACACTTTCATGGAAAGCTGATGCCAAGCTTCCAAAAATTACGAATCTCCAGAAATCTCAGCAAATATTTTTTCACCCAAACTGGATGATACTTTCAGGTAATGATCAGTACACTAAGCCGACTTGGTTCCCCAAATTTCGTTCTTCTATGTTGAAGCATTCATTTCCAGTAACAGTTTGAATTTTTAGGTTTCACTCTGTTTTCTTCTATATTGATAGATGTATTTGGAACTCTAAATCCAACACGGTTTGTGCTAGCTTCTTGAAACTTGACAAAATAAAGCAGTTTCACGTTCTATCTCTATGTTTTGTTTCCTCTTGATGTAGCCCTAAGCAGTGACTGGCGAGAAACACTTTAATGGAAAGGGGTTGCCAAGCTTCCAAATATTACGAATCTCCAGAAATCTAGGCAGATATTTTTTCACCCAAACTGGGTGATACTTTTAGGTAATGATCAGGACACTAAGCCGACTTGGTTCCTGAAATTTCATTCTTCTATGTTGAAGCGTTCGTTTCTACTAACAGTTTGAATTTTTAGGTTTCACTCTGTTTTCTCCTTATATTGATAATTGTATTTGGAACTCTAAATCCAACACGGTATGTGCTAGCTTCTTGAAACTTGACAAAATAAAGCAGTTTCATGTTCTATCTCTTTGTTTTATTTCCTCTTGATGTAGCCATAAGCAGTGACTGGCGAGAAACACTTTCATGGAAAGGGGTTGCCAAGCTTCCAAAAATTACGAATCTCCAGAAATCTCAGCAAATATTTTTTCCCCCAAACTGGATGATACTTTCAGGTAATGATCAGTACACTAAACCGACTTGGTTCCCCAAATTTCATTCTTCTATGTTGAAGCGTTCATTTCCAGTAACAGTTTGAATTTTTAGGTTTCACTCTGTTTTCTTCTATATTGATAGATGTATTTGGAACTCTAAATCCAACACCGTTTTTGCTAGCTTCTTGAAACTTGACAAAATAAAGCAGTTTCACGTTCTATCTCTATGTTTTGTTTCCTCTTGATGTAGCCCTAAGCAGTGACTGGCGAGAAACACTTTCATGGAAAGGGGTTGCCAAGCTTCCAAAAATTACGAATCTCCAGAAATCTCAGCAAACATTTTTTCACCCAAACTGGATGATACTTTCAGGTAATGATCAGTACA
This sequence comes from Spermophilus citellus, assembly GCF_964194105.1. Lineage (NCBI taxonomy): Eukaryota > Metazoa > Chordata > Mammalia > Rodentia > Sciuridae > Spermophilus > Spermophilus citellus. The sequence continues at coordinate 31,801,381 of NC_138191.1, read as the reverse complement.
ATAAGCCGACTTGTTTCCCCAAATTTCGTTCTTCTATGTTGAAGCGTTCATTTCCAGTAACAGTTTGAATTTTTAGGTTTCACTCTGTTTTCTGCTATATTGATAGATGTATTTGGAACTCTAAATCCAACACGGTTTGTGCTAGCTTCTTGAAAGTTGAAACAATAATGTAGTTTCAAGTTCTATCTCTATGTTTTGTTTCCTCTTGATGTAGCCCTAAGCAGTGACTGGCGAGAAACACTTTCATAGAAAGGGGTTGCCAAGCTTCCAAAAACTATGAATCTCCAGAAATCACAGCAAATAGTTTTTTCACCCAAACTGGATGATACATTCAGATAATGATCAGTACACTAAGCTGACTGGGTTCCCCAAATTTCGTTCTTCTATGTTGATGCTTTCATGTATAGTAACAGTTTGAATTTATAGGTTTCACTCTGCTTTCTCCTATATTGATAGATGTATTTGGAACTGTAAATCCAACACGGTTTCTGCTAGCTTCTTGAAACTTGACACAATAAAGTAGTTTCAGGTTCTATCTCTATGTTTTGTTTCCTCTTGATGTAGCCCTAAGCAGTGACTGGCGAGAAACACTTTCATGGAAAGGGGTTGCCAAGCTTCCTAAAATTACGAATCTCCAGAAATCTCAGCAAATATTTTTTCACCCAAACTGGATGATACTTTCAGGTAATGATCAGTACACTAAGCCAACTTGGTTCCCCAAATTTCATTCTTCTATGTTGAAGCATTCATTTCCAGTAACAGTTTGAATTTTTAGGTTTCACTCTGTTTTCTTCTACATTGATAGATGTATTTGGAACTCTAAATCCAACACGGTTTGTGCTAGCTTCTTGAAACTTGACAAAATAAAGCAGTTTCACGTTCTATCTCTATGTTTTGTTTCCTCTTGATGTAGCCCTAAGCAGTGACTGGCGAGAAACACTTTAATGGAAAGGGGTTGCCAAGCTTCCAAAAATTACGAATCTCCAGAAATCTCAGCAAATATTTTTTCACCCAAACTGGATGATACTTTCAGGTAATGATCAGTACACTAAGCCGACTTGGTTCCCCAAATTTCGTTCTTCTATGTTGAAGTGTTCATTTCCAGTAACAGTTTGAATTTTTAGGTTTCACTCTGTTTTCTCCTATATTGATAGATGTATTTGGAACTCTAATCCAACACGGTTTGTGCTAGCTTCTTCAAACTTGACAAATTAAAGCAGTTTCACGTTCTATCTCTATGTTTTGTTTCCTCTTGATGTAGCCCTAAGCAGTGACTGGCGAGAAACACTTTCATGGAAAGGGGTGGCCAAGTTTCCAAAAATTACGAATCTGCCGAAATCTCAGCAAATATTTTTTCACCCAAAGTGGATGATACTTTCAGGTAATGATCAGTACACTAAGCCCACTTGGTTCCCCAAATTTCATTCTTCTATGTTGAAGCGTTCATTTCCAGTAACAGTTTGAATTTTTAGGTTTCACTCTGTTTTCTCCTATATTGATAGATGTATTTGGAACTCTAAATCCAACACGGTATGTGCTAGCTTCTTGAAACTTGACACAATAAAGCAGTTTCACATTCTATCTCTATGTGTTGTTTGCTCTTGAAGTAGCCCTAAGCAGTGATTGGCTAGAAACACTTTCATGGAAAGGGGTTGCCAAGATTCCTAAAATAACGAATCTCCAGAAATCTCAGAAAGTATTTTTTCACCCAAATTGGATGATACTTTCAGGAAATGATCAGTACACTAAGCCAACTTGGTTCCCCAAATTTCATTCTTCTATGTTGAAGCGTTCATTTCTACTAACAGTTTGAATTTTTAGGTTTCACTCTGTTTTCTCCTATATTGATAGATGTATTTGGAACTCTAAATCCAACACGGTTTCTGCTAGCTTCTTGAAACTTGACACAATAAAGTAGTTTCACGTTCTATCTCTATGTTTTGTTTCCTCTTGATGTAGCCCTAAGCAGTGACTGGCGAGAAACACTTTCATGGAAAGGGATTGCCGAGCTTCCAAAAATTACGAATCTCCAGAAATCTCAGCAAGTATTTTTTCACCCAAACTGGATGATCCTTTCAGGTAATGATCAGGAAACTAAGCCGACTTGGTTCCTGAAATTTCATTCTTCTATGTTGAAGCGTTCGTTTCTACTAACAGTTTGAATTTTTAGGTTTCACTCTGTTTTCTCCTATATTGATAGATGTATTTGGAACTCTAAATCCAACACGGTTTGTGCTAGCTTCTTGAAACTTGACAAAATAAAGCAGTTTCACGTTCTATCTCTATGTTTTGTTTCCTCTTGATGTAGCCCTAAGCAGTGACTGGCGAGAAACACTTTAATGGAAAGGGGTTGCCAAGCTTCCAAAAATTACGAATCTCCAGAAATCTCAGCAAATATTTTTTCACCCAAACTGGATGATACTTTCAGGTAATGATCAGTACACTAAGCCGACTTGGTTCCCCAAATTTCGTTCTTCTATGTTGAAGTGTTCATTTCCAGTAACAGTTTGAATTTTTAGGTTTCACTCTGTTTTCTCCTATATTGATAGATGTATTTGGAACTCTAATCCAACACGGTTTGTGCTAGCTTCTTCAAACTTGACAAATTAAAGCAGTTTCACGTTCTATCTCTATGTTTTGTTTCCTCTTGATGTAGCCCTAAGCAGTGACTGGCGAGAAACACTTTCATGGAAAGGGGTGGCCAAGTTTCCAAAAATTACGAATCTGCCGAAATCTCAGCAAATATTTTTTCACCCAAAGTGGATGATACTTTCAGGTAATGATCAGTACACTAAGCCCACTTGGTTCCCCAAATTTCATTCTTCTATGTTGAAGCGTTCATTTCCAGTAACAGTTTGAATTTTTAGGTTTCACTCTGTTTTCTCCTATATTGATAGATGTATTTGGAACTCTAAATCCACCACGGTATGTGCTAGCTTCTTGAAACTTGACACAATAAAGCAGTTTCACATTCTATCTCTATGTGTTGTTTGCTCTTGAAGTAGCCCTAAGCAGTGATTGGCTAGAAACACTTTCATGGAAAGGGGTTGCCAAGATTCCTAAAATAACGAATCTCCAGAAATCTCAGAAAGTATTTTTTCACCCAAATTGGATGATACTTTCAGGAAATGATCAGTACACTAAGCCAACTTGGTTCCCCAAATTTCATTCTTCTATGTTGAAGCGTTCGTTTCTACTAACAGTTTGAATTTTTAGGTTTCACTCTGTTTTCTCCTATATTGATAGATGTATTTGGAACTCTAAATCCAACACGGTTTCTGCTAGCTTCTTGAAACTTGACACAATAAAGTAGTTTCACGTTCTATCTCTATGTTTTGTTTCCTCTTGATGTAGCCCTAAGCAGTGACTGGCGAGAAACACTTTCATGGAAAGGGATTGCCGAGCTTCCAAAAATTACGAATCTCCAGAAATCTCAGCAAGTATTTTTTCACCCAAACTGGATGATCCTTTCAGGTAATGATCAGGAAACTAAGCCGACTTGGTTCCTGAAATTTCATTCTTCTATGTTGAAGCGTTCGTTTCTACTAACAGTTTGAATTTTTAGGTTTCACTCTGTTTTCTCCTATATTGATAGATGTATTTGGAACTCTAAATCCAACACGGTATGTGCTAGCTTCTTGAAACTTGACAAAATAAAGCAGTTTCATGTTCTATCTCTTTGTTTTATTTCCTCTTGATGTAGCCATAAGCAGTGACTGGCGGAAACACTTTCATGGAAAGGGGTTGCCAAGCTTCCTAAAATTACGAATCTCCAGAAATCTCAGCAAGTATTTTTTCACCCAAACTGGATGATATTTTCAGGTAATGATCAGTACAATAAGCCAACTTGGTTCCCCAAATTTCATTCTTCTATGTTGAAGCGTTCGTTTCTACTAACAGTTTGAATTTTTAGGTTTCACTCTGTTTTCTCCTATATTGATAGATGTATTTGGAACTCTAAATCCAACACGGTTTGTGCTAGCTTCTTGAAACTTGACACAATAAAGTAGTTTCAGGTTCTATCTCTATGTTTTGTTTCCTCTTGATGTATCCCTAAGCAGTGACTGTCGAGAAACTATTTCATGGAAAGGGTTTCCCAAGCTTCCAAAAATTACGAATCTGCAGAAATCTCAGCAAATATTTTTTCACCCAAAGTGGATGATACTTTCAGGTAATGATCAGGACACTAAGCCGACTGGGTTCCCCAAATTTCATTCTTCTATGTTGAAGCGTTCGTTTCTACTAACAGTTTGAATTTTTAGGTTTCACTCTGTTTTCTCCTATATTGATAGATGTATTTGGAACTCTAAATCCAACACGGTTTGTGCTAGCTTCTTGAAACTTGACACAATAAAGTAGTTTCAGGTTCTATCTCTATGTTTTGTTTCCTCTTGATGTAGCCCTAAGCAGTGACTGGCGAGAAACACTTTCATGGAAAGGGGTTGCCAAGCTTCCAAAAATTACGAATCTCCAGAAATCTCAGCAGATATTTTTTCACCCAAACTGGATGATACTTTTAGGTAATGATCAGTACACTAAGCGACTTGGTTCCTCAAATTTCATTCTTCTATGTTGAAGCGTTCATTTCCAGTAACAGTTTGAATTTTTAGGTTTCACTCTGTTTTCTCCTATATTGATAGATGTATTTGGAACTCTAAATCCAACACGGTATGTGCTAGCTTCTTGAAACTTGACACAATAAAGTAATTTCATGTTCTATCTCTATGACTTGTTTCCTCTTGATGTAGCCCTAAGCAGTGACTGGCGAGAAACACTTTCATGGAAAGGGGTGGCCAAGCTTCCAAAAATTACAAAACTCCAGAAATCTCAGCAAATATTTTTTCCCCCAAACTGGATGATACTTTCAGGTAATGATCAGTACACTAAGCCGACTTGGTTCCCCAAATTTCATTCTTCTATGTTGAAGCGTTCATTTCCAGTAACAGTTTGAATTTTTAGGTTTCACTCTGTTTTCTCCTATATTGATAGATGTATTTGGAACTCTAAATCCAACACGGTATGTGCTAGCTTCTTGAAACTTGTCAAAAAAAAGCAGTTTCACGTTCTATCTCTATGTGTTGTTTCCCCTTGATGTAGCCCTAAGCAGTGACTGGAGAGAAACACTTTCATGGAAAGCTGTTGCCAAGCTTCCAAAAATTACGAATCTCCAGAAATCTCAGCAAATATTTTTTCACCCAAACTGGATGATACTTTCAGGTAATGATCAGTACACTAAGCCGACTTGGTTCCCCAAATTTCGTTCTTCTATGTTGAAGCATTCATTTCCAGTAACAGTTTGAATTTTTAGGTTTCACTCTGTTTTCTTCTATATTGATAGATGTATTTGGAACTCTAAATCCAACACGGTTTGTGCTAGCTTCTTGAAACTTGCCAAAATAAAGCAGTTTCACGTTCTATCTCTATGTTTTGTTTCCTCTTGATGTAGCCCTAAGCAGTGACTGGCGAGAAACACTTTAATGGAAAGGGGTTGCCAAGCTTCCAAAAATTACGAATCTCCAGAAATCTCAGCAGATATTTTTTCACCCAAACTGGATGATACTTTTAGGTAATGATCAGGACACTAAGCCGACTTGGTTCCTGAAATTTCATTCTTCTATGTTGAAGCATTCGTTTCTACTAACAGTTTGAATTTTTAGGTTTCACTCTGTTTTCTCCTATATTGATAGATGTATTTGGAACTCTAAATCCAACACGGTATGTGCTAGCTTCTTGAAACTTGACAAAATAAAGCAGTTTCATGTTCTATCACTTTGTTTTATTTCCTCTTGATGTAGCCCTAAGCAGTGACTGGCGAGAAACACTTTCATGGAAAGGGGTTGCCAAGCTTCCAAAAATTACGAATCTCCAGAAATCTCAGCAAATATTTTTTCCCCCAAACTGGATGATACTTTCAGGTAATGATCAGTACACTAAGCCGACTTGGTTCCCCAAATTTCATTCTTCTATGTTGAAGCGTTCATTTCCAGTAACAGTTTGAATTTTTAGGTTTCACTCTGTTTTCTCCTATATTGATAGATGTATTTGGAACTCTAAATCCAACAAGGTTTGTGCTAGCTTCTTGAAACTTGACAAAATAAAGCAGTTTCATGTTCTATCTCTTTGTTTTATTTCCTCTTGATGTAGCCATAAGCAGTGACTGGCGAGAAACACTTTCATGGAAAGGGGTTGCCAAGCTTCCAAAAATTACAAATCTCCAGAAATCTCAGCAAATATTTTTTCACCCAAACTGGATGATACTTTCAGGTAATGATCAGTACACTAAGCCGACATGGTTCCCCAAATTTCCTTCTTCTATGTTGAAGCGTTCATTTCCAGTAACAGTTTGAATTTTTAGGTTTCACTCTGTTTTCTCCTATATTGATAGATGTATTTGGAACTCTAAATCCAACACGGTTTTTGCTAGCTTCTTGAAACTTGGCAAAATAAAGCAGTTTCACGTTCTATCTCTATGTGTTGTTTCCTCTTGAAGTAGACCTAAGCAGAGACTGGCGAGAAACACTTTCATGGAAAGGGGTTGCCAAGCTTCCTAAAATTACGAATCTCCAGAAATCTCAGCAAGTATTTTTTCACCCAAACTGGATGATACTTTCAGGAAATGATCAGTACACTAAGCCAACTTGGTTCCCAAAATTTCATTCTTCTATGTTGAAGCCTTCGTTTCCAGTAACAGTTTGAATTTTTAGGTTTCACTCTGTTTTCTCCTATATTGATAGATGTATTTGGAACTCTAAATCCAACACGGTTTGTGCTAGCTCCTTGAAACTTGACAAAATAAAGCAGTTTCACGTTCTATCTCTATGTGTTGTTTCCTCTTGAAGTAGCCCTAAGCAGTGACTGGCGAGAAACACTTTCATGGAAAGGGGTTGCCAAGCTTCCTAAAATTACGAATCTCCAGAAATCTCAGCAAGTATTTTTTCACCAAAACTTGATGATACTTTCAGGTAATGATCAGTACACTAAGCCGACTCGGTTCCCCACATTTCATTCTTCTATGTTGAAGCGTTCATTTCCAGTAACAGTTTGAATTTTTAGGTTTCACTCTGTTTTCTGCTATATTGATAGATGTATTTGGAACTCTAAATCCAACACGGTTTGTGCTAGCTTTTTGAAACTTGACACAATAAAGTAGTTTCATGTTCTATCTCTATGTTTTGTTTCCTCTTGAAGTAGCCCTAAGCAGTGACTGGCGAGAAACACTTTCATGGAAAGGTGTTGCCAAGCTTCCAAAACTTACGAATCTCCAGAAATCTCAGCAAATATTTTTTCACCCAAACTGGATGATACTTTCAGGTAATGATCAGTACACTAAGCCGACTTGGTTCCCCAAATTTCGTTCTTCTATGTTGAAGCGTTCATCTCCAGTAACAGTTTGAATTTTTAGGTTTCACTCTGTTTTCTCCTATATTGATAGATGTATTTGGAACTCTAAATCCAACACGGTTTGTGCTAGCTTCTTGAAACTTGAAACAATAAAGTAGTTTCAAGTTCTATCTCTATGTTTTGTTTCCTCTTGATGTAGCCCTAAGCAGTGAATGCGAGAAACACTTTAATGGAAAGGGGTTGCCAAGCTTCCAAAAACTACGAATCTCCAGAAATCTCAGCAAATATTTTTTCACCCAAACTGGATGATACTTTCAGGTAATGATCAGTACACTAAGCCGACTGGGTTCCCCAAATTTCCTTCTTCTATGTTGAAGCGTTCATTTCCAGTAACAGTTTGAATTTTTAGGTTTCACTCTGTTTTCTCCTGTATTGATAGATGTATTTGGAACTCTAAATTTAACACGGTTTGTGCTAGCTTCTTGAAACTTGACAAACTAAAGCAGTTTCACGTTCTATCTCTATGTGTTGTTTCCTCTTGAAGTAGCCCTAAGCAGTGACTGGCGAGAAACACTTTCATGGAAAGGGGTTGCCAAGATTCCTAAAATTACGAATCTCCAGAAATCTCAGCAAGTATTTTTTCACCCAAACTGGATGATCCTTTCAGGTAATGATCAGGAAACTAAGCCGACTTGGTTCCTGAAATTTCATTCTTCTATGTTGAAGCATTCGTTTCTACTAACAGTTTGAATTTTTAGGTTTCACTCTGTTTTCTCCTATATTGATAGATGTATTTGGAACTCTAAATCCAACACGGTATGTGCTAGCTTCTTGAAACTTGTCAAAATAAAGCAGTTTCACGTTCTATCTCTATGTGTTGTTTCCCCTTGATGTAGCCCTAAGCAGTGACTGCAGAGAAACACTTTCATGGAAAGCTGTTGCCAATCTTCCAAAAATTACGAATCTCCAGAAATCTCAGCAAATATTTTTTCACCCAAACTGGATGATACTTTCAGGTAATGATCAGTACACTAAGCCGACTTGGTTCCCCAAATTTCGTTCTTCTATGTTGAAGCATTCATTTCCAGTAACAGTTTGAATTTTTAGGTTTCACTCTGTTTTCTTCTATATTGATAGATGTATTTGGAACTCTAAATCCAACACGGTTTGTGCTAGCTTCTTGAAACTTGCCAAAATAAAGCAGTTTCACGTTCTATCTCTATGTTTTGTTTCCTCTTGATGTAGCCCTAAGCAGTGACTGGCGAGAAACACTTTAATGGAAAGGGGTTGCCAAGCTTCCAAAAATTACGAATCTCCAGAAATCTCAGCAGATATTTTTTCACCCAAACTGGATGATACTTTTAGGTAATGATCAGGACACTAAGCCGACTTGGTTCCTGAAATTTCATTCTTCTATGTTGAAGCGTTCGTTTCTACTAACAGTTTGAATTTTTAGGTTTCACTCTGTTTTCTCCTATATTGATAGATGTATTTGGAACTCTAAATCCAACACGGTATGTGCTAGCTTCTTGAAACTTGACAAAATAAAGCAGTTTCATGTTCTATCACTTTGTTTTATTTCCTCTTGATGTAGCCATAAGCAGTGACTGGCGAGAAACACTTTCATGGAAAGGGGTTGCCAAGCTTCCAAAAATTACGAATCTCCAGAAATCTCAGCAAATATTTTTTCCCCAAAACTGGATGATACTTTCAGGTAATGATCAGTACACTAAGCCGACTTGGTTCCCCAAATTTCATTCTTCTATGTTGAAGCGTTCATTTCCAGTAACAGTTTGAATTTTTAGGTTTCACTCTGTTTTCTGCTATATTGATAGATGTATTTAGAACTCTAAATCCAACACCATTTGTGCTAGCTTTTTGATACTTGACACAATAAAGTAGTTTCATGTTCTATCTCTATGTTTTGTTTCCTCTTGAAGTAGCCCTAAGCAGTGACTGGCGAGAAACACTTTCATGGAAAGGGGTTGCCAAGCTTCCAAAACTTACGAATCTCCAGAAATCTCAGCAAATATTTTTTCACCCAAACTGGATGATACTTTCAGGTAATGATCAGTACACTAAGCCGACTTGGTTCCCCAAATTTCGTTCTTCTATGTTGAAGCGTTCGTTTCCAGTAACAGTTTGAATTTTTAGGTTTCACTCTGTTTTCTCCTATATTGATAGATGTATTTGGAACTCTAATCCAACACGGTTTGTGCTAGCTTCTTGAAACTTGACAAAATAAAGCAGTTTCATGTTCTATCTCTTTGTATTATTTCCTCTTGATGTAGCCATAAGCAGTGACTGGCGAGAAACACTTTCATGGAAAGGGGTTGCCAAGCTTCCAAAAATTACAAATCTCCAGAAATCTCAGCAAATATTTTTTCACCCAAACTGGATGATACTTTCAGGTAATGATCAGTACACTAAGCCGACATGGTTCCCCAAATTTCCTTCTTCTATGTTGAAGCGTTCATTTCCAGTAACAGTTTGAATTTTTAGGTTTCACTCTGTTTTCTCCTATATTGATAGATGTATTTGGAACTCTAAATCCAACACGGTTTTTGCTAGCTTCTTGACACTTGACAAAATAAAGCAGTTTCACGTTCTATCTCTATGTGTTGTTTCCTCTTGAAGTAGCCCTAAGCAGTGACTGGCGAGAAACACTTTCATGGAAAGGGGTTGCCAAGCTTCCTAAAATTACGAATCTCCAGAAATCTCAGCAAGTATTTTTTCACCCAAACTGGATGATACTTTCAGGAAATGATCAGTACACTAAGCCAACTTGGTTCCCAAAATTTCATTCTTCTATGTTGAAGCGTTCGTTTCCAGTAACAGTTTGAATTTTTAGGTTTCACTCTGTTTTCTCCTATATTGATAGATGTATTTGGAACTCTAAATCCAACACGGTTTGTGCTAGCTTCTTGAAACTTGACACAAAAAAGTAGTTTCAGGTTCTATCTCTATGTTTTGCTTCCTCTTGATGTAGGCCTAAGCAGTGACTGGCGAGAAACACTTTCATGGAAAGGGGTTGCCAAGCTTCCAAAAATTATGAATCTCCAGAAATCCCAGCAAATATTTTTTCACCCAAACTGGATGATACTTTCAGGTAATGATCAGTACACTAAGCCGACTTGGTTCCCCACATTTCATTCTTCTATGTTGAAGCGTTCATTTCCAGTAACAGTTTGAATTTTTAGGTTTCAATCTGTTTTCTGCTATATTGATAGATGTATTTGGAACTCTAAATCCAACACGGTTTGTGCTAGCTTTTTGAAACTTGACACAGTAAAGTAGTTTCATGTTCTATCTCTTTGTATTATTTCCTCTTGATGTAGCCATAAGCAGTGACTGGCGAGAAACACTTTCATGGAAAGGGGTTGCCAAGATTCCTAAAATTACGAATCTCCAGAAATCTCAGCAAGTATTTTTTCACCCAAACTGGATGATCCTTTCAGGTAATGATCAGGAAACTAAGCCGACTTGGTTCCTGAAATTTCATTCTTCTATGTTGAAGCGTTCGTTTCTACTAATAGTTTGAATTTTTAGGTTTCACTCTGTTTTCTCCTATATTGATAGATGTATTTGGAACTCTAAATCCAACACGGTATGTGCTAGCTTCTTGAAACTTGACAAAATAAAGCAGTTTCACCTTCTATCTCTATGTTTTGTTTCCTCTTAATGTAGCCCTAAGCAGTGACTGGCGAGAAACACTTTCATGGAAAGGGGTTGCCAAGCTTCCAAAAATTACAAATCTCCAGAAATCTCAGCAAATATTTTTTCACCCAAACTGGATGATACTTTCAGGTAATGATCAGGACACTAAGCCGACTTGGTTCCCCAAATTTTGTTCTTCTATGTTGAAGCGTTCATTTCCAGTAACAGTTTGAATTTTTAGGTTTCACTCTGTTTTCTCCTATATTGATAGATGTATCTGGAACTCTAAATCCAACACGGTTTGTGCTAGCTTCTTGAAACTTGACACAATAAAGTAATTTCATGTTCTATCTCTATGACTTGTTTCCTCTTGATGTAGCCCTAAGCAGTGACTGGCGAGAAACACTTTCATGGAAAGGGGTGGCCAAGCTTCCAAAAATTACGAATCTGCAGAAATCTCAGCAAATATTTTTTCACCCAAAGTGGATGATACTTTCAGGTAATGATCAGGACACTAAGCCGACTGGGTTCCCCAAATTTCATTCTTCTATGTTGAAGCGTTCGTTTCTACTAACAGTTTGAATTTTTAGGTTTCACTCTGTTTTCTCCTATATTGATAGATGTATTTGGAACTCTAAATCCAACACGGTTTGTGCTAGCTTCTTGAAACTTGACACAATAAAGTAGTTTCAGGTTCTATCTCTATGTTTTGCTTCCTCTTGATGTAGGCCTAAGCAGTGACTGGCGAGAAACACTTTCATGGAAAGGGGTTGCCTAGCTTCCAAAACTTACGAATCTCCAGAAATCTCAGCAAATATTTTTTCACCCAAACTGGATGATACTTTCAGGTAATGATCAGTACACTAAGCTGACTTGGTTCCCCAAATTTCGTTCTTCTATGTTGAAGCGTTCGTTTCCAGTAACAGTTTGAATTTTTAGGTTTCACTCTGTTTTCTCCTATATTGATAGATGTATTTGGAACTCTAATCCAACACGCTTTGTGCTAGCTTCTTGAAACTTGACAAAATAAAGCAGTTTCACGTTCTATCTCTATGTTTTGTTTCCTCTTGATGTAGCCCTAAGCAGTGACTGGCGAGAAACACTTTCATGGAAAGGGGTTGCCACGCTTCCAAAAATTACAAAACTCCAGAAATCTCAGCAAATATTTTTTCACCCAAACTGGATGATACTTTCAGGTAATGATCAGTACACTAAGCCGACTAGGTCCCCAAATTTCCTTCTTCTATGTTGAAGCGTTCATTTCCAGTAACAGTTTGAATTTTTAGGTTTCACTCTGTTTTCTCCTATATTGATAGATGTATTTGGAACTCTAAATCCAACACGGTTTGTGCTAGCTTCTTGAAACTTGACAAAATAAAGCAGTTTCACGTTCTATCTCAATGTGTTGTTTCCTCTTGAAGTAGCCCTAAGCAGTGACTGGCGAGAAACACTTTCATGGAAAGGGGTTGCCAAGATTCCTAAAATTACGAATCTCCAGAAATCTCAGCAAATATTTTTTCACCCAAACTGGATGATACTTTCAGGTAATGATCAGTACACTAAGCTGACTGGGTTCCCCAAATTTCCTTCTTCTATGTTGAAGCGTTCATTTCCAGTAACAGTTTGAATTTTTAGGTTTCACTCTGTTTTCTCCTATATTGATAGATGTATTTGGAACTCTAAATCCCACACGGTTTGTGCTAGCTTCTTGAAACTTGACACAATAAAGTAATTTCATGTTCTATCTCTATGACTTGTTTCCTCTTGATGTAGCCCTAAGCAGTGACTGGCGAGAAACACTTTCATAGAAAGGGGTGCCCAAGCTTCCAAAAATTACGAATCTGCAGAAATCTCAGCAAATATTTTTTCACCCAAACTGGATGATACTTTCAGGTAATGATCAGTACACTAAGCCGACTGGGTTCCCCAAATTTCGTTCTTCTATGTTGAAGCTTTCATTTCCAGTAACAGTTTGAATTTTTAGGTTTCACTCTGTTTTCTCCTATATTGATAGATGTATTTGGAACTCTAAATCCAACACGGTTTGTGCTAGCTTCTTGAAACTTGACAAAATAAAGCAGTTTCACGTTCTATCTCTATGTGTTGTTTCCTCTTGAAGTAGCCCTAAGCAGTGACTGGCGAGAAACACTTTCATGGAAAGGGGTTGCCAAGATTCCTAAAATTACGAATCTCCAGAAATCTCAGCAAATATTTTTTCACCCAAACTGGATGATACTTTCAGGTAATGATCAGTACACTAAGCTGACTGGGTTCCCCAAATTTCCTTCTTCTATGTTGAAGCGTTCATTTCCAGTAACAGTTTGAATTTTTAGGTTTCACTCTGTTTTCTCCTATATTGATAGATGTATTTGGAACTCTAAATCCCACACGGTTTGTGCTAGCTTCTTGAAACTTGACACAATAAAGTAATTTCATGTTCTATCTCTATGACTTGTTTCCTCTTGATGTAGCCCTAAGCAGTGACTGGCGAGAAACACTTTCATAGAAAGGGGTGCCCAAGCTTCCAAAAATTACGAATCTGCAGAAATCTCAGCAAATATTTTTTCACCCAAACTGGATGATACTTTCAGGTAATGATCAGTACACTAAGCCGACTGGGTTCCCCAAATTTCGTTCTTCTATGTTGAAGCTTTCATTTCCAGTAACAGTTTGAATTTTTAGGTTTCACTCTGTTTTCTCCTATATTGATAGATGTATTTGGAACTCTAAATCCAACACGGTTTGTGCTAGCTTCTTGAAACTTGACAAAATAAAGCAGTTTCACGTTCTATCTCTATGTGTTGTTTCCTCTTGAAGTAGCCCTAAGCAGTGACTGGCGAGAAACACTTTCATGGAAAGGGGTTGCCAAGATTCCTAAAATTACGAATCTCCAGAAATCTCAGCAAATATTTTTTCACCCAAACTGGATGATACTTTCAGGTAATGATCAGTACACTAAGCCGACTGGGTTCCCCAAATTTCCTTCTTCTATGTTGAAGCGTTCATTTCCAGTAACAGTTTGAATTTTTAGGTTTCACTCTGTTTTCTCCTGTATTGATAGATGTATTTGGAACTCTAAATCCAACACGGTTTGTGCTAGCTTCTTGAAACTTGACAAACTAAAGCAGTTTCACGTTCTATCTCTATGTGTTGTTTCCTCTTGAAGTAGCCCTAAGCAGTGACTGGCGAGAAACACTTTCATGGAAAGGGGTTGCCAAGATTCCTAAAATTACGAATCTCCAGAAATCTCAGCAAGTATTTTTTCACCCAAACTGGATGATCCTTTCAGGTAATGATCAGGAAACTAAGCCGACTTGGTTCCTGAAATTTCATTCTTCTATGTTGAAGCGTTCGTTTCTACTAACAGTTTGAATTTTTAGGTTTCACTCTGTTTTCTCCTATATTGATAGATGTATTTGGAACTCTAAATCCAACACGGTATGTGCTAGCTTCTTGAAACTTGACAAAATAAAGCAGTTTCACCTTCTATCTCTATGTTTTGTTTCCTCTTAATGTAGCCCTAAGCAGTGACTGGCGAGAAACACTTTCATGGAAAGGGGTTGCCAAGCTTCCAAAAATTACGAATCTCCAGAAATCTCAGCAAATATTTTTTCACCCAAACTGGATGATACTTTCAGGTAATGATCAGGACAATAAGCCGACTTGGTTCCCCAAATTTTGTTCTTCTATGTTGAAGCGTTCATTTCCAGTAACAGTTTGAATTTTTAGGTTTCACTCTGTTTTCTCCTATATTGATAGATGTATCTGGAACTCTAAATCCAACACGGTTTGTGCTAGCTTCTTGAAACTTGACACAATAAAGTAATTTCATGTTCTATCTCTATGACTTGTTTCCTCTTGATGTAGCCCTAAGCAGTGACTGGCGAGAAACACTTTCATGGAAAGGGGTGGCCAAGCTTCCAAAAATTACGAATCTGCAGAAATCTCAGCAAATATTTTTTCACCCAAAGTGGATGATACTTTCAGGTAATGATCAGGACACTAAGCCGACTGGGTTCCCCAAATTTCATTCTTCTATGTTGAAGCGTTCGTTTCTACTAACAGTTTGAATTTTTAGGTTTCACTCTGTTTTCTCCTATATTGATAGATGTATTTGGAACTCTAAATCCAACACGGTTTGTGCTAGCTTCTTGAAACTTGACACAATAAAGTAGTTTCAGGTTCTATCTCTATGTTTTGCTTCCTCTTGATGTAGGCCTAAGCAGTGACTGGCGAGAAACACTTTCATGGAAAGGGGTTGCCTAGCTTCCAAAACTTACGAATCTCCAGAAATCTCAGCAAATATTTTTTCACCCAAACTGGATGATACTTTCAGGTAATGATCAGTACACTAAGCTGACTTGGTTCCCCAAATTTCGTTCTTCTATGTTGAAGCGTTCGTTTCCAGTAACAGTTTGAATTTTTAGGTTTCACTCTGTTTTCTCCTATATTGATAGATGTATTTGGAACTCTAATCCAACACGCTTTGTGCTAGCTTCTTGAAACTTGACAAAATAAAGCAGTTTCACGTTCTATCTCTATGTTTTGTTTCCTCTTGATGTAGCCCTAAGCAGTGACTGGCGAGAAACACTTTCATGGAAAGGGGTTGCCACGCTTCCAAAAATTACAAAACTCCAGAAATCTCAGCAAATATTTTTTCACCCAAACTGGATGATACTTTCAGGTAATGATCAGTACACTAAGCCGACTGGGTCCCCAAATTTCCTTCTTCTATGTTGAAGCGTTCATTTCCAGTAACAGTTTGAATTTTTAGGTTTCACTCTGTTTTCTCCTATATTGATAGATGTATTTGGAACTCTAAATCCAACACGGTTTGTGCTAGCTTCTTGAAACTTGACAAAATAAAGCAGTTTCACGTTCTATCTCTATGTGTTGTTTCCTCTTGAAGTAGCCCTAAGCAGTGACTGGCGAGAAACACTTTCATGGAAAGGGGTTGCCAAGATTCCTAAAATTACGAATCTCCAGAAATCTCAGCAAATATTTTTTCACCCAAACTGGATGATACTTTCAGGTAATGATCAGTACACTAAGCTGACTGGGTTCCCCAAATTTCCTTCTTCTATGTTGAAGCGTTCATTTCCAGTAACAGTTTGAATTTTTAGGTTTCACTCTGTTTTCTCCTATATTGATAGATGTATTTGGAACTCTAAATCCCACACGGTTTGTGCTAGCTTCTTGAAACTTGACACAATAAAGTAATTTCATGTTCTATCTCTATGACTTGTTTCCTCTTGATGTAGCCCTAAGCAGTGACTGGCGAGAAACACTTTCATAGAAAGGGGTGGCCAAGCTTCCAAAAATTACGAATCTGCAGAAATCTCAGCAAATATTTTTTCACCCAAACTGGATGATACTTTCAGGTAATGATCAGTACACTAAGCCGACTGGGTTCCCCAAATTTCGTTCTTCTATGTTGAAGCTTTCATTTCCAGTAACAATTTGAATTTTTAGGTTTCACTCTGTTTTCTCCTATATTGATAGATGTATTTGGAACTCTAAATCCAACACGGTTTGTGCTAGCTTCTTGAAACTTGACAAAATAAAGCAGTTTCACGTTCTATCTCTATGTGTTGTTTCCTCTTGAAGTAGCCCTAAGCAGTGACTGGCGAGAAACACTTTCATGGAAAGGGGTTGCCAAGCTTCCAAAAATTACGAATCTCCAGAAATCTCAGCAAATATTTTTTCACCCAAACTGGATGATACTTTCAGGTAATGATCAGTACACTAAGCCGACTGGGTTCCCCAAATTTCCTTCTTCTATGTTGAAGCGTTCATTTCCAGTAACAGTTTGAATTTTTAGGTTTCACTCTGTTTTCTCCTGTATTGATAGATGTATTTGGAACTCTAAATCCAACACGGTTTGTGCTAGCTTCTTGAAACTTGACAAACTAAAGCAGTTTCACGTTCTATCTCTATGTGTTGTTTCCTCTTGAAGTAGCCCTAAGCAGTGACTGGCGAGAAACACTTTCATGGAAAGGGGTTGCCAAGATTCCTAAAATTACGAATCTCCAGAAATCTCAGCAAGTATTTTTTCACCCAAACTAGATGATCCTTTCAGGTAATGATCAGGAAACTAAGCCGACTTGGTTCCTGAAATTTCATTCTTCTATGTTGAAGCATTCGTTTCTACTAACAGTTTGAATTTTTAGGTTTCACTCTGTTTTCTCCTATATTGATAGATGTATTTGGAACTCTAAATCCAACACGGTATGTGCTAGCTTCTTGAAACTTGACAAAATAAAGAAGTTTCACCTTCTATCTCTATGTTTTGTTTCCTCTTAATGTAGCCCTAAGCAGTGACTGGCGAGAAACACTTTCATGGAAAGGGGTTGCCAAGCTTCCAAAAATTACGAATCTCCAGAAATCTCAGCAAATATTTTTTCACCCAAACTGGATGATACTTTCAGGTAATGATCAGTACACTAAGCTGACTTGGTTCCCCAAATTTTGTTCTTCTATGTTGAAGCGTTCATTTCCAGTAACAGTTTGAATTTTTAGGTTTCACTCTGTTTTCTCCTATATTGATAGATGTATTTGGAACTCTAAATCCAACACGGTTTGTGCTAGCTTCTTGAAACTTGACAAAATAAAGCAGTTTCACGTTCTATCTCTATGTGTTGTTTCCTCTTGAAGTAGCCCTAAGCAGTGACTGGCGAGAAACACTTTCATGGAAAGGGGTTGCCAAGATTCCTAAAATTACGAATCTCCAGAAATCTCAGCAAATATTTTTTCACCCAAACTGGATGATACTTTCAGGTAATGATCAGTACACTAAGCTGACTGGGTTCCCCAAATTTCTTTCTTCTATGTTGAAGCGTTCATTTCCAGTAACAGTTTGAATTTTTAGGTTTCACTCTGTTTTCTCCTATATTGATAGATGTATTTGGAACTCTAAGTCCAACACGGTTTGTGCTAGCTTCTTGAAACTTGACACAATAAAGTAATTTCATGTTCTATCTCTATGACTTGTTTCCTCTTGATGTAGCCCTAAGCAGTGACTGGCGAGAAACACTTTCATAGAAAGGGGTGGCCAAGCTTCCAAAAATTACGAATCTGCAGAAATCTCAGCAAATATTTTTTCACCCAAAGTGGATGATACTTTCAGGTAATGATCAGGACACTAAGCCGACTGGGTTCCCCAAATTTCATTCTTCTATGTTGCAGCGTTCGTTTCTACTAACAGTTTGAATTTTTAGGTTTCACTCTGTTTTCTCCTATATTGATAGATGTATTTGGAACTCTAAATCCAACACGGTTTGTGCTAGCTTCTTGAAACTTGACACAATAAAGTAGTTTCAGGTTCTATCTCTATGTTTTGTTTCCTCTTGATGTAGCCCTAAGCAGTGACTGGCGAGAAACACTTTCATGGAAAGGGGTTGCCGAGCTTCCAAAAATTACGAATCTCCAGAAATCTCAGCAGATATTATTTCACCCAAACTGGATGATACTTTCAGGTAATGATCAGTACACTAAGCCGAATTGGTTCCCCAAATTTCATTCTTCTATGTTGAAGCATTCATTTCCAGTAACAGTTTGAATTTTTAGGTTTCACTCTGTTTTCTCCTATATTGATAGATGTATTTGGAACTCTAAATCCAACACGGTATGTGCTAGCTTCTTGAAACTTGTCAAAATAATGCAGTTTCACGTTCTATCTCTATGTGTTGTTTCCCCTTGATGTAGCCCTAAGCAGTGACTGGAGAGAAACACTTTCATGGAAAGCTGTTGCCAAGCTTCCAAAAATTACGAATCTCCAGAAATCTCAGCAAATATTTTTTCACCCAAACTGGATGATACTTTCAGGTAATGATCAGTACACTAAGCCGACTTGGTTCCCCAAATTTCGTTCTTCTATGTTGAAGCGTTCATTTCCAGTAACAGTTTGAATTTTTAGGTTTCACTCTGTTTTCTCCTATATTGATAGATGTATTTGGAACACTAAATCCAACACGGTTTGTGCTAGCTTCATGAAACTTGACAAAATAAAGCAGTTTCAAGTTCTATCTCTATGTTTTCTTTCCTCTTGAAGTAGCCCTAAGCAGTGACTGGCTAGGAACACTTTCATCGAAAGGGGTTGCCAAGATTCCTAAAATTACGAATCTCCAGAAATCTCAGCAAGTATTTTTTCACCCAACCTGGATGATACTTTCAGGTAATGATCAGTACACTAAGCCAACTTGGTTCCTTAAATTTCATTCTTCTATGTTGAAGCGTTCGTTTCTACTAACAGTTTGAATTTTTAGGTTTCACTCTGTTTTCTCCTAATAGATAGATGTATTTGGAACTCTAAATCCAACACGGTTTGTGCTAGCTTCTTGAAACGTGAAAAATAAAGTAGTTTCACGTTCTCTCTCTATGTTTTGTTTCCTCTTCATGTAGCCCTAAGCAGTGACTGGCGAGAAACACTTTCATGGAAAGGGGTTGCCAAGCTTCCAAAAACTACAAGTCTCCAGAAACCCCAGCAAATATTTTTTCACCCAAACTGGATAATACTTTCAGGAAATGATCAGTACACTAAGCCAACTTGGTTCCACAAATTTCATTCTTCTATGTTGAAGCGTTTGTTTCTACTAACAGTTTGAATTTTTAGGTTTCACTCTGTTTTCTCCTATATTGATAGATGTATTTGGAACTCTAAATCCAACACGGTTTGTGCTAGCTTCTTGAAACTTGACACAATAAAGTAGTTTCAGGTTCTATCTCTATGTTTTGCTTCCTCTTGATGTAGGCCTAAGCAGTGACTGGCGAGAAACACTTTCATGGAAAGGGGTTGCCAAGCTTCCAAAACTTACGAATCTCCAGAAATCTCAGCAAATATTTTTTCACCCAAACTGGATGATACTTTCAGGTAATGATCAGTACACTAAGCCGACTTGGTTCCCCAAATTTCGTTCTTCTATGTTGAAGCGTTCGTTTCCAGTAACTGTTTGAATTTTTAGGTTTCACTCTGTTTTCTCCTATATTGATAGATGTATTTGGAACTCTAATCCAACACGCTTTGTGCTAGCTTCTTCAAACTTGACAAAATAAAGCAGTTTCACGTTCTATCTCTATGTTTTGTTTCCTCTTGATGTAGCCCTAAGCAGTGACTGGCGAGAAACACTTTCATGGAAAGGGGTTGCCACGGTTCCAAAAATTACAAAACTCCAGAAATCTCAGCAAATATTTTTTCACCCAAACTGGATGATACTTTCAGGTAATGATCAGTACACTAAGCCGACTGGGTCCCCAAATTTCCTTCTTCTATGTTGAAGCGTTCATTTCCAGTAACAGTTTGAATTTTTAGGTTTCACTCTGTTTTCTCCTATATTGATAGATGTATTTGGAACTCTAAATCCAACACGGTTTGTGCTAGCTTCTTGAAACTTGACAAAATAAAGCAGTTTCACGTTCTATCTCTATGTGTTGTTTCCTCTTGAAGTAGCCCTAAGCAGTGACTGGCGAGAAACACTTTCATGGAAAGGGGTTGCCAAGATTCCTAAAATTACGAATCTCCAGAAATCTCAGCAAATATTTTTTCACCCAAACTGGATGATACTTTCAGGTAATGATCAGTACACTAAGCTGACTAGGTTACCCAAATTTCCTTCTTCTATGTTGAAGCGTTCATTTCCAGTAACAGTTTGAATTTTTAGGTTTCACTCTGTTTTCTCCTATATTGATAGATGTATTTGGAACTCTAAATCCAACACGGTATGTGCTAGCTTCTTGAAACTTGTCAAAATAAAGCAGTTTCACGTTCTATCTCTATGTGTTGTTTCCCCTTGATGTAGCCCTAAGCAGTGACTGGAGAGAAACACTTTCATGGAAAGCTGTTGCCAAGCTTCCAAAAATTACGAATCTCCAGAAATCTCAGCAAATATTTTTTCACCCAAACTGGATGATACTTTCAGGTAATGATCAGGACACTAAGCCGACTGGGTTACCCAAATTTCCTTCTTCTATGTTGAAGCGTTCATTTCCAGTAACAGTTTGAATTTTTAGGTTTCACTCTGTTTTCTTCTATATTGATAGATGTATTTGGAACTCTAAATCCAACACGGTTTGTGCTAGCTTCTTGAAACTTGACAAAATAAAGCAGTTTCACGTTCTATCTCTATGTGTTGTTTCCTCTTGAAGTAGCCCTAAGCAGTGACTGGCGAGAAACACTTTCATGGAAAGGGGTTGCCAAGCTTCCTAAAATTACGAATCTCCAGAAATCTCAGCAAGTATTTTTTCACCCAAACTGGATGATACTTTCAGGAAATGATCAGTACACTAAGCAAACTTGGTTCCCCAAATTTCATTCTTCTATGTTGAAGCGTTCGTTTGTACTAACAGTTTGAATTTTTAGGTTTCACTCTGTTTTCTCCTATATTGATAGATGTATTTGGAACTCTAAATCCAACACGGTTTGTGCTAGCTTCTTGAAACTTGACAAAATAAAGCAGTTTCACGTTCTATCTCTATGTGTTGTTTCCTCTTGAAGTAGCCCTAAGCAGTGACTGGCGAGAAACACTTTCATGGAAAGGGGTTGCCAAGATTCCTAAAATTACGAATCTCCAGAAATCTCAGCAAATATTTTTTCACCCAAACTAGATGATACTTTCAGGTAATGATCAGTACACTAAGCTGACTGGGTTCCCCAAATTTCCTTCTTCTATGTTGAAGCGTTCATTTCCAGTAACAGTTTGAATTTTTAGGTTTCACTCTGTTTTCTCCTATATTGATAGATGTATTTGGAACTCTAAATCCAACACGGTTTGTGCTAGCTTCTTGAAACTTGAAACAATAATGTAGTTTCAAATTCTATCTCTATGTTTTGTTTCCTCTTGAGGTAGCCCTAAGCAGTGACTGGCGAGAAACACTTTCATAGAAAGGGGTTGCCAAGCTTCCAAAAACTACGAATCTCCAGAAATCACAGCAAATAGTTTTTTCACCCAAACTGGATGATACATTCAGGTAATGATCAGTACACTAAGCTCATTGGGTTCCCCAAATTTCGTTCTTCTATGTTGAAGCTTTCATGTCTAGTAACAGTTTGAATTTTTAGGTTTCACTCTGTTTTCTCCTATATTGATAGATGTATTTGGAACTCTAAATGCAACACGGTTTGTGCTATCTCCTTGAAACTTGACAAAATAAAGCAGTTTCACGTTCTATCTCTATGTTTTGTTTCCTCTTGATGTAGCCCTAAGCAGTGACTGGCGAGAAACACTTTCATTTAAAGGCGTTGCCAAGCTTCCTAAAATTACGAATCTCCAGAAATCTCAGGAAATATTTTTTCACCCAAACTGGATGATACTTTCAGGTAATGATCAGTACACTAAGCCGACTGGGTTCCCCAAATTTCGTTCTTCTATGTTGAAGCGTTCATTTCCAGTAACAGTTTGAATTTTTAGGTTTCACTCTGTTTTCTCCTATATTGATAGATGTATTTGGAATTCTAAATCCAACACGGTTTGTGCTAGCTTCTTGAAACTTGACAAAATAAAGCAGTTTCACGTTCTATCTCTATGTGTTGTTTCCTCTTGAAGTAGCCCTAAGCAGTGACTGGCGAGAAACACTTTCATGGAAAGGGGTTGCCAAGATTCCTAAAATTACGAATCTCCAGAAATCTCAGCAAATATTTTTTCACCCAAACTGGATGATACTTTCAGGTAATGATCAGGACACTAAGCCGACTGGGTTACCCAAATTTCCTTCTTCTATGTTGAAGCGTTCATTTCCAGTAACAGTTTGAATTTTTAGGTTTCACTCTGTTTTCTTCTATATTGATAGATGTATTTGGAACTCTAAATCCAACACGGTTTGTGCTAGCTTCTTGAAACTTGACAAAATAAAGCAGTTTCACGTTCTATCTCTATGTGTTGTTTCCTCTTGAAGTAGCCCTAAGCAGTGACTGGCGAGAAACACTTTCATGGAAAGGGGTTGCCAAGCTTCCTAAAATTACGAATCTCCAGAAATCTCAGCAAGTATTTTTTCACCCAAACTGGATGATACTTTCAGGAAATGATCAGTACACTAAGCAAACTTGGTTCCCCAAATTTCATTCTTCTATGTTGAAGCGTTCGTTTGTACTAACAGTTTGAATTTTTAGGTTTCACTCTGTTTTCTCCTATATTGATAGATGTATTTGGAACTCTAAATCCAACACGGTTTGTGCTAGCTTCTTGAAACTTGACAAAATAAAGCAGTTTCACGTTCTATCTCTATGTGTTGTTTCCTCTTGAAGTAGCCCTAAGCAGTGACTGGCGAGAAACACTTTCATGGAAAGGGGTTGCCAAGATTCCTAAAATTACGAATCTCCAGAAATCTCAGCAAATATTTTTTCACCCAAACTAGATGATACTTTCAGGTAATGATCAGTACACTAAGCTGACTGGGTTCCCCAAATTTCCTTCTTCTATGTTGAAGCGTTCATTTCCAGTAACAGTTTGAATTTTTAGGTTTCACTCTGTTTTCTCCTATATTGATAGATGTATTTGGAACTCTAAATCCAACACGGTTTGTGCTAGCTTCTTGAAACTTGAAACAATAATGTAGTTTCAAATTCTATCTCTATGTTTTGTTTCCTCTTGAGGTAGCCCTAAGCAGTGACTGGCGAGAAACACTTTCATAGAAAGGGGTTGCCAAGCTTCCAAAAACTACGAATCTCCAGAAATCACAGCAAATAGTTTTTTCACCCAAACTGGATGATACATTCAGGTAATGATCAGTACACTAAGCTCACTGGGTTCCCCAAATTTCGTTCTTCTATGTTGAAGCTTTCATTTCTAGTAACAGTTTGAATTTTTAGGTTTCACTCTGTTTTCTCCTATATTGATAGATGTATTTGGAACTCTAAATCCAACACGGTTTGTGCTAGCTAGTTGAAACTTGACAAAATAAAGCAGTTTCACCTTCTATCTCTATGTGTTGTTTCCTCTTGAAGTAGCCCTAAGCAGTGACTGGCGAGAAACACTTTCATGGAAAGGGGTTGCAAGGCTTCCTAAAATTACGAATCTCCAGAAATCTCAGCAAGTATTTTTTCACCCAAACTGGATGATACTTTCAGGTTATGATCAGTACACTAAGCAGACTTGGTTCCCCAAATTTCGATCTTCTATGTTGAAGCATTTGTTTCCAGTAACAGTTTGAATTTTTAGGTTTCACTCTGTTTTCTCCTATATTGATAGATGTATTTGGAACTCTAAATCCAACACGGTTTGTGCTAGCTTCTTGAAACTTGACACAATAAAGTAGTTTCAGGTTCTATCTCTATGTTTTGTTTCCTCTTGATGTAGGCCTAAGCAGTGACTGGCGAGAAACACTTTCATGGAAAGTGGTTGCCAAGCTTCCAAAAATTACGAATCTCCAGAAATCTCAGCAAATATTTTTTCACCCAAACTGGATGATACTTTCAGGTTATGATCAGTACACTAAGCCGACTTGGTTCCCCAAATTTCGTTCTTCTATGTTGAAGCGTTCGTTTCCAGTAACAGTTTGAATTTTTAGGTTTCACTCTGTTTTCTCCTATGTTGATAGATGTATTTGGAACTCTAATCCAACACGGTTTGTGCTAGCTTCTTCAAATTTGACAAAATAAAGCAGTTTCACGTTCTATCTCTATGTTTTGTTTCCTCTTGATGTAGCCCTAAGCAGTGACTGGTGAGAAACACTTTCATTGAAAGGGGTTGCCAAGCTTCCAAAAATTAAGAATCTCCAGAAATCTCAGAAAATATTTTTTCACCCAAACTGGATGATAGTTTCAGGTTATGATCAGTACACTAAGCAGACTTGGTTCCCCAAATTTCATTCTTCTATGTTGAAGCGTTCATTTCCAGTAACAGTTTGAATTTTTAGGTTTCATTCTGTTTTCTCCTATATTGATAGATGTATTTGGAACTCTAAATCCAACACGGTTTGTGCTAGCTTCTTGAAACGTGAAAAAATAAAGTAGTTTCACGTTCTATCACTATGTTTTGTTTCCTCTTGATGTAGCCCTAAGCAGTGACTGGCGAGAAACACTTTCAAAGATGGGGTTGCCAAGCTTCCAAAAACTACAAATCTCCAGAAATCACAGCAAATATTTTTTCACCAAAACTGGATGATACTTTCAGGTAATGATCAGTACACTTAGCCGACTGGGTTCCCCAAATTTCGTTCTTCTATGTTGAAGCTTTCATTTCCAGTAACAGTTTGAATTTTTAGGTTTCACTCTGTTTTCTCCTATATTGATAGATGTATTTGGAACTCTTAATCCAACACGGTTTGTGCTAGCTTCCTAAAACTTGACACAATAAAGTAGTTTCAGGTTCTATCTCTATGTTTTGTTTCCTCTTGATGTAGCCCTAAGCAGTGACTGGCGAGAAACACTTTCATGGAAAGGGGTTGCCAAGCTTCCAAAACTTACGAATCTCCAGAAATCTCAGCAAATATTTTTTCACCCAAAATGGATGATACTTTCAGGTAATGATCAGTACACTAAGCCGACTTGGTTCCCCAAATTTCGTTCTTCTATGTTGAAGCGTTCGTTTCCAGTAACAGTTTGAATTTTTAGGTTTCACTCTGTTTTCTCCTATATTGATAGATGTATTTGGAACTCTAAATCCAACACGGTTTGTGCTAGCTTCTTGAAACTTGACACAATAAAGTAGTTTCAGGTTCTATCTCTATGTTTTGTTTCCTTTTGATGTAGCCCTAAGCAGTGACTGGTGAGAAACACTTTCATGGAAAGGGGTTGCCAAGCTTCCAAAAATTACGAAACTCCAGAAATCACAGCAAATAGTTTTTTCACCCAAACTGAATGATACATTCAGGTAATGATCAGTACACTAAGCTCACTGGGTTCCCCAAATTTCGTTCTTCTATGTTGAAGCTTTCATGTCTAGTAACAGTTTGAATTTTTAGGTTTCACTCTGTTTTCTCCTATATTGATAGATGTATTTGGAACTCTAAATCCAACACGGTTTGTGCTAGCTAGTTGAAACTTGACAAAATAAAGCAGTTTCACCTTCTATCTCTATGTGTTGTTTCCTCTTGAAGTAGCCCTAAGCAGTGACTGGCGAGAAACACTTTCATGGAAAGGGGTTGCCAAGCTTCCTAAAATTATGAATCTCCAGAAATCTCAGCAAGTATTTTTTCACCCAAACTGGATGATACTTTCAGGTAATGATCAGTACACTAAGCCGACTTGGTTCCCCAAAATTTGTTCTTCTATGTTGAAGCGTTCATTTCCAGTAACAGTTTGAATTTTTAGGTTTCACTCTGTTTTCTCCTATATTGATAGATGTATTTGGAACTCTAAATCCAACACGGTTTGTGCTAGCTTCATGAAACTTGACAAAATAAAGCAGTTTCACGTTCTATCTCTATGTGTTGTTTCCTCTTGAAGTAGCCCTAAGCAGTGACTGGCGAGAAACACTTTCATCGAAAGGGGTTGCCAAGCTTCCTAAAATTACGAATCTCCAGAAATCTCAGCAAGTATTTTTTCACCCAACCTGGATGATACTTTCAGGTAATGATCAGTACACTATCCAACTTGGTTCCCCAAATTTCATTCTTCTATGCTGAAGCGTTCGTTTCTACTAACAGTTTGAATTTTTAGGTTTCACTCTGTTTTCTCCTATATTGATAGATGTATTTGGAACTCGAAATCCAACACGTTTTGTGCTAGCTTCTTGAAACGTGAAAAAATAAAGTAGTTTCACGTTCTATCACTATGTTTTGTTTCCTCTTGATGTAGCCCTAAGCAGTGACTGGCGAGAAACACTTTCAAAGAAAGGGGTAGCCAAGCTTCCAAAAACTAAAAATCTCCAGAAATCACAGCAAATATTTTTTCACCAAAAATGGATGATACATTCAGGTAATGATCAGTACACTAAGCTGACTGGGTTCCCCAAATTTCGTTTTTCTATGTTGAAGCTTTCATTTCCAGTAACAGTTTGAATTTTTAGGTTTCACTCTGTTTTCTCCTATATTGATAGATGTATTTGGAACTCTAAATCCACCACGGTTTGTGCTAGCTTCTTGAAACTTGACAAAATAAAGCAGTTTCAAGTTCTATCTCTATGACTTGTTTCCTCTTGATGGAGCCCTAAGCAGTGACTGGCGAGAAACACTTTCATGGAAAGGGGTTGCCAAGCTTCCAAAAATTACGAAACTCCAGAAATCCCAGCAAGCATTTTTTTTACCCAAACTGGATGATACTTTCAGGTAATGATCAGTACATTAAGGCGACTTGGTTCCCAAATTTCGTTCTTCTATGTTGAAGCGTTTGTTTCCAGTAACAGTTTGAATTTTTAGGTTTCACTCTGTTTTCTCCTATATTGATAGATGTATTTGGAACTCTAAATCCAACACGGTTTGTGCTAGCTTCTTTAAACTTGACAAAATAAAGCAGTTTCATGTTCTATCTCTATTTTTTGTTTCCTCTTGAAGTAGCCCTAAGCAGTGACTGGCGAGAAACACTTTCATGGAAAGGGGTTGCCAAGCTTCCAAAACTTATGAATTTCCAGAAATCCCAGCAAATATTTTTTCACCCAAACTGGATGATACTTTCAGGTAATGATCAGTACACTAAGGCTACTTGGTTCCCCAAATTTCTTTCTTCTATGTTGAAGCGTTTGTTTCCAGTAACAGTTTGAATTTTTAGGTTTCACTCTTTTTTATAGTATATTGATAGATGTATTTGGAACTCTAAATCCAACACGGTTTGTGCTAGCTTCTTGAAACTTGAAACAATAAAGTAGTTTCAAGTTCTATCTCTATGTTTTGTTTCCACTTGATGTAGCCCTAAGCAGTGAATGCGAGAGACACTTTCATTGAAAGGGGTTGCCAAGCTTCCAAAAACTACGAATCTCCAGAAATCTCAGCAAATATTTTTTCACCCAAACTGGATGATACTTTCAGGTAATGATCAGTACACTAAGCCGACTGGGTTCCCCAAATTTCGTTCTTCTATGTTGAAGCGTTCATTTCCAGTAACAGTTTGA
Source organism: Spermophilus citellus (assembly GCF_964194105.1). Taxonomy (NCBI): domain Eukaryota; kingdom Metazoa; phylum Chordata; class Mammalia; order Rodentia; family Sciuridae; genus Spermophilus; species Spermophilus citellus. The sequence continues at coordinate 31,773,407 of NC_138191.1, read as the reverse complement.
ATTTTTAGGTTTCACTCTGTTTTCTCCTATATTGATAGATGCATTTGGAACTCTAAATCCAACACGGTTTGTGCAAGCTTCTTGAAACTTGACAAAAAAAGCAGTTTCACGTTCTATCTCTATGTTTTGTTTCCTCTTGATGTAGCCCTAAGCAGTGACTGGCGAGAAACACTTTCATGAAAAGGGGTTGCCAAGCTTCCAAAAATTACGAATCTCCAGAAATCTCAGCAAATATTTTTTCACCCAAACTGGATGATACTTTCAGGTAATGATCAGTACACTAAGCCGACTTGGTTCCCCAAATTTTGTTCTTCTTTGTTGAAGCGTTCATTTCCAGTAACAGTTTGAATTTTTAGGTTTCACTCTGTTTTCTCCTATATTGATAGATGTATTTGGAACTCTAAATCCAACACGGTTTGTGCTAGCTTCTTGAAACTTGACAAAATACAGCAGTTTCACATTCTATCTCTATGTTTGTTTCCTCTTGAAGTAGCCCTAATCAGTGACTGGCGAGAAACGCTTTCTTGTAAAGGGGTTGCCAAGCTTCCAAAACTTATGTATTTCCAGAAATCCCAGCAAATGTTTTTTAACCCAAACTGGATGATACTTTCAGGTAATGATCAGTACACTAAGCCAACTTGGTTCCCAAAATTTCGTTCTTCTATGTTGAAGCGTTAGTTTCCAGTAACAGTTTGAATTTTTAGGTTTCACTATGTTTTCTCCTATATTGATAGATGTATTTGGAACTCTAAATCCAACACGGTTTGTGCTAGCTTCTTGAAACTTGACAAAATAAAGCAGTTTCACGTTCTATCTCTACGTTTTGTTTCCTCTTGATGTAGCCCTAAGCAGTGACTGGCGAGAAACACTTTCATGGAAAGGGATTGCCAAGCTTCCAAAAATTACGAATCTCCAGAATTCCCAGCAAATATTTCTATTCCCAAACTGGATGATAATTTCAGGTAATGATCAGTACACTAAGCCAACTTGGTTCCCCAAATTTCGTTCTTCTATGTTGAAGCGTTTGTTTCCAGTAACAGTTTGAATTTTTAGGTTTCACTTTGTTTTCTCCTATATTGATAGATGTATTTGGAACTCTAAATCCAAAACGGTTTGTGCTAGCTTCTTTAAACTTGAAACAATAAAGCAGTTTCAAGTTCTATCTCTATGTTTTGTTTCCTCTTGATGTAGCCCTAAGCAGTGACTGCGAGAAACACTTTCATTAAAAGGGGTTGCCAAGCTTCCAAAACTTATGAATTTCCAGAAATCCCAAGCAAATATTTCTTCACCCAAACTGGATGATACTTTCAGGTAATGATCAGTACACTAAGGTGACTTGGTTCCCCAAACCTCTTTCTTCTATGTTGAAGCTCTCGTTTCCAGTAATAGTTTGAATTTTTAGGTTTCACTCTGTTTTCTAGTATATTGATAGATGTATTTGGAACTCTAAATCCAACACGGTTTGTGCTAGCTTCTTGAAACTTGACAAAATAAAGCAGTTTCACGTTCTATCTCTACGTTTTGTTTCCTCTTGATGTAGCCCTAAGCAGTGACTGGCGAGAAACACTTTCATAGAAAGGGGTTTCCAAGACTCCAAAAACTACAAATCTCCAAAAATCTCAGCAAATATTTTTTCACCCAAACTGGATGATACTTTCAGGTAATGATCAGTACACTAAGGTGACTGGGTTCCCCAAACTTCTTTCTTCTATGTTGAAGCGTTCATTTCCAGTAACAGTTTGAATTTTTAGGTTTCACTCTGTTTTCTCCTATATTGATAGATGTATTTGGAACACTAAATCCACCACGGTTTGTGCTAGCTTCTTGAAACTTGACAAAATAAAGCAGTTTCATGTTCTATCTCTATGACTTGTTTCCTCTTGATGGAGCCCTAAGCAGTGACTGGCGAGAAACACTTTCATGGAAAGGGGTTGCCAAGCTTCCAAAAATTACGAAACTCCAGAAATCCCAGCAAGCATTTTTTTTACCCAAACTGGATGATACTTTCAGGTAATGATCAGTACATTAAGGCGACTTGGTTCCCAAATTTCGTTCTTCTATGTTGAAGCGTTTGTTTCCAGTAACAGTTTGAATTTTTAGGTTTCACTCTGTTTTCTCCTATATTGATAGATGTATTTGGAACTCTAAATCCAACACGGTTTGTGCTAGCTTCTTTAAACTTGACAAAATAAAGCAGTTTCATGTTCTATCTCTATTTTTTGTTTCCTCTTGAAGTAGCCCTAAGCAGTGACTGGCGAGAAACACTTTCATGGAAAGGGGTTGCCAAGCTTCCAAAACTTATGAATTTCCAGAAATCCCAGCAAATATTTTTTCACCCAAACTGGATGATACTTTCAGGTAATGATCAGTACACTAAGGCTACTTGGTTCCCCAAATTTCTTTCTTCTATGTTGAAGCGTTTGTTTCCAGTAACAGTTTGAATTTTTAGGTTTCACTCTTTTTTATAGTATATTGATAGATGTATTTGGAACTCTAAATCCAACACGGTTTGTGCTAGCTTCTTGAAACTTGAAACAATAAAGTAGTTTCAAGTTCTATCTCTATGTTTTGTTTCCACTTGATGTAGCCCTAAGCAGTGAATGCGAGAGACACTTTCATTGAAAGGGGTTGCCAAGCTTCCAAAAACTACGAATCTCCAGAAATCTCAGCAAATATTTTTTCACCCAAACTGGATGATACTTTCAGGTAATGATCAGTACACTAAGCCGACTGGGTTCCCCAAATTTCGTTCTTCTATGTTGAAGCGTTCATTTCCAGTAACAGTTTGAATTTTTAGGTTTCACTCTGTTTTCTCCTATATTGATAGATGCATTTGGAAGTCTAAATCCAACACGGTTTGTGCAAGCTTCTTGAAACTTGACAAAAAAAGCAGTTTCACGTTCTATCTCTATGTTTTGTTTCCTCTTGATGTAGCCCTAAGCAGTGACTGGCGAGAAACACTTTCATGAAAAGGGGTTGCCAAGCTTCCAAAAATTACGAATCTCCAGAAATCTCAGCAAATATTTTTTCACCCAAACTGGATGATACTTTCAGGTAATGATCAGTACACTAAGCCGACTTGGTTCCCCAAATTTTGTTCTTCTTTGTTGAAGCGTTCATTTCCAGTAACAGTTTGAATTTTTAGGTTTCACTCTGTTTTCTCCTATATTGATAGATGTATTTGGAACTCTAAATCCAACACGGTTTGTGCTAGCTTCTTGAAACTTGACAAAATACAGCAGTTTCACATTCTATCTCTATGTTTGTTTCCTCTTGAAGTAGCCCTAATCAGTGACTGGCGAGAAACGCTTTCTTGTAAAGGGGTTGCCAAGCTTCCAAAACTTATGTATTTCCAGAAATCCCAGCAAATGTTTTTTAACCCAAACTGGATGATACTTTCAGGTAATGATCAGTACACTAAGCCAACTTGGTTCCCAAAATTTCGTTCTTCTATGTTGAAGCGTTAGTTTCCAGTAACAGTTTGAATTTTTAGGTTTCACTATGTTTTCTCCTATATTGATAGATGTATTTGGAACTCTAAATCCAACACGGTTTGTGCTAGCTTCTTGAAACTTGACAAAATAAAGCAGTTTCACGTTCTATCTCTACGTTTTGTTTCCTCTTGATGTAGCCCTAAGCAGTGACTGGCGAGAAACACTTTCATGGAAAGGGATTGCCAAGCTTCCAAAAATTACGAATCTCCAGAATTCCCAGCAAATATTTCTATTCCCAAACTGGATGATAATTTCAGGTAATGATCAGTACACTAAGCCAACTTGGTTCCCCAAATTTCGTTCTTCTATGTTGAAGCGTTTGTTTCCAGTAACAGTTTGAATTTTTAGGTTTCACTTTGTTTTCTCCTATATTGATAGATGTATTTGGAACTCTAAATCCAAAACGGTTTGTGCTAGCTTCTTTAAACTTGAAACAATAAAGCAGTTTCAAGTTCTATCTCTATGTTTTGTTTCCTCTTGATGTAGCCCTAAGCAGTGACTGCGAGAAACACTTTCATTAAAAGGGGTTGCCAAGCTTCCAAAACTTATGAATTTCCAGAAATCCCAAGCAAATATTTCTTCACCCAAACTGGATGATACTTTCAGGTAATGATCAGTACACTAAGGTGACTTGGTTCCCCAAACCTCTTTCTTCTATGTTGAAGCTCTCGTTTCCAGTAATAGTTTGAATTTTTAGGTTTCACTCTGTTTTCTAGTATATTGGTAGATGTATTTGGAACTCTAAATCCAACACGGTTTGTGCTAGCTTCTTGAAACTTGACAAAATAAAGCAGTTTCACGTTCTATCTCTACGTTTTGTTTCCTCTTGATGTAGCCCTAAGCAGTGACTGGCGAGAAACACTTTCATAGAAAGGGGTTTCCAAGACTCCAAAAACTACAAATCTCCAAAAATCTCAGCAAATATTTTTTCACCCAAACTGGATGATACTTTCAGGTAATGATCAGTACACTAAGGTGACTGGGTTCCCCAAACTTCTTTCTTCTATGTTGAAGCGTTCATTTCCAGTAACAGTTTGAATTTTTAGGTTTCACTCTGTTTTCTCCTATATTGATAGATGTATTTGGAACACTAAATCCACCACGGTTTGTGCTAGCTTCTTGAAACTTGACAAAATAAAGCAGTTTCATGTTCTATCTCTATGACTTGTTTCCTCTTGATGGAGCCCTAAGCAGTGACTGGCGAGAAACACTTTCATGGAAAGGGGTTGCCAAGCTTCCAAAAATTACGAAACTCCAGAAATCCCAGCAAGCATTTTTTTTACCCAAACTGGATGATACTTTCAGGTAATGATCAGTACATTAAGGCGACTTGGTTCCCAAATTTCGTTCTTCTATGTTGAAGCGTTTGTTTCCAGTAACAGTTTGAATTTTTAGGTTTCACTCTGTTTTCTCCTATATTGATAGATGTATTTGGAACTCTAAATCCAACACGGTTTGTGCTAGCTTCTTTAAACTTGACAAAATAAAGCAGTTTCATGTTCTATCTCTATTTTTTGTTTCCTCTTGAAGTAGCCCTAAGCAGTGACTGGCGAGAAACACTTTCATGGAAAGGGGTTGCCAAGCTTCCAAAACTTATGAATTTCCAGAAATCCCAGCAAATATTTTTTCACCCAAACTGGATGATACTTTCAGGTAATGATCAGTACACTAAGGCTACTTGGTTCCCCAAATTTCTTTCTTCTATGTTGAAGCGTTTGTTTCCAGTAACAGTTTGAATTTTTAGGTTTCACTCTGTTTTATAGTATATTGATAGATGTATTTGGAACTCTAAATCCAACACGGTTTGTGCTAGCTTCTTGAAACTTGAAACAATAAAGTAGTTTCAAGTTCTATCTCTATGTTTTGTTTCCACTTGATGTAGCCCTAAGCAGTGAATGCGAGAGACACTTTCATTGAAAGGGGTTGCCAAGCTTCCAAAAACTACGAATCTCCAGAAATCTCAGCAAATATTTTTTCACCCAAACTGGATGATACTTTCAGGTAATGATCAGTACACTAAGGTGACTGGGTTCCCCAAACTTCTTTCTTCTATGTTGAAGCGTTCATTTCCAGTAACAGTTTGAATTTTTAGGTTTCACTCTGTTTTCTCCTATATTGATAGATGTATTTGGAACTCTAAATCCAACACGGTATGTGCTAGCTTCTTGAAACTTGACAAAATAAAGAAGTTTCACCTTCTATCTCTATGTTTTGTTTCCTCTTAATGTAGCCCTAAGCAGTGACTGGCGAGAAACACTTTCATGGAAAGGGGTTGCCAAGCTTCCAAAAATTACGAATCTCCAGAAATCTCAGCAAATATTTTTTCACCCAAACTGGATGATACTTTCAGGTAATGATCAGTACACTAAGCTGACTTGGTTCCCCAAATTTTGTTCTTCTATGTTGAAGCGTTCATTTCCAGTAACAGTTTGAATTTTTAGGTTTCACTCTGTTTTCTCCTATATTGATAGATGTATTTGGAACTCTAAATCCAACACGGTTTGTGCTAGCTTCTTGAAACTTGACAAAATAAAGCAGTTTCACGTTCTATCTCTATGTGTTGTTTCCTCTTGAAGTAGCCCTAAGCAGTGACTGGCGAGAAACACTTTCATGGAAAGGGGTTGCCAAGATTCCTAAAATTACGAATCTCCAGAAATCTCAGCAAATATTTTTTCACCCAAACTGGATGATACTTTCAGGTAATGATCAGTACACTAAGCTGACTGGGTTCCCCAAATTTCTTTCTTCTATGTTGAAGCGTTCATTTCCAGTAACAGTTTGAATTTTTAGGTTTCACTCTGTTTTCTCCTATATTGATAGATGTATTTGGAACTCTAAATCCAACACGGTTTGTGCTAGCTTCTTGAAACTTGACACAATAAAGTAATTTCATGTTCTATCTCTATGACTTGTTTCCTCTTGATGTAGCCCTAAGCAGTGACTGGCGAGAAACACTTTCATAGAAAGGGGTGGCCAAGCTTCCAAAAATTACGAATCTGCAGAAATCTCAGCAAATATTTTTTCACCCAAAGTGGATGATACTTTCAGGTAATGATCAGGACACTAAGCCGACTGGGTTCCCCAAATTTCATTCTTCTATGTTGCAGCGTTCGTTTCTACTAACAGTTTGAATTTTTAGGTTTCACTCTGTTTTCTCCTATATTGATAGATGTATTTGGAACTCTAAATCCAACACGGTTTGTGCTAGCTTCTTGAAACTTGACACAATAAAGTAGTTTCAGGTTCTATCTCTATGTTTTGTTTCCTCTTGATGTAGCCCTAAGCAGTGACTGGCGAGAAACACTTTCATGGAAAGGGGTTGCCGAGCTTCCAAAAATTACGAATCTCCAGAAATCTCAGCAGATATTATTTCACCCAAACTGGATGATACTTTCAGGTAATGATCAGTACACTAAGCCGAATTGGTTCCCCAAATTTCATTCTTCTATGTTGAAGCATTCATTTCCAGTAACAGTTTGAATTTTTAGGTTTCACTCTGTTTTCTCCTATATTGATAGATGTATTTGGAACTCTAAATCCAACACGGTATGTGCTAGCTTCTTGAAACTTGTCAAAATAATGCAGTTTCACGTTCTATCTCTATGTGTTGTTTCCCCTTGATGTAGCCCTAAGCAGTGACTGGAGAGAAACACTTTCATGGAAAGCTGTTGCCAAGCTTCCAAAAATTACGAATCTCCAGAAATCTCAGCAAATATTTTTTCACCCAAACTGGATGATACTTTCAGGTAATGATCAGTACACTAAGCCGACTTGGTTCCCCAAATTTCGTTCTTCTATGTTGAAGCGTTCATTTCCAGTAACAGTTTGAATTTTTAGGTTTCACTCTGTTTTCTCCTATATTGATAGATGTATTTGGAACACTAAATCCAACACGGTTTGTGCTAGCTTCATGAAACTTGACAAAATAAAGCAGTTTCAAGTTCTATCTCTATGTTTTCTTTCCTCTTGAAGTAGCCCTAAGCAGTGACTGGCTAGGAACACTTTCATCGAAAGGGGTTGCCAAGATTCCTAAAATTACGAATCTCCAGAAATCTCAGCAAGTATTTTTTCACCCAACCTGGATGATACTTTCAGGTAATGATCAGTACACTAAGCCAACTTGGTTCCTTAAATTTCATTCTTCTATGTTGAAGCGTTCGTTTCTACTAACAGTTTGAATTTTTAGGTTTCACTCTGTTTTCTCCTAATAGATAGATGTATTTGGAACTCTAAATCCAACACGGTTTGTGCTAGCTTCTTGAAACGTGAAAAATAAAGTAGTTTCACGTTCTCTCTCTATGTTTTGTTTCCTCTTCATGTAGCCCTAAGCAGTGACTGGCGAGAAACACTTTCATGGAAAGGGGTTGCCAAGCTTCCAAAAACTACAAGTCTCCAGAAACCCCAGCAAATATTTTTTCACCCAAACTGGATAATACTTTCAGGAAATGATCAGTACACTAAGCCAACTTGGTTCCACAAATTTCATTCTTCTATGTTGAAGCGTTTGTTTCTACTAACAGTTTGAATTTTTAGGTTTCACTCTGTTTTCTCCTATATTGATAGATGTATTTGGAACTCTAAATCCAACACGGTTTGTGCTAGCTTCTTGAAACTTGACACAATAAAGTAGTTTCAGGTTCTATCTCTATGTTTTGCTTCCTCTTGATGTAGGCCTAAGCAGTGACTGGCGAGAAACACTTTCATGGAAAGGGGTTGCCAAGCTTCCAAAACTTACGAATCTCCAGAAATCTCAGCAAATATTTTTTCACCCAAACTGGATGATACTTTCAGGTAATGATCAGTACACTAAGCCGACTTGGTTCCCCAAATTTCGTTCTTCTATGTTGAAGCGTTCGTTTCCAGTAACTGTTTGAATTTTTAGGTTTCACTCTGTTTTCTCCTATATTGATAGATGTATTTGGAACTCTAATCCAACACGCTTTGTGCTAGCTTCTTCAAACTTGACAAAATAAAGCAGTTTCACGTTCTATCTCTATGTTTTGTTTCCTCTTGATGTAGCCCTAAGCAGTGACTGGCGAGAAACACTTTCATGGAAAGGGGTTGCCACGGTTCCAAAAATTACAAAACTCCAGAAATCTCAGCAAATATTTTTTCACCCAAACTGGATGATACTTTCAGGTAATGATCAGTACACTAAGCCGACTGGGTCCCCAAATTTCCTTCTTCTATGTTGAAGCGTTCATTTCCAGTAACAGTTTGAATTTTTAGGTTTCACTCTGTTTTCTCCTATATTGATAGATGTATTTGGAACTCTAAATCCAACACGGTTTGTGCTAGCTTCTTGAAACTTGACAAAATAAAGCAGTTTCACGTTCTATCTCTATGTGTTGTTTCCTCTTGAAGTAGCCCTAAGCAGTGACTGGCGAGAAACACTTTCATGGAAAGGGGTTGCCAAGATTCCTAAAATTACGAATCTCCAGAAATCTCAGCAAATATTTTTTCACCCAAACTGGATGATACTTTCAGGTAATGATCAGTACACTAAGCTGACTAGGTTACCCAAATTTCCTTCTTCTATGTTGAAGCGTTCATTTCCAGTAACAGTTTGAATTTTTAGGTTTCACTCTGTTTTCTCCTATATTGATAGATGTATTTGGAACTCTAAATCCAACACGGTATGTGCTAGCTTCTTGAAACTTGTCAAAATAAAGCAGTTTCACGTTCTATCTCTATGTGTTGTTTCCCCTTGATGTAGCCCTAAGCAGTGACTGGAGAGAAACACTTTCATGGAAAGCTGTTGCCAAGCTTCCAAAAATTACGAATCTCCAGAAATCTCAGCAAATATTTTTTCACCCAAACTGGATGATACTTTCAGGTAATGATCAGTACACTAAGCCGACTTGGTTCCCCAAATTTCGTTCTTCTATGTTGAAGCGTTCATTTCCAGTAACAGTTTGAATTTTTAGGTTTCACTCTGTTTTCTCCTATATTGATAGATGTATTTGGAACACTAAATCCAACACGGTTTGTGCTAGCTTCTTGAAACTTGACACAATAAAGTAGTTTCAGGTTCTATCTCTATGTTTTGCTTCCTCTTGATGTAGGCCTAAGCAGTGACTGGCGAGAAACACTTTCATGGAAAGGGGTTGCCAAGCTTCCAAAAATTATGAATCTCCAGAAATCCCAGCAAATATTTTTTCACCCAAACTGGATGATACTTTCAGGTAATGATCAGTACACTAAGCCGACTTGGTTCCCTAAATTTCCTTCTTCTATGTTGAAGCGTTCATTTCCAGTAACAGTTTGAATTTTTAGGTTTCACTCCGTTTTCTGCTATATTGATAGATGTATTTGGAACTCTAAATCCAACACGGTTTGTGCTAGCTTCTTGAAACTTGACACAATAAAGTAGTTTCAGGTTCTATCTCTATGTTTTGTTTCCTCTTGAAGTAGCCCTAAGCAGTGACTGGCGAGAAACACTTTCATGGAAAGGGGTTGCCAAGCTTCCAAAACTTACGAATCTCCAGAAATCTCAGCAAATATTTTTTCACCCAAACTCGATGATACTTTCAGGTAATGATCAGTACACTAAGCCGACTTGGTTCCCCAAATTTCGTTCTTCTATGTTGAAGCGTTCGTTTCCAGTAACAGTTTGAATTTTTAGGTTTCACTCTGTTTTCTCCTATATTGATAGATGTATTTGGAACTCTAATCCAACACGCTTTGTGCTAGCTTCTTCAAACTTGACAAAATAAAGCAGTTTCACGTTCTATATCTATGTTTTATTTCCTCTTGATGTAGCCCTAAGCAGCGACTGGCGAGAAACACTTTCATGGAAAGGGGTTGCCAAGCTTCCAAAAATTACAAAACTCCAGAAATCTCAGCAAATATTTTTTCACCCAAACTGGATGATACTTTCAGGTAATGATCAGTACACTAAGCCGACTGGGTTCCCCAAATTTCGTTCTTCTATGTTGAAGCTTTCATTTCCAGTAACAGTTTGAATTTTTAGGTTTCACTCTGTTTTCTCCTATATTGATAGATGTATTTGGAATTCTAAATCCAACACGGTTTGTGCTAGCTTCTTGAAACTTGACCAAATAAAGCAGTTTCACGTTCTATCTCTATGTGTTGTTTCCTCTTGAAGTAGCCCTAAGCAGTGACTGGCGAGAAACACTTTCATGGAAAGGGGTTGCCAAGATTCCTAAAATTACGAATCTCCAGAAATCTCAGCAAATATTTTTTCACCCAAACTGGATGATACTTTCAGGTAATGATCAGGACACTAAGCCGACTGGGTTACCCAAATTTCCTTCTTCTATGTTGAAGCGTTCATTTCCAGTAACAGTTTGAATTTTTAGGTTTCACTCTGTTTTCTTCTATATTGATAGATGTATTTGGAACTCTAAATCCAACACGGTTTGTGCTAGCTTCTTGAAACTTGACAAAATAAAGCAGTTTCACGTTCTATCTCTATGTGTTGTTTCCTCTTGAAGTAGCCCTAAGCAGTGACTGGCGAGAAACACTTTCATGGAAAGGGGTTGCCAAGCTTCCTAAAATTACGAATCTCCAGAAATCTCAGCAAGTATTTTTTCACCCAAACTGGATGATACTTTCAGGAAATGATCAGTACACTAAGCAAACTTGGTTCCCCAAATTTCATTCTTCTATGTTGAAGCGTTCGTTTGTACTAACAGTTTGAATTTTTAGGTTTCACTCTGTTTTCTCCTATATTGATAGATGTATTTGGAACTCTAAATCCAACACGGTTTGTGCTAGCTTCTTGAAACTTGACAAAATAAAGCAGTTTCACGTTCTATCTCTATGTGTTGTTTCCTCTTGAAGTAGCCCTAAGCAGTGACTGGCGAGAAACACTTTCATGGAAAGGGGTTGCCAAGATTCCTAAAATTACGAATCTCCAGAAATCTCAGCAAATATTTTTTCACCCAAACTAGATGATACTTTCAGGTAATGATCAGTACACTAAGCTGACTGGGTTCCCCAAATTTCCTTCTTCTATGTTGAAGCGTTCATTTCCAGTAACAGTTTGAATTTTTAGGTTTCACTCTGTTTTCTCCTATATTGATAGATGTATTTGGAACTCTAAATCCAACACGGTTTGTGCTAGCTTCTTGAAACTTGAAACAATAATGTAGTTTCAAATTCTATCTCTATGTTTTGTTTCCTCTTGAGGTAGCCCTAAGCAGTGACTGGCGAGAAACACTTTCATAGAAAGGGGTTGCCAAGCTTCCAAAAACTACGAATCTCCAGAAATCACAGCAAATAGTTTTTTCACCCAAACTGGATGATACATTCAGGTAATGATCAGTACACTAAGCTCATTGGGTTCCCCAAATTTCGTTCTTCTATGTTGAAGCTTTCATGTCTAGTAACAGTTTGAATTTTTAGGTTTCACTCTGTTTTCTCCTATATTGATAGATGTATTTGGAACTCTAAATGCAACACGGTTTGTGCTATCTCCTTGAAACTTGACAAAATAAAGCAGTTTCACGTTCTATCTCTATGTTTTGTTTCCTCTTGATGTAGCCCTAAGCAGTGACTGGCGAGAAACACTTTCATTTAAAGGCGTTGCCAAGCTTCCTAAAATTACGAATCTCCAGAAATCTCAGGAAATATTTTTTCACCCAAACTGGATGATACTTTCAGGTAATGATCAGTACACTAAGCCGACTGGGTTCCCCAAATTTCGTTCTTCTATGTTGAAGCTTTCATTTCCAGTAACAGTTTGAATTTTTAGGTTTCACTCTGTTTTCTCCTATATTGATAGATGTATTTGGAATTCTAAATCCAACACGGTTTGTGCTAGCTTCTTGAAACTTGACAAAATAAAGCAGTTTCACGTTCTATCTCTATGTGTTGTTTCCTCTTGAAGTAGCCCTAAGCAGTGACTGGCGAGAAACACTTTCATGGAAAGGGGTTGCCAAGATTCCTAAAATTACGAATCTCCAGAAATCTCAGCAAATATTTTTTCACCCAAACTGGATGATACTTTCAGGTAATGATCAGGACACTAAGCCGACTGGGTTACCCAAATTTCCTTCTTCTATGTTGAAGCGTTCATTTCCAGTAACAGTTTGAATTTTTAGGTTTCACTCTGTTTTCTTCTATATTGATAGATGTATTTGGAACTCTAAATCCAACACGGTTTGTGCTAGCTTCTTGAAACTTGACAAAATAAAGCAGTTTCACGTTCTATCTCTATGTGTTGTTTCCTCTTGAAGTAGCCCTAAGCAGTGACTGGCGAGAAACACTTTCATGGAAAGGGGTTGCCAAGCTTCCTAAAATTACGAATCTCCAGAAATCTCAGCAAGTATTTTTTCACCCAAACTGGATGATACTTTCAGGAAATGATCAGTACACTAAGCAAACTTGGTTCCCCAAATTTCATTCTTCTATGTTGAAGCGTTCGTTTGTACTAACAGTTTGAATTTTTAGGTTTCACTCTGTTTTCTCCTATATTGATAGATGTATTTGGAACTCTAAATCCAACACGGTTTGTGCTAGCTTCTTGAAACTTGACAAAATAAAGCAGTTTCACGTTCTATCTCTATGTGTTGTTTCCTCTTGAAGTAGCCCTAAGCAGTGACTGGCGAGAAACACTTTCATGGAAAAGGGGTTGCCAAGATTCCTAAAATTACGAATCTCCAGAAATCTCAGCAAATATTTTTTCACCCAAACTAGATGATACTTTCAGGTAATGATCAGTACACTAAGCTGACTGGGTTCCCCAAATTTCCTTCTTCTATGTTGAAGCGTTCATTTCCAGTAACAGTTTGAATTTTTAGGTTTCACTCTGTTTTCTCCTATATTGATAGATGTATTTGGAACTCTAAATCCAACACGGTTTGTGCTAGCTTCTTGAAACTTGAAACAATAATGTAGTTTCAAATTCTATCTCTATGTTTTGTTTCCTCTTGAGGTAGCCCTAAGCAGTGACTGGCGAGAAACACTTTCATAGAAAGGGGTTGCCAAGCTTCCAAAAACTACGAATCTCCAGAAATCACAGCAAATAGTTTTTTCACCCAAACTGGATGATACATTCAGGTAATGATCAGTACACTAAGCTCACTGGGTTCCCCAAATTTCGTTCTTCTATGTTGAAGCTTTCATTTCTAGTAACAGTTTGAATTTTTAGGTTTCACTCTGTTTTCTCCTATATTGATAGATGTATTTGGAACTCTAAATCCAACACGGTTTGTGCTAGCTAGTTGAAACTTGACAAAATAAAGCAGTTTCACCTTCTATCTCTATGTGTTGTTTCCTCTTGAAGTAGCCCTAAGCAGTGACTGGCGAGAAACACTTTCATGGAAAGGGGTTGCCAAGCTTCCTAAAATTACGAATCTCCAGAAATCTCAGCAAGTATTTTTTCACCCAAACTGGATGATACTTTCAGGTTATGATCAGTACACTAAGCAGACTTGGTTCCCCAAATTTCGATCTTCTATGTTGAAGCGTTTGTTTCCAGTAACAGTTTGAATTTTTAGGTTTCACTCTGTTTTCTCCTATATTGATAGATGTATTTGGAACTCTAAATCCAACACGGTTTGTGCTAGCTTCTTGAAACTTGACACAATAAAGTAGTTTCAGGTTCTATCTCTATGTTTTGTTTCCTCTTGATGTAGGCCTAAGCAGTGACTGGCGAGAAACACTTTCATGGAAAGTGGTTGCCAAGCTTCCAAAAATTACGAATCTCCAGAAATCTCAGCAAATATTTTTTCACCCAAACTGGATGATACTTTCAGGTTATGATCAGTACACTAAGCCGACTTGGTTCCCCAAATTTCGTTCTTCTATGTTGAAGCGTTCGTTTCCAGTAACAGTTTGAATTTTAAGGTTTCACTCTGTTTTCTCCTATGTTGATAGATGTATTTGGAACTCTAATCCAACACGGTTTGTGCTAGCTTCTTCAAATTTGACAAAATAAAGCAGTTTCAGGTTCTATCTCTATGTTTTGTTTCCTCTTGATGTAGCCCTAAGCAGTGACTGGTGAGAAACACTTTCATTGAAAGGGGTTGCCAAGCTTCCAAAAATTAAGAATCTCCAGAAATCTCAGAAAATATTTTTTCACCCAAACTGGATGATAGTTTCAGGTTATGATCAGTACACTAAGCAGACTTGGTTCCCCAAATTTCATTCTTCTATGTTGAAGCGTTCATTTCCAGTAACAGTTTGAATTTTTAGGTTTCATTCTGTTTTCTCCTATATTGATAGATGTATTTGGAACTCTAAATCCAACACGGTTTGTGCTAGCTTCTTGAAACGTGAAAAAATAAAGTAGTTTCACGTTCTATCACTATGTTTTGTTTCCTCTTGATGTAGCCCTAAGCAGTGACTGGCGAGAAACACTTTCAAAGATGGGGTTGCCAAGCTTCCAAAAACTACAAATCTCCAGAAATCACAGCAAATATTTTTTCACCAAAACTGGATGATACTTTCAGGTAATGATCAGTACACTTAGCCGACTGGGTTCCCCAAATTTCGTTCTTCTATGTTGAAGCTTTCATTTCCAGTAACAGTTTGAATTTTTAGGTTTCACTCTGTTTTCTCCTATATTGATAGATGTATTTGGAACTCTAAATCCAACACGGTTTGTGCTAGCTTCTTGAAACTTGACAAAATAAAGCAGTTTCACGTTCTATCTCTATGTGTTGTTTCCTCTTGAAGTAGCCCTAAGCAGTGACTGGCGAGAAACACTTTCATGGAAAGGGGTTGCCAAGATTCCTAAAATTACGAATCTCCAGAAATCTCAGCAAATATTTTTTCACCCAAACTAGATGATACTTTCAGGTAATGATCAGTACACTAAGCTGACTGGGTTCCCCAAATTTCCTTCTTCTATGTTGAAGCGTTCATTTCCAGTAACAGTTTGAATTTTTAGGTTTCACTCTGTTTTCTCCTATATTGATAGATGTATTTGGAACTCTAAATCCAACACGGTTTGTGCTAGCTTCTTGAAACTTGAAACAATAATGTAGTTTCAAATTCTATCTCTATGTTTTGTTTCCTCTTGAGGTAGCCCTAAGCAGTGACTGGCGAGAAACACTTTCATAGAAAGGGGTTGCCAAGCTTCCAAAAACTACGAATCTCCAGAAATCACAGCAAATAGTTTTTTCACCCAAACTGGATGATACATTCAGGTAATGATCAGTACACTAAGCTCACTGGGTTCCCCAAATTTCGTTCTTCTATGTTGAAGCTTTCATTTCTAGTAACAGTTTGAATTTTTAGGTTTCACTCTGTTTTCTCCTATATTGATAGATGTATTTGGAACTCTAAATCCAACACGGTTTGTGCTAGCTAGTTGAAACTTGACAAAATAAAGCAGTTTCACCTTCTATCTCTATGTGTTGTTTCCTCTTGAAGTAGCCCTAAGCAGTGACTGGCGAGAAACACTTTCATGGAAAGGGGTTGCAAGGCTTCCTAAAATTACGAATCTCCAGAAATCTCAGCAAGTATTTTTTCACCCAAACTGGATGATACTTTCAGGTTATGATCAGTACACTAAGCAGACTTTTTTCCCCAAATTTCGATCTTCTATGTTGAAGCGTTTGTTTCCAGTAACAGTTTGAATTTTTAGGTTTCACTCTGTTTTCTCCTATATTGATAGATGTATTTGGAACTCTAAATCCAACACGGTTTGTGCTAGCTTCTTGAAACTTGACACAATAAAGTAGTTTCAGGTTCTATCTCTATGTTTTGTTTCCTCTTGATGTAGGCCTAAGCAGTGACTGGCGAGAAACACTTTCATGGAAAGTGGTTGCCAAGCTTCCAAAAATTACGAATCTCCAGAAATCTCAGCAAATATTTTTTCACCCAAACTGGATGATACTTTCAGGTTATGATCAGTACACTAAGCCGACTTGGTTCCCCAAATTTCGTTCTTCTATGTTGAAGCGTTCGTTTCCAGTAACAGTTTGAATTTTTAGGTTTCACTCTGTTTTCTCCTATGTTGATAGATGTATTTGGAACTCTAATCCAACACGGTTTGTGCTAGCTTCTTCAAATTTGACAAAATAAAGCAGTTTCACGTTCTATCTCTATGTTTTGTTTCCTCTTGATGTAGCCCTAAGCAGTGACTGGTGAGAAACACTTTCATTGAAAGGGGTTGCCAAGCTTCCAAAAATTAAGAATCTCCAGAAATCTCAGAAAATATTTTTTCACCCAAACTGGATGATAGTTTCAGGTTATGATCAGTACACTAAGCAGACTTGGTTCCCCAAATTTCATTCTTCTATGTTGAAGCGTTCATTTCCAGTAACAGTTTGAATTTTTAGGTTTCATTCTGTTTTCTCCTATATTGATAGATGTATTTGGAACTCTAAATCCAACACGGTTTGTGCTAGCTTCTTGAAACGTGAAAAAATAAAGTAGTTTCACGTTCTATCACTATGTTTTGTTTCCTCTTGATGTAGCCCTAAGCAGTGACTGGCGAGAAACACTTTCAAAGATGGGGTTGCCAAGCTTCCAAAAACTACAAATCTCCAGAAATCACAGCAAATATTTTTTCACCAAAACTGGATGATACTTTCAGGTAATGATCAGTACACTTAGCCGACTGGGTTCCCCAAATTTCGTTCTTCTATGTTGAAGCTTTCATTTCCAGTAACAGTTTGAATTTTTAGGTTTCACTCTGTTTTCTCCTATATTGATAGATGTATTTGGAACTCTTAATCCAACACGGTTTGTGCTAGCTTCCTAAAACTTGACACAATAAAGTAGTTTCAGGTTCTATCTCTATGTTTTGTTTCCTCTTGATGTAGCCCTAAGCAGTGACTGGCGAGAAACACTTTCATGGAAAGGGGTTGCCAAGCTTCCAAAACTTACGAATCTCCAGAAATCTCAGCAAATATTTTTTCACCCAAAATGGATGATACTTTCAGGTAATGATCAGTACACTAAGCCGACTTGGTTCCCCAAATTTCGTTCTTCTATGTTGAAGCGTTCGTTTCCAGTAACAGTTTGAATTTTTAGGTTTCACTCTGTTTTCTCCTATATTGATAGATGTATTTGGAACTCTAAATCCAACACGGTTTGTGCTAGCTTCTTGAAACTTGACACAATAAAGTAGTTTCAGGTTCTATCTCTATGTTTTGTTTCCTTTTGATGTAGCCCTAAGCAGTGACTGGTGAGAAACACTTTCATGGAAAGGGGTTGCCAAGCTTCCAAAAATTACGAAACTCCAGAAATCACAGCAAATAGTTTTTTCACCCAAACTGAATGATACATTCAGGTAATGATCAGTACACTAAGCTCACTGGGTTCCCCAAATTTCGTTCTTCTATGTTGAAGCTTTCATGTCTAGTAACAGTTTGAATTTTTAGGTTTCACTCTGTTTTCTCCTATATTGATAGATGTATTTGGAACTCTAAATCCAACACGGTTTGTGCTAGCTTCTTGAAACTTGACAAAATACAGCAGTTTCACATTCTATCTCTATGTTTGTTTCCTCTTGAAGTAGCCCTAATCAGTGACTGGCGAGAAACGCTTTCTTGTAAAGGGGTTGCCAAGCTTCCAAAACTTATGTATTTCCAGAAATCCCAGCAAATGTTTTTTAACCCAAACTGGATGATACTTTCAGGTAATGATCAGTACACTAAGCCAACTTGGTTCCCAAAATTTCGTTCTTCTATGTTGAAGCGTTAGTTTCCAGTAACAGTTTGAATTTTTAGGTTTCACTATGTTTTCTCCTATATTGATAGATGTATTTGGAACTCTAAATCCAACACGGTTTGTGCTAGCTTCTTGAAACTTGACAAAATAAAGCAGTTTCACGTTCTATCTCTACGTTTTGTTTCCTCTTGATGTAGCCCTAAGCAGTGACTGGCGAGAAACACTTTCATGGAAAGGGATTGCCAAGCTTCCAAAAATTACGAATCTCCAGAATTCCCAGCAAATATTTCTATTCCCAAACTGGATGATAATTTCAGGTAATGATCAGTACACTAAGCCAACTTGGTTCCCCAAATTTCGTTCTTCTATGTTGAAGCGTTTGTTTCCAGTAACAGTTTGAATTTTTAGGTTTCACTTTGTTTTCTCCTATATTGATAGATGTATTTGGAACTCTAAATCCAAAACGGTTTGTGCTAGCTTCTTTAAACTTGAAACAATAAAGCAGTTTCAAGTTCTATCTCTATGTTTTGTTTCCTCTTGATGTAGCCCTAAGCAGTGACTGCGAGAAACACTTTCATTAAAAGGGGTTGCCAAGCTTCCAAAACTTATGAATTTCCAGAAATCCCAAGCAAATATTTCTTCACCCAAACTGGATGATACTTTCAGGTAATGATCAGTACACTAAGGTGACTTGGTTCCCCAAACCTCTTTCTTCTATGTTGAAGCTCTCGTTTCCAGTAATAGTTTGAATTTTTAGGTTTCACTCTGTTTTCTAGTATATTGATAGATGTATTTGGAACTCTAAATCCAACACGGTTTGTGCTAGCTTCTTGAAACTTGACAAAATAAAGCAGTTTCACGTTCTATCTCTACGTTTTGTTTCCTCTTGATGTAGCCCTAAGCAGTGACTGGCGAGAAACACTTTCATAGAAAGGGGTTTCCAAGACTCCAAAAACTACAAATCTCCAAAAATCTCAGCAAATATTTTTTCACCCAAACTGGATGATACTTTCAGGTAATGATCAGTACACTAAGGTGACTGGGTTCCCCAAACTTCTTTCTTCTATGTTGAAGCGTTCATTTCCAGTAACAGTTTGAATTTTTAGGTTTCACTCTGTTTTCTCCTATATTGATAGATGTATTTGGAACACTAAATCCACCACGGTTTGTGCTAGCTTCTTGAAACTTGACAAAATAAAGCAGTTTCATGTTCTATCTCTATGACTTGTTTCCTCTTGATGGAGCCCTAAGCAGTGACTGGCGAGAAACACTTTCATGGAAAGGGGTTGCCAAGCTTCCAAAAATTACGAAACTCCAGAAATCCCAGCAAGCATTTTTTTTACCCAAACTGGATGATACTTTCAGGTAATGATCAGTACATTAAGGCGACTTGGTTCCCAAATTTCGTTCTTCTATGTTGAAGCGTTTGTTTCCAGTAACAGTTTGAATTTTTAGGTTTCACTCTGTTTTCTCCTATATTGATAGATGTATTTGGAACTCTAAATCCAACACGGTTTGTGCTAGCTTCTTTAAACTTGACAAAATAAAGCAGTTTCATGTTCTATCTCTATTTTTTGTTTCCTCTTGAAGTAGCCCTAAGCAGTGACTGGCGAGAAACACTTTCATGGAAAGGGGTTGCCAAGCTTCCAAAACTTATGAATTTCCAGAAATCCCAGCAAATATTTTTTCACCCAAACTGGATGATACTTTCAGGTAATGATCAGTACACTAAGGCTACTTGGTTCCCCAAATTTCTTTCTTCTATGTTGAAGCGTTTGTTTCCAGTAACAGTTTGAATTTTTAGGTTTCACTCTTTTTTATAGTATATTGATAGATGTATTTGGAACTCTAAATCCAACACGGTTTGTGCTAGCTTCTTGAAACTTGAAACAATAAAGTAGTTTCAAGTTCTATCTCTATGTTTTGTTTCCACTTGATGTAGCCCTAAGCAGTGAATGCGAGAGACACTTTCATTGAAAGGGGTTGCCAAGCTTCCAAAAACTACGAATCTCCAGAAATCTCAGCAAATATTTTTTCACCCAAACTGGATGATACTTTCAGGTAATGATCAGTACACTAAGCCGACTGGGTTCCCCAAATTTCGTTCTTCTATGTTGAAGCGTTCATTTCCAGTAACAGTTTGAATTTTTAGGTTTCACTCTGTTTTCTCCTATATTGATAGATGCATTTGGAACTCTAAATCCAACACGGTTTGTGCAAGCTTCTTGAAACTTGACAAAAAAAGCAGTTTCACGTTCTATCTCTATGTTTTGTTTCCTCTTGATGTAGCCCTAAGCAGTGACTGGCGAGAAACACTTTCATGAAAAGGGGTTGCCAAGCTTCCAAAAATTACGAATCTCCAGAAATCTCAGCAAATATTTTTTCACCCAAACTGGATGATACTTTCAGGTAATGATCAGTACACTAAGCCGACTTGGTTCCCCAAATTTTGTTCTTCTTTGTTGAAGCGTTCATTTCCAGTAACAGTTTGAATTTTTAGGTTTCACTCTGTTTTCTCCTATATTGATAGATGTATTTGGAACTCTAAATCCAACACGGTTTGTGCTAGCTTCTTGAAACTTGACAAAATACAGCAGTTTCACATTCTATCTCTATGTTTGTTTCCTCTTGAAGTAGCCCTAATCAGTGACTGGCGAGAAACGCTTTCTTGTAAAGGGGTTGCCAAGCTTCCAAAACTTATGTATTTCCAGAAATCCCAGCAAATGTTTTTTAACCCAAACTGGATGATACTTTCAGGTAATGATCAGTACACTAAGCCAACTTGGTTCCCAAAATTTCGTTCTTCTATGTTGAAGCGTTAGTTTCCAGTAACAGTTTGAATTTTTAGGTTTCACTATGTTTTCTCCTATATTGATAGATGTATTTGGAACTCTAAATCCAACACGGTTTGTGCTAGCTTCTTGAAACTTGACAAAATAAAGCAGTTTCACGTTCTATCTCTACGTTTTGTTTCCTCTTGATGTAGCCCTAAGCAGTGACTGGCGAGAAACACTTTCATGGAAAGGGATTGCCAAGCTTCCAAAAATTACGAATCTCCAGAATTCCCAGCAAATATTTCTATTCCCAAACTGGATGATAATTTCAGGTAATGATCAGTACACTAAGCCAACTTGGTTCCCCAAATTTCGTTCTTCTATGTTGAAGCGTTTGTTTCCAGTAACAGTTTGAATTTTTAGGTTTCACTTTGTTTTCTCCTATATTGATAGATGTATTTGGAACTCTAAATCCAAAACGGTTTGTGCTAGCTTCTTTAAACTTGAAACAATAAAGCAGTTTCAAGTTCTATCTCTATGTTTTGTTTCCTCTTGATGTAGCCCTAAGCAGTGACTGCGAGAAACACTTTCATTAAAAGGGGTTGCCAAGCTTCCAAAACTTATGAATTTCCAGAAATCCCAAGCAAATATTTCTTCACCCAAACTGGATGATACTTTCAGGTAATGATCAGTACACTAAGGTGACTTGGTTCCCCAAACCTCTTTCTTCTATGTTGAAGCTCTCGTTTCCAGTAATAGTTTGAATTTTTAGGTTTCACTCTGTTTTCTAGTATATTGATAGATGTATTTGGAACTCTAAATCCAACACGGTTTGTGCTAGCTTCTTGAAACTTGACAAAATAAAGCAGTTTCACGTTCTATCTCTACGTTTTGTTTCCTCTTGATGTAGCCCTAAGCAGTGACTGGCGAGAAACACTTTCATAGAAAGGGGTTTCCAAGACTCCAAAAACTACAAATCTCCAAAAATCTCAGCAAATATTTTTTCACCCAAACTGGATGATACTTTCAGGTAATGATCAGTACACTAAGGTGACTGGGTTCCCCAAACTTCTTTCTTCTATGTTGAAGCGTTCATTTCCAGTAACAGTTTGAATTTTTAGGTTTCACTCTGTTTTCTCCTATATTGATAGATGTATTTGGAACACTAAATCCACCACGGTTTGTGCTAGCTTCTTGAAACTTGACAAAATAAAGCAGTTTCATGTTCTATCTCTATGACTTGTTTCCTCTTGATGGAGCCCTAAGCAGTGACTGGCGAGAAACACTTTCATGGAAAGGGGTTGCCAAGCTTCCAAAAATTACGAAACTCCAGAAATCCCAGCAAGCATTTTTTTTACCCAAACTGGATGATACTTTCAGGTAATGATCAGTACATTAAGGCGACTTGGTTCCCAAATTTCGTTCTTCTATGTTGAAGCGTTTGTTTCCAGTAACAGTTTGAATTTTTAGGTTTCACTCTGTTTTCTCCTATATTGATAGATGTATTTGGAACTCTAAATCCAACACGGTTTGTGCTAGCTTCTTTAAACTTGACAAAATAAAGCAGTTTCATGTTCTATCTCTATTTTTTGTTTCCTCTTGAAGTAGCCCTAAGCAGTGACTGGCGAGAAACACTTTCATGGAAAGGGGTTGCCAAGCTTCCAAAACTTATGAATTTCCAGAAATCCCAGCAAATATTTTTTCACCCAAACTGGATGATACTTTCAGGTAATGATCAGTACACTAAGGCTACTTGGTTCCCCAAATTTCTTTCTTCTATGTTGAAGCGTTTGTTTCCAGTAACAGTTTGAATTTTTAGGTTTCACTCTGTTTTATAGTATATTGATAGATGTATTTGGAACTCTAAATCCAACACGGTTTGTGCTAGCTTCTTGAAACTTGAAACAATAAAGTAGTTTCAAGTTCTATCTCTATGTTTTGTTTCCACTTGATGTAGCCCTAAGCAGTGAATGCGAGAGACACTTTCATTGAAAGGGGTTGCCAAGCTTCCAAAAACTACGAATCTCCAGAAATCTCAGCAAATATTTTTTCACCCAAACTGGATGATACTTTCAGGTAATGATCAGTACACTAAGCCGACTGGGTTCCCCAAATTTCGTTCTTCTATGTTGAAGCGTTCATTTCCAGTAACAGTTTGAATTTTTAGGTTTCACTCTGTTTTCTCCTATATTGATAGATGCATTTGGAACTCTAAATCCAACACGGTTTGTGCAAGCTTCTTGAAACTTGACAAAAAAAGCAGTTTCACGTTCTATCTCTATGTTTTGTTTCCTCTTGATGTAGCCCTAAGCAGTGACTGGCGAGAAACACTTTCATGAAAAGGGGTTGCCAAGCTTCCAAAAATTACGAATCTCCAGAAATCTCAGCAAATATTTTTTCACCCAAACTGGATGATACTTTCAGGTAATGATCAGTACACTAAGCCGACTTGGTTCCCCAAATTTTGTTCTTCTTTGTTGAAGCGTTCATTTCCAGTAACAGTTTGAATTTTTACGTTTCACTCTGTTTTCTCCTATATTGATAGATGTATTTGGAACTCTAAATCCAACACGGTTTGTGCTAGCTTCTTGAAACTTGACAAAATACAGCAGTTTCACATTCTATCTCTATGTTTGTTTCCTCTTGAAGTAGCCCTAATCAGTGACTGGCGAGAAACGCTTTCATGTAAAGGGGTTGCCAAGCTTCCAAAACTTATGTATTTCCAGAAATCCCAGCAAATGTTTTTTAACCCAAACTGGATGATACTTTCAGGTAATGATCAGTACACTAAGCCAACTTGGTTCCCCAAATTTCGTTCTTCTATGTTGAAGCGTTTGTTTCCAGTAACAGTTTGAATTTTTAGGTTTCACTTTGTTTTCTCCTATATTGATAGATGTATTTGGAACTCTAAATCCAAAACGGTTTGTGCTAGCTTCTTTAAACTTGAAACAATAAAGCAGTTTCAAGTTCTATCTCTATGTTTTGTTTCCTCTTGATGTAGCCCTAAGCAGTGACTGCGAGAAACACTTTCATTAAAAGGGGTTGCCAAGCTTCCAAAACTTATGAATTTCCAGAAATCCCAAGCAAATATTTCTTCACCCAAACTGGATGATACTTTCAGGTAATGATCAGTACACTAAGGTGACTTGGTTCCCCAAACCTCTTTCTTCTATGTTGAAGCTCTCGTTTCCAGTAATAGTTTGAATTTTTAGGTTTCACTCTGTTTTCTAGTATATTGATAGATGTATTTGGAACTCTAAATCCAACACGGTTTGTG
Organism: Spermophilus citellus; assembly: GCF_964194105.1. Classification (NCBI taxonomy): domain Eukaryota; kingdom Metazoa; phylum Chordata; class Mammalia; order Rodentia; family Sciuridae; genus Spermophilus; species Spermophilus citellus. Next base: position 31,749,270 of record NC_138191.1, on the reverse strand, counting down.
CTAGCTTCTTGAAACTTGACAAAATAAAGCAGTTTCACGTTCTATCTCTACGTTTTGTTTCCTCTTGATGTAGCCCTAAGCAGTGACTGGCGAGAAACACTTTCATAGAAAGGGGTTTCCAAGACTCCAAAAACTACAAATCTCCAAAAATCTCAGCAAATATTTTTTCACCCAAACTGGATGATACTTTCAGGTAATGATCAGTACACTAAGGTGACTGGGTTCCCCAAACTTCTTTCTTCTATGTTGAAGCGTTCATTTCCAGTAACAGTTTGAATTTTTAGGTTTCACTCTGTTTTCTCCTATATTGATAGATGTATTTGGAACACTAAATCCACCACGGTTTGTGCTAGCTTCTTGAAACTTGACAAAATAAAGCAGTTTCATGTTCTATCTCTATGACTTGTTTCCTCTTGATGGAGCCCTAAGCAGTGACTGGCGAGAAACACTTTCATGGAAAGGGGTTGCCAAGCTTCCAAAACTTACGAATCTCCAGAAATCCCAGCAAATATTTTTTCACCCAAACTGGATGATACTTTCAGGTAATGATCAGTACACTAAGCCAACTGGGTTAACCAAATTTCGTTCTTCTATGTTGAAGCGTTCATTTCCAGTAACAGTTTGAATTATTAGGTTTCACTCTGTTTTCTCCTATATTGATAGATGTATTTGGAACTCTAAATTCAACACGGTTTGTGCTAGCTTCTTGAAACGTGAAAAAATAAAGTAGTTTCAGGTTCTATCTCTATGTTTTGTTTCGTCTTGAAGTAGCCCTAAGCAGTGACTGGCGAGAAACACTTTCATGGAAAGGGGTTGCCAAGCTTCCAAAAATTACGAATCTCCCGAAATCTCAGCAAATATTTTTTCACCCAAACTGGATGATACTTTCAGGTAATGATCAGTACACTAAGCCGACTTGGTTCCCCAAATTCCGTTTTTCTATGTTGAAGCGTTCATTTCCAGTAACAGTTTGAATTTTTAGGTTTCACTCTGTTTTCTCCTATATTGATTGATGTATTTGGAACTCTAAATGCAACACGGTTTGTTCTAGCTTCTTGAAACTTGACAAAATAAAGCAGTTTCACGTTCTATCTCTATGTTTTGTGTCCTCTTGATGTAGCCCTAAGCAGTGACTGGCGAGAAACTCTTTCATGGAAAGGGGTTGCCAAGCTTCCAAAAATTACGAATCTCCAGAAATCTAAGCAAATGTTTTTTCACCCAAACTGGATGATACTTTCAGGTAATGATCAGTACACTAAGGCGACTTGGTTCCCCAAATTTCTTTCTTCTATGTTGAAGCGTTCGTTTCCAGTAATAGTTTGAATTTTTAGGTTTCACTCTGTTTTCTAGTATATTGACAGATGTATTTGGAACTCTAAATCCAACAGGGTTTGTGCCAGCTTCTTGAAACTTGAAAAAATAAAATAGTTTCACGTTCTATCTCTATGTTTTGTTTCCTCTTGATGTAGCCCTAAGCAGTGACTGGCGAGAAACACTTTCATGGAAAGGGGTTGCCAACTTCCAAAAATTACGAATCTCCAGAAATCTCAGCCAGTATTTTTTCAACCAAACTGGATGATACTTTCAGGTAATGATCAGTACACTAAGCCAACTTGGTTCCCCAAATTTCTTCTTCTATGTTGAAGCGTTTGTTTCTATTAACAGTTTGAATTCTTTGGTTTCACTCTGTTTTCTCCTATATTGATAGATGTATTTGGAACTCTAAATCCAACACGGTTTGTGCTAGCTTCTTGAAACTTGACACAATAAAGTAGTTTCAGGTTCTATCTCTATGTTTTGTTTCCTCTTGAAGTAGCCCTAAGCAGTGACTGGCGAGAAACACTTTCATGGAAAGGGGTTGCCAAGCTTCCAAAACTTACGAATCTCCAGAAATCTCAGCAAATATTTTTTCACCCAAACTGGATGATACTTTCAGGTAATGATCAGTACACTAAGCCGACTTGGTTCCCCAAATTTCGTTCTTCTATGTTGAAGCGTTCGTTTCCAGTAACAGTTTGAATTTTTAGGTTTCACTCTGTTTTCTCCTATATTGATAGATGTATTTGGAACTCTAATCCAACACGCTTTGTGCTAGCTTCTTCAAACTTGACAAAATAAAGCAGTTTCACGTTCTATATCTATGTTTTATTTCCTCTTGATGTAGCCCTAAGCAGTGACTGGCGAGAAACACTTTCATGGAAAGGGGTTGCCAAGCTTCCAAAAATTACAAAACTCCAGAAATCTCAGCAAATATTTTTTCACCCAAACTGGATGATACTTTCAGGTAATGATCAGTACACTAAGCCGACTGGGTTCCCCAAATTTCGTTCTTCTATGTTGAAGCTTTCATTTCCAGTAACAGTTTGAATTTTTAGGTTTCACTCTGTTTTCTCCTATATTGATAGATGTATTTGGAATTCTAAATCCAACACGGTTTGTGCTAGCTTCTTGAAACTTGACAAAATAAAGCAGTTTCACGTTCTATCTCTATGTGTTGTTTCCTCTTGAAGTAGCCCTAAGCAGTGACTGGCGAGAAACACTTTCATGGAAAGGGGTTGCCAAGATTCCTAAAGTTACGAATCTCCAGAAATCTCAGCAAATATTTTTTCACCCAAACTGGATGATACTTTCAGGTAATGATCAGGACACTAAGCCGACTGGGTTCCCCAAATTTCCTTCTTGTATGTTGAAGCGTTCATTTCCAGTAACAGTTTGAATTTTTAGGTTTCACTCTGTTTTCTTCTATATTGATAGATGTATTTGGAATTCTAAATCCAACACGGTTTGCGCTAGCTTCTTGAAACTTGACAAAATAAAGCAGTTTCACGTTCTATCTCTATGTGTTGTTTCCTCTTGAAGTAGCCCTAAGCAGTGACTGGCGAGAAACACTTTCATGGAAAGGGGTTGCCAAGCTTCCTAAAATTACGAATCTCCAGAAATCTCAGCAAGTATTTTTTCACCCAAACTGGATGATACTTTCAGGAAATGATCAGTACACTAAGCAAACTTGGTTCCCCAAATTTCATTCTTCTATGTTGAAGCGTTCGTTTTTACTAACAGTTTGAATTTTTAGGTTTCACTCTGTTTTCTCCTATATTGATAGATGTATTTGGAACTCTAAATCCAACACGGTTTGTGCTAGCTTCTTGAAACTTGACAAAATAAAGCAGTTTCACGTTCTATCTCTATGTGTTGTTTCCTCTTGAAGTAGCCCTAAGCAGTGACTGGCGAGAAACACTTTCATGGAAAGGGGTTGCCAAGATTCCTAAAATTACGAATCTCCAGAAATCTCAGCAAATATTTTTTCACCCAAACTAGATGATACTTTCAGGTAATGATCAGTACACTAAGCCGACTGGGTTACCCAAATTTCCTTCTTCTATGTTGAAGCGTTCATTTCCAGTAACAGTTTGAATTTTTAGGTTTCACTCTGTTTTCTTCTATATTGATAGATGTATTTGGAACTCTAAATCCAACACGGTTTGTGCTAGCTTCTTTAAACTTGACAAAATAAAGCAGTTTCATGTTCTATCTCTATTTTTTGTTTCCTCTTGAAGTAGCCCTAAGCAGTGACTGGCGAGAAACACTTTCATGGAAAGGGGTTGCCAAGCTTCCAAAACTTATGAATTTCCAGAAATCCCAGCAAATATTTTTTCACCCAAACTGGATGATACTTTCAGGTAATGATCAGTACACTAAGGCTACTTGGTTCCCCAAATTTCTTTCTTCTATGTTGAAGCGTTTGTTTCCAGTAACAGTTTGAATTTTTAGGTTTCACTCTGTTTTATAGTATATTGATAGATGTATTTGGAACTCTAAATCCAACACGGTTTGTGCTAGCTTCTTGAAACTTGAAACAATAAAGTAGTTTCAAGTTCTATCTCTATGTTTTGTTTCCACTTGATGTAGCCCTAAGCAGTGAATGCGAGAGACACTTTCATTGAAAGGGGTTGCCAAGCTTCCAAAAACTACGAATCTCCAGAAATCTCAGCAAATATTTTTTCACCCAAACTGGATGATACTTTCAGGTAATGATCAGTACACTAAGCCGACTGGGTTCCCCAAATTTCGTTCTTCTATGTTGAAGCGTTCATTTCCAGTAACAGTTTGAATTTTTAGGTTTCACTCTGTTTTCTCCTATATTGATAGATGCATTTGGAACTCTAAATCCAACACGGTTTGTGCAAGCTTCTTGAAACTTGACAAAAAAAGCAGTTTCACGTTCTATCTCTATGTTTTGTTTCCTCTTGATGTAGCCCTAAGCAGTGACTGGCGAGAAACACTTTCATGAAAAGGGGTTGCCAAGCTTCCAAAAATTACGAATCTCCAGAAATCTCAGCAAATATTTTTTCACCCAAACTGGATGATACTTTCAGGTAATGATCAGTACACTAAGCCGACTTGGTTCCCCAAATTTTGTTCTTCTTTGTTGAAGCGTTCATTTCCAGTAACAGTTTGAATTTTTAGGTTTCACTCTGTTTTCTCCTATATTGATAGATGTATTTGGAACTCTAAATCCAACACGGTTTGTGCTAGCTTCTTGAAACTTGACAAAATACAGCAGTTTCACATTCTATCTCTATGTTTGTTTCCTCTTGAAGTAGCCCTAATCAGTGACTGGCGAGAAACGCTTTCATGTAAAGGGGTTGCCAAGCTTCCAAAACTTATGTATTTCCAGAAATCCCAGCAAATGTTTTTTAACCCAAACTGGATGATACTTTCAGGTAATGATCAGTACACTAAGCCAACTTGGTTCCCCAAATTTCGTTCTTCTATGTTGAAGCGTTTGTTTCCAGTAACAGTTTGAATTTTTAGGTTTCACTTTGTTTTCTCCTATATTGATAGATGTATTTGGAACTCTAAATCCAAAACGGTTTGTGCTAGCTTCTTTAAACTTGAAACAATAAAGCAGTTTCAAGTTCTATCTCTATGTTTTGTTTCCTCTTGATGTAGCCCTAAGCAGTGACTGCGAGAAACACTTTCATTAAAAGGGGTTGCCAAGCTTCCAAAACTTATGAATTTCCAGAAATCCCAAGCAAATATTTCTTCACCCAAACTGGATGATACTTTCAGGTAATGATCAGTACACTAAGGTGACTTGGTTCCCCAAACCTCTTTCTTCTATGTTGAAGCTCTCGTTTCCAGTAATAGTTTGAATTTTTAGGTTTCACTCTGTTTTCTAGTATATTGATAGATGTATTTGGAACTCTAAATCCAACACGGTTTGTGCTAGCTTCTTGAAACTTGACAAAATAAAGCAGTTTCACGTTCTATCTCTACGTTTTGTTTCCTCTTGATGTAGCCCTAAGCAGTGACTGGCGAGAAACACTTTCATAGAAAGGGGTTTCCAAGACTCCAAAAACTACAAATCTCCAAAAATCTCAGCAAATATTTTTTCACCCAAACTGGATGATACTTTCAGGTAATGATCAGTACACTAAGGTGACTGGGTTCCCCAAACTTCTTTCTTCTATGTTGAAGCGTTCATTTCCAGTAACAGTTTGAATTTTTAGGTTTCACTCTGTTTTCTCCTATATTGATAGATGTATTTGGAACACTAAATCCACCACGGTTTGTGCTAGCTTCTTGAAACTTGACAAAATAAAGCAGTTTCATGTTCTATCTCTATGACTTGTTTCCTCTTGATGGAGCCCTAAGCAGTGACTGGCGAGAAACACTTTCATGGAAAGGGGTTGCCAAGCTTCCAAAACTTACGAATCTCCAGAAATCCCAGCAAATATTTTTTCACCCAAACTGGATGATACTTTCAGGTAATGATCAGTACACTAAGCCAACTGGGTTAACCAAATTTCGTTCTTCTATGTTGAAGCGTTCATTTCCAGTAACAGTTTGAATTATTAGGTTTCACTCTGTTTTCTCCTATATTGATAGATGTATTTGGAACTCTAAATTCAACACGGTTTGTGCTAGCTTCTTGAAACGTGAAAAAATAAAGTAGTTTCAGGTTCTATCTCTATGTTTTGTTTCGTCTTGAAGTAGCCCTAAGCAGTGACTGGCGAGAAACACTTTCATGGAAAGGGGTTGCCAAGCTTCCAAAAATTACGAATCTCCCGAAATCTCAGCAAATATTTTTTCACCCAAACTGGATGATACTTTCAGGTAATGATCAGTACACTAAGCCGACTTGGTTCCCCAAATTCCGTTTTTCTATGTTGAAGCGTTCATTTCCAGTAACAGTTTGAATTTTTAGGTTTCACTCTGTTTTCTCCTATATTGATTGATGTATTTGGAACTCTAAATGCAACACGGTTTGTTCTAGCTTCTTGAAACTTGACAAAATAAAGCAGTTTCACGTTCTATCTCTATGTTTTGTGTCCTCTTGATGTAGCCCTAAGCAGTGACTGGCGAGAAACTCTTTCATGGAAAGGGGTTGCCAAGCTTCCAAAAATTACGAATCTCCAGAAATCTAAGCAAATGTTTTTTCACCCAAACTGGATGATACTTTCAGGTAATGATCAGTACACTAAGGCGACTTGGTTCCCCAAATTTCTTTCTTCTATGTTGAAGCGTTCGTTTCCAGTAATAGTTTGAATTTTTAGGTTTCACTCTGTTTTCTAGTATATTGACAGATGTATTTGGAACTCTAAATCCAACACGGTTTGTGCCAGCTTCTTGAAACTTGAAAAAATAAAGTAGTTTCACGTTCTATCTCTATGTTTTGTTTCCTCTTGATGTAGCACTAAGCAGTGACTGGCGAGAAACACTTTCATGGAAAGGGGTTGCCAACTTCCAAAAATTACGAATCTCCAGAAATCTCAGCCAGTATTTTTTCAACCAAACTGGATGATACTTTCAGGTAATGATCAGTACACTAAGCCAACTTGGTTCCCCAAATTTCTTCTTCTATGTTGAAGCGTTTGTTTCTATTAACAGTTTGAATTCTTTGGTTTCACTCTGTTTTCTCCTATATTGATAGATGTATTTGGAACTCTAAATCCAACACGGTTTGTGCTAGCTTCTTGAAACTTGACACAATAAAGTAGTTTCAGGTTCTATCTCTATGTTTTGTTTCCTCTTGAAGTAGCCCTAAGCAGTGACTGGCGAGAAACACTTTCATGGAAAGGGGTTGCCAAGCTTCCAAAACTTACGAATCTCCAGAAATCTCAGCAAATATTTTTTCACCCAAACTGGATGATACTTTCAGGTAATGATCAGTACACTAAGCCGACTTGGTTCCCCAAATTTCGTTCTTCTATGTTGAAGCGTTCGTTTCCAGTAACAGTTTGAATTTTTAGGTTTCACTCTGTTTTCTCCTATATTGATAGATGTATTTGGAACTCTAATCCAACACGCTTTGTGCTAGCTTCTTCAAACTTGACAAAATAAAGCAGTTTCACGTTCTATATCTATGTTTTATTTCCTCTTGATGTAGCCCTAAGCAGTGACTGGCGAGAAACACTTTCATGGAAAGGGGTTGCCAAGCTTCCAAAAATTACAAAACTCCAGAAATCTCAGCAAATATTTTTTCACCCAAACTGGATGATACTTTCAGGTAATGATCAGTACACTAAGCCGACTGGGTTCCCCAAATTTCGTTCTTCTATGTTGAAGCTTTCATTTCCAGTAACAGTTTGAATTTTTAGGTTTCACTCTGTTTTCTCCTATATTGATAGATGTATTTGGAATTCTAAATCCAACACGGTTTGTGCTAGCTTCTTGAAACTTGACAAAATAAAGCAGTTTCACGTTCTATCTCTATGTGTTGTTTCCTCTTGAAGTAGCCCTAAGCAGTGACTGGCGAGAAACACTTTCATGGAAAGGGGTTGCCAAGATTCCTAAAGTTACGAATCTCCAGAAATCTCAGCAAATATTTTTTCACCCAAACTGGATGATACTTTCAGGTAATGATCAGGACACTAAGCCGACTGGGTTCCCCAAATTTCCTTCTTGTATGTTGAAGCGTTCATTTCCAGTAACAGTTTGAATTTTTAGGTTTCACTCTGTTTTCTTCTATATTGATAGATGTATTTGGAAATCTAAATCCAACACGGTTTGCGCTAGCTTCTTGAAACTTGACAAAATAAAGCAGTTTCACGTTCTATCTCTATGTGTTGTTTCCTCTTGAAGTAGCCCTAAGCAGTGACTGGCGAGAAACACTTTCATGGAAAGGGGTTGCCAAGCTTCCTAAAATTACGAATCTCCAGAAATCTCAGCAAGTATTTTTTCACCCAAACTGGATGATACTTTCAGGAAATGATCAGTACACTAAGCAAACTTGGTTCCCCAAATTTCATTCTTCTATGTTGAAGCGTTCGTTTTTACTAACAGTTTGAATTTTTAGGTTTCACTCTGTTTTCTCCTATATTGATAGATGTATTTGGAACTCTAAATCCAACACGGTTTGTGCTAGCTTCTTGAAACTTGACAAAATAAAGCAGTTTCACGTTCTATCTCTATGTGTTGTTTCCTCTTGAAGTAGCCCTAAGCAGTGACTGGCGAGAAACACTTTCATGGAAAGGGGTTGCCAAGATTCCTAAAATTACGAATCTCCAGAAATCTCAGCAAATATTTTTTCACCCAAACTAGATGATACTTTCAGGTAATGATCAGTACACTAAGCTGACTGGGTTCCCCAAATTTCCTTCTTCTATGTTGAAGCGTTCATTTCCAGTAACAGTTTGAATTTTTAGGTTTCACTCTGTTTTCTCCTATATTGATAGATGTATTTGGAACTCTAAATCCAACACGGTTTGTGCTAGCTTCTTGAAACTTGAAACAGTAATGTAGTCAAATTCTATCTCTATGTTTTGTTTCCTCTTGAGGTAGCCCTAAGCAGTGACTGGCGAGAAACACTTTCATAGAAAGGGGTTGCCAAGCTTCCAAAAACTACGAATCTCCAGAAATCACAGCAAATAGTTTTTTCACCCAAACTGGATGATACATTCAGGTAATGATCAGTACACTAAGCTCACTGGGTTCCCCAAATTTCGTTCTTCTATGTTGAAGCTTTCATGTCTAGTAACAGTTTGAATTTTTAGGTTTCACTCTGTTTTCTCCTATATTGATAGATGTATTTGGAACTCTAAATCCAACACGGTTTGTGCTAGCTAGTTGAAACTTGACAAAATAAAGCAGTTTCAACTTCTATCTCTATGTGTTGTTTCCTCTTGAAGTAGCCCTAAGCAGTGACTGGCGAGAAACACTTTCATGGAAAGGGGTTGCCAAGCTTCCTAAAATTACGAATCTCCAGAAATCTCAGCAAGTATTTTTTCACCCAAACTGGATGATACTTTCAGGTTATGATCAGTACACTAAGCAGACTTGGTTCCCCAAATTTCGATCTTCTATGTTGAAGCGTTTGTTTCCAGTAACAGTTTGAATTTTTAGGTTTCACTCTGTTTTCTAGTATATTGACAGATGTATTTGGAACTCTAAATCCAACACGGTTTGTGCCAGCTTCTTGAAACTTGAAAAAATAAAGTAGTTTCACGTTCTATCTCTATGTTTTGTTTCCTCTTGATGTAGCCCTAAGCAGTGACTGGCGAGAAACACTTTCATGGAAAGGGGTTGCCAACTTCCAAAAATTACGAATCTCCAGAAATCTCAGCCAGTATTTTTTCAACCAAACTGGATGATACTTTCAGGTAATGATCAGTACACTAAGCCGACTTGGTTCCCCAAATTTCATTCTTCTATGTTGAAGCGTTCATTTCCAGTAACAGTTTGAATTTTTAGGTTTCACTCTGTTTTTTCCCATATTGGTGGATGTATTTGGAACTCTGAATCCAACCCAGTTTGTGCTAGCTTCTTGAAACATGACACAATAAAGTAGTTTCATGTTCTATCTCTTTGACTTGTTTCCTCTTGATGTAGCCCAAAGCAGTGACTGGTGAGAAACACTTTCATGGAAAGGGGTTGCCAAGCTTCCAAAAATTACGAATCTCCAGAAATCGAAGCAAATATTTCTATACCTAAACTGGATGATACTTTCAGGTAATGATCAGTACACTAAGCCGACTTGGTTCCCCAAATTTCGTTCTTCTATGTTGAAGCATTCATTTTCAGTAACAGTTTGAATTTTTAGGTTTCATTCTGTTTTCTCGTATATTGATAGATGTATTTGGAACGCTAAATCCAACACGGTTTGTGCTAGCTTCTTGAAACTTGTCAAAATAAAGTAGTTTCACGTTCTATCTCTATGTTTTGTTTCCTCTTGAAGTAGCCCTAAGCAGTGACTGGCGAGAAACACTTTCATACAAAAGGGGTTGCCAAGCTTCCAAAAATACAAATCTCAAGAAATAACAGCAAATATTTTTTCACCCAAACTGGATGATACTTTCAGGTAACGATCAGTACACTAAGCTGACTGGGTTCCCCAAATTTCGTTCTTCTACGTTGAAGCTTTCATTTCCAGTAACAGTTTGAATTTTTAGGTTTCACTCTGTTTTCTAGTATATTGATAGATGTATTTGGAACTCTAAATCCAACACGGTTTGTGCTATCTTCTTGAAACTTGACACAATAAAGTAGTTTTAGGTTCTATCTCTATGTTAGGTTTCCTTTTGATGTAGCCCTAAGCAGTGACTGGCGAGAAACACTTTCATGGAAAGGGGTTGCCAAGCTTCCAAAAATTATGAAACTCCAGAAATCCCAGCAAGCATTTTTTTTACCCAAACTGGATGATACTTTCAGGTAATGATCAGTACATTAAGGCGACTTGGTTCCCCAAATTTCGTTCTTCTATGTTGAAGCGTTTGTTTCCAGTAACAGTTTGAATTTTTAGGTTTCACTCTGTTTTCTCCTATATTGATAGATGTATTTGGAACTCTAAATCCAACACGGTTTGTGCTAGCTTCTTGAAACTTGACAAAATAAAGCAGTTTCACGTTCTATCTCTACGTTTTGTTTCCTCTTGATGTAGCCCTAAGCAGTGACTGGCGAGAAACACTTTCATGGAAAGGGATTGCCAAGCTTCCAAAAATTACGAATCTCCAGAATTCCCAGCAAATATTTCTATTCCCAAACTGGATGATAATTTCAGGTAATGATCAGTACACTAAGCCAACTTGGTTCCCCAAATTTCGTTCTTCTATGTTGAAGCGTTTGTTTCCAGTAACAGTTTGAATTTTTAGGTTTCACTTTGTTTTCTCCTATATTGATAGATGTATTTGGAACTCTAAATCCAAAACGGTTTGTGCTAGCTTCTTTAAACTTGAAACAATAAAGCAGTTTCAAGTTCTATCTCTATGTTTTGTTTCCTCTTGATGTAGCCCTAAGCAGTGACTGCGAGAAACACTTTCATGGAAAGGGGTTACCAAGCTTCCAAAAATTACGAATCTCCAGAAATCTCAGCAAATATTTTTCACACAAACTGGATGATATTTTCAGATAATGATCAGTACACTAAGCCGACTTGGTTCCCAAAATTTCGTTCTTCTATGTTGAAGCGTTCATTTCCAGTAACAGTTTGAATTTTTAGGTTTCACTCTCTTTTCTCCTATATTGATAGATGTATTTGGAACTCTAAATCCAACACGGTTTGTGCTAGCTTTTTGAAACTCGACAAAATAAAGCAGTTTCATGTTCTATCTCTATGTGTTGTTTCCTCTTGAAGTAGCCCTAAGCAGTGACTGGCGAGAAACACTTTCATGGAAAGGGGTTGCCAAGGTTCCAAAAACTACGAATATCCAGAAATCTCAGGAAATATTTTTTCACCGAAACTGGATGATACTTTCAGGTAATGATGAGTACACTAAGGCGACTTGGTTCCCCATATTTCTTTCTTCTGTGTTGAAGAGTTCGTTTCCAGTAATAGTTTGAATTTTTAGGTTTCACTCTGTTTTCTAGTATATTGATAGATGTATTTGGAACTCTAAATCCAACACGGTTTGTGCTAGCTTCTTGAAACTTGAAAAAATAGAGTCGTTTCACGTTCTATCTCTATGTTTTTTTTCCTCTTGATGTAGCCCTAAGCAATGACTGGCGAGAAACACTTTCATAGAAAGGGGTTGCCAAGCTTCCAAATCTACGAATCTCCAGAAATCTCAGCAAATATTTTTTCACCCAAACTGGATGATAGTTTCAGGTAATGATCAGTACACTAAGCTGACTGGGTTCCCCAAATTTCGTTCTTCTATGTTGAAGCTTTCATTTCCAGTAACAGTTTGAATTTTTAGGTTTCACTCTGTTTTCTCCTATATTGATAGATGTATTTGAAACTCTAAATCCAACACGGTTTGTGCTAGCTTCTTGAAACTTGACACAATAAAGTAGTTTCAGGTTCTATCTCTATGTTTTCTTTCCTCTTGATGTAGCCCTAAGCAGTGACTGGCGAGAAACACTTTCATGGAAAGGGGTTGCCAAGCTTCCAAAAATTACGAATCTCCAGAAATCCCAGCAAATATTTTTTACCAAAACTGGATGATACTATCAGGTAATGATCAGTACACTAAGCCGACTTGGTTCACCAAATTTCGTTCTTATATGTTGAAGCGTTTGTTTCCAGTAACAGTTTGAATTTTTAGGTTTTACTCTGTTTTCTGCTATATTGATAGATGTATTTGGAACTCTGAATCCAACACGGTTTGTGCTATTTCTTGAAACATGAAACAATAAAGCAGTTTCAAGTTCTATCTCTATGTTTTGTTTCCTCTTGAGGTAGCCCTAAGCAGTGACTGCGAGAAACACTTTCATGGAAAGGGGTTACCAAGCTTCCAAAAATTACGAATCTCCAGAAATCTCAGCAAATATTTTTCACACAAACTGGATGATATTTTCAGATAATGATCAGTACACTAAGCCGACTTGGTTCCCAAAATTTCGTTCTTCTATGTTGAAGCGTTCATTTCCAGTAACAGTTTGAATTTTTAGGTTTCACTCTCTTTTCTCCTATATTGATAGATGTATTTGGAACGCTAAATCCAACACGGTTTGTGCTAGCTTTTTGAAACTCGACAAAATAAAGCAGTTTCATGTTCTATCTCTATGTGTTGTTTCCTCTTGAAGTAGCCCTAAGCAGTGACTGGCGAGAAACACTTTCATGGAAAGGGGTTGCCAAGGTTCCAAAAACTACGAATATCCAGAAATCTCAGGAAATATTTTTTCACCGAAACTGGATGATACTTTCAGGTAATGATGAGTACACTAAGGCGACTTGGTTCCCCATATTTCTTTCTTCTATGTTGAAGAGTTCGTTTCCAGTAATAGTTTGAATTTTTAGGTTTCACTCTGTTTTCTAGTATATTGATAGATATATTTGGAACTCTAAATCCAACACGGTTTGTGCTAGCTTCTTGAAACTTGAAAAAATAGAGTCGTTTCACGTTCTATCTCTATGTTTTGTTTCCTCTTGATGTAGCCCTAAGCAATGACTGGCAAGAAACACTTTCATAGAAAGGGGTTGCCAAGCTTCCAAATCTACGAATCTCCAGAAATCTCAGCAAATATTTTTTCACCCAAACTGGATGATAGTTTCAGGTAATGATCAGTACACTAAGCTGACTGGGTTCCCCAAATTTCGTTCTTCTATGTTGAAGCTTTCATTTCCAGTAACAGTTTGAATTTTTAGGTTTCACTCTGTTTTCTCCTATATTGATAGATGTATTTGGAACTCTAAATCCAACACGGTTTGTGCTATCTTCTTGAAACTTGACACAATAAAACAGTTTCAGGTTCTATCTCTATGTATTGTTTCCTCTTGATGTAGCCCTAAGCAGTGACTGGCAAGAAACACTTTCATGGAAAGGGGTTGCCAAGCTTCCAAAATTACGAATCTCCAGAAATCCCAGCAAGCATTTTTTTACCCAAACTGGATTATACTTTAAGGTAATGATCAGTACACTAAGGCGACTTGATTCCCCAAATTTCGTTCTTCAATGTTGAAGCGGTCATTTCCAGTAACAGTTTGAATTTTTAGATTTCACTCTGTTTTCTCCTATATTGATAGATGTATTTGGAACTCTAAATCCAACACCGTTTGTGCTAGCTTCTTGAAACTTGACACAATAAAGCAGTTTCAGGTTCTATCTCTATGTTTTCTTTCCTCTTGATGTAGCCCTAAGCAGTGACTGGCGAGAAACACTTTCATGGAAAGAGGTTGCCAAGCTTCCAAAACTTATGAAATTCCAGAAATCCAAGCCAATATTTTTTTAACCCAAAATGGATGATACTTTCAGGTAATGATCAGTACACTAAGGCGACTTGGTTCCCCAAATTTCGTTCTTCTATGTTGAAGCATTCATTTCCAGTAACAGTTTGAATTTTTAGGTTTCACTCTGTTTTCTCCTATATTGATAGATGTATTTGCAACTCTAAATCCAACACGGTTTGGGCTAGCTTCTTGAAACTTGACAAAATAAAGCAGTTTCACATTCTATCTCTATGTTTTGTTTCCTCTTGATGTAGCCCTAAGCAGTGACTGGCGAGAATCACTTTCATGGAAAGGGGTTGCCAAGCTTCCAAAAATTACGAATCTCCAGAAATCTCAGCAAATATTTTTTCACCCAAACTGGATGATACTTTCAGGTAATGATCAGTACACTAAGGCGACTTGGTTCCCCAAATTTCGTTCTTCTATGTTGAAGCATTCATTTCCAGTAACAGTTTGAATTTTTAGGTTTCACTCTGTTTTCTCCTATATTGATAGATGTATTTGCAACTCTAAATCCAACACGATTTGGGCTAGCTTCTTGAAACTTGACAAAATAAAGCAGTTTCACGTTCTATCTCTATGTTTTGTTTCCTCTTGATGTAGCCCTAAGCAGTGACTGGCGAGAATCACTTTCATGGAAAGGGGTTGCCAAGCTTCCAAAATTACGAATCTCCAGAAATCCCAGCAAGCATTTTTTTACCCAAACTGGATTATACTTTAAGGTAATGATCAGTACACTAAGGCGACTTGATTCCCCAAATTTCGTTCTTCAATGTTGAAGCGGTCATTTCCAGTAACAGTTTGAATTTTTAGATTTCACTCTGTTTTCTCCTATATTGATAGATGTATTTGGAAATCTAAATCCAACACGGTTTGTGCTAGCTTCTTGAAACTTGACAAAATATAGCAGTTTCACGTTCAATCACTATGTGTTGTTTCCTCTTGAAGTAGCCCTGAGCAGTGACTGGCTAGAAACACTTTTATGGAAAGGGGTTGCCAAGCTTCCAAAACTTATGAATTTCCAGAAATCCCAGCAAATATTTTTTCACCCAAACTGGATGATACTTTCAGGTAATGATCAGTACACTAATCCGACTTGGTTCCCCAAATTTCGTTCTTCTATGTTCAAGCGTTCATTTCCAGTAACAGTTTGAATTTTTAGGTTTCACTCTGTTTGCTCCTATATTGATAGATGTATTTGGAACTCTAAATCCAACACGGTTTGTGCTAGCTTCTTGAAACTTGACAAAATAAAGCAGTTTCACGTTCTATCACTATGTGATGTTTCCTCTTGAAGTAGCCCTAAGCAGTGACTGGCAAGAAACACTTTCATGGAAAGGGGTTGCCAAGCTTCCTAAAATTCCCAATCTCCAGAAATCTCAGCAAGTATTTTTTCACCCAAACTGGATGATACTTTCAGGTAATGATCAGTACACTAAGGCGACTTGGTTCCCCAAATTTCATTCTTCTATGTTGAAGCGTTCGTTTCCAGTAATAGTTTGAATTTTTAGGTTTCACTCTGTTTTCTAGTATATTGATAGATGTATTTGGAACTCTAAAACCAACACGGTTTGTGCTAGCTTCTTGAAACTTAAAAAAATAAAGTCGTTTCACGTTCTATCTCTATGTTTTGTTTCCTCTTGATGTAGCCCTAAGCAATGACTGGCGAGAAACACTTTCATACAAAAGGGGTTGCCAAGCTTCCAAAAATACAAATCTCCAGAAATAACAGCAAATATTTTTTCACACAAACTGGATGATACTTTCAGGTAACGATCAGTACACTAAGCTGACTGGGTTCCCCAAATTTCGTTCTTCTACGTTGAAGCTTTCATTTCCAGTAACAGTTTGAATTTTTAGGTTTCACTCTGTTTTCTAGTATATTGATAGATGTATTTGGAACTCTAAATCCAACACGGTTTGTGCTATCTTCTTGAAACTTGACACAATAAAGTAGTTTTAGGATCTATCTCTATGTTAGGTTTCCTTTTGATGTAGCCCTAAGCAGTGACTGGCGAGAAACACTTTCATGGAAAGGGGTTGCCAAGCTTCCAAAAATTACGAAACTCCAGAAATCCCAGCAAGCATTTTTTTTACCCAAACTGGATGATACTTTCAGGTAATGATCAGTACATTAAGGCGACTTGGTTCCCCAAATTTCGTTCTTCTATGTTGAAGCGTTTGTTTCCAGTAACAGTTTGAATTTTTAGGTTTCACTCTGTTTTCTCCTATATTGATAGATGTATTTGGAACTCTAAATCCAACACGGTTTGTGCTAGCTTCTTGAAACTTGAAACAATAAAGTAGTTTCAAGTTCTATCTCTATGTTTTGTTTCCTCTTGATGTAGCCCTAAGCAGTGAATGCGAGAAACACTTTCATTGAAAGGGGTTGCCAAGCTTCCAAAAACTACGAATCTTCAGAAATCTCAGCAAATATTTTTTCACCCAAACTGGATGATACTTTCAGGTAATGATCAGTACACTAAGCCGACTGGGTTCCCCATATTTCTTTCTTCTATGTTGAAGAGTTCGTTTCCAGTAATAGTTTGAATTTTTAGGTTTCACTCTGTTTTCTAGTATATTGATAGATGTATTTGGAACTCTAAATCCAACACGGTTTGTGCTAGCTTCTTGAAACTTGAAAAAATAGAGTCGTTTCACGTTCTATCTCTATGTTTTGTTTCCTCTTGATGTAGCCCTAAGCAATGACTGGCGAGAAACACTTTCATAGAAAGGGGTTGCCAAGCTTCCAAATCTACGAATCTCCAGAAATCTCAGCAAATATTTTTTCACCCAAACTGGATGATAGTTTCAGGTAATGATCAGTACACTAAGCTGACTGGGTTCCCCAAATTTCGTTCTTCTATGTTGAAGCTTTCATTTCCAGTAACAGTTTGAATTTTTAGGTTTCACTCTGTTTTCTCCTATATTGATAGATGTATTTGGAACTCTAAATCCAACACGGTTTGTGCTATCTTCTTGAAACTTGACACAATAAAACAGTTTCAGGTTCTATCTCTATGTTTTGTTTCCTCTTGATGTAGCCCTAAGCAGTGACTGGCAAGAAACACTTTCATGGAAAGGGGTTGCCAAGCTTCCAAAATTACGAATCTCCAGAAATCCCAGCAAGCATTTTTTTACCCAAACTGGATTATACTTTAAGGTAATGATCAGTACACTAAGGCGACTTGATTCCCCAAATTTCGTTCTTCAATGTTGAAGCGGTCATTTCCAGTAACAGTTTGAATTTTTAGATTTCACTCTGTTTTCTCCTATATTGATAGATGTATTTGGAACTCTAAATCCAACACCGTTTGTGCTAGCTTCTTGAAACTTGACACAATAAAGCAGTTTCAGGTTCTATCTCTATGTTTTCTTTCCTCTTGATGTAGCCCTAAGCAGTGACTTGCGAGAAACACTTTCATGGAAAGAGGTTGCCAAGCTTCCAAAACTTATGAAATTCCAGAAATCCAAGCCAATATTTTTTTCACCCAAAATGGATGATACTTTCAGGTAATGATCAGTACACTAAGGCGACTTGGTTCCCCAAATTTCGTTCTTCTATGTTGAAGCATTCATTTCCAGTAACAGTTTGAATTTTTAGGTTTCACTCTGTTTTCTCCTATATTGATAGATGTATTTGCAACTCTAAATCCAACACGGTTTGGGCTAGCTTCTTGAAACTTGACAAAATAAAGCAGTTTCACGTTCTATCTCTATGTTTTGTTTCCTCTTGATGTAGCCCTAAGCAGTGACTGGCGAGAATCACTTTCATGGAAAGGGGTTGCCAAGCTTCCAAAAATTATGAATCTCCAGAAATCTCAGCAAATATTTTTTCACCCAAACTGGATGATACTTTCAGGTAATGATCAGTACACTAAGGCGACTTGGTTCCCCAAATTTCGTTCTTCTATGTTGAAGCATTCATTTCCAGTAACAGTTTGAATTTTTAGGTTTCACTCTGTTTTCTCCTATATTGATAGATGTATTTGCAACTCTAAATCCAACACGGTTTGGGCTAGCTTCTTGAAACTTGACAAAATAAAGCAGTTTCACGTTCTATCTCTATGTTTTGTTTCCTCTTGATGTAGCCCTAAGCAGTGACTGGCGAGAATCACTTTCATGGAAAGGGGTTGCCAAGCTTCCAAAATTACGAATCTCAAGAAATCCCAGCAAGCATTTTTTTACCCAAACTGGATTATACTTTAAGGTAATGATCAGTACACTAAGGCGACTTGATTCCCCAAATTTCGTTCTTCAATGTTGAAGCGGTCATTTCCAGTAACAGTTTGAATTTTTAGATTTCACTCTGTTTTCTCCTATATTGATAGATGTATTTGGAAATCTAAATCCAACACGGTTTGTGCTAGCTTCTTGAAACTTGACAAAATATAACAGTTTCACGTTCAATCACTATGTGTTGTTTCCTCTTGAAGTAGCCCTGAGCAGTGACTGGCTAGAAACACTTTTATGGAAAGGGGTTGCCAAGCTTCCAAAACTTATGAATTTCCAGAAATCCCAGCAAATATTTTTTCACCCAAACTGGATGATACTTTCAGGTAATGATCAGTACACTAAGCCGACTTGGTTCCCCAAATTTCGTTCTTCTATGTTCAAGGGTTCATTTCCAGTAACAGTTTGAATTTTTAGGTTTCACTCTGTTTGCTCCTATATTGATAGATGTATTTGGAACTCTAAATCCAACAAGGTTTGTGCTAGCTTCTTGAAACTTGACAAAATAAAGCAGTTTCACGTTCCATCACTATGTGATGTTTCCTCTTGAAGTAGCCCTAAGCAGTGACTGGCGAGAAACACTTTCATGGAAAGGGGTTGCCAAGCTTCCTAAAATTCCCAATCTCCAGAAATCTCAGCAAGTATTTTTTCACCCAAACTGGATGATACTTTCAGGTAATGATCAGTACACTAAGGCGACTTGGTTCCCCAAATTTCATTCTTCTATGTTGAAGCGTTCGTTTCCAGTAATAGTTTGAATTTTTAGGTTTCACTCTGTTTTCTAGTATATTGATAGATGTATTTGGAACTCTAAAACCAACACGGTTTGTGCTAGCTTCTTGAAACTTAAAAAAATATAGTCGTTTCACGTTCTATCTCTATGTTTTGTTTCCTCTTGATGTAGCCCTAAGCAATGACTGGCGAGAAACACTTTCATAGAAAGGGGTTGCCAAGCTTCCAAAAATTACGAATCTCCAGAAATCTCATCAAATATTTTTTCACCCAAACTGGATGATACTTTCAGGTAATGATCATTACACTAAGCTGACTGGGTTCCCCAAATTTCGTTCTTCTATGTTGAAGCTTTCATTTCCAGTAACAGTTTGAATTTTTAGGTTTCACTCTGTTTTCTCCTATATTGATAGATGTATTTGGAACTCTAAATCCAACACGGTTTGTGCTATCTCCTTGAAACTTGACACAATACAGTAGTTTCAGGTTCTATCTCTATGTTTTGTTTCCTCTTGAAGTAGCCCTAATTAGTGACTGGCGAGAAACACTTTCATGGAAAGGGGTTGCCAAGCTTCCAAAACTTATGAATTTTCAGAAATCCCAGCAAATATTTTTTCACCCAAACTGGATGATACTTTCAGGTAATGATCAGTACACTAAGCCGACTTGGTTCCCCAAATTTCGTTCTTCTATGTTCAAGCGTTCATTTCCAGTAACAGTTTGAATTTTTAGGTTTCACTCTGTTTGCTCCTATATTGATAGATGTATTTGGAACTCTAAATCCAACACGGTTTGTGCTAGCTTCTTGAAACTTGACAAAATAAAGCAGTTTCACGTTCTATCACTATGTGTTGTTTCCTCTTGAAGTAGCCCTAAGCAGTGACTGGCGAGAAACACTTTCATAGAAGGGGGTTGCCAAGCTTCCAAAAATTACGAATCTCCAGAAATCTCAGCAAATATTTTTTCACCCAAACTGGATGATAATTTCAGGTAATGATCAGTACACTAAGCTGACTGGGTTGCCCAAATTTCGTTCTTCTATGTTGAAGCTTTCATTTCCAGAAAGAGTTTGAATTTTTAGGTTTCACTCTGTTTGCTCCTATATTGATAGATGTATTTGGAACTCTAAATCCAACACGGTTTGTGCTATCTTCTTGAAACTTGACACAATAAAGTAGTTTCAGGTTCTATCTCTATGTTTTGTTTCCTCTTGATGTAGCCCTAAGCAGTGACTGGCGAGAAACACTTTCATAGAAAGGGGTTGCCAAGCTTCCAAAAATTACGAATCTCCAGAAATCTCAGCAAATATTTTTTCACCCAAACTGGATGATAATTCAGGTAATGATAATACACTAAGCTGACTGGGTTCCCCAAATTTCGTTCTTCTATGTTGAAGCTTTCATTTCCAGTAACAGTTTGAATTTTTAGGTTTCACTCTGTTTTCTCCTATATTGATAGATGTATTTGGAACTCTAAATCCAACACGGTTTGTGCTATCTTCTTGAAACTTGACACAATAAAGTAGTTTCACATTCTATCTCTATGTTTTGTTTCCTCTTGATGTAGCCCTAAGCAGTGACTGGCGAGAAACACTTTCATGGAAAGGGGTTGCCAAGCTTCCAAAAATTACGAATCTCCAGAAATCTCAGCAAATATTTTTTCACACAAACTGGATGATACTTTCAGGTAATGATCTGTACACTAAGCCGACTTGGTTCCCCAAATTTCATTCTTCTATGTTGAAGCGTTCATTTCCAGGAACAGTTTGAATTTTTAGGTTTCACTCTGTTACCTCCTATGTTTATAGATGTATTTGGAACTCTAAATCCAACACGGTTTGGGCTAGCTTCTTGAAACTTGACAAAATAAAGCAGTTTCACGTTCTATCACTATGTGTTGTTTCCTCTTGAAGTAGCCCTAATCAGTGACTGGCGGGAAACACTTTCATGGAAAGGGGTTGCCAAGCTTCCAAAACTTATGAATTTCCAGAAATCCAAGCAAATATTTTTTCACCCAAACTGGATGATACTTTCAGGTAATGATCAGTACACTAAGGTGACTTGGTTTCCCAAATTTCTTTCTTCTATGTTGAAGCGTTCGTTTCCAGTAATAGTTTGAATTTTTAGGTTTCACTCTGTTTTCTATTATATTGATAGATGTATTTGGAACTCTATATCCTACACGGTTTGTGCTAGCTTCTTAAAACTTAAAAAAATTAAGTCGTTACACGTTCTATCTCTATGTTTTGTTTCCTCTTGATGTAGCCCTAAGCAATGACTGGCGAGAAATACTTTCATAGAAAGGGGTTGCCAAGCTTCCAAAAACTACGAATCTCCAGAAATCTCAGCAAATATTTTTTCACCCAAACTGGATGATACTTTCAGGTAACAATCAGTACCCTAAGCTGACTGGGTTCCCCAAATTTCGTTCTTCTATGTTGAAGCTTTCATTTCCAGTAACAGTTTGAATTTTTAGGTTTCACTCTATTTTCTCCTATATTGATAGATGTATTTGGAACTCTAAATCCAACACGGTTTGTGCTATCTCCTTGAAACTTGACACAATACAGTAGTTTCAGGTTCTATCTCTATGTTTTGTTTCCTCTTGAAGTAGCCCTAATCAGTGACTGGCGAGAAACACTTTCATAGAAAGGGGTTGCCAAGCTTCCAAAACTTATGAATTTCCAGAAATCCCAGCAAATATTTTTTCACCCAAACTGGATGATACTTTCAGGTAATGATCAGTAAACTAAGGTGACTTGGTTTCCCAAATTTCTTTCTTCTATGTGAAGCGTTCGTTTCCAGTAATAGTTTGAATTTTTAGGTTAAACTCTGTTTTCTAGTATATTGATAGATGTATTTGGAACTCTATATCCAACACGGTTTGTGCTAGCTTCTTGAAACTTGAAAAAATAAAGTAGTTTCACGTTCTATCTCTATGTTTTGTTTCCTCTTGATGTAGCCCTAAGTAGTGACTGGCGAGAAACACTTTCATAGAAAGGGGTTGCCAAGCTTCCAAAAATTACGAATCTCCAGAAATCTCAGCAAATATTTTTTCACCCAAACTGGATGATACTTTCAGGTAATGATCAGTACACTAAGCTGACTGGGTTGCCCAAATTTCGTTCTTCTATGTTGAAGCTTTCATTTCCAGTAACAGTTTGAATTTTTAGGTTTCACTCTGTTTTCTCCTATATTGATAGATGTATTTGGAACTCTAAATCCAACACGGTTTGTGCTATCTCCTTGAAACTTGACACAATACAGTAGTTTCAGGTTCTATCTCTATGTTTTGTTTCCTCTTGAAGTAGCCCTAATCAGTGACTGGCGAGAAACACTTTCATGGAAAGGGGTTGCCAAGCTTCCAAAACTTATGAATTTTCAGAAATCCCAGCAAATATTTTTTCACCCAAACTGGATGATACTTTCAGGTAATGATCAGTACACTAAGCCGACTTGGTTCCCCAAATTTCGTTCTTCTATGTTCAAGCGTTCATTTCCAGTAACAGCTTGAATTTTTAGGTTTCACTCTGTTTGCTCCTATATTGATAGATGTATTTGGAACTCTAAATCCAACACGGTTTGTGCTAGCTTCTTGAAACTTGACAAAATAAAGCAGTTTCACGTTCTATCACTATGTGTTGTTTCCTCTTGAAGTAGCCCTAAGCAGTGACTGGCGAGAAACACTTTCATAGAAGGGGGTTGCCAAGCTTCCAAAAATTACGAATCTCCAGAAATCTCAGCAAATATTTTTTCACCCAAACTGGATGATACTTTCAGGTAATGATCAGTACACTAAGCTGACTGGGTTGCCCAAATTTCGTTCTTCTATGTTGAAGCTTTCATTTCCAGAAAGAGTTTGAATTTTTAGGTTTCACTCTGTTTGCTCCTATATTGATAGATGTATTTGGAACTCTAAATCCAACACGGTTTGTGCTATCTTCTTGAAACTTGACACAATAAAGTAGTTTCAGGTTCTATCTCTATGTTTTGTTTCCTCTTGATGTAGCCCTAAGCAGTGACTGGCGAGAAACACTTTCATAGAAAGGGGTTGCCAAGCTTCCAAAAATTACGAATCTCCAGAAATCTCAGCAAATATTTTTTCACCCAAACTGGATGATAATTCAGGTAATGATAATACACTAAGCTGACTGGGTTCCCCAAATTTCGTTCTTCTATGTTGAAGCTTTCATTTCCAGTAACAGTTTGAATTTTTAGGTTTCACTCTGTTTTCTCCTATATTGATAGATGTATTTGGAACTCTAAATCCAACACGGTTTGTGCTATCTTCTTGAAACTTGACACAATAAAGTAGTTTCACATTCTATCTCTATGTTTTGTTTCCTCTTGATGTAGCCCTAAGCAGTGACTGGCGAGAAACACTTTCATGGAAAGGGGTTGCCAAGCTTCCAAAAATTACGAAACTCCAGAAATCTCAGCAAATATTTTTTCACACAAACTGGATGTTACTTTCAGGTAATGATCTGTACACTAAGCCGACTTGGTTCCCCAAATTTCGTTCTTCTATGTTGAAGCGTTCATTTCCAGGAACAGTTTGAATTTTTAGGTTTCATTCTGTTTCCTCCTATAATTATAGATGTATTTGGAACGCTAAATCCAACACGGTTTGGGCTAGCTTCTTGAATCTTGACAAAATAAAGCAGTTTCACGTTCTATCACTATGTGTTGTTTCCTCTTGAAGTAGCCCTAAACAGTGACTGGCGAGAAACACTTTCATGGAAAGGGGTTGCCAAGCTTCCAAAACTTATGAATTTCCAGAAATCCCAGCAAATATTTTTTCACCCAAACTGGATGATACTTTCAGGTAATGATCAGTACACTAAGCTGACTGGGTTGCCCAAATTTCGTTCTTCTATGTTGAAGCTTTCATTTCCAGTAACAGTTTGAATTTTTAGGTTTCACTCTGTTTTCTCCTATATTGATAGATGTATTTGGAACTCTAAATCCAACACGGTTTGTGCTATCTTCTTGAAACTTGACACAATAAAGTAGTTTCACATTCTATCTCTATGTTTTGTTTCCTCTTGAGGTAGCCCTAAGCAGTGACTGGCGAGAAACACTTTCATGGAAAGGGGTTGCCAAGCTTCCAAAAATTACGAAACTCCAGAAATCTCAGCAAATATTTTTTCACACAAACTGGATGTTACTTTCAGGTAATGATCTGTACACTAAGCCGACTTGGTTCCCCAAATTTCGTTCTTCTATGTTGAAGCGTTCATTTCCAGGAACAGTTTGAATTTTTAGGTTTCATTCTGTTTCCTCCTATAATTATAGATGTATTTGGAACGCTAAATCCAACACGGTTTGGGCTAGCTTCTTGAATCTTGACAAAATAAAGCAGTTTCACGTTCTATCACTATGTGTTGTTTCCTCTTGAAGTAGCCCTAATCAGTGACTGGCGAGAAACACTTTCATGGAAAGGGGTTGCCAAGCTTCCAAAACTTATGAATTTCCAGAAATCCCAGCAAATATTTTTTCACCCAAACTGGATGATACTTTCAGGTAATGATCAGTACACTAAGCTGACTGGGTTGCCCAAATTTCGTTCTTCTATGTTGAAGCTTTCATTTCCAGTAAGAGTTTGAATTTTTAGGTTTCACTCTGTTTTCTCCTATATTGATAGATGTATTTGGAACTCTAAATCCAACACGGTTTGTGCTATCTTCTTGAAACTTGACACAATAAAGTAGTTTCAGGTTCTATCTCTATGTTTTGTTTCCTCTTGATGTAGCCCTAAGCAGTGACTGGCGAGAAACACTTTCATAGAAAGGGGTTGCCAAGCTTCCAAAAATTATGAATCTCCAGAAATCTCAGCAAATATTTTTTCACCCAAACTGGATGATAATTCAGGTAATGATAATACACTAAGGCGACTTGGTTCCCCAAATTTCGTTCTTCTAAGTTGAAGCTTTCATTTCCAGTAACAGTTTGAATTTTTAGGTTTCACTCTGTTTTCTCCTATATTGATAGATGTATTTGGAACTCTAAATCCAACACGGTTTGTGCTATCTTCTTGAAACTTGACACAATAAAGTAGTTTCACGTTCTATCTCTATGTTTTGTTTCCTCTTGATGTAGCCCTAAGCAGTGACTGGCGAGAAACACTTTCATGGAAAGCGGTTGCCAAGCTTCCAAAAATTACGAATCTCCAGAAATCTCAGCAAATATTTTTTCACCCAAACTGGATGATACTTTCAGGTAATGATCTGTACACTAAGCCGACTTGGTTCCCCAAATTTCATTCTTCTATGTTGAAGCGTTCATTTCCAGGAACAGTTTGAATTTTTAGGTTTCACTCTGTTTCCTCCTATGTTTATAGATGTATTTGGAACTCTAAATCCAACACGGTTTGGGATAGCTTCTTGAAACTTGACAAAATAAAGCAGTTTCACGTTCTATCACTATGTGTTGTTTCCTCTTGAAGTAGCCCTAATCAGTGACTGGCGGGAAACACTTTCATGGAAAGGGGTTGCCAAGC
Source organism: Spermophilus citellus (assembly GCF_964194105.1). NCBI lineage: Eukaryota > Metazoa > Chordata > Mammalia > Rodentia > Sciuridae > Spermophilus > Spermophilus citellus. Next base: position 31,723,697 of record NC_138191.1, on the reverse strand, counting down.
TTCCAAAACTTATGAATTTCCAGAAATCCAAGCAAATATTTTTTCACCCAAACTGGATGATACTTTCAGGTAATGATCAGTACACTAAGGTGACTTGGTTTCCCAAATTTCTTTCTTCTATGTTGAAGCGTTCGTTTCCAGTAATAGTTTGAATTTTTAGGTTTCACTCTGTTTTCTATTATATTGATAGATGTATTTGGAACTCTATATCCTACACGGTTTGTGCTAGCTTCTTAAAACTTAAAAAAATTAAGTCGTTACACGTTCTATCTCTATGTTTTGTTTCCTCTTGATGTAGCCCTAAGCAATGACTGGCGAGAAATACTTTCATAGAAAGGGGTTGCCAAGCTTCCAAAAACTACGAATCTCCAGAAATCTCAGCAAATATTTTTTCACCCAAACTGGATGATACTTTCAGGTAACGATCAGTACCCTAAGCTGACTGGGTTCCCCAAATTTCGTTCTTCTATGTTGAAGCTTTCATTTCCAGTAACAGTTTGAATTTTTAGGTTTCACTCTATTTTCTCCTATATTGATAGATGTATTTGGAACTCTAAATCCAACACGGTTTGTGCTATCTCCTTGAAACTTGACACAATACAGTAGTTTCAGGTTCTATCTCTATGTTTTGTTTCCTCTTGAAGTAGCCCTAATCAGTGACTGGCGAGAAACACTTTCATAGAAAGGGGTTGTCAAGCTTCCAAAACTTATGAATTTCCAGAAATCCCAGCAAATATTTTTTCACCCAAACTGGATGATACTTTCAGGTAATGATCAGTAAACTAAGGTGACTTGGTTTCCCAAATTTCTTTCTTCTATGTGAAGCGTTCGTTTCCAGTAATAGTTTGAATTTTTAGGTTAAACTCTGTTTTCTAGTATATTGATAGATGTATTTGGAACTCTATATCCAACACGGTTTGTGCTAGCTTCTTGAAACTTGAAAAAATAAAGTAGTTTCACGTTCTATCTCTATGTTTTGTTTCCTCTTGATGTAGCCCTAAGTAGTGACTGGCGAGAAACACTTTCATAGAAAGGGGTTGCCAAGCTTCCAAAATTTACGAATCTCCAGAAATCTCAGCAAATACTTTTTCACCCAAACTGGATGATACTTTCAGGTAATGATCAGTACACTAAGCTGACTGGGTTGCCCAAATTTCGTTCTTCTATGTTGAAGCTTTCATTTCCAGTAACAGTTTGAATTTTTAGGTTTCACTCTGTTTTCTCCTATATTGATAGATGTATTTGGAACTTTAAATCCAACACGGTTTGTGCTATCTTGTTGAAACTTGACACAATAAAGTAGTTTCACGTTCTATCTCTATGTTTTGTTTCCTCTTGATGTAGCCCTAAGCAGTGACTGGCGAGAAACACTTTCATGGAAAGGGGTTGCCAAGCTTCCTAAAATTCCCAATCTCCAGAAATCTCAGCAAGTATTTTTTCACCCAAACTGGATGATACTTTCAGGTAATGATCAGTACACTAAGGCGACTTGGTTCCCCAAATTTCTTTCTTCTATGTTGAAGCGTTCGTTTCCAGTAATAGTTTGAATTTTTAGGTTTCACTCTGTTTTCTCCTATATTGATAGATGTATTTGGAACTCTAAATCCAACACGGTTTGTGCTATCTTCTTGAAACTTGACACAATAAAGTCGTTTCAGGTTTTATCTCTATGTTTTTTTTCCTCTTGATGTAGCCCTAAGCAGTGACTGGCGAGAAACACTTTCATAGAAAGGGGTTGCCAAGCTTCCAAAAACTACGAATCTCCAGATATCTCATCAAATATTTTTTCACCCAAACTGGATGATACTTTCAGGTAATGATCAGTACACTAAGCTGACTGGGTTGCCCAAATTTCGTTCTTCTATGTTGAAGCTTTTATTTCCAGTAACAGTTTGAATTTTTAGGTTTCACTCTGTTTGCTCCTATATTGATAGATGTATTTGGAACTCTAAATCCAACACGGTTTGTGCTATCTCCTTGAAACTTCACACAATACAGTAGTTTCAGGTTCTATCTCTATGTTTTGTTTACTCTTCAAGTAGCCCTAATCAGTGACTGGCGAGAAACACTTTCATGGAAAGGGGTTGCCAAGCTTCCAAAACTTATGAATTTCCAGAAATCCCAGCAAATATTTTTTCACCCAAACTGGATGATACTTTCAGGTAATGATCAGTAAACTAAGGTGACTTGGTTTCCCAAATTTCTTGCTTCTATGTTGAAGTGTTCGTTTCCAGTAATAGTTTGAATTTTTAGGTTTCACTCTGTTTTCTAGTATATTGATAGATGTATTTGGAACTCTATATCCAACACGGTTTGTGCTAGCTTCTTGAAACTTGACAAAATAAAGCAGTTTCACGTTCTATCTCTATGTTTTGTTTCCTCTTGAGTAGCCCTAAGCAGTGACTGTCGAGAATCACTTTCATGGAAAGGGGTTGCCAAGCTTCCAAAAATTACGAATCTCCAGAAATCTCAGCAAATATTTTTTCACCCAAACTGGATGATCCTTTCAGGTAATGATCAGTACACTAAGCCGACTTGGTTCCCCAAATTTCGTTCTTCTATGTTAACGCGTTCATTTCCAGTAACAGTTTGAATTTTTAGGTTTCACTCTGTTTTCTAGTATATTGATAGATGTATTTGGAACTCTATATCCAACACGGTTTGTGCTAGCTTCTTGAAACTTGAAAAAATAAAGTAGTTTCACGTTCTATCTCTATGTTTTGTTTCCTCTTGATGTAGCCCTAAGCAGTGACTAGCGAGTAACACTTTCATAGATAGGGGTTGCCAAGCTTCCAAAAATTACGAATGTCCAGAAATCTCAGCAAATATTTTTTTCACCCAAACTGGATGATACTTTCAGGTAATGATCAGTACACTAAGCCGACTTGGTTCCCCAAATTTCGTTCTTCCATGTTGAAGCTTTCATTTCCAGGAACAGTTTGAATTTTTAGGTTTCACTCTGTTTGCTCCTATATTGATAGATGTATTTGGAACTCTAAATCCAACACGGTTTGTGCTATCTTCTTGAAACTTGAAAAAATAAAGTAGTTTCAGGTTCTGTCTCTATGTTTTGTTTCCTCTTCATGTAGCCCTAAGCAGTGACTGGCGAGAAACACTTTCATGGAAAGGGGTTGCCAAGCTTCCAAAAATTACGAATCTCCAGAAATCTCAGCAAATATTTTTTCACCCAAAAAGGATGATACTTTCAGGTAATGATCAGTACACTAAGCCGATTTGGGTCCCCAAATTTCGTTCTTCTATGTTGAAGCTTTCATTTCCAGTAACAGTTTGAATTTTTAGGTTTCACTCTGTTTTCTCCTATATTGATAGATGTATTTGGAACTCTAAATCCAACGCGGTTTGGGCTAGCTTCTTGAAACTTGACAAAATAAAGCAGTTTCACGTTCTATCTCTATGTTTTGTTTCCTCTTGATGTAGCCCTAAGCAGTGACTGGCGAGAAACACTTTCATGGAAAGGGGTTGCCAAGCTTCCTAAAATTCCTAATCTCCAGAAATCTCAGCAAGTATTTTTTCACCCAAACTGGATAATACATTCAGGTAATCATCCGTACACTAAGCCGAATTGGTTCCCCAAATTTCTTTCTTCTATGTTGAAGCGTTCATTTCCAGTAACAGTTTGAAATTTAGGTTTCACTCTGTTTGCTCCTATATTGATAGATGTATTTGGAACTCTAAATCCAACACGGTTTGTGCTAACTTCTTGAAACTTGACAAAATAAAGCAGTTTCACGTTCAATCACTATGTGTTGTTTCCACTTGACTTAGCCCTAAGCAGTGACTGGCGAGAAACACTTTCATGGAAAGGGGTTGCTAACTTCCAAAACTTATGAATTTCCAGAAATCCCAGCAAATATTTTTTCAAACAAACTAGATGATACTTTCAGGTAATGATCAGTACACTAAGCCAACTTGGTTCCCCACATTTCGTTCTTCTATGTTGAAGCGTTCATTTCCAGTAAGAGTTTGAATTTTTAGGTTTCACTCTGTTTTCTCCTATATTGATAGATGTATTTGGAACTCTAAATCCAACACGGTTTGTGCTAGCTTCTTGAAACTTGACAAAATAAATCAGTTTCACGTTCTATCTCAATGTGTTGTTTCCTCTTGAAGTAGCCATAAGCAGTGACTGGCGAGAAACACTTTCATGGAAAGGGGTTGCCAGGCTTCCAAAACTTACGAATCTCCAGAAATCCCAGCAAATATTTTTTCACCCAAACTGGATGATACTTTCAGGTAATGATCAGTACACTAAGCTGACTGGTTTCCCCAAATTTCTTTCTTGATGTTGAAGCATTCGTTTCCAGTAATAGTTTGAATTTTTAGGTTTCACTCTGTTTTCTAGTATATTGATAGATGTATTTGGAACTCTAAATCCAACACGGTTTGTGCTAGCTTCTTGAAACGTGAAAAAATAAAGTAGTTTCACGTTCTATCTCTATGTTTTGTTTCCTCGTAATGTACTCCTAAGCAGTGACTGGCGAGAAACACTTTCATAGAAAGGGGTTGCCAAGCTTCCAAAAACTACGAATCTCCAGAAATCTCAGCAAATATTTTTTAACCCAAACTGGATGATACTTTCAGGTAATGATCAGTACCCTAAGCTGACTGGGTTCCCCAAATTTCGTTCTTCTATGTTGAAGCTTTCATTTCCAGTAACAGTTTGAATTTTTAGGTTTCACTCTGCTTTCTCCTATATTGATAGATGTATTTGGAACTCTAAATCCAACACGGTTTTTGCTATCTCCTTGAAACTTGACACAATACAGTAGCATCAGGTTCTATCTCTATGTTTTGTTTCCTCTTGAAGTAGCCCTAATCAGTGACTGGCGAGAAACACTTTCATGGAAAGGGGTTGCCAAGCTTCCAAAACTTATGAATTTCCAGAAATCCCAGCAAATATTGTTTCACCCAAACTGGATGATACTTTCAGGTAATGATCAGTACACTAAGCTGACTGGTTTCCCCAAATTTCTTTCTTCTATGTTGAAGCATTCGTTTCCAGTAATAGTTTGAATTTTTAGGTTTCACTCTGTTTTCTAGTATATTGATAGATGTATTTGGAACTCTAAATCCAACACGGTTTGTGCTAGCTTCTTGAAACTTGAAAAAATAAAGTAGTTTCAGGTTCTGTCTCTATGTTTTGTTTCCTCTTCATGTAGCCCTAAGCAGTGACTGGCGAGAAACACTTTCATGGAAAAAGGTTGCCAAGCTTCCTAAAATTACGAATCTCCAGAAATCTCAGCAAATATTTTTTCACCCAAAAAGGATGATACTTTCAGGTAATGATCAGTACACTAAGCCGATTTGGGTCCCCAAATTTCGTTCTTCTATGTTGAAGCTTTCATTTCCAGTAACAGTTTGAATTTTTAGGTTTCACTCTGTTTTCTCCTATATTGATAGATGTATTTGGAACTCTAAATCCAACGCGGTTTGGGCTAGCTTCTTGAAACTTGACAAAATAAAGCAGTTTCACGTTCTATCTCTATGTTTTGTTTCCTCTTGATGTAGCCCTAAGCAGTGACTGGTGAGAAACACTTTCATGGAAAGGGGTTGCCAAGCTTACTAAAATTCCTAATCTCCAGAAATCTCAGCAAGTATTTTTTCACCCAAACTGGATAATACATTCAGGTAATGATCTGTACACTAAGCCGAATTGGTTCCCCAAATTTCTTTCTTCTATGTTGAAGCGTTCATTTCCAGTAACAGTTTGAAATTTAGGTTTCACTCTGTTTGCTCCTATATTGATAGATGTATTTGGAACTCTAAATCCAACACGGTTTGTGCTAACTTCTTGAAACTTGACAAAATAAAGCAGTTTCACGTTCAATCACTATGTGTTGTTTCCACTTGACGTAGCCCTAAGCAGTGACTGGCGAGAAACACTTTCATGGAAAGGGGTTGCCAAGCTTCCAAAACTTATGAATTTCCAGAAATCCCAGCAAATATTTTTTCACCCAAACTGGATGATACTTTCAGGTAATGATCAGTACACTAAGCCAACTTGGTTCCCCACATTTCTTTCTCCTATGTTGAAGCGTTCGTTTCCAGTAATAGTTTGAATTTTTAGGTTTCACTCTGTTTTCTAGTATATTGATAGATGTATTTGGAACTCTATATCCAACACAGTTTGTGCTAGCTTCTTGAAACTTGACAAAATAAAGCAGTTTCACGTTCTATCTCTGTGTTTTGTTTCCTCTTGAAGTAGCCCTAAGCAGTGACTGTCGAGAATCACTTTCATGGAAAGGGGTTGCCAAGCTTCCAAAAATTACGAATCTCCAGAAATCTCAGCAAATATTTTTTCACCCAAACTGGATGATCCTTTCAGGTAATGATCAGTACACTAAGCCGACTTGGTTCCCCAAATTTCGTTCTTCTATGTTAACGCGTTCATTTCCAGTAACAGTTTGAATTTTTAGGTTTCACTCTGTTTTCTAGTATATTGATAGATGTATTTGGAACTCTATATCCAACACGGTTTGTGCTAGCTTCTTGAAACTTGAAAAAATAAAGTAGTTTCACGTTCAATCTCTATGTTTTGTTTCCTCTTGATGTAGCCCTAAGCAGTGACTGGCGAGTAACACTTTCATAGATAGGGGTGGCCAAGCTTCCAAAAATTACGAATGTCCAGAAATCTCAGCAAATATTTTTTCACCCAAACTGGATGATACTTTCAGGTAATGATCAGTACACTAAGCCGACTTGGTTCCCCAAATTTCGTTCTTCCATGTTGAAGCTTTCATTTCCAGGAACAGTTTGAATTTTTAGGTTTCACTCTGTTTGCTCCTATATTGATAGATGTATTTGGAACTCTAAATCCAACACGGTTTGTGCTAGCTTCTTGAAACTTGAAAAAATAAAGTAGTTTCAGGTTCTGTCTCTATGTTTTGTTTCCGCTTCATGTAGCCCTAAGCAGTGACTGGCGAGAAACACTTTCATGGAAAAAGGTTGCCAAGCTTCCAAAAATTACGAATCTCCAGAAATCTCAGCAAATATTTTTTCACCCAAAAAGGATGATACTTTCAGGTAATGATCAGTACACTAAGCCGATTTGGGTCCCCAAATTTCGTTCTTCTATGTTGAAGCTTTCATTTCCAGTAACAGTTTGAATTTTTAGGTTTCACTCTGTTTTCTCCTATATTGATAGATGTATTTGGAACTCTAAATCCAACGCGGTTTGGGCTAGCTTCTTGAAACTTGACAAAATAAAGCAGTTTCACGTTCTATCTCTATGTTTTGTTTCCTCTTGATGTAGCCCTAAGCAGTGACTGGTGAGAAACACTTTCATGGAAAGGGGTTGCCAAGCTTACTAAAATTCCTAATCTCCAGAAATCTCAGCAAGTATTTTTTCACCCAAACTGGATAATACATTCAGGTAATGATCTGTACACTAAGCCGAATTGGTTCCCCAAATTTCTTTCTTCTATGTTGAAGCGTTCATTTCCAGTAACAGTTTGAAATTTAGGTTTCACTCTGTTTGCTCCTATATTGATAGATGTATTTGGAACTCTAAATCCAACACGGTTTGTGCTAACTTCTTGAAACTTGACAAAATAAAGCAGTTTCACGTTCAATCACTATGTGTTGTTTCCACTTGACGTAGCCCTAAGCAGTGACTGGCGAGAAACACTTTCATGGAAAGGGGTTGCTAACTTCCAAAACTTATGAATTTCCAGAAATCCCAGCAAATATTTTTTCACCCAAACTAGATGATACTTTCAGGTAATGATCAGTACACTAAGCCAACTTGGTTCCCCACATTTCTTTCTCCTATGTTGAAGCGTTCATTTCCAGTAAGAGTTTGAATTTTTAGGTTTCACACTGTTTTCTCCTATATTGATAGATGTATTTGGAACTCTAAATCCAACACGGTTTGTGCTAGCTTCTTGAAACTTGACAAAATAAATCAGTTTCACGTTCTATCTCTGTGTGTTGTTTCCTCTTGAAGTAGCCCTAAGCAGTGACTGGCGAGAAACACTTTCATGGAAAGGGGTTGCCAAGCTTCCAAAACTTACGAATCTCCAGAAATCCCAGCAAATATTTTTTCACCCAAACTGGATGATACTTTCAGGAAATGATCAGTACACTAAGCTGACTGGTTTCCCCAAATTTCTTTCTTCTATGTTGAAGCATTCGTTTCCAGTAATAGTTTGAATTTTTAGGTTTCACTCTGTTTTCTAGTATATAGATAGATGTATTTGGAACTCTAAATCCAACACGGTTTGTGCTAGCTTCTTGAAACGTGTAAAAATAAAGTAGTTTCACATTCTATCTCTATGTTTTGTTTCCTCGTGATGTACTCCTAATCAGTGACTGGCGAGAAACACTTTCATAGAAAGGGGTTGCCAAGCTTCCAAAAACTACGAATCTCCAGAAATCTCAGCAAATATTTTTTAACCCAAACTGGATGATACTTTCAGGTAATGATCAGTACCCTAAGCTGACTGGGTTCCCCAAATTTCGTTCTTCTATGTTGAAGCTTTCATTTCCAGTAACAGTTTGAATTTTTAGGTTTCACTCTGCTTTCTCCTATATTGATAGATGTATTTGGAACTCTAAATCCAACACGGTTTTTGCTATCTCCTTGAAACTTGACACAATACAGTAGCATCAGGTTCTATCTCTATGTTTTGTTTCCTCTTGAAGTAGCCCTAATCAGTGACTGGCGAGAAACACTTTCATGGAAAGGGGTTGCCAAGCTTCCAAAACTTATGAATTTCCAGAAATCCCAGCAAATATTGTTTCACCCAAACTGGATGATACTTTCAGGTAATGATCAGTACACTAAGCTGACTGGTTTCCCCAAATTTCTTTCTTCTATGTTGAAGCATTCGTTTCCAGTAATAGTTTGAATTTTTAGGTTTCACTCTGTTTTCTAGTATATTGATAGATGTATTTGGAACTCTATATCCAACACGGTTTGTGCTAGCTTCTTGAAACTTGACAAAATAAAGCAGTTTCACGTTCAATCACTATGTGTTGTTTCCTCTTGAAGTAGCCCTAAGCAGTGACTGGCGAGAAACACTTTCATGGAAAGGGGTTGCCAAGCTTCCAAAAATTACGAATGTCCAGAAATCTCAGCAAATATTTTTTCACCCAAACTGGATGATACTTTCAGGTAATGATCAGTACACTAAGCCGACTTGGTTCCCCAAATTTCGTTCTTCCATGTTGAAGCTTTCATTTCCAGGAACAGTTTGAATTTTTAGGTTTCACTCTGTTTGCTCCTATATTGATAGATGTATTTGGAACTCTAAATCCAACACGGTTTGTGCTAGCTTCTTGAAACTTGAAAAAATAAAGTAGTTTCAGGTTCTGTCTCTATGTTTTGTTTCCTCTTCATGTAGCCCTAAGCAGTGACTGGCGAGAAACACTTTCATGGAAAAAGGTTGCCAAGCTTCCTAAAATTACGAATCTCCAGAAATCTCAGCAAATATTTTTTCACCCAAAAAGGATGATACTTTCAGGTAATGATCAGTACACTAAGCCGATTTGGGTCCCCAAATTTCGTTCTTCTATGTTGAAGCTTTCATTTCCAGTAACAGTTTGAATTTTTAGGTTTCACTCTGTTTTCTCCTATATTGATAGATGTATTTGGAACTCTAAATCCAACGCGGTTTGGGCTAGCTTCTTGAAACTTGACAAAATAAAGCAGTTTCACGTTCTATCTCTATGTTTTGTTTCCTCTTGATGTAGCCCTAAGCAGTGACTGGTGAGAAACACTTTCATGGAAAGGGGTTGCCAAGCTTACTAAAATTCCTAATCTCCAGAAATCTCAGCAAGTATTTTTTCACCCAAACTGGATAATACATTCAGGTAATGATCTGTACACTAAGCCGAATTGGTTCCCCAAATTTCTTTCTTCTATGTTGAAGCGTTCATTTCCAGTAACAGTTTGAAATTTAGGTTTCACTCTGTTTGCTCCTATATTGATAGATGTATTTGGAACTCTAAATCCAACACGGTTTGTGCTAACTTCTTGAAACTTGACAAAATAAAGCAGTTTCACGTTCAATCACTATGTGTTGTTTCCACTTGACGTAGCCCTAAGCAGTGACTGGCAAGAAACACTTTCATGGAAAGGGGTTGCCAAGCTTCCAAAACTTATGAATTTCCAGAAATCCCAGCAAATATTTTTTCACCCAAACTGGATGATACTTTCAGGTAATGATCAGTACACTAAGCCAACTTGGTTCCCCACATTTCTTTCTCCTATGTTGAAGCGTTCGTTTCCAGTAATAGTTTGAATTTTTAGGTTTCACTCTGTTTTCTAGTATATTGATAGATGTATTTGGAACTCTATATCCAACACAGTTTGTGCTAGCTTCTTGAAACTTGACAAAATAAAGCAGTTTCACGTTCTATCTCTGTGTTTTGTTTCCTCTTGAAGTAGCCCTAAGCAGTGACTGTCGAGAATCACTTTCATGGAAAGGGGTTGCCAAGCTTCCAAAAATTACGAATCTCCAGAAATCTCAGCAAATATTTTTTCACCCAAACTGGATGATCCTTTCAGGTAATGATCAGTACACTAAGCCGACTTGGTTCCCCAAATTTCGTTCTTCTATGTTAACGCGTTCATTTCCAGTAACAGTTTGAATTTTTAGGTTTCACTCTGTTTTCTAGTATATTGATAGATGTATTTGGAACTCTATATCCAACACGGTTTGTGCTAGCTTCTTGAAACTTGAAAAAATAAAGTAGTTTCACGTTCAATCTCTATGTTTTGTTTCCTCTTGATGTAGCCCTAAGCAGTGACTGGCGAGTAACACTTTCATAGATAGGGGTGGCCAAGCTTCCAAAAATTACGAATGTCCAGAAATCTCAGCAAATATTTTTTCACCCAAACTGGATGATACTTTCAGGTAATGATCAGTACACTAAGCCGACTTGGTTCCCCAAATTTCGTTCTTCCATGTTGAAGCTTTCATTTCCAGGAACAGTTTGAATTTTTAGGTTTCACTCTGTTTGCTCCTATATTGATAGATGTATTTGGAACTCTAAATCCAACACGGTTTGTGCTAGCTTCTTGAAACTTGAAAAAATAAAGTAGTTTCAGGTTCTGTCTCTATGTTTTGTTTCCGCTTCATGTAGCCCTAAGCAGTGACTGGCGAGAAACACTTTCATGGAAAAAGGTTGCCAAGCTTCCAAAAATTACGAATCTCCAGAAATCTCAGCAAATATTTTTTCACCCAAAAAGGATGATACTTTCAGGTAATGATCAGTACACTAAGCCGATTTGGGTCCCCAAATTTCGTTCTTCTATGTTGAAGCTTTCATTTCCAGTAACAGTTTGAATTTTTAGGTTTCACTCTGTTTTCTCCTATATTGATAGATGTATTTGGAACTCTAAATCCAACGCGGTTTGGGCTAGCTTCTTGAAACTTGACAAAATAAAGCAGTTTCACGTTCTATCTCTATGTTTTGTTTCCTCTTGATGTAGCCCTAAGCAGTGACTGGTGAGAAACACTTTCATGGAAAGGGGTTGCCAAGCTTACTAAAATTCCTAATCTCCAGAAATCTCAGCAAGTATTTTTTCACCCAAACTGGATAATACATTCAGGTAATGATCTGTACACTAAGCCGAATTGGTTCCCCAAATTTCTTTCTTCTATGTTGAAGCGTTCATTTCCAGTAACAGTTTGAAATTTAGGTTTCACTCTGTTTGCTCCTATATTGATAGATGTATTTGGAACTCTAAATCCAACACGGTTTGTGCTAACTTCTTGAAACTTGACAAAATAAAGCAGTTTCACGTTCAATCACTATGTGTTGTTTCCACTTGACGTAGCCCTAAGCAGTGACTGGCGAGAAACACTTTCATGGAAAGGGGTTGCTAACTTCCAAAACTTATGAATTTCCAGAAATCCCAGCAAATATTTTTTCACCCAAACTAGATGATACTTTCAGGTAATGATCAGTACACTAAGCCAACTTGGTTCCCCACATTTCTTTCTCCTATGTTGAAGCGTTCATTTCCAGTAAGAGTTTGAATTTTTAGGTTTCACTCTGTTTTCTCCTATATTGATAGATGTATTTGGAACTCTAAATCCAACACGGTTTGTGCTAGCTTCTTGAAACTTGACAAAATAAATCAGTTTCACGTTCTATCTCTGTGTGTTGTTTCCTCTTGAAGTAGCCCTAAGCAGTGACTGGCGAGAAACACTTTCATGGAAAGGGGTTGCCAAGCTTCCAAAACTTACGAATCTCCAGAAATCCCAGCAAATATTTTTTCACCCAAACTGGATGATACTTTCAGGAAATGATCAGTACACTAAGCTGACTGGTTTCCCCAAATTTCTTTCTTCTATGTTGAAGCATTCGTTTCCAGTAATAGTTTGAATTTTTAGGTTTCACTCTGTTTTCTAGTATATAGATAGATGTATTTGGAACTCTAAATCCAACACGGTTTGTGCTAGCTTCTTGAAACGTGTAAAAATAAAGTAGTTTCACATTCTATCTCTATGTTTTGTTTCCTCGTGATGTACTCCTAATCAGTGACTGGCGAGAAACACTTTCATAGAAAGGGGTTGCCAAGCTTCCAAAAACTACGAATCTCCAGAAATCTCAGCAAATATTTTTTAACCCAAACTGGATGATACTTTCAGGTAATGATCAGTACCCTAAGCTGACTGGGTTCCCCAAATTTCGTTCTTCTATGTTGAAGCTTTCATTTCCAGTAACAGTTTGAATTTTTAGGTTTCACTCTGCTTTCTCCTATATTGATAGATGTATTTGGAACTCTAAATCCAACACGGTTTTTGCTATCTCCTTGAAACTTGACACAATACAGTAGTATCAGGTTCTATCTCTATATTTTGTTTCCTCTTGAAGTAGCCCTAATCAGTGACTGGGGAGAAACACTTTCATGGAAAGGGGTTGCCAAGCTTCCAAAACTTATGAATTTCCACAAATCCCAGCAAATATTTTTTCACCCAAACTAGATGATACTTTCAGGTAATGATCAGTACAGTAAGCCAACTTGGTTCCCCAAATTTCGTTCTTCTATGTTGAAGCGTTCATTTCCAGGAAGTGTTTGAATTTTTAGGTTTCACTCTGTTTTCTCCTATATTGATAGATGTATTTGGAACTCTAAATCCAACACGGTTTGTGCTAGCTTCTTGAAACTTGACAAAATAAAGCAGTTTCACGTTCTATCTCTATGTGTTGTTTCCTCTTAAAGTAGCCCTAAACAGTGACTGGCGAGAAACACTTTCATGGAAAGGGGTTGCCAAGTTTCCAAAACTTATGAATCTCCAGAAATCCCAGCAAATATTTTTTCACCCAAACTGGATGATACTTTCAGGTAATGATCAGTACACTAAGCTGACTGGTTTCCCCAAATTTCTTTCTTCTATGTTGAAGCATTCGTTTCCAGTAATAGTTTGAATTTTTAGGTTTCACTCTGTTTTCTAGTATATTGATAGATGTATTTGGAACTCTAAATCCAACACGGTTTGTGCTAGCTTCTTGAAACGTGAAAAAATAAAGTAGTTTCACGTTCTATCTCTATGTTTTGTTTCCTCGTGATGTACTCCTAAGCAGTGACTGGCGAGAAACACTTTCATAGAAAGGGGTTGCCAAGCTTCCAAAAACTACGAATCTCCAGAAATCTCATCAAATATTTTTTCAACCAAACTGGATGATACTTTCAGGTAATGATCAGTACACTAAGCTGACTGGGTTGCCCAAATTTCGTTCTTCTATGTTGTAGCTTTCATTTCCAGTAACAGTTTGAATTTTTAGGTTTCACTCTATTTTCTCCTATATTGATAGATGTATTTGGAACTCTAAATCCAACACGGTTTGTGCTATCTTCTTGAAACTTGACACAATAAAGTAGTTTCAGGTTCTATCTCTATGTTTTGTTTCCTCTTGATGTAGCCCTAAGCAGTGACTGGCGAGAAACACTTTCATGGAAAGGGGTTGCCAAGCTTCCAAAAATTACGAATCTCCAGAAATCTCAGCAAATATTTTTTCACCCAAACTGGATGATACTTTCAGGTAATGATCAGTACACTAAGCCGACTTGGTTCCCCAAATTTCGTTCTTCTATGTTGAAGCTTTCATTTCCAGTAACAGTTTGAATTTTTAGGTTTCACTCTGTTTTCTAGTACATTGATAGATGTATTTGGAACTCTAAATCCAACACGGTTTGGGCTAGCTTCTTGAAACTTGACAAAATAAAGTAAAGCAGTTTCACGTACTATCTCTATGTTTTGTTTCCTCTTGATGTAGCCCTAAGCAGTGACTGTCGAGAATCACTTTCATGGAAAGGGGTTGCCAAGCTTCCAAAAATTACGAATCTCCAGAAATCTCAGCAAATATTTTCTAACCCAAACTGGATGATACTTTCAGGTAATGATCAGTACACTAAGCTGACTGGGTAGCCCAAATTTCGTTCTTCTGTGTTGAAGCTTTCATTTCCAGTAACAGTTTGAATTTTTAGGTTTCACTCTGTTTACTCCTATATTGATAGATGTATTTGGAACTCTAAATCCAACACGGTTTGTGCTATCTCCTTGAAACTTGACACAATACAGTAGTTTCAGGTTCTATCTCTATGTTTTGTTTCCTCTTGAAGTAGCCCTAATCAGTGACTGGCGAGAATCACTTTCATGGAAAGGGGTTGCCAAGCTTCCAAAAATTACGAATCTCCAGAAATCTCAGCAAATATTTTTTCACCCAAACTGGTTGATCCTTTCAGGTAATGATCACTACACTAAGCCGACTTGGTTCCCCAAATTTCGTTCTTCTATGTTAACGCGTTCATTTCCAGTAACAGTTTGAATTTTTAGGTTTCACTCTGTTTTCTCCTATAGTGATAGATGTATTTGGAACTCTAAATCCAACACGGTTTGTGCAAGCTTCGTGAAACTTGACAAAATAAAGCAGTTTCACGTTCTATCACTATGTGTTGTTTCCTCTTGAGGTAGCCCTAAGCAGTGACTGGCGAGAAACACTTTCATGGAAAGGGGTTGCCAAGCTTCCTAAAATTCCCAATCTCCAGAAATCAAAGCAAATATTTTTTCACCCAATCTGGATGATACTTTCAGGTAATGATCAGTACAATAAGCTGACTGGGTACCCCAAATTTCTTTCTTCTATGTTGAAGCATTCGTTTCCAGTAATAATTTGAATTTTTAGGTTTCACTCTGTTTTCTAGTATATTGATAGATGTATTTGGAACTCTAAATCCAACACGGTTTGTGCTAGCTTCTTGAAATGTGAAAAAATAAAGTAGTTTCACGTTCTATCTCTATGTTTTGTTTCCTCGTGATGTACACCTAAGCAGTGACTGGCGAGAAACACTTTCATAGAAAGGGGTTGACAAGCTTCCAAAAACTACGAATCTCCAGAAATCTCAGCAAATATTTTTTCACCCAAACTGGATGATACTTTCAGGTAATGATCAGTACACTAAGCTGACTGGGTTGCCCAAATTTCGTTCTTCTATGTTGAAGCTTTCATTTCCAGTAACAGTTTGAATTTTTAGGTTTCACTCTGTTTTCTCCTATATTGATAGATGTATTTGGAACTCTAAATCCAACACGGTTTGTGCTAGCTTCTTGAAACTTGACAAAATAAATCAGTTTCATGTTCTATCTCTATTACTTGTTTTCTCTTGATGTAGCCCTAAGCAGTGACTGGCGAGAAACACTTTCATGGAAAGGGGTTGCCAAGCTATCAAAAATTACGAATCTTCAGAAATCCCAGCAAGTATTTTTTTACCCAAACTGGATGATACTTTCAGGTAATGATCAGTACACTAAGCCGACTTGGTTCCCCAAATTTCGTTCTTCTATGTTGAAGCATTTGTTTCCAGTAACAGTTTGAATTTTTAGGTTTTACTCTGCTTTCTGCTATATTGATAGATGTATTTGGAACTCTAAATCCAACACGGTTTGTGCTAGCTTCTTGAAACTTGAAACAATAAAGTAGTTTCAAGTTCTATCTCTATGTTTTGTTTCCTCTTGAAGTAGCCCTAAGCAGTGACTGGCGAGAAACACTTTCATGGAAAGGGGTTGCCAAGCTTCCTAAAATTCCCAATCTCCAGAAATCCCAGCAAATATTTTTTCACCCAAACTGGATGATACTTTCAGGTAATGATCAGTACACTAAGGTGACTTGGTTCCCAAATTTCTTTCTTCTATGTTGAAGCGTTCGTTTCCAGTAATAGTTTGAATTTTTAGGTTTCACTCTGTTTTCTAGTATATTGATAGATGTATTTGGAACTCTATATCCAACACGGTTTGTGCTATCTTCTTGAAACTTGAAAAAATAAAGTCGTTTCACCTTCTATCTCTATGTTTTGTTTCCTCTTGATGTAGCCCTAAGCAGTGACTGGCGAGAAACACTTTCATAGAAAGGGGTTGCCAAGCATCCAAAAATTACGAATGTCCAGAAATCTCAGCAAATATTTTTTCACCCAAACTGGATGATACTTTCAGGTAATGATCAGTACACTAAGCTGACTGGGTTGCCCCAATTTCGTTCTTCTATGTTGAAGCTTTCATTTCCAGTAACAGTTTGAATTTTTAGGTTTCACTCTGTTTTCTCCTATATTGATAGATGTATTTGGAACTCTAAATCCAACACGCTTTGTGCTATCTTCTTGATACTTGACACAACAAAGTAGTTTCAGGTTCTATCTCTATGTTTTGTTTCCTCTTGATGTAGCCCTAAGCAGTGACTGGCGAGAAACACTTTCATGGAAAGGGGTTGCCAAGCTTCCAAAAATTACGAATCTCCAGAAATCTCAGCAAATATTTTTTAACCCAAACTGGATGATACTTTCAGGTAATGATCAGTACACTAAGCCGACTTGGTTCCCCAAATTTCGTTCTTCTATGTTGAAGTTTTCATTTCCAGTAACAGTTAGAATTTTTAGGTTTCACTCTGTTTGCTCCTATAATGATAGATGTATTTGGAACTCTAAATCCAACACTATTTGTGCTATCTTCTTGAAACTTGACACAATAAAGTAGTTTCAGGTTCTATCTCTATGTTTTGTTTCCTCTTGATGTAGCCCAAAGCAGTGACTGGCGAGAATCACTTTCATGGAAAGGGGTTGCCAAGCTTCCAAAAATTACGAATCTCCAGTAATCTCAGCAAATATTTTTCACCCAAATTGGATGATACTTTCAGGTAATGATCAGTACACTAAGCCGACTTGGTTCCCCAAATTTCGTTCTTCTATGTTGAAGCGTTCATTTCCAGTAACAGTTTGAATTTTTAGGTTTCACTCTGTTTGCTCCTATATTGATAGATGTATTTGGAACTCTAAATCCAACACGGTTTGTCCTAACTTCTTGAAACTTGACAAAATAAAGCAGTTTCACGTTCTATCACTATGTGTTGTTTCCTCTTGAAGTAGCCCTAAGCAATGACTGGCGAGAAACACTTTCATGGAAAGGGGTTGCCAAGCTTCCTAAAATTCCCAATCTCCAGAAATCTCAGCAAGTATTTTTTCACCCAAACTGGATAATACTTTCAGGTAATGATCAGTACACTAAGCCGAATTGGTTCCCCAAATTTCTTTCTTCTATGTTGAAGCGTTCATTTCCAGTAACAGTTTGAATGTTTAGGTTTCACTCTGTTTGCTCCTATATTGATAGATGTATTTGGAACTCTAAATCCAACATGGTTTGTGCTAGCTTCTTGAAACTTGACAAAATAAAGCAGTTTCACGTTCAATCACTATGTGTTGTTTCCTATTGAAGTAGCCCTAAGCAGTGACTGGCAAGAAACACTTTCATGGAAAGGGGTTGCCAAGCTTCCTAAAATTACGAATCTCCAGAAATCTCAGCAAATATTTTTTCACCCAAACTGGATGATACTTTCAGATAATGATCAGTACACTAAGCCAACTTGGTTCCCCAAATTTCATTCTTCTATGTTGAAGCGTTCGTTACTACTAACAGTTTGAATTTTTAGGTTTCACTCTGTTTTCTCCTATATTGATAAATGTATTTGGAACTCTAAATCCAACACGGTTTGGGCTAGCTTCTTGAAACTTGACAAAATAAAGTAGTTTCACGTTCTATCTCTATGTTTTGTTTCCTCTTGAAGTAGCCCTAAGCAGTGACTGGCGAGAAACACTTTCATGGAAAGGGGTTGCCAAGCTTCCAAAACTTTTGAATTTCCAGAAATCCCAGCAAATATTTTTTCACCCAAACTGGATGATACTTTCAGGTAATGATCAGTACACTAAGCCAACTTGGTTCCCCAAATTTCGTTCTTCTATGTTGAAGCTTTCATTTCCAGTAACAGTTTGAATTTTTAGGTTTCACTCTGTTTTCTCCTATATTGATAGATGTATTTGGAACTCTAAATCCAACACGGTTTGGGCTAGCTTCTTGAAACTTGACAAAATAAAGCAATTTCACGTTCTCTCTCTATGTTTTGTTTCCTCCTGATGTAGCCCTAAGCAGTGACTGGCGAGAATCACTTTCATGGAAAGGGGTTGCCAAGCTTCCAAAAATTACGAATCTCCAGAAATCTCAACAAATATTTTTTCACCCAAACTGGATGATCCTTTCAGGTAATGATCAGTACACTAAGCCGACTTGGTTCCCCAAATTTTGTTCTTCTATGTTGAAGCGTTTGTTTCCAGTAACAGTTAGAATTTTTAGGTTTCACTCTGTTTTCTCCTATATTGATAGATGTATTTGGAACTCTAAATCCAACACTATTTGTGCTATCTTCTTGAAACTTGACACAATAAAGTAGTTTCAGGTTCTATCTCTATGTTTTGTTTCCTCTTGATGTAGCCCAAAGCAGTGACTGGCGAGAATCACGTTCATAGAAAGGGGTTGCCAAGCTTCCAAAAATTACGAATCTCCAGAAATCTCAGCAAATATTTTTTCACCCTAACTGGATGATACTTTCAGGTAATGATCAGTACACTAAGCCGACTTGGTTCCCCAAATTTCGTTTTTCTATGTTGAAGCTTTCATTTCCAGTAACAGTTTGAATTTTTAGGTTTCACTCTGTTTACTCCTATATTGATAGATGTATTTGGAACTCTAAATCCAACACGGTTTGTGCTATCTCCTTGAAACTTGACACAATACAGTAGTTTCAGGTTCTATCTCTATGTTTTGTTTCCTCTTGAAGTAGCCCTAATCAGTGACTGGCGAGAAACACTTTCATGGAAAGGGGTTGCCAAGCTTCCAAAACTTATGAATTTCCAGAAATCTCAGCAAATATTTTTTCACCCAAACTGGATGATACTTTCAGGTAATGATCAGTAAACTAAGGTGACTTGGTTTCCCAAATTTCTTTCTTCTATATTGAAGTGTTCGTTCCAGTAATAGTTTGAATTTTTAGGTTTCACTCTGTTTTCTAGTATATTGATAGATGTATTTGGAACTCTATATCCAACACGGTTTGTGCTAGCTTCTTGAAACTTGACAAAATAAAGCAGTTTCACGTTCTATCTCTATGTCTTGTTTCCTCTTGATGTAGCCCTAAGCAGTGACTGGCGAGAATCACTTTCATGGAAAGGGGTTGCCAAGCTTCCAAAAATTACGAATCTCCAGAAATCTCAGCAAATATTTTTTCACCCAAACTGGTTGATCCTTTCAGGTAATGATCACTACACTAAGCCGACTTGGTTCCCCAAATTTCGTTCTTCTATGTTAACGCGTTCATTTCCAATAACAGTTTGAATTTTTAGGTTTCACTCTGTTTTCTCCTATAGTGATAGATGTATTTGGAACTCTAAATCCAACACGGTTTGTGCAAGCTTCTTGAAACTTGACAAAATAAAGCAGTTTCACGTTCTATCACTATGTGTTGTTTCCTCTTGAAGTAGCCCTAAGCAGTGACTGGCGAGAAACACTTTCATGGAAAGGGGTTGCCAAGCTTCCTAAAATTCCCAATCTCCAGAAATTCCAGCAAATATTTTTTCACCCAAACTGGATGATACTTTCAGATAATGATCAGTACACTAAGCCAATTGGTTCACCAAATTTCATTCTTCTATGTTGAAGCGTTCGTTTCTACTAACAGTTTGAATTTTTAGGTTTCACTCTGTTTTCTCCTATATTGATAAATGTATTTGGAACTCTAAATCCAACACGGTTTGGGCTAGCTTCTTGAAACTTGATAAAATAAAGCAGTTTCACTTTCTATCTCTATGTTGTGTTTCCTCTTGATGTAGCCCTAAGCAGTGACTGGCGAGAATCACTTTCATGGAAAGGGGTTGCCAAGCTTCCAAAAATTACGAATCTCCAGAAATCTCAGCAAATATTTTTTCACCCAAACTGGATGATCCTTTCAGGTAATGATCAGTACACTAAACCGACTTGGTTCCCCAAATTTCGTTCTTCTATGTTAACGCGTTCATTTCCAGTAACAGTTTGAATTTTTAGGTTTCACTCTGTTTGCTCCTATATTGATAGATGTATTTGGAACTCTAAATCCAACACGGTTTGTGCTAGCTTCTTGAAACTTGACAAAATAAAGCAGTTTCACGTTCTATCACTATGTGTTGTTTCCTATTGAAGTAGCCCTAAGCAGTGACTGGCGAGAAACACTTTCATGGAAAGGGGTTGCCAAGCTTCCTAAAATTCCCAATCTCCAGAAATCCCAGCAAATATTTTTTCACCCAAACTGGATGATTATTTCAGGTAATGATCAGTAAACTATGGTGACTTGGTTTCCCAAATTTCTTTCTTCTATGTTGAAGCGTTCGTTTCCAGTAATAGTTTGAATATTTAGGTTTCACTCTGTTTGCTCCTATATTGATAGATGTATTTGGAACTCTAAATCCAACAAGGTTTGTGCTAGCATCTTGAAACTTGACACAATAAAGTCGTTTCACGTTCTTTCTCTGTTTTGTTTCCTCTTCATGTAGCCCTAAGCAGTGACTGGCGAGAAACACTTTCATGGAAAGGGGTTGCCAAGCTTCCAAAAATTACGAATCTCCAGAAATCTCAGCAAATATTTTTTCACCCAAACTGGATGATACTTTCAGGTAATGATCAGTACACTAAGCCGACTTGGTTCCCCAAATTTCGTTCTTCTATGTTGAAGCTTTCATTTCCAGTAACAGTTTGAATTTTTAGGTTTCACTCTGTTTTCTCCTATATTGACAGATGTATTTGGAACTCTAAATCCAACACGGTTTGTGCTATCTTCTTGAAACTTGACACAATAAAGTAGTTTCAGGTTCTATCTCCATGTTTTGTTTCCTCTTCATGTAGCCCTAAGCAGTGACTGGCGAGAAACACTTTCATGGAAAGGGGTTGCCAAGCTTCCAAAAATTACGAATCTCCAGAAATCTCAGCAAATATTTTTTCACCCAAACTGGATGATACTTTCAGGTAATGATCAGTACACTAAGCCGACTTGGTTCCCCAAATTTCGTTCTTCTATGTTGAAGCTTCCATTTCCAGTAACAGTTTGAATTTTTAGGTTTCACTCTGTTTTCTCCTATATTGATAGATGTATTTGGAACTCTAAATCCAACACGGTTTGGGCTAGCTTCTTGAAACTTGACAAAATAAAGCAGTTTCACGTTCTATCTCTATGTTTTGTTTCCTCTTGATGTAGCCCTAAGCAGTGACTTTCAAGAAAAACTTTCATGGAAAGGGGTTGCAGGCTTCCTAAAATTCCCAATCTCCAGAAATCTCAGCAAGTATTTTTTCACCCAAAATGGATAATACTTTCAGGTAATGATCAGTACACCAAGCCAAATTGGTTCCCCAAATTTCTTTCTTCTATGTTGAAGCGTTCATTTCCAGTTACAGTTTGAAATTTAGGTTTCACTCTGTTTGCTACTATATTGATAGATGTATTTGGAACTCTAAATCCAACACGGTTTATGCTAGCTTCTTGAAACTTGACAAAATAAAGCAGTTTCACGTTCAAACACTATGTGTTGTTTCCTATTGAAGTAGCCCTAAGCAGTGACTGGCAAGAAACACTTTCATGGAAAGGGGTTGCCAAGCTTCCTAAAATTACGAATCTCCAGAAATCTCAGCAAATATTTTTTCACCCAAACTGGATGATACTTTCAGATAATGATCAGTACACTAAGCCAACTTGGTTCCCCAAATTTCATTCTTCTATGTTGAAGCGTTCGTTACTACTAACAGTTTGAATTTTTAGGTTTCACTCTGTTTTCTCCTATATTGATAAATGTATTTGGAACTCTAAATCCAACACGGTTTGGGCTAGCTTCTTGCAACTTGACAAAATAAAGTAGTTTCATGTTCTATCTCTATGTTTTGTTTCCTCTTGAAGTAGCCCTAAGCAGTGACTGGCGAGAAACACTTTCATGGAAAGGGGTTGCCAAGCTTCCAAAACTTTTGAATTTCCAGAAATCCCAGCAAATATTTTTTCACCCAAACTGGATGATACTTTCAGGTAATGATCAGTACACTAAGCCGACTTGGTTCCCCAAATTTCGTTCTTCTATGTTGAAGCTTTCATTTCCAGTAACAGTTTGAATTTTTAGGTTTCACTCTGTTTTCTCCTATATTGATAGATGTATTTGGAACTCTAAATCCAACACGGTTTGGGCTAGCTTCTTGAAACTTGACAAAATAAAGCAATTTCACGTTCTCTCTCTATGTTTTGTTTCCTCCTGATGTAGCCCTAAGCAGTGACTGGCGAGAATCACTTTCATGGAAAGGGGTTGCCAAGCTTCCAAAAATTACGAATCTCCAGAAATCTCAACAAATATTTTTTCACCCAAACTGGATGATCCTTTCAGGTAATGATCAGTACACTAAGCCGACTTGGTTCCCCAAATTTTGTTCTTCTATGTTGAAGCGTTTGTTTCCAGTAACAGTTAGAATTTTTAGGTTTCACTCTGTTTTCTCCTATATTGATAGATGTATTTGGAACTCTAAATCCAACACTATTTGTGCTATCTTCTTGAAACTTGACACAATAAAGTAGTTTCAGGTTCTATCTCTATGTTTTGTTTCCTCTTGATGTAGCCCAAAGCAGTGACTGGCGAGAAACACTTTCATGGAAAGGGGTTGCCAAGCTTCCAAAAATTACGAATCTCCAGAAATCTCAGCAAATATTTTTTCACCCTAACTGGATGATACTTTCAGGTAATGATCAGTACACTAAGCCGACTTGGTTCCCCAAATTTCGTTTTTCTATGTTGAAGCTTTCATTTCCAGTAACAGTTTGAATTTTTAGGTTTCACTCTGTTTACTCCTATATTGATAGATGTATTTGGAACTCTAAATCCAACACGGTTTGTGCTATCTCCTTGAAACTTGACACAATACAGTAGTTTCAGGTTCTATCTCTATGTTTTGTTTCCTCTTGAAGTAGCCCTAATCAGTGACTGGCGAGAAACACTTTCATGGAAAGGGGTTGCCAAGCTTCCAAAACTTATGAATTTCCAGAAATCTCAGCAAATATTTTTTCACCCAAACTGGATGATACTTTCAGGTAATGATCAGTAAACTAAGGTGACTTGGTTTCCCAAATTTCTTTCTTCTATATTGAAGTGTTCGTTCCAGTAATAGTTTGAATTTTTAGGTTTCACTCTGTTTTCTAGTATATTGATAGATGTATTTGGAACTCTATATCCAACACGGTTTGTGCTAGCTTCTTGAAACTTGACAAAATAAAGCAGTTTCACGTTCTATCTCTATGTCTTGTTTCCTCTTGATGTAGCCCTAAGCAGTGACTGGCAAGAATCATTTTCATGGAAAGGGGTTGCCAAGCTTCCAAAAATTACGAATCTCCAGAAATCTCAGCAAATATTTTTTCACCCAAACTGGTTGATCCTTTCAGGTAATGATCAGTACACTAAGCCGACTTGGTTCCCCAAATTTCGTTCTTCTATGTTAACGCGTTCTTTTCCAGTAACAGTTTGAATTTTTAGGTTTCACTCTGTTTTCTCCTATATTGATAGATGTATTTGGAACTCTAAATCCAACTCGGTTTGTGCTAGCTTCTTGAAACTTGACAAAATAAAGCTGTTTCACGTTCTATCACTATGTGTTGTTTCCTCTTGAAGTAGCCCTAAGCAGTGACTTGCGAGAAACACTTTCATGGAAAGGGGTTGCCAAGCTTCCTAAAATTCCCAATCTCCAGAAATCCCAGGAAATATTTTTTCACCCAAACTGGATGATACTTTCAGGTAATGATCAGTACACTAAGCTGACTGGGTTCCCCAAATTTCGTTCTTCTGTGTTGAAGCTTTCATTTCCAGTAACAGTTTGAATTTTTAGGTTTCACTCTGTTTGCTCCTATATTGATAGATGTATTTGGAACTCTAAATCCAACACAGTTTGTGCTATCTTCTTGAAACTTGACACAATAAAGTAGTTTCAGGTTCTATCTCTATGTTTTGTTTGCTCTTGATGTAGCCCTAAGCAGTGACTGGCAAGAAACACTTTCATGGAAAGGGGTTGCCAAGCTTCCAAAAATTACGAATCTCCAGAAATCTCAGCAAATATTTTTTAACCCAAACTGGATGATACTTTCAGGTAATGATCAGTACACTAAGCCGACTTGGATCCACAAATTTCGTTCTTCTATGTTGAAGCTTTCATTTCCAGTAACAGTTTGAATTTTTAGGTTTCACTATGTTTTCTCCTATATTGATAGATGTATTTGGAACTCTAAATCCAACACGGTTTGGGCTAGCTTCTTGAAACTTGACAAAACAAAGCAGTTTCACGTTCTATCTCTATGTTTTGTTTCCTCTTGATGTAGCCCTAAGCAGTGACTGGCGAGAATCACTTTCATGGAAAGGGGTTGCCAAGCTTCCAAAAATTACGAATCTCCAGAAATCTCAGCAAATATTTTTTCACCCAAATTGGATGATACTTTCAGGTAATGATCAGTACACTAAGCCGACTTGGTTCCCCAAATTTCGTTCTTCTATGTTGAAGCATTCATTTCCAGTAACAGTTTGAATTTTTAGGTTTCACTCTGTTTGCTTCTATATTGATAGATGTATTTGGAACTCTAAATCCAACACGGTTTGTGCTAGCTTCTTGAAACTTGACAAAATAAAGCAGTTTCACGTTCTATCACTATGTGTTGTTTCCTCTTGAAGTAGCCCTAAGCAGTGACTGGCGAGAAACACTTTCATGGAAAGGGGTTGCCAAGCTTCCTAAAATTCCCAATCTCCGGAAATCTCAGCAAGTATTTTTTCACCCAAACTGGATAATACTTTCAGGTAATGATCAGTACACTAAGCCGAATTGGTTCCCCAAATTTCTTTCTTCTATGTTGAAGCGTTCATTTCCAGTAACAGTTTGAATTTTTAGGTTTCACTCTGTTTTCTCCTATATTGATAGATGTATTTGGAACTCTAAATCCAACACGGTTTGTGCTAGCTTCTTGAAACTTGACAAAATAAAGCAGTTTCACGTTCAATCACTATGTGTTGTTTCCTCTTGAAGTAGCCCTAAGCAGTGACTGTCGAGAAACACTTTCATGGAAAGGGGTTTCCAAGCTTCCTAAAATTACGAATCTCCAGAAATCTCAGCAAATATTTTTTCACCCAAACTGGATGATACTTTCAGATAATTATCAGTACACTAAGCCAACTTGGTTCCCCAAATTACATTCTTCTATGTTGAAGTGTTCGTTTCTACTAACAGTTTGAATTTTTAGGTTTCACTCTGTTTTCTCCTATATTGATAAATGTATTTGGAACTAAAAATCCAACACGGTTTGGGCTAGCTTCTTGAAACTTGACAAAATAAAGTACTTTCACGTTCTATCTCTATGTTTTGTTTCCTCTTGAAGTAGCCCTAAGCAGTGACTGGCGAGAAACACTTTCATGGAAAGGGGTTGCCAAGCTTCCAAAACTTTTGAATTTCCAGAAATCCCAGCAAATATTTTTTCACCCAAACTGGATGATACTTTCAGGTAATGATCAGTACAGTAAGCCGACTTGGTTCCCCAAATTTCGTTCTTCTATGTTGAAGTGTTCATTTCCAGTAACGGTTTGAATTTTTAGGTTTCACTCTGTTTTCTCCTATATTGATAGATGTATTTGGAACTCTAAATCCAACACGGTTTGTGCTAGCTTCTTGAAACTTGACAAAATAAAGCAGTTTCATGTTCTATCACTATGTGTTGTTTCCTCTTGAAGTAGCCCTAAGCAGTGACTGGCGAGAAACACTTTTATGGAAAGGGGTTGCCAAGCTTCCTAAAATTCCCAATCTCCAGAAATCCCAGCAAATATTTTTTCACCCAATCTGTATGATACTTTCAGGTAATGATCAGTACACTAAGCCAACTTAGTTCCCCAAATTTCTTTCTTCTATGTTGAAGCGTTCATTTCCAGTAACAGTTTGAATTTTTAGGTTTCACTCTGTTTTCTCCTATATTGATAGATGTATTTGGAACTCTAAATCCAACACGGTTTGTGCTAGCTTCTTGAAACTTGACAAAATAAAGCAGTTTCACGTTCTATCTCTATGTGTTGTTTCCTCTTGAAGTAGCCCTAAGCAGTGACTGGCGAGAAACACATTCATGGAAAGAGGTTGCCAAGCTTCCAAAACTTACGAATCTCCAAAAATCCCAGCAAATATTTTTTCACCCAAACTGGATGATACTTTCAGGTAATGATCAGTACACTAAGCCAACTGGGTTCCCCAAATTTCGTTCTTCTATGTTCAAGCGTTCATTTCCAGTAACAGTTTGAATTTTTAGGTTTCACTCTGTTTTCTCCTATATTGATAGATGTATTTGGAACTCTAAATCCAACACGGTTTGTGCTAGCTTCTTGAAACGTGAAAAAATAAAGGAGTTTCACGTTCTATCTCTATGTTTTGTTTCCTCTTGATGTATCCCTAAGCAGTGACTGGCGAGAAACACTTTCATGGAAACGGGTTGCCAAGCTTCCAAAAACTACGAATCTCCAGAAATCACAGCAAATATTTTTTCACCCAAACTGGATGATACTTTCAAGTAATGATCAGTACACTAAGCTGACTGGGTTCCCCAAATTTCGTTCTTCTATGTTGAAGCTTTCATTTCCAGTAACAGTTTGAATTTTTAGGTTTCACTCTGTTTTCTCCTATATTGATAGATGTATTTCGAACTCTAAATCCAACACGGTTTGTGCTAGCTTCTTGAAACTTGACACAATAAAGTAGTTTCAGGTTCTATCTCTATGTTTTGTTTCCTCTTCATGTAGCCCTAAGCAGTGACTGGCGAGAAACACTTTCATGGAAAGGGGTTGCCAAGCTTCCAAAAATTACGAATCTCCAGAAATCTCAGCAAATATTTTTTCACCCAAACTGGATGATACTTTCAGGTAATGATCAGTACACTAAGCCGACTTGGTTCCCCAAATTTCGTTCTTCTATGTTGAAGCTTCCATTTCCAGTAACAGTTTGAATTTTTAGGTTTCACTCTGTTTTCTCCTATATTGATAGATGTATTTGGAACTCTAAATCCAACACGGTTTGGGCTAGCTTCTTGAAACTTGACAAAATAAAGCAGTTTCACGTTCTATCTCTATGTTTTGTTTCCTCTTGATGTAGCCCTAAGCAGTGACTTTCAAGAAAAACTTTCATGGAAAGGGGTTGCAGGCTTCCTAAAATTCCCAATCTCCAGAAATCTCAGCAAGTATTTTTTCACCCAAAATGGATAATACTTTCAGGTAATGATCAGTACACCAAGCCAAATTGGTTCCCCAAATTTCTTTCTTCTATGTTGAAGCGTTCATTTCCAGTTACAGTTTGAAATTTAGGTTTCACTCTGTTTGCTACTATATTGATAGATGTATTTGGAACTCTAAATCCAACACGGTTTATGCTAGCTTCTTGAAACTTGACAAAATAAAGCAGTTTCACGTTCAAACACTATGTGTTGTTTCCTATTGAAGTAGCCCTAAGCAGTGACTGGCAAGAAACACTTTCATGGAAAGGGGTTGCCAAGCTTCCTAAAATTACGAATCTCCAGAAATCTCAGCAAATATTTTTTTCACCCAAACTGGATGATACTTTCAGATAATGATCAGTACACTAAGCCAACTTGGTTCCCCAAATTTCATTCTTCTATGTTGAAGCGTTCGTTACTACTAACAGTTTGAATTTTTAGGTTTCACTCTGTTTTCTCCTATATTGATAAATGTATTTGGAACTCTAAATCCAACACGGTTTGGGCTAGCTTCTTGCAACTTGACAAAATAAAGTAGTTTCACGTTCTATCTCTATGTTTTGTTTCCTCTTGAAGTAGCCCTAAGCAGTGACTGGCGAGAAACACTTTCATGGAAAGGGGTTGCCAAGCTTCCAAAACTTTTGAATTTCCAGAAATCCCAGCAAATATTTTTTCACCCAAACTGGATGATACTTTCAGGTAATGATCAGTACACTAAGCCGACTTGGTTCCCCAAATTTCGTTCTTCTATGTTGAAGCTTTCATTTCCAGTAACAGTTTGAATTTTTAGGTTTCACTCTGTTTTCTCCTATATTGATAGATGTATTTGGAACTCTAAATCCAACACGGTTTGGGCTAGCTTCTTGAAACTTGACAAAATAAAGCAATTTCACGTTCTCTCTCTATGTTTTGTTTCCTCCTGATGTAGCCCTAAGCAGTGACTGGCGAGAATCACTTTCATGGAAAGGGGTTGCCAAGCTTCCAAAAATTACGAATCTCCAGAAATCTCAACAAATATTTTTTCACCCAAACTGGATGATCCTTTCAGGTAATGATCAGTACACTAAGCCGACTTGGTTCCCCAAATTTTGTTCTTCTATGTTGAAGCGTTTGTTTCCAGTAACAGTTAGAATTTTTAGGTTTCACTCTGTTTTCTCCTATATTGATAGATGTATTTGGAACTCTAAATCCAACACTATTTGTGCTATCTTCTTGAAACTTGACACAATAAAGTAGTTTCAGGTTCTATCTCTATGTTTTGTTTCCTCTTGATGTAGCCCAAAGCAGTGACTGGCGAGAAACACTTTCATGGAAAGGGGTTGCCAAGCTTCCAAAAATTACGAATCTCCAGAAATCTCAGCAAATATTTTTTCACCCTAACTGGATGATACTTTCAGGTAATGATCAGTACACTAAGCCGACTTGGTTCCCCAAATTTCGTTTTTCTATGTTGAAGCTTTCATTTCCAGTAACAGTTTGAATTTTTAGGTTTCACTCTGTTTACTCCTATATTGATAGATGTATTTGGAACTCTAAATCCAACACGGTTTGTGCTATCTCCTTGAAACTTGACACAATACAGTAGTTTCAGGTTCTATCTCTATGTTTTGTTTCCTCTTGAAGTAGCCCTAATCAGTGACTGGCGAGAAACACTTTCATGGAAAGGGGTTGCCAAGCTTCCAAAACTTATGAATTTCCAGAAATCTCAGCAAATATTTTTTCACCCAAACTGGATGATACTTTCAGGTAATGATCAGTAAACTAAGGTGACTTGGTTTCCCAAATTTCTTTCTTCTATATTGAAGTGTTCGTTCCAGTAATAGTTTGAATTTTTAGGTTTCACTCTGTTTTCTAGTATATTGATAGATGTATTTGGAACTCTATATCCAACACGGTTTGTGCTAGCTTCTTGAAACTTGACAAAATAAAGCAGTTTCACGTTCTATCTCTATGTCTTGTTTCCTCTTGATGTAGCCCTAAGCAGTGACTGGCGAGAATCACTTTCATGGAAAGGGGTTGCCAAGCTTCCAAAAATTACGAATCTCCAGAAATCTCAGCAAATATTTTTTCACCCAATCTGGTTGATCCTTTCAGGTAATGATCACTACACTAAGCCGACTTGGTTCCCCAAATTTCGTTCTTCTATGTTAACGCGTTCATTTCCAATAACAGTTTGAATTTTTAGGTTTCACTCTGTTTTCTCCTATAGTGATAGATGTATTTGGAACTCTAAATCCAACACGGTTTGTGCAAGCTTCTTGAAACTTGACAAAATAAAGCAGTTTCACGTTCTATCACTATGTGTTGTTTCCTCTTGAAGTAGCCCTAAGCAGTGACTGGCGAGAAACACTTTCATGGAAAGGGGTTGCCAAGCTTCCTAAAATTCCCAATCTCCAGAAATTCCAGCAAATATTTTTTCACCCAAACTGGATGATACTTTCAGATAATGATCAGTACACTAAGCCAATTGGTTCACCAAATTTCATTCTTCTATGTTGAAGCGTTCGTTTCTACTAACAGTTTGAATTTTTAGGTTTCACTCTGTTTTCTCCTATATTGATAAATGTATTTGGAACTCTAAATCCAACACGGTTTGGGCTAGCTTCTTGAAACTTGATAAAATAAAGCAGTTTCACTTTCTATCTCTATGTTGTGTTTCCTCTTGATGTAGCCCTAAGCAGTGACTGGCGAGAATCACTTTCATGGAAAGGGGTTGCCAAGCTTCCAAAAATTACGAATCTCCAGAAATCTCAGCAAATATTTTTTCACCCAAACTGGATGATCCTTTCAGGTAATGATCAGTACACTAAACCGACTTGGTTCCCCAAATTTCGTTCTTCTATGTTAACGCGTTCATTTCCAGTAACAGTTTGAATTTTTAGGTTTCACTCTGTTTGCTCCTATATTGATAGATGTATTTGGAACTCTAAATCCAACACGGTTTGTGCTAGCTTCTTGAAACTTGACAAAATAAAGCAGTTTCACGTTCTATCACTATGTGTTGTTTCCTATTGAAGTAGCCCTAAGCAGTGACTGGCGAGAAACACTTTCATGGAAAGGGGTTGCCAAGCTTCCTAAAATTCCCAATCTCCAGAAATCCCAGCAAATATTTTTTCACCCAAACTGGATGATTATTTCAGGTAATGATCAGTAAACTATGGTGACTTGGTTTCCCAAATTTCTTTCTTCTATGTTGAAGCGTTCGTTTCCAGTAATAGTTTGAATATTTAGGTTTCACTCTGTTTGCTCCTATATTGATAGATGTATTTGGAACTCTAAATCCAACAAGGTTTGTGCTAGCATGTTGAAACTTGACACAATAAAGTCGTTTCACGTTCTTTCTCTGTTTTGTTTCCTCTTCATGTAGCCCTAAGCAGTGACTGGCGAGAAACACTTTCATGGAAAGGGGTTGCCAAGCTTCCAAAAATTACGAATCTCCAGAAATCTCAGCAAATATTTTTTCACCCAAACTGGATGATACTTTCAGGTAATGATCAGTACACTAAGCCGACTTGGTTCCCCAAATTTCGTTCTTCTATGTTGAAGCTTTCATTTCCAGTAACAGTTTGAATTTTTAGGTTTCACTCTGTTTTCTCCTATATTGACAGATGTATTTGGAACTCTAAATCCAACACGGTTTGTGCTATTTTCTTGAAACTTGACACAATAAAGTAGTTTCAGGTTCTATCTCTATGTTTTGTTTCCTCTTCATGTAGCCCTAAGCAGTGACTGGCGAGAAACACTTTCATGGAAAGGGGTTGCCAAGCTTCCAAAAATTACGAATCTCCAGAAATCTCAGCAAATATTTTTTCACCCAAACTGGATGATACTTTCAGGTAATGATCAGTACACAAAGCCGACTTGGTTCCCCAAATTTCGTTCTTCTATGTTGAAGCTTCCATTTCCAGTAACAGTTTGAATTTTTAGGTTTCACTCTGTTTTCTCCTATATTGATAGATGTATTTGGAACTCTAAATCCAACACGGTTTGGGCTAGCTTCTTGAAACTTGACAAAATAAAGCAGTTTCACGTTCTATCTCTATGTTTTGTTTCCTCTTGATGTAGCCCTAAGCAGTGACTGGCAAGAAAAACTTTCATGGAAAGGGGTTGCAGGCTTCCTAAAATTCCCAATCTCCAGAAATCTCAGCAAGTATTTTTTCACCCAAAATGGATAATACTTTCAGGTAATGATCAGTACACCAAGCCAAATTGGTTCCCCAAATTTCTTTCTTCTATGTTGAAGCGTTCATTTCCAGTTACAGTTTGAAATTTAGGTTTCACTCTGTTTGCTACTATATTGATAGATGTATTTGGAACTCTAAATCCAACACGGTTTATGCTAGCTTCTTGAAACTTGACAAAATAAAGCAGTTTCACGTTCAAACACTATGTGTTGTTTCCACTTGAAGTAGCCCTAAGCAGTGACTGGCGAGTAACACTTTTATTGAGAGGGGTTGCCAAGCTTCCAAAACTTATGAATTTCCAGAAATCCCAGCAAATATTTTTTCACCCAAACAAGATGATACTTTCAGGTAATGATCAGTACACTAAGCCGACTGGGTTCCCCAAATTTCGTTCTTCTATGTTGAAGCTTTCATTTACAATAACAGTTTGAATTTTTAGGTTTCACTCTGTTTTCTCCTATATTGATAGATGTATTTGGAACTCTAAATGCAACACGGTTTGTGCTATCTCCTTGAAACTTGACACAATACAGTAGTTTCAGGTTCTATCTCTATGTTTTGTTTCCTCTTGAAGTTGCCCTAATCAGTGACTGGCGAGAAACACTTTCATGGAAAGGGGTTGCCAAGCTTCCAAAACTTATGAATTTCCAGAAATCCCAGCAAATATTTTTTCACCCAAACTGGATGATACTTTCAGGTAATGATCAGTAAACTAAGGTGACTTGGTTTCCCAAATTTCTTTCTTCTATGTTGAAGCGTTCGTTTCCAGTAATAGTTTGAATTTTTAGGTTTCACTGTGTTTTCTAGTATATTGATAAATGTATTTGGAACTCTCTATCCCACACGGTTTCTGCTAGCTTCTTGAAACTTGAAAAAATAAAGTAGTTTCACGTTCTATCTCTACGTTTTGTTTCCTCTTGATGTAGCCCTTTGCAGTGACTGGCGAGAAACACTTTAATAGAAAGGGGTTGCCAAGATTTCCAAAAATTACGAATCTCCAGAAGTCTCAGCAAATATTTTTTCACCAAAACTGGATGATACTTTCAGGTCATGATCAGTACACTAAGCTGACTTGGTTGCCCAAATTTCGTTCTTCTATGTTGAAGCTTTCATTTCCAGTAAGAGTTTGAATTTTTAGGTTTCACTCTGTTTTCTCCTATATTGATAGATGTATTTGGAACTCTAAATCCAACACGGTTTGTGCAAGCTTCTTGAAACTTGACAAAATAAAGCAGTTTCACGTTCTATCACTATGTGTTGTTTCCTCTTGAAGTAGCCCTAAGCAGTGACTGGCGAGAAACACTTTCATGGAAAGGGGTTGCCAAGCTTCCTAAAATTCCCAATCTCCAGAAATCCCAGCAAATATTTTTTCACCCAATCTGGATGATACATTCAGGTAATGATCAGTACACTAAGCCAACTTGGTTCCCCAAATTTCGTTCTTCTATGTTGAAGCGTTCATTTCCAGTAACAGTTTGAATTTTTAGGTTTCACTCTGTTTGCTCCTATATTGATAGATGTATTTGGAACTCTAAATCCAACACGGTTTGTGCTAGCTTCTTGAAACTTGACAAAATAAAGCAGTTTCACGTTCTATCACTATGTGTTGTTTCCTCTTGAAGTAGCCCTAAGCAGTGACTGGCGAGAAACACTTTCATGGAAAGGGGTTGCCAACCTTCCTAAAATTACGAATCTCCAGAAATCTCAGCAAGTATTTTTTCACCCAAACTGGATGATCCTTTCAGGTCATGATCAGTACACTAAGCCGACTTGGTTCCCCAAATTTCTTTCTTCTATGTTGAAGCGTTCGTTTCCAGTAATAGTTTGAATTTTTAGGTTTCACTCTGTTTTCTAGTATATTGATAGATGTATTTGGAACTCTAAATCCAACACGGTTTGTGCTAGCTTCTTGAAACTTAAAAAAATATAGTCGTTTCACGTTCTATCTCTATGTTTTGTTTCCTTTTGATGTAGCCCTAAGCAATGACTGGCGAGAAACACTTTCATAGAAAGGGGTTGCCAAGCTTCCAAAAACTACGAATCTCCAGAAATCTCATCAAATATTTTTTCACCCAAACTGGATGATACTTTCAGGTAATTATCAGTACACTAAGCTGACTGGGTTCCCCAAATTTCATTCTTCTATGTTGAAGCTTTCATTTCCAGTAACAGTTTGAATTTTTAGGTTTCACTCTGTTTTCTCCTATATTGATAGATGTATTTGGAACTCTAAATCCAACACGGTTTGTGCTATCTTCTTGAAACTTGACACAATAAAGTAGTTTCAGGTTCTATCTCTATGTTTTGTTTCCTCTTGATGTAGCCCTAAGCAGTGACTGGCGAGAAACACTTTCATGGAAAGGGGTTGCCAAGCTTCCAAAAATTACGTATCTCCAGAAATCTCAGCAAATATTTTTTCACCCAAACTGGATGATACTTTCAGGTAATGATCAGTACACTAAGCCGACTTGGTTCCCCAAATTTCGTTCTTCTATGTTGAAGCTTTCATTTCCAGTAACAGTTTGAATTTTTAGGTTTCACTCTGTTTTCTCCTATATTGATAGATGTATTTGGAACTCTAAATCCAACACGGTTTGGGCTAGCTTCTTGAAACTTGACAAAATAAAGCAGTTTCACGTTCTATCTCTATGTTTTGTTTCCTCTTGATGTAGCCCTAAGCAGTGACTGTCGAGAATCACTTTCATGGAAAGGGGTTGCCAAGCTTCCAAAAATTACGAATCTCCAGAAATCTCAGCAAATATTTTCTCACCCAAACTGGATGATACTTTCAGGTAATGATCAGTACACTAAGCTAACTGGGTTGCCCAAATTTCGTTCTTCTATGTTGAAGCTTTTATTTCCAGTAACAGTTTGAATTTTTAGGTTTCACTCTGTTTACTCCTATATTGATAGATGTATTTGGAACTCTAAATGCAACACGGTTTGTGCTATCTCCTTGAAACTTGACACAATACAGTAGTTTCAGGTTCTATCTCTATGTTTTGTTTCCTCTTGAAGTAGCCCTAATCAGTGACTGGCGAGAAACACTTTCATGGAAAGGGGTTGCCAAGCTTCCAAAACTTATGAATTCCCAGAAATCCCAGCAAATATTTTTTCACCCAAACTGGATGATACTTTCAGGTAATGATCAGTAAACTAAGGTGACTTGGTTTCCCAAATTTCTTTCTTCTATGTTGAAGTGTTCGTTTCCAGTAATAGTTTGAATTTTTAGTTTTCACTCTGTTTTCTAGTATATTGATAGATGTATTTGGAACTCTATATCCAACACGGTTTGTGCTAGCTTCTTGAAACTTGACAAAATAAAGCAGTTTCACATTCTATCTCTATGTTTTGTTTCCTCTTGATGTAGCCCTAAGCAGTGACTGGCAAGAATCATTTTCATGGAAAGGGGTTGCCAAGCTTCCAAAAATTACGAATCTCCAGAAATCTCAGCAAATATTTTTTCACCCAAACTGGTTGATCCTTTCAGGTAATGATCAGTACACTAAGCCGACTTGGTTCCCCAAATTTCGTTCTTCTATGTTAACGCGTTCTTTTCCAGTAACAGTTTGAATTTTTAGGTTTCACTCTGTTTTCTAGTATATTGATAGATGTATTTGGAACTCTAAATCCAACACGGTTTGTGCTAGCTTCTTGAAACTTGACAAAATAAAGCTGTTTCACGTTCTATCACTATGTGTTGTTTCCTCTTGAAGTAGCCCTAAGCAGTGACTTGCGAGAAACACTTTCATGGAAAGGGGTTGCCAAGCTTCCTAAAATTCCCAATCTCCAGAAATCCCAGGAAATATTTTTTCACCCAAACTGGATGATACTTTCAGGTAATGATCAGTACACTAAGCTGACTGGGTTCCCCAAATTTCGTTCTTCTGTGTTGAAGCTTTCATTTCCAGTAACAGTTTGAATTTTTAGGTTTCACTCTGTTTGCTCCTATATTGATAGATGTATTTGGAACTCTAAATCCAACACAGTTTGTGCTATCTTCTTGAAACTTGACACAATAAAGTAGTTTCAGGTTCTATCTCTATGTTTTGTTTGCTCTTGATGTAGCCCTAAGCAGTGACTGGCAAGAAACACTTTCATGGAAAGGGGTTGCCAAGCTTCCAAAAATTACGAATCTCCAGAAATCTCAGCAAATATTTTTTAACCCAAACTGGATGATACTTTCAGGTAATGATCAGTACACTAAGCCGACTTGGATCCACAAATTTCGTTCTTCTATGTTGAAGCTTTCATTTCCAGTAACAGTTTGAATTTTTAGGTTTCACTATGTTTTCTCCTATATTGATAGATGTATTTGGAACTCTAAATCCAACACGGTTTGGGCTAGCTTCTTGAAACTTGACAAAACAAAGCAGTTTCACGTTCTATCTCTATGTTTTGTTTCCTCTTGATGTAGCCCTAAGCAGTGACTGGCGAGAATCACTTTCATGGAAAGGGGTTGCCAAGCTTCCAAAAATTACGAATCTCCAGAAATCTCAGCAAATATTTTTTCACCCAAATTGGATGATACTTTCAGGTAATGATCAGTACACTAAGCAGACTTGGTTCCCCAAATTTCGTTCTTCTATGTTGAAGCATTCATTTCCAGTAACAGTTTGAATTTTTAGGTTTCACTCTGTTTGCTTCTATATTGATAGATGTATTTGGAACTCTAAATCCAACACGGTTTGTGCTAGCTTCTTGAAACTTGACAAAATAAAGCAGTTTCACGTTCTATCACTATGTGTTGTTTCCTCTTGAAGTAGCCCTAAGCAGTGACTGGCGAGAAACACTTTCATGGAAAGGGGTTGCCAAGCTTCCTAAAATTCCCAATCTCCGGAAATCTCAGCAAGTATTTTTTCACCCAAACTGGATAATACTTTCAGGTAATGATCAGTACACTAAGCCGAATTGGTTCCCCAAATTTCTTTCTTCTATGTTGAAGCGTTCATTTCCAGTAACAGTTTGAATTTTTAGGTTTCACTCTGTTTTCTCCTATATTGATAGATGTATTTGGAACTCTAAATCCAACACGGTTTGTGCTAGCTTCTTGAAACTTGACAAAATAAAGCAGTTTCACGTTCAATCACTATGTGTTGTTTCCTCTTGAAGTAGCCCTAAGCAGTGACTGTCGAGAAACACTTTCATGGAAAGGGGTTTCCAAGCTTCCTAAAATTACGAATCTCCAGAAATCTCAGCAAATATTTTTTCACCCAAACTGGATGATACTTTCAGATAATTATCAGTACACTAAGCCAACTTGGTTCCCCAAATTTCATTCTTCTATGTTGAAGTGTTCGTTTCTACTAACAGTTTGAATTTTTAGGTTTCACTCTGTTTTCTCCTATATTGATAAATGTATTTGGAACTAAAAATCCAACACGGTTTGGGCTAGCTTCTTGAAACTTGACAAAATAAAGTACTTTCACGTTCTATCTCTATGTTTTGTTTCCTCTTGAAGTAGCCCTAAGCAGTGACTGGCGAGAAACACTTTCATGGAAAGGGGTTGCCAAGCTTCCAAAACTTTTGAATTTCCAGAAATCCCAGCAAATATTTTTTCACCCAAACTGGATGATACTTTCAGGTAATGATCAGTACAGTAAGCCGACTTGGTTCCCCAAATTTCGTTCTTCTATGTTGAAGTGTTCATTTCCAGTAACGGTTTGAATTTTTAGGTTTCACTCTGTTTTCTCCTATATTGATAGATGTATTTGGAACTCTAAATCCAACACGGTTTGTGCTAGCTTCTTGAAACTTGACAAAATAAAGCAGTTTCATGTTCTATCACTATGTGTTGTTTCCTCTTGAAGTAGCCCTAAGCAGTGACTGGCGAGAAACACTTTTATGGAAAGGGGTTGCCAAGCTTCCTAAAATTCCCAATCTCCAGAAATCCCAGCAAATATTTTTTCACCCAATCTGTATGATACTTTCAGGTAATGATCAGTACACTAAGCCGACTTAGTTCCCCAAATTTCTTTCTTCTATGTTGAAGCGTTCATTTCCAGTAACAGTTTGAATTTTTAGGTTTCACTCTGTTTTCTCCTATATTGATAGATGTATTTGGAACTCTAAATCCAACACGGTTTGTGCTAGCTTCTTGAAACTTGACAAAATAAAGCAGTTTCACGTTCTATCTCTATGTGTTGTTTCCTCTTGAAGTAGCCCTAAGCAGTGACTGGCGAGAAACACATTCATGGAAAGAGGTTGCCAAGCTTCCAAAACTTACGAATCTCCAAAAATCCCAGCAAATATTTTTTCACCCAAACTGGATGATACTTTCAGGTAATGATCAGTACACTAAGCCAACTGGGTTCCCCAAATTTCGTTCTTCTATGTTCAAGCGTTCATTTCCAGTAACAGTTTGAATTTTTAGGTTTCACTCTGTTTTCTCCTATATTGATAGATGTATTTGGAACTCTAAATCCAACACGGTTTGTGCTAGCTTCTTGAAACGTGAAAAAATAAAGGAGTTTCACGTTCTATCTCTATGTTTTGTTTCCTCTTGATGTATCCCTAAGCAGTGACTGGCGAGAAACACTTTCATGGAAACGGGTTGCCAAGCTTCCAAAAACTACGAATCTCCAGAAATCACAGCAAATATTTTTTCACCCAAACTGGATGATACTTTCAAGTAATGATCAGTACACTAAGCTGACTGGGTTCCCCAAATTTCGTTCTTCTATGTTGAAGCTTTCATTTCCAGTAACAGTTTGAATTTTTAGGTTTCACTCTGTTTTCTCCTATATTGATAGATGTATTTCGAACTATAAATCCAACACGGTTTGTGCTAGCTTCTTGAAACTTGACACAATAAAGTAGTTTCAGGTTCTATCTCTATGTTTTCTTTCCTCTTGATGTAGCCCTAAGCAGTGACTGGCGAGAAACACTTTCATGGAAAGGGCTTGCCAAGCTTCCAAAAATTACGAATCTCCAGAAATCTCAGCAAATATTTTTTCACCCAAACTGGATGATACTTTCAGGTAATGATCAGTACAGTAAGCCGACTTGGTTCCCCAAATTTCGTTCTTCTATGTTGAAGTGTTCATTTCCAGTAACGGTTTGAATTTTTAGGTTTCACTCTGTTTTCTCCTATATTGATAGATGTATTTGGAACTCTAAATCCAACACGGTTTGTGCTAGCTTCTTGAAACTTGACAAAATAAAGCAGTTTCACGTTCTATCACTATGTGTTGTTTCCTCTTGAAGTAGCCCTAAGCAGTGACTGGCGAGAAACACTTTC
The DNA here is from genome assembly GCF_964194105.1 of Spermophilus citellus. NCBI lineage: Eukaryota > Metazoa > Chordata > Mammalia > Rodentia > Sciuridae > Spermophilus > Spermophilus citellus. The sequence goes on along the minus strand of NC_138191.1, from coordinate 31,684,649 downwards.
ATGGAAAGGGGTTGCCAAGCTGCCTAAAATTCCCAATCTCCAGAAATCCCAGCAAATATTTTTTCACCCAATCTGTATGATACTTTCAGGTAATGATCAGTACACTAAGCCGACTTAGTTCCCCAAATTTCTTTCTTCTATGTTGAAGCGTTCATTTCCAGTAACAGTTTGAATTTTTAGGTTTCACTCTGTTTTCTCCTATATTGATAGATGTATTTGGAACTCTAAATCCAACACGGTTTGTGCTAGCTTCTTGAAACTTGACAAAATAAAGCAGTTTCACGTTCTATCTCTATGTGTTGTTTCCTCTTGAAGTAGCCCTAAGCAGTGACTGGCGAGAAACACATTCATGGAAAGAGGTTGCCAAGCTTCCAAAACTTACGAATCTCCAAAAATCCCAGCAAATATTTTTTCACCCAAACTGGATGATACTTTAAGGTAATGATCAGTACACTAAGCCAACTGGGTTCCCCAAATTTCGTTCTTCTATGTTCAAGCGTTCATTTCCAGTAACAGTTTGAATTTTTAGGTTTCACTCTGTTTTCTCCTATATTGATAGATATATTTGGAACTCTAAATCCAACACGGTTTGTGCTAGCTTCTTGAAACGTGAAAAAATAAAGGAGTTTCACGTTCTATCTCTATGTTTTGTTTCCTCTTGATGTATCCCTAAGCAGTGACTGGCGAGAAACACTTTCATGGAAACGGGTTGCCAAGCTTCCAAAAACTACGAATCTCCAGAAATCACAGCAAATATTTTTTCACCCAAACTGGATGATACTTTCAAGTAATGATCAGTACACTAAGCTGACTGGGTTCCCCAAATTTCGTTCTTCTATGTTGAAGCTTTCATTTCCAGTAACAGTTTGAATTTTTAGGTTTCACTCTGTTTTCTCCTATATTGATAGATGTATTTCGAACTCTAAATCCAACACGGTTTGTGCTAGCTTCTTGAAACTTGACACAATAAAGTAGTTTCAGGTTCTATCTCTATGTTTTCTTTCCTCTTGATGTAGCCCTAAGCAGTGACTGGCGAGAAACACTTTCATGGAAAGGGCTTGCCAAGCTTCCAAAAATTACGAATCTCCAGAAATCTCAGCAAATATTTTTTCACCCAAACTGGATGATACTTTCAGGTAATGATCAGTACAGTAAGCCGACTTGGTTCCCCAAATTTCGTTCTTCTATGTTGAAGTGTTCATTTCCAGTAACGGTTTGAATTTTTAGGTTTCACTCTGTTTTCTCCTATATTGATAGATGTATTTGGAACTCTAAATCCAACACGGTTTGTGCTAGCTTCTTGAAACTTGACAAAATAAAGCAGTTTCACGTTCTATCACTATGTGTTGTTTCCTCTTGAAGTAGCCCTAAGCAGTGACTGGCGAGAAACACTTTCATGGAAAGGGGTTGCCAAGCTGCCTAAAATTCCCAATCTCCAGAAATCCCAGCAAATATTTTTTCACCCAATCTGTATGATACTTTCAGGTAATGATCAGTACACTAAGCCGACTTAGTTCCCCAAATTTCGTTCTTCTATGTTGAAGCGTTCATTTCCAGTAACAGTTTGAATTTTTAGGTTTCACTCTGTTTGCTCCTATATTGATAGATGTATTTGGAACTCTAAATCCAACACGGTTTGTGCTAGCTTCTTGAAACTTGATAAAATAAAGCAGTTTTACGTTTTATCACTATGTGTTGTTTCCTCTTGAAGTAGCCCTAAGCAGTGACTGGCGAGAAACACTTTCATGGAAAGGGGTTGCCAATCTTCCTAAAATTCCCAATCTCCAGAAATCTCAGCAAGTATTTTTTCACCCAAACTGGATGATACTTTCAGGTAATTATCAGTTCACTAAGGCGACTTGGTTCCCCAAATTTCTTTCTTCTATGTTGAAGTGTTCATTTCCAGTAACGGTTTGAATTTTTAGGTTTCACTCTGTTTTCTCCTATATTGATAGATGTATTTGGAACTCTAAATCCAACACAGTTTGTGCTAGCTTCTTGAAACATGAAAAAATATAGTCGTTTCATGTTCTATCTCTATGTTTTGTTTCCTCTTGATGTAGCCCTAAGCAATGACTGGCGAGAAACACTTTCATAGAAAGGGGTTGCCAAGCTTCCAAAAACTACGAATCTCCAGAAATCTCATCAAATATTTTTTCACCCAAACTGGATGATACTTTCAGGTAATTATCAGTACACTAAGCTGACTGGGTTGCCCAAATTTCGTTCTTCTATGTTGATGCTTTGATTTCCAGTAACAGTTAGAATTTTTAGGTTTCACTCTGTTTTCTCCTATATTGATAAATGTATTTGGAACTCAAAATCCAACACGGTTTGGGCTAGCTTCTTGAAACTTGACAAAATAAAGTAGTTTCACGTTCTATCTCTATGTTTTGTTTCCTCTTGAAGTAGCCCTAAGCAGTGACTGGCGAGAAACACTTTCATGGAAAGGGGTTGCCAAGCTTCCAAAACTTTTGAATTTCCAGAAATCCCAGCAAATATTTTTTCACCCAAACTGGATGATACTTTCAGGTAATGATCAGTACACTAAGCCAACTTGGTTCCCCAAATTTCGTTCTTCTATGTTGAAGCGTTCATTTCCAGTAACAGTTTGAATTTTTAGGTTTCACTCTGTTTTCTCCTATATTGATAGATGTATTTGGAACTCTAAATCCAACACGGTTTGTGCTAGCTTCTTGAAACTTGACAAAATAAAGCAGTTTCACGTTCTATCTCTATGTGTTGTTTCCTCTTGATGTAGCCCTAAGCAGTGACTGGCGAGAAACACTTTCATGGAAAGAGGTTGCCAAGCTTCCAAAACTTACGAATCTCCAGAAATCTCAGCAAATATTTTTTCACCCAAACTGGATGATACTTTCAGGTAATGATCACTACACTAAGCCAACTGGGTTCCCCAAATTTCGTTCTTCTATGTTCAAGCGTTCATTTCCAGTAACAGTTTGAATTTTTAGGTTTCACTCTGTTTTCTCCTATATTGATAGATGTATTTGGAACTCTAAATCCAACACGGTTTGTGCTAGCTTCTTGAAACGTGAAAAAATAAAGGAGTTTCACGTTCTATCTCTATGTTTTGTTTCCTCTTGATGTATCCCTAAGCAGTGACTGGCGAGAAACACTTTCATGGAAAGGGGTTGCCAAGCTCCCAAAAAGTACGAATCTCCAGAAATCACAGCAAATATTTTTTCACCCAAACTGGATGATACTTTCAAGTAATGATCAGTACACTAAGCTGACTGGGTTCCCCAAATTTCGTTCTTCAATGTTGAAGCTTTCATTTCCAGTAACAGTTTGAAATTTTAGGTTTCACTCTGTTTTCTCCTATATTGATAGATGTATTTCGAACTCTAAATCCAACACGGTTTGTGCTAGCTTCTTGAAACTTGACACAATAAAGTAGTTTCAGGTTCTATCTCTATGTTTTGTTTCCTCTTGATGTAGCCCTAAGCAGTGACTGGCGAGAAACACTTTCATGGAAAGGGCTTGCCAAGCTTCCAAAAATTACGAATCTCCAGAAATCTCAGCAAATATTTTTTCACCCAAACTGGATGATACTTTCAGGTAATGATCAGTACAGTAAGCCGACTTGGTTCCCCAAATTTCGTTCTTCTATGTTGAAGTGTTCATTTCCAGTAACGGTTTGAATTTTTAGGTTTCACTCTGTTTTCTCCTATATTGATAGATGTATTTGGAACTCTAAATCCAACACGGTTTGTGCTAGCTTCTTGAAACATGAAAAAATATAGTCGTTTCACGTTCTATCTCTATGTTTTGTTTCCTCTTGATGTAGCCCTAAGCAATGACTGGCGAGAAACACTTTCATAGAAAGTGGTTGCCAAGCTTCCAAAAACTACGAATCTCCAGAAATCCCAGCAAATATTTTTTCACCCAAACTGGATGATACTTTCAGGTAATGATCAGTACACTAAGCCAACTGGGTTCCCCAAATGTCGTTCTTCTATGTTCAAGCGTTCATTTCCAGTAACAGTTTGAATTTTTAGGTTTCACTCTGTTTTCTCCTATATTGATAGATGTATTTGGAACTCTAAATCCAACACGGTTTGTGCTAGCTTCTTGAAACGTGAAAAAATAAAGGAGTTTCACGTTCTATCTCTATGTTTTGTTTCCTCTTGATGTATCCCTAAGCAGTGACTGGCGAGAAACACTTTCATGGAAAGGGGTTGCCAAGCTTCCAAAAAGTACGAATCTCCAGAAATCCCAGCAAATATTTTTTCACCCAAACTGGATGATACTTTCAGGTAATGATCAGTACACTAAGCCAACTGGGTTCCCCAAATTTCGTTCTTCTATGTTCAAGCGTTCATTTCCAGTAACAGTTTGAATTTTTAGGTTTCACTCTGTTTTCTCCTATATTGATAGATATATTTGGAACTCTAAATCCAACACGGTTTGTGCTAGCTTCTTGAAACGTGAAAAAATAAAGGAGTTTCACGTTCTATCTCTATGTTTTGTTTCCTCTTGATGTATCCCTAAGCAGTGACTGGCGAGAAACACTTTCATGGAAACGGGTTGCCAAGCTTCCAAAAACTACGAATCTCCAGAAATCACAGCAAATATTTTTTCACCCAAACTGGATGATACTTTCAAGTAATGATCAGTACACTAAGCTGACTGGGTTCCCCAAATTTCGTTCTTCTATGTTGAAGCTTTCATTTCCAGTAACAGTTTGAATTTTTAGGTTTCACTCTGTTTTCTCCTATATTGATAGATGTATTTCGAACTCTAAATCCAACACGGTTTGTGCTAGCTTCTTGAAACTTGACACAATAAAGTAGTTTCAGGTTCTATCTCTATGTTTTCTTTCCTCTTGAAGTAGCCCTAAGCAGTGACTGGCGAGAAACACTTTTATGGAAAGGGGTTGCCAAGCTTCCTAAAATTCCCAATCTCCAGAAATCCCAGCAAATATTTTTTCACCCAATCTGTATGATACTTTCAGGTAATGATCAGTACACTAAGCCGACTTAGTTCCCCAAATTTCTTTCTTCTATGTTGAAGCGTTCATTTCCAGTAACAGTTTGAATTTTTAGGTTTCACTCTGTTTTCTCCTATATTGATAGATGTATTTGGAACTCTAAATCCAACACGGTTTGTGCTAGCTTCTTGAAACTTGATAAAATAAAGCAGTTTTACGTTTTATCACTATGTGTTGTTTCCTCTTGAAGTAGCCCTAAGCAGTGACTGGCGAGAAACACTTTCATGGAAAGGGGTTGCCAATCTTCCTAAAATTCCCAATCTCCAGAAATCTCAGCAAGTATTTTTTCACCCAAACTGGATGATACTTTCAGGTAATTATCAGTTCACTAAGGCGACTTGGTTCCCCAAATTTCTTTCTTCTATGTTGAAGTGTTCATTTCCAGTAACGGTTTGAATTTTTAGGTTTCACTCTGTTTTCTCCTATATTGATAGATGTATTTGGAACTCTAAATCCAACACGGTTTGTGCTAGCTTCTTGAAACATGAAAAAATATAGTCGTTTCACGTTCTATCTCTATGTTTTGTTTCCTCTTGATGTAGCCCTAAGCAATGACTGGCGAGAAACACGTTCATAGAAAGGGGTTGCCAAGCTTCCAAAAACTACGAATCTCCAGAAATCTCATCAAATATTTTTTCACCCAAACTGGATGATACTTTCAGGTAATTATCAGTACACTAAGCTGACTGGGTTGCCCAAATTTCGTTCTTCTATGTTGAAGCTTTGATTTCCAGTAACAGTTAGAATTTTTAGGTTTCACTCTGTTTTCTCCTATATTGATAGATGTATTTGGAACTCTAAATCCAACACGGTTTGTGCTAGCTTCTTGAAACTTGACAAAATAAAGCAGTTTCACGTTCAATCACTATGTGTTGTTTCCTCTTGAAGTAGCCCTAAGCAGTGACTTTCGAGAAACACTTTCATGGAAAGGGGTTGCCAAGCTTCCTAAAAGTACGAATCTCCAGAAATCTCAGCAAATATTTTTTCACCCAAACTGGATGATACTTTCAGATAATGATCCGTACACTAAGCCAACTTGGTTCCCCAAATTTCATTCTTCTATGTTGAAGCGTTCGTTTCTACTAACAGTTTGAATTTTTAGGTTTCACTCTGTTTTCTCCTATATTGATAGATATATTTGGAACTCTAAATCCAACACGGTTTGTGCTAGCTTCTTGAAACGTGAAAAAATAAAGGAGTTTCACGTTCTATCTCTATGTTTTGTTTCCTCTTGATGTATCCCTAAGCAGTGACTGGCGAGAAACACTTTCATGGAAACGGGTTGCCAAGCTTCCAAAAACTACGAATCTCCAGAAATCACAGCAAATATTTTTTCACCCAAACTGGATGATACTTTCAAGTAATGATCAGTACACTAAGCTGACTGGGTTCCCCAAATTTCGTTCTTCTATGTTGAAGCTTTCATTTCCAGTAACAGTTTGAATTTTTAGGTTTCACTCTGTTTTCTCCTATATTGATAGATGTATTTCGAACTCTAAATCCAACACGGTTTGTGCTAGCTTCTTGAAACTTGACACAATAAAGTAGTTTCAGGTTCTATCTCTATGTTTTCTTTCCTCTTGATGTAGCCCTAAGCAGTGACTGGCGAGAAACACTTTCATGGAAAGGGCTTGCCAAGCTTCCAAAAATTACGAATCTCCAGAAATCTCAGCAAATATTTTTTCACCCAAACTGGATGATACTTTCAGGTAATGATCAGTACAGTAAGCCGACTTGGTTCCCCAAATTTCGTTCTTCTATGTTGAAGTGTTCATTTCCAGTAACGGTTTGAATTTTTAGGTTTCACTCTGTTTTCTCCTATATTGATAGATGTATTTGGAACTCTAAATCCAACACGGTTTGTGCTAGCTTCTTGAAACGTGAAAAAATAAAGGAGTTTCACGTTCTATCTCTATGTTTTGTTTCCTCTTGATGTATCCCTAAGCAGTGACTGGCGAGAAACACTTTCATGGAAAGGGGTTGCCAAGCTTCCAAAAAACTACGAATCTCCAGAAATCACAGCAAATATTTTTTCACCCAAACTGGATGATACTTTCAAGTAATGATCAGTACACTAAGCTGACTGGGTTCCCCAAATTTCGTTCTTCAATGTTGAAGCTTTCATTTCCAGTAACAGTTTGAATTTTTAGGTTTCACTCTGTTTTCTCCTATATTGATAGATGTATTTCGAACTCTAAATCCAACACGGTTTGTGCTAGCTTCTTGAAACTTGACACAATAAAGTAGTTTCAGGTTCTATCTCTATGTTTTGTTTCCTCTTGATGTAGCACTAAGCAGTGACTGGCGAGAAACACTTTCATGGAAAGGGATTGCCAAGCTTCCAAAAATTACGAATCTCCAGAAATCTCAGCAAATATTTTTTCACCCAAACTGGATGATACTTTCAGGTAATGATCAGTACAGTAAGCCGACTTGGTTCCCCAAATTTCGTTCTTCTATGTTGAAGTGTTCATTTCCAGTAACGGTTTGAATTTTTAGGTTTCACTCTGTTTTCTCCTATATTGATAGATGTATTTGGAACTCTAAATCCAACACGGTTTGTGCTAGCTTCTTGAAACATGAAAAAATATAGTCGTTTCACGTTCTATCTCTATGTTTTGTTTCCTCTTGATGTAGCCCTAAGCAATGACTGGCGAGAAACACTTTCATAGAAAGTGGTTGCCAAGCTTCCAAAAACTACGAATCTCCAGAAATCCCAGCAAATATTTTTTCACCCAAACTGGATGATACTTTCAGGTAATGATCAGTATACTAAGCCAACTGGGTTCCCCAAATTTCGTTCTTCTATGTTCAAGCGTTCATTTCCAGTAACAGTTTGAATTTTTAGGTTTCACTCTGTTTTCTCCTATATTGATAGATGTATTTGGAACTCTAAATCCAACACGGTTTGTGCTAGCTTCTTGAAACGTGAAAAAATTAAAAAGTTTCACGTTCTATCTCTATGTTTTGTTTCCTCTTGATGTATCCCTAAGCAGTGACTGGCGAGAAACACTTTCATGGAAAGGGGTTGCCAAGCTTCCAAAAAGTACGAATCTCCAGAAATCACAGCAAATATTTTTTCACCCAAACTGGATGATACTTTCAAGTAATGATCAGTACACTAAGCTGACTGGGTTCCCCTAATTTCGTTCTTCTATGTTGAAGCTTTCATTTCCAGTAACAGTTTGAATTTTTAGGTTTCACTCTGTTTTCTCCTATATTGATAGATGTATTTCGAACTCTAAATCCAACACGGTTTGTGCTAGCTTCTTGAAACTTGACACAATAAAGTAGTTTCAGGTTCTATCTCTATGTTTTGTTTCCTCTTGATGTAGCCCTAACCAGTGACTGGCGAGAAACACTTTCATGGAAAGGGCTTGCCAAGCTTCCAAAAATTACGAATCTCCAGAAATCTCAGCAAATATTTTTTCACCCAAACTGGATGATACTTTCAGGTAATGATCAGTACAGTAAGCCGACTTGGTTCCCCAAATTTCGTTCTTCTATGTTGAAGTGTTCATTTCCAGTAACGGTTTGAATTTTTAAGTTTCACTCTGTTTTCTCCTATATTGATAGATGTATTTGGAACTCTAAATCCAACACGGTTTGTGCTAGCTTCTTGAAACTTGACAAAATAAAGCAGTTTCACGTTCTATCTCTATGTGTTGTTTCCTCTTGAAGTAGCCCTAAGCAGTGACTGGCGAGAAACACATTCATGGAAAGAGGTTGCCAAGCTTCCAAAACTTACGAATCTCCAAAAATCCCAGCAAATATTTTTTCACCCAAACTGGATGATACTTTCAGGTAATGATCAGTACAGTAAGCCGACTTGGTTCCCCAAATTTCGTTCTTCTATGTTGAAGTGTTCATTTCCAGTAACGGTTTGAATTTTTAAGTTTCACTCTGTTTTCTCCTATATTGATAGATGTATTTGGAACTCTAAATCCAACACGGTTTGTGCTAGCTTCTTGAAACTTGACAAAATAAAGCAGTTTCACGTTCTATCTCTATGTTTTGTTTCCTCTTGATGTAGCCCTAAGCAATGACTGGCGAGAAACACTTTCATAGAAAGGGGTTGCCAAGCTTCCAAAAACTACGAATCTCCAGAAATCTCATCAAATATTTTTTCACCCAAACTGGATGATACTTTCAGGTAATTATCAGTACACTAAGCTGACTGGGTTGCCCAAATTTCGTTGTTCTATGTTGAAGCTTTGATTTCCAGTAACAGTTAGAATTTTTAGGTTTCACTCTGTTTTCTCCTATATTGATAAATGTATTTGGAACTCAAAATCCAACACGGTTTGGGCTAGCTTCTTGAAACTTGACAAAATAAAGTAGTTTCACGTTCTATCTCTATGTTTTGTTTCCTCTTGAAGTAGCCCTAAGCAGTGACTGGCGAGAAACACTTTCATGGAAAGGGGTTGCCAAGCTTCCAAAACTTTTGAATTTCCAGAAATCCCAGCAAATATTTTTTCACCCAAACTGGATGATACTTTCAGGTAATGATCAGTACACTAAGCCAACTTGGTTCCCCAAATTTCGTTCTTCTATGTTGAAGCGTTCATTTCCAGTAACAGTTTGAATTTTTAGGTTTCACTCTGTTTTCTCCTATATTGATAGATGTATTTGGAACTCTAAATCCAACACGGTTTGTGCTAGCTTCTTGAAACTTGACAAAATAAAGCAGTTTCACGTTCTATCTCTATGTGTTGTTTCCTCTTGATGTAGCCCTAAGCAGTGACTGGCGAGAAACACTTTCATGGAAAGAGGTTGCCAAGCTTCCAAAACTTACGAATCTCCAGAAATCTCAGCAAATATTTTTTCACCCAAACTGGATGATACTTTCAGGTAATGGTCACTACACTAAGCCAACTGGGTTCCCCAAATTTCGTTCTTCTATGTTGAAGCGTTCATTTCCAGTAACAGTTTGAATTTTTAGGTTTCACTCTGTTTTCTCCTATATTGATAGATGTATTTGGAACTCTAAATCCAACACGGTTTGTGCTAGCTTCTTGAAACGTGAAAAAATAAAGGAGTTTCACGTTCTATCTCTATGTTTTGTTTCCTCTTGATGTATCCGTAAGCAGTGACTGGCGAGAAACACTTTCATGGAAAGGGGTTGCCAAGCTTCCAAAAACTACGAATCTCCAGAAATCACAGCAAATATTTTTTCACCCAAACTGGATGATACTTTCAAGTAATGATCAGTACACTAAGCTGACTGGGTTCCCCAAATTTCGTTCTTCAATGTTGAAGCTTTCATTTCCAGTAACAGTTTGAAATTTTAGGTTTCACTCTGTTTTCTCCTATATTGATAGATGTATTTCGAACTCTAAATCCAACACGGTTTGTGCTAGCTTCTTGAAACTTGACACAATAAAGTAGTTTCAGGTTCTCTCTCTATGTTTTGTTTCCTCTTGATGTAGCCCTAAGCAGTGACTGGCGAGAAACACTTTCATGGAAAGGGCTTGCCAAGCTTCCAAAAATTACGAATCTCCAGAAATCTCAGCAAATATTTTTTCACCCAAACTGGATGATACTTTCAGGTAATGATCAGTACAGTAAGCCGACTTGGTTCCCCAAATTTCGTTCTTCTATGTTGAAGTGTTCATTTCCAGTAACGGTTTGAATTTTTAGGTTTCACTCTGTTTTCTCCTATATTGATAAATGTATTTGGAACTCTAAATCCAACACGGTTTGTGCTAGCTTCTTGAAACATGAAAAAATATAGTCGTTTCACGTTCTATCTCTATGTTTTGTTTCCTCTTGATGTAGCCCTAAGCAATGACTGGCGAGAAACACTTTCATAGAAAGTGGTTGCCAAGCTTCCAAAAACTACGAATCTCCAGAAATCCCAGCAAATATTTTTTCACCCAAACTGGATGATACTTTCAGGTAATGATCAGTACACTAAGCCAACTGGGTTCCCCAAATGTCGTTCTTCTATGTTCAAGCGTTCATTTCCAGTAACAGTTTGAATTTTTAGGTTTCACTCTGTTTTCTCCTATATTGATAGATGTATTTGGAACTCTAAATCCAACACGGTTTGTGCTAGCTTCTTGAAACGTGAAAAAATAAAGGAGTTTCACGTTCTATCTCTATGTTTTGTTTCCTCTTGATGTATCCCTAAGCAGTGACTGGCGAGAAACACTTTCATGGAAAGGGGTTGCCAAGCTTCCAAAAAGTACGAATCTCCAGAAATCCCAGCAAATATTTTTTCACCCAAACTGGATGATACTTTCAGGTAATGATCAGTACACTAAGCCAACTGGGTTCCCCAAATGTCGTTCTTCTATGTTCAAGCGTTCATTTCCAGTAACAGTTTGAATTTTTAGGTTTCACTCTGTTTTCTCCTATATTGATAGATGTATTTGGAACTCTAAATCCAACACGGTTTGTGCTAGCTTCTTGAAACGTGAAAAAATAAAGGAGTTTCACGTTCTATCTCTATGTTTTGTTTCCTCTTGATGTATCCCTAAGCAGTGACTGGCGAGAAACACTTTCATGGAAAGGGGTTGCCAAGCTTCCAAAAAGTACGAATCTCCAGAAATCCCAGCAAATATTTTTTCACCCAAACTGGATGATACTTTCAGGTAATGATCAGTACACTAAGCCAACTGGGTTCCCCAAATTTCGTTCTTCTATGTTCAAGCGTTCATTTCCAGTAACAGTTTGAATTTTTAGGTTTCACTCTGTTTTCTCCTATATTGATAGATATATTTGGAACTCTAAATCCAACACGGTTTGTGCTAGCTTCTTGAAACGTGAAAAAATAAAGGAGTTTCACGTTCTATCTCTATGTTTTGTTTCCTCTTGATGTATCCCTAAGCAGTGACTGGCGAGAAACACTTTCATGGAAACGGGTTGCCAAGCTTCCAAAAACTACGAATCTCCAGAAATCACAGCAAATATTTTTTCACCCAAACTGGATGATACTTTCAAGTAATGATCAGTACACTAAGCTGACTGGGTTCCCCAAATTTCGTTCTTCTATGTTGAAGCTTTCATTTCCAGTAACAGTTTGAATTTTTAGGTTTCACTCTGTTTTCTCCTATATTGATAGATGTATTTCGAACTCTAAATCCAACACGGTTTGTGCTAGCTTCTTGAAACTTGACACAATAAAGTAGTTTCAGGTTCTATCTCTATGTTTTCTTTCCTCTTGAAGTAGCCCTAAGCAGTGACTGGCGAGAAACACTTTTATGGAAAGGGGTTGCCAAGCTTCCTAAAATTCCCAATCTCCAGAAATCCCAGCAAATATTTTTTCACCCAATCTGTATGATACTTTCAGGTAATGATCAGTACACTAAGCCGACTTAGTTCCCCAAATTTCTTTCTTCTATGTTGAAGCGTTCATTTCCAGTAACAGTTTGAATTTTTAGGTTTCACTCTGTTTTCTCCTATATTGATAGATGTATTTGGAACTCTAAATCCAACACGGTTTGTGCTAGCTTCTTGAAACTTGATAAAATAAAGCAGTTTTACGTTTTATCACTATGTGTTGTTTCCTCTTGAAGTAGCCCTAAGCAGTGACTGGCGAGAAACACTTTCATGGAAAGGGGTTGCCAATCTTCCTAAAATTCCCAATCTCCAGAAATCTCAGCAAGTATTTTTTCACCCAAACTGGATGATACTTTCAGGTAATTATCAGTTCACTAAGGCGACTTGGTTCCCCAAATTTCTTTCTTCTATGTTGAAGTGTTCATTTCCAGTAACGGTTTGAATTTTTAGGTTTCACTCTGTTTTCTCCTATATTGATAGATGTATTTGGAACTCTAAATCCAACACGGTTTGTGCTAGCTTCTTGAAACATGAAAAAATATAGTCGTTTCACGTTCTATCTCTATGTTTTGTTTCCTCTTGATGTAGCCCTAAGCAATGACTGGCGAGAAACACGTTCATAGAAAGGGGTTGCCAAGCTTCCAAAAACTACGAATCTCCAGAAATCTCATCAAATATTTTTTCACCCAAACTGGATGAACTTTCAGGTAATTATCAGTACACTAAGCTGACTGGGTTGCCCAAATTTCGTTCTTCTATGTTGAAGCTTTGATTTCCAGTAACAGTTAGAATTTTTAGGTTTCACTCTGTTTTCTCCTATATTGATAGATGTATTTGGAACTCTAAATCCAACACGGTTTGTGCTAGCTTCTTGAAACTTGACAAAATAAAGCAGTTTCACATTCAATCACTATGTGTTGTTTCCTCTTGAAGTAGCCCTAAGCAGTGACTTTCGAGAAACACTTTCATGGAAAGGGGTTGCCAAGCTTCCTAAAAGTACGAATCTCCAGAAATCTCAGCAAATATTTTTTCACCCAAACTGGATGATACTTTCAGATAATGATCCGTACACTAAGCCAACTTGGTTCCCCAAATTTCATTCTTCTATGTTGAAGCGTTCGTTTCTACTAACAGTTTGAATTTTTAGGTTTCACTCTGTTTTCTCCTATATTGATAAATGTATTTGGAACTCAAAATCCAACATGGTTTGGGCTAGCTTCTTGAAACTTGACAAAATAAAGTAGTTTCACGTTCTATCTCTATGTTTTGTTTCCTCTTGAAGTAGCCCTAAGCAGTGACTGGCGAGAAACACTTTCATGGAAAGGGGTTGCCAAGCTTCCAAAACTTTTGAATTTCCAGAAATCCCAGTAAATATTTTTTCACCCAAACTGGGTGATACTTTCAGGTAATGATCAGTACACTAAGCCAACTTGGTTCCCCAAATTTCGTTCTTCTATGTTGAAGCGTTCATTTCCAGTAACAGTTTGAATTTTTAGGTTTCACTCTGTTTTCTCCTATATTGATAGATGTATTTGGAACACTAAATCCAACACGGTTTGTGCTAGCTTCTTGAAACTTGACAAAATAAAGCAGTTTCACGTTCTATCTCTATGTCTTGTTTCCTCTTGAAGTAGCCCTAAGCAGTGACTGGCGAGAAACACTTTCATGGAAAGAGGTTGCCAAGCTTCCAAAACTTACGAATCTCCAGAAATCCCAGCAAATATTTTTTCACCCAAACTGGATGATACTTTCAGGTAATGATCACTACACTAAGCCAACTGGGTTCCCCAAATTTCGTTCTTCTATGTTCAAGCGTTCATTTCCAGTAACAGTTTGAATTTTTAGGTTTCACTCTGTTTTCTCCTATATAGATAGATGTATTTGGAACTCTAAATCCAACACGGTTTGTGCTAGCTTCTTGAAACGTGAAAAAATAAAGGAGTTTCACGTTCTATCTCTATGTTTTGTTTCCTCTTGATGTATCCCTAAGCAGTGACTGGCGAGAAACACTTTCATGGAAAGGGGTTGCCAAGCTTCCAAAAAACTACGAATCTCCAGAAATCACAGCAAATATTTTTTCACCCAAACTGGATGATACTTTCAAGTAATGATCAGTACACTAAGCTGACTGGGTTCCCCAAATTTCGTTCTTCAATGTTGAAGCTTTCATTTCCAGTAACAGTTTGAAATTTTAGGTTTCACTCTGTTTTCTCCTATATTGATAGATGTATTTCGAACTCTAAATCCAACACGGTTTGTGCTAGCTTCTTGAAACTTGACACAATAAAGTAGTTTCAGGTTCTATCTCTATGTTTTGTTTCCTCTTGATGTAGCCCTAAGCAGTGACTGGCGAGAAACACTTTCATGGAAAGGGCTTGCCAAGCTTCCAAAAATTACGAATCTCCAGAAATCTCAGCAAATATTTTTTCACCCAAACTGGATGATACTTTCAGGTAATGATCAGTACAGTAAGCCGACTTGGTTCCCCAAATTTCGTTCTTCTATGTTGAAGTGTTCATTTCCAGTAACGGTTTGAATTTTTAGGTTTCACTCTGTTTTCTCCTATATTGATAGATGTATTTGGAACTCTAAATCCAACACGGTTTGTGCTAGCTTCTTGAAACATGAAAAAATATAGTCGTTTCACGTTCTATCTCTATGTTTTGTTTCCTCTTGATGTAGCCCTAAGCAATGACTGGCGAGAAACACTTTCATAGAAAGTGGTTGCCAAGCTTCCAAAAACTACGAATCTCCAGAAATCCCAGCAAATATTTTTTCACCCAAACTGGATGATACTTTCAGGTAATGATCAGTACACTAAGCCAACTGGGTTCCCCAAATTTCGTTCTTCTATGTTCAAGCGTTCATTTCCAGTAACAGTTTGAATTTTTAGGTTTCACTCTGTTTTCTCCTATATTGATAGATGTATTTGGAACTCTAAATCCAACACGGTTTGTGCTAGCTTCTTGAAACGTGAAAAAATTAAAAAGTTTCACGTTCTATCTCTATGTTTTGTTTCCTCTTGATGTATCCCTAAGCAGTGACTGGCGAGAAACACTTTCATGGAAAGGGGTTGCCAAGCTTCCAAAAAGTACGAATCTCCAGAAATCACAGCAAATATTTTTTCACCCAAACTGGATGATACTTTCAGGTAATGATCAGTACACTAAGCCAACTGGGTTCCCCAAATTTCGTTCTTCTATGTTCAAGCGTTCATTTCCAGTAACAGTTTGAATTTTTAGGTTTCACTCTGTTTTCTCCTATATTGATAGATATATTTGGAACTCTAAATCCAACACGGTTTGTGCTAGCTTCTTGAAACGTGAAAAAATAAAGGAGTTTCACGTTCTATCTCTATGTTTTGTTTCCTCTTGATGTATCCCTAAGCAGTGACTGGCGAGAAACACTTTCATGGAAACGGGTTGCCAAGCTTCCAAAAACTACGAATCTCCAGAAATCACAGCAAATATTTTTTCACCCAAACTGGATGATACTTTCAAGTAATGATCAGTACACTAAGCTGACTGGGTTCCCCAAATTTCGTTCTTCTATGTTGAAGCTTTCATTTCCAGTAACAGTTTGAATTTTTAGGTTTCACTCTGTTTTCTCCTATATTGATAGATGTATTTCGAACTCTAAATCCAACACGGTTTGTGCTAGCTTCTTGAAACTTGACACAATAAAGTAGTTTCAGGTTCTATCTCTATGTTTTCTTTCCTCTTGATGTAGCCCTAAGCAGTGACTGGCGAGAAACACTTTCATGGAAAGGGCTTGCCAAGCTTCCAAAAATTACGAATCTCCAGAAATCTCAGCAAATATTTTTTCACCCAAACTGGATGATACTTTCAGGTAATGATCAGTACAGTAAGCCGACTTGGTTCCCCAAATTTCGTTCTTCTATGTTGAAGTGTTCATTTCCAGTAACGGTTTGAATTTTTAGGTTTCACTCTGTTTTCTCCTATATTGATAGATGTATTTGGAACTCTAAATCCAACACGGTTTGTGCTAGCTTCTTGAAACATGAAAAAATATAGTCGTTTCACGTTCTATCTCTATGTTTTGTTTCCTCTTGATGTAGCCCTAAGCAATGACTGGCGAGAAACACTTTCATAGAAAGTGGTTGCCAAGCTTCCAAAAACTACGAATCTCCAGAAATCCCAGCAAATATTTTTTCACCCAAACTGGATGATACTTTCAGGTAATGATCAGTACACTAAGCCGACTTGGTTCCTCAAATTTCGTTCTTCTATGGTGAAGCGTTCATTTCCAGTAACAGTTTGAATTTTTAGGTTTCACTCTGTTTTCTCCTATATTGATAAATGTATTTGGAACTCAAAATCCAACACGGTTTGGGCTAGCTTCTTGAAACTTGACAAAATAAAGTAGTTTCACGTTCTATCTCTATGTTTTGTTTCCTCTTGAAGTAGCCCTAAGCAGTGACTGGCGAGAAACACTTTCATGGAAAGGGGTTGCCAAGCTTCCAAAACTTTTGAATTTCCAGAAATCCCAGCAAATATTTTTTCACCCAAACTGGATGATACTTTCAGGTAATGATCAGTACACTAAGCCAACTTGGTTCCCCAAATTTCGTTCTTCTATGTTGAAGCGTTCATTTCCAGTAACAGTTTGAATTTTTAGGTTTCACTCTGTTTTCTCCTATATTGATAGATGTATTTGGAACTCTAAATCCAACACGGTTTGTGCTAGCTTCTTGAAACTTGACAAAATAAAGCAGTTTCACGTTCTATCTCTATGTGTTGTTTCCTCTTGATGTAGCCCTAAGCAGTGACTGGCGAGAAACACTTTCATGGAAAGAGGTTGCCAAGCTTCCAAAACTTACGAATCTCCAGAAATCTCAGCAAATATTTTTTCACCCAAACTGGATGATACTTTCAGGTAATGGTCACTACACTAAGCCAACTGGGTTCCCCAAATTTCGTTCTTCTATGTTCAAGCGTTCATTTCCAGTAACAGTTTGAATTTTTAGGTTTCACTCTGTTTTCTCCTATATTGATAGATGTATTTGGAACTCTAAATCCAACACGGTTTGTGCTAGCTTCTTGAAACGTGAAAAAATAAAGGAGTTTCACGTTCTATCTCTATGTTTTGTTTCCTCTTGATGTATCCCTAAGCAGTGACTGGCGAGAAACACTTTCATGGAAAGGGGTTGCCAAGCTTCCAAAAACTACGAATCTCCAGAAATCACAGCAAATATTTTTTCACCCAAACTGGATGATACTTTCAAGTAATGATCAGTACACTAAGCTGACTGGGTTCCCCAAATTTCGTTCTTCAATGTTGAAGCTTTCATTTCCAGTAACAGTTTGAAATTTTAGGTTTCACTCTGTTTTCTCCTATATTGATAGATGTATTTCGAACTCTAAATCCAACACGGTTTGTGCTAGCTTCTTGAAACTTGACACAATAAAGTAGTTTCAGGTTCTATCTCTATGTTTTGTTTCCTCTTGATGTAGCCCTAAGCAGTGACTGGCGAGAAACACTTTCATGGAAAGGGCTTGCCAAGCTTCCAAAAATTACGAATCTCCAGAAATCTCAGCAAATATTTTTTCACCCAAACTGGATGATACTTTCAGGTAATGATCAGTACAGTAAGCCGACTTGGTTCCCCAAATTTCGTTCTTCTATGTTGAAGTGTTCATTTCCAGTAACGGTTTGAATTTTTAGGTTTCACTCTGTTTTCTCCTATATTGATAGATGTATTTGGAACTCTAAATCCAACACGGTTTGTGCTAGCTTCTTGAAACATGAAAAAATATAGTCGTTTCACGTTCTATCTCTATGTTTTGTTTCCTCTTGATGTAGCCCTAAGCAATGACTGGCGAGAAACACTTTCATAGAAAGTGGTTGCCAAGCTTCCAAAAACTACGAATCTCCAGAAATCCCAGCAAATATTTTTTCACCCAAACTGGATGATACTTTCAGGTAATGATCAGTACACTAAGCCAACTGGGTTCCCCAAATGTCGTTCTTCTATGTTCAAGCGTTCATTTCCAGTAACAGTTTGAATTTTTAGGTTTCACTCTGTTTTCTCCTATATTGATAGATGTATTTGGAACTCTAAATCCAACACGGTTTGTGCTAGCTTCTTGAAACGTGAAAAAATAAAGGAGTTTCACGTTCTATCTCTATGTTTTGTTTCCTCTTGATGTATCCCTAAGCAGTGACTGGCGAGAAACACTTTCATGGAAAGGGGTTGCCAAGCTTCCAAAAAGTACGAATCTCCAGAAATCCCAGCAAATATTTTTTCACCCAAACTGGATGATACTTTCAGGTAATGATCAGTACACTAAGCCAACTGGGTTCCCCAAATTTCGTTCTTCTATGTTCAAGCGTTCATTTCCAGTAACAGTTTGAATTTTTAGGTTTCACTCTGTTTTCTCCTATATTGATAGATATATTTGGAACTCTAAATCCAACACGGTTTGTGCTAGCTTCTTGAAACGTGAAAAAATAAAGGAGTTTCACGTTCTATCTCTATGTTTTGTTTCCTCTTGATGTATCCCTAAGCAGTGACTGGCGAGAAACACTTTCATGGAAACGGGTTGCCAAGCTTCCAAAAACTACGAATCTCCAGAAATCACAGCAAATATTTTTTCACCCAAACTGGATGATACTTTCAAGTAATGATCAGTACACTAAGCTGACTGGGTTCCCCAAATTTCGTTCTTCTATGTTGAAGCTTTCATTTCCAGTAACAGTTTGAATTTTTAGGTTTCACTCTGTTTTCTCCTATATTGATAGATGTATTTCGAACTCTAAATCCAACACGGTTTGTGCTAGCTTCTTGAAACTTGACACAATAAAGTAGTTTCAGGTTCTATCTCTATGTTTTCTTTCCTCTTGAAGTAGCCCTAAGCAGTGACTGGCGAGAAACACTTTTATGGAAAGGGGTTGCCAAGCTTCCTAAAATTCCCAATCTCCAGAAATCCCAGCAAATATTTTTTCACCCAATCTGTATGATACTTTCAGGTAATGATCAGTACACTAAGCCGACTTAGTTCCCCAAATTTCTTTCTTCTATGTTGAAGCGTTCATTTCCAGTAACAGTTTGAATTTTTAGGTTTCACTCTGTTTTCTCCTATATTGATAGATGTATTTGGAACTCTAAATCCAACACGGTTTGTGCTAGCTTCTTGAAACTTGATAAAATAAAGCAGTTTTACGTTTTATCACTATGTGTTGTTTCCTCTTGAAGTAGCCCTAAGCAGTGACTGGCGAGAAACACTTTCATGGAAAGGGGTTGCCAATCTTCCTAAAATTCCCAATCTCCAGAAATCTCAGCAAGTATTTTTTCACCCAAACTGGATGATACTTTCAGGTAATTATCAGTTCACTAAGGCGACTTGGTTCCCCAAATTTCTTTCTTCTATGTTGAAGTGTTCATTTCCAGTAACGGTTTGAATTTTTAGGTTTCACTCTGTTTTCTCCTATATTTATAGATGTATTTGGAACTCTAAATCCAACACGGTTTGTGCTAGCTTCTTGAAACATGAAAAAATATAGTCGTTTCACGTTCTATCTCTATGTTTTGTTTCCTCTTGATGTAGCCCTAAGCAATGACTGGCGAGAAACACGTTCATAGAAAGGGGTTGCCAAGCTTCCAAAAACTACGAATCTCCAGAAATCTCATCAAATATTTTTTCACCCAAACTGGATGAACTTTCAGGTAATTATCAGTACACTAAGCTGACTGGGTTGCCCAAATTTCGTTCTTCTATGTTGAAGCTTTGATTTCCAGTAACAGTTAGAATTTTTAGGTTTCACTCTGTTTTCTCCTATATTGATAGATGTATTTGGAACTCTAAATCCAACACGGTTTGTGCTAGCTTCTTGAAACTTGACAAAATAAAGCAGTTTCACGTTCAATCACTATGTGTTGTTTCCTCTTGAAGTAGCCCTAAGCAGTGACTTTCGAGAAACACTTTCATGGAAAGGGGTTGCCAAGCTTCCTAAAAGTACGAATCTCCAGAAATCTCAGCAAATATTTTTTCACCCAAACTGGATGATACTTTCAGATAATGATCCGTACACTAAGCCAACTTGGTTCCCCAAATTTCATTCTTCTATGTTGAAGCATTCGTTTCTACTAACAGTTTGAATTTTTAGGTTTCACTCTGTTTTCTCCTATATTGATAAATGTATTTGGAACTCAAAATCCAACATGGTTTGGGCTAGCTTCTTGAAACTTGACAAAATAAAGTAGTTTCACGTTCTATCTCTATGTTTTGTTTCCTCTTGAAGTAGCCCTAAGCAGTGACTGGCGAGAAACACTTTCATGGAAAGGGGTTGCCAAGCTTCCAAAACTTTTGAATTTCCAGAAATCCCAGTAAATATTTTTTCACCCAAACTGGGTGATACTTTCAGGTAATGATCAGTACACTAAGCCAACTTGGTTCCCCAAATTTCGTTCTTCTATGTTGAAGCGTTCATTTCCAGTAACAGTTTGAATTTTTAGGTTTCACTCTGTTTTCTCCTATATTGATAGATGTATTTGGAACACTAAATCCAACACGGTTTGTGCTAGCTTCTTGAAACTTGACAAAATAAAGCAGTTTCACGTTCTATCTCTATGTCTTGTTTCCTCTTGAAGTAGCCCTAAGCAGTGACTGGCGAGAAACACTTTCATGGAAAGAGGTTGCCAAGCTTCCAAAACTTACGAATCTCCAGAAATCCCAGCAAATATTTTTTCACCCAAACTGGATGATACTTTCAGGTAATGATCACTACACTAAGCCAACTGGGTTCCCCAAATTTCGTTCTTCTATGTTCAAGCGTTCATTTCCAGTAACAGTTTGAATTTTTAGGTTTCACTCTGTTTTCTCCTATATAGATAGATGTATTTGGAACTCTAAATCCAACACGGTTTGTGCTAGCTTCTTGAAACGTGAAAAAATAAAGGAGTTTCACGTTCTATCTCTATGTTTTGTTTCCTCTTGATGTATCCCTAAGCAGTGACTGGCGAGAAACACTTTCATGGAAAGGGGTTGCCAAGCTTCCAAAAAACTACGAATCTCCAGAAATCACAGCAAATATTTTTTCACCCAAACTGGATGATACTTTCAAGTAATGATCAGTACACTAAGCTGACTGGGTTCCCCAAATTTCGTTCTTCAATGTTGAAGCTTTCATTTCCAGTAACAGTTTGAAATTTTAGGTTTCACTCTGTTTTCTCCTATATTGATAGATGTATTTCGAACTCTAAATCCAACACGGTTTGTGCTAGCTTCTTGAAACTTGACACAATAAAGTAGTTTCAGGTTCTATCTCTATGTTTTGTTTCCTCTTGATGTAGCCCTAAGCAGTGACTGGCGAGAAACACTTTCATGGAAAGGGCTTGCCAAGCTTCCAAAAATTACGAATCTCCAGAAATCTCAGCAAATATTTTTTCACCCAAACTGGATGATACTTTCAGGTAATGATCAGTACAGTAAGCCGACTTGGTTCCCCAAATTTCGTTCTTCTATGTTGAAGTGTTCATTTCCAGTAACGGTTTGAATTTTTAGGTTTCACTCTGTTTTCTCCTATATTGATAGATGTATTTGGAACTCTAAATCCAACACGGTTTGTGCTAGCTTCTTGAAACATGAAAAAATATAGTCGTTTCACGTTCTATCTCTATGTTTTGTTTCCTCTTGATGTAGCCCTAAGCAATGACTGGCGAGAAACACTTTCATAGAAAGTGGTTGCCAAGCTTCCAAAAACTACGAATCTCCAGAAATCCCAGCAAATATTTTTTCACCCAAACTGGATGATACTTTCAGGTAATGATCAGTACACTAAGCCAACTGGGTTCCCCAAATTTCGTTCTTCTATGTTCAAGCGTTCATTTCCAGTAACAGTTTGAATTTTTAGGTTTCACTCTGTTTTCTCCTATATTCATAGATGTATTTGGAACTCTAAATCCAACACGGTTTGTGCTAGCTTCTTGAAACGTGAAAAAATTAAAAAGTTTCACGTTCTATCTCTATGTTTTGTTTCCTCTTGATGTATCCCTAAGCAGTGACTGGCGAGAAACACTTTCATGGAAAGGGGTTGCCAAGCTTCCAAAAAGTACGAATCTCCAGAAATCACAGCAAATATTTTTTCACCCAAACTGGATGATACTTTCAGGTAATGATCAGTACACTAAGCCAACTGGGTTCCCCAAATTTCGTTCTTCTATGTTCAAGCGTTCATTTCCAGTAACAGTTTGAATTTTTAGGTTTCACTCTGTTTTCTCCTATATTGATAGATATATTTGGAACTCTAAATCCAACACGGTTTGTGCTAGCTTCTTGAAACGTGAAAAAATAAAGGAGTTTCACGTTCTATCTCTATGTTTTGTTTCCTCTTGATGTATCCCTAAGCAGTGACTGGCGAGAAACACTTTCATGGAAACGGGTTGCCAAGCTTCCAAAAACTACGAATCTCCAGAAATCACAGCAAATATTTTTTCACCCAAACTGGATGATACTTTCAAGTAATGATCAGTACACTAAGCTGACTGGGTTCCCCAAATTTCGTTCTTCTATGTTGAAGCTTTCATTTCCAGTAACAGTTTGAATTTTTAGGTTTCACTCTGTTTTCTCCTATATTGATAGATGTATTTCGAACTCTAAATCCAACACGGTTTGTGCTAGCTTCTTGAAACTTGACACAATAAAGTAGTTTCAGGTTCTATCTCTATGTTTTCTTTCCTCTTGATGTAGCCCTAAGCAGTGACTGGCGAGAAACACTTTCATGGAAAGGGCTTGCCAAGCTTCCAAAAATTACGAATCTCCAGAAATCTCAGCAAATATTTTTTCACCCAAACTGGATGATACTTTCAGGTAATGATCAGTACAGTAAGCCGACTTGGTTCCCCAAATTTCGTTCTTCTATGTTGAAGTGTTCATTTCCAGTAACGGTTTGAATTTTTAGGTTTCACTCTGTTTTCTCCTATATTGATAGATGTATTTGGAACTCTAAATCCAACACGGTTTGTGCTAGCTTCTTGAAACGTGAAAAAATAAAGGAGTTTCACGTTCTATCTCTATGTTTTGTTTCCTCTTGATGTATCCCTAAGCAGTGACTGGCGAGAAACACTTTCATGGAAAGGGGTTGCCAAGCTTCCAAAAACTACGAATCTCCAGAAATCTCAGCAAATATTTTTTCACCCAAACTAGATGATACTTTCAGGTAATGATCAGTACACTAAGGCGACTTGGTGCCCCAAATTTCATTCTTCTATGTTGAAGCTTTCGTTTCTAGTAACAGTTTGAATTTTTAGGTTTCACTCTGTTTTCTCCTATATTGATAGATGTATTTGGAACTCTAAATCTAACACGGTTTGTTCTAGCTTCTTGAAACTTGACACAATAAAGTAGTTTCAGGTTCTATCTCTATGTTTTGTTTCCTCTTGATGTAGCCCTAAGCAGTGACTGGCGAGAAACACGTTCAGGGAAAGGGGTTGCCAAGCTTCCAAAAATTACGAATCTCCAGAAATCTCAGCAAATATTTTTTCACCCAAACTGGATGATACTTTCAGGTAATGATCAGTACACTAAGGCGACTGGTTTCACCAAATTTCATTCTTCTATGTTGAAGCGTTCATTTCCAGTAACAGTTTGAATTTTTAGGTTTCAATATGTTTTCTCCTATATTGATAGATGTATTTCGAACTCTAAATCCAACACTGTTTTTGCTAGCTTCCTGAAACTTGACACAATAAAGTAGTTTCACGTTCTATCTCTATGTTTTTTTTTCCTCTTGATGTAGCCCTAAGCAGTGACGGGCGAGAAACACGTTCATTGATAGGGGTTGCCAAGCTTCCAAAAACTACGAATCTCCAGAAATCTCAGCAAATATTTTTTCACCCAAACTGGATGATACTTTCAGGTAATGATCAGTACAATAAGCCGACTTGGTTCCCCAAATTTCATTCTTCTATGTTGAAGCGTTCATTTCTAGTAACAGTTTGAATTTTTAGGTTTCACTCTGTTTTCTCTTATATTGATAGTTGTATTTGGAACTCTAAATCCAACACGGTTTGTGCTAGCTTCTTGAAACTTAACACAATAAAGTAGTTTCACGTTCTATCTCTATGTTTTGTTTCCTCCTGATGTAGCCCTAAGCAGTGACTGGCGAGAAACACGTTCATTGAAAGGGGTTGCCAAGCTTCCAAAAACTACGAATCTCCAGAAATCTCAGCAAATATTTTTTTCACCCAAACTCAATGATACTTTCAGGTAATGATCAGTACACTAAGCCCACTTGGTTCCCCAAATTTTGTTCTTCAATGTTGAAGCGTTCGTTTCCAGTAACAGTTTGAATTTTTAGCTTTCACTCTGTTTTCTCCTATATTGATAGATGTATTTCGAACACTAAATCTAACAAGGTTTGTGCTAGCTTCTTGAAACTTGACACAATAAAGTAGTTTCACGTTCTATCTCTATATTTTATTTCCTTGTGATGTAGCCCTAAGCAGTGTCTGGCGAGAAACACTTTAATGGAAAGGGGTTGCCAAGCTTCCAAAAATTACGAATCTCCAGAAATCTCAGCAAATATTTTTTCACCCAAACTGGATGATACTTTCAGGTAATGATCAGTACACTAAGCCAACTTGGTTCCCCAAATTTCATTCTTCTATCTTGAAGCGTTCCTTTCTAGTAACTGTTTGAATTTTCAGGTTTCACTCTGTTTTCTCCTATATTGACAGATGTATTTCGAACTCTAAATCCAACACGGTTTGTGATAGCTTCTTGAAACTTGACACAATAAAGTAGTTTCACGTTCTATCTCTATGTTATGTTTCCTTGTGATGTAGCCCTAAGCAGTGACTGGCGAGAAACACGTTCATTGAAAGGGGTTGCCAAGCTTCCAAAAACTACGAATCTCCAGAAATCTCAGCAAATATTTTTTCACCCAAACTGGATGATACTTTCAGGTAATGATCGGTACACTAAGCCCACTTGGTTCACCAAATTTGGTTCTTCTATGTTGTAGCGTTCGTTTCCAGTAACAGTTTGAATTTTTAGCTTTCACTCTATTTTATCCTATATTGATAGATGTATTTCAAACACTAAATCCAGCACGGTTTGTGCTAGCTTTTTGAAACTTGACACAATAAAGTAGTTTCATGTTCTATCTCTATGTTTTGTTTCCTCTTGATGTAGCCCTAAGCAGTGACTGGCGAGAAACCCTTTCATTGAAAGGGCTTGCCAAGCTTCCAAAAATTACAAACCTCCAGAAATCTCAGCAAATATTTTTTCACCCAAACTGGATGATACATTCAGGTAATGAACAGTACACTATGGCGACTTGGTTCCCCAAATTTTGTTCTTCTATGTTGAAGCGTTCGTTTCCAGTAACAGTTTGAATTTTTAGGTTTCACTCTGTTTTCTCCTATATTGATAGTTATATTTCGACCTCTAAATCCAACACGGTTTGTGCTAGCTTCTTGAAACTTGACACAAAAAAGTAGTTTCACGTTCTATCTCTATGTTTTGTTTCCTCTTGATGTAGCCCTAAGCAGTGACTGGCGAGAAACACTTTAATGGAAAGGGGTTGCCAAGCTTCCGAAAACAACGAATCTCCAGAAATCTCAGCAAATATTTTTTCACCCAAACTGGATGATACTTTCAGGTAATGATCCATACACTAAGGCGACTTGGTTCCCCAAATTTTGTTCTTCTATGTTGAAGTGTTCGTTTCTAGTAACAGTTTGAATTTTTAGGTTTCACTCTGTTTTCTCCTATATTGATAGATGTATTTCGAACTCTAAATCCAACACGGTTTGTGCTAGCTTCTTGAAACTTGACAAAAAAAGTAGTTTCACGTTCTATCTCTATGTTTTTTTTTTTCCTCTTGATGTAGACCTAAGCATTGACTGGCGAGGAACCCTTTCATGGAAAGGGTTTGCCAAGCTTCCAAAAACTAAGAATCTCCAGAAATGTCAGCAAATATTTTTTCACCCAAACTGGATGATACTTTCAGGTAATGATCAGTACAATAAGCCGACTTGGTTCCCCAAATTTCATTCTTCTATGTTGAAGCGTTCGTTTCTAGTAACAGTTTGCATTTTTAGGTTTCACTCTGTTTTCTCCTATATTGATAGTTGTATTTGGAACTCTAAATCCAACACGGTTTGTGCTAGCTTCTTGAAACTTAACACAATAAAGTAGTTTCACGTTCTATCTCTATGTTTTGTTTCCTCCTGATGTAGCCCTAAGCAGTGACTGGCGAGAAACACGTTCATTGAAAGGGATTGCCAAGATTCCACAAACTACAAATCTCCAGAAATCTCAGCAAATATTTTTTCACCCAAACTTGATGATACTTTCAGGTAATGATCAGTACACTAAGCCCACTTGGTTCACCAAATTTGGTTCTTCTATGTTGAAGCGTTCGTTTCCAGTAACAGTTTGAATTTTTAGCTTTCTCTCTGTTTTCTCCTATATTGATAGATGTATTTCGAACTCCAAATCCATTACGGTTTGTGCTAGCTTCTTGAAACTTGACACAATAAAGTAGTTTCACGTTCTATCTCTATGTTTTGTTTCCTCTTGATGTAGCCCTAAGCAGTGACTGGCGAGAAACACGTTCATTGAAAGGGTTTGCCAAGCTTCCAAAAATTACGAATCTCCAGAAATCTCAGCAAATATTTTTTCACCCAAACTGGATGATACTTTCAGGTAATGATCAGTAAACTAAGGTGACTTGGTGCCCCAAATTTCATTCTTCTATGTTGAAGCGTTTGTTTCTTGTAACAGTTTGAATTTTTAGGTTTCAATATATTTTCTCCTATATTGATAGGTGTACTTGGAACTCTAAATCCAACACGGTTTTTGCTAGCTTCCTGAAACTTCACACAATAAAGTAGTTTCATGTTCTATCTCTATGTTTTGTTTCCTCTTGATGTACCCCTAAGCAGTGACTGGCGAGAAACACTTTCATGGAAAGGGGTTGCCAAGCTTCCAAAAATTACGAATCTTCAGAAATCTCACCAAATATTTTTTCACCCGAACTGGATGATACTTTCAGGTAATGATCAGTACACTATGGCGACTTGGTGCCCCAAATTTCATTCTTCTATGTTGAAGCGTTCGTTTCTAGTAACAGTTTGAATTTTCAGGTTTCACTCTGTTTTCTTCTATATTGACAGATGTATTTGGAACTCTAAATCCAACACGGTTTGTGCTAGCTTCTTGAAACTTGACACAATAAAGTAGTTTCACGTTCTCTCTCTATGTTTTGTTTCCTCTTGATGTAGCCCTAAGCAGTGACTGGCGAGAAACACTTTAATGGAAAGGGGTTGCCAAGCTTCCGAAAACAACGAATCTCCAGAAATCTCAGCAAATATGTTTTCACCCAAACTGGATGATACTTTCAGGTAATGATCAGTACACTAAGCCGACTTGGTTCCCCAAATTTCATTCTTCTATGTTGAAGCGTTCATTTCCAGTAACAGTTTGAATTTTTAGGTTTCACTCTGTTTTCTCCTATATTGATAGATGTATTTCGAACTCTAAATCCAACACGGTTTGTGCTAGCTTCTTGAAACTTGACACAATAAAGTAGTTTCACGTTCTATCTCTATGTTTTTTTTTTTTCCTCTTGATGTAGCCCTAAGCAGTGACTGGCAAGATACACTTTCATGGAAAGGGTTTGCCAAGCTTCCAAAAACTACGAATCTCTAGAAATGTCAGCAAATATTTTTTCACCCAATCTGGATGATACTTTCAGGTAATGATCACTACAATAAGCCGACTTGGTTCCCCAAATTTCATTCTTCTATCTTGAAGCGTTCGTTTCTAGTAACAGTTTGAATTTTTAGGTTTCACTCTGTTTTCTCCTATATTGATAGTTGTATTTGGAACTCTAAATCCAACACGGTTTGTGCTAGCTTCTTGAAACTTAACACAATAAAGTAGTTTCACGTTCTATCTCTATGTTTTGTTTCCTCCTGATGTAGCCCTAAGCAGTGACTGGCGAGAAACACGTTCATTGAAAGGGGTTGCCAAGATACCACAAACTACGAATCTCCAGAAATCTCAGCAAATATTTTTTCACCCAAACTTGATGATTCTTTCAGGTAATGATCAGTACACTAAGCCCACTTGGTTCACCAAATTTGGTTCTTCTATGTTGAAGCGTTCGTTCCAGTAACAGTTTGAATTTTTAGCTTTCACTCTGTTTTCTCCTATATTGATAGATGTGTTTCGAACTCTAAATCCAACACGGTTTGTGCTATCTTCTTGAAACTTGACACAATAAAGTAGTTTCAGGTTCTATCTCTATGTTTTGTTTCCTCTTGATGTAGCCCTAAGCAGTGCCTGGCGAGAAACACTTTAATGGAAAGGGGTTGCCAAGCTTCCAAAAATTACGAATCTCCAGAAATCTCAGCAAATATTTTTTCACCCAAACTGGATGATACTTTCAGGTAATGATCAGTACACGAAGCCAACTTGGTGCCCCAAATTTCATTCTTCTATCTTGAAGCGTTCGTTTCTAGTAACAGTTTGAATTTTTAGGTTTCACACTCTTTTCTCCTATATTGGTAGATGTATTTGGAACTCTAAATCCAACACGGTTTTTTCTAGCTTCTTGAAACTTGACACAATAAAGCAGTTTCACGTTCTATCTCTATGTTTTGTTTCCTCTTGATGTAGCCCTAAGCAGTGACTGGCGAGAAACACTTTAATGGAAAGGGGTTGCCAAGATTCCAAAAATTACGAATCTCCAGAAATCTCAGCAAATATTTTTTCACCCAAACTGGATGATACTTTCAGGTAATGATCAGTACACTAAGCCGACTTGGTTCCCCAAATTTCATTCTTCTATGTTGAAGCGTTCGTTTCCAGTAACAGTTTGAAATTTTAGGTTTCACTCTGTTTTCTCCTATATTGATAGATGTATTTGGAACTCTAAATCCAACACGGTTTGTGCTAGCTTCTTGAAACTTGACACAATAAAGTAGTTTCTCGTTCTATCTCTATGTTTTGTTTCCTCTTGATGTAGCCCTAAGCAGTGACTGGCGAGAATCACGTTCATAGAAAGGGGTTGCCAAGCTTCCAAAAATTACGAATCTCCAGAAATCTCAGCAAATATTTTTTCACCCAAACTGTATGATACTTTCAGGTAATGATCAGTACACTAAGGCGACTTGGTTCCCCATATTTTGTTCTTCAATGTTGAAGCGTTCGTTTCCAGTAACAGTTTGAATTTTTAGGTTTCACTCTGTTTTCTCTTATTTTGATAGATGTATTTCGAACTCTAAATCCAACACAGTTTGTGCTAGCTTCTTGAAACTTGACACAATAAAATAGTTTCACGTTCTATCTCTATGTTTTGTTTCCTTGTGATGTAGCCCTAAGCAGTGACTGGCGAGAAACAGTTTAATGGAAAAGGGTTGCCAAGCTTCCAAAAATTACGAATCTCCAAAAATCTCAGCAAATATTTTTTCATCCAAACTGGATGATACTTTCAGGTAATGATCAGTACAGTAAGCCGACTTGGTGCCCCAAATTTCATTCTTCTATGTTGAAGCGTTCGTTTCCAGTAACAGTTTGAAATTTTAGGTTTCACTCTGTTTTCTCCTATATTGATAGATGTATTTGGAACTCTACATCCAACACGGTTTGTGCTAGCTTCTTGAAACTTGACACAATAAAGTAGTTTCTCGTTCTATCTCTATGTTTTGTTTCCTCTTGATGTAGCCCTAAGTAGTGACTGGCGACAAACACTTTCATGGAAAGGGCTTGCCAAGCTTCGAAAAATTACGAATCTCCAGAAATCTCAGCAAATATTTTTTCACCCAAACTGGATGATACTTTCAGGTAATGATCAGTACACTAATGCGACTGGTTTCACCAAATTTCATTCTTCTATGTTGAAGCGTTCATTTCCAGTAACAGTTTGAATTTTTAGGTTTCAATATGTTTTCTCCTATATTGATAGATGTATTTCGAACTCTAAATCCAACACTGTTTGTGCTAGCTTCCAGAAACTTGATGCAATAAAGTAGTTTCACGTTCTGTCTCTATGTTTTGTTTCCTCTTGATGTACCCCTAAGCAGTGACTGGCGAGAAACACTTTCATGGAAAGGGGTTGCCAATCTTCCAAAAATTACGAATCTCCAGAAATCTCAGCAAATATTTTTTCACCCAAACTGGATGATACTTTCAGGTAATGATCAGTACACTAAGCCGACTTGGATCCCCAAATTTCATTCTTCTATGTTGAAGCGTTCGTTTCCAGTAACAGTTTGAAATTTTAGGTTTCACTCTGTTTTTTCCTATATTGATAGATGTATTTCGAACTCGAAATCCAACACGGTTTGTGCTAGCTTCTTGAAACTTGACACAATAAAGTAGTTTCACGTTCTATCTCTATGTTTTGTTTCCTCTTGATGTAGCCCTAAGCAGTGACTGGCGAGAAACACTTTAAAGGAAAGGGGTTGCCAAGCTTCCGAAAACAACGAATCTCCAGAAATCTCAGCAAATATTTTTTCACCCAAACTGGAAGATACTTTCAGGTAATGATCAGTACACTAAGCCGACTTGGTTCCCCAAATTTCATTCTTCTATGTTGAAGCGCTCGTTTCTAGTAACAGTTTGAATTTTTAGGTTTCACTTGTTTTCTCCTATATTGATAGTTGTATTTGGAACTCTAAATCCAACATGGTTTGTGCTAGCTTCTTGAAACTTAACACAATAAAGTAGTTTCACGTTCTATCTCTACGTTTTGTTTCCTTGTGATGTAGCCCTAAGCAGTGCCTGGCGAGAAACAGTTTAATGGAAAGGGGTTGCCAAGCTTCCAAAAATTACGAATCTCCAGAAATCTCAGCAAATATTTTTTCATCCAAACTGGATGATACTTTCAGGTAATGATCAGTACAGTAAGCCGACTTGGTGCCCCAAATTTCATTCTTCTATGTTGAAGCGTTCGTTTCTAGTAACAGTTTGAATTTTTAGCTTTCACTCTGTATTCTCCTATACTGACAGATGTATTTCGAACTCTAAATCCAACACGGTTTGTGCTAGCTTTTTGAAACGTGACACAATGAAGTAGTTTCACATTCTATCTCTATGTTTTGTTTCCTCTTGATGTAGTTCTAAGCAGTGACTGGCGACAAACACTTTCATGGAAAGGGCTTGCCAAGCTTCCAAAAATTACGAATCTCCAGAAATCTCAGCAAATATTTTTTCACCCAAACTGGATGATACTTTCAGGTAATGATCAGTACACTAATGCGACTGGTTTCACCAAATTTCATTCTTCTATGTTGAAGCGTTCATTTCCAGTAACAGTTTGAATTTTTAGGTTTAAATATGTTTTCTCCTATATTGAGAGATGTATTTCGAACTCTAAATCCAACACTGTTTGTGCTAGCTTCCAGAAACTTGATGCAATAAAGTAGTTTCACGTTCTGTCTCTATGTTTTGTTTCCTCTTGATGTACCCCTAAGCAGTGACTGGCGAGAAACACTTTCATGGAAAGGGGTTGCCAAGCTTCCAAAAATTACGAAATTCCAGAAATCTCAGCAAATATTTTTTCACCCAAACTTGATGATACTTTCAGGTAATGATCAGTACACTAAGCCCACTTGGTTCCCCAAATTTCATTCTTCTATGTTGAAGCGTTCGTTTCCAGTAACAGTTTGAAATTTTAGGTTTCACTCTGTTTTCTCCTATATTGAAAGATGTATTTCGAACTCTAAATCCAACACGGTTTGTGCTAGCTTCTTGAAACTTGACACAATAAAGTAGTTTCACGTTTTATCTCTATGTTTTGTTTCCTCTTGATGTAGCCCTAAGCAGTGACTGGCGAGAAACACGTTCATTGAAAGGGGTTGCCAAGATACCACAAACTACGAATCTCCAGAAATCTCAGCAAATATTTTTTCACACAAACTTGATGATACTTTCAGGTAATGATCAGTACACTAAGCCCACTTGGTTCACCAAATTTGGTTCTTCTATGTTGAAGCGTTCGTTCCAGTAACAGTTTGAATTTTTAGCTTTCACTCTGTTTTCTCCTATATTGATAGATGTGTTTCGAACTCTAAATCCAACACGGTTTGTGCTATCTTCTTGAAACTTGACACAATAAAGTAGTTTCAGGTTCTATCTCTATGTTTTGTTTCCTCTTGATGTAGCCCTAAGCAGTGCCTGGCGAGAAACACTTTAATGGAAAGGGGTTGCCAAGCTTCCAAAAATTACGAATCTCCAGAAATCGCAGCAAATATTTTTTCACCCAAACTGGAGGATACTTTCAGGTAATGATCAGTACACGAAGCCAACTTGGTGCCCCAAATTTCATTCTTCTATGTTGAAGCGTTCGTTTCTAGTAACAGTTTGAATTTTTAGGTTTCACACTCTTTTCTCCTATATTGGTAGATGTATTTGGAACTCTAAATCCAACACGGTTTTTTCTAGCTTCTTGAAACTTGACACAATAAAGCAGTTTCACGTTCTATCTCTATGTTTTGTTTCCTCTTGATGTAGCCCTAAGCAGTGACTGGCGAGAAACACTTTAATGGAAAGGGGTTGCCAAGATTCCAAAAATTACGAATCTCCAGAAATCTCAGCAAATATTTTTTCACCCAAACTGGATGATACTTTCAGGTAATGATCAGTACACTAAGCCGACTTGGTTCCCCAAATTTCATTCTTCTATGTTGAAGCGTTCGTTTCCAGTAACAGTTTGAAATTTTAGGTTTCACTCTGTTTTCTCCTATATTGATAGATGTATTTGGAACTCTAAATCCAACACGGTTTGTGCTAGCTTCTTGAAACTTGACACAATAAAGTAGTTTCTTGTTCTATCTCTATGTTTTGTTTCCTCTTGATGTAGCCCTAAGCAGTGACTGGCGAGAATCACGTTCATAGAAAGGGGTTGCCAAGCTTCCAAAAATTACGAATCTCCAGAAATCTCAGCAAATATTTTTTCACCCAAACTGTATGATACTTTCAGGTAATGATCAGTACACTAAGGCGACTTGGTTCCCCATATTATGTTCTTCAATGTTGAAGCGTTCGTTTCCAGTAACAGTTTGAATTTTTAGGTTTCACTCTGTTTTCTCTTATTTTGATAGATGTATTTCGAACTCTAAATCCAACACAGTTTGTGCTAGCTTCTTGAAACTTGACACAATAAAATAGTTTCACGTTCTATCTCTATGTTTTGTTTCCTTGTGATGTAGCCCTAAGCAGTGACTGGCGAGAAACAGTTTAATGGAAAGGGGTTGCCAAGCTTCCAAAAATTACGAATCTCCAAAAATCTCAGCAAATATTTTTTCATCCAAACTGGATGATACTTTCAGGTAATGATCAGTACAGTAAGCCGACTTGGTGCCCCAAATTTCATTCTTCTATGTTGAAGCGTTCGTTTCCAGTAACAGTTTGAAATTTTAGGTTTCACTCTGTTTTCTCCTATATTGATAGATGTATTTGGAACTCTACATCCAACACGGTTTGTGCTAGCTTCTTGAAACTTGACACAATAAAGTAGTTTCTCCTTCTATCTCTATGTTTTGTTTCCTCTTGATGTAGCCCTAAGTAGTGACTGGCGACAAACACTTTCATGGAAAGGGCTTGCCAAGCTTCGAAAAATTACGAATCTCCAGAAATCTCAGCAAATATTTTTTCACCCAAACTGGATGATACTTTCAGGTAATGATCAGTACACTAATGCGACTGGTTTCACCAAATTTCATTCTTCTATCTTGAAGCGTTCATTTCCAGTAACAGTTTGAATTTTTAGGTTTCAATATGTTTTCTCCTATATTGATAGATGTATTTCGAACTCTAAATCCAACACTGTTTGTGCTAGCTTCCAGAAACTTGATGCAATAAAGTAGTTTCACGTTCTGTCTCTATGTTTTGTTTCCTCTTGATGTAGCCCTAAGCAGTGACTGGCGAGAAACACTTTAAAGGAAAGGGGTTGCCAAGCTTCCGAAAACAACGAATCTCCAGAAATCTCAGCAAATATTTTTTCACCCAAACTGGAAGATACTTTCAGGTAATGATCAGTACACTAAGCCGACTTGGTTCCCCAAATTTCATTCTTCTATGTTGAAGCGCTCGTTTCTAGTAACAGTTTGAATTTTTAGGTTTCACTTGTTTTCTCCTATATTGATAGTTGTATTTGGAACTCTAAATCCAACATGGTTTGTGCTAGCTTGTTGAAACTTAACACAATAAAGTAGTTTCACGTTCTATCTCTACGTTTTGTTTCCTTGTGATGTAGCCCTAAGCAGTGCCTGGCGAGAAACAGTTTAATGGAAAGGGGTTGCCAAGCTTCCAAAAATTACGAATCTCCAGAAATCTCAGCAAATATTTTTTCATCCAAACTGGATGATACTTTCAGGTAATGATCAGTACAGTAAGCCGACTTGGTGCCCCAAATTTCATTCTTCTATGTTGAAGCGTTCGTTTCTAGTAACAGTTTGAATTTTTAGCTTTCACTCTGTATTCTCCTATACTGACAGATGTATTTCGAACTCTAAATCCAACACGGTTTGTGCTAGCTTTTTGAAACGTGACACAATGAAGTAGTTTCACATTCTATCTCTATGTTTTGTTTCCTCTTGATGTAGTTCTAAGCAGTGACTGGCGACAAACACTTTCATGGAAAGGGCTTGCCAAGCTTCCAAAAATTACGAATCTCCAGAAATCTCAGCAAATATTTTTTCACCCAAACTGGATGATACTTTCAGGTAATGATCAGTACACTCATGCGACTGGTTTCACCAAATTTCATTCTTCTATGTTGAAGCGTTCATTTCCAGTAACAGTTTGAATTTTCAGGTTTAAATATGTTTTCTCCTATATTGAGAGATGTATTTCGAACTCTAAATCCAACACTGTTTGTGCTAGCTTCCAGAAACTTGATGCAATAAAGTAGTTTCACGTTCTGTCTCTATGTTTTGTTTCCTCTTGATGTACCCCTAAGCAGTGACTGGCGAGAAACACTTTCATGGAAAGGGGTTGCCAAGCTTCCAAAAATTACGAAATTCCAGAAATCTCAGCAAATATTTTTTCACCCAAACTTGATGATACTTTCAGGTAATGATCAGTACACTAAGCCCACTTGGTTCCCCAAATTTCATTCTTCTATGTTGAAGCGTTCGTTTCCAGTAACAGTTTGAAATTTTAGGTTTCACTCTGTTTTCTCCTATATTGAAAGATGTATTTCGAACTCTAAATCCAACACGGTTTGTGCTAGCTTCTTGAAACTTGACACAATAAAGTAGTTTCACGTTTTATCTCTATGTTTTGTTTCCTCTTGATGTAGCCCTAAGCAGTGACTGGCGAGAAACACTTTCATGGAAAGGGGTTGCCAAGCTTCCGAAAACAACGAATCTCCAGAAATCTCAGCAAATATTTTTTCACCCAAACTGGAAGATACTTTCAGGTAATGATCAGTACACTAAGGCGACTTGGTTCCCCAAATTTCATTCTTCTATGTTGAAGCGCTCGTTTCTAGTAACAGTTTGAATTTTTAGGTTTCACTCTGTTTTCTCCTATATTGATAGATGTATTTGGAACTCTAAATCCAACACGGTTTGTGCTAGCTTCTTGAAACTTGACACAATAAAGTAGTTTCACGTTCAATCTCTATGTTTTGTTTCCTCTTCATGTAGCCCTAAGCAGTGACTGCCGAGAAACACGTTCATTTAAAGGGGTGCCAAGCTTCCAAAAATTACGAATCTCCAGAAATCTCAGCAAATATTTTTTCACCCAAACTGGATGATACTTTCAGGTAATGATCAGTACACTAAGCCGACTTGGTTCCCCAAATTTCATTCTTCTATGTTGAAGCGTTCGTTTCTAGT
Organism: Spermophilus citellus; assembly: GCF_964194105.1. Taxonomy (NCBI): domain Eukaryota; kingdom Metazoa; phylum Chordata; class Mammalia; order Rodentia; family Sciuridae; genus Spermophilus; species Spermophilus citellus. The sequence goes on along the minus strand of NC_138191.1, from coordinate 31,648,536 downwards.
AACAGTTTGAATTTTTAGGTTTTACTCTGTTTTCTCCTATATTGATAGATGTATTTGGAACTCTAAATCCAACACGGTTTGTGCTAGTTTCTTGAAACTTGACACAATAAAGTAGCTTCACGTTCTATCTCTATGTTTTGTTTCCTCTTGATGGAGCCCTAAGCAGTGACTGGCGAGAAACACTTTCATGGAAACGGGTTGCCAAGATACCAAAAATTACGAATCTTCAGAAATCTTAGCAAATATTTTTTCACCCAAACTGGATGATACTTGCAGGTAATGATCAGTTCAATAAGCCGACTTGGTTCCCCAAATTTCATTCTTCTATGTTGAAGCGTTCGTTTCTAGTTACAGTTTGAATTTTTAGGTTTCACTCTGTTTTCTCCTATTTTGATAGATGTATTTCGAACTCTAAATCCAACACGGTTTGTGCTAGCTTCTTGAAACTTGACACAATAAATTAGTTTCACGTTCTATCTCTATGGTTTGTTTCCTCTTGATGTAGCCCTAAGCAGTGACTGCCGAGAAATACTTTAATGGAAAGGGGTTGCCAGGCTTCCAAAAATTACGAATCTACAGAAATCTCAGCAAATATTTTTTCACCCGAACTGGATGATACTTTCAGGTAATGATCAGTACACTAAGGCGACTGGTTTCACCAAATTTCATTCTTCTATGTTGAAGCGTTCATTTCCAGTAACAGTTTGAATTTTTAGGTTTCAATATGTTTTCTCCTATATTGATAGATGTATTTCGAACTCTAAATCCAACACTGTTTGTGCTAGCTTCCTGAAACGTGACACAATAAAGTAGTTTCACGTTCTATCTCTATGTTTTGTTTCCTCTTGATGTACCCCTAAGCAGTGACTGGCGAGAAACACTTTCATGGAAAGGGGTTGCCAAGCTTCCGAAAACAACGAAACTCCAGAAATCTCAGCAAATATTTTTTCACCCAAACTGGATGATACTTTCAGGTAATGATCAGTACACTAAGCCGACTTGGTTCCCCAAATTTCATTCTTCTATGTTGAAGCGTTCGTTTCTAGTAACACTTTGAATTTTTAGGTTTCACTCTGTTTTCTCCTATATTGATAGATGTATTTCGAACTCTAAATCCAACACGGTTTGTGCTAGCTTCTTGAAACTTGACACAATAAAGTAGTTTCACGTTCTATCTCTATGTTTTTTTTTTCCTCTTGATGTAGCCCTAAGCAGTGACTGGCGAGAAACACTTTCATGGAAAGGATTTGCCAAGCTTCCAAGAACTACGAATCTCCAGAAATGTCAGCAAATATTTTTTCACCCAAACTGGATGATACTTTCAGGTAATGATCAGTACAATAAGCCGACTTGGTTCCCCAAATTTCATTCTTCTATGTTGAAACGTTCGGTTCTAGTAACAGTTTGCATTTTTAGGTTTCACTCTGTTTTCTCCTATATTGATAGTTGTATTTGGAACTGTAAATCCAACACGGTTTGTGCTATCTTCTTGAAACTTAACACAATAAAGTAGTTTCACGTTCTATCTCTATGTTTTGTTTCCTCCTGATGTAGCCCTAAGCAGTGACTGGCGAGAAACACGTTCATTGAAAGGGGTTGCCAAGATTCTAAAAACTACGAATCTCCAGAAATCTCAGCAAATATTTTTTCACCCAAACTTGATGATACTTTCAGGTAATGATCAGTATACTAAGCCCACTTGGTTCATCAAATTTGGTTCTTCTATGTTGAAGCGTTCGTTTCCAGTAACAGTTTGAATTTGTAGGTTTCACTCTGTTTTCTCCTATATTGATAGATGTATTTCGAACTCTAAATCCAACACGGTTTGTGCTAGCTTCTTGAAACTTGACACAATAAAGTAGTTTCACGTTCTATCTCTATGTTTTGTTTCCTCGTGATGTAGCCCTAAGCAGTGACTGGCGAGAAACACTTTCATGGAAAGGGGTTGCCAAGCTTCCAAAAATTACGAATCTCCAGAAATCTCAGCAAATATTTTTTCACCCAAACTGGATGATACTTTCAGGTAATGATCAGTACACTAAGCCAACTTGGTGCCCCAAATTTCATTCTTCTATGTTGAAGCGTTCGTTTCTAGTAACAGTTTGAATTTTTAGGTTTCACTCTGTTTTCTCCTATATTGATAGATGTATTTGGAACTCTAAATCCAACTCGGTTTGTTCTAGCTTCTTGAAACTTGACACAATAAAGCAGTTTCATGTTCTATCTCTATGTTTTGTTTCCTCTTGATGTAGCCCTAAGCAGTGACTGGCGAGAAACACTTTAATTGAAAGGGGTTGCCAAGCTTCCAAAAATTACGAATCTCCAGAAATCTCAGCAAATATTTTTTCAGCCAAACTGGATGATACTTTCAGGTAATGATCAGTGCACTAAGGCGACTTGGTGCCCAAAATTTCATTACTCTATGTTGAAGCGTTCGTTTCTAGTAACAGTTTGAATTTTCAGGTTTCACTCTGTTTTCTTCAATATTGACAGATGTTTTTGGAACTCTAAATCCAACACGGTTTGTGCTAGCTTCTTGAAACTTGACACAATAAAGTAGTTTCACGTTCTATCTCTATGTTTTGTTTCCTCTTGATGTAGCCCTAAGCAGTGACTGGCGAGAAACACTTTAATGGAAAGTGGTTGCCAAGCTTCCGAAAACAACGAATCTCCAGAAATCTCAGCAAATATTTTTTCACCCAAACTGGATGATACTTTCAGGTAATGATCAGTACACTAAGCCGACTTGGTTTCCCAAATTTCATTCTTCTATGTTGAAGCGTTCGTTTCCAGTAACAGTTTGAATTTTTAGGATTCACTCTGTTTTCTTCTATATTGATAGTTGTATTTGGAACTCTAAATCCAACACGGTTTGTGCTAGCTTCTTGAAACTTAACACAATAAAGTAGTTTCACGTTCTATCTCTATGTTTTGTTTCCACCTGATGTAGCCCTAAGCAGTGATTGGCGAGAAACACGTTATTGAAAGGGGTTGCCAAGCTTCCAAAAATTACGAATCTCCAGAAATCTCAGCAAATATTTTTTCACCCAAACTGGATGATACTTTCAGGTAATGATCAGTACACTAAGGCGACTTGGTTCCCCATATTTTGTTCTTCAATGTTGAAGCGTTCGTTTCCAGTAACAGTTTGAATTTTTAGGTTTCACTCTGTTTTCTCCTATATTGATAGATGTATTTGGAACTCTAAATCCAACATGGTTTGTGCTATCTTCTTGAAACTTAACACAATAAATTAGTTTCACGTTCTATCTCTATGTTTTGTTTCCTCTTGATGTAGCCCTAAGCAGTGACCTGCGAGAAACACTTTCATAGAAAGGGGTTGCCAAGATTCTAAAAACTACGAATCTCCAGAAATCTCAGCAAATATTTTTTCACCCAAACTGGATGATACTTTCAGGTAATGATCAGTACACTAAGCCCACTTGGTTCATCAAATTTGGTTCTACTATGTTGAAGCGTTCGTTTCTAGTAACAGTTTGAATTTTTAGCTTTCACTCTGTTTTCTCCTATATTGATAGATGTATTTCGAACTCTAAATCCAATACAGTTTGTGCTAGCTTCTTGAAACTTGACACAATAAAGCAATTTCACGTTCTATCTCTATGTTTTGTTTCCTCTTGATGTAGCCCTAAGCAGTGACTGGCGAGAAACATTTTAATGGAAAGGGGTTGCCAAGCTTCCAAAAATTACGAATCTCCAGAAATCTCAGCAAATATTTTTTCACCCAAACTGGAAGATACGTTCAGGTAATGATCAGTACACTAAGCCGACTTGGTTCCCAAAATTTCATTCTTCTATGTTGAAGCGTTCGATTCTAGTAACAGTTTTAATTTTTAGGTTTCACTCTGTTTTCTCCTATATTGATAGTTGTATTTGGAACTCTAAATCAAACACAGTTTGTGCTAGCTTTTTGAAACTTAACACAATAAAGTAGTTTCACGTTCTATCTCTATGTTTTGTTTCCACCTGATGTAGCCCTAAGCAGTGATTGGCGAGAAACACGTTATTGAAAGGGGTTGCCAAGCTTCCAAAAATTACGAATCTCCAGAAATCTCAGCAAATATTTTTTCACCCAAACTGGATGATACTTTCAGGTAATGATCAGTACACTAAGGCGACTTGGTTCCCCATATTTTGTTCTTCAATGTTGAAGCGTTCGTTTCCAGTAACAGTTTGAATTTTTAGGTTTCACTCTGTTTTCTCCTATATTGATAGATGTATTTGGAACTCTAAATCCAACAGGGTTTGTGCTAGCTTCTTGAAACTTGACACAATAAAGTAGCTTCACGTTCTATCTCTATGTTTTGTTTCCTCTTGATGTAGCCCTAAGCAGTGACTGGCGAAAAACACTTTCATGGAAACGGGTTTCCAAGATTCCAAAAATTACGAATCTTCAGAAATCTCAGCAAATATTTTTTCACCCAAACTGGATGATACTTGCAAGTAATGATCAGTACAATAAGCCGACTTTGTTCCCCAAATTTCATTCTTCTATGTTGAAGCGTTCGTTTCTAGTAACAGTTTGCATTTTTAGGTTTCACTCTGTTTTCTCCTATTTTGATAGATGTATTTCGAACTCTAAATCCAACAGGGTTTGTGCTAGCTTCTTGAAACTTGACACAATAAAGTAGTTTCACATTCTATCTCTATGGTTTGTTTCCTCTTGATGTAGCCCTAAGCAGTGACTGGCGAGAAACACTTTAATGGAAAGGGGTTCCCAAGCTTCCCAAAACTACGAATCTCCAGAAATCTCTGCAAATATTTTTTCACCCAAACTGGATGATACTTTCAGGTAATGATCAGTACTCTAAGCCGACTTTTTCCCCAAATTTAGTTCTTCTATGTTGAAGCGTTCGTTTCTAGTAACAGTTTGAATTTTTAGGTTTCACTCTGTTTTCTCCTATATTGATCGATGTATTTGGATCTCTAAATCCAACACGGTTTGCGCTAGCTTCTTGAAACTCGACACAATAAAGTAGTTTCACGTTCTATCTCTATGATTTGTTTCCTCTTGATGTACCCCTAAGAAGTTACTAGCGAGAAACGCTTTCATGGAAAGCGGTTGCCAAGCTTCCAAAAATTACGAATCTCCAGAAATCTCAGCAAATATTTTCTCACCCAAACTGGATGATACTTTCAGGTAATGATCAGTACACTAAGCTGACTTGGTTCCCCAAATTTCTTTCTTCTATGTTATAGCGTTCGTTTCCAGTAACAGTTTGAATTTTTAGGTTACACTCTGTTTTCTCTTATATTGATAGATGTATTTGGAACTCTAAATCCAACACGGTTTGTGCTAGCTCCTTGAAACTTGACACCATAAAGTAGTTTCACATTCTATCTCTATGTTTTGTTTCCTCTTGATGTAGCCCTAAGCAGTGACTGGCGAGAAACTCTTTCATCGAAAGGGGTTGCCAAGGTTCCAAAAATTACGAATCTCCAGAAATCTCAGCAAATATTTTTTCACCCTAACTGGATGACACTTTCAGGTAATGATCAGAACACTAAGCCAACTTGGTTCCCCAAATTTCGATCTTCTATGTTGAAGCGTTCATTTCCAGTAACATTTTGAATTTTTAGGTTTCACTCTGTTTTCTCTTATATTGATAGATGTATTTGGAACTCTAAATCCAACACAGTTTGTGCTAGCTTCTTGAAACTTGACACAGTAAAGTAGTTTCACATTCTACCTCAATGTTTTGTTTCCTCTTGATGTACCCCTACGCAGTGACTGTCGAGAAACACTTTCATGAAAAGGGGTTGCCAAGCTTCCAAAAATTACGAATCTCCAGAAATCTCAGTAAATATTTTTTCATCCAAACTGGATGATACTTTCAGGTAATGATCAGAACCCTAAGGCGACTTGGTACCCCAAATTTCGTTCTTCTATGTTGAAGAATTCGTTTCCAGTAACAGTTTGAATTTTTAGGTTTCACTCTGTTTTCTCTTATATTGATAGATGTATTTGGAACTCTAAATCCAACACGGTTTGTGCTAGCTTCTTGAAACTTGACACCATAAAGTAGTTTCACGTTCTATCTCTATGTTTTGTTTCCTCTTCATGTACCCCTAAGCAGTGACTGACGAGAAACACTTTCATGGAAAGGGGTTGCCAAGCTTCCAAAAATTAGGAATCTCCAGAAATCTCAGCAAATATTTTTTCACCCAAACTGGATGATACTTTCAGGTAATGATCAGAACACTAAGGCGACTTGGTTCCCCAAATTTCGTTCTTCTATGTTGAAGCATTCGTTTCCAGTAACAGTTTGAATTTTTAGGATTCACTCTGTTTTCTCTTATATTTATAGATGTATTTGGAACTCTAAATCCAACACGGTTTGTGCTAGCTTCTTGAAACTTGACACCATAAAGTAGTTTCACATTCTATCTCTACGTTTTGTTTCCTCTTGATGTAGCCCTAAGCAGTGACTTTCGAGAAACCCTTTCATCGAAAGGGGTTGCTAAGCTTCCAAAAATTACCAATCTCCAGAAATCTCAGCAAATATTTTTTCACCCAAACTGGATGATACTTTCCGGTAATGATCAGTACACTATACTGACTTGGTTCCCCAAATTTCATTCTTCTATGTTGAAGCGTTCGTTTCCAGTAACAGTTTGAATTTTTAGGTTTCACTCTGTTTTCTCCTCTATTGATAGATGTATTTGGAACTCTAAATCCAACACAGTTTGTGCTAGCTTCTTGAAACTTGACACAGTAAAGTAGTTTTACATTCTATCTCTATGTTTTGTTTCCTCTTCATGTAGCCCTAAGAAGTGACTGGCGTGAAACACTTTCAAGGAAAGGGGTTGCCAAGCTTCCAAAAATTAGGAATCTCCAGAAATCTCAGCATATATTTTTTCACCCAAACTGGATGATACTTTCAGGTAATGATCAGAACACTAAGGCGACTTGGTTCCCCAAATTTCGTTCTTCTATGTTGAAGCGTTCGTTTCCAGTAACAGTTTGAATTTTTAGGTTTCACTCTGTTTTCTCCTCTATTGATAGATGTATTTGGAACTCTAAATCCAACACAGTTTGTGCTAGCTTCTTGAAACTTGACACAGTAATGTAGTTTTACATTCTATCTCTATGTTTTGTTTCCTCTTGATGTACCCCTAAGCAGTGACTGGCGAGAAACACTTTCATGGAAAGTGATTGCCAAGCTTCCAAAAATTACGAATCTCCAGAAATCTCAGCAAATATTTTTTCACCCAAACTGGATGATAATATGCGGTAATGATCAGTACACTAAGGCGACTTGGTTCGCCAAATTTCGTTCTTCTATTATGAAGCGTTCGTTTCCAGTAACAGGTTGAATTTTTAGGTTTCACTCTGTTTTCTCCTATATTGATAGATGTATTTGGAACACTAAATCCAACACGGTTTTTGCTAGCTTCTTGAAACTTGACACAACAAAGTAGTTTCACGTTCTATCTCTATGTTTTGTTTCCTCTTGATGTACCACTAAGCAGTGACTGGAGAGAAACACTTTCATGGAAGGGTGTTGCCAAGCTTCCAAAAATTACGAATCTCCAGAAATCTCAGCAAATATTTTTTCACCCAAACTGGATGATACTTTCCGGTAATGATCAGTACACTAAGCCGACTTGGTTCCCCAAATTTCATTCTTCTATGATGAAGCGTTCGTTTCCAGTAACAGTTTGAAATTTTGGGTTTCACTCTGTTTTCTCCTCTATTGATAGATGTATTTGGAACTCTAAATCCAATACGTTTTGTACTAGCTTCTTGAAACTTGACACAATAAAGTAGTTTCATGTTCTATCTCTATGGTTTCATTCCTCTTGATGTAGCCCTAAGCAGTGACTGGCGAGAAACACGGTCATTGAAAGGGGTTGCCAAGCTTCCAAAAATTACGAATCTCCAGAAATCTCAGCAAGTATTTTTTCACCCAAACTGGATGATACTTTCAGGTAATGATAAGTACACTAAGCCGACTTGGTTCCCCAAATTTCCTTCTTCTATGTTGAAGCGTTCATTTACAGTAACAGTTTGAATTTTTAGGTTTCAATATGTTTTGTCCTATATTGATAGATGTATTTGGAACTCTAAATCCAACACGGTTTGTGCTAGCTTCCTGAAACTTGACACAATAAATAGTTTCACGTTCTATCTCTATGTTTTGTTTCCTATTCATGTAGCCCTAAGCAGTGACGGGCGAGAAACACTTTCATGGAAAGGGGTTGCCAAGCTTCCAAAAACTACGAATCTCCAGAAATATCAGCCAATATTTTTCACCCAAACTAGAAGATACATTCAGGTAATGATCAGTACACTAAGCCCACTTGGTTCACCAAATTTGGTTCTTCTATGTTGAAGCGTTCGTTTCCAGTAACAGTTTGTATTTTTAGGTTTCAATATGTTTTCTCCTATATTGATAGATGTATTTGGAACTCTAAATCCAACACGGTTTGTGCTAGCTTCCTGAAACTTGACACAATAAAGTAGTTTCACATTCTATCTCTATGTTTTGTTTCCTCTTCATGTACCCCTAAGCAGTGACTGGCGAGAAACACTTTCATGGAAAGGGGTTGCCAAGCTTTCAAAAACTATGAATCTCCAGAAATCTCAGCCAATATTTTTTCACCCAAACTACAAGATACATTCAGGTAATGATCAGTACACTAAGCCCACTTGGTTCACCAAATTTGGTTCTTCTATGTTGAAGCGTTCGTTTCCAGTAACAGTTTGAATTTTTAGGTTTCACTCTGTTTTCTCCTATATTGGTAGATGTATTTGGAACTCTAAATCCAACAAGGTTTGTGCTAGCTTCCTGAAACTTGACACAATAAAGTAGTTTAACGTTCTATCTCTATGTTTTGTTTCCTCTTCATGTAGCCCTAAGAAGTGACTGGCGTGAAACACTTTCATGGAAAGGGGTTGCCAAGCTTCCAAAAACTACGAATCTCCAGAAATCTCAGCAAATATTTTTTCACCCAAACTAGATGATACTTTCAGGTAATGATCAGTACACTAAGCCCACTTCGTTCACCAAATTTGGTTGTTCTATTTTGAAGCGTTCGTTTCCACTAACAGCTTGAATTTTTATCTTTCACTCTGTTATCTCCTATATTGATAGATGTATTTCGAAGTCTAAATCCAACACGGTTTGTGCTAGTTTCTTGAAACTTGACACAATAAAGTAGTTTGAGGTTCTATCTCTATGTTTTGTTTCCTCTTGATGTAGCCCTAAGCAGTGACTGGCGAGAAACACTTTCATGGAAAGGGGTTGCCAAGCTTCCAAAAACTACGAATCTCCAGAAATCTCAGCAAATATTTTTTCACCCAAACTGGATGATACTTTCAGGTAACGATCAGTACACTAAGCCGACTTGGTTCCCCAAATTTACTTCTTCTATGTTGAAGCGTTCATTTCCAGTAACAGTTTGAATTTTTAGGTTTCAATATGTTTTCTCCTATATTGATAGATGTATTTGGAACTGTAAATCCAACACGGTTTGTGCTAGCTTCCTGAAACTTGACACAATAAAGTAGTTTCACATTCTATCTCTATGTTTTGTTTCCTCTTCATGTACCCCTAAGCAGTGACTGGAGAGAAACACTTTAATGGAAAGTGGTTGCCAAGCATCCGAAAACAACGAATCTCCAGAAATCTCAGCAAATATTTTTTCACCCAAACTGGATGATACTTTCAGGTAACGATCAGTACACTAAGCCGACTTGGTTCCCCAAATTTCATTCTTCTATGTTGAAGCGTTCGTTTCTAGTAACAGTTTGAATTTTTAGGTTTCACTCTGTTTTCTGCTATATTGATAGTTGTATTTGGAACTCTAAATCCAGCACGGTTTGTGCTAGCTTCTTGAAACTTAACAAAATAAAGTAGTTTCACGTTCTATCTCTATGTATGTTTCCTCCTGATGCAGCCCTAACAGGGACTGGCGAGAAACACGTTCATTGAAAGGGGTTGCCAAGCTTCCAAAAATTATGAATCTCCAGAAATCTCAGCAAATATTTTTTTCACCCAAACTGGATGATACTTTCAGGTAATGATCAGTACACGAAGGCGACTTGGTTCCCCATATTTTGTACTTGAATGTTGAAGCGTTCGTTTCCAGTAACAGTTTGAATTTTTAGGATTCACTCTGTTTTCTCCTATACTGATAGACGTATTTGGAACTCTAAATCCAACACGGTTTGTGCTAGCTTCTTGAAACTTGACACAATATAGTAGTTTCACTTTCTATCTCTATGTTTTGTTTCCTCTTGATGTAGCCCTAAGCAGTGACTGGCGAGAAACACGTTCATTTAAAGGGGTGCCAAGCTTCCAAAAATTACGTTCTCCAGAAATCTCAGCAAATATTTTTTCAGCCAAACTGGATGATACTTTCAGGTAATGATCAGTACACTAAGCCGACTTAGTTCCCCAAATTTTATTCTTCTATGTTGAAGCGTTTGTTTCCAGTAACAGTTTGAATTTTTAGGTTTCACTCTGTTTTCTCCTATATTGATAGATGTATTTCGAACTCTAAATCCAAAACGGTTTGTGCTAGCTTCTTGAAACTTGACACAATAAAGTAGCTTCACGTTCTATCTCTATGTTTTGTTTCCTCGTAATGTAGCCCTAAGCAGTGACTGATGAGAAACACTTTAATGGAAAGGGGTTGCCAAGCTTCCAAAAATTACGAATATCTAGAAATCTCAGCAAATATTTTTTCACCCAAACTGGATGATACTTTCAGGTAATGATCAGTACACTAAGGCGACTGGTTTCACCAAATTTCATTCTTCTATGTTGAAGCGTTCATTTCCAGTAACAGTTTGAATTTTTAGGTTTCAGTATGTTTTCTCCTATATTGATAGATGTATTTTGAACTCTAAATCCAACACTGTTTGTGCTAGCTTCCTGAAACTTGACACAATAAAGTAGTTTCATGTTCTATCTCTATGTTTTGTTTCCTCTTGATGTACCCCTAAGCAGTGACTGGCGAGAAACACGTTCATTGAAAGGGGTTGCCAAGCTTCCAAAAATTACGAATCTCCAGAAATCTCAGCAAGTATTTTTTCACCCAAACTGGATGGTACTTTCAGGTAATGATAAGTACACTAAGCCGACTTGGTTCCCCAAATTTCCTTCTTCTATGTTGAAGCGTTCATTTACAGTAACAGTTTGAATTTTTAGGTTTCAATATGTTTTGTCCTATATTGATAGATGTATTTGGAACTCTAAATCCAACACGGTTTGTGCTAGCTTCCTGAAACTTGACACAATAAAGTAGTTTCACGTTCTATCTCTATGTTTTGTTTCCTCTTCATGTAGCCCTAAGCAGTGACTGGCGAGAAACACTTTCATGGAAACGGGTTGCCAAGCTTCCAAAAACTACGAATCTCCAGAAATCTCAGCCAATATTTTTCACCCAAACTAGAAGATACATTCAGGTAATGATCAGTACACTAAGCCCACTTGGTTCACCAAATTTGGTTCTTCTATGTTGAAGCGTTCGTTTCCAGTAACAGTTTGTATTTTTAGGTTTCAATATGTTTTCTCCTATATTGATAGATGTATTTGGAACTCTAAATCCAACACGGTTTGTGCTAGCTTCCTGAAACTTGACACAATAAAGTAGTTTCACATTCTATCTCTATGTTTTGTTTCCTCTTCATGTACCCCTAAGCAGTGACTGGCGAGAAACACTTTCATGGAAAGGGGTTGCCAAGCTTTCAAAAACTATGAATCTCCAGAAATCTCAGCCAATATTTTTTCACCCAAACTAGAAGATACATTCAGGTAATGATCAGTACACTAAGCCCACTTGGTTCACCAAATTTGGTTCTTCTATTTTGAAGCGTTCGTTTCCAGTAACAGTTTGAATTTTTAGGTTTCACTCTGTTTTCTCCTATATTTGTAGATGTATTTGGAACTCTAAATCCAACAAGGTTTGTGCTAGCTTCCTGAAACTTGACACAATAAAGTAGTTTCACGTTCTATCTCTATGTTTTGTTTCCTCTTCATGTAGCCCTAAGAAGTGACTGGCGTGAAACACTTTCATGGAAAGGGGTTGCCAAGCTTCCAAAAACTACGAATCTCCAGAAATCTCAGCAAATATTTTTTCACCCAAACTAGATGATACTTTCAGGTAATGATCAGTACACTAAGCCCACTTGGTTCACCAAATTTAGTTGTTCTATGTTCAAGCGTTCGTTTCCACTAACAGCTTGAATTTTTATCTTTCACTCTGTTATCTCCTATATTGATAGATGTATTTCGAAGTCTAAATCCAACACGGTTTGTGCTAGTTTCTTGAAACTTGACACAATAAAGTAGTTTGAGGTTCTATCTCTATGTTTTGTTTCCTCTTGATGTAGCCCTAAGCAGTGACTGGCGAGAAACACTTTAATGGAAAGGGGTTGCCAAGCTTCCAAAAACTACGAATCTCCAGAAATCTCAGCAAATATTTTTTCACCCAAACTGGATGATACTTTCAGGTAACGATCAGTACACTAAGCCGACTTGGTTCCCCAAATTTCCTTCTTCTATGTTGAAGCGTTCATTTCCAGTAACAGTTTGAATTTTTAGGTTTCAATATGTTTTCTCCTATATTGATAGATGTATTTGGAACTGTAAATCCAACACGGTTTGTGCTAGCTTCCTGAAACTTGACACAATAAAGTAGTTTCACGTTCTATCTCTATGTTTTGTTTCCTCTTCATGTACCCCTAAGCAGTGACTGGAGAGAAACACTTTAATGGAAAGTGGTTGCCAAGCTTCCGAAAACAACGAATCTCCAGAAATCTCAGCAAATATTTTTTCACCCAAACTGGATGATACTTTCAGGTAACGATCAGTACACTAAGCTGACATGGTTCCCCAAATTTCATTCTTCTATGTTGAAGCGTTCGTTTCTAGTAACAGTTTGAATTTTTAGGTTTCACTCTGTTTTCTGCTATATTGATAGTTGTATTTGGAACTCTAAATCCAGCACGGTTTGTGCTAGCTTCTTGAAACTTAACAAAATAAAGTAGTTTCACGTTCTATCTCTACGTTTTCTTTCCTCCTGATGCAGCCCTAACAGGGACTGGCGAGAAACACGTTCATTGAAAGGGGTTGCCAAGCTCCAAAAATTATGAATCTCCGGAAATCTCAGCAAATATTTTTTTCACCCAAACTGGATGATACTTTCAGGTAATGATCAGTACACTAAGGCGACTTGGTTCCCCATATTTTGTACTTGAATATGAAGCGTTCGTTTCCAGTAACAGTTTGAATTTTTAGGATTCACTCTGTTTTCTCCTATACTGATAGATGTATTTGGAACTCTAAATCCAACACGGTTTGTGCTAGCTTCTTGAAACTTGACACAATAAAGTAGTTTCACGTTCTATCTCTATGTTTTGTTTCCTCTTGATGTAGCCCTAAGCAGTGACTGGCGAGAAACACGTTCATTTAAAGGGGTGCCAAGCTTCCAAAAATTACGAATCTCCAGAAATCTCAGCAAATATTTTTTCACCCAAACTGGATGATACTTTCAGGTAATGATCAGTACACTAAGGCGACTGGTTTCACAAAATTTCATTCTTCTATGTTGAAGCGTTCATTTCCAGTAACAGTTTGAATTTTTAGGTTTCAATATGTTTTCTCCAATATTGATAGATGTATTTCGAACTCTAAATCCAACACTGTTTGTGCTAGCTTCCTGAAACTTGACACAATAAAGTAGTTTCATGTTCTATCTCTATGTTTTGTTTCCTCTTGATGTACCCCTAAGCAGTGACTGGCGAGAAACACTTTCATGGAAAGGGGTTGCCAAGCTTACAATAATTACGAATCTCCAGAAATCTCAGCAAATATTTTTTCACCCAAACTAGATGATACTTTCAGGTAATGATCAGCACACTAGGCCGACTGGGAACCCCAAATTTCATTCTTCTATGTTGAAGCGTTCGTTTCCAGTAACAGTTTGAATTTTTAGCTTTCACTCGGTTTTCTCCTATATTGATAGATGTGTTTCAAACTCTAAATCCAACACGGTTTGTGCTAGTTTCTTGAAACTTGACACAATAAAGTAGTTTCACGTTCTATCTCTATGTTTTGTTTCCTCTTGATGTAGCCCTAAGCAGTGACTGGAGAGAAACACGTTCATTGAAAGGGGTTGCCAAGCTTCCAAAAATTACGAATCTCCAGAAATCTCAGCAAGTATTTTTTCACCCAAACTGGATGATACTTTCAGGTAATGATAAGTACACTAAGCCGACTTGGTTCCCCAAATTTCCTTCTTCTATGTTGAAGCGTTCATTTACAGTAACAGTTTGAATTTTTAGGTTTCAATATGTTTTGTCCTATATTGATAGATGTATTTGGGACTCTAAATCCAACATGGTTTGTGCTAGCTTCCTGAAACTTGACACAATAAATAGTTTCACGTTCTATCTCTATGTTTTGTTTCCTATTCATGTAGCCCTAAGCAGTGACTGGCGAGAAACACTTTCATGGAAAGGAGTTGCCAAGCTTCCAAAAACTACGAATCTCCAGAAATCTCAGCCAATATTTTTCACCCAAACTAGAAGATACATTCAGGTAATGATCAGTACACTAAGCCCACTTGGTTCACCAAATTTGGTTCTTCTATGTTGAAGCGTTCGTTTCCAGTAACAGTTTGTATTTTTAGGTTTCAATATGTTTTCTCCTATATTGATAGATGTATTTGGAACTCTAAATCCAACACGGTTTGTGCTAGCTTCCTGAAACTTGACACAATAAAGTAGTTTCACATTCTATCTCTATGTTTTGTTTCCTCTTCATGTACCCCTAAGCAGTGACTGGCGAGAAACACTTTCATGGAAAGGGGTTGCCAAGCTTTCAAAAACTATGAATCTCCAGAAATCTCAGCCAATATTTTTTCACCCAAACTAGAAGATACATTCAGGTAATGATCAGTACACTAAGCCCACTTGGTTCACCAAATTTGGTTCTTCTATTTTGAAGCGTTCGTTTCCAGTAACAGTTTGAATTTTTAGGTTTCACTCTGTTTTCTCCTATATTTGTAGATGTATTTGGAACTCTAAATCCAACAAGGTTTGTGCTAGCTTCCTGAAACTTGACACAATAAAGTAGTTTCACGTTCTATCTCTATGTTTTGTTTCCTCTTCATGTAGCCCTAAGAAGTGACTGGCGTGAAACACTTTCATGGAAAGGGGTTGCCAAGCTTCCAAAAACTACGAATCTCCAGAAATCTCAGCAAATATTTTTTCACCCAAACTAGATGATACTTTCAGGTAATGATCAGTACACTAAGCCCACTTGGTTCACCAAATTTGGTTGTTCTATGTTGAAGCGTTCGTTTCCACTAACAGCTTGAATTTTTATCTTTCACTCTGTTATCTCCTATATTGATAGATGTATTTCGAAGTCTAAATCCAACACGGTTTGTGCTAGTTTCTTGAAACTTGACACAATAAAGTAGTTTGAGGTTCTTTCTCTATGTTTTGTTTCCTCTTGATGTAGCCCTAAGCAGTGACTGGCGAGAAACACTTTCATGGAAAGGGGTTGCCAAGCTTCCAAAAACTACGAATCTCCAGAAATCTCAGCAAATATTTTTTCACCCAAACTGGATGATACTTTCAGGTAACGATCAGTACACTAAGCCGACTTGGTTCCCCAAATTTCCTTCTTCTATGTTGAAGCGTTCATTTCCAGTAACAGTTTGAATTTTTAGGTTTCAATATGTTTTCTCCTATATTGATAGATGTATTTGGAACTGTAAATCCAACACGGTTTGTGCTAGCTTCCTGAAACTTGACACAATAAAGTAGTTTCACGTTCTATCTCTATGTTTTGTTTCCTCTTGATGTACCCCTAAGCAGTGACTGCCGTGAAACACATTCATGTTAAGGGGTTGCCAATCTTCCAAAAATTACGAATCTCCAGAAATCTCAGCAAATATTTTTTCACCCAAACTGGATGATACTTTCAGATAATGATCAGTACACTAAGGCGACTTGGTTTGCCAAATTTCGTTCTTCAATTATGAAGCGTTCGATTCCAGTAACAGTTTGAATTTTTATGTTTCACTCTGTTTTCTCCTATATTGATAGATGTATTTGGAACTCTAAATCCAACACTGTTTGTGCTAGCTTCTTGAAACTTGACACCATAAAGTAGTTTCACGTTCTATCTCTCTGTTTTGTTTCCTCTTGATGTACCCCTAAGCAGTGACTGGCGAGAAACACTTACATCGAAAGGGGTTGCCAAGCTTCCAAAAATTACGAATCTCCATAAATCTCAGCAAATATTTTTTCACCCAAACTGGATGACACTTTCAGTTAATGATCAGTACACAAAGCCGACTTGGTTCCCCAAATTTCATTCTTCTATGTTGAAGCGTTTGTTTCCAGTAACAGTTTGAATTTTTAGGTTTCAGTCTGTTTTCTCCTCTATTGATAGATGTATTTGGAACTCTAAATCCAACACGGTTTGTGCTAGCTTCTTGAAACTTGACACAGTAATGTAGTTTCACATTCTATCTCTATGTTTTCTTTCCTCTTGATGTACCCCTAAGCAGTGACTGGCGAGAAACACTTTCATGGAAAGGGGTTGCCAAGCTTCCAAAAATTACGAATCTCCAGAAATCTCAGCAAATATTTTTTCACCCAAACTGGATGATACTTTCAGGTAATGATCAGAACACTAAGCCGACTTTGTTCCCCAAATTTCTTTCTTCTATGTTGAAGCATTCGTTTCCAGTAACAGATAAATTTTTAGGTTTCACTCTGTTTTCTCGTATATTGATAGATGTATTTGGAATCTAAATCCAACACGGTTTGTGCTAGCTTCTTGAAACTTGACACAATAAAGTAGTTTCACGTTCTATCTCTATGTTTTGTTTCCTCTTGATTTACCCCTAAGCAGTTACTGGCGAGAAACACTTACATGGAAAGGGTTTGCCAAGCTTCCAAAAATTACGAATCTCCAGAAATCTCAGCAAATATTTTCTCACCCAAACTGGATGATACTTTCAGGTAATGATCAGTACACTAAGCCCACTTGCTTCACCTAATTTCTTTCTTCTATGTTGAAGTATTCATTTTCAGTAACAGTTTGAATTTTTAGGTTTCACTCTGTTTTCTCCTATATTGATAGATGTATTTGGAACTCTAAATCCAACACGGTTTTTGCTAGCTTCTTGAAACTTGACAACATAAAGTAGTTTCACGTTCTATCTCTATGTTTGTTTCCTCTTGATGTACCCCTAAGCAGTGACCGCGAGAAACCCTTTCATGGAAAGGGGTTGCCAAGCTTCCAAAAATTACAAATCTCCAGAAATCTCAGCAAATATTTTTCACCCAAACTGGATGATACTTTCAGGTAATGATCAGAACACTAAGGCAACTTGGTTCCCCAAATTTCATTCTTCTATGTTGAAGCGTTCGTTTCTAGTAACAGTTTGAATTTTTAGGTTTCACTCTGTTTTCTCCTATATTGATAGATGTATTTGGAACTCTAAATCCAACACGGTTTGTGCTAGCTTCTTGAAACTTGACACCATAAAGTAGTTTCACATTCTATCTCTGTGTTTGTTTCCTCTTGATGTACCCCTAACCAGTGACTGGCGAGAAACACTTTCATGGAAAGGGGTTGCCAAGCTTCGAAAATTTACGAATATCCATAAATCTCAGCAAATATTTTTTCACCCAAACTGGATGATACTTTCCGGTAATGATCAGAACCGTAAGGCGACTTGGTTTCCCAAATTTCATTCTTCTATGTTGAAGCGTTCATTTCTAGTTACAGTTTGAATTTTTAGGTTTCACTCTGTTTTCTCCTATATTGATAGATGTATTTGGAACTCTAAATCCAACACGGTTTGTGCTAGCTTCTTTAAACTTGACACAATAAAGAAGTTTCACGTTCTATCTCTATGTTTTGTTTCCTCTTGATGTAACCCTAAGCAGTGTCTGGCGAGAAACACTTTCATTGAAAGGGCTTCCCAAGCTTCCAAAAACTACGAATCTCCATAAATCTCATCAAATATTTTTTCACCCAAACTGGATGATACTTTCAGGTAATGAACAGTACACTAAGCTGACTTGGTTCCCCAAATTTCATTCTTCTATGTTGAAGCGTTCGTTTCCAGTAACAGTTTGAATTTTTAGGTTTCACTCTGTTTTCTCCTATATTGATAGATGTATTTGGAACTCTAAATCCAACTAGGTGTGCTCTAGCTTCTTGAAACTTGACACCATAAAGTAGTTTCACGTTCTATCTCTGTGTTTTGTTTCCTCTTGATGTACCTCTAAGCAGTGACTGGTAGAAACACTTTCATGGAAAGGAGTTGCCAAGCTTCCAAAAATTACGAATCTCCAGAAATCTCAGCAAATATTTTTTCAGCCAAACTGGATGATACTTTCAGGTAATGATCAGTACACTAAGCCCACTTGCTTCACCTAATTTTTTTCTTCTATGTTGAAGTATTCGTTTTCAGTAACAGTTTGAATTTTTAGGTTTCACTCTGTTTTCTCCTATTTTGATAGATGTATTTGGAACTCTAAATCCAACACTGTTTGTGCTAGCTTCTTGAAACTTGACAACATAAAGTAGTTTCACGTTCTATCTCTATGTTTTGTTTCCTCTTGATGTACCCCTAAGCAGTGACTGGCGAGAAACACTTTCATGGAAAGGGGTTGCCAAGCTTCCAAAAATTACGAATCTCCATAAATCTCAGCAAATATTTTTTCACCCACACTGGAAGATACGTTCTGGTAATTATCAGTACACTAAGCCGACTTGGTTCCCCAAATTTCATTCTTCTATGTTGAAGCGTTCGTTTCCAGTAACAGTTTGAATTTTTAGGTTTCACTCTGTTTTCTCCTCTATCCATAGATGTATTTGGAACTCTAAATCCAACACGGTTTGTGCTAGCTTCTTGAAACTTGATACAATAGAGTAGTTTCACATTCTGTCTCTATGTTTTGTTTCCTCTTGATGTACCCCTTAGCAGTGACTGGCGAGAAACACTTTCATGGAAAGGGGTTGCCAAGCTTCCAAAAATTACGAATCTCCAGAAATCTCAGCAAATATTTTTTCACCCAAACTGGATGATACTTTCAGGTAATGATCAGTACACTAAGCCGACTTGGTTCCCCAAATTTCTTTCTTCTATGTTGAAGCGTTCGTTTCCAGTAACAGTTTGAATTTTTAGGTTTCACTCTGTTTTCTCCTATATTGATAGATGTATTTGGAACTCTAAATCCTACATGGTTTGTGCTAGCTTCTTGAAACTTGGCACAATAAAGTAGTTTCAGGTTCTATCTCTATGTTTTTTTTTCCTCTTGATTTAGCCCTAAGCAGTGACTGGCGATGAACACTTTCATGGAAAGGGGTTGCCAAGGTTCCAAAAATTACGAATCTCCAGAAATCTCAGCAAATATTTTTTCACCCAAACTTAATGATACTTGCAGGTTATGATCAGTACACTAAGCCCACTTGCTTCACCTAATTTCTTTCTTCTATGTTGAAGCATTCGTTTCCAGTAACAGTTTGAATTTGTAGGTTTCACTCTGTTTTCTCCTATATTGATAGATGTATTTGGAATCTAAATCCAACACGGTTTGTGCTAGCTTCTTGAAACTTGACACAATAAAGTAGTTTCACGTTCTATCTCTATGTTTTGTTTCCTCTTGATTTACCCCTAAGCAGTGACTGGCGAGAAACACTTACATGGAAAGGGTTTGCCAAGCTTCCAAAAATTACGAATCTCCAGAAATCTCAGCAAATATTTTTTCACCCAAACTGGATGATACTTTCAGATAATGATCAGTACACTAAGGCGACATGGTTTGCCAAATTTCGTTCTTCTATTATGAATCGTTCGTTTCCAGTAACAGTTTGAATTTTTAGGTTTCACTCTGTTTTCTCCTATATTGATAGATGTATTTGGAACTCTAAATTCCTCACGGTTTGTGCTAGCTTCTTGAAACTTGACAACATAAAGTAGTTTCACGTTCTATCTCTATGTTTTGTTTCCTCTTGATGTACCCCTAAGCAGTGACTGCCGTGAAACACATTCATGTTAAGGGGTTGCCAATCTTCCAAAAATTACGAATCTCCAGAAATCTCAGCAAATATTTTTTCACCCAAACTGGATGATACTTTCAGATAATGATCAGTACACAAAGGCGACTTGGTTTGCCAAATTTCGTTCTTCAATTATGAAGCGTTCGATTCCAGTAACAGTTTGAATTTTTATGTTTCACTCTGTTTTCTCCTCTATTGATAGATGTATTTGGAACTCTAAATCCAACACTGTTTGTGCTAGCTTCTTGAAACTTGACACCATAAAGTAGTTTCACGTTCTATCTCTATGTTTTGTTTCCTCTTGATGTACCCCTAAGCAGTGACTGGCGAGAAACACTTTCATCGAAAGGGGTTGCCAAGCTTCCAAAAATTACGAATCTCCATAAATCTCAGCAAATATTTTTTCACCCAAACTGGATGACACTTTCAGTTAATGATCAGTACACAAAGCCGACTTGGTTCCCCAAATTTCATTCTTCTATGTTGAAGCGTTCGTTTCCAGTAACAGTTTGAATTTTTAGGTTTCAGTCTGTTTTCTCCTATATTGATACATGTATTTGGAACTCTAAATCCAACACGGTTTGTGCTAGCTTCTTGAAACTTGACACAGTAATGTAGTTTCACATTCTATCTCTATGTTTTCTTTCCTCTTGATGTACCCCTAAGCAGTGACTGGCGAGAAACACTTTCATGGAAAGGGGTTGCCAAGCTTCCAAAAATTACGAATCTCCAGAAATCTCAGCAAATATTTTTTCACCCAAACTGGATGATACTTTCAGGTAATGATCAGTACACTAAGCCGACTTTGTTCCCCAAATTTCTTTCTTCTATGTTGAAGCATTCGTTTCCAGTAACAGATGAATTTTTAGGTTTCACTCTGTTTTCTCGTATATTGATAGATGTATTTGGAATCTAAATCCAACACGGTTTGTGCTAGCTTTTTGAAACTTGACACAATAAAGTAGTTTCACGTTCTATCTCTATGTTTTGTTTCCTCTTGATTTACCCCTAAGCAGTTACTGGCGAGAAACACTTACATGGAAAGGGTTTGCCAAGCTTCCAAAAATTACGAATCTCCAGAAATCTCAGCAAATATTTTTTCACCCAAACTGGATGATACTTTCAGATATTGATCAGTACACGAAAGCGACTTGGTTTGCCAAATTTCGTTCTTCTATTATGAAGCGTTCGTTTCCAGTAACAGTTTGAATTTTTAGGTTTCACTCTGTTTTCTCCTATATTGATAGATATATTTGGAACTTTAAATTCATCACGGTTTGTGCTAGCTTCTTGAAACTTGACAACATAAAGTAGTTTCACGTTCTATCTCTATGTTTTGTTTCCTCTTGATGTACCCCTAAGCAGTGACTGCCGTGAAACACATTCATGGAAAGGGGTTGCCAAGCTTCCAAAAATTACAAGTCTCCAGAAATCTCAGCAAATATTTTTTCACCCAAACTGGATGATACTTTCAGGTAATGATCAGTACACAAAGCCGACTTGTTCCCCAAATTTCATTCTTCTATGTTGAAGCGTTCCTTTCCAGTAACAGTTTGAATTTTTAGGTTTCACTCTGTTTTCTCCTCTATTGATAGATGTATTTGGAACTCTAAATCCAACACGGTTTGTGATAGCTTCTTGAAACTTGACACAGTAATGTAGTTTCACATTCTATCTCTATGTTTTCTTTCCTCTTGATGTACCCCTAAGCAGTGACTGGCGAGAAACACTTTCATGGAAAGGGGTTGCCAAGCTTCCAAAAATTACGAATCTCCAGAAATATCAGCAAATATTTTCTCACCCAAACTGGATGATACTTTCAGGTAATGATCAGTACACTAAGCCCACTTGCTTCACCTAATTTCTTTCTTCTATGTTGAAGTATTCATTTTCAGTAACAGTTTGAATTTTTAGGTTTCACTCTGTTTTCTCCTATATTGATAGATGTATTTGGAACTCTAAATCCAACACGGTTTTTGCTAGCTTCTTGAAACTTGACAACATAAAGTAGTTTCACGTTCTATCTCTATGTTTGTTTCCTCTTGATGTACCCCTAAGCAGTGACCGCGAGAAACCCTTTCATGGAAAGGGGTTGCCAAGCTTCCAAAAATTACAAAATTCCAGAAATCTCAGCAAATATTTTTCACCCAAACTGGATGATACTTTCAGGTAATGATCAGAACACTAAGGCGACTTGGTTCCCCAAATTTCATTCTTCTATGTTGAAGCGTTCGTTTCTAGTAACAGTTTGAATTTTTAGGTTTCACTCTGTTTTCTCCTATATTGATAGATGTATTTGGAACTCTAAATCCAACACGGTTTGTGCTAGCTTCTTGAAACTTGACACCATAAAGTAGTTTCACATTCTATCTCTGTGATTGTTTCCTCTTGATGTACCCCTAAGCAGTGACTGGCGAGAAACACTTTCATGGAAAGGGGTTGCCAAGCTTCGAAAATTTACGAATATCCATAAATCTCAGCAAATATTTTTTCACCCAAACTGGATGATACTTTCCGGTAATGATCAGAACCGTAAGGCGACTTGGTTTCCCAAATTTCATTCTTCTATGTTGAAGCGTTCATTTCTAGTTACAGTTTGAATTTTTAGGTTTCACTCTGTTTTCTCCTATATTGATAGATGTATTTGGAACTCTAAATTCCTCACGGTTTGTGCTAGCTTCTTGAAACTTGACAACATAAAGTAGTTTCACGTTCTATCTCTATGTTTTGTTTCCTCTTGATGTACCCCTAAGCAGTGACTGCCGTGAAACACATTCATGTTAAGGGGTTGCCAATCTTCCAAAAATTACGAATCTCCAGAAATCTCAGCAAATATTTTTTCACCCAAACTGGATGATACTTTCAGATAATGATCAGTACACTAAGGCGACTTGGTTTGCCAAATTTCGTTCTTCAATTATGAAGCGTTCGATTCCAGTAACAGTTTGAATTTTTATGTTTCACTCTGTTTTCTCCTATATTGATAGATGTATTTGGAACTCTAAATCCAACACTGTTTGTGCTAGCTTCTTGAAACTTGACACCATAAAGTAGTTTCACGTTCTATCTCTATGTTTTGTTTCCTCTTGATGTACCCCTAAGCAGTGACTGGCGAGAAACACTTTCATGGAAAGGGGTTGCCAAGCTTCCAAAAATTACGAATCTCCAGAAATATCAGCAAATATTTTCTCACCCAAACTGGATGATACTTTCAGGTAATGATCAGTACACTAAGCCCACTTGCTTCACCTAATTTCTTTCTTCTATGTTGAAGTATTCATTTTCAGTAACAGTTTGAATTTTTAGGTTTCACTCTGTTTTCTCCTATATTGATAGATGTATTTGGAACTCTAAATCCAACACGGTTTGTGCTAGCTTCTTGAAACTTGACACCATAAAGTAGTTTCACATTCTATCTCTGTGATTGTTTCCTCTTGATGTACCCCTAAGCAGTGACTGGCGAGAAACACTTTCATGGAAAGGGGTTGCCAAGCTTCGAAAATTTACGAATATCCATAAATCTCAGCAAATATTTTTTCACCCAAACTGGATGATACTTTCCGGTAATGATCAGAACCGTAAGGCGACTTGGTTTCCCAAATTTCATTCTTCTATGTTGAAGCGTTCATTTCTAGTTACAGTTTGAATTTTTAGGTTTCACTCTGTTTTCTCCTATATTGATAGATGTATTTGGAACTCTAAATTCCTCACGGTTTGTGCTAGCTTCTTGAAACTTGACAACATAAAGTAGTTTCACGTTCTATCTCTATGTTTTGTTTCCTCTTGATGTACCCCTAAGCAGTGACTGCCGTGAAACACATTCATGTTAAGGGGTTGCCAATCTTCCAAAAATTACGAATCTCCAGAAATCTCAGCAAATATTTTTTCACCCAAACTGGATGATACTTTCAGATAATGATCAGTACACTAAGGCGACTTGGTTTGCCAAATTTCGTTCTTCAATTATGAAGCGTTCGATTCCAGTAACAGTTTGAATTTTTATGTTTCACTCTGTTTTCTCCTATATTGATAGATGTATTTGGAACTCTAAATCCAACACTGTTTGTGCTAGCTTCTTGAAACTTGACACCATAAAGTAGTTTCACGTTCTATCTCTATGTTTTGTTTCCTCTTGATGTACCCCTAAGCAGTGACTGGCGAGAAACACTTTCATCGAAAGGGGTTGCCAAGCTTCCAAAAATTACGAATCTCCATAAATCTCAGCAAATATTTTTTCACCCAAACTGGATGACACTTTCAGTTAATGATCAGTACACAAAGCCGACTTGGTTCCCCAAATTTCATTCTTCTATGTTGAAGCGTTCGTTTCCAGTAACAGTTTGAATTTTTAGGTTTCAGTCTGTTTTCTCCTATATTGATACATGTATTTGGAACTCTAAATCCAACACGGTTTGTGCTAGCTTCTTGAAACTTGACACAGTAATGTAGTTTCACATTCTATCTCTATGTTTTCTTTCCTCTTGATGTACCCCTAAGCAGTGACTGGCGAGAAACACTTTCATGGAAAGGGGTTGCCAAGCTTCCAAAAATTACGAATCTCCAGAAATCTCAGCAAATATTTTTTCACCCAAACTGGATGATACTTTCAGGTAATGATCAGTACACTAAGCCGACTTTGTTCCCCAAATTTCTTTCTTCTATGTTGAAGCATTCGTTTCCAGTAACAGATGAATTTTTAGGTTTCACTCTGTTTTCTCGTATATTGATAGATGTATTTGGAATCTAAATCCAACACGGTTTGTGCTAGCTTCTTGAAACTTGACACAATAAAGTAGTTTCACATTCTATCTCTATGTTTTGTTTCCTCTTGATTTACCCCTAAGCAGTTACTGGCGAGAAACACTTACATGGAAAGGGTTTGCCAAGCTTCCAAAAATTACGAATCTCCAGAAATCTCAGCAAATATTTTTTCACCCAAACTGGATGATACTTTCAGATAATGATCAGTACACGAAGGCGACTTGGTTTGCCAAATTTCGTTCTTCTATTATGAAGCGTTCGTTTCCAGTAACAGTTTGAATTTTTAGGTTTCACTCTGTTTTCTCCTATATTGATAGATGTATTTGGAACTTTAAATTCATCACGGTTTGTGCTAGCTTCTTGAAACTTGACAACATAAAGTAGTTTCACGTTCTATCTCTATGTTTTGTTTCCTCTTGATGTACCCCTAAGCAGTGACTGCCGTGAAACACATTCATGGAAAGGGGTTGCCAAGCTTCCAAAAATTACAAGTCTCCAGAAATCTCAGAAAATATTTTTTCACCCAAACTGGATGACACTTTCAGGTAATGATCAGTACACAAAGCCGACTTGTTCCCCAAATTTCATTCTTCTATGTTGAAGCGTTCCTTTCCAGTAACAGTTTGAATTTTTAGGTTTCACTCTGTTTTCTCCTCTATTGATAGATGTATTTGGAACTCTAAATCCAACACGGTTTGTGATAGCTTCTTGAAACTTGACACAGTAATGTAGTTTCACATTCTATCTCTATGTTTTCTTTCCTCTTGATGTACCCCTAAGCAGTGACTGGCGAGAAACACTTTCATGGAAAGGGGTTGCCAAGCTTCCAAAAATTACGAATCTCCAGAAATATCAGCAAATATTTTCTCACCCAAACTGGATGATACTTTCAGGTAATGATCAGTACACTAAGCCCACTTGCTTCACCTAATTTCTTTCTTCTATGTTGAAGTATTCATTTTCAGTAACAGTTTGAATTTTTAGGTTTCACTCTGTTTTCTCCTATATTGATAGATGTATTTGGAACTCTAAATCCAACACGGTTTGTGCTAGCTTCTTGAAACTTGACACCATAAAGTAGTTTCACATTCTATCTCTGTGATTGTTTCCTCTTGATGTACCCCTAAGCAGTGACTGGCGAGAAACACTTTCATGGAAAGGGGTTGCCAAGCTTCGAAAATTTACGAATATCCATAAATCTCAGCAAATATTTTTTCACCCAAACTGGATGATACTTTCCGGTAATGATCAGAACCGTAAGGCGACTTGGTTTCCCAAATTTCATTCTTCTATGTTGAAGCGTTCATTTCTAGTTACAGTTTGAATTTTTAGGTTTCACTCTGTTGTCTCCTATATTGATAGATGTGTTTGGAACTCTAAATCCAACTCGGTGTGTTCTAGCTTCTTGAAACTTGACACCATAAAGTAGTTTCACATTCTATCTCTGTGTTTTGTTTCCTCTTGATGTACCTCTAAGCAGTGACTGGTAGAAACACTTTCATGGAAAGGAGTTGCCAAGCTTCCAAAAATTACGAATCTCCAGAAATCTCAGCAAATATTTTTTCAGCCAAACTGGATGATACTTTCAGGTAATGATCAGTACACTAAGCCCACTTGCTTCACCTAATTTTTTTCTTCTATGTTGAAGTATTCGTTTTCAGTAACAGTTTGAATTTTTAGGTTTCACTCTGTTTTCTCCTATTTTGATAGATGTATTTGGAACTCTAAATCCAACACTGTTTGTGCTAGCTTCTTGAAACTTGACAACATAAAGTAGTTTCACGTTCTATCTCTATGTTTTGTTTCCTCTTGATGTACCCCTAAGCAGTGACTGGCGAGAAACACTTTCATGGAAAGGGGTTGCCAAGCTTCCAAAAATTACGAATCTCCATAAATCTCAGCAAATATTTTTTCACCCACACTGGAAGATACTTTCCGGTAATTATCAGTACACTAAGCCGACTTGGTTCCCCAAATTTCATTCTTCTATGTTGAAGCGTTCGTTTCCAGTAACAGTTTTAATTTTTAGGTTTCACTCTGTTTTCTCCTCTATTCATAGATGTATTTGGAACTCTAAATCCAACACGGTTTGTGCTAGCTTCTTGAAACTTGACACAATAGAGTAGTTTCACATTCTGTCTCTATGTTTTGTTTCCTCTTGATGTACCCCTTAGCAGTGACTGGCGAGAAACACTTTCATGGAAAGGGGTTGCCAAGCTTCCAAAAATTACGAATCTCCAGAAATCTTAGCAAATATTTTTTCACCCAACATGGATGATACTTTCAGGTAATGATCAGTACACTAAGCCCACTTGCTTCACCTAATTTCTTTCTTCTATGTTGAAGCATTCGTTTCCAGGAACAGTTTGAATTTTTAGGTTTCACTCTGTTTTCTCCTATATTGATAGATGTATTTGGAACTATAAATCCAACACGGTTTGTGCTAGCTTCTTGTAACTTGACACAATAAAGTAGATTCACGTTCTATCTCTGTGTTTTGTTTCCTATTGGTGTATCCCTAAGCAGTGACTGGCGAGAAACACTTTCATGGAAAGGGGTTGCCAAGCTTCCAAAAATTATGATTCTCCAGAAATCTCAGCAAATATTTTCTTACCCAAACTGGATGATACTTTCAGGTAATGATCAGAACACTAAGGCGACTTGGTTCCCCAAATTTCTTTCCTCTATGTTGAAGCGTTCGTTTCCAGTAACAGTTTGAATTTTAGTTTTCACTCTGTTTTCTCTTATATTGATAGATGTATTTGGAACTTTAAATCCAACATGGCTTGTGCTAGCTTCTTGAAACTTGACACCATAAAGTAGTTTCACGTTCTATCTCTATGTTTTATTTCATCTTGATGTACCCCTAAGCAGTGACTGGCGAGAAACACTTTCATGGAAAAGGGTTGCCAAGGTTCCAAAAATTACGAATCTCCAGAAATCTCAGCGAATATATTTTCACCCAAACTGGATGATACGTTCAGGTAATGATCAGTACACTAAGCCGACTTGGTTCCCCAAATTTCATTTTTCTATGATGAAGCGTTCGTTTCTAGTAACAGTTTGAATTTTTAGGTTTCACTCTGTTTTCTCCTATATTGATAGATGTATTTGGAACTCTAAATCCAACACGGTTTGTGCTAGCTTCTTGAAACTTGACACAATAAAGTAGTTTCACGTTCTATCTCTATGTTTTGTTTCCTCTTGATGTACCCCTAAGCAGTGACTGGCAAGATACACTTTCATGGAAAGGGGTTGCCAAGCTTCCAAAAATTACGAATCTCCAGAAATTTCAGAAAATATTTTTTCACCCAAACTGGATGATACTTTCAGGTAATGATCAGTACACTAAGCCCACTTGCTTCACCTAATTTCTTTCTTCTATGTTGAAGCATTCGTTTCCAGGAACAGTTTGAATTTTTAGGTTTCACTCTGTTTTCTCCTATATTGATAGATGTATTTGGAACTCTAAATCCAACACGGTTTTTGCTAGCTTCTTGTAACTTGACACAATAAAGTAGTTTCACGTTCTATCTCTGTGTTTTGTTTCCTATTGGTGTATCCCTAAGCAGTGACTGGCGAGAAACACTTTCATGGAAAGGGGTTGCCAAGCTTCCAAAAATTATGATTCTCCAGAAATCTCAGCAAATATTTTCTTACCCAAACTGGATGCTACTTTCAGGTAATGATCAGAACACTAAGGCGACTTGGTTCCCCAAATTTCTTTCCTCTATGTTGAAGCGTTCGTTTCCAGTAACAGTTTGAATTTTAGGTTTCACTCTGTTTTCTCTTATATTGATAGATGTATTTGGAACTTTAAATACAACATGGCTTGTGCTAGCTTCTTGAAACTTGACACCATAAAGTAGTTTCACGTTCTATCTCTATGTTTTATTTCATCTTGATGTACCCCTAAGCAGTGACTGGCGAGAAACACTTTCATGGAAAAGGGTTGCCAAGGTTCCAAAAATTACGAATCTCCAGAAATTTCAGAAAATATTTTTTCACCCAAACTGGATGATACTTTCAGGTAATGATCAGAACACTAAGCCGACTTGGTTCCCCAAATTTCATTCTTCTATGATGAAGCGTTCGTTTCTAGTAACAGTTTGAATTTTTAGGTTTCACTCTGTTTTCTCCTATATTGATAGATGTATTTGGAACTCTAAATCCAACACGGTTTGTGCTAGCTTCTTGAAACTTGACACAATAAAGTAGTTTCACGTTCTATCTCTATGTTTTGTTTCCTCTTGATGTACCCCTAAGCAGTGACTGACAAGATACACTTTCATGGAAAGGGGTTGCCAAGCTTCCAAAAATTACGAATCTCCAGAAATTTCAGAAAATATTTTTTCACCCAAACTGGATGATACTTTCAGGTAATGATCAGTACACTAAGGCAACTTGGTTCCCCAAATTTCATTCTTCTCTGTTGAAGCATTTGTTTCCAGTAACAGTTTGAATTTTTAGGTTTCACTCTGTTTTCTCCTATATTGATAGATGTATTTGGAACTCTAAATCCAACACGGTTTGTGCTAGCTTCTTGAAACTTGACACCATAAAGTAGTTTCAAGTTCCATCTCTATGTTTTGTTTCCTCTTGATGTAGCCCTAAGCAGTGACTGGCGAGAAACACTTTCATGGAAAGGGGTTGTCAAGCTTCCAAAAATTACGAATCTCCAGAAATCTCAGCAAATATTTTTTCTCCCAAACTGGATGATACTTTCAGGTAATGATCAGTACACTAAGCCCACTTGCTTCACCTAATTTCTTTCTTCTATGTTGAAGCATTCGTTTCCAGTAACAGTTTGAATTTTTAGGTTTCACTCTGTTTTCTCCTATATTGATAGATGTATTTGGAACTCTAAATCCAACACGGTTTGTGCTAGCTTCTTGAAACTTGACAACATAAAGTAGTTTCACATTCTATCTCTATGTTTTGTTTCCTCTTGATGAGAAACACTTTCATGGAAATGGGTTGCCAAGCTTCCAAAAATTACGAATCTCCAGAAATCTCAGCAAATATTCTTTCACCCAAACTGGATGATACTTTCAGGTAATGATCAGTACACTAAGCCGACTTGGTTCCCCAAATTTTATTCTTCTATGATGAAGCGTTCGTTTCTAGTAACAGTTTGAATTTTTAGGTTTCACTCTGTTTTCTCCTATATTGATAGATGTATTTGGAACGCTAAATCCAACACGGTTTGTGCTAGCTTCTTGAAACTTGAAACAATAAAGTAGTTTCACGTTCTATCTCTATGTTTTGTTTCCTCTTGATGTAGCCCTAAGCAGTGACTGGCAAGAAACACTTTCATGGAAAGGGGTTGCCAAGGTTCCAAAAATTACGAATCTCCAGAAATCTCAGCAAATATTTTTTCACCCACACTGGATGATACTTTCCGGTAATGATCAGTACAATAAGGCGACTTGGTTCCCCAAATTTCATTCTTCTATGTTGAAGCGTTCGTTTCCAGTAACAGTTTGAATTTTTAGGTTTCACTCTGTTTTCTCTTATATTGATAGATGTATTTGGAACTCTAAATCCAACACGGTTTGTGCTAGCTTCTTGAAACCTGACACCATTAAGTAGTTTCACGTTCTATCTCTATGTTTTGTTTCCTCTTGAAGTAGCCCTAAGCAGTGACTGGCGAGAAACAATTTCATGGAAAGGGGTGGCCAAGTTTCCAAAATTTACGACTCTCCAGAAATCTCAGCAAATATTTTTTCACCCAAACAGGATGATACTATCAGGTAATGATCAGTACACTAAGCCCACTTGGTTCCCCAATTTCTTTCTTCTATATTGATCGTTCTTTTCCAGTAAAAGTTTGAATATTGGTGTTTCACACTGTTTTCTCCTATATTGATAAATGTACTTGGAACTCTAATTCAAACACGGTTTGTGCTAGCTTCTTGTAACTTGACACAATAAAAAAGTTTCACGTTCTATCTCTATGTTATGTTTCCTCTTTATGTAGCCCTAAGCAGTGTGTGGGAGAAGCACTTTGATTGAAAGGGGTTGCCAACCTTCCAAATATTACGTGTCTCTAGAAATCTCAGCAAATATTTTGTCACCCAAACTGGATGATACTTTCAGGTAATGATCAGTACACTAAGCCAACTTGGTTCCCCAAATTTCGTTCTTCTATGTTGAAGCATTCTTTTCCAGTAACACTTTGAATTTTGGCGTTACATACTGTTTTCTCCTATATTGATAGATGTATTTGGAACTCTAAATCAAACACGGTTTGTGCTAGCTTCTTGAAACTTGACACAACAAAGTAGTTTCAAGTTCTATCTCTATTTTTTGTTTCCTCTTGATGTAGCACTAAGCAGTGAGTGGCGAGAAGCACTTTCATTTAAAGGGGTTGCCAAGCTTCCAAAAATTACGAGTCTCCAGAAATCTCAGCAAATATTTTTTCACCCAAACTGGATGCAACTTTCAGGTAATGATCAGTACACTAAGCCCACTTGGTTCCCCAATTTCGTTCTTCTATGTTGAAGCGTTCGTTTCCAGTAACAGTTTGAATTTTGGCGTTTCACACTGATTTCTCCTATATTGATAAATGTATTTGGAACTCTAATTCAAACACGGTTTGTGCTAGCTTCTTGAAACTTGACACAATAAAGTAGTTTCACGTTGTATCTCTATGTTATGTTTCCTCTTGATGTAGCCCTAAGCAGTGAGTGGCGAGAAGCACTTTCATTGAAAGGGGTTGCCAACCTTCCAAAAATTACGAGTCTCCAGAAATCTCAGTAAATATTTTTTTCACCCAAACTGGATGATACTTTCAGGTAATGATCAGTACACTAAGCCCACTTGGTTACCCAAATTTCGGTCTTCTATGTTGAAGCGTTCGTTTCTAGTAACAGTTTGAATTTTTAGGTTTCACTCTGTTTTCTCCTATATTGATAGATGTATTTGGAACTCTAAATCCAACACGGTTTGTGCTAGCTTCTTGAAACGTGAAAAAATAAAGTAGTTTCACGTTCTATCACTATGTTTTGTTTCCTCTTGATGTAGCCCTAAGCAGTGACTGGCGAGAAACACTTTCAAAGAAAGGGGTTGCCAAGCTTCCAAAAACTACAAATCTCCAGAAATCACAGCAAATATTTTTTCACCAAAACTGGATGATACTTTCAGGTAATGATCAGTATACTTAGCCGACTGGGTTCCCCAAATTTCGTTCTTCTATGTTGAAGCTTTCATTTCCAGTAACAGTTTGAATTTTTAGGTTTCACTCTGTTTTCTCCTATATTGATAGATGTATTTGGAACTCTAAATCCACCACGTTTTGTGCTAGCTTCTTGAAACTTGACAAAATAAAGCAGTTTCATGTTCTATCTCTATGACTTGTTTCCTCTTGATGGAGCCCTAAGCAGTGACTGGCGAGAAACACTTTCATGGAAAGGGGTTGCCAAGCTTCCAAAACTTACGAATCTCCTGGAATCCCAGCAAATATATTTTCACCCAAACTGGATGATACTTTCAGGTAATGATCAGTACACTAAGCCAACTGGGTTAACCAAATTTCGTTCTTCTATGTTGAAGCGTTCATTTCCAGTAACAGTTTGAATTTTTAGATTTCACTCTGTTTTCTCCTATATTGATAGATGTATTTGGAACTCTAAATTCAACACGGTTTGTGCTAGCTTCTTGAAACGTGAAAAAATAAAGTAGTTTCAGGTTCTATCTCTATGTTTTCTTTCCTCTTGAAGTAGCCCTAAGCAGTGACTGGCGAGAAACCCTTTCATGGAAAGGGGTTGCCAAGCTTCCAAAAATTACGAATCTCCCGAAATCTCAGCAAATATTTTTTCACCCAAACTGGATGATACTTTCAGGTAATGATCAGTACACTAAGCTGACTTGGTTCCCCAAATTTCGTTCTTCTATGTTGAAGCGTTCATTTCCAGTAACAGTTTGAATTTTTAGGTTTCACTCTGTTTTCTCCTATATTGATAGATGTATTTGGAACTCTAAATCCAACACAGTTTGTGCTATCTTCTTGAAACTTGACACAATAAAGTAGTTTCAGGTTCTATCTCTATGTTTTGTTTCCTTTTGATGTAGCCCTAAGCAGTGACTGGTGAGAAACACTTTCATGGAAAGGGGTTGCCAAGCTTCCAAAAATTACGAAACTCCAGAAATCCCAGCAAGCATTTTGTTTACCCAAACTGGATGATACTTTCAGGTAATGATCAGTACACTAAGCCGACTTGGTTCCCCAAATTTTGTTCTTCTATGTTGAAGCGTTCATTTCCAGTAACAGTTTGAATTTTTAGGTTTCACTCTGTTTTCTCCTATATTGATAGATGTATTTGGAACTCTAAATCCAATACGGTTTGTGCTAGCTTCTTGAAACTTGACAAAATAAAGCACTTTCATGTTCTATCTCTATGACTTGTTTCCTCTTGATGTAGCCCTAAGCAGTGACTGGCGAGAAACACTTTCAAGGAAAGGGGTTGCCAAGGTTCCAAAACTTACGAATCTCCAGAAATCCCAGCAAATATTTTGTAACCCAAACTGGATGATACTTTCAGCTAATGATCAGTACACTAAGCCGACTGGGTTCCCCTAATTTCGTTCTTCTATGTTGAAGCGTTCATTTCCAGTAACAGTTTGAATTTTTAGGTTTCACTCTGTTTTCTCCTATATTGATAGATGTATTTGGAACTCTAAATCCAACACGGTTTGTGCTAGCTTCTTGAAACGTGAAAAAATAAAGTAGTTTCAGGTTCTATCTCTATGTTTTGTTTCCTCTTGATGTAGCCCTAACCAGTGACTGGAAAGAAACAGTTTCATGGAAAGGGGTTGCCAAGCTTCCAAAAATTACGAATCTCCAGAAATCTCAGCAAATATTTTTTCACCCAAACTGGATGATACTTTCAGGTTATGATCAGTACACTAAGCAGACTTGGTTCCCCAAATTTCATTCTTCTATGTTGAAGCGTTCATTTCCAGTAACAGTTTGAATTTTTAGGTTTCACTCTGTTTTCTCCTATATTGATAGATGTATTTGGAACTCTTAATCCAACAGGGTTTGTGCTAGCTTCCTAAAACTTGACACAATAAAGTAGTTTCAGGTTCTATCTCTATGTTTTGTTTCCTCTTGATGTAGCCCTAAGCAGTGACTGGCGAGAAACACTTTCATGGAAAGGGGTTGCCAAGCTTCCAAAAATTACGAATCTCCAGAAATCTCAGGAAATATTTTTTCAACCAAACTGGATGATAGTTTCAGGTAATGATCAGTACACGAAGCCGACTTGGTTCCCCAAATTTCGTTCTACTATGTTGAAGCGTGCGTTTCCAGTAACAGTTTGAATTTTTAGGTTTCACTCTGTTTTCTGCTATATTGATAGATGTATTTGGAACTCTAAATCCAACACGGTTTGTGCTAGCTTCTTGAAACTTGAAACAATAATGTAGTTTCAAATTCTATCTCTATGTTTTGTTTCCTCTTGATGTAGCCCTAAGCAGTGACTGGCAAGAAACACTTTCATAGAAAGGGGTTGCCAAGCTTCCAAAAACTACGAAACTCCAGAAATCACAGCAAATAGTTTTTTCACCCAAACTGAATGATACATTCAGGTAATGATCAGTACACTAAGCTCACTGGGTTCCCCAAATTTCGTTCTTCTATGTTGAAGCGTTCGTTTCCAGTAACAGTTTGAATTTTTAGGTTTCACTCTGTTTTCTCCTATATTGATAGATGTATTTGGAACTCTAAATCCAACACGGTTTGTGCTAGCTTCATGAAACTTGACAAAATAAAGCAGTTTCACGTTCTATCTCTATGTGTTGTTTCCTCTTGAAGTAGCCCTAAGCAGTGACTGGCGAGAAACACTTTCATGGAAAGGGGTTGCCAAGCTTCCTAAAATTACGAATCTCCAGAAATCTCAGCAAGTATTTTTTCACCCAAACTGGATGATACTTTCAGGTAATGATCAGTACACTAAGCCAACTTGGTTCCCCAAAATTCGTTCTTCTATGTTGAAGCGTTCATTTCCAGTAACAGTTTGAATTTTTAGGTTTCACTCTGTTTTCTCCTATATTGATAGATGTATTTGGAACTCTAAATCCAACACGGTTTGTGCTAGCTTCATGAAACTTGACAAAATAAAGCAGTTTCACGTTCTATCTCTATGTGTTGTTTCCTCTTGAAGTAGCCCTAAGCAGTGACTGGCGAGAAACACTTTCATCGAAAGGGGTTGCCAAGCTTCCTAAAATTACGAATCTCCAGAAATCTCAGCAAGTATTTTTTCACCCAACCTGGATGATACTTTCAGGTAATGATCAGTACACTAAGCCAACTTGGTTCCCCAAATTTCATTCTTCTATGCTGAAGCGTTCGTTTCTACTAACAGTTTGAATTTTTAGGTTTCACTCTGTTTTCTCCTATATTGATAGATGTATTTGGAACTCGAAATCCAACACGTTTTGTGCTAGCTTCTTGAAACGTGAAAAAATAAAGTAGTTTCACGTTCTATCACTATGTTTTGTTTCCTCTTGATGTAGCCCTAAGCAGTGACTGGCGAGAAACACTTTCAAAGAAAGGGGTAGCCAAGCTTCCAAAAACTAAAAATCTCCAGAAATCACAGCAAATATTTTTTCACCAAAACTGGATGATACATTCAGGTAATGATCAGTACACTAAGCCGACTTGGTTCCCCAAATTTTGTTCTTCTATGTTGAAGCGTTCGTTCCCAGTAACACTTTGAATTTTTAGGTTTCACTCTGTTTCCTCCTATATTGATAGATGTATTTGGAACTCTAAATCCAACACGGTTTGTGCTATCTTCTTGAAACTTGACACAATAAAGTACTTTCAGGTTCTATCTCTATGTTTTTGTTTCCTTTTGATGTAGCCCTAAGCAGTGACTGTTGAGAAACACTTTCATGGAAAGGGGTTGCCAAGCTTCCAAAAATTACGAAACTCCAGAAATCCCAGCAAGCATTTTTTTTACCCAAACTGGATGATACTTTCAGGTAATGATCAGTACATTAAGGCGACTTGGTTCCCAAATTTCGTTCTTCTATGTTGAAGCGTTTGTTTCCAGTAACAGTTTGAATTTTTAGGTTTCACTCTGTTTTCTCCTATATTGATAGATGTATTTGGAACTCTAAATCCAACACGGTTTGTGCTAGCTTCTTTAAACTTGACAAAATAAAGCAGTTTCATGTTCTATCTCTATTTTTTGTTTCCTCTTGAAGTAGCCCTAAGCAGTGACTGGCAAGAAACACTTTCATGGAAAGGGGTTGCCAAGCTTCCAAAACTTATGAATTTCCAGAAATCCCAGCAAATATTTTTTCACCCAAACTGGATGATACTTTCAGGTAATGATCAGTACACTAAGGCTACTTGGTTCCCCAAATTTCTTTCTTCTATGTTGAAGCGTTCGTTTCCAGTAATTGTTTGAATTTTTAGGTTTCACTCTGTTTTATAGTATATTGATAGATGTATTTGGAACTCTAAATCCAACACAGTTTGTGCTAGCTTCTTGAAACTGGAAAAAATAAAGTAGTTTCACGTTCTCTCTATGTTTTGTTTCCTCTTGATGTAGCCCTAAGCAGTGACTGGCGAGAAACACTTTCATAGAAAGGGGTTTCCAAGACTCCAAAAACTACAAATCTCCAAAAATCTCAGCAAAAATTTTTCACCCAAACTGGATGATACTTTCAGGTAATGATCAGTACACTAAGGTGACTGGGTTCCCCAAACTTCTTTCTTCTATGTTGAAGCGTTCATTTCCAGTAACAGTTTGAATTTTTAGGTTTCACTCTGTTTTCTCCTATATTGATAGATGTATTTGGAACACTAAATCCACCACGGTTTGTGCTAGCTTCTTGAAACTTGACAAAATAAAGCAGTTTCATGTTCTATCTCTATGACTTGTTTCCTCTTGATGGAGCCCTAAGCAGTGACTGGCGAGAAACACTTTCATGGAAAGGGGTTGCCAAGCTTCCAAAACTTACGAATCTCCAGAAATCCCAGCAAATATTTTTTCACCCAAACTGGATGATACTTTCAGGTAATGATCAGTACACTAAGCCAACTGGGTTAACCAAATTTCGTTCTTCTATGTTGAAGCGTTCATTTCCAGTAACAGTTTGAATTATTAGGTTTCACTCTGTTTTCTCCTATATTGATAGATGTATTTGGAACTCTAAATTCAACACGGTTTGTGCTAGCTTCTTGAAACGTGAAAAAATAAAGTAGTTTCAGGTTCTATCTCTATGTTTTGTTTCGTCTTGAAGTAGCCCTAAGCAGTGACTGGCGAGAAACACTTTCATGGAAAGGGGTTGCCAAGCTTCCAAAAATTACGAATCTCCCGAAATCTCAGCAAATATTTTTTCACCCAAACTGGATGATACTTTCAGGTAATGATCAGTACACTAAGCCGACTTGGTTCCCCAAATTCCGTTTTTCTATGTTGAAGCGTTCATTTCCAGTAACAGTTTGAATTTTTAGGTTTCACTCTGTTTTCTCCTATATTGATTGATGTATTTGGAACTCTAAATGCAACACGGTTTGTTCTAGCTTCTTGAAACTTGACAAAATAAAGCAGTTTCACGTTCTATCTCTATGTTTTGTGTCCTCTTGATGTAGCCCTAAGCAGTGACTGGCGAGAAACTCTTTCATGGAAAGGGGTTGCCAAGCTTCCAAAAATTACGAATCTCCAGAAATCTAAGCAAATGTTTTTTCACCCAAACTGGATGATACTTTCAGGTAATGATCAGTACACTAAGGCGACTTGGTTCCCCAAATTTCTTTCTTCTATGTTGAAGCGTTCGTTTCCAGTAATAGTTTGAATTTTTAGGTTTCACTCTGTTTTCTAGTATATTGACAGATGTATTTGGAACTCTAAATCCAACACGGTTTGTGCCAGCTTCTTGAAACTTGAAAAAATAAACTAGTTTCACGTTCTATCTCTATGTTTTGTTTCCTCTTGATGTAGCCCTAAGCAGTGACTGGCGAGAAACACTTTCATGGAAAGGGGTTGCCAACTTCCAAAAATTACGAATCTCCAGAAATCTCAGCCAGTATTTTTTCAACCAAACTGGATGATACTTTCAGGTAATGATCAGTACACTAAGCCAACTTGGTTCCCCAAATTTCTTCTTCTATGTTGAAGCGTTTGTTTCTATTAACAGTTTGAATTCTTTGGTTTCACTCTGTTTTCTCCTATATTGATAGATGTATTTGGAACTCTAAATCCAACACGGTTTGTGCTAGCTTCTTGAAACTTGACAAAATAAAGCAGTTTCACATTCTATTTCTATGTTTTGTTTCCTCTTGATGTAGCCCTAAGCAGTGACTGGCGAGAAACACTTTCATGGAAAGGGGTTGCTAAGCTTGCAAAAATTATGAATTTCCAGAAATCCCAGCAAATATTTTTTCACCCAAACTGGATGATACTTTCAGGTAATGATCAGTACACTAAGGTGACTTGGTTCCCCAAAATTCTTTCTTCTATGTTGAAGCGTTCGTTTCCAGTAATAGTTTGAATTTATAGGTTTCACTCTGTTTTCTAGTATATTGATAGATGTATTTGGAACTCTAAATCCAACATGGTTTGTGCTAGCATTTTGAAACTTGAAAAAATAAAGTAGTTTCACGTTCTATCTCTATGTTTTGTTTCCTCTTGATGTAGCCCTAAGCAGTGACTGGCGAGAAACACTTTCATAGAAAGGGGTTGCCAAGCTTCCAAAAACTACGAATCTCCAGAAATGTCAGCAAATATTTTTTTCACCCAAACTGGATGATACTTTCAGGTAATGATCAGTACACTAAGCCGACTTGGTTCCCCAAATTTCATTCTTCTATGTTGAAGCGTTCATTTCCAGTAACAGTTTGAATTTTTAGGTTTCACTCTGTTTTTTCCTATATTGGTGGATGTATTTGGAACTCTGAATCCAACCCAGTTTGTGCTAGCTTCTTGAAACATGACACAATAAAGTAGTTTCATGTTCTATCTCTTTGACTTGTTTCCTCTTGATGTAGCCCAAAGCAGTGACTGGTGAGAAACACTTTCATGGAAAGGGGTTGCCAAGCTTCCAAAAATTACGAATCTCCAGAAATCCAAGCAAATATTTCTATACCTAAACTGGATGATACTTTCAGGTAATGATCAGTACACTAAGCCGACTTGGTTCCCCAAATATCGTTCTTCTATGTTGAAGCGTTCGTTTCTACTAACAGTTTGAATTTTTAGGTTTTACTCTGTTTTCTGCTATATTGATAGATGTATTTGGAACTCTAAAACCAACACGGTTTGTGCTAGCTTCTTGAAACTTGACACAATAAAGTAGTTTCACGTTCTATCTCTATGTTTTGTTTCCTCTTGATGTAGCCCTAAGCAATGACTGGCGAGAAACAGTTTCATAGAAAGGGGTTGCCAAGCTTCCAAAAACTACGAATCTCCAGAAATCTCAGCAAATATTTTTTCACCCAAACTGGATGATACTTATAGGTAATGATCAGTACACTAAGCTGACTGGGTTCCCCAAATTTCGTTCTTCTATGTTGAAGCTTTCATTTCCAGTAACAGGTTAAATTTTTAGATTTCACTCTGTTTTCTCCTATATTGATAGATGTATTTGAAACTCTAAATCCAACACGGTTTGTGCTAGCTTCTTGAAACTTGACACAATAAAGTAGTTTCAGGTTCTATCTCTATGTTTTCTTTCCTCTTGATGTAGCCCTAAGCAGTGACTGGCGAGAAACACTTTCATGGAAAGGGGTTGCCAAGCTTCCAAAAATTACGAATCTCCAGAAATCCCAGCAAATATTTTTTTACCAAAACTGGATGATACTATCAGGTAATGATCAGTACACTAAGCCGACTTGGTTCACCAAATTTCGTTCTTATATGTTGAAGCGTTTGTTTCCAGTAACAGTTTGAATTTTTAGGTTTTACTCTGTTTTCTGCTATATTGATAGATGTATTTGGAACTCTAAATCCAACACGGTTTGTGCTATTTCTTGAAACTTGAAACAATAAAGCAGTTTCAAGTTCTATCTCTATGTTTTGTTTCCTCTTGAGGTAGCCCTAAGCAGTGACTGCGAGAAACACTTTCATGGAAAGGGGTTACCAAGCTTCCAAAAATTACGAATCTCCAGAAATCTCAGCAAATATTTTTCACACAAACTGGATGATATTTTCAGATAATGATCAGTACACTAAGCCGACGTGGTTCCCAAAATTTCGTTCTTCTATGTTGAAGCGTTCATTTCCAGTAACAGTTTGAATTTTTAGGATTCACTCTCTTTTCTCCTATATTGATAGATGTATTTGGAACTCTAAATCCAACACGGTTTGTGCTAGCTTTTTGAAACTCGACAAAATAAAGCAGTTTCATGTTCTATCTCTATGTGTTGTTTCCTCTTGAAGTAGCCCTAAGCAGTGACTGGCGAGAAACACTTTCATGGAAAGGGGTTGCCAAGGTTCCAAAAACTACGAATATCCAGAAATCTCAGGAAATATTTTTTCACCGAAACTGGATGATACTTTCAGGTAATGATGAGTACACTAAGGAGACTTGGTTCCCCATATTTCTTTCTTCTATGTTGAAGAGTTCGTTTCCAGTAATAGTTTGAATTTTTAGGTTTCACTCTGTTTTCTAGTATATTGATAGATGTATTTGGAACTCTAAATCCAACACGGTTTGTGCTAGCTTCTTGAAACATGAAAAAATAGAGTCATTTCACGTTCTATCTCTATGTTTTGTTTCCTCTTGATGTAGCCCTAAGCAATGACTGGCGAGAAACACTTTCATAGAAAGGGGTTGCCAAGCTTCCAAATCTACGAATCTCCAGAAATCTCAGCAAATATTTTTTCACCCAAACTGGATGATAGTTTCAGGTAATGATCAGTACACTAAGCTGACTGGGTTCCCCAAATTTCGTTCTTCTATGTTGAAGCTTTCATTTCCAGTAACAGTTTGAATTTTTAGGTTTCACTCTGTTTTCTCCTATATTGATAGATGTATTTGGAACTCTAAATCCAACACGGTTTGTGCTATCTTCTTGAAACTTGACACAATAAAACAGTTTCAGGTTCTATCTCTATGTTTTGTTTCCTCTTGATGTAGCCCTAAGCAGTGACTGGCAAGAAACACTTTCATGGAAAGGGGTTGCCAAGCTTCCAAAATTACGAATCTCCAGAAATCCCAGCAAGCATTTTTTTACCCAAACTTGATTATACTTTAAGGTAATGATCAGTACACTAAGGCGACTTGATTCCCCAAATTTCGTTCTTCAATGTTGAAGCGGTCATTTCCAGTAACAGTTTGAATTTTTAGATTTCACTCTGTTTTCTCCTATATTGATAGATGTATTTGGAACTCTAAATCCAACACCGTTTGTGCTAGCTTCTTGAAACTTGACACAATAAAGCAGTTTCAGGTTCTATCTCTATGTTTTCTTTCCTCTTGATGTAGCCCTAAGCAGTGACTGGCGAGAAACACTTTCATGGAAAGAGGTTGCCAAGCTTCCAAAACTTATGAAATTCCAGAAATCCAAGCCAATATTTTTTTCACCCAAAATGGATGATACTTTCAGGTAATGATCAGTACACTAAGGCGACTTGGTTCCCCAAATTTCGTTCTTCTATGTTGAAGCATTCATTTCCAGTAACAGTTTGAATTTTTAGGTTTCACTCTGTTTTCTCCTATATTGATAGATGTATTTGCAACTCTAAATCCAACACGGTTTGGGCTAGCTTCTTGAAACTTGACAAAATAAAGCAGTTTCACGTTCTATCTCTATGTTTTGTTTCCTCTTGATGTAGCCCTAAGCAGTGACTGGCGAGAATCACTTTCATGGAAAGGGGTTGCCAAGCGTCCAAAAATTACGAATCTCCAGAAATCTCAGCAAATATGTTTTTAACCCAAACTGGATGATACTTTCAGGTAATGATCAGTACACTAAGGCGACTTGGTTCCCCAAATTTTGTTCTTCTATGTTGAAGCATTCATTTCCAGTAACAGTTTGAATTTTTAGGTTTCACTCTGTTTTCTCCTATATTGATAGATGTATTTGCAACTCTAAATCCAACACGGTTTGGGCTAGCTTCTTGAAACTTGACAAAATAAAGCAGTTTCACGTTCTATCTCTATGTTTTGTTTCCTCTTGATGTAGCCCTAAGCAGTGACTGGCGAGAATCACTTTCATGGAAAGGGGTTGCCAAGCTTCCAAAATTACGAATCTCCAGAAATCCCAGCAAGCATTTTTTTACCCAAACTGGATTATACTTTAAGGTAATGATCAGTACACTAAGGCGACTTGATTCCCCAAATTTCGTTCTTCAATGTTGAAGCGGTCATTTCCAGTAACAGTTTGAATTTTTAGATTTCACTCTGTTTTCTCCTATATTGATAGATGTATTTGGAAATCTAAATCCAACACGGTTTGTGCTAGCTTCTTGAAACTTGACAAAATATAGCAGTTTCACGTTCAATCACTATGTGTTGTTTCCTCTTGAAGTAGCCCTGAGCAGTGACTGGCTAGAAACCCTTTTATGGAAAGGGGTTGCCAAGCTTCCAAAACTTATGAATTTCCAGAAATCCCAGCAAATATTTTTTCACCCAAACTGGATGATACTTTCAGGTAATGATCAGTACACTAAGCCGACTTGGTTCCCCAAATTTCGTTCTTCTATGTTCAAGCGTTCATTTCCAGTAACAGTTTGAATTTCTAGGTTTCACTCTGTTTGCTCCTATATTGATAGATGTATTTGGAACTCTAAATCCAACACGGTTTGTGCTAGCTTCTTGAAACTTGACAAAATAAAGCAGTTTCACGTTCTATCACTATGTGATGTTTCCTCTTGAAGTAGCCCTAAGCAGTGACTGGCGAGAAACACTTTCATGGAAAGGGGTTGCCAAGCTTCCTAAAATTCCCAATCTCCAGAAATCTCAGCAAGTATTTTTTCACCCAAACTGGATGATACTTTCAGGTAATGATCAGTACACTAAGGCGACTTGGTTCCCCAAATTTCATTCTTCTATGTTGAAGCGTTCGTTTCCAGTAATAGTTTGAATTTTT
This sequence comes from Spermophilus citellus, assembly GCF_964194105.1. Taxonomy (NCBI): domain Eukaryota; kingdom Metazoa; phylum Chordata; class Mammalia; order Rodentia; family Sciuridae; genus Spermophilus; species Spermophilus citellus. The sequence goes on along the minus strand of NC_138191.1, from coordinate 31,605,657 downwards.
AGGTTTCACTCTGTTTTCTAGTATATTGATAGATGTATTTGGAACTCTAAAACCAACACGGTTTGTGCTAGCTTCTTGAAACTTAAAAAAATAAAGTCGTTTCACGTTCTATCTCTATGTTTTGTTTCCTCTTGATGTAGCCCTAAGCAATCACTGGCGAGAAACACTTTCATAGAAAGGGGTTGCCAAGCTTCCAAAAATTACGAATCTCCAGAAATCTCATCAAATATTTTTTCACCCAAACTGGATGATACTTTCAGGTAATGATCATTACACTAAGCTGACTGGGTTCCCCAAATTTCGTTCTTCTATGTTGAAGCTTTCATTTCCAGTAACAGTTTGAATTTTTAGGTTTCACTCTGTTTTCTCCTATATTGATAGATGTATTTGGAACTCTAAATCCAACACGGTTTGTGCTATCTCCTTGAAACTTGACACAATACAGTAGTTTCAGGTTCTATCTCTATGTTTTGTTTCCTCTTGAAGTAGCCCTAATCAGTGACTGGCGAGAAACACTTTCATGGAAAGGGGTTGCCAAGCTTCCAAAACTTATGAATTTTCAGAAATCCCAGCAAATATTTTTTCACCCAAACTGGATGATACTTTCAGGTAATGATCAGTACACTAAGCCGACTTGGTTCCCCAAATTTCGTTCTTCTATGTTCAAGCGTTCATTTCCAGTAACAGTTTGAATTTTTAGGTTTCACTCTGTTTGCTCCTATATTGATAGATGTATTTGGAACTCTAAATCCAACACGGTTTGTGCTAGCTTCTTGAAACTTGACAAAATAAAGCAGTTTCACGTTCTATCACTATGTGTTGTTTCCTCTTGAAGTAGCCCTAAGCAGTGACTGGCGAGAAACACTTTCATAGAAGGGGGTTGCCAAGCTTCCAAAAATTACGAATCTCCAGAAATCTCAGCAAATATTTTTTCACCCAAACTGGATGATACTTTCAGGTAATGATCAGTACACTAAGCTGACTGGGTTGCCCAAATTTCGTTCTTCTATGTTGAAGCTTTCATTTCCAGAAAGAGTTTGAATTTTTAGGTTTCACTCTATTTTCTCCTATATTGATAGATGTATTTGGAACTCTAAATCCAACACGGTTTGTGCTATCTTCTTGAAACTTGACACAATAAAGTAGTTTCAGGTTCTATCTCTATGTTTTGTTTCCTCTTGATGTAGCCCTAAGCAGTGACTGGCGAGAAACACTTTCATAGAAAGGGGTTGCCAAGCTTCCAAAAATTACGAAACTCCAGAAATCTCAGCAAATATTTTTTCACACAAACTGGATGTTACTTTCAGGTAATGATCTGTACACTAAGCCGACTTGGTTCCCCAAATTTCGTTCTTCTATGTTGAAGCGTTCATTTCCAGGAACAGTTTGAATTTTTAGGTTTCACTCTGTTTCCTCCTATATTTATAGATGTATTTGGAACGCTAAATCCAACACGGTTTGGGCTAGCTTCTTGAATCTTGACAAAATAAAGCAGTTTCACGTTCTATCACTATGTGTTGTTTCCTCTTGAAGTAGCCCTAATCAGTGACTGGCGAGAAACACTTTCATGGAAAGGGGTTGCCAAGCTTCCAAAACTTATGAATTTCCAGAAATCCCAGCAAATATTTTTTCACCCAAACTGGATGATACTTTCAGGTAATGATCAGTACACTAAGCTGACTGGGTTGCCCAAATTTCGTTCTTCTATGTTGAAGCTTTCATTTCCAGTAAGAGTTTGAATTTTTAGGTTTCACTCTGTTTTCTCCTATATTGATAGATGTATTTGGAACTCTAAATCCAACACGGTTTGTGCTATCTTCTTGAAACTTGACACAATAAAGTAGTTTCAGGTTCTATCTCTATGTTTTGTTTCCTCTTGATGTAGCCCTAAGCAGTGACTGGCGAGAAACACTTTCATAGAAAGGGGTTGCCAAGCTTCCAAAAATTATGAATCTCCAGAAATCTCAGCAAATATTTTTTCACCCAAACTGGATGATAATTCAGGTAATGATAATACACTAAGGCGACTTGGTTCCCCAAATTTCATTCTTCTATGTTGAAGCTTTCATTTCCAGTAACAGTTTGAATTTTTAGGTTTCACTCTGTTTTCTCCTATATTGATAGATGTATTTGGAACTCTAAATCCAACACGGTTTGTGCTATCTTCTTGAAACTTGACACAATAAAGTAGTTTCACGTTCTATCTCTATGTTTTGTTTCCTCTTGATGTAGCCCTAAGCAGTGACTGGCGAGAAACACTTTCATGGAAAGGGGTTGCCAAGCTTCCAAAAATTACGAATCTCCAGAAATCTCAGCAAATATTTTTTCACACAAACTGGATGATACTTTCAGGTAATGATCTGTACACTAAGCCGACTTGGTTCCCCAAATTTCATTCTTCTATGTTGAAGCGTTCATTTCCAGGAACAGTTTGAATTTTTAGGTTTCACTCTGTTTCCTCCTATATTTATAGATGTATTTGGAACTCTAAATCCAACACGGTTTGGGCTAGCTTCTTGAAACTTGACAAAATAAAGCAGTTTCACGTTCTATCACTATGTGTTGTTTCCTCTTGAAGTAGCCCTAATCAGTGACTGGCGGGAAACACTTTCATGGAAAGGGGTTGCCAAGCTTCCAAAACTTATGAATTTCCAGAAATCCAAGCAAATATTTTTTCACCCAAACTGGATGATACTTTCAGGTAATGATCAGTACACTAAGGTGACTTGGTTTCCCAAATTTCTTTCTTCTATTTTGAAGCGTTCGTTTCCAGTAATAGTTTGAATTTTTAGGTTTCACTCTGTTTTCTATTATATTGATAGATGTATTTGGAACTCTATATCCTACACGGTTTGTGCTAGCTTCTTAAAACTTAAAAAAATTAAGTCGTTACACGTTCTATCTCTATGTTTTGTTTCCTCTTGATGTAGCCCTAAGCAATGACTGGCGAGAAATACTTTCATAGAAAGGGGTTGCCAAGCTTCCAGAAACTACGAATCTCCAGAAATCTCAGCAAATATTTTTTCACCCAAACTGGATGATACTTTCAGGTAACGATCAGTACCCTAAGCTGACTGGGTTCCCCAAATTTCGTTCTTCTATGTTGAAGCTTTCATTTCCAGTAACAGTTTGAATTTTTAGGTTTCACTCTATTTTCTCCTATATTGATAGATGTATTTGGAACTCTAAATCCAACACGGTTTGTGCTATCTCCTTGAAACTTGACACAATACTGTAGTTTCAGGTTCTATCTCTATGTTTTGTTTCCTCTTGAAGTAGCCCTAATCAGTGACTGGCGAGAAACACTTTCATAGAAAGGGGTTGCCAAGCTTCCAAAACTTATGAATTTCCAGAAATCCCAGCAAATATTTTTTCACCCAAACTGGATGATACTTTCAGGTAATGATCAGTAAACTAAGGTGACTTGGTTTCCCAAATTTCTTTCTTCTATGTGAAGCGTTCGTTTACAGTAATAGTTTGAATTTTTAGGTTAAACTCTGTTTTCTAGTATATTGATAGATGTATTTGGAACTCTATATCCAACACGGTTTGTGCTAGCTTCTTGAAACTTGAAAAAATAAAGTAGTTTCACGTTCTATCTCTATGTTTTGTTTCCTCTTGATGTAGCCCTAAGTAGTGACTGGCGAGAAACACTTTCATAGAAAGGGGTTGCCAAGCTTCCAAAAATTACGAATCTCCAGAAATCTCAGCAAATATTTTTTCACCCAAACTGGATGATACTTTCAGGTAATGATCAGTACACTAAGCTGACTGGGTTGCCCAAATTTCGTTCTTCTATGTTGAAGCTTTCATTTCCAGTAACAGTTTGAATTTTTAGGTTTCACTCTGTTTTCTCCTATATTGATAGATGTATTTGGAACTTTAAATCCAACACGGTTTGTGCTATCTTGTTGAAACTTGACACAATAAAGTAGTTTCACGTTCTATCTCTATGTTTTGTTTCCTCTTGATGTAGCCCTAAGCAGTGACTGGCGAGAAACACTTTCATGGAAAGGGGTTGCCAAGCTTCCTAAAATTCCCAATCTACAGAAATCTCAGCAAGTATTTTTTCACCCAAACTGGATGATACTTTCAGGTAATGATCAGTACACTAAGGCGACTTGGTTCCCCAAATTTCTTTCTTCTATGTTGAAGCGTTCGTTTCCAGTAATAGTTTGAATTTTTAGGTTTCACTCTGTTTTCTCGTATATTGATAGATATATTTGGAACTCTAAATCCAACACGGTTTGTGCTATCTTCTTGAAACTTGACACAATAAAGTAGTTTCAGGTTCTATCTCTATGTTTTGTTTCCTCTTGATATAGCCCTAAGCAGTGACTGGCGAGAAACACTTTCATGGAAAGGGGTTGCCAAGCTTCCAAAAATTACGAATCTCCAGAAATCTCAGCAAATATTTTTTCACCCAAACTGGATGATACTTTCAGGTAATGATCAGTACACTAAGCCGACTTGGTTCCCCAAATTTCGTTCTTCTATGTTGAAGCTTTCATTTCCAGTAACAGTTTGAATTTTTAGGTTTCACTCTGTTTTCTAGTATATTGATAGATGTATTTGGAACTCTAAATCCAACACGGTTTGGGCTAGCTTCTTGAAACTTGACAAAATAAAGTAAAGCAGTTTCACGTACTATCTCTATGTTTTGTTTCCTCTTGATGTAGCCCTAAGCAGTGACTGTCGAGAATCACTTTCATGGAAAGGGGTTGCCAAGCTTCCAAAAATTACGAATCTCCAGAAATCTCAGCAAATATTTTCTAACCCAAATTGGATGATACTTTCAGGTAATGATCAGTACACTAAGCTGACTGGGTTGCCCAAATTTCGTTCTTCTGTGTTGAAGCTTTCATTTCCAGTAACAGTTTGAATTTTTAGGTTTCACTCTGTTTACTCCTATATTGATAGATGTATTTGGAACTCTAAATCCAACACGGTTTGTGCTATCTCCTTGAAACTTGACACAATACAGTAGTTTCAGGTTCTATCTCTATGTTTTGTTTCCTCTTGAAGTAGCCCTAATCAGTGACTGGCGAGAATCACTTTCATGGAAAGGGGTTGCCAAGCTTCCAAAAATTACGAATCTCCAGAAATCTCAGCAAATATTTTTTCACCCAAACTGGTTGATCCTTTCAGGTAATGATCACTACACTAAGCCGACTTGGTTCCCCAAATTTCGTTCTTCTATGTTAACGCGTTCATTTCCAGTAACAGTTTGAATTTTTAGGTTTCACTCTGTTTTCTCCTATAGTGATAGATGTATTTGGAACTCTAAATCCAACACGGTTTGTGCAAGCTTCTTGAAACTTGACAAAATAAAGCAGTTTCACGTTCTATCACTATGTGTTGTTTCCTATTGAGGTAGCCCTAAGCAGTGACTGGCGAGAAACACTTTCATGGAAAGGGGTTGCCAAGCTTCCTAAAATTCCCAATCTCCAGAAATCCCAGCAAATATTTTTTCACCCAATCTGGATGATACTTTCAGGTAATGATCAGTACAATAAGCTGACTGGGTACCCCAAATTTCTTTCTTCTATGTTGAAGCATTCGTTTCCAGTAATAATTTGAATTTTTAGGTTTCACTCTGTTTTCTAATATATTGATAGATGTATTTGGAACTCTAAATCCAACACGGTTTGTGCTAGCTTCTTGAAATGTGAAAAAATAAAGTAGTTTCACGTTCTATCTCTATGTTTTGTTTCCTCGTGATGTACACCTAAGCAGTGACTGGCGAGAAACACTTTCATAGAAAGGGGTTGACAAGCTTCCAAAAACTACGAATCTCCAGAAATCTCAGCAAATATTTTTTCACCCAAACTGGATGATACTTTCAGGTAATGATCAGTACACTAAGCTGACTGGGTTGCCCAAATTTCGTTCTTCTATGTTGAAGCTTTCATTTCCAGTAACAGTTTGAATTTTTAGGTTTCACTCTGTTTTCTCCTATATTGATAGATGTATTTGGAACTCTAAATCCAACACGGTTTGTGCTAGCTTCTTGAAACTTGACAAAATAAATCAGTTTCATGTTCAATCTCTATTACTTGTTTTCTCTTGATGTAGCCCTAAGCAGTGACTGGCGAGAAACACTTTCATGGAAAGGGGTTGCCAAGCTATCAAAAATTACGAATCTTCAGAAATCCCAGCAAGTATTTTTTTACCCAAACTGGATGATACTTTCAGGTAATGATCAGTACACTAAGCCGACTTGGTTCCCCAAATTTCGTTCTTCTATGTTGAAGCATTTGTTTCCAGTAACAGTTTGAATTTTTAGGTTTTACTCTGCTTTCTGCTATATTGATAGATGTATTTGGAACTCTAAATCCAACACGGTTTGTGCTAGCTTCTTGAAACTTGAAACAATAAAGTAGTTTCACCTTCTATCTCTATGTTTTGTTTCCTCTTGAAGTAGCCCTAAGCAGTGACTGGCGAGAAACACTTTCATGGAAAGGGGTTGCCAAGCTTCCAAAAATTACGAATCTCCAGAAATCTCAGCAAATATTTTTTAACCCAAACTGGATGATACTTTCAGGTAATGATCAGTACACTAAGCCGACTTGGTTCCCCAAATTTCATTCTTCTATGTTGAAGCTTTCATTTCCAGTAACAGTTTGAATTTTTAGGTTTCACTCTGTTTTCTCCTATATTGATAGATGTATTTGGAACTCTAAATCCAACACGGTTTGGGCTAGCTTCTTGAAACTTGACAAAATAAAGCAGTTTAACGTTCTATCTCTATGTTTTGTTTCCTCTTGATGTAGCCCTAAGCAGTGACTGGCGAGAATCACTTTCATGGAAAGGGGTTGCCAAGCTTCCAAAAATTACGAATCTCCAGTAATCTCAGCAAATATTTTTCACCCAAATTGGATGATACTTTCAGGTAATGATCAGTACGCTAAGCCGACTTGGTTCCCCAAATTTCGTTCTTCTATGTTGAAGCTTTCATTTCCAGTAACAGTTTGAATTTTTAGGTTTCACTCTGTTTTCTAGTATATTGATAGATGTATTTGGAACTCTAAATCCAACACGGTTTGGGCTAGCTTCTTGAAACTTGACAAAATAAAGTAAAGCAGTTTCACGTACTATCTCTATGTTTTGTTTCCTCTTGATGTAGCCCTAAGCAGTGACTGTCGAGAATCACTTTCATGGAAAGGGGTTGCCAAGCTTCCAAAAATTACGAATCTCCAGAAATCTCAGCAAATATTTTCTAACCCAAACTGGATGATACTTTCAGGTAATGATCAGTACACTAAGCTGACTGGGTTGCCCAAATTTCGTTCTTCTGTGTTGAAGCTTTCATTTCCAGTAACAGTTTGAATTTTTAGGTTTCACTCTGTTTACTCCTATATTGATAGATGTATTTGGAACTCTAAATCCAACACGGTTTGTGCTATCTCCTTGAAACTTGACACAATACAGTAGTTTCAGGTTCTATCTCTATGTTTTGTTTCCTCTTGAAGTAGCCCTAATCAGTGACTGGCGAGAATCACTTTCATGGAAAGGGGTTGCCAAGCTTCCAAAAATTACGAATCTCCAGAAATCTCAGCAAATATTTTTTCACCCAAACTGGTTGATCCTTTCAGGTAATGATCACTACACTAAGCCGACTTGGTTCCCCAAATTTCGTTCTTCTATGTTAACGCGTTCATTTCCAGTAACAGTTTGAATTTTTAGGTTTCACTCTGTTTTCTCCTATAGTGATAGATGTATTTGGAACTCTAAATCCAACACGGTTTGTGCAAGCTTCTTGAAACTTGACAAAATAAAGCAGTTTCACGTTCTATCACAATGTGTTGTTTCCTATTGAGGTAGCCCTAAGCAGTGACTGGCGAGAAACACTTTCATGGAAAGGGGTTGCCAAGCTTCCTAAAATTCCCAATCTCCAGAAATCCCAGCAAATATTTTTTCACCCAATCTGGATGATACTTTCAGGTAATGATCAGTACAATAAGCTGACTGGGTACCCCAAATTTCTTTCTTCTATGTTGAAGCATTCGTTTCCAGTAATAATTTGAATTTTTAGGTTTCACTCTGTTTTCTAATATATTGATAGATGTATTTGGAACTCTAAATCCAACACGGTTTGTGCTAGCTTCTTGAAATGTGAAAAAATAAAGTAGTTTCACGTTCTATCTCTATGTTTTGTTTCCTCGTGATGTACACCTAAGCAGTGACTGGCGAGAAACACTTTCATAGAAAGGGGTTGACAAGCTTCCAAAAACTACGAATCTCCAGAAATCTCAGCAAATATTTTTTCACCCAAACTGGATGATACTTTCAGGTAATGATCAGTACACTAAGCTGACTGGGTTGCCCAAATTTCGTTCTTCTATGTTGAAGCTTTCATTTCCAGTAACAGTTTGAATTTTTAGGTTTCACTCTGTTTTCTCCTATATTGATAGATGTATTTGGAACTCTAAATCCAACACGGTTTGTGCTAGCTTCTTGAAACTTGACAAAATAAATCAGTTTCATGTTCTATCTCTATTACTTGTTTTCTCTTGATGTAGCCCTAAGCAGTGACTGGCGAGAAACACTTTCATGGAAAGGGGTTGCCAAGCTATCAAAAATTACGAATCTTCAGAAATCCCAGCAAGTATTTTTTTACCCAAACTGGATGATACTTTCAGGTAATGATCAGTACACTAAGCCGACTTGGTTCCCCAAATTTCGTTCTTCTATGTTGAAGCATTTGTTTCCAGTAACAGTTTGAATTTTTAGGTTTTACTCTGCTTTCTGCTATATTGATAGATGTATTTGGAACTCTAAATCCAACACGGTTTGTGCTAGCTTCTTGAAACTTGAAACAATAAAGTAGTTTCACCTTCTATCTCTATGTTTTGTTTCCTCTTGAAGTAGCCCTAAGCAGTGACTGGCGAGAAACACTTTCATGGAAAGGGGTTGCCAAGCTTCCAAAAATTACGAATCTCCAGAAATCTCAGCAAATATTTTTTAACCCAAACTGGATGATACTTTCAGGTAATGATCAGTACACTAAGCCGACTTGGTTCCCCAAATTTCATTCTTCTATGTTGAAGCTTTCATTTCCAGTAACAGTTTGAATTTTTAGGTTTCACTCTGTTTTCTCCTATATTGATAGATGTATTTGGAACTCTAAATCCAACACGGTTTGGGCTAGCTTCTTGAAACTTGACAAAATAAAGCAGTTTAACGTTCTATCTCTATGTTTTGTTTCCTCTTGATGTAGCCCTAAGCAGTGACTGGCGAGAAACACTTTCATAGAAAGGGGTTGCCAAGCATCCAAAAATTACGAATCTCCAGAAATCTCAGCAAATATTTTTTCACCCAAACTGGATGATACTTTCAGGTAATGATCAGTACACTAAGCTGACTGGGTTGCCCAAATTTCGTTCTTCTATGTTGAAGCTTTCATTTCCAGTAACAGTTTGAATTTTTAGGTTTCACTCTGTTTTCTCCTATATTGATAGATGTATTTGGAACTCTAAATCCAACACGCTTTGTGCTATCTTCTTGATACTTGACACAATAAAGTAGTTTCAGGTCTATCTCTATGTTTTGTTTCCTCTTGATGTAGCCCTAAGCAGTGACTGGCGAGAAACACTTTCATGGAAAGGGGTTGCCAAGCTTCCAAAAATTACGAATCTCCAGAAATCTCAGCAAATATTTTTTAACCCAAACTGGATGATACTTTCTGGTAATGATCAGTACACTAAGCCGACTTGGTTCCCCAAATTTCATTCTTCTATGTTGAAGCTTTCATTTCCAGTAACAGTTTGAATTTTTAGGTTTCACTCTGTTTTCTCCTATATTGATAGATGTATTTGGAACTCTAAATCCAACACGGTTTGGGCTAGCTTCTTGAAACTTGACAAAATAAAGCAGTTTAACGTTCTATCTCTATGTTTTGTTTCCTCTTGATGTAGCCCTAAGCAGTGACTGGCGAGAATCACTTTCATGGAAAGGGGTTGCCAAGCTTCCAAAAATTACGAATCTCCAGTAATCTCAGCAAATATTTTTCACCCAAATTGGATGATACTTTCAGGTAATGATCAGTACACTAAGCCGACTTGGTTCCCCAAATTTCGTTCTTCTATGTTGAAGCGTTCATTTCCAGTAACAGTTTGAATTTTTAGGTTTCACTCTGTTTGCTCCTATATTGATAGATGTATTTGGAACTCTAAATCCAACACGGTTTGTCCTAACTTCTTGAAACTTGACAAAATAAAGCAGTTTCACGTTCTATCACTATGTGTTGTTTCCTCTTGAAGTAGCCCTAAGCAATGACTGGCGAGAAACACTTTCATGGAAAGGGGTTGCCAAGCTTCCTAAAATTCCCAATCTCCAGAAATCTCAGCAAGTATTTTTTCACCCAAACTGGATAATACTTTCAGGTAATGATCAGTACACTAAGCCGAATTGGTTCCCCAAATTTCTTTCTTCTATGTTGAAGCGTTCATTTCCAGTAACAGTTTGAATGTTTAGGTTTCACTCTGTTTTCTCCTATATTGATAGATGTATTTGGAACTCTAAATCCAACACGGTTTGGGCTAGCTTCTTGAAACTTGACAAAATAAAGTAAAGCAGTTTCACGTTCTATCTCTATGTTTGTTTCCTCTTGATGTAGCCCTAAGCAGTGACTGTCGAGATTCACTTTCATGGAAAGGGGTTGCCAAGCTTCCAAAAATTACGAATCTCCAGAAATCTCAGCAAATATTTTCTAACACAAACTGGAAGATACTTTCAGGTAATGATCAGTACCCTAAGCTGACTGGGTTGCCCAAATTTCGTTCTTCTATGTTGAAGCTTTTATTTCCAGTAACAGTTTGAATTTTTAGGTTTCACTCTGTTTACTCCTATATTGATAGATGTATTTGGAACTCTAAATCCAACACGGTTTGTGCTATCTCCTTGAAACTTGACACAATACAGTAGTTTCAGGTTCTATCTCTATGTTTTGTTTCCTCTTGAAGTAGCCCTAATCAGTGACTGGCGAGAAACACTTTCATGGAAAGGGGTTGCCAAGCTTCCAAAACTTATGAATTTCCAGAAATCCCAGCAAATATTTTTTCACCCAAACTGGATGATACTTTCAGGTAATGATCAGTAAACTAAGGTGACTTGGTTTCCCAAATTTCTTTCTTCTATGTTGAAGTGTTCGTTCCAGTAATAGTTTGAATTTTTAGGTTTCACTCTGTTTTCTAGTATATTGATAGATGTATTTGGAACTCTATATCCAACACGGTTTGTGCTAGCTTCTTGAAACTTGACAAAATAAAGCAGTTTCACGTTCTATCTCTATGTCTTGTTTCCTCTTGATGTAGCCCTAAGCAGTGACTGGCGAGAATCACTTTCATGGAAAGGGGTTGCCAAGCTTCCAAAAATTACGAATCTCCAGAAATCTCAGCAAATATTTTTTCACCCAAACTGGTTGATCCTTTCAGGTAATGATCACTACACTAAGCCGACTTGGTTCCCCAAATTTCGTTCTTCTATGTTAACGCGTTCATTTCCAATAACAGTTTGAATTTTTAGGTTTCACTCTGTTTTCTCCTATAGTGATAGATGTATTTGGAACTCTAAATCCAACACGGTTTGTGCAAGCTTCTTGAAACTTGACAAAATAAAGCAGTTTCACGTTCTATCACTATGTGTTGTTTCCTCTTGAAGTAGCCCTAAGCAGTGACTGGCGAGAAACACTTTCATGGAAAGGGGTTGCCAAGCTTCCTAAAATTCCCAATCTCCAGAAATTCCAGCAAATATTTTTTCACCCAAACTGGATGATACTTTCAGATAATGATCAGTACACTAAGCCAATTGGTTCACCAAATTTCATTCTTCTATGTTGAAGCGTTCGTTTCTACTAACAGTTTGAATTTTTAGGTTTCACTCTGTTTTCTCCTATATTGATAAATGTATTTGGAACTCTAAATCCAACACGGTTTGGGCTAGCTTCTTGAAACTTGATAAAATAAAGCAGTTTCACTTTCTATCTCTATGTTGTGTTTCCTCTTGATGTAGCCCTAAGCAGTGACTGGCGAGAATCACTTTCATGGAAAGGGGTTGCCAAGCTTCCAAAAATTACGAATCTCCAGAAATCTCAGCAAATATTTTTTCACCCAAACTGGATGATCCTTTCAGGTAATGATCAGTACACTAAACCGACTTGGTTCCCCAAATTTCGTTCTTCTATGTTAACTCGTTCATTTCCAGTAACAGTTTGAATTTTTAGGTTTCACTCTGTTTTCTCCTATATTGATAGATGTATTTGGAACTCTAAATCCAACACGGTTTGTGCTAGCTTCTTGAAACTTGACAAAATAAAGCAGTTTCACGTTCTATCACTATGTGTTGTTTCCTATTGAAGTAGCCCTAAGCAGTGACTGGCGAGAAACACTTTCATGGAAAGGGGTTGCCAAGCTTCCTAAAATTCCCAATCCCCAGAAATCCTAGCAAATATTTTTTCACCCAAACTGGATGATTATTTCAGGTAATGATCAGTAAACTATGGTGACTTGGTTTCCCAAATTTCTTTCTTCTATTTTGAAGCGTTCGTTTCCAGTAATATTTTGAATATTTAGGTTTCACTCTGTTTGCTCCTATATTGATAGATGTATTTGGAACTCTAAATCCAACACGGTTTGTGCTAGCATCTTGAAACTTGACACAATAAAGTCGTTTCACGTTCTTTCTCTGTTTTGTTTCCTCTTCATGTAGCCCTAAGCAGTGACTGGCGAGAAACACTTTCATGGAAAGGGGTTGCCAAGCTTCCAAAAATTACGAATCTCCAGAAATCTCAGCAAATATTTTTTCACCCAAACTGGATGATACTTTCAGGTAATGATCAGTACACTAAGCCGACTTGGTTCCCCAAATTTCGTTCTTCTATGTTGAAGCTTTCATTTCCAGTAACAGTTTGAATTTTTAGGTTTCACTCTGTTTTCTCCTATATTGATAGATGTATTTGGAACTCTAAATCCAACACGGTTTGTGCTATCTTCTTGAAACTTGAAAAAATAAAGTAGTTTCACGTTCTGTCTCTATGTTTTGTTTCCTCTTCATGTAGCCCTAAGCAGTGACTGGCGAGAAACACTTTCATGGAAAGGGGTTGCCAAGCTTCCAAAAATTACGAATCTCCAGAAATCTCAGCAAATATTTTTTCACCCAAACTGGATGATACTTTCAGGTAATGATCAGTACACTAAGCTGACTTGGTTCCCCAAATTTCGTTCTTCTATGTTGAAGCTTCCATTTCCAGTAACAGTTTGAATTTTTAGGTTTCACTCTGTTTTCTCCTACATTGATAGATGTATTTGGAACTCTAAATCCAACACGGTTTGTGCTATCTTCTTGAAACTTGACAAAATAAAGCAGTTTCACGTTCTATCCCTATGTTTTGTTTCCTCTTGATGTAGCCCTAAGCAGTGACTGGCAAGAAACACTTTCATGGAAAGGGGTTGCCAAGCTTCCAAAAATTACGAATCTCCAGAAATCTCAGCAAATATTTTTTCACACAAACTGGATGATACTTTCAGGTAATGATCAGTACACTAAGCCGACTTGGTTCCCCAAATTTCGTTCTTCTATGTTGAAGCTTTCATTTCCAGTAACAGTTTGAATTTTTAGGTTTCACTCTGTATTCTCCTATATTGATAGATGTATTTGGAACTCTAAATCCAACACGGTTTGGGCTAGCTTCTTGAAACTTGACAAAATAAAGCAGTTTCACGTTCTATCTCTATGTTTTGTTTCCTCTTGATGTAGCCCTAAGCAGTGACTGGCGAGAATCACTTTCATGGAAAGGGGTTGCCAAGCTTCCAAAAATTACGAATCTCCAGAAATCTCAGCAAATATTTTTCACCCAAATTGGATGATACTTTCAGGTAATGATCAGTACACTAAGCCGACTTGGTTCCCCAAATTTCGTTCTTCTTTGTTGAAGCGTTCATTTCCAGTAACAGTTTGAATTTTTAGGTTTCACTCTGTTTGCTCCTATATTGATAGATGTATTTGGAACTCTAAATCCAACACGGTTTGTGCTAACTTCTTGAAACTTGACAAAATAAAGCAGTTTCACGTTCTATCACTATGTGTTGTTTCCTCTTGAAGTAGCCCTAAGCAGTGACTGGCGAGAATCACTTTCATGGAATGGGGTTGCCAAGCTTCCTAAAATTCCCAATCTCCAGAAATCTCAGCAAGTATTTTTTCACCCAAACTGGATAATACTTTCAGGTAATGATCAGTACACTAAGCCGAATTGGTTCCCCAAATTTCTTTCTTCTATGTTGAAGCGTTCATTTCCAGTAACAGTTTGAATGTTTAGGTTTCACTCTGTTTGCTCCTATATTGATAGATGTATTTGGAACTCTAAATCCAACATGGTTTGTGCTAGCTTCTTGAAACTTGACAAAATAAAGCAGTTTCACGTTCAATCACTATGTGTTGTTTCCTCTTGAAGTAGCCCTAAGCAGTGACTGGCGAGAAACACTTTCATGGAAAGGGGTTGCCAAGCTTCCGAAAACAACGAATCTCCAGATCTCAGCAAATATTTTTTCACCCAAACTGGATGATACTTTCAGATAATGATCAGTACACTAAGCCAACTTGGTTCCCCAAATTTCATTCTTCTATGTTGAATCGTTCGTTACTACTAACAGTTTGAATTTTTAGGTTTCACTCTGTTTTCTCCTATATTGATAAATGTATTTGGAACTCTAAATCCAACACGGTTTGGGCTAGCTTCTTGAAACTTGACAAAATAAAGTAGTTTCACGTTCTATCTCTATGTTTTGTTTCCTCTTGAAGTAGCCCTAAGCAGTGACTGGCGAGAAACACTTTCATGGAAAGGGGTTGCCAAGCTTCCAAAACTTACGAATCTCCAGAAATCCCAGCAAATATTTTTTCACCCAAACTGGATGATACTTTCAGGTAATGATCAGTACACTAAGCTGACTGGGTTGCCCAAATTTCGTTCTTCTATGTTGAAGCTTTCATTTCCAGTAAGAGTTTGAATTTTTAGGTTTCACTCTGTTTTCTCCTATATTGATAGATGTATTTGGAACTCTAAATCCAACACGCTTTGTGCTATCTTCTTGAAACTTGACACAATAAAGTAGTTTCAGGTTCTATCTCTATGTTTTGTTTCCTCTTGATGTAGCCCTAAGCAGTGACTGGCGAGAAACACTTTCATGGAAAGGGGTTGCCAAGCTTCCAAAAATTACGAATCTCCAGAAATCTCAGCAAATATTTTTTCACCCAAACTGGATGATACTTTCAGGTAATGATCAGTACACTAAGCCGACTTGGTTCCCCAAATTTCGTTCTTCTATGTTGAAGCTTTCATTTCCAGTAACAGTTTGAATTTTTAGGTTTCACTCTGTTTTCTCCTATATTGATAGATGTATTTGGAACTCTAAATCCAACACGGTTTGGGCTAGCTTCTTGAAACTTGACAAAATAAAGTAAAGCAGTTTCACGTTCTATCTCTATGTTTTGTTTCCTCTTGATGTAGCAATAGCAGTGACTGTCGAGAATCACTTTCATGGAAAGGGGTTGCCAAGCTTCCAAAAATTACGAATCTCCAGAAATCTCAGCAAATATTTTCTAACCCAAACTGGAAGATACTTTCAGGTAATGATCAGTACACTAAGCAGACTGGGTTGCCCAAATTTCGTTCTTCTATGTTGAAGCTTTTATTTCCAGTAACAGTTTGAATTTTTAGGTTTCACTCTGTTTACTCCTATATTGATAGATGTATTTGCAACTCTAAATCCAACACGGTTTGTGCTATCTCCTTGAAACTTGACACAATACAGTAGTTTCAGGTTCTATCTCTATGTTTTGTTTCCTCTTGAAGTAGCCCTAATCAGTGACTGGCGAGAAACACTTTCATGGAAAGGGGTTGCCAAGCTTCCAAAACTTATGAATTTCCAGAAATCCCAGCAAATATTTTTTCACCCAAACTGGATGATACTTTCAGGTAATGATCAGTAAACTAAGGTGACTTGGTTTCCAAAATTTCTTTCTTCTATGTTGAAGTGTTCGTTTCCAGTAATAGTTTGAATTTTTAGGTTTCACTCTGTTTTCTAGTATATTGATAGATGTATTTGGAACTCTATATCCAACACGGTTTGTGCTAGCTTCTTGAAACTTGACAAAATAAAGCAGTTTCACGTTCTATCTCTATGTTTTGTTTCCTCTTGATGTAGCCCTAAGCAGTGACTGGCGAGAAACACTTTCATGGAAAGGGGTTGCCAAGCTTCCAAAAATTACGAATCTCCAGAAATCTCAGCAAATATTTTTTCACCCAAACTGGATGATACTTTCAGGTAATGATCAGTACACTAAGCTGACAGGGTTCCCCAAATTTCGTTCTTCTATGTTGAAGCGTTCATTTCCAGTAACAGTTTGAATTTTTAGGTTTCACTCTGTTTGCTCCTATATTGATAGATGTATTTGGAACTCTAAATCCAACACGGTTTGTGCTAGCTTCTTGAAACTTGACAAAATAAAGCAGTTTCACGTTCTATCACTATGTGTTGTTTCCTCTTGAAGTAACCCTAAGCAGTGCCTGGCGAGAAACACTTTCATGGAAAGGGGTTGCCAAGCTTCCTAAAATTCCCAATCTCCAGAAATCTCAGCAAGTATTTTTTCACCTAAACTGGATAATACTTTCAGGTAATGATCAGTACACTAAGCCGAATTGGTTCCCCAAATTTCTTTCTTCTATGTTGAAGCGTTCATTGCCAGTAACAGTTTGAATTTTTAGGTTTCACTCCGTTTGCTCCTATATTGATAGATGTATATGGAACTCTAAATCCAACACGGTTTGTGCTAGCTTCTTGAAACTTGACAAAATAAAGCAGTTTCACGTTCTATCACTATGTGTTGTTTCCTCTTGAAGTAGCCCTAAGCAGTGACTGGCGAGAAACAATTTCATGGAAAGGGGTTGCCAAGCTTCCTAAAATTACGAATCTCCAGAAATCTCAGCAAATATTTTTTCACCCAAACTGGATGATACTTTCAGATAATGATCAGTACACTAAGTAAACTTGGTTCCCCAAATTTCATTCATCTATGTTGAAGCGTTCGTTTCTACTAACAGTTTGAATTTTTAGGTTTCACTCTGTTTTCTCCTATATTGATAGATGTATTTGGAATTCTAAATCCAACACGGTTTGGGCTAGCTTCTTGACACTTGACAAAATAAAGTAGTTTCATGTTCTATCTCTATGTTTTGTTTCCTCTTTAAGTAGCCTTAAGCAGTGACTGGCGAGAAACACTTTAATGGAAAGGGGTTGCCAAGCTTCCAAATCTTATGAATTTCCAGAAATCCCAGCAAATATTTTTTTTGACCCAAACTGGATGATACTTTCAGGTAATGATCAGAACACTAAGCCAACTTGGTTCCCCAAATTTCGTTCTTCTATGTTGAAGCTTTCATTTCCAGTAAGAGTTTGAATTTTTAGGTTTCACTCTGTTTTCTCCTATATTGATAGATGTATTTGGAACTCTAAATCCAACACGGTTTGTGCTAGCTTCTTGAAACTTGACAAAATAAAGCAGTTTCACGTTCTATCACTATGTGTTGTTTCCTCTTGAAGTAGCCCTAAGCAGTGACTGGCGAGAAACACTTTCATGGAAAGGGGTTGCCAAGCTTCCAAAACTTACGAATCTCCAGAAATCCCAGCAAATATTTTTTCACCCAAACTGGATGATACTTTCAGGTAATGATCAGTACACTAAGCTGACTGGGTTCCCCAAATTTCTATCTTCTTTGTTGAAGCATTCGTTTCCAGTAATAATTTGAATTTTTAGGTTTCACTCTGTTTTCTAGTATATTGATAAATGTATTTGGAACTCTAAATCCAACACGGTTTGTGCTAGCTTCTTGAAACGTGAAAAAATAAAGTAGTTTCACGTTCTTTCTCTATGTTTTGTTTCCTCTTGATTTAGCCCTAAGCAGTGACTGGCGAGAATCACTTTCATGGAAAGGGGTTGCCAAGCTTCCAAAAATTACGAATCTCCAGAAATCTCAGCAAATATTTTTTCACCCAAACTGGATGATCCTTTCAGGTAATGATCAGTACACTAAACCGACTTGGTTCCCCAAATTTCGTTCTTCTATGTTAACGCGTTCATTTCCAGTAACAGTTTGAAATTTTAGGTTTCACTCTGTTTGCTCCTATATTGATAGATGTATTTGGAACTCTAAATCCAACACGGTTTGTGCTAGCTTCTTGAAACTTGACAAAATAAAGCAGTTTCACGTTCTATCACTATGTGTTGTTTCCTATTGAAGTAGCCCTAAGCAGTGACTGGTGAGTAACACTTTCATAGATAGGGGTTGCCAAGCTTCCAAAAATTACGAATGTCCAGAAATCTCAGCAAATATTTTTTCATCCAAACTGGATGATACTTTCAGGTAATGATCAGTACACTAAGCTGACTGGGTTGCCCAAATTTCGTTCTTCTATGTTGAAGCTTTCATTTCCAGTAACAGTTTGAATTTTTAGGTTTCACTCTGTTTGCTCCTATATTGATAGATGTATTTGGAACTCTAAATCCAACACGGTTTGTGCTAGCTTCTTGAAACTTGACACAATAAAGTCGTTTCACGTTCTTTCTCTGTTTTGTTTCCTCTTCATGTAGCCCTAAGCAGTGACTGGCGAGAAACACTTTCATGGAAAGGGGTTGCCAAGCTTCCAAAAATTACGAATCTCCAGAAATCTCAGCAAATATTTTTTCACACAAACTGGATGATACTTTCAGGTAATGATCAGTACACTAAGCCGACTTGGTTCCCCAAATTTCGTTCTTCTATGTTGAAGCTTTCATTTCCAGGTACAGTTTGAATTTTTAGGTTTCACTCTGTTTTCTCCTATATTGACAGATGTATTTGGAACTCTAAATCCAACACGGTTTGTGCTATCTTCTTGAAACTTGACACAATAAAGTAGTTTCAGGTTCTATCTCTATGTTTTGTTTCCTCTTCATGTAGCCCTAAGCAGTGACTGGCGAGAAACACTTTCATGGAAAGGGGTTGCCAAGCTTCCAAAAATTACGAATCTCCAGAAATCTCAGCAAATATTTTTTCACCCAAACTGGATGATATTTTCAGGTAATGATCAGTACACTAAGCCGACTTGGTTCCCCAAATTTCGTTCTTCTATGTTGAAGCTTCCATTTCCAGTAACAGTTTGAATTTTTAGGTTTCACTCTGTTTTCTCCTATATTGATAGATGTATTTGGAACTCTAAATCCAACACGGTTTGGGCTAGCTTCTTGAAACTTGACAAAATAAAGCAGTTTCACGTTCTATCTCTATATTTTGTTTCCTCTTGATGTAGCCCTAAGCAGTGACTGGCAAGAAAAACTTTCATGGAAAGGGGTTGCCAAGCTTCTTAAAATTCCCAATCTCCAGAAATCTCAGCAAGTATTTTTTCACACAAAATGGATAATACTTTCAGGTAATGATCAGTACACCAAGCCAAATTGGTTCCCCAAATTTCTTTCTTCTATGTTGAAGCGTTCATTTCCAGTTACAGTTTGAAATTTAGGTTTCACTCTGTTTTCTCCTATATTGATAGATGTATTTGGAACTCTAAATCCAACACGGTTTATGCTAGCTTCTTGAAACTTGACAAAATAAAGCAGTTTCACGTTCAATCACTATGGGTTGTTTCCACTTGAAGTAGCCCTAAGCAGTGACTGGCGAGTAACACTTTCATGGAAAGGGGTTGCCAAGCTTCCAAAACTTATGAATTTCCAGAAATCCCAGCAAATATTTTTTCACCCAAACATGATGATACTTTCAGGTAATGATCAGTACACTAAGCCGACTGGGTTCCCCAAATTTCGTTCTTCTATGTTGAAGCTTTCATTTCCAATAACAGTTTGAATTTTTAGGTTTCACTCTGTTTTCTCCTATATTGATAGATGTATTTGGAACTCTAAATGCAACACGGTTTGTGCTATCTCCTTGAAACTTGACACAATACAGTAGTTTCAGGTTCTATCTCTATGTTTTGTTTCCTCTTGAAGTAGCCCTAATCAGTGACTGGCGAGAAACACTTTCATGGAAAGGGGTTGCCAAGCTTCCAAAACTTATGAATTTCCAGAAATCCCAGCAAATATTTTTTCACCCAAACTGGATGATACTTTCAGGTAATGATCAGTAAACTAAGGTGACTTGGTTTCCCAAATTTCTTTCTTCTATGTTGAAGCGTTCGTTTCCAGTAATAGTTTGAATTTTTAGGTTTCACTGTGTTTTCTAGTATATTGATAAATGTATTTGGAACTCTATATCCCACACGGTTTCTGCTAGCTTCTTGAAACTTGAAAAAATAAAGTAGTTTCACGTTCTATCTCTACGTTTTGTTTCCTCTTGATGTAGCCCTTTGCAGTGACTGGCGAGAAACACTTTCATAGAAAGGGGTTGCCAAGATTTCCAAAAATTACGAATCTCCAGAAATCTCAGCAAATATTTTTTCACCAAAACTGGATGATACTTTCAGGTAATGATCAGTACACTAAGCTGACTTGGTTGCCCAAATTTCGTTCTTCTATGTTGAAGCTTTCATTTCCAGTAAGAGTTTGAATTTTTAGCTTTCACTCTGTTTTCTCCTATATTGATAGATGTATTTGGAACTCTAAATCCAACACGGTTTGTGCTATCTTCTTGAAACTTGACACAATAAAGTAGTTTCAGGTTCTATCTCTATGTTTTGTTTTCTCTTGATGTAGCCCTAAGCAGTGACTGGCGAGAAACACTTTTATGGAAAGGGGTTGCCAAGCTTCCAAAAATTACGAATCTCCAGAAATCTCAGCAAATATTTTTTCACCCAAACTGGTTGATCTTTTCAGGTAATGATCTCTACACTAAGCCGACTTGGTTCCCCAAATTTCGTTCTTCTATGTTAACGCATTCATTTCCAGTAACAGTTTGCATTTTTAGGTTTCACTCTGTTTTCTCCTATATTGATAGATGTATTTGGAACTCTAAATCCAACACGGTTTGTGCAAGCTTCTTGAAACTTCACAAATAAAGCTGTTTCACGTTCTATCACTATGTGTTGTTTCCTCTTGAAGTAGCCCTAAGCAGTGACTGGCGAGAAACACTTTCATGGAAAGGGGTTGCCAAGCTTCCTAAAATTCCCAATCTCCAGAAATCCCAGCAAATATTTTTTCACCCAATCTGGATGATACATTCAGGTAATGATCAGTACACTAAGCCAACTTGGTTCCCCAAATTTCGTTCTTCTATGTTGAAGCGTTCATTTCCAGTAACAGTTTGAATTTTTAGGTTTCACTCTGTTTGCTCCTATATTGATAGATGTATTTGGAACTCTAAATCCAACACGGTTTGTGCTAGCTTCTTGAAACTTGACAAAATAAAGCAGTTTCACGTTCTATCACTATGTGTTGTTTCCTCTTGAAGTAGCCCTAAGCAGTGACTGGCGAGAAACACTTTCATGGAAAGGGGTTGCCAACCTTCCTAAAATTACGAATCTCCAGAAATCTCAGCAAGTATTTTTTCACCCAAACTGGATGATCCTTTCAGGTCATGATCAGTACACTAAGCCGACTTGGTTCCCCAAATTTGTTTCTTCTATGTTGAAGCGTTCGTTTCCAGTAATAGTTTGAATTTTTAGGTTTCACTCTGTTTTCTAGTATATTGATAGATGTATTTGGAACTCTAAATCCAACACGGTTTGTGCTAGCTTCTTGAAACTTAAAAAAATATAGTCGTTTCACGTTCTATCTCTATGTTTTGTTTCCTTTTGATGTAGCCCTAAGCAATGACTGGCGAGAAACACTTTCATAGAAAGGGGTTGCCAAGCTTCCAAAAACTACGAATCTCCAGAAATCTCATCAAATATTTTTTCACCCAAACTGGATGATACTTTCAGGTAATTATCAGTACACTAAGCTGACTGGGTTCCCCAAATTTCATTCTTCTATGTGGAAGCTTTCATTTCCAGTAACAGTTTGAATTTTTAGGTTTCACTCTGTTTTCTCCTATATTGATAGATGTATTTGGAACTCTAAATCCAACACGGTTTGTGCTATCTTCTTGAAACTTGACACAATAAAGTAGTTTCAGGTTCTATCTCTATGTTTTGTTTCCTCTTGATGTAGCCCTAAGCAGTGACTGGCGAGAAACACTTTCATGGAAAGGGGTTGCCAAGCTTCCAAAAATTACGAATCTCCAGAAATCTCAGCAAATATTTTTTCACCCAAACTGGATGATACTTTCAGGTAATGATCAGTACACTAAGCCGACTTGGTTCCCCAAATTTCGTTCTTCTATGTTGAAGCTTTCATTTCCAGTAACAGTTTGAATTTTTAGGTTTCACTCTGTTTTCTCCTATATTGATAGATGTATTTGGAACTCTAAATCCAACACGGTTTGGGCTAGCTTCTTGAAACTTGACAAAATAAAGCAGTTTCACGTTCTATCTCTATGTTTTGTTTCCTCTTGATGTAGCCCTAAGCAGTGACTGTCGAGAATCACTTTCATGGAAAGGGGTTGCCAAGCTTCCAAAAATTACGAATCTCCAGAAATCTCAGCAAATATTTTCTCACCCAAACTGGATGATACTTTCAGGTAATGATCAGTACACTAAGCTAACTGGGTTGCCCAAATTTCGTTCTTCTATGTTGAAGCTTTTATTTCCAGTAACAGTTTGAATTTTTAGGTTTCACTCTGTTTACTCCTATATTGATAGATGTATTTGGAACTCTAAATGCAACACGGTTTGTGCTATCTCCTTGAAACTTGACACAATACAGTAGTTTCAGGTTCTATCTCTATGTTTTGTTTCCTCTTGAAGTAGCCCTAATCAGTGACTGGCGAGAAACACTTTCATGGAAAGGGGTTGCCAAGCTTCCAAAACTTATGAATTCCCAGAAATCCCAGCAAATATTTTTTCACCCAAACTGGATGATACTTTCAGGTAATGATCAGTAAACTAAGGTGACTTGGTTTCCCAAATTTCTTTCTTCTATGTTGAAGTGTTCGTTTCCAGTAATAGTTTGAATTTTTAGTTTTCACTCTGTTTTCTAGTATATTGATAGATGTATTTGGAACTCTATATCCAACACGGTTTGTGCTAGCTTCTTGAAACTTGACAAAATAAAGCAGTTTCACATTCTATCTCTATGTTTTGTTTCCTCTTGATGTAGCCCTAAGCAGTGACTGGCGAGAATCACTTTCATGGAAAGGGGTTGCCAAGCTTCCAAAAATTACGAATCTCCAGAAATCTCAGCAAATATTTTTTCACCCAAACTGGTTGATCTTTTCAGGTAATGATCTCTACACTAAGCCGACTTGGTTCCCCAAATTTCGTTCTTCTATGTTAACGCATTCATTTCCAGTAACAGTTTGCATTTTTAGGTTTCACTCTGTTTTCTCCTATATTGATAGATGTATTTGGAACTCTAAATCCAACACGGTTTGTGCAAGCTTCTTGAAACTTCACAAATAAAGCTGTTTCACGTTCTATCACTATGTGTTGTTTCCTCTTGAAGTAGCCCTAAGCAGTGACTGGCGAGAAACACTTTCATGGAAAGGGGTTGCCAAGCTTCCTAAAATTCCCAATCTCCAGAAATCCCAGCAAATATTTTTTCACCCAATCTGGATGATACATTCAGGTAATGATCAGTACACTAAGCCAACTTGGTTCCCCAAATTTCGTTCTTCTATGTTGAAGCGTTCATTTCCAGTAACAGTTTGAATTTTTAGGTTTCACTCTGTTTGCTCCTATATTGATAGATGTATTTGGAACTCTAAATCCAACACGGTTTGTGCTAGCTTCTTGAAACTTGACAAAATAAAGCAGTTTCACGTTCTATCACTATGTGTTGTTTCCTCTTGAAGTAGCCCTAAGCAGTGACTGGCGAGAAACACTTTCATGGAAAGGGGTTGCCAACCTTCCTAAAATTACGAATCTCCAGAAATCTCAGCAAGTATTTTTTCACCCAAACTGGATGATCCTTTCAGGTCATGATCAGTACACTAAGCCGACTTGGTTCCCCAAATTTGTTTCTTCTATGTTGAAGCGTTCGTTTCCAGTAATAGTTTGAATTTTTAGGTTTCACTCTGTTTTCTAGTATATTGATAGATGTATTTGGAACTCTAAATCCAACACGGTTTGTGCTAGCTTCTTGAAACTTAAAAAAATATAGTCGTTTCACGTTCTATCTCTATGTTTTGTTTCCTTTTGATGTAGCCCTAAGCAATGACTGGCGAGAAACACTTTCATAGAAAGGGGTTGCCAAGCTTTCAAAAACTACGAATCTCCAGAAATCTCATCAAATATTTTTTCACCCAAACTGGATGATACTTTCAGGTAATTATCAGTACACTAAGCTGACTGGGTTCCCCAAATTTCATTCTTCTATGTTGAAGCTTTCATTTCCAGTAACAGTTTGAATTTTTAGGTTTCACTCTGTTTTCTCCTATATTGATAGATGTATTTGGAACTCTAAATCCAACACGGTTTGTGCTATCTTCTTGAAACTTGACACAATAAAGTAGTTTCAGGTTCTATCTCTATGTTTTGTTTCCTCTTGATGTAGCCCTAAGCAGTGACTGGCGAGAAACACTTTCATGGAAAGGGGTTGCCAAGCTTCCAAAAATTACGAATCTTCAGAAATCTCACCAAATATTTTTTCACCCGAACTGGATGATACTTTCAGGTAATGATCAGTACACTATGGCGACTTGGTGTCCCAAATTTCATTCTTCTATGTTGAAGCGTTCGTTTCTAGTAACAGTTTGAATTTTTAGGTTTCACTCTGTTTTCTCCTATATTGATAGATGTATTTGGAACTCTAAATCCAACACGGTTTGTGCTAGCTTCTTGAAACTTGACACAATAAAGTAGTTTCACGTTCTCTCTCTATGTTTTGTTTCCTCTTGATGTAGCCCTAAGCAGTGACTGGCGAGAAACACTTTAATGGAAAGGGGTTGCCAAGCTTCCGAAAACAACGAATCTCCAGAAATCTCAGCAAATATTTTTTCACCCAAACTGGATGATACTTTCAGGTAATGATCAGTACACTAAGCCGACTTGGTTCCCCAAATTTCATTCTTCTATGTTGAAGCTTTTATTTCCAGTAACAGTTTGAATTTTTAGGTTTCACTCTGTTTACTCCTATATTGATAGATGTATTTGGAACTCTAAATGCAACACGGTTTGTGCTATCTCCTTGAAACTTGACACAATACAGTAGTTTCAGGTTCTATCTCTATGTTTTTTTTTTTTCCTCTTGATGTAGCCCTAATCAGTGACTGGCGAGAAACACTTTCATGGAAAGGGGTTGCCAAGCTTCCAAAACTTATGAATTCCCAGAAATCCCAGCAAATATTTTTTCACCCAAACTGGATGATACTTTCAGGTAATGATCAGTAAACTAAGGTGACTTGGTTCCCCAAATTTCATTCTTCTATCTTGAAGCGTTCGTTTCTAGTAACAGTTTGCATTTTTAGGTTTCACTCTGTTTTCTCCTTTATTGATAGATGTATTTCGAACTCTAAATCCAACACGGTTTGTGCTAGCTTCTTGAAACTTGACACAATAAAGTAGTTTCAGGTTCTATCTCTATGTTTTGTTTCCTCTTGATGTAGCCCTAAGCAGTGACTGGCGAGAAACAGTTTAATGGAAAGGGGTTGCCAAGCTTCCAAAAATTACGAATCTCCAAAAATCTCAGCAAATATTTTTTCATCCAAACTGGATGATACTTTCAGGTAATGATCAGTACAGTAAGCCGACTTGGTGCCCCAAATTTCATTCTTCTATGTTGAAGCGTTCGTTTCCAGTAACAGTTTGAAATTTTAGGTTTCACTCTGTTTTCTCCTATATTGATAGATGTATTTGGAACTCTAAATCCAACACGGTTTGTGCTAGCTTCTTGAAACTTGACACAATAAAGTAGTTTCTCGTTCTATCTCTATGTTTTGTATCCTCTTGATGTAGCCCTAAGCAGTGACTGGCGACAAACACTTTCATGGAAAGGGCTTGCCACGCTTCGAAAAATTACGAATCTCCAGAAATCTCAGCAAATATTTTTTCACCCAAACTGGATGATACTTTCAGGTAATGATCAGTACACTAATGCGACTGGTTTCACCAAATTTCATTCTTCTATGTTGAAGCGTTCATTTCCAGTAACAGTTTGAATTTTTAGGTTTCAATATGTTTTCTCCTATATTGATAGATGTATTTCGAACTCTAAATCCAACACTGTTTGTGCTAGCTTCCAGAAACTTGATGCAATAAAGTAGTTTCACGTTCTGTCTCTATGTTTTGTTTCCTCTTGATGTACCCCTAAGCAGTGACTGGCGAGAAACACTTTCATGGAAAGGGGTTGCCAAGCTTCCAAAAATTACGAATCTCCAGAAATCTCAGCAAATATTTTTTCACCCAAACTGGATGATACTTTCAGGTAATGATCAGTACACTAAGCCGACTTGGATCCCCAAATTTCATTCTTCTATGTTGAAGCGTTCGTTTCCAGTAACAGTTTGAAATTTTAGGTTTCACTCTGTTTTTTCCTATATTGATAGATGTATTTCGAACTCGAAATCCAACACGGTTTGTGCTAGCTTCTTGAAACTTGACACAATAAAGTAGTTTCACGTTCTATCTCTATGTTTTGTTTCCTCTTGATGTAGCCCTAAGCAGTGACTGGCGAGAAACACTTTAAAGGAAAGGGGTTGCCAAGCTTCCGAAAACAACGAATCTCCAGAAATCTCAGCAAATATTTTTTCACCCAAACTGGAAGATACTTTCAGGTAATGATCAGTACACTAAGCCGACTTGGTTCCCCAAATTTCATTCTTCTATGTTGAAGCGCTCGTTTCTAGTAACAGTTTGAATTTTTAGGTTTCACTCTGTTTTCTCCTATATTGATAGTTGTATTTGGAACTCTAAATCCAACATGGTTTGTGCTAGCTTCTTGAAACTTAACACAATAAAGTAGTTTCACGTTCTATCTCTACGTTTTGTTTCCTTGTGATGTAGCCCTAAGCAGTGCCTGGCGAGAAACAGTTTAATGGAAAGGGGTTGCCAAGCTTCCAAAAATTACGAATCTCCAGAAATCTCAGCAAATATTTTTTCATCCAAACTGGATGATACTTTCAGGTAATGATCAGTACAGTAAGCCGACTTGGTGCCCCAAATTTCATTCTTCTATGTTGAAGCGTTCGTTTCTAGTAACAGTTTGAATTTTTAGCTTTCACTCTGTATTCTCCTATACTGACAGATGTATTTCGAACTCTAAATCCAACACGGTTTGTGCTAGCTTTTTGAAACGTGACACAATGAAGTAGTTTCACATTCTATCTCTATGTTTTGTTTCCTCTTGATGTAGTTCTAAGCAGTGACTGGCGACAAACACTTTCATGGAAAGGGCTTGCCAAGCTTCCAAAAATTACGAATCTCCAGAAATCTCAGCAAATATTTTTTCACCCAAACTGGATGATACTTTCAGGTAATGATCAGTACACTAATGCGACTGGTTTCACCAAATTTCATTCTTCTATGTTGAAGCGTTCATTTCCAGTAACAGTTTGAATTTTTAGGTTTAAATATGTTTTCTCCTATATTGAGAGATGTATTTCGAACTCTAAATCCAACACTGTTTGTGCTAGCTTCCAGAAACTTGATGCAATAAAGTAGTTTCACGTTCTGTCTCTATGTTTTGTTTCCTCTTGATGTACCCCTAAGCAGTGACTGGCGAGAAACACTTTCATGGAAAGGGGTTGCCAAGCTTCCAAAAATTACGAAATTCCAGAAATCTCAGCAAATATTTTTTCACCCAAACTTGATGATACTTTCAGGTAATGATCAGTACACTAAGCCCACTTGGTTCCCCAAATTTCATTCTTCTATGTTGAAGCGTTCGTTTCCAGTAACAGTTTGAAATTTTAGGTTTCACTCTGTTTTCTCCTATATTGAAAGATGTATTTCGAACTCTAAATCCAACACGGTTTGTGCTAGCTTCTTGAAACTTGACACAATAAAGTAGTTTCACGTTTTATCTCTATGTTTTGTTTCCTCTTGATGTAGCCCTAAGCAGTGACTGGCGAGAAACACTTTAATGGAAAGGGGTTGCCAAGCTTCCGAAAACAACGAATCTCCAGAAATCTCAGCAAATATTTTTTCACCCAAACTGGAAGATACTTTCAGGTAATGATCAGTACACTAAGGCGACTTGGTTCCCCAAATTTCATTCTTCTATGTTGAAGCGCTCGTTTCTAGTAACAGTTTGAATTTTTAGGTTTCACTCTGTTTTCTCCTATATTGATAGATGTATTTGGAACTCTAAATCCAACACGGTTTGTGCTAGCTTCTTGAAACTTGACACAATAAAGTAGTTTCACGTTCAATCTCTATGTTTTGTTTCCTCTTGATGTAGCCCTAAGCAGTGACTGCCGAGAAACACGTTCATTTAAAGGGGTGCCAAGCTTCCAAAAATTACGAATCTCCAGAAATCTCAGCAAATATTTTTTCACCCAAACTGGATGATACTTTCAGGTAATGATCAGTACACTAAGCCGACTTGGTTCCCCAAATTTCATTCTTCTATGTTGAAGCGTTCGTTTCTAGTAACAGTTTGAATTTTTAGGTTTTACTCTGTTTTCTCCTATATTGATAGATGTATTTGGAACTCTAAATCCAACACGGTTTGTGCTAGTTTCTTGAAACTTGACACAATAAAGTAGCTTCACGTTCTATCTCTATGTTTTGTTTCCTCTTGATGGAGCCCTAAGCAGTGACTGGCGAGAAACACTTTCATGGAAACGGGTTGCCAAGATACCAAAAATTACGAATCTTCAGAAATCTTAGCAAATATTTTTTCACCCAAACTGGATGATACTTGCAGGTAATGATCAGTTCAATAAGCCGACTTGGTTCCCCAAATTTCATTCTTCTATGTTGAAGCGTTCGTTTCTAGTTACAGTTTGAATTTTTAGGTTTCACTCTGTTTTCTCCTATTTTGATAGATGTATTTCGAACTCTAAATCCAACACGGTTTGTGCTAGCTTCTTGAAACTTGACACAATAAATTAGTTTCACGTTCTATCTCTATGGTTTGTTTCCTCTTGATGTAGCCCTAAGCAGTGACTGCCGAAAAATACTTTAATGGAAAGGGGTTGCCAGGCTTCCAAAAATTACGAATCTACAGAAATCTCAGCAAATATTTTTTCACCCGAACTGGATGATACTTTCAGGTAATGATCAGTACACTAAGGCGACTGGTTTCACCAAATTTCATTCTTCTATGTTGAAGCGTTCATTTCCAGTAACAGTTTGAATTTTTAGGTTTCAATATGTTTTCTCCTATATTGATAGATGTATTTCGAACTCTAAATCCAACACTGTTTGTGCTAGCTTCCTGAAACGTGACACAATAAAGTAGTTTCACGTTCTATCTCTATGTTTTGTTTCCTCTTGATGTACCCCTAAGCAGTGACTGGCGAGAAACACTTTCATGGAAAGGGGTTGCCAAGCTTCCGAAAACAACGAAACTCCAGAAATCTCAGCAAATATTTTTTCACCCAAACTGGATGATACTTTCAGGTAATGATCAGTACACTAAGCCGACTTGGTTCCCCAAATTTCATTCTTCTATGTTGAAGCGTTCGTTTCTAGTAACACTTTGAATTTTTAGGTTTCACTCTGTTTTCTCCTATATTGATAGATGTATTTCGAACTCTAAATCCAACACGGTTTGTGCTAGCTTCTTGAAACTTGACACAATAAAGTAGTTTCACGTTCTATCTCTATGTTTTTTTTTTCCTCTTGATGTAGCCCTAAGCAGTGACTGGCGAGAAACACTTTCATGGAAAGGATTTGCCAAGCTTCCAAGAACTACGAATCTCCAGAAATGTCAGCAAATATTTTTTCACCCAAACTGGATGATACTTTCAGGTAATGATCAGTACAATAAGCCGACTTGGTTCCCCAAATTTCATTCTTCTATGTTGAAACGTTCGGTTCTAGTAACAGTTTGCATTTTTAGGTTTCACTCTGTTTTCTCCTATATTGATAGTTGTATTTGGAACCGTAAATCCAACACGGTTTGTGCTATCTTCTTGAAACTTAACACAATAAAGTAGTTTCACGTTCTATCTCTATGTTTTGTTTCCTCCTGATGTAGCCCTAAGCAGTGACTGGCGAGAAACACGTTCATTGAAAGGGGTTGCCAAGATTATAAAAACTACGAATCTCCAGAAATCTCAGCAAATATTTTTTCACCCAAACTTGATGATACTTTCAGGTAATGATCAGTACACTAAGCCCACTTGGTTCATCAAATTTGGTTCTTCTATGTTGAAGCGTTCGTTTCCAGTAACAGTTTGAATTTGTAGGTTTCACTCTGTTTTCTCCTATATTGATAGATGTATTTCGAACTCTAAATCCAACACGGTTTGTGCTAGCTTCTTGAAACTTGACAGAATAAAGTAGTTTCACGTTCTATCTCTATGTTTTGTTTCCTCGTAATGTAGCCCTAAGCAGTGACTGGCGAGAAACACTTTCATGGAAAGGGGTTGCCAAGCTTCCAAAAATTACGAATCTCCAGAAATCTCAGCAAATATTTTTTCACCCAAACTGGATGATACTTTCAGGTAATGATCAGTACACTAAGCCAACTTGGTGCCCCAAAATTCATTCTTCTATGTTGAAGCGTTCGTTTCTAGTAACAGTTTGAATTTTTAGGTTTCACTCTGTTTTCTCCTATATTGATAGATGTATTTGGAACTCTAAATCCAACTCGGTTTGTTCTAGCTTCTTGAAACTTGACACAATAAAGCAGTTTCACGTTCTATCTCTATGTTTTGTTTCCTCTTGATGTAGCCCTAAGCAGTGACTGGCGAGAAACACTTTAATTGAAAGGGGTTGCCAAGCTTCCAAAAATTACGAATCTCCAGAAATCTCAGCAAATATTTTTTCAGCCAAACTGGATGATACTTTCAGGTAATGATCAGTGCACTAAGGCGACTTGGTGCCCAAAATTTCATTCCTCTATGTTGAAGCGTTCGTTTCTAGTAACAGTTTGAATTTTCAGGTTTCACTCTGTTTTCTTCAATATTGACAGATGTTTTTGGAACTCTAAATCCAACACGGTTTGTGCTAGCTTCTTGAAACTTGACACAATAAAGTAGTTTCACGTTCTATCTCTATGTTTTGTTTCCTCTTGATGTAGCCCTAAGCAGTGACTGGCGAGAAACACTTTAATGGAAAGGGGTTGCCAAGCTTCCAAAAATTACGAATCTCCAGAAATCTCAGCAAATATTTTTTCACCCAAACTGGATGATACTTTCAGGTAATGATCAGTACACTAAGGCGACTTGGTTCCCCATATTTTGTTCTTCAATGTTGAAGCGTTCGTTTCCAGTAACAGTTTGAATTTTTAGGTTTCACTCTGTTTTCTCCTATATTGATAGATGTATTTGGAACTCTAAATCCAACATGGTTTGTGCTATCTTCTTGAAACTTAACACAATAAATTAGTTTCACGTTCTATCTCTATGTTTTGCTTCCTCTTGATGTAGCCCTAAGCAGTGACCTGCGAGAAACACTTTCATAGAAAGGGGTTGCCAAGATTCTAAAAACTACGAATCTCCAGCAATCTCAGCAAATATTTTTTCACCCAAACTGGATGATACTTTCAGGTAATGATCAGTACACTAAGCCCAGTTGGTTCATCAAGTTTGGTTCTATTATGTTGAAGCGTTCGTTTCCAGTAACAGTTTGAATTTTTAGCTTTCACTCTGTTTTCTCCTATATTGATAGATGTATTTCGAACTCTAAATCCAATACAGTTTGTGCTAGCTTCTTGAAACTTGACACAATAAAGCAATTTCACGTTCTATCTCTATGTTTTGTTTCCTCTTGATGTAGCCCTAAGCAGTGACTGGCGAGAAACATTTTAATGGAAAGGGGTTGCCAAGCTTCCAAAAATTACGAATCTCCAGAAATCTCAGCAAATATTTTTTCACCCAAACTGGAAGATACGTTCAGGTAATGATCAGTACACTAAGCCGACTTGGTTCCCAAAATTTCATTCTTCTATGTTGAAGCGTTCGATTCTAGTAACAGTTTTAATTTTTAGGTTTCACTCTGTTTTCTCCTATATTGATAGTTGTATTTGGAACTCTAAATCCAACACGGTTTGTGCTAGCTTTTTGAAACTTAATACAATAAAGTAGTTTCACGTTCTATCTCTATGTTTTGTTTCCACCTGATGTAGCCCTAAGCAGTGATTGGCGAGAAACACGTTATTGAAAGGGGTTGCCAAGCTTCCAAAAATTACGAATCTCCAGAAATCTCAGCAAATATTTTTTCACCCAAACTGGATGATACTTTCAGGTAATGATCAGTATACTAAGGCGACTTGGTTCCCCATATTTTGTTCTTCAATGTTGAAGCGTTCGTTTCCAGTAACAGTTTGAATTTTTAGGTTTCAATATGTTTTCTCCTATATTGATAGATGTATTTGGAACTCTAAATCCAACACTGTTTGTGCTAGCTTCTTGAAACTTGACACAATAAAGTAGCTTCACGTTCTATCTCTATGTTTTGTTTCCTCTTGATGTAGCCCTAAGCAGTGACTGGCGAAAAACACTTTCATGGAAACGGGTTTCCAAGATTCCAAAAATTACGAATCTTCAGAAATCTCAGCAAATATTTTTTCACCCAAACTGGATGATACTTGCAAGTAATGATCAGTACAATAAGCCGACTTTGTTCCCCAAATTTCATTCTTCTATGTTGAAGCGTTCGTTTCTAGTAACAGTTTGCATTTTTAGGTTTCACTCTGTTTTCTCCTATTTTGATAGATGTATTTCGAACTCTAAATCCAACAGGGTTTGTGCTAGCTTCTTGAAACTTGACACAATAAAGTAGTTTCACATTCTATCTCTATGGTTTGTTTCCTCTTGATGTAGCCCTAAGCAGTGACTGGCGAGAAACACTTTAATGGAAAGGGGTTGCCAAGCTTCCCAAAACTACGAATCTACAGAAATCTCTGCAAATATTTTTTCACCCAAACTGGATGATACTTTCAGGTAATGATCAGTACTCTAAGCCGACTTCTTTCCCCAAATTTAGTTCTTCTATGTTGAAGCGTTCGTTTCTAGTAACAGTTTGAATTTTTAGGTTTCACTCTGTTTTCTCCTATATTGATAGATGTATTTGGATCTCTAAATCCAACACGGTTTGCGCTAGCTTCTTGAAACTTGACACAATAAAGTAGTTTCACGTTCTATCTCTATGGTTTGTTTCCTCGTGATGTAGCCCTAAGCAGTGACTGGCGAGAAACACTTTAATAGAAAGGGGTTGCCAAGCTTCCAAAAATTACGGATCTCCAGAAATCTCAGCAAATATTTTTTCACCCAAACTGGATGATACTTTCAGGTAATGATCAGTACACTAAGGCGACTTGGTTCCCCATATTTTGTTCTTCAATGTTGAAGGGTTCGTTTCCAGTAACAGTTTGAATTTTTAGGTTTCACTCTGTTTTCTCCTATATTGATAGATGTATTTGGAACTCTAAATCCAACACTTTTTGTGCTAGCTTCTTGAAACTTGACAAAATAAAGTAGTTTCACGTTCTATCTCTATGTTTTGTTTCCTCTTGATGTAGCCCTAAGCAGTGACTTGCGAGAAACACGTTCATTTAAAGGGGTGCCAAGCTTCCAAAAATTACGAATCTCCAAAAATCTCAGCAAATATTTTTTCAGCCAAACTGGATGATACTTTCAGGTAATGATCAGTACACTAAGCCGACTTGGTTCCCCAAATTTCATTCTTCTATGTTGAAGCGTTCGTTTCTAGTAACAGTTTGAATTTTTAGGTTTCACTCTGTTTTCTCCTATATTGATAGATGTATTTGGAACTCTAAATCAAACACGGTTTGTGCTAGCTTCTTGAAACTTGACAGAATAAAGTAGCTTCACGTTCTATCTCTATATTTTGTTTCCTCTTGATGTAGCCCTAAGCAGTGACTGGCGAGAAACACTTTCATGGAAACGGGTTGCCAAGATTCCAAAAATTACGAATCTTCAGAAACCTCAGCAAATATTTTTTCACCCAAACTGGATGATACTTGCAAGTAATTATCAGTACAATAAGCCAACTTTGTTCCCCAAATTTCATTCTTCTATGTTGAAGCGTTCGTTTCTAGTAACAGTTTGAATTTTTAGGTTTCACTCTCTTTTCTCCTATTTTGATAGATGTATTTCGAACTCTAAATCCAACAGGGTTTGTGCTAGCTTCTTGAAACTTGACACAATAAAGTAGTTTCACGTTCTATCTCTATGGTGTGTTTCCTCTTGATGTAGCCCTAAGCAGTGACTGGCGAGAAACACTTTAATGGAAAGGGGTTGCCAAGCTTCCCAAAACTACGAATCTCCAGAAATCTCAGCAAATATTTTTTCACCCAAACTGTATGATACTTTCAGGTAATGATCAGTACTCTAAGCCGACTTCTTTCCCCAAATTTAGTTCTTCTATGTTGAAGCGTTCGTTTCTAGTAACAGTTTGAATTTTTAGGTTTCACTCTTTTTTCTCCTATATTGATCGATGTATTTCGAACTCTAAATCCAACACGGTTTGTGCTAGCTTCTTGAAACTTGACACAATAAAGTAGTTTCACGTTCGATCTCTATGGTGTGTTTCCTCTTGATGTAGCCCTAAGCAGTGACTGGCGAGAAACACTTTAATGGAAAGGGGTTGCCAAGCTTCCCAAAACTACGAATCTCCAGAAATCTCAGCAAATATTTTTTCACCCAAACTGGATGATACTTTCAGGTAATGATCAGTACTCTAAGCCGACTTCTTTCCCCAAATTTCGTTCTTCTATGTTGAAGCGTTCGTTTCTAGTAACAGTTTGCATTTTTAGGTTTCACTCTGTTTTCTCCTATATTGATAGTTGTATTTGGAACTCTAAATCCAATACGGTTTGTGCTAGCTTCTTGAAACTTAACACAATAAAGTAGTTTCACGTTCTATCTCTATGTTTTGTTTCCTCCTGATGTAGCCCTAAGCAGTGACTGGCGAGAAACACGTTCATTGAAAGGGGTTGCCAAGATTCTAAAAACTACGAATCTCTAGAAATCTCAGCAAATATTTTTTCACCCAAACTTGATGATACTTTCAGGTAATGATCAGTACACTAAGCCCACTTGGTTCATCATATTTGGTTCTTCTATGTTGAAGCGTATTTTCCAGTAACAGTTTGAATTTTTAGCTTTCACTCTGTTTTCTCCTATATTGATAGATGTATTTCGAACTCTAAATCACACATGGTTTGGGCTAGTTTCTTGACACTTGACACAATAACGTAGTTTCACGTTCTATCTCTATGTTTTGTTTCCTCGTGATGTAGCCCTAAGCAGTGACTGGCGAGAAACACTTTAATGGAAAGGGGTTGCCAAGCTTCCAAAAATTACAAATCTCCAGAATTCTCAGCAAATATTTTCTCACCCAAACTGGATGATACTTTCAGGTAATGATCAGTACACTAAGCCAACTTGGTGCCCCAAATTTCATTCTTCTATGTTGAAGCGTTCGTTTCTAGTAACAGTTTGAATTTTTAGGTTTCACTCTGTTTTCTCCTATATTGATAGATGTATTTGGAACTCTAAATCCAACACGGTTTGTTCTAACTTCTTGAAACTTGACACAATACAGCAGTTTCACGTTCTATCTCTATGTTTTGTTTCCTCTTGATGTAGCCCTAAGCAGTGACTGGCGAGAAACACTTTAATGGAAAGGGGTTGCCAAGCTTCCAAAAATTACGAATCTCCAGAAATCTCAGCAAATATTTTTTCACCCAAACTGGATGATACTTTCAGGTAATGATCAGTACACTAAGGCGACTTGGTTCCCCAAATTTTTTTCTTCTATGTTGAAGCGTTCGTTTCCAGTAACAGTTTGAATTTTTAGGTTTCACTATGTTTTCTCTTATATTGATAGATGTATTTGGAACTCTAAATCCAACACGGTTTGTGCTAGCTTCTTGAAACTTGACACCATAAAGTAGTTTCACGTTCTATCTCTATGTTTTGTTTCCTCTTGATGTAGCCCTAAGCAGTGACTGGCGAGAAACCCTTTCATCGAAAGGGGTTGCCAAGCTTCCAAAAATTACCAATCTCCAGAAATCTCAGCAAATATTTTTTCACCCAAACTGGATGATACTTTCCGATAAAGATCAGTACACTAAGCCGACTTGGTTCCCCAAATTACATTCTTCTATGTTGAAGCGTTCGTTTCCAGTAACAGTTTGAATTTTTAGGTTTCACTCTGTTTTCTACTATATTGATAGATGAATTTGGAACACTAAATCCAACACGGTTTGTGCTAGCTTCTGGAAACTTGACACAATAAAGTAGTTTCACGTTCTATCTCTATGATTTGTTTCCTCTTGATGTACCCCTAAGAAGTTACTAGCGAGAAACGCTTTCATGGAAAGCGGTTGCCAAGCTTCCAAAAATTACGAATCTCCAGAAATCTCAGCAAATATTTTCTCACCCAAACTGGATGATACTTTCAGGTAATGATCAGTACACTAAGCTGACTTGGTTCCCCAAATTTCTTTCTTCTATGTTATAGCGTTCGTTTCCAGTAACAGTTTGAATTTTTAGGTTACACTCTGTTTTCTCTTATATTGATAGATGTATTTGGAACTCTAAATCCAACACGGTTTGTGCTAGCTCCTTGAAACTTGACACCATAAAGTAGTTTCACATTCTATCTCTATGTTTTGTTTCCTCTTGATGTAGCCCTAAGCAGTGACTGGCGAGAAACTCTTTCATCGAAAGGGGTTGCCAAGGTTCCAAAAATTACGAATCTCCAGAAATCTCAGCAAATATTTTTTCACCCAAACTGGATGATACTTTCAGGTAATGATCAGTACACTAAGCCGACTTGGTTCCCCAAATTTCATTCTTCTATGTTGAAGCGTTCGTTTCCAGTAACAGTTTGAAATTTTAGGTTTCACTCTGTTTTCTCCTCTATTGATAGATGTATTTGGAACTCTAAATCCAATACGTTTTGTGCTAGCTTCTTGAAACTGGACACAGTAAAGTTGTTTCACATTCTGCCTCTATGTTTTGTTTCCTCTTGATGTACCCCTAAGCAGTGACTGGCGAGAAACACTTTCATGGAAAGGGGTTGCCAAGCTTCCAAAAATTATGAATCTCCAGAAATCTCAGCAAATATTTTTTTCACCCAAACTGGATGATACTTTCAGGTAATGATCAGAACACTAAGGCGACTTGGTTCCCCAAATTTCGTTCTTCTATGTTGAAGCGTTCGTTTCCAGTAACAGTTTGAATTTTTAGGATTCACTCTGTTTTCTCTTATATTTATAGATGTATTTGGAACTCTAAATCCAACACGGTTTGTGCTAGCTTCTTGAAACTTGACACCATAAAGTAGTTTCACATTCTATCTCTACGTTTTGTTTCCTCTTGATGTAGCCCTAAGCAGTGACTTTCGAGAAACCCTTTCATCGAAAGGGGTTGCTAAGCTTCCAAAAATTACCAATCTCCAGAAATCTCAGCAAATATTTTTTCACCCAAACTGGATGATACTTTCCGGTAATGATCAGTACACTATACTGACTTGGTTCCCCAAATTTCATTCTTCTATGTTGAAGCGTTCGTTTCCAGTAACAGTTTGAATTTTTAGGTTTCACTCTGTTTTCTCCTCTATTGATAGATGTATTTGGAACTCTAAATCCAACACAGTTTGTGCTAGCTTCTTGAAACTTGACACAGTAAAGTAGTTTTACATTCTATCTCTATGTTTTGTTTCCTCTTCATGTAGCCCTAAGAAGTGACTGGCGTGAAACACTTTCATGGAAAGGGGTTGCCAAGCTTCCAAAAATTAGGAATCTCCAGAAATCTCAGCATATATTTTTTCACCCAAACTGGATGATACTTTCAGGTAATGATCAGAACACTAAGGCGACTTGGTTCCCCAAATTTCGTTCTTCTATGTTGAAGCGTTCGTTTCCAGTAACAGTTTGAATTTTTAGGTTTCACTCTGTTTTCTCCTCTATTGATAGATGTATTTGGAACTCTAAATCCAACACAGTTTGTGCTAGCTTCTTGAAACTTGACACAGTAATGTAGTTTTACATTCTATCTCTATGTTTTGTTTCCTCTTGATGTACCCCTAAGCAGTGACTGGCGAGAAACACTTTCATGGAAAGTGATTGCCAAGCTTCCAAAAATTACGAATCTCCAGAAATCTCAGCAAATATTTTTTCACCCAAACTGGATGATAATATCCGGTAATGATCAGTACACTAAGGCGACTTGGTTCGCCAAATTTCGT
Organism: Spermophilus citellus; assembly: GCF_964194105.1. NCBI lineage: Eukaryota > Metazoa > Chordata > Mammalia > Rodentia > Sciuridae > Spermophilus > Spermophilus citellus. The sequence goes on along the minus strand of NC_138191.1, from coordinate 31,567,306 downwards.
TCTTCTATTATGAAGCATTCGTTTCCAGTAACAGGTTGAATTTTTAGGTTTCACTCTGTTTTCTCCTATATTGATAGATGTATTTGGAACACTAAATCCAACACGGTTTGTGCTAGCTTCTTGAAACTTGACACAACAAAGTAGTTTCACGTTCTATCTCTATGTTTTGTTTCCTCTTGATGTACCACTAAGCAGTGACTGGAGAGAAACACTTTCATGGAAAGGTGTTGCCAAGCTTCCAAAAATTACGAATCTCCAGAAATCTCAGCAAATATTTTTTCACCCAAACTGGATGATACTTTCCGGTAATGATCAGTACACTAAGCCGACTTGGTTCCCCAAATTTCATTCTTCTATGATGAAGCGTTCGTTTCCAGTAACAGTTTGAAATTTTGGGTTTCACTCTGTTTTCTCCTCTATTGATAGATGTATTTGGAACTCTAAATCCAATACGTTTTGTACTAGCTTCTTGAAACTTGACACAATAAAGTAGTTTCATGTTCTATCTCTATGGTTTCATTCCTCTTGATGTAGCCCTAAGCAGTGACTGGCGAGAAACACGTTCATTGAAAGGGGTTGCCAAGCTTCCAAAAATTACGAATCTCCAGAAATCTCAGCAAATATTTTTTCACCCAAACTGGATGATACTTTCAGGTAATGATCAGTACACTAAGCCCACTTGGTTCACCAAATTTGGTTGTTCTATGTTGAAGCGTTCGTTTCCACTAACAGCTTGAATTTTTATCTTTCACTCTGTTATCTCCTATATTGATAGATGTATTTCGAAGTCTAAATCCAACACGGTTTGTGCTAGTTTCTTGAAACTTGACACAATAAAGTAGTTTGAGGTTCTATCTCTATGTTTTGTTTCCTCTTGATATAGCCCTAAGCAGTGACTGGCGAGAAACACTTTAATGGAAAGGGGTTGCCAAGCTTCCAAAAACTACGAATCTCCAGAAATCTCAGCAAATATTTTTTCACCCAAACTGGATGATACTTTCAGGTAATGATCAGTACACTAAGCCGACTTGGTTCCCCAAATTTCCTTCTTCTATGTTGAAGCGTTCATTTCCAGTAACAGTTTGAATTTTTAGGTTTCAATATGTTTTCTCCTATATTGATAGATGTATTTGGAACTGTAAATCCAACACGGTTTGTGCTAGCTTCCTGAAACTTGACACTATAAAGTAGTTTCACGTTCTATCTCAATGTTTTGTTTCCTCTTCATGTACCCCTAAGCAGTGACTGGAGAGAAACTCTTTAATGGAAAGTGGTTGCCAAGCTTCCGAAAACAACGAATCTCCAGAAATCTCAGCAAATATTTTTTCACCCAAACTGGATGATACTTTCAGGTAACGATCAGTACACTAAGCTGACTTGGTTCCCCAAATTTCATTCTTCTATGTTGAAGCGTTCGTTTCTAGTAACAGTTTGAATTTTTAGGTTTCACTCTGTTTTCTGCTATATTGATAGTTGTATTTGGAACTCTAAATCCAACACGGTTTGTGCTAGCTTCTTGAAACTTAACAAAATAAAGTAGTTTCACGTTCTATCTCTATGTTTTGTTTCCTCCTGATGCAGCCCTAACAGGGACTGGCGAGAAACACGTTCATTGAAAGGGGTTGCCAAGCTCCAAAAATTATGAATCTCCAGAAATCTGAGCAAATATTTTTTTCACCCAAACTGGATGATACTTTCAGGTAATGATCAGTACACTAAGGCGACTTGGTTCCCCATATTTTGTACTTGAATGTTGAAGCGTTCGTTTCCAGTAACAGTTTGAATTTTTAGGATTCACTCTGTTTTCTCCTATACTGATAGATGTATTTGGAACTCTAAATCCAACACGGTTTGTGCTAGCTTCTTGAAACTTGACACAATAAAGTAGTTTCATGTTCTATCTCTATGTTTTGTTTCCTCGTGATGTAGCCCTAAGCAGTGACTGATGAGAAACACTTTAATGGAAAGGGGTTGCCAAGCTTCCAAAAATTACGAATATCTAGAAATCTCAGCAAATATTTTTTCACCCAAACTGGATGATACTTTCAGGTAATGATCAGTACACTAAGGCGACTGGTTTCACAAAATTTCATTCTTCTATGTTGAAGCGTTCATTTCCAGTAACAGTTTGAATTTTTAGGTTTCAATATGTTTTCTCCTATATTGATAGATGTATTTCGAACTCTAAATCCAACACTGTTTGTGCTAGCTTCCTGAAACTTGACACAATAAAGTAGTTTCATGTTCTATCTCTATGTTTTGTTTCCTCTTGATGTACCCCTAAGCAGTGACTGGCGAGAAACACTTTCATGGAAAGGGGTTGCCAAGCTTACAATAATTACGAATCTCCAGAAATCTCAGCAAATATTTTTTCACCCAAACTAGATGATACTTTCAGGTAATGATCAGCACACTAGGCCGACTGGGAACCCCAAATTTCATTCTTCTATGTTGAAGCGTTCATTTACAGTAACAGTTTGAATTTTTAGGTTTCAATATGTTTTGTCCTATATTGATAGATGTATTTGGAACTCTAAATCCAACACGGTTTGTGCTAGCTTCCTGAAACTTGACACAATAAAGTAGTTTCACGTTCTATCTCTATGTTTTGTTTCCTCTTCATGTAGCCCTAAGCAGTGACTGGCAAGAAACACTTTCATGGAAACGGGTTGCCAAGCTTCCAAAAACTACGAATCTCCAGAAATCTCAGCCAATATTTTTCACCCAAACTAGAAGATACATTCAGGTAATGATCAGTACACTAAGCCCACTTGGTTCACCAAATTTGGTTCTTCTATGTTGAAGCGTTCGTTTCCAGAAACAGTTTGTATTTTTAGGTTTCAATATGTTTTCTCCTATATTGATAGATGTATTTGGAACTCTAAATCCAACACGGTTTGTGCTAGCTTCCTGAAACTTGACACAATAAAGTAGTTTCACATTCTATCTCTATGTTTTGTTTCCTCTTCATGTACCCCTAAGCAGTGACTGGCGAGAAACACTTTCATGGAAAGGGGTTGCCAAGCTTTCAAAAACTATGAATCTCCAGAAATCTCAGCCAATATTTTTTCACCCAAACTAGAAGATACATTCAGGTAATGATCAGTACACTAAGCCCACTTGGTTCACCAAATTTGGTTCTTCTATGTTGAAGCGTTCGTTTCCAGTAACAGTTTGAAATTTTAGGTTTCACTCTGTTTTCTCCTATATTGATAGATGTATTTGGAACTCTAAATCCAACAAGGTTTGTGCTAGCTTCCTGAAACTTGACACAATAAAGTAGTTTCACGTTCTATCTCTATGTTTTGTTTCCTCTTCATGTAGCCCTAAAAAGTGACTGGCGTGAAACACTTTCATGGAAAGGGGTTGCCAAGCTTCCAAAAACTACGAATCTCCAGAAATCTCAGCAAATATTTTTTCACCCAAACTAGATGATACTTTCAGGTAATGATCAGTACACTAAGCCCACTTGGTTCACCAAATTTGGTTGTTCTATGTTGAAGCGTTCGTTTCCACTAACAGCTTGAATTTTTATCTTTCACTCTGTTATCTCCTATATTGATAGATGTATTTCGAAGTCTAAATCCAACACGGTTTGTGCTAGTTTCTTGAAACTTGACACAATAAAGTAGTTTGAGGTTCTATCTCTATGTTTTGTTTCCTCTTGATATAGCCCTAAGCAGTGACTGGCGAGAAACACTTTAATGGAAAGGGGTTGCCAAGCTTCCAAAAACTACGAATCTCCAGAAATCTCAGCAAATATTTTTTCACCCAAACTGGATGATACTTTCAGGTAACGATCAGTACACTAAGCCGACTTGGTTCCCCAAATTTCCTTCTTCTATGTTGAAGCGTTCATTTCCAGTAACAGTTTGAATTTTTAGGTTTCAATATGTTTTCTCCTATATTGATAGATGTATTTGGAACTGTAAATCCAACACGGTTTGTGCTAGCTTCCTGAAACTTGACACTATAAAGTAGTTTCACGTTCTATCTCAATGTTTTGTTTCCTCTTCATGTACCCCTAAGCAGTGACTGGAGAGAAACTCTTTAATGGAAAGTGGTTGCCAAGCTTCCGAAAACAACGAATCTCCAGAAATCTCAGCAAATATTTTTTCACCCAAACTGGATGATACTTTCAGGTAACGATCAGTACACTAAGCTGACTTGGTTCCCCAAATTTCATTCTTCTATGTTGAAGCGTTCATTTCTAGTAACAGTTTGAATTTTTAGGTTTCACTCTGTTTTCTGCTATATTGATAGTTGTATTTGGAACTCTAAATCCAACACGGTTTGTGCTAGCTTCTTGAAACTTAACAAAATAAAGTAGTTTCACGTTCTATCTCTATGTTTTGTTTCCTCCTGATGCAGCCCTAACAGGGACTGGCGAGAAACACGTTCATTGAAAGGGGTTGCCAAGCTCCAAAAATTATGAATCTCCAGAAATCTGAGCAAATATTTTTTTCACCCAAACTGGATGATACTTTCAGGTAATGATCAGTACACTAAGGCGACTTGGTTCCCCATATTTTGTACTTGAATGTTGAAGCGTTCGTTTCCAGTAACAGTTTGAATTTTTAGGATTCACTCTGTTTTCTCCTATACTGATAGATGTATTTGGAACTCTAAATCCAACACGGTTTGTGCTAGCTTCTTGAAACTTGACACAATAAAGTAGTTTCATGTTCTATCTCTATGTTTTGTTTCCTCGTGATGTAGCCCTAAGCAGTGACTGATGAGAAACACTTTAATGGAAAGGGGTTGCCAAGCTTCCAAAAATTACGAATATCTAGAAATCTCAGCAAATATTTTTTCACCCAAACTGGATGATACTTTCAGGTAATGATCAGTACACTAAGGCAACTGGTTTCACAAAATTTCATTCTTCTATGTTGAAGCGTTCATTTCCAGTAACAGTTTGAATTTTTAGGTTTCAATATGTTTTCTCCTATATTGATAGATGTATTTCGAACTCTAAATCCAACACTGTTTGTGCTAGCTTCCTGAAACTTGACACAATAAAGTAGTTTCATGTTCTATCTCTATGTTTTGTTTCCTCTTGATGTACCCCTAAGCAGTGACTGGCGAGAAACACTTTCATGGAAAGGGGTTGCCAAGCTTACAATAATTACGAATCTCCAGAAATCTCAGCAAATATTTTTTCACCCAAACTAGATGATACTTTCAGGTAATGATCAGCACACTAGGCCGACTGGGAACCCCAAATTTCATTCTTCTATGTTGAAGCGTTCGTTTCCAGTAACAGTTTGAATTTTTAGCTTTCACTCGGTTTTCTCCTATATTGATAGATGTGTTTCAAACTCTAAATCCAACACGGTTTGTGCTAGTTTCTTGAAACTTGACACAATAAAGTAGTTTCACGTTCTATCTCTATGTTTTGTTTCCTCTTGATGTAGCCCTAAGCAGTGACTGGAGAGAAACACGTTCATTGAAAGGGGTTGCCAAGCTTCCAAAAATTACGAATCTCCAGAAATCTCAGCAAGTATTTTTTCACCCAAACTGGATGATACTTTCAGGTAATGATAAGTACACTAAGCCGACTTGGTTCCCCAAATTTCCTTCTTCTATGTTGAAGCGTTCATTTACAGTAACAGTTTGAATTTTTAGGTTTCAATATGTTTTGTCCTATATTGATAGATGTATTTGGAACTCTAAATCCAACACGGTTTGTGCTAGCTTCCTGAAACTTGACACAATAAATAGTTTCACGTTCTATCTCTATGTTTTGTTTCCTATTCATGTAGCCCTAAGCAGTGACTGGCGAGAAACACTTTCATGGAAAGGGGTTGCCAAGCTTCCAAAAACTACGAATCTCCAGAAATCTCAGCCAATATTTTTCACCCAAACTAGAAGATACATTCCGGTAATGATCAGTACACTAAGCCCACTTGGTTCACCAAATTTGGTTCTTCTATGTTGAAGCGTTCGTTTCCAGTAACAGTTTGTATTTTTAGGTTTCAATATGTTTTCTCCTATATTGATAGATGTATTTGGAACTCTAAATCCAACACGGTTTGTGCTAGCTTCCTGAAACTTGACACAATAAAGTAGTTTCACATTCTATCTCTATGTTTTGTTTCCTCTTCATGTACCCCTAAGCAGTGACTGGCGAGAAACACTTTCATGGAAAGGGGTTGCCAAGCTTTCAAAAACTATGAATCTCCAGAAATCTCAGCCAATATTTTTTCACCCAAACTAGAAGATACATTCAGGTAATGATCAGTACACTAAGCCCACTAGGTTCACCAAATTTGGTTCTTCTATTTTGAAGCGTTCGTTTCCAGTAACAGTTTGAATTTTTAGGTTTCACTCTGTTTTCTCCTATATTGGTAGATGTATTTGGAACTCTAAATCCAACAAGGTTTGTGCTAGCTTCCTGAAACTTGACACAATAAAGTAGTTTCACGTTCTATCTCTATGTTTTGTTTCCTCTTCATGTAGCCCTAAGAAGTGACTGGCGTGAAACACTTTCATGGAAAGGGGTTGCCAAGCTTCCAAAAACTACGAATCTCAAGAAATCTCAGCAAATATTTTTTCACCCAAACTAGATGATACTTTCAGGTAATGATCAGTACACTAAGCCCACTTGGTTCACCAAATTTGGTTGTTCTATGTTGAAGCGTTTGTTTCCACTAACAGCTTGAATTTTTATCTTTCACTCTGTTATCTCCTATATTGATAGATGTATTTCGAAGTCTAAATCCAACACGGTTTGTGCTAGTTTCTTGAAACTTGACACAATAAAGTAGTTTGAGGTTCTATCTCTATGTTTTGTTTCCTCTTGATGTAGCCCTAAGCAGTGACTGGCGAGAAACACTTTCATGGAAAGGGGTTGCCAAGCTTCCAAAAACTACGAATCTCCAGAAATCTCAGCAAATATTTTTTCACCCAAACTGGATGATACTTTCAGGTAACGATCAGTACACTAAGCCGACTTGGTTCCCCAAATTTCCTTCTTCTATGTTGAAGCGTTCATTTCCAGTAACAGTTTGAATTTTTAGGTTTCAATATGTTTTCTCCTATATTGATAGATGTATTTGGAACTGTAAATCCAACACGGTTTGTGCTAGCTTCCTGAAACTTGACACAATAAAGTAGTTTCACGTTCTATCTCTATGTTTTGTTTCCTCTTGATGTACCCCTAAGCAGTGACTGCCGTGAAACACATTCATGTTAAGGGGTTGCCAATCTTCCAAAAATTACGAATCTCCAGAAATCTCAGCAAATATTTTTTCACCCAAACTGGATGATACTTTCAGATAATCATCAGTACACTAAGGCGACTTGGTTTGCCAAATTTCGTTCTTCAATTATGAAGCGTTCGATTCCAGTAACAGTTTGAATTTTTATGTTTCACTCTGTTTTCTCCTATATTGATAGATGTATTTGGAACTCTAAATCCAACACTGTTTGTGCTAGCTTCTTGAAACTTGACAAAATAAAGTAGTTTCACGTTCTATCTCTATGTTTTGTTTCCTCTTGATGTACCCCTAAGCAGTGACTGGCGAGAAACACTTTCATCGAAAGGGGTTGCCAAGCTTCCAAAAATTACGAATCTCCATAAATCTCAGCAAATATTTTTTCACCCAAACTGGATGACACTTTCAGTTAATGATCAGTACACAAAGCCGACTTGGTTCCCCAAATTTCATTCTTCTATGTTGAAGCGTTCGTTTCCAGTAACAGTTTGAATTTTTAGGTTTCAGTCTGTTTTCTCCTCTATTGATAGATGTATTTGGAACTCTAAATCCAACACGCTTTGTGCTAGCTTCTTGAAACTTGACACAGTAATGTAGTTTCACATTCTATCTCTATGTTTTCTTTCCTCTTGATGTACCCCTAAGCAGTGACTGGCGAGAAACACTTTCATGGAAAGGGGTTGCCAAGCTTCCAAAAATTACGAATCTCCAGAAATCTCAGCAAATATTTTTTCACCCAAACTGGATGATACTTTCAGGTAATGATCAGTACACTAAGCCGACTTTGTTCCCCAAATTTCTTTCTTCTATGTTGAAGCATTCGTTTCCAGTAACAGATGAATTTTTAGGTTTCACTCTGTTTTCTCGTATATTGATAGATGTATTTGGAATCTAAATCCAACACGGTTTGTGCTAGCTTCTTGAAACTTGACACAATAAAGTAGTTTCACGTTCTATCTCTATGTTTTGTTTCCTCTTGATTTACCCCTAAGCAGTTACTGGCGAGAAACACTTACATGGAAAGGGTTTGCCAAGCTTCCAAAAATTACGAATCTCCAGAAATCTCAGCAAATATTTTTTCACCCAAACTGGATGATACTTTCAGATAATGATCAGTACACGAAGGCGACTTGGTTTGCCAAATTTCGTTCTTCTATTATGAAGCGTTCGTTTCCAGTAACAGTTTGAATTTTTAGGTTTCACTCTGTTTTCTCCTATATTGATAGATGTATTTGGAACTTTAAATTCATCACGGTTTGTGCTAGCTTCTTGAAACTTGACAACATAAAGTAGTTTCACGTTCTATCTCTTTGTTTTGTTTCCTCTTGATGTACCCCTAAGCAGTGACTGCCGTGAAACACATTCATGGAAAGGGGTTGCCAAGCTTCCAAAAATTACAAGTCTCCAGAAATCTCAGCAAATATTTTTTCACCCAAACTGGATGACACTTTCAGGTAATGATCAGTACACAAAGCCGACTTGGTTCCCCAAATTTCATTCTTCTATGTTGAAGCGTTCCTTTCCAGTAACAGTTTGAATTTTTAGGTTTCACTCTGTTTTCTCCTCTATTGATAGATGTATTTGGAACTCTAAATCCAACACGGATTGTGATAGCTTCTTGAAACTTGACACAGTAATGTAGTTTCACATTCTATCTCTATGTTTTCTTTCCTCTTGATGTACCCCTAAGCAGTGACTGGCGAGAAACACTTTCATGGAAAGGGGTTGCCAAGCTTCCAAAAATTACGAATCTCCAGAAATATCAGCAAATATTTTCTCACCCAAACTGGATGATACTTTCAGGTAATGATCAGTACACTAAGCCCACTTGCTTCACCTAATTTCTTTCTTCTATGTTGAAGTATTCATTTTCAGTAACAGTTTGAATTTTTAGGTTTCACTCTGTTTTCTCCTATATTGATAGATGTATTTGGAACTCTAAATCCAACACGGTTTTTGCTAGCTTCTTGAAACTTGACAACATAAAGTAGTTTCACGTTCTATCTCTATGTTTGTTTCCTCTTGATGTACCCCTAAGCAGTGACCGCGAGAAACCCTTTCATGGAAAGGGGTTGCCAAGCTTCCAAAAATTACAAATCTCCAGAAATCTCAGCAAATATTTTTCACCCAAACTGGATGATACTTTCAGGTAATGATCAGAACACTAAGGCGACTTGGTTCCCCAAATTTCATTCTTCTATGTTGAAGCGTTCGTTTCTAGTAACAGTTTGAATTTTTAGGTTTCACTCTGTTTTCTCCTATATTGATAGATGTATTTGGAACTCTAAATCCAACACGGTTTGTGCTAGCTTCTTGAAACTTGACACCATATAGTAGTTTCACATTCTATCTCTGTGATTGTTTCCTCTTGATGTACCCCTAAGCAGTGACTGGCGAGAAACACTTTCATGGAAAGGGGTTGCCAAGCTTCGAAAATTTACGAATATCCATAAATCTCAGCAAATATTTTTTCACCCAAACTGGATGATACTTTCCGGTAATGATCAGAACCGTAAGGCGACTTGGTTTCCCAAATTTCATTCTTCTATGTTGAAGCGTTCATTTCTAGTTACAGTTTGAATTTTTAGGTTTCACTCTGTTGTCTCCTATATTGATAGATGTATTTGGAACTCTAAATCCAACACGGTTTTTGCTAGCTTCTTTAAACTTGACACAATAAAGAAGTTTCACGTTCTATCTCTATGTTTTGTTTCCTCTTGATGTAACCCTAAGCAGTGTCTGGCGAGAAACACTTTCATTGAAAGGGCTTCCCAAGCTTCCAAAAACTACGAATCTCCATAAATCTCATCAAATATTTTTTCACCCAAACTGGATGATACTTTCAGGTAATGAACAGTACACTAAGCTGACTTGGTTCCCCAAATTTCATTCTTCTATGTTGAAGCGTTCGTTTCCAGTAACAGTTTGAATTTTTAGGTTTCACTCTGTTTTCTCCTATATTGATAGATGTGTTTGGAACTCTAAATCCAACTCGGTGTGTTCTAGCTTCTTGAAACTTGACACCATAAAGTAGTTTCACGTTCTATCTCTGTGTTTTGTTTCCTCTTGATGTACCTCTAAGCAGTGACTGGTAGAAACACTTTCATGGAAAGGAGTTGCCAAGCTTCCAAAAATTACGAATCTCCAGAAATCTCAGCAAATATTTTTTCAGCCAAACTGGATGATACTTTCAGGTAATGATCAGTACACTAAGCCCACTTGCTTCACCTAATTTTTTTCTTCTATGTTGAAGTATTCGTTTTCAGTAACAGTTTGAATTTTTAGGTTTCACTCTGTTTTCTCCTATTTTGATAGATGTATTTGGAACTCTAAATCCAACACTGTTTGTGCTAGCTTCTTGAAACTTGACAACATAAAGTAGTTTCACGTTCTATCTCTATGTTTTGTTTCCTCTTGATGTACCCCTAAGCAGTGACTGGCGAGAAACACTTTCATGGAAAGGGGTTGCCAAGCTTCCAAAAATTACGAATCTCCATAAATCTCAGCAAATATTTTTTCACCCACACTGGAAGATACTTTCCGGTAATTATCAGTACACTAAGCCGACTTGGTTCCCCAAATTTCATTCTTCTATGTTGAAGCGTTCGTTTCCAGTAACAGTTTGAATTTTTAGGTTTCACTCTGTTTTCTCCTCTATTCATAGATGTATTTGGAACTCTAAATCCAACACGGTTTGTGCTAGCTTCTTGAAACTTGACACAATAGAGTAGTTTCACATTCTGTCTCTATGTTTTGTTTCCTCTTGATGTACCCCTTAGCAGTGACTGGCGAGAAACACTTTCATGGAAAGGGGTTGCCAAGCTTCCAAAAATTACGAATCTCCAGAAATCTTAGCAAATATTTTTTCACCCAACATGGATGATACTTTCAGGTAATGATCAGTACACTAAGCCCACTTGCTTCACCTAATTTCTTTCTTCTATGTTGAAGCATTCGTTTCCAGGAACAGTTTGAATTTTTAGGTTTCACTCTGTTTTCTCCTATATTGATAGATGTATTTGGAACTATAAATCCAACACGGTTTGTGCTAGCTTCTTGTAACTTGACACAATAAAGTAGATTCACGTTCTATCTCTGTGTTTTGTTTCCTATTGGTGTATCCCTAAGCAGTGACTGGCGAGAAACACTTTCATGGAAAGGGGTTGCCAAGCTTCCAAAAATTATGATTCTCCAGAAATCTCAGCAAATATTTTCTTACCCAAACTGGATGATACTTTCAGGTAATGATCAGAACACTAAGGCGACTTGGTTCCCCAAATTTCTTTCCTCTATGTTGAAGCGTTCGTTTCCAGTAACAGTTTGAATTTTAGTTTTCACTCTGTTTTCTCTTATATTGATAGATGTATTTGGAACTTTAAATCCAACATGGCTTGTGCTAGCTTCTTGAAACTTGACACCATAAAGTAGTTTCACGTTCTATCTCTATGTTTTATTTCATCTTGATGTACCCCTAAGCAGTGACTGGCGAGAAACACTTTCATGGAAAAGGGTTGCCAAGGTTCCAAAAATTACGAATCTCCAGAAATCTCAGCGAATATATTTTCACCCAAACTGGATGATACGTTCAGGTAATGATCAGTACACTAAGCCGACTTGGTTCCCCAAATTTCATTTTTCTATGATGAAGCGTTCGTTTCTAGTAACAGTTTGAATTTTTAGGTTTCACTCTGTTTTCTCCTATATTGATAGATGTATTTGGAACTCTAAATCCAACACGGTTTGTGCTAGCTTCTTGAAACTTGACACAATAAAGTTGTTTCACGTTCTATCTCTATGTTTTGTTTCCTCTTGATGTACCCCTAAGCAGTGACTGGCAAGATACACTTTCATGGAAAGGGGTTGCCAAGCTTCCAAAAATTACGAATCTCCAGAAATTTCAGAAAATATTTTTTCACCCAAACTGGATGATACTTTCAGGTAATGATCAGGACACTAAGCCCACTTGCTTCACCTAATTTCTTTCTTCTATGTTGAAGCATTCGTTTCCAGGAACAGTTTGAATTTTTAGGTTTCACTCTGTTTTCTCCTATATTGATAGATGTATTTGGAACTCTAAATCCAACACGGTTTTTGCTAGCTTCTTGTAACTTGACACAATAAAGTAGTTTCACGTTCTATCTCTGTGTTTTGTTTCCTATTGGTGTATCCCTAAGCAGTGACTGGCGAGAAACACTTACATGGAAAGGGGTTGCCAAGCTTCCAAAAATTATGATTCTCCAGAAATCTCAGCAAATATTTTCAATCCCAAACTGGATGATACTTTCAGGTAATGATCAGAACACTAAGGCGACTTGGTTCCCCAAATTTCTTTCCTCTATGTTGAAGCGTTCGTTTCCAGTAACAGTTTGAATTTTAGGTTTCACTCTGTTTTCTCTTATATTGATAGATGTATTTGGAACTTTAAATCCAACATGGCTTGTGCTAGCTTCTTGAAACTTGACACCATAAAGTAGTTTCACGTTCTATCTCTATGTTTTATTTCATCTTGATGTACCCCTAAGCAGTGACTGGCGAGAAACACTTTCATGGAAAAGGGTTGCCAAGGTTCCAAAAATTACGAATCTCCAGAAATCTCAGCGAATATATTTTCACCCAAACTGGATGATACGTTCAGGTAATGATCAGTACACTAAGCCGACTTGGTTCCCCAAATTTCATTCTTCTATGATGAAGCGTTCGTTTCTAGTAACAGTTTGAATTTTTAGGTTTCACTCTGTTTTCTCCTATATTGATAGATGTATTTGGAACTCTAAATCCAACACGGTTTGTGCTAGCTTCTTGAAACTTGACACAATAAAGTAGTTTCACGTTCTATCTCTATGTTTTGTTTCCTCTTGATGTACCCCTAAGCAGTGACTGACAAGATACACTTTCATGGAAAGGGGTTGCCAAGCTTCTAAAAATTACGAATCTCCAGAAATTTCAGAAAATATTTTTTCACCCAAACTGGATGATACTTTCAGGTAATGATCAGTACACTAAGGCAACTTGGTTCCCCAAATTTCATTCTTCTCTGTTGAAGCATTTGTTTCCAGTAACAGTTTGAATTTTTAGGTTTCACTCTGTTTTCTCCTATATTGATAGATGTATTTGGAACTCTAAATCCAACACGGTTTGTGCTAGCTTCTTGAAACTTGACACCATAAAGTAGTTTCAAGTTCCATCTCGATGTTTTGTTTCCTCTTGATGTAGCCCTAAGCAGTGACTGGCGAGAAACACTTTCATGGAAAGGGGTTGTCAAGCTTCCAAAAATTACGAATCTCCAGAAATCTCAGCAAATATTTTTTCTCCTAAACTGGATGATACTTTCAGGTAATGATCAGTACACTAAGCCCACTTGCTTCACCTAATTTCTTTCTTCTATGTTGAAGCATTCGTTTCCAGTAACAGTTTGAATTTTTAGGTTTCACTCTGTTTTCTCCTATATTGATAGATGTATTTGGAACTCTAAATCCAACACGGTTTGTGCTAGCTTCTTGAAACTTGACAACATAAAGTAGTTTCACATTCTATCTCTATGTTTTGTTTCCTCTTGATGAGAAACACTTTCATGGAAATGGGTTGCCAAGCTTCCAAAAATTACGAATCTCCAGAAATCTCAGCAAATATTCTTTCACCCAAACTGGATGATACTTTCAGGTAATGATCAGTACACTAAGCCGACTTGGTTCCCCAAATTTTATTCTTCTATGATGAAGCGTTCGTTTCTAGTAACAGTTTGAATTTTTAGGTTTCACTCTGTTTTCTCCTATATTGATAGATGTATTTGGAACGCTAAATCCAACACGGTTTGTGCTAGCTTCTTGAAACTTGAAACAATAAAGTAGTTTCACGTTCTATCTCTATGTTTTGTTTCCTCTTGATGTAGCCCTAAGCAGTGACTGGCAAGAAACACTTTCATGGAAAGGGGTTGCCAAGGTTCCAAAAATTACGAATCTCCAGAAATCTCAGCAAATATTTTTTCACCCACACTGGATGATACTTTCCGGTAATGATCAGTACAATAAGGCGACTTGGTTCCCCAAATTTCATTCTTCTATGTTGAAGCGTTCGTTTCCAGTAACAGTTTGAATTTTTAGGTTTCACTCTGTTTTCTCTTATATTGATAGATGTATTTGGAACTCTAAATCCAACACGGTTTGTGCTAGCTTCTTGAAACCTGACACCATTAAGTAGTTTCACGTTCTATCTCTATGTTTTGTTTCCTCTTGATGTACCCCTAAGCAGTGACTGGCGAGAAACAATTTCATGGAAAGGGGTGGCCAAGTTTCCAAAAATTACGACTCTCCAGAAATCTCAGCAAATATTTTTTCACCCAAACTGGATGATACTATCAGGTAATGATCAGTACACTAAGCCCACTTGGTTCCCCAATTTCTTTCTTCTATATTGATCGTTCTTTTCCAGTAAAAGTTTGAATATTGGTGTTTCACACTGTTTTCTCCTATATTGATAAATGTACTTGGAACTCTAATTCAAACACGGTTTGTGCTAGCTTCTTGTAACTTGACACAATAAAAAAGTTTCACGTTCTATCTCTATGTTATGTTTCCTCTTTATGTAGCCGTAAGCAGTGTGTGGGAGAAGCACTTTGATTGAAAGGGGTTGCCAACCTTCCAAATATTACGTGTCTCTAGAAATCTCAGCAAATATTTTGTCACCCAAACTGGATGATACTTTCAGGTAATGATCAGTACACTAAGCCAACTTGGTTCCCCAAATTTCGTTCTTCTATGTTGAAGCATTCTTTTCCAGTAACACTTTGAATTTTGGCGTTACACACTGTTTTCTCCTATATTGATAGATGTATTTGGAACTCTAAATCAAACACGGTTTGTGCTAGCTTCTTGAAACTTGACACAACAAAGTAGTTTCAAGTTCTATCTCTATTTTTTGTTTCCTCTTGATGTAGCACTAAGCAGTGAGTGGCGAGAAGCACTTTCATTTAAAGGGGTTGCCAAGCTTCCAAAAATTACGAGTCTCCAGAAATCTCAGCAAATATTTTTTCACCCAAACTGGATGCAACTTTCAGGTAATGATCAGTACACTAAGCCCACTTGGTTCCCCAATTTCGTTCTTCTATGTTGAAGCGTTCGTTTCCAGTAACAGTTTGAATTTTGGCGTTTCACACTGATTTCTCCTATATTGATAAATGTATTTGGAACTCTAATTCAAACACGGTTTGTGCTAGCTTCTTGAAACTTGACACAATAAAGTAGTTTCACGTTGTATCTCTATGTTATGTTTCCTCTTGATGTAGCCCTAAGCAGTGAGTGGCGAGAAGCACTTTCATTGAAAGGGGTTGCCAACCTTCCAAAAATTACGAGTCTCCAGAAATCTCAGTAAATATTTTTTTCACCCAAACTGGATGATACTTTCAGGTAATGATCAGTACACTAAGCCCACTTGGTTACCCAAATTTCGGTCTTCTATGTTGAAGCGTGCGTTTCCAGTAACACTTTGAATTTTTTCATTTCACACTGTTTTCTCCTATATTGATAGATGTAATTGGAACACTAAATCAAACACGGTTCGTGATAGCTTCTTGAAACTTGACACAATAAATTAGTTTCACGTTCTATCTCTATGGTATGTTTCCTCTTTCTGTAGCCCTAAGCAGTGAGTGGCGAGAAGCACTTTCATTGAAAGGGGTTGCCAAGCTTCTAAAAATTACGAGTCTCCAGAAATCTCAGCAAATATTTTTTCACCCAAACTGGATGATACTTTCAGGTAATGATCAGTACACTAAGCCCACTTGGTTCTCCAAATTTCGTTCTTCTATGTTGAAGCGTGCGATTCCAGTAACACTTTGAAATTTTTCGTTTTACACTCTTTTCTCCTATATTGATAGATGTAATTGGAACACTAATTCAAACACGGTTTGTGCTAGCTTGTTGAAACTTGACACAATAAAGTAGTTTCACGTTCTATCTCTATGTTTTGTTTCCTCTTGATGTAGCCCTAAGCCCTGAGTGGCCAGAAGCACTTTCATTGAAAGGGGTTGCCAAGCTTCCAAAAATTACGAGTCTCCAGAAATATCAGCAAATATTTTTTCAACCAAACTGGCTGATATTTTCAGGTAATGATCAGTACACGAATCCCACTTGGTTCCCCAAATTTCGTTCTTCTATGTTGAAGCGTTCGTTTCCAGTAACAGTTTGAATTTTGGCATTTCACACTGTTTTCTCTTATATTGATAGATGTATTTGGAACTCTAAATCAAACCAGGATTGTGGTAGCTTCTTGAAACTTGATACAATAAAGTAGTTTCACTTTCTATCTCTATGTTATGTTTCCTCTTGATGTAGCCCTTAAGAGTAACTGGGGAGAAACACTTCCATTTAAAGGGCTTTCCAAGGCTACAAAAATTACGAGTCTCCAGAAATCTCAGCAAATATTTTTTCACCGAAACTGGATGATACTTTCAGGTAATGTTCAGTACACTAAGCCCACTTGGTTTCCCAAATTTCGTTCTTCTATGTTGAAGCGTGTGTTTCCAGTAACACTTTGAATTTTTTCGTTTCACACTGTTTTCTCCTATATTGATAGATGTAATTGGAACACTAAATCAAACACGGTTTGTGCTAGCTTCTTGAAACTTGACCCAATAAAGTAGTTTCACATTCTCTCTCTATGTTATTTTGCCTCTTTATGTAGCCCTAAGCAGTGTGTGGCGAGAAGCACTTTCATTGAAAGGGGTTGCCAACCTTCCAAAAATTATGAGTCTCCAGAAATCTCAGTAAATATTTTTTCACCCAAACTGGATGATACTTTCAGGTAATGATCAGGACACTAAGCCCACTTGGTTCCCCAAATTTCGTACTTCTATGTTGAAGCCTTCTTTTCCAGTAACAGTTTGAATTTTTAGGTTTCACTCTGTTTTCTCCTATATTGATAGATGTATTTGGAACTCTAAATCCAACACGGTTTGTGCTATCTTCTTGAAACTTGACACAGTAAAGTAGCAGTAAAGTAGTTTCACATTGTATCTCTATGTTTTGTTTCCTCTTGATGTACCCCTAAGCAGTGACTGGCGAGAAACACTTTCATGGAAAGGGGGTGCCAAGCTTCCAAAAATTACGAATCTCCATAAATCTCAGCAAATATTTTTTCACCCAAACTGCATGATACATTCAGGTAATGATCAGTACACGAACCCAACTTGGTTCCCCAAATATCATTCTTCTATGTTGAAGCGTTCGTTTCCAGTAACAGTTTGAATTTTAGGTTTCACTCTGTTTTCTCCTATATTGATAGATGTATTTGGAACACTAAATCCAACGCGGTTTGTGCTATCTTCTTGAAACTTGACACAATAAAGTAGTTTCACGTTCTCTCTCTATGTTTTGTTTCCTCTTGATGTACCCCTAAGCAGTGACTGGCGAGAAACACTTTCATGGAAATGGGTTGCCAAGCTTCCAAAATTTACGAATCTCCAGAAATCTCAGCAAATAGTTTTTCACCCAAACTGGATGATACTTTCAGGTAATGATCAGAACACTAAGCCGACTTGGTTCCCCAAATTTCTTTCTTCTATGTTGAAGCGTTCGTTTCCAGTAACAGTTTGAATTTTTAGGTTTCACTCTGTTTTCTCTTATATTGATAGATGTATTTGGAACTCTAAATCCAACACGGTTTGTGCTAGCTTCTTGAAACTTGACACCATAAAGTAGTTTCACGTTCTATCTCTATGTTTTTTTTCCTCTTGATGTACCCCTAAGAAATGACTGGCGAGAAACACTTTCATGGAAAGGGGTTGCGAAGCTTCCAAAAATTACGAATCTACAGAAATCTCAGCAAATATTTTTTCACCCAAACTGGATGATACTTTCCGGTAATGATCTGTACACTAAGCCGACTTGGTTCCAAAAATTTCATTCTTCTGTGTTGAAGCGTTCGTTTCTAGTACAGTTTGAATTTTTAGGTTTCACTCTGTTTTCTCCTATATTGATAGATGTATTTGAAACTCTAAATCCAACAGGGTTTGTGCTAGCTTCTTGAAACTTGACACAATAAAGTAGTTTCACGTTCTATCTCTATGTTTTGTTTCCTCTTCATGTAGCCCTAAGCAGTGAGTGGCGAGAAACCCTTTTATCGAAAGGGTTGCCAAGCTTAAAAAAATTACGAATCTCCATAAATCTCAGCAAATATTTTTTCACCCAAACTGGATGACACTTTCCGGTAATGATCAGTACACTAAGCCGACTTGGTTCCCCAAATTTCATTCTTCTATGTTGAAGCGTTCGTTTCCAGTAACAGTTTGAATTTTTATGTTTTACTCTGTTTTCTCTTCTATTGATAGATGTATTTGGAACTCTAAATCCAACACGGTTTGTGCTAGCTTCTTGAAACTTGACACAGTAAAGTAGTTTCACATTCTATCTCTATGTTTTCTTTCCTCTTGATGTACCCCTAAGCAGAGACTGGCGAGAAACACTTTCATGGAAAGTGGTTGCCATGCTTCCAAAAATTACGAATCTCCAGAAATCTCAGCAAATATTTTTTCACCCAAACTGGTTGATACTTTCAGGTAATGATCAGTACACTAAGCCGACTTGGTTCCCCAAATTTGTTTCTTCTATGTTGAAGCATTCATTTCCAGTTACAGATGAATTTTTAGGTTTCACTCTGTTTTCTCCAATATTGATAGATGTATTTGGAACACTAAATCCAACACGGTTTGTGCTATCTTCTTGAAACTTGACACAATAAAGTAGTTTCACGTTCTATCTCTATGTTTTGTTTCCTCTTGATGTACCCACAAGCAGTGACTGGTGAGAAACACTTTCATGGAAATGGGTTGCCAAGCTTCCAAAAATTACGAATCTCCAGAAATCTCAGCAAATAGTTTTTCACCCAAACTGGATGATACTTTCAGGTAATGATCAGAACACTAAGTCGACTTGGTCCCCCAAATTTCTTTCTTCTATGTTGAAGCGTTCGTTTCCAGTAACAGTTTGAATTTTTAGGTTTCACTCTGTTTTCTCTTATATTGATAGATGTATTTGAACTCTACATCCAACACGGTTTGTGCTAGCTTCTTGAAACTTGACACCATAAAGTAGTTTCACATTCTATCTCTATGTTTTGTTTCCTCTTGATGTAGCCCTAACCAGTAGTGGCGAGAAACACTTTCATCGAAAGGGGTTGCCAAGCTTCCAAAAATTACGAATCTCCAGAAATCTCAGCAAATATTTTTTCACCCAAAATGGATGATACTTTCAGGTAATGATCAGAACACTAAGGCGACTTGGTTCCCCAAAATTCTTTCTTCTCTGTTGAAGCGTTCGTTTCCAGTAACAGTTTGAATTTTTAGGATTCACTCTGTTTTCTCCTATATTGATAGATGCATTTGGAACTCTAAATTCAACAGGGTTTGTGCTAGCTTCTTGAAACTTGACACCATAAAGTAGTTTCACGTTCTATCTCTATGTTTTGTTTCCTCTTGATGTACTGAAAGCAGTGACTGGCAAGAAACATTTTAATGGAAAGGGGTTGCCAAGCTTCCAAAAATTACGAATCTCCAGAAATCTCAGCAAATATTTTTTCAACCAAACTAGATGATACTTTCAGGTAATGATCAGAACACTAAGGCGACTTGGTTCCCCAAATTTCATTCTTATGTTGAAGCGTTCGTTTCTAGTAACAGTTTGAATTTTTAGGTTTCACTCTGTTTTCTCCTATATTGATAGATGTATTTGAAACTCTAAATCCAACATGTTTTGTGCTAGCTTCTTGAAACTTGACACAATTAAGTAGTTTCACGTTCTATCTCTATGTTTTGTTTCCTCTTGATGTAGCCCTAAGCAGTGTCTGGCGACAAACACTTCCATTGAAAGGGCTTTCCAAGCTTCCAAAAACTACGAATCTCCATAAATCTCAGCAAATATTTTTTCACCCAAACTGGATGATACTTTCCGGTCATGATCAGTACACTAAGCCGACTTGGTTCCCCAAATTTCATTCTTCTATGTTGAAGCGTTCGTTTCCAGTAAGAGTTTGAATTTTTAGGTTTCACTCTGTTTTCTCCTATATTGATAGATGTATTTGGAACTCTAAATCCAACACGGTTTGTGCTATCTTCTTGAAACTTGACACCATAAAGTAGTTTCAGGTTCTTTCTCTGTGTTTTGTTTCCTCTTGATGTACCCCTAAGCAGTGACTGGCGAGAAACACTTTCATGGAAAGGGGTTGCCAAGCTTCCAAAATTTACGAATATCCATAAATCTCAGCAAATATTTTTTCACCCAAACTGGATGATACTTTCCGGTAATGATCAGTACACTAAGCCGACTTGGTTCCCCAAACTTCATTCTTCTATGTTGAAGCGTTCGTTTCCAGTAACAGTTGAATTTTTAGGTTTCACTCTGTTTTCTCATATATTGATAGATGTATTTGGCACTCTAAATCCAACACGGTTTGTGCTAGCTTCTTGACACTTGACACAATAAAGTAGTTTCACATTCTATCTCTATGTTTTGTTTCCTCTTGATGTAGCCCTAAGCAGTGACTGGCGAGAAACACTTTCATGGAAAGGGGTTGCGAAGCTTCCAAAAATTACGAATCTCCAGAAATCTCAGCAAATATTCTTTCACACAAACTGGATGATACTTTCATTAATGATCAGAACGCTAAGGCGACTTGGTTCCCCAAATTTCATTCTTCTATGTTGAAGCGTTCGTTTCTAGTAACAGTTTGAATTTTTAGGTTTCACTCTGTTTTCTCCTGTATTGATAGATGTATTTGGAACACTAAATCCAACAGGGTTTGTGCTAGCTTCTTAAAACTTGACACAATAAGGTAGTTTCACATTCTATCTCTTTGTTTTGTTTCATCTTGATGTACCCCTAAGCAGTGACTGGCGAGAAACACTTTAATGGAAAGGGGTTGCCAAGGTTCCAAAAATTACGAATCTCCAGAAATCTCAGCGAATATTTTTTCACCCAAACTGGATGATGCGTTCAGGTAATGATCAGTACACTAAGCCGACTTGGTTCCCCAAATTTCATTCTTCTCTGTTGAAGCGTTCGTTTCCAGTAACAGTTTGAATTTTTAGGTTTCACTCTGTTTTCTCCTATATTGATAGATGTATTTGGAACTCTAAATCCAACACGGTTTGTGCTAGCTTCTTGAAACTTGACACAATAAAGTAGTTTCAAGTTCCATCTCTATGTTTTGGTTCCTCTTGATGTAGCCCTAAGCAGTGACTGGCGAAAAACACTTTCATGGAAAGGGGTTGTCAAGCTTCCAAAAATTACGAATCTCCAGAAATCTCAGCAAATATTTTTTTCTCCCAAACTGGGTGATACTTTCAGTTAATGATAAGTACACTAAGCCCACTTGGTTCCCCAATTTCGTTCTTCTATGTTGAAGCGTTCGTTTCCAGTAACACTTTGAATTTTGGCGTTTCAAGCTGTTTTCTCCTATATTGATAGATGTATTTGGAACTCTAATTCAAACACGGTTTGTGCTAGCTTCTTGAAACTTGACAAAATAAAGAAGGTTCACGTTCTATCTCTATGGTATGTTTCCTCTTGATGTAGCCCTAAAGAGTAACTGGCGAGAAACACTTCCATTTAAATGCTTTCCAAGTTTACATAAATTACGAGTCTCCAGAAATCACAGCAAATATTTTTTCACACAAACTGGATGATACTTTCAGGTAATGATCAGTACACTAAGCCCACTTGGTTCCCCAAATTTCGTTCTTCTATTTTGAAGCGTTCGTTTCCAGTAACACTTTGAACTCTGGCTTTCACACTGTTTTCTCCTATATTGATAGATGTATTTGAAACTCTAATTCAAACACAGTTTGAGCTAGCTTCTTGAAACTTGACACAATAAAGTAGTTTCACGTTCTATCTCTATGTTATGTTTCCTCTTGCTATAGCCCTAAGCCGTGACTGGCGAGAAGCACTTTCATTGAAAGGGGTTGCCCACCTCCCAAAAATTACGAGTCTCCAGAAATCTCAGCAAATATTTATTCACCAAACTGAATGATACTTTCAGGTAATGATAAGTACACTAAGTCCACTTGGTTCCCCAATTTCGTTCTTCTATGTTGAAACGTTCGTTTCCAGTAACACTTTGAATTTTTGCGTTTCACACTGTTTTCTCCTATATTGATAGATATATTTGGAACTCTAAATGAAACAGGGTTTGTGCTAGCATCTTGAAACTTGACACAATAAAGTAGTTTCTAGTTTTATCTCTATGCTTTGTTTCCTCTTGATGTAGCCCTAAGCAGTGAGTTGCGAAAAGCACTTTCATTGAAAGGGGTTGCCAACCTTCCAAAAATTACGAGTCTCCAGAAATCTCAGCAAATATTTTTTCACCCAAACTGGATGATACTTTCAGGTAATGATCAGTACACTAAGCCCACTTGGTTCCCCAATTTCGTTCTTCTATGTTGAAGCGTTCGTTTCCAGTAACACTTTGAATTTTGGCGTTTCAAGCTGTTTTCTCCTGTATTGATAGATGTATTTGGAACTCTAATTCAAACACGGTTTGTGCTAGCTTCTTGAAACTTGACAAAATAAAGAAGGTTCACGTTCTATCTCTATGGTATGTTTCCTCTTGATGTAGCCCTAAAGAGTAACTGGCGAGAAACACTTCCATTTAAATGCTTTCCAAGTTTACATAAATTACGAGTCTCCAGAAATCACAGCAAATATTTTTTCACACAAACTGGATGATACTTTCAGGTAATGATCAGTACACTAAGCCCACTTGGTTCCCCAAATTTCGTTCTTCTATGTTGAAGGGTTCGTTTCCAGTAACACTTTGAATTTTGGAGTTTCACACTGTTTTCTCCTATATTGATAGATGTATTTGAAACTCTAATTCAAACACAGTTTGAGCTAGCTTCTTGAAACTTGACACAATAAAGTAGTTTCACGTTCTATCTCTATGTTATGTTTCCTCTTGCTATAGCCCTAAGCCGTGACTGGCGAGAAGCACTTTCATTGAAAGGGGTTGCCCACCTCCCAAAAATTACGAGTCTCCAGAAATCACAGCAAATATTTTTTCTCCCAAACTGTATGATACATTCAGGTAATGATCAGTACACTAAGCCCACTTGGTTCCCCAAATTTCGTTCTTTTATTTGAAGCGTTTGTATACAGTAACAGTTTGAATTTTGGCGTTTCACACTGTTTTCTCCTGTATTGATAGATGTATTTTGCCCTCTAATTCAAACACGGTTTGTGCTAGCTTCTTGAAACTTGACACAATAAAGTAGTTTCACGTTCTATCTCTACTTTATGTTTCCTTTTGATGTAGCCCTAAGCAGTGAGTGGCGAGAAACACTTTAATTGAAAGGGGTTGCCAAGCTTCCAAAAATTGCGAGTCTCCAGAAATCTCAGCAAATATATTTTCACCCTAACTGGATGAAACTTTCAGGTAATGATCAGTACACTAAGCCCACTTGCTTCCCCAAAATTTGTTCTTCTTTGTTGAAGCGTTCGTTTCCAGTAACACTTTGAATTTTTGCGTTTCACACTGTTTTCTCCTATATTGATAGATGTATTTGGAACTCTTATTCAAAAACGGTTTGTGCTGGCTTTGAAACTTGACACAATAAAGGAGTTTCACGTTCTATCTCTATGTTATGTTTCCGCTTGTTGTACCCCTAAGCATGAGTGGCGAGAAGCACTTACATTGAAAGGGGTTTCGAACCTTCCAAAAATTACGAGTCTCCAGAAATCTCAGCAAATATTTTTTCACCCAAACTGGATGATACTTTCAGGTAATGATCAGTACACTAAGCCCACTTGGTTCCCCAAATTTCGTTCTTCTATGTTGGGCGTTCGTTGACAGTAACACTTTGAATTTTGGCGTTCACACTGTTTTCTCCTATATTGATAGATGTAATTGGAACTCTAAATCAAACACGGTTTGTGCTAGCTTCTTGAAACCTGAAACAATAAAGTATTTCACGTTCTGTGTCTATGTTAGGTTTCCTCTTGATTTAGCCCTAAGCAGTGAGTGGCGAGAAGCACTTTCATTGAAAGGGGTTGCCAAGCTTCCAAAAATTATGTCTCCAGAAATCTCAGCAAATATTTTTCACCCAAACTGGATGATACTTTCAGGTAATGATCAGTAGACGATGCTCACTTGGTTCCCCAAATTTCGTTCTTCTATGTTGAAGCGTTCGTTTCCAGTAACACTTTGAATTTTGGCGTTTCACACTGTTTTCTCCTATATTGATAGATGTATTTGGAACTCTAATTCAAACACGGTTTGTGCTAGCTTCTTGAAACTTGACACAATAAAGTAGTTTCACGTTCTACCTCTACGTTATGTTTCCTCTTGCTTAGCCCTAAGCAGTGAGTGGCCAGAAGCACTTTCATTGAAAGGGGTTGCCAAGCTTCCAAAAATTACGAGTCTCCAGAAATCTCAGCAAATATTTTCTCACCCAAACTGGATGATACTTTCAGGTAATGATCAGTACACTAAGCCCACTTGGTTCCCCAAATTTCGTTCTTCTATGTTGAAGGGTTCGTTTCCAGTAACACTTTGAATTTTGGCATTTCACACTGTTTTCTCCAATATTGATAGATGTATTTGAAACTCTAATACAAACACGGTTTGTGCTAGCTTCTTGAAACTTGACACAATAAAGTAGTTTCACGTTCTATCTCTATGTTATGTTTTCTCTTGCTGTAGCCCTAAGCAGTGTGTGGCGAGAAGCACTTTCATAGAAAGGGGTTGCCAACCTTCCAAAAATTACGAGTCTCCAGAAATCTCAGCAAATATTTTTTCACCCAAACTTGATGATACTTTCAGGTAATGATCAGTACACTAAGCATACTTGGTTCCCCAAATTTCGTTCTTCTATGTTGAAGCGTTCGTTTCCAGTAACACTTTGAATTTTGGCATTTCACACTGTTTTTTCCTATATTGATAGATGTATTTGGAACTCTAATTCAAACACGGTTTGTGCTAGCTTCTTGAAACTTGACACAATAAAGTAGTTTCAGGTTCTATCTCTTAGTTTTGTATCCTCTTGATGTAGCCCTAAGCCCTGAGTGGCCAGAAGCACTTTCATTGAAAGGGGTTGCAAAGCTTCCAAAAATTACGAGTCTCCAGAAATCACAGCAAATATTTTTTCACCCAAACTGGCTGATATTTTCAGGTAATGATCAGTACAGGAATCCCACTTGGTTCCACAAATTTCGTTCTTATGTGTTGAAGCGTTCATTTCCAGTAACAGTTTTAATGTTGGCGTGTCACACTGTTTTCTCCTATATTGATAGATGTATTTGGAACTCTAAATCAAACCCGGATTGTGCTAGCTTCTTGAAACTTGATACAATAAAGTAGTTTCACGTTCTATCTCTATGTCATGTTTCCTCTTGATGTAGCCCTTAAGAGTAACTGGCGAGAAACACTTCATTTTAAAGGGCTTTCCAAGCTTACAAAAATTACGAGTCTCCAGAAATCTCAGCAAATATTTTTTCACCCAAACTGAATGATACTTTCAGGTAATGATAAGTACACTAAGTCCACTTGGTTCCCCAATTTCGTTCTTCTATGTTGAAACGTTCGTTTCCAGTAACACTTTGAATTTTTGCGTTTCACACAGTTTTCTCCTATATTGATAGATATATTTGGAACTCTAAATGAAACACGGTTTGTGCTAGCATCTTGAAACTTGACACAATAAAGTAGTTTCTAGTTTTATCTCTATGCTTTGTTTCCTCTTGATGTAGCCCTAAGCAGTGAGTTGCGAGAAGCACTTTCATTGAAAGGGGTTGCCAACCTTCCAAAAATTACGAGTCTCCAGAAATCTCAGCAAATATTTTTTCACCCAAACTGGATGATACTTTCAGGTAATGATCACTACACTAAGCCCACTTGGTTCCTCAATTTCATTCTTCTATGTTGAAGCGTTCGTTTCCAGTAACACTTTGAATTTTGGCATTTCACACTGTTTTCTCCTATATTGATAGATGTATTTGGAACTCTAATTCAAACACGGTTTGTGCTAGCTTCTTGAAACTTGACACAATAAAGTAGTTTCACGTTCTACCTCTACGTTATGTTTCCTCTTGCAGTAGCCCTAAGCAGTGAGTGGCGAGAAGCACTTTCATTGAAAGGGGTTGCCAAGCTTCCAAAAATTACGAGTCTCCAGAAATCTCAGCAAATATTTTTTTCTCCCAAACTGGATGATACTTTCAGGTAATGATCAGTACACTAAGCCCACTTGGTTCCCCAAATTTCGTTCTTCTATGTTGAAGCGTTCGTTTCCAGTAACACTTTGAATTTTGGCGTTTCACACTGTTTTTTCCTATATTGATAGATGTATTTGGAACTCTAATTCAAACACGGTTTGTGCTAGCTTCTTGAAACTTGACACAATAAAGTAGTTTCAGGTTCTATCTCTGTTTTGTTTCCTCTTGATTTAGCCCTAAGCAGTGAGTGGCCATAAGCACTTTCATTGAAAGGGGTTTCGAAACTTCCAAAAATTACGAGTCTCCAGAAATCTCACAAATATTTTTTCTCCCAAACTGGATGGTACTTTCAGGTAATGATCAGTACACTAAGCCCACTTGGTTCCCCAAATTTCGTTCTTTTATTTGAAGCGTTCGTATACAGTAACAGTTTGAATTTTGGCGTTTCACACTGTTTTCTCCTGTATTGATAGATGTATTTTGCCCTCTAATTCAAACGCAGTTTGTGCTAGCTTCTTGAATCTTGACACAATAAAGTAGTTTCACGTTCTATCTCTACTTTATGTTTCCTCTTGATGTAGCCCTAAGGAGTGACTGGCGAGAAACACTTTAATTGAAAGGGGTTGCCAAGCTTCCAAAAATTGCGAGTCTCCAGAAATCTCAGCAAATATATGTTCACCCTAACTGGATGAAACTTTCAGGTAATGATCAGTACACTAAGCCCACTTGCTTCCCAAAAATTTGTTCTTCTGTGTTGAAGCGTTCGTTTCCAGTAACACTTTGAATTTTTGCGTTTCACACTGTTTTCTCCTATATTGATAGATGTATTTGGAACTCTAATTCAAAATCGGTTTGTGCTAGCTTTGAAACTTGACACAATAAAGTAGTTTCACGTTCTATCTCTATGTTATGTTTCCGCTTGATGTAGCCCTAAGCATGAGTGGCGAGAAGCACTTACATTGAAAGGGGTTTCGAACCTTCCAAAAATTACGAGTCTCCAGAAATCTCAGCAAATATTTTTTCACCCAAACTGGATGATACTTTCAGGTAATGATCAGTACACTAAGCCCACTTGGTTCCCCAAATTTCATTCTTCTATGTTGGGCGTTCGTTGACAGTAACACTTTGAATTTTGGCTTTTCACACTGTTTTCTCCTATATTGATAGATGTAATTGGAACTCTAAATCAAACACGGTTTGTGCTAGCTTCTTGAAACCTGACACAATAAAGTATTTCACGTTCTGTGTCTATGTTAGGTTTCCTCTTGATTTAGCCCTAAGCAGTGAGTGGCGAGAAGCATTTTCATTGAAAGGGGTTGCCAAGCTTCCAAAAATTATGTCTCCAGAAATCTCAGCAAATATTTTTCACCCAAACTGGATGATACTTTCAGGTAATGATCAGTAGACGATGCTCACTTGGTTCCCCAAATTTCGTTCTTCTATGTTGAAGCGTTCATTTCCAGTAACACTTTGAATTTTGGCGTTTCACACTGTTTTCTCCTATATTGATAGATGTATTTGGAACTCTAATTCAAACACGGTTTGTGCTAGCTTCTTGAAACTTGACACAATAAAGTAGTTTCACGTTCTACCTCTACGTTATGTTTCCTCTTGCTGTAGCCCGAAGCAGTGAGTGGCCAGAAGCACTTTCATTGAAAGGGGTTGCCAAGCTTCCAAAAATTACGAGTCTCCAGAAATCTCAGCAAATATTTTCTCACCCAAACTGGATGATACTTTCAGGTAATGATCAGTACACTAAGCCCACTTGGTTCCCCAAATTTCGTTCTTCTATGTTGAAGGGTTCGTTTCCAGTAACACTTTGAATTTTGGCATTTCACACTGTTTTCTCCTATATTGATAGATGTATTTGGAACTCTAAATCAAACACGGTTTGTGCTAGCTTCTTGAAACTTGACACAATAAAGTAGTTTCACGTTCTACCTCTACGTTATGTTTCCTCTTGCTGTAGCCCGAAGCAGTGAGTGGCCAGAAGCACTTTCATTGAAAGGGGTTGCCAAGCTTCCAAAAATTACGAGTCTCCAGAAACCTCAGCAAATATTTTCTCACCCAAACTGGATGATACTTTCAGGTAATGATCAGTACACTAAGCCCACTTGGTTCCCCAAATTTCGTTCTTCTATGTTGAAGGGTTCGTTTCCAGTAACACTTTGAATTTTGGCATTTCACACTGTTTTCTCCTATATTGATAGATGTATTTGAAACTCTAATACAAACACGGTTTGTGCTAGCTTCTTGAAACTTGACACAATAAAGTAGTTTCACGTTCTATCTCTATGTTATGTTTTCTCTTGCTGTAGCCCTAAGCAGTGTGTGGCGAGAAGCACTTTCATAGAAAGGGGTTGCCAACCTTCCAAAAATTACGAGTCTCCAGAAATCTCAGCAAATATTTTTTCACCCAAACTTGATGATACTTTCAGGTAATGATCAGTACACTAAGCATACTTGGTTCCCCAAATTTCGTTCTTCTATGTTGAAGCGTTCGTTTCCAGTAACACAATGAATTTTGGAGTTTCACACTGTTTTCTCCTAAATTGTTAGATGTATTCTGAACTCTAATTCAAACACGGTTTGTGCTACCTTCTTGAAACTTGACACAATAAAGTAGTTTCAAGTTCTATCTCTATGTTTTGTTTCCTCTTGATGTAGCCCTAAGCAGTGACTGGCGAGAAACTCTTTCATTGAAAGGGGTTGCCAACCTTAAAAAATTGCGAGTCTCCAGAAATCTCAGCAAATATTTTTTCACACAAACTGGATGATACTTTCAGGTAATGATCAGTACACTAAGCCCACTTGGTTCCCCAAATTTCGTTCTTCTATGTTGAAGCGTTCGTTTCCAGTAACATTTTGAATTTTGGCGTTTCACACTGTTTTTTCCTATATTGATAGATGTATTTGGAACTCTAATTCAAACACGGTTTGTGCTGGCTTCTTGAAACTTGACACAATTATGTAGTTTCACGTTCTATCTCTATGTTATGTTTCCGCATGATGTAGCCCTAAGCAGTGAGTGGCGAGAAGCCCTTTCATTGAAAGGGGTTGCAAAGATTCCAAAAATTAAGAGTCACCATAAATCTTAGCAAATATGTTTTCACCCAAACTGGATGATACTTTCAGGTAATGATCAGTACTCTAAGCCCACTTGCTTACCCAAATTTCGTTCTTCTATGTTGAAGCATTCGTTTCCAGTAACAGTTTGAATTTTGGCGTTTCACACTGTTTTCTCCTATATATATAGATGTATTTGGAATTCTAATACAAACACGGTTTGTGCTAGCTTCTTGAAACTTGACACAATAAAGTAGTTTCACGTTCTCTCTCTATGTTATGTTTCCTCTTGATGTAGCCCTAAGCAGTGAGTGGCGAGAAGCCCTTTCAATGAAAGGGGTTGCCAAGATTCCAAAAACTACGAGTCTCCAGAAATCTCCGGAAATATTTTCTTACCCAAACTGGATGATAATTTCAGGTAATGATCAGTACACTACGCCATCTTGGTTCCCCAAATTTCGTTCTTGTATGTTGAAGCATTCGTTTCCAGTAACACTTTGAATTTTGGCGTTTCACACTGTTTTCTGATATATTGATATTTGGAACTCTAAATCAAACACGGTTTGTGCTAGCTTCTTGAAACTTGACACAAAAAAGTAGTTTCAAGTTCTATCTCTATGTTTTGTTTCCTCTTGATGTAGCCCTAAGCAAGGACTGGTGAGAAACACTTTCATTGAAAGGAGTTGCCAAGCTTCCAAAAATTACGCGTCTCCAGAAATCTCAGCAAATATTTTTTCAAACAAACTTGATGATACTTTCAGCTAATGATCAGTACACTAAGCCCACTTGGTTCCCCAAATTTCGTTCTTGTATGTTGAAGCATTCGTTTCCAGTAACACTTTGAATTTTGGCGTTTCACACTCTTTTCGAATATATTGATAGATGTATTTGGAACTCTAAATCAAACACGGTTTGTGCTAGCTTCTTGAAACTTGACACAATAAAGTAGTTTCACGTTCTATCTCTATGTTATGTTTTCTCTTGCTGTAGCCCTAAGCAGTGAGTGGCGAGAAGCACTTTCATTGAAAGGGGTTGCCAACCTTCCAAAAATTACGTGTCTGCAGAAATCTCAGCAAATATTTTTTCACCCAAACTGGATGACACTTTCAGGTAATGATCAGTACACTAAGCCCACTTGGCTCCCCAAATTTCATTCTTCTATGTTGAAGCGTTCGTTTCCAGTAATAGTTTGAATTTTGGCGTTTCACACTGTTTTCTCATATATTGATAGATGTATTTGGAAATCTAAATCAAACACGGTTTGTGCTAGCTTCTTGAAACTTGACACAATAAAGTAGTTTCACGTTCTCTCTCTATGTTATGTTTCCTCTTGATGTAGCCCTAAGCAGTGATAGGCGAGAAGCACTTTCATTGAAAGGGGTTGCCAACCTTCCAAAAATTACGAGTTTCCAGAAATCTCAGCAAAAATTTTTTCACCCAAACTGGATGATACTTTCAGGTAATGATCAGTACACTAAGCCCACTTGGTTCCCCAAATTTCGATCTTCTGTGTTGAAGCGTTCGTTTCCAGTAACACTTTGAATTTTGGCTTTTCACACTGTTTTCTCCTATATTGATAGATGTTTTTGGAATTCTAATACAAACACGGTTTGTGCTAGCTTCTTGAAACATGACACAATAAAGTAGTTTCACGTTCTATATCTATGTTATGTTTCCTCTTGATGTAGCCCTAAGCAGTGACTGGCGAGAAACACTTTCATTGAAATTTGTTGCGAAGCTTCCAAAAATTGCGAGTCTCCAGGAATCTCAGCAAATATTTTTTCACCCAAACTGGATGAAACTTTCAGGTAATGATCAGTACACTAAGACCACGTGGTTCCCCAAATTTCGTTCTTCTATGTTGAAGCGTTCGTTTCTAGTAGCAGTTTGAATTTTGGCGTTTCACACTCTTTTCTCCTATATTGATAGATGTAATTGGAACTCTATATCAAACACGGTTTGTCCTAACTTCTTGAAACTTGACACAATAAAGTAGTATCAAGTTCTATCTCTATGATTTGTTTCCTCTTGATGTAGCCCTAAGCAGTGACTGGCGAGAAACACTTTCATTGAAAGGGGTTGCCAAGCTTCCAAAAATTGCGAGTCTACAGAAATCTAAGCAAATATTTTTTCACCCAAACTGGATGACACTTTCAGGTAATGATCAGTACACTAAGCCCACTTGGTTCATCAAATTTGGTTCTTCTATGTTGAAGCATTCGTTTCCAGTAACACTTTGAATTTTGGCGTTTCACACTGTTTTCTGATATTGATATTTGGAACTCTAAATCAAACACGGTTTGTGCTAGCTTCTTGAAACTTGACACAAAAAAGTAGTTTCAAGTTCTATCTCTATGTTTTGTTTCCTCTTGATGTAGCCCTAAGCAAGGACTGGTGAGAAACACTTTCATTGAAAGGAGTTGCCAAGCTTCCAAAAATTACGCGTCTCCAGAAATCTCAGCAAATATTTTTTCACCCAAACTTGATGATACTTTCAGCTAAAGATCAGTACACTAAGCCCACTTGGTTCCCCAAATTTCGTTCTTGTATGTTGAAGCATTCGTTTCCAGTAACACTTTGAATTTTGGTGTTTCACACTCTTTTCGAATATATTGATAGATGTATTTGGAACTCTAAATCAAACACGGTTTGTGCTAGCTTCTTGAAACTTGACACAATAAAGTAGTTTCATGTTCTATCTCTATGTTATGTTTTCTCTTGCTGTAGCCCTAAGCAGTGAGTGGCGAGACACACTTTCATTGAAAGGGGTTGCCAACCTTCCAAAAATTAAGTGTCTCCAGAAATCTCAGCAAATATTTTTTCACCCAAACTTGATGATACTTTCAGGTAATGATCAGTACACTAAGCCAACTTGGTTACCCAAATTTAGTTCTTCTATGTTGAAGCGTTCGTTTCCAGTAACACTTTGAATTTTGGCGTTTCACACTGTTATCTCCTATATTGAGAGATGTATTTGGAACTCTAATTCAAACACGGTTTGTGCTAGCTTCTTGAAACTTGACACAATAAAGTAGTTTCACGTACTCTCTCTATGTTTTGTTTCCTCTTGATGTAGCCCTAAGCAATGAATGGCGAGAAGCACTTTCATTGAAAGGGGTTGCCAAGCTTCCAAAAATTACGAGTCTCCAGAAATCTCAGCAAATATTTTTTCACCCAAACTGGATGGTACTTTCAGGTAATGATCTGTAAACTAAGCCCACTTGGTTCCCCAAATTTCATTCTTCTATGTTGAAGCAATCGTTTCTAGTAACACTTTGAATTTTGGCGTTTCACACTGTTTTCTCCTATATTGATAGATGTGTTTGGAACTATAAATGAAACACGGTTTCTGTTTGCTTCTTGAAACTTGACACAATAATGTAGTTTCACGTTCTATCTTTATGTGATGTTTCCTCTTGCGGTAGCCCTAAGCAGTGAGTGCCGAGAAGCACTTACATTGAAAGGGGTTGCCAACCTTCCAAAAATTACGAGTCTCCAGAAATCTCAGCAAATATTTTTTCACCCAAACTGGATGATACTTTCAGGTAATGATCAGTACCCTAAGCTCACTTGGGTCCCCAAATTTCGTTCTTCTATGTTGAAGCGTTCGTTTCCAGTAACACTTTGAATTTTGGCGTTTCACACTGTTTTCTAATATATTGATAGATGTATTTGTAACTCTAATTCAAACATGGTTTGTGCTAACCTCTTGAAACTTGACACAATAAAGTAGTATAAAGTTCTATCTCTATGTTTTGTTTCCTCTTGATGTAGCCCTAAGCAGTGACTGGCGAGAAACACTTTCAATGAAAGGGGTTGCCAAGCTTCCAAAAATTGCGAGCCTCCAGAAATCTCATCAAATATTTTCTCACCCATACTGGATGATACTTTCAGTCAATGATCAGTACACTACGCCCACTCGGTTCCCCAAATTTCATTCTTCTATGTTGAAGCATTCGTTTCCAGGAACACTATGAATTTTGGCGTTTCACACTGTTTTCTCCTATATTGATAGATGTATTTGGAACTCTAAATCAAACATGGTTTGTGCTAGCTTCTTGAAACTTGACACAATAAAGTAGGTTCAAGTTCTATCTCTATGTTTTTTTTCCTCTTGATGTAGCCCTAAAGAATAACTGGCGAGAAACACTTTCATTGAAAGGGGTTGCCAACCTTCCAAAAATTACGAGTCTCCAGAAATCTCAGCAAATATTTTTTCACCCAAACTGGATGATACTTTCAGGTAATGATCAGTACACTAAGCCCACTTTGTTCTCCAAATTTAGTTCTTCTATGTTGAAGCGTTCATTTCCAGTAACACTTTGAATTTTGGCGTTTCACACTGTTTTCTCCAATATTTATAATTGTATTTGGAACTCTAAATCAAACACTGTTTGTGCTAACTTCTTGAAAATTGATACAATAGTTTCACGTTCTATCTCTACATTATATTTCCTCTTGCTGTAGCCCTAAGCAGTGAATGGCGAGAAGCACTTTCATTGAAAGGGATTCCCAACCTTACAAAAATGACGAGTCTTTAGAAATCTCAGCAATTATTTTTTCACCCAAACTGGATGATACTTTCAGTTATTGATCAGTACACTAAGCCCACTTGGTTCCCCAAATTTCGTTCTTCTATGTTGAAGCGTTCATTTCCAGTAACACTTTGAAATTTGGCATTTCACACTGTTTTCTCCTATATTGATAGATGTATTTGGAACTCTAAATCAAACACGGTTTGTGCTAGCTTCTTGAAACTTGACACAATAAAGTAGTTTCAAGTTCTATCTCTACGTTATGTTTCCTCTGGCTGTAGCCCTAAGCAGTGACTGGCGAGAAACACTTTCATTGAAAGGGGTTGCCAATCTTCCAAAAATTAAGAGTCTCCAGATATCTCAGTAAATATTTTTTCAAACAAACTGGATGATACTTTCAGGTAATGATCAATACACTAAGCCCACTTGGTTGCCCAAATTTTGTTCTTCTATGTTGAAGCGTTCATTTCCAGTAACACTTTGAAATTTGGCATTTCACACTGTTTTCTCCTATATTATTAGATGTATTTGCAACTCTAAATCAAACACGGTTTGTGCTAGCTTCTTGAAACTTGACACAATAAAGTAGTTTCAAGTTCTATCTCTACATTATGTTTCCTCTGGCTGTAGCCCTAAGCAGTGACTGGCGAGAAACACTTTCATTGAAAGGGGTTGCCAATCTTCCAAAAATTAAGTGTCTCCAGATATCTCAGTAAATATTTTTTCAACCAAACTGGATGATACTTTCAGGTAATGATCTGTACACTAAACCCACTTGGTTGCCCAAATTTTTCTTCTATGTTGAAGCGTTCATTTCCAGTAACACTTTGAATTTTGGCATTTCACACTGTTTTCTCCTATATTGATAGATGTATTTGGAACTCTAAATCAAACACGGTTTGTGCTAGCTTCTTGAAACTTGACACAAAAAAGTAGTTTCAAGTTCTATCTCTATGTTTTGTTTCCTCTTGATGTAGCCCTAAGCAAGGACTGGTGAGAAACACTTTCATTGAAAGGAGTTGCCAAGCTTCCAAAAATTACGCGTCTCCAGAAATCTCAGCAAATATTTTTTCACCCAAACTTGATGATACTTTCAGCTAAAGATCAGTACACTAAGCCCACTTGGTTCCCCAAATTTCGTTCTTGTATGTTTAAGCATTCGTTTCCAGTAACACTTTGAATTTTGGTGTTTCACACTCTTTTCGAATATATTGATAGATGTATTTGGAACTCTAAATCAAACACGGTTTGTGCTAGCTTCTTGAAACTTGACACAATAAAGTAGTTTCATGTTCTATCTCTATGTTATGTTTTCTCTTGCTGTAGCCCTAAGCAGTGAGTGGCGAGACACACTTTCATTGAAAGGGGTTGCCAACCTTCCAAAAATTAAGTGTCTCCAGAAATCTCAGCAAATATTTTTTCACCCAAACTTGATGATACTTTCAGGTAATGATCAGTACACTAAGCCAACTTGGTTACCCAAATTTAGTTCTTCTATGTTGAAGCGTTCGTTTCCAGTAACACTTTGAATTTTGGCGTTTCACACTGTTATCTCCTATATTGAGAGATGTATTTGGAACTCTAATTCAAACACGGTTTGTGCTAGCTTCTTGAAACTTGACACAATAAAGTAGTTTCACGTACTCTCTCTATGTTTTGTTTCCTCTTGATGTAGCCCTAAGCAATGAATGGCGAGAAGCACTTTCATTGAAAGGGGTTGCCAAGCTTCCAAAAATTACGAGTCTCCAGAAATCTCAGCAAATATTTTTTCACCCAAACTGGATGGTACTTTCAGGTAATGATCTGTAAACTAAGCCCACTTGGTTCCCCAAATTTCATTCTTCTATGTTGAAGCAATCGTTTCTAGTAACACTTTGAATTTTGGCGTTTCACACTGTTTTCTCCTATATTGATAGATGTGTTTGGAACTATAAATGAAACACGGTTTCTGTTTGCTTCTTGAAACTTGACACAATAATGTAGTTTCACGTTCTATCTTTATGTGATGTTTCCTCTTGCGGTAGCCCTAAGCAGTGAGTGCCGAGAAGCACTTACATTGAAAGGGGTTGCCAACCTTCCAAAAATTACGAGTCTCCAGAAATCTCAGCAAATATTTTTTCACCCAAACTGGATGATACTTTCAGGTAATGATCAGTACCCTAAGCTCACTTGGGTCCCCAAATTTCGTTCTTCTATGTTGAAGCGTTCGTTTCCAGTAACACTTTGAATTTTGGCGTTTCACACTGTTTTCTAATATATTGATAGATGTATTTGTAACTCTAATTCAAACATGCTTTGTGCTAACCTCTTGAAACTTGACACAATAAAGTAGTATAAAGTTCTATCTCTATGTTTTGTTTCCTCTTGATGTAGCCCTAAGCAGTGACTGGCGAGAAACACTTTCAATGAAAGGGGTTGCCAAGCTTCCAAAAATTGCGAGCCTCCAGAAATCTCATCAAATATTTTCTCACCCATACTGGATGATACTTTCAGTCAATGATCAGTACACTACGCCCACTCGGTTCCCCAAATTTCGTTCTTCTATGTTGAAGCATTCGTTTCCAGGAACACTATGAATTTTGGCGTTTCACACTGTTTTCTCCTATATTGATAGATGTATTTGGAACTCTAAATCAAACATGGTTTGTGCTAGCTTCTTGAAACTTGACACAATAAAGTAGGTTCAAGTTCTATCTCTATGTTTTTTTTCCTCTTGATGTAGCCCTAAAGAATAACTGGCGAGAAACACTTTCATTGAAAGGGGTTGCCAACCTTCCAAAAATTACGAGTCTCCAGAAATCTCAGCAAATATTTTTTCACCCAAACTGGATGATACTTTCAGGTAATGATCAGTACACTAAGCCCACTTTGTTCTCCAAATTTAGTTCTTCTATGTTGAAGCGTTCATTTCCAGTAACACTTTGAATTTTGGCGTTTCACACTGTTTTCTCCAATATTTATAATTGTATTTGGAACTCTAAATCAAACACTGTTTGTGCTAACTTCTTGAAAATTGATACAATAGTTTCACGTTCTATCTCTACATTATATTTCCTCTTGCTGTAGCCCTAAGCAGTGAATGGCGAGAAGCACTTTCATTGAAAGGGATTCCCAACCTTACAAAAATGACGAGTCTTTAGAAATCTCAGCAATTATTTTTTCACCCAAACTGGATGATACTTTCAGTTATTGATCAGTACACTAAGCCCACTTGGTTCCCCAAATTTCGTTCTTCTATGTTGAAGCGTTCATTTCCAGTAACACTTTGAAATTTGGCATTTCACACTGTTTTCTCCTATATTGATAGATGTATTTGGAACTCTAAATCAAACACGGTTTGTGCTAGCTTCTTGAAACTTGACACAATAAAGTAGTTTCAAGTTCTATCTCTACGTTATGTTTCCTCTGGCTGTAGCCCTAAGCAGTGACTGGCGAGAAACACTTTCATTGAAAGGGGTTGCCAATCTTCCAAAAATTAAGAGTCTCCAGATATCTCAGTAAATATTTTTTCAAACAAACTGGATGATACTTTCAGGTAATGATCAATACACTAAGCCCACTTGGTTGCCCAAATTTTGTTCTTCTATGTTGAAGCGTTCATTTCCAGTAACACTTTGAAATTTGGCATTTCACACTGTTTTCTCCTATATTATTAGATGTATTTGCAACTCTAAATCAAACACGGTTTGTGCTAGCTTCTTGAAACTTGACACAATAAAGTAGTTTCAAGTTCTATCTCTACATTATGTTTCCTCTGGCTGTAGCCCTAAGCAGTGACTGGCGAGAAACACTTTCATTGAAAGGGGTTGCCAATCTTCCAAAAATTAAGTGTCTCCAGATATCTCAGTAAATATTTTTTCAACCAAACTGGATGATACTTTCAGGTAATGATCTGTACACTAAACCCACTTGGTTGCCCAAATTTTTCTTCTATGTTGAAGCGTTCATTTCCAGTAACACTTTGAATTTTGGCATTTCACACTGTTTTCTCCTATATTGATAGATGTATTTGGAACTCTAAATCAAACACGGTTTGTGCTAGCTTCTTGAAACTTGACACAAAAAAGTAGTTTCAAGTTCTATCTCTATGTTTTGTTTCCTCTTGATGTAGCCCTAAGCAAGGACTGGTGAGAAACACTTTCATTGAAAGGAGTTGCCAAGCTTCCAAAAATTACGCGTCTCCAGAAATCTCAGCAAATATTTTTTCACCCAAACTTGATGATACTTTCAGCTAAAGATCAGTACACTAAGCCCACTTGGTTCCCCAAATTTCGTTCTTGTATGTTTAAGCATTCGTTTCCAGTAACACTTTGAATTTTGGTGTTTCACACTCTTTTCGAATATATTGATAGATGTATTTGGAACTCTAAATCAAACACGGTTTGTGCTAGCTTCTTGAAACTTGACACAATAAAGTAGTTTCATGTTCTATCTCTATGTTATGTTTTCTCTTGCTGTAGCCCTAAGCAGTGAGTGGCGAGACACACTTTCATTGAAAGGGGTTGCCAACCTTCCAAAAATTAAGTGTCTCCAGAAATCTCAGCAAATATTTTTTCACCCAAACTTGATGATACTTTCAGGTAATGATCAGTAC
Source organism: Spermophilus citellus (assembly GCF_964194105.1). Classification (NCBI taxonomy): domain Eukaryota; kingdom Metazoa; phylum Chordata; class Mammalia; order Rodentia; family Sciuridae; genus Spermophilus; species Spermophilus citellus. The sequence continues at coordinate 31,528,695 of NC_138191.1, read as the reverse complement.
ACTAAGCCAACTTGGTTACCCAAATTTAGTTCTTCTATGTTGAAGCGTTCGTTTCCAGTAACACTTTGAATTTTGGCGTTTCACACTGTTATCTCCTATATTGAGAGATGTATTTGGAACTCTAATTCAAACACGGTTTGTGCTAGCTTCTTGAAACTTGACACAATAAAGTAGTTTCACGTACTCTCTCTATGTTTTGTTTCCTCTTGATGTAGCCCTAAGCAATGAATGGCGAGAAGCACTTTCATTGAAAGGGGTTGCCAAGCTTCCAAAAATTACGAGTCTCCAGAAATCTCAGCAAATATTTTTTCACCCAAACTGGATGGTACTTTCAGGTAATGATCTGTAAACTAAGCCCACTTGGTTCCCCAAATTTCATTCTTCTATGTTGAAGCAATCGTTTCTAGTAACACTTTGAATTTTGGCGTTTCACACTGTTTTCTCCTATATTGATAGATGTGTTTGGAACTATAAATGAAACACGGTTTCTGTTTGCTTCTTGAAACTTGACACAATAATGTAGTTTCACGTTCTATCTTTATGTGATGTTTCCTCTTGCGGTAGCCCTAAGCAGTGAGTGCCGAGAAGCACTTACATTGAAAGGGGTTGCCAACCTTCCAAAAATTACGAGTCTCCAGAAATCTCAGCAAATATTTTTTCACCCAAACTGGATGATACTTTCAGGTAATGATCAGTACCCTAAGCTCACTTGGGTCCTTAAATTTCGTTCTTCTATGTTGAAGCGTTCGTTTCCAGTAACACTTTGAATTTTGGCGTTTCACACTGTTTTCTAATATATTGATAGATGTATTTGTAACTCTAATTCAAACATGCTTTGTGCTAACCTCTTGAAACTTGACACAATAAAGTAGTATAAAGTTCTATCTCTATGTTTTGTTTCCTCTTGATGTAGCCCTAAGCAGTGACTGGCGAGAAACACTTTCAATGAAAGGGGTTGCCAAGCTTCCAAAAATTGCGAGCCTCCAGAAATCTCATCAAATATTTTCTCACCCATACTGGATGATACTTTCAGTCAATGATCAGTACACTACGCCCACTCGGTTCCCCAAATTTCGTTCTTCTATGTTGAAGCATTCGTTTCCAGGAACACTATGAATTTTGGCGTTTCACACTGTTTTCTCCTATATTGATAGATGTATTTGGAACTCTAAATCAAACATGGTTTGTGCTAGCTTCTTGAAACTTGACACAATAAAGTAGGTTCAAGTTCTATCTCTATGTTTTTTTTCCTCTTGATGTAGCCCTAAAGAATAACTGGCGAGAAACACTTTCATTGAAAGGGGTTGCCAACCTTCCAAAAATTACGAGTCTCCAGAAATCTCAGCAAATATTTTTTCACCCAAACTGGATGATACTTTCAGGTAATGATCAGTACACTAAGCCCACTTTGTTCTCCAAATTTAGTTCTTCTATGTTGAAGCGTTCATTTCCAGTAACACTTTGAATTTTGGCGTTTCACACTGTTTTCTCCAATATTTATAATTGTATTTGGAACTCTAAATCAAACACTGTTTGTGCTAACTTCTTGAAAATTGATACAATAGTTTCACGTTCTATCTCTACATTATATTTCCTCTTGCTGTAGCCCTAAGCAGTGAATGGCGAGAAGCACTTTCATTGAAAGGGATTCCCAACCTTACAAAAATGACGAGTCTTTAGAAATCTCAGCAATTATTTTTTCACCCAAACTGGATGATACTTTCAGTTATTGATCAGTACACTAAGCCCACTTGGTTCCCCAAATTTCGTTCTTCTATGTTGAAGCGTTCATTTCCAGTAACACTTTGAAATTTGGCATTTCACACTGTTTTCTCCTATATTGATAGATGTATTTGGAACTCTAAATCAAACACGGTTTGTGCTAGCTTCTTGAAACTTGACACAATAAAGTAGTTTCAAGTTCTATCTCTACGTTATGTTTCCTCTGGCTGTAGCCCTAAGCAGTGACTGGCGAGAAACACTTTCATTGAAAGGGGTTGCCAATCTTCCAAAAATTAAGAGTCTCCAGATATCTCAGTAAATATTTTTTCAAACAAACTGGATGATACTTTCAGGTAATGATCAATACACTAAGCCCACTTGGTTGCCCAAATTTTGTTCTTCTATGTTGAAGCGTTCATTTCCAGTAACACTTTGAAATTTGGCATTTCACACTGTTTTCTCCTATATTATTAGATGTATTTGCAACTCTAAATCAAACACGGTTTGTGCTAGCTTCTTGAAACTTGACACAATAAAGTAGTTTCAAGTTCTATCTCTACATTATGTTTCCTCTGGCTGTAGCCCTAAGCAGTGACTGGCGAGAAACACTTTCATTGAAAGGGGTTGCCAATCTTCCAAAAATTAAGTGTCTCCAGATATCTCAGTAAATATTTTTTCAACCAAACTGGATGATACTTTCAGGTAATGATCTGTACACTAAACCCACTTGGTTGCCCAAATTTTTCTTCTATGTTGAAGCGTTCATTTCCAGTAACACTTTGAATTTTGGCATTTCACACTGTTTTCTCCTATATTGATAGATGTATTTGGAACTCTAAATCAAACACGGTTTGTGCTAGCTTCTTGAAACTTGACACAAAAAAGTAGTTTCAAGTTCTATCTCTATGTTTTGTTTCCTCTTGATGTAGCCCTAAGCAAGGACTGGTGAGAAACACTTTCATTGAAAGGAGTTGCCAAGCTTCCAAAAATTACGCGTCTCCAGAAATCTCAGCAAATATTTTTTCACCCAAACTTGATGATACTTTCAGCTAAAGATCAGTACACTAAGCCCACTTGGTTCCCCAAATTTCGTTCTTGTATGTTTAAGCATTCGTTTCCAGTAACACTTTGAATTTTGGTGTTTCACACTCTTTTCGAATATATTGATAGATGTATTTGGAACTCTAAATCAAACACGGTTTGTGCTAGCTTCTTGAAACTTGACACAATAAAGTAGTTTCATGTTCTATCTCTATGTTATGTTTTCTCTTGCTGTAGCCCTAAGCAGTGAGTGGCGAGACACACTTTCATTGAAAGGGGTTGCCAACCTTCCAAAAATTAAGTGTCTCCAGAAATCTCAGCAAATATTTTTTCACCCAAACTTGATGATACTTTCAGGTAATGATCAGTACACTAAGCCAACTTGGTTACCCAAATTTAGTTCTTCTATGTTGAAGCGTTCGTTTCCAGTAACACTTTGAATTTTGGCGTTTCACACTGTTATCTCCTATATTGAGAGATGTATTTGGAACTCTAATTCAAACACGGTTTGTGCTAGCTTCTTGAAACTTGACACAATAAAGTAGTTTCACGTACTCTCTCTATGTTTTGTTTCCTCTTGATGTAGCCCTAAGCAATGAATGGCGAGAAGCACTTTCATTGAAAGGGGTTGCCAAGCTTCCAAAAATTACGAGTCTCCAGAAATCTCAGCAAATATTTTTTCACCCAAACTGGATGGTACTTTCAGGTAATGATCTGTAAACTAAGCCCACTTGGTTCCCCAAATTTCATTCTTCTATGTTGAAGCAATCGTTTCTAGTAACACTTTGAATTTTGGCGTTTCACACTGTTTTCTCCTATATTGATAGATGTGTTTGGAACTATAAATGAAACACGGTTTCTGTTTGCTTCTTGAAACTTGACACAATAATGTAGTTTCACGTTCTATCTTTATGTGATGTTTCCTCTTGCGGTAGCCCTAAGCAGTGAGTGCCGAGAAGCACTTACATTGAAAGGGGTTGCCAACCTTCCAAAAATTACGAGTCTCCAGAAATCTCAGCAAATATTTTTTCACCCAAACTGGATGATACTTTCAGGTAATGATCAGTACCCTAAGCTCACTTGGGTCCCCAAATTTCGTTCTTCTATGTTGAAGCGTTCGTTTCCAGTAACACTTTGAATTTTGGCGTTTCACACTGTTTTCTAATATATTGATAGATGTATTTGTAACTCTAATTCAAACATGGTTTGTGCTAACCTCTTGAAACTTGACACAATAAAGTAGTATAAAGTTCTATCTCTATGTTTTGTTTCCTCTTGATGTAGCCCTAAGCAGTGACTGGCGAGAAACACTTTCAATGAAAGGGGTTGCCAAGCTTCCAAAAATTGCGAGCCTCCAGAAATCTCATCAAATATTTTCTCACCCATACTGGATGATACTTTCAGTCAATGATCAGTACACTACGCCCACTCGGTTCCCCAAATTTCGTTCTTCTATGTTGAAGCATTCGTTTCCAGGAACACTATGAATTTTGGCGTTTCACACTGTTTTCTCCTATATTGATAGATGTATTTGGAACTCTAAATCAAACATGGTTTGTGCTAGCTTCTTGAAACTTGACACAATAAAGTAGGTTCAAATTCTATCTCTATGTTTTTTTTCCTCTTGATGTAGCCCTAAAGAATAACTGGCGAGAAACACTTTCATTGAAAGGGGTTGCCAACCTTCCAAAAATTACGAGTCTCCAGAAATCTCAGCAAATATTTTTTCACCCAAACTGGATGATACTTTCAGGTAATGATCAGTACACTAAGCCCACTTTGTTCTCCAAATTTAGTTCTTCTATGTTGAAGCGTTCATTTCCAGTAACACTTTGAATTTTGGCGTTTCACACTGTTTTCTCCAATATTTATAATTGTATTTGGAACTCTAAATCAAACACTGTTTGTGCTAACTTCTTGAAAATTGATACAATAGTTTCACGTTCTATCTCTACATTATATTTCCTCTTGCTGTAGCCCTAAGCAGTGAATGGCGAGAAGCACTTTCATTGAAAGGGATTCCCAACCTTACAAAAATGACGAGTCTTTAGAAATCTCAGCAATTATTTTTTCACCCAAACTGGATGATACTTTCAGTTATTGATCAGTACACTAAGCCCACTTGGTTCCCCAAATTTCGTTCTTCTATGTTGAAGCGTTCATTTCCAGTAACACTTTGAAATTTGGCATTTCACACTGTTTTCTCCTATATTGATAGATGTATTTGGAACTCTAAATCAAACACGGTTTGTGCTAGCTTCTTGAAACTTGACACAATAAAGTAGTTTCAAGTTCTATCTCTACATTATGTTTCCTCTGGCTGTAGCCCTAAGCAGTGACTGGCGAGAAACACTTTCATTGAAAGGGGTTGCCAATCTTCCAAAAATTAAGTGTCTCCAGATATCTCAGTAAATATTTTTTCAACCAAACTGGATGATACTTTCAGGTAATGATCTGTACACTAAACCCACTTGGTTGCCCAAATTTTTCTTCTATGTTGAAGCGTTCATTTCCAGTAACACTTTGAATTTTGGCATTTCACACTGTTTTCTCCTATATTGATAGATGTATTTGGAACTCTAAATCAAACACGGTTTGTGCTAGCTTCTTGAAACTTGACACAATAAAGTAGTTTCACGTACTATCTCTATGTTTTGTTTCCTCTTGATGTAGCCCTAAGCAATGAATGGCGAGAAGCACTTTCATTGAAAGGGGTTGCCAAGCTTCCAAAAATTACTAGTCTCCAGAAATCTCAGCAAATATTTTTTCACCCAAACTGGATGATACTTTCAGGTAATGATCAGTACACTAAGCCCACTTTTTCCCCAAATTTCGTTCTTCTATGTTGAAGCGTTCGTTTTCAGTAACAGTTTGAATTTTGGCGTTTCACACTGTTTTCTCCTATATTGATAGATGTATTTTGAACTCTAATTCAAACGCGGTTTGTGCTAGCTTATTGAAACTTGACACAATAAAGTAGTTTCACGTTTTGTCACTATGTTATGTTTCCTCTTGATGTAGTCCTAAGTAGTGAGTGACGAGAAGCACTTTCATTGATAGGGGTCGAACCTTCCAAAAAATACGAGTCTCCAGAAATCTCAGCAAATATTTTTTCACCCAAACTGGATGATACTTTCAGGTAATGATAAGTACACTCAGCCCACATGGTTCCCCAAATTTAGTTCTTCTATGTTGAAGCGTTCGTTTGAAGTAACACTTTTAATTTTGGCGTTTCACACTGTTTTCTCCTATATTGATAGATGTATTTGAAACTCTAATTCAAACAAGGTTTTTGCTAGCTTCTTGAAACCTGACACAATAAAGTAGTTTCACATTCTATGTCTATGTTAGGTTTCCTCTTGATGTAGCCATAAGCAGTGAGTGGCGAGAAGCACTTACTTTGAAAGGGGTTGACAAACTTCCAAAATTTATGTCTCCCGAAATCTCAGCAAATATTTTTTAACCCACTGGATGATACTTTCAGATAATGATCAGTACACTAAGCCCACTTGGTTCCCCAAATTTCGTTCTTCTATGTTCAAGCATTCGTTTCCAGTAACACTTTGAATTTTGGCGCTTCACACTGTTAGCTGCTATATTGATACATGTATTTTGAACTCTAAATCAAGCACGGTTTTTGCTAGCTTCTTGAAACTTGACAAAATAAAGTAGTTTCACGTTATATCTCTATGTTATGTTTCCTCTTGATGTAGCCCTAAGCAGTGAGTGGCCAGAAGCACTTTCATTGAAAGGGATTTCGAAACTTCCAAAAATTACGAGTCTCCAGAAATCTCACAAATATTTTTTCACCCAAACTGGATGGTACTTTCAGGTAATGATCAGTACACTAAGCCCACTTGGTTCCCCAAATTTCGTTCTTTTATGTTGAAGCGTTCATTTACAGTAACAGTTTGAATTTTGGCATTTCACACTGTTTTCTCCTTTATTGATAGATGTATTTTGCCCTCTAATTCAAACGCAGTTTGTGCTAGCTTCTTGAATCTTGACACAATAAAGTAGTTTCACGTTCTATCTCTACACTGTGTTTCCTCTTGATGTAGCCCTAAGGAGTGACTGGCGAGAAACACTTTAATTGAAAGGGGTTGCCAAGCTTCCAAAAATAGCGAGTCTCCAGAAATCTCAGCAAATATATTTTCACCCTAACTGGATGAAACCTTCAGGTAATGATCAGTACACTAAGCCCACTTGTTTCCCCAAAATTTGTTCTTCTATGTTGAAGCGTTCGTTCCCAGTAACACTTTGAATTTTGGCGTTTCACACTGTTTTCTCCTATATTGATAGATGTATTTGGAACTCTAATTCAAAATAGGTTTGTGCTGGTTTTGACACTTGACACAATAAAGTAGTTTCACGTTCTATCTCTATGTTATGTTTCCGCTTGATGTAGCCCTAAGCAGTGAGTGGCGAGAAGCACTTACATTGAAAGGGGTTTTGAACCTTCCAAAAATTATGAGTCTCCAGAAATCTCAGCAAATATTTTTTCACCCAAACTGGATGATACTTTCAGGTAATGATCAGTACACTAAGCCCACTTGGTTCCCCAAATTTCGCTCTTCTATGTTGGGCGTTCGTTAACAGTAACACTTTGAATTTTGGCGTTTCACACTGTTTTCTCCTATATTGATAGATGTAATTGGAACTCTAAATCAAACACGGTTTGTGCTAGCTTCTTGAAACAGACACAATAAAGTAGTTACACATTCTGTGTCTATGTTAGGTTTCCTCTTTATGTAGCACTAAGCAGTGAGTGGCGAGAAGCACTTTCATTGAAAGGGGTTGCGAAACTTCCAAAAATTATGTCTCCAGAAATCTCAGCAAAAATTTTTCACCCAAACTGGATGATACTTTCAGGTAATGATCAGTAGAATATGCTCACTTTGTTCCCCTAATTTCGTTCTTCTATGTTGAAGCGTTCGTTTCCAGTAACAGTTTGAATTTTGACGCTTCACACTGTTTTCTGCTATATTGATAGATGTATTTTGAACTCTAAATCAAACACGGTTTTTGCTAGCTTCTTGAAACTTGACACAATAAAGTAGTTTCACGTTATATCTCTATGTTATGTTTCCTCTTGATGTAGCCCTAAGCATTGAGTGCCGAGAAGCACTTTCATTGAAAGGGGTTGCCAAGCTTCCAAAAATTATGTCTCCAAAAACCTCAGCAAATATTTTTTCACCCACTGGATGATACTTTCAGATAATGATCAGTACACTAAGCCCACTTGGTTCCCCAAATTTCATTCTTCCAAGTTTGAAGCATTCATTTCCAGTAACAGTTTGAATATTTGGCGTTTCACACTGTTTTCTCATATATTGATAGATGTATTTGGAACTCTAATTCAAACACGGTTTATGCTAGCTTCTTGAAACTTGACACAATAAAGTAGTTTCACGTTCTATCTCTATGTTATGTTTCCTTTAGATGTAGCCCTAAGGAGTGAGTGGCGAGAAGCACTTTCATTGAAAGGAGTTTTGAACCTTCCAAAAAATACAAGTCTCCAGAAATCTCAGCATATTTTTTTCACCCAAACTGGATGATACTTTCAGGTAATGATCAGTACACTAAGCCCACTTTGTTCCCCAAATTTCGTTCTTCTATGTTGAAGCGTTCATTTCCAGTAACACTTTGAATTTTGGCGTTTCACACTGTTTTCTCCTATATTGATAGATGTAATTGGAACTCTAAATCAAACACGGTTTGTGCTAGATTCTTGAAACTTGACACAATAAAGTAGTTTCACCTTCTATCTCTATGTATTGTTTCCTCTTGATGTAGCCCTAAGCAGTGACTGGCTAGAAACACTTTCATTGAAAGGGGTTGCCAAGCTTCCAAAAATTTCGAGTCTCCCGAAATCTCAGCAAATATTTTTTCACCGAAACTGGATGATACTTTCAGGTAATGATCAGTACACTAAGCTCAATTGGTTCCCCAAATTTCGTTCTTTTATGTTGAACCGTTCGTTTCCAGTGACACTTTGAATTTTGGCGTTTCACACTGTTTTCTCCTATATTGATAGATGTAATTGGAACTCTAAATCAAAAACGGTTTGTGCTAGCTTCTTGAATCTTGACACAATAACTATTTTCAAGTTCTATCTCCTTGTTATGTTTCCGCTTGATGTAGCCCTAAGGAGTGAGTGGCGAGCAGCACTTTCACTGAAATAGGTTTCGATCATTCCAAAAATTGTGAGTCTCCCGAAATCTGAGCAAATATGTTTTCACCCAAACTGGATGAAACTTTCAGGTAATGATCAGTACACTAAGCCCACTTGGTTCCCCAAATTTCGTTCTTCTATGTTGAAGCGTTCGTTTCCAGTAACACTTTGAATTTTGGCGTTTCACACTGTTTTCTCCTATATTGATAGATGTAATTGGAACTCTAAATCAAACATGGTTTTCGCTAACTTCTTGAAACTTGACACAATAATGTAGTTTCAAGTTCTATCTCTATGTTTTGTTTCCTCTTGATGTAGCCCTAAAGAATAACTGGCGAGAAACACTTTCATTTAAAGGGGTTGCCAAGCTTCCAAAAATTGCGAGTCTCCAGATATCTCAGCAAATATTTTTTCACCCAAACTTGATGATACTTTCATGTAATGATCAGTACACTAGCCTTCTTGGTTCCCCAAATTTCGTTATTCTATGTTGAAGGGTTCGTTTCCAGTAACACTTTGAATTTTGGCGTTACACTGTTTTCTCCTATATTGATAGATGTATTTGGAACTCTAATTCAAACACGGTTTCTGCTAGCTTCTTGAAATTTGACACAATAAAGTAGTTTCAGGTTCTATCTCTATGTTTTGTTTCCTCTTGATGTAGCCCTAAGCAATGACTGGCGAGAAACACTTTCATTGAAAGGGGTGGCCAAGCTTCCAAAAATTGCGACTCTCCAGAAATCTCAGCAAATATTTTTTAACCCAAACTGGATGGTACTTTCAGGTAATGATCAGTACACTAAGCAAACTTGGTTCCCCAAATTTCGTTCTTCTATGTTGAAGCGTTCGTTTCAAGTAACAATTTGAATTTTGGCGTTTAACACTGTTTTTTCCCATATTGATAGATGCATTTGGAACTCTAATTCAAACATGGTTGGTGCTGGCTTCTTGAAACTTGACACAATAAAGTAGTTTCACGTTCTCTCTCTATGTTATGTTTCCTCTTGATGTAGCCCTAAGCAGTGATTGGCGAGAAGCACTTTCATTGGAAGGGGTTGCCAACCTTCCAAAAATTACGAGTCTCCATAAATCCCAGCAAATATTTTTACACCCAAACTGGATGAAACTTTCAGGTAATGATCTGTACACTAAGCCCACTTGGTTCCCCAAATTTCGTTCTTCTATGTTGAAGCGTTCGTTAACAGTAACTCTTTGAATTTTGAATTTCACACTGTTTTCTCCTATATTTATAGATGTAATTGGAACTCTAAATCAAACACGGTTTGCGCTAACTTCTTGAAACGTGACACAATAAAGTATTTCAAGTTCTATCTCTACCTTTTGTTTCCTCTTGATGTAGCCCCAAGGAGTGACAGGCGAGAAACACTTTCATTGAAAGGGGTTGCCAACCTTCCAAAAATTACGAGTCTCCATAAATCCCAGCAAATATTTTTACACCCAAACTGGATGAAACTTTCAGGTAATGATCTGTACACTAAGCCCACTTGGTTCCCCAAATTTCGTTCTTCTATGTTGAAGCGTTCGTTAACAGTAACTCTTTGAATTTTGAATTTCACACTGTTTTCTCCTATATTTATAGATGTAATTGGAACTCTAAATCAAACACGGTTTGCGCTAACTTCTTGAAACGTGACACAATAAAGTATTTCAAGTTCTATCTCTACCTTTTGTTTCCTCTTGATGTAGCCCCAAGGAGTGACAGGCGAGAAACACTTTCATTGAAAGGGGTTGCCAACCTTCCAAAAATTGCGAGTCTCCAGAAATCTCAGCAAATAAATTTTCACCCTAACTGGATGAAACTTTCAGGTAATGATCAGTTCACGAAGCCCACTTGATTCCCCAAATTTTGTTCTTCTATGTTGAAGCGTTCATTTCCAGTAACACTTTGAATTTTGGCCTTTCACACTGTTTTCTCCTATATTGATAGATGTATTTGGAACTCTAATTCAAACACGGTTTGTGCTGGCTTCTTGAAACTTGACACAATTATGTAGTTTCACGTTCTATCTCTATGTTATGTTTCCGCATGATGTAGCCCTAAGCAGTGAGTGGCGAGAAGCCCTTTCATTGAAAGGGGTTGCAAAGATTCCAAAAATTAAGAGTCACCATAAATCTTAGCAAATATGTTTTCACCCAAACTGGATGATACTTTCAGGTAATGATCAGTACACTAAGCCCACTTGCTTCCCCAAATTTCGTTCTTCTATGTTGAAGCATTCGTTTCCAGTAACAGTTTGAATTTTGGCGTTTCACACTGTTTTCTCCTATATATATAGATGTATTTGGAATTCTAATACAAACACGGTTTGTGCTAGCTTCTTGAAACTTGACACAATAAAGTAGTTTCACGTTCTCTCTCTATGTTATGTTTCCTCTTGATGTAGCCCTAAGCAGTGAGTGGCGAGAAGCCCTTTCAATGAAAGGGGTTGCCAAGATTCCAAAAACTACGAGTCTCCAGAAATCTCCGGAAATATTTTCTTACCCAAACTGGATGATAATTTCAGGTAATGATCAGTACACTACGCCATCTTGGTTCCCCAAATTTCGTTCTTGTATGTTGAAGCATTCGTTTCCAGTAACATTTTGAATTTTGGCGTTTCACACTGTTTTCTGATATATTGATATTTGGAACTCTAAATCAAACACGGTTTGTGCTAGCTTCTTGAAACTTGACACAAAAAAGTAGTTTCAAGTTCTATCTCTATGTTTTGTTTCCTCTTGATGTAGCCCTAAGCAAGGACTGGTGAGAAACACTTTCATTGAAAGGAGTTGCCAAGCTTCCAAAAATTACGCGTCTCCAGAAATCTCAGCAAATATTTTTTCAAACAAACTTGATGATACTTTCAGCTAATGATCAGTACACTAAGCCCACTTGGTTCCCCAAATTTCGTTCTTGTATGTTGAAGCATTCGTTTCCAGTAACACTTTGAATTTTGGCGTTTCACACTCTTTTCGAATATATTGATAGATGTATTTGGAACTCTAAATCAAACACGGTTTGTGCTAGCTTCTTGAAACATGACACAATAAAGTAGTTTCACGTTCTATATCTATGTTATGTTTCCTCTTGATGTAGCCCTAAGCAGTGACTGGCGAGAAACACTTTCATTGAAATTTGTTGCGAAGCTTCCAAAAATTGCGAGTCTCCAGGAATCTCAGCAAATATTTTTTCACCCAAACTGGATGAAACTTTCAGGTAATGATCAGTACACTAAGACCACGTGGTTCCCCAAATTTCGTTCTTCTATGTTGAAGCGTTCGTTTCTAGTAGCAGTTTGAATTTTGGCGTTTCACACTCTTTTCTCCTATATTGATAGATGTAATTGGAACTCTATATCAAACACGGTTTGTGCTAACTTCTTGAAACTTGACACAATAAAGTAGTATCAAGTTCTATCTCTATGATTTGTTTCCTCTTGATGTAGCCCTAAGCAGTGACTGGCGAGAAACACTTTCATTGAAAGGGGTTGCCAAGCTTCCAAAAATTGCGAGTCTACAGAAATCTAAGCAAATATTTTTTCACCCAAACTGGATGACACTTTCAGGTAATGATCAGTACACTAAGAACACTTGGCTCCCCAAATTTCGTTCTTCTATGTTGAAGCGTTCGTTTCCAGTAAGAGTTTGAATTTTGGCTTTTCACACTGTTTTCTCCTATATTGATAGATGTATTTGGAACTCTAAATCAAACACAGTTTGTGCTAAATTCTTGAAACTTGACACAAAAATGTAGTTTCACGTTCTGTCTCTATGTTATGTTTCCTCTTGCTGTAGCCCTAAGCAGTGAGTGGCGAGAAGCACTTTCATGGTAAGGGGATGCCAACCTTCCAAAAATTACGAGTCTCCAGAAATCTCAGCAAATATTTCTTTCACCCAAACTGGATGATACTTTCAGGTAATGATCAGTACACTAAGCCGACTTGGTTCTCCAAATTTAGTTCTTCTATGTTGAAGCGTTCGTTTCCAGTAACACTTTGAATTTTGGCGTTTCACACTGTTTTCTCCTATATTGAGAGATGTATTTGGAACTCTAATTCAAACACGGTTTGTGCTAGCTTCTTGAAACTTGACACAATAAAGTAGTTTCAAGTTCTATCTCTATGTTATGTTTCCTCTTGATGTAGCCCTAAGCAGTGAGTGGCCAGAAGCACTTTCATTGAAAGGTGATGCCAACCTTCCAAAAATTACGAGTCTCCAGAAATCTCAGCAAATAGTTTTTCACACAAACTGGATGATACTTTCAGGTAATGATCAGTACACTAAGCCCACTTGGTTCCCCAATTTTCGTTCTTCTATGTTTAAGCGTTCGTTTCCAGTAACAGTTTGAATTTTGGCTTTTCACACTGTTTTCTCCTATATTGATAGATGTATTTGGAACTCTAAATCAAACACGGTTTGTGCTAACTTCTTGAAACTTGACACAATAAAGTAGTTTCACGTTCTATCTCTATGTTATGTTTCCTCTTGCTGTAGCCCTAAGCAGTGAGTGGCGAGAAGCACTTTCATTGAAAGGGGTCGTAAACCTTCCAAAAATTAGGAGTCTCCAGAAATCTCAGCAAATATTTTCTCACCCAAACTGGATGATACTTTCAGGTAATGATCAGTACACTAAGCACACTTGGTTCCCCAAATTTAGTTCTTCTATGTTGAAGCGTTCATTTCCAGTAACAGTTTGAATTTTGGTGTTTCACACTGTTTTCTCCTATATTGATAGATGTATTTGGAACTCTAAATGAAAAACACGGTTTGTGCTAGCTTCTTGAAACTTGACACAATAAAGTAGTTTCAAGTTCTATCTCTATGTTATGTTTCCTCTTGATGTAGCCCTAAGCAGTGAGTGGCGAGAGGCACTTTCATTGAAAGGTGTTGCCAAGATTCAAAAAATTATGAGTCTCCAGATATCTCAGCAAATATTTTTTCACCCAATCTGGATGATACTTTCAGGTAATGATCAGTACACTAAGCCCACTGGGTTCCCCAAATTTGATTCTTCTGTGTTGAAGCGTTCGTTTCCAGTAACACTTTGAATTTTGGTGTTTCACACTGTTTTCTCCTATATTGAGAGATGTATTTGGAACTCTAATTCAAACACGGTTTGTGCTAGCTTCTTGAAACTTGACACAATAAAGTAGTTTCAAGTTCTATCTCTATGTTATGTTTCCTCTTGCTGTAGCCCTAAGCAGTTAGTGGCGAGAAGTACTTTCATTGAAAGGGGTTGCCAACCTTCCAAAAATTACGAGTCTCCAGAAATCTCAGCAAATATTTTTTCACCCAACCTGGATGATACTTTCTGGGAATGATCAGTACACTAAGCCCACTTGGTTCCCCAAATTTTGTTCTTCCATGTTGAAGATTTCGTTTCCAGTAACACTTTGAATTTTGGCGTTTCACACTGTTTTCTCCTATATTGATACATGTATTTGGAACACTATTTCAATCACGGTTTGTGCTAGCTTCTTGAAACTTGACACAATAAAGTAGTTTCACGTTGTATCTCTATGTTATGTTTCCTCTTGATGTAGCACTAAGCAGTGAGTGGCGAGAAGCACTTTCATTGAAATGGGTTGCCAACCTTCCAAAAATTACGAGTCTCCAGAAATCTCAGCAAATATTTTTTCACCCAAACTGGATGATACTTTCAGCTAATGATCAGTACACTAAGCCCACTTGGTTCCCCAATTTTCGTTCTTCTATGTTTAAGCGTTCGTTTCCAGTAACAGTTTGAGTTTTGGCTTTTCACACTGTTTTCTCCTATATTGATAGATGTATTTGGAACTCTAAATCAAACACGGTTTGTGCTAACTTCTTGAAACTTGACACAATAAAGTAGTTTCACGTTCTATCACTATGTTATGTTTCCTCTTACTGTAGCCCTAAGCAGTGAGTGGCGAGAAGCACTTTCATTGAAAGGGGTTGCAAAGCTTCCAAAAATTACGAGTCTCCAGAAATCTCACCAAATATTTTTTCACCCAAACTGGATGATACTTTCAGGTAATGATCAGTACACTAAGCCCACTTGGTTCCCCAATTTTCATTCTTCTGTGTTGAAGCGTTTGTTTCCAGTAACACTTTGAATTTTGGCGTTTCACACTGTTTTCTCCTATATTGATAGATGTATTTGGAACTCTAAATCAAACACGGTTAGTGCTAGCTACTTGAAACTTGACACAATAAAGTAGTTTCAAGTTCTATCTCTATATTATGTTTCCTCTTGCTGTAGCCCTAAGCAGTGAGTGGCGAGAAGCACTTTCATTTAAATGGGTTGCCAAACATCCAAAAATTACGAGTCTCCAGAAATCTCAGCAAATATTTTTTCACCCAAACTGGATGATACTTTCAGGTAATGATCAGTACACTAAGCCCACTTGGATCCCCAAATTTCATTCTTTTGTGTTGAAGCGTTCGTTTCCAGTAACACTTTGAATTTTGGCGTTTCACACTGTTTTCTCCTATATTGAGAGATGTATTTGGAACTCTAATTCAAACAGGTTTTTGCTAGCTTCTTGAAACTTGACACAATAAAGTAGTTTCAACTTCTATCTCTATGTTATGTTTCCTCTTGCTGTAGCCCTAAGCAGTGAGTGGCGAGAAGCACTTTCATTGAAAGGGGTTGCCAACCTTTTAAAAATTAGGAGTCTCCAGAAATCTCAGCAAATATTTTCTCACCCAAACTGGATGATACTTTCAGGTAATGATCAGTACACTAAGGCCACTTGGTTCCCCAAATTTAGTTCTTCTATGTTGAAGCGTTCCTTTCCAGTAACACTTTGAATTTTGGCGTTTCACACTGTTTTCTCCTATATTGAGAGATGTATTTGGAACTCTAATTCAAACACGGTTTGTGCTAGCTTCTTGAAACTTCACACAATAAAGTAGTTTCATGTTCTATCTCTATGTTGTTTCCTCTTGCTGTAGCCCTAAGCAGTGAGTGGCGAGAAGCACTTTCATTGAAAGGGGTTGCCAACCTTCCAAAAATTACGAGTCTCCAGAAATCTCAGCAAATATTTTTTCACCCAAAGTGGATGATACTTTCAGGTAATGATCAGTACACTAAGCCCACTTGGTTCCCAAATTTTCGTTCTTCTATGTTTAAGCATTCGTTTCCAGTAACAGTTTGAATTTTGGCTTTTCACACTGTTTTCTCCTATATTGATAGATGTATTTGGAACTCTAAATCAAAAACGGTTTGTGCTAACTTCTTGAAACTTGACACAATAAAGTAGTTTCACGTTCTATCACTATGTTATGTTTCCTCTTACTGTAGCCCTAAGCAGTGAGTGGCGAGAAGCACTTTCATTGAAAGGGGTTGCAAAGCTTCCAAAAATTACGAGTCTCCAGAAATCTCAGCAAATATTTTTTCACCCAAACTGGATGATACTTTCAGGTAATGATCAGTACACTAAGCCCACTTGGATCCCCAAATTTCATTCTTCTGTGTTGAAGCGTTTGTTTCCAGTAACACTTTGAATTTTGGCGTTTCACACTGTTTTCTCCTATATTGATAGATGTATTTGGAACTCTAAATCAAACACGGTTAGTGCTAGCTTCTTGAAACTTGACACAATAAAGTAGTTTCAAGTTCTATCTCTACATTATGTTTCCTCTTGCTGTAGCCCTAAGCAGTGAGTGGCGAGAAGCACTTTCATTTAAAGGGGTTGCCAAGCTTCCAAAAATTACGAGTCTCCAGAAATCTCAGCAAATATTTTTTCTCCCAAACTGGATGATACTTTCAGGTAATGATCAGTACAATAAGCCCACTTGGTTCCACAAATTTAGTTCTTGTATGTTGAAGCGTTCGTTTCCAGTAACACTTTGAATTTTGGCGTTTCACACTGTTTTCTCCTATATTGAGAGATGTATATGGAACTCTATTTCAAACACGGTTTGTGCTAGCTTCTTGAAACTTGACACAATAAAGTAGTTTCACGTTCTATCTCTATGTTATGTTTCCTCTTGCTGTAGCCCTAAGCAGTGAGTGGCGAGAAGCACTTATATTGAAAGTGGTTGCCAAACTTCCAAAAATTAGGAGTCTCCAGAAATCTCAGCAAATATTTTTTTTACCCAAACTGGAAAATACTGTCAGGTAATGATCAGTACACTAAGCCCACTTGGTTCCCAAATTTAGTTCTTCTATGTTGAAGCGTTCGTTTCCAGTAACACTTTGAATTTTTGCGTTTCACACTGTTTTCTACTATATTGATAGATGTATTTGGAACTCTAAATCAAACACGGTTTGTGCTAGCTTCTTGAAACTTGACACAATAAATAGTTTCAAGTTTTATCTCTATGTTATGTTTCCTCTTGCTGTAGCCCTAAGCAGTGAGTGGCGAGAAGCACTCATTGAAAGGGGTTGCCAAGCTTCCAAAATTTACGAGTCTCCAGAAATCTCAGCAGATATTTTTTCACCCAAACTGGATGATACTTTCAGGTAATGATCAGTACACTAAGCCCACTTGATCCCCTAATTTCATTCTTCTGTGTTGAAGCGTTCGTTTCCAGTAACTCTTTGAATTTTGGCGTTTCACACTGTTTTCTCCTATATTGATAGATGTATTTGGAACTCTAATTCAAACACGGTTTTTGATAGCTTCTTGAAACTTGACACAATAAAGTAGTTTCACGTTCTATCTCTATGTTATGTTTCCTCTTGATGTAGCCCTAAGCAGTGAGTGGCGAGAAGCACATTCATTGAAAGGGGTTGCCAACCTTCCAAAAACTACAAGTCTCCAGAAATCTCAGCAAATATTTTTTCACCCAAACTGGATGATACTTTCAGATAATGATCAGTACACTTAGCCTACTTGGTTCCCCAATTTTCGTTTTTCTATGTTTATGCGTTCGTTTCCAGTACCAGTTTGAATTTTGGCGTTTCACACTGTTTTCTCCTATATTGATAGATGTATTTGGAACTCTAAATGAAAAACACGGTTTGTGCTAGCTTCTTGAAACTTGACACAATAAAGTAGTTTCAAGTTGTATCTCTATGTTATGTTTCCTCTTGCTGTAGCCCTAAGCAGTGAGTGGCGAGAAGAACTTTCATTGAAAGGTGTTGCCAAGCTTCCAAAAATAGGAGTTTCCAGATATCTCAGCAAATATTTTTTCACCCAATCTGGATGATACTTTCAGGTAATGATCAGTACACTAAGCCCACTTGGTTCCCCAACTTTCATTCTTCTGTGTTGAAGCGTTCGTTTCCAGTACCTCTTTGAATTTTGGCGTTTCACACTGTTTTCTCCTATATTGATAGATGTATTTGGAACTCTAATTCAAACACGGTTTTTGATAGCTTCTTGAAACTTGACACAATAAAGTAGTTTCACGTTCTATCTCTATGTTATGTTTCCTCTTGATGTAGCCCTAAGCAGTGAGTGGCGAGAAGCACATTCATTGAAAGGGGTTGCCAACCTTCCAAAAACTACAAGTCTCCAGAAATCTCAGCAAATATTTTTTCACCCAAACTGGATGATACTTTCAGATAATGATCAGTACACTTAGCCTACTTGGTTCCCCAATTTTCGTTTTTCTATGTTTATGCGTTCGTTTCCAGTACCAGTTTGAATTTTGGCGTTTCACACTGTTTTCTCCTATATTGATAGATGTATTTGGAACTCTAAATGAAAAACACGGTTTGTGCTAGCTTCTTGAAACTTGACACAATAAAGTAGTTTCAAGTTGTATCTCTATGTTATGTTTCCTCTTGCTGTAGCCCTAAGCAGTGAGTGGCGAGAAGAACTTTCATTGAAAGGTGTTGCCAAGCTTCCAAAAATAGGAGTTTCCAGATATCTCAGCAAATATTTTTTCACCCAATCTGGATGATACTTTCAGGTAATGATCAGTACACTAAGCCCACTTGGTTCCCCAAATTTCATTCTTCTGTGTTGAAGCGTTCGCTTCCAGTAACACTGTGAATTTTGGCGTTTCACACTGTTTTCTCCTATATTGAGAGATGTATTTGGAACTCTAAATCAAACACGGTTTGTGCTAGCTTCTTGAAACTTGACACAATAAAGTAGTTTCACGTTCTATCTCTATGTTATGATTCCTCTTGCTGTAGCCCTAAGCAGTGAGTGGCGAGAAGCACTTTCATTGAAAGGGGTTGCCAACCTTCTAAAAATTACGAGTCTCCAGAAATCTCAGCAAATATTTTTTCACCCAAACTGGATGATACTTTCAGGTAATGATCAGTACACTAAGCCCACTTGGTTCCCCAAATTTCATTCTTCTGTGTTGAAGCGTTCGTTTCCAGTAACAGTTTAAATTTTTAGGTTTCACTCTATTTTCTCCTATATTGATAGATGTATTTGGAACTCTAAATCATACACGGTTTGTGCTAGCTTCTTGAAACTTGACACAATAAAGTAGTTTCACGTTCTATCTCTATGTTATGTTTCCTCTTGATGTAGCCCTAAGCAATGAGTGGCGAGAAGCACATTCATTGAAAGGGGTTGCCAACCTTCCAAAAATTACAAGTCTCCAGAAATCTCAGCAAATATTTTTTCACACAAACTGGATGATACTTTCAGATAATGATCAGTACACTAAGCTTACTTGGTTCCCAATTTTCGTTTTTCTATGTTTAAGCGTTCGTTTCCTGTAACAGTTGGAATTTTGGCGTTTCACACTGTTTTCTCCTATATTGATAGATGTATTTGGAACTCTAAATGAAAAACAAGGTATGTGCTAGCTTCTTGAAACTTGACACAATATAGTAGTTTCAAGTTCTATCTCTATGTTATGTTTCCTCTTGCTGTAGCCCTAAGCAGTGAGTGGCTAGAAGAACTTTCATTGAAAGGGGTTGCCAAGCTTCCAAAAATTAGGAATCTCCAGAAATCTCAGCAAATATTTTTTCTCCCAATCTGGATGATACTTTCAGGTAATGATCAGTACACTAAGCCCACTTGGTTCCCCAATTTTCGTTCTTCTGTGTTGAAGCGTTCGTTTCCAGTAACAGTTTAAATTTTTAGGTTTCACTCTATTTTCTCCTATATTGATAGATGTATTTGGAACTCTAAATCATACACGGTTTGTGCTAGCTTCTTGAAACTTGACACAATAAAGTAGTTTCACGTTCTATCTCTATGTTATGTTTCCTCTTGATGTAGCCCTAAGCAATGAGTGGCGAGAAGCACATTCATTGAAAGGGGTTGCCAACCTTCCAAAAATTACAAGTCTCCAGAAATCTCAGCAAATATTTTTTCACACAAACTGGATGATACTTTCAGATAATGATCAGTACACTAAGCTTACTTGGTTCCCAATTTTCGTTTTTCTATGTTTAAGCGTTCGTTTCCTGTAACAGTTGGAATTTTGGCGTTTCACACTGTTTTCTCCTATATTGATAGATGTATTTGGAACTCTAAATGAAAAACAAGGTATGTGCTAGCTTCTTGAAACTTGACACAATATAGTAGTTTCAAGTTCTATCTCTATGTTATGTTTCCTCTTGCTGTAGCCCTAAGCAGTGAGTGGCTAGAAGAACTTTCATTGAAAGGGGTTGCCAAGCTTCCAAAAATTAGGAATCTCCAGAAATCTCAGCAAATATTTTTTCTCCCAATCTGGATGATACTTTCAGGTAATGATCAGTACACTACGCCCACTTGGATCCCCAAATGTCATTCTTCTGTGTTGAAGCGTTTGTTTCCAGTAACCCTTTGAATTTTGGCGTTTCACACAGTTTTCTCCTATATTGAGAGATGTATTTGGAACTCTAATTCAAACAGGTTTTTGCTAGCTTCTTGAAACTTGACACAATAAAGTAGTGTCAACTTCTATCTCTATGTTATGTTTCCTCTTGCTGTAGCCCTAAGCAGTGAGTGGCGAGAAGCACTTTCATTGAAAGGGGTTGCCAACCTTTTAAAAATTAGGAGTCTCCAGAAATCTCAGCTAATATTTTTTCACCCAAACTGGATGATACTTTCAGGTAATGATCAGTACACTAAGCCCACTTGGTTCCCCAAATTTAGTTCTTGTATGTTGAAGCGTTCCTTTCCAGTAACACTTTGAATTTTGGCGTTTCACACTGTTTTCTCCTATATTGAGAGATGTATTTGGAACTCTAATTCAAACACGGTTTGTGCTAGCTTCTTGAAATTTCACACAATAAAGTAGTTTCATGTTCTATCTCTATGTTGTTTCCTCTCGCTGTAGCCCTAAGCATTGAGTGGCGAGAAGCACTTTCATTGAAAGGGGTTGCCAAGCTTCCAAAAATTACGAGTCTCCAGAAATCTCAGCAAATATTTTTTCACCCAAAGTGGATGATACTTTCAGGTAATGATCAGTACACTAAGCCCACTTGGTTCCCAAATTTTCGTTCTTCTATGTTTAAGCGTTCGTTTCCAGTAACTGTTTGAATTTTGGCGTTTCACACTGTTTTCTCCTATATTGAGAGATGTATTTGGAACTCTAATTCAAACACGGTTTGTGCTACCTTCTTGAAACTTGACACAATAAAGTAGTTTCAAGTTCTATCTCTATGTTATGTTTCCTCTTGCTGTAGCCCTAAGCAGTGAGTGGCGAGAACCACTTTAATTGAAAGGGGTTGCCAATCTTCCAAAAATTACGAGTCTACAGAAATATCAGCATATGTTTTTTCACCCAAACTAGATGATACTTTCAGGTAATGATCAGTACACTAAGCCCACTTGGTTCCCCAAATTTCATTCTTCTGTGTTGAAGCGTTCATTTCCAGTAACACTTTGAATTTTGGCGTTTCACACTGTTTTCTCCTATATTGATAGATGTATTTGGAACTCTCATTCAAACACGGTTTGTGCTAGCATCTTGAAACTTGACACAATAAAGTAGTTTCAAGTTCTATCTCTATGTTATGTTTCCTCTTTCTGTAGCCCTAAGCAGTGAGTGGCGAGAAGCACTTTCATGGAAAGGGGATGCCAACCTTCCAAAAACTATGAGTCTCCAGAAATCTCAGCAAATATTTTTTCACCCAAACTGGATGATACTTTCAGGTAATTATCAGTACACTAAGCCCACTTGGTTCTCCAAATTTAGTTCTTCTATGTTGAAGCGTTCGTTTCCAGTAACACTTTGAATTTTGGTGTTTCACACTGTTTTCTCCTATATTGATAGATGTATTTGGAACTCTAAATCAAACACGGTTTGTGCTAGTTTCTTGAAACTTGACACAATAAAGTAGTTTCAAGTTCTATCTCTATGTTATGTTTCCTCTTGCTGTAGCCCTAAGCAGTGAGTGGCGAGAAGCACTTTCATTGAAAGGAGTTGCCAAGCTTCCAAAAAACTACGAGTTTCCTGAAATCTCAGCACACATTTTTTCACTCAATCTTGATGACACTTTCAGCTAATGATCAGTACCCAATCCCACTTGGCTCACCAAATTTCATTCTTCTAGGTTAAACCGTTCGTTTGCAGTAACTATTTTAGTTTTTAGGTTTCACTCTGTTTTCTCCTATATGGATACATGTAGTTGGAACTCTAAATCAAACACGGTTTGTGATGGCTCTTTGAAACTTGACACACTAATGTAGTTCCAAGTTCTATCTCTATGGTTTGTTTCCTATTGATGTAGGCCTAAGCAGAGACTGGCGCAAATAACTTTCACAGAAAGGGGTTGCCAAGCTTCCAAAAAACTATGAGATTCCTGAAATCACAGCACACATTTTTTCACACAATCTTGGTTACACTTTCAGGTAATGATCAGTGCCCGAATCCCACTTGGCTCACCAGATTTTGTTCTTCTAGGTTAAACTGTTCCTTGGCAGTAACAGTTTTAGTTTTTAGGTTTCACTCTGTTTTCTCGTATATGGATACATGTAGTTGGAACTCTAAATCAAACACGATTTGTGCTGGCTCTTTGAAACATGACACAATAAAGTAGTTCCAAGTTCTATCTCTATGGTTTGTTTCCTATTGATGTAGCCCTAAGCAGAGACTGGCGCAAATCACTTTCAGAGAAAGGGGTTGCCAAGCTTCCAAAAAACTGTGTTTTCTGAAATCTCAGCACACATTTTTTAAACCACTCTTGATGACACAATCAGGTAATGATCATACCCCAATCCCACTTGATTCACCAAATTTCGTTCTTCTAGGTTAAACCGTTCCTTGGCAGTAATAGGTTTAATATTTAGGTTTTACTCTGTTTTCTCCTATATGGATAAATGTAGTTGGAACTCTAAATCAAACACGGTTTGTGCTAGCTCTTTGAAACTTGACAGAATAAAGTAGTTCCAGGTTCTATCTCTATGGTTTGTTTCCTATTGATGTAGCCCTAAGCAGAGACTGGCGCAAATCACTTTCATGGAAAAGGGTTGCCAAGCTTCCAAAAAACTCCGAGTTTCCTGAAATCTCAGCACACATTTTTTCACCCAATCTTGATGACACTTTCAGGAAATGATCAGTACCCCAATCCCACTTTGCTCACCAAATTTCGTTCTTCTAGGTCAGACCGTTCTTTGGCAGTAACAGGTATACTTTTCAGGTTTCACTCTGTTTTCTCCTATATGGATACATGTAGTTGGAACTGTAAATCAAACACGGTCTGTGCCAGCTCTTTGAAACTTGACACAATAAAGTAGTTCCAAGTTCTATCTCTATTGTTTGTTTCCTATTGATGTAGCCCTAAGCAGAGACTGGCGCAAATCACTTTCATGGAAAGGGGTTGCCAAGCTTCCAAAAAACTATGAGTTTCCTGAAATCTCAGCACACATTTTTTCACCTAAACTTTATGGCACTTTAGGATAATGATTAGTACCCCAATCCCACTTGGCTCACCAAATTTCGTTCTTCTAGGTTAAACCGTTTGTTTGCAGTAACAGTTTTCATTTTTAGGTTTCACTCCTTTTTCTCCTATATGGATATATGTAGTTGGAACTCTAAATCAAACACGGTTTCTGCTAGCTCTTTGAAACTTGACACAATAAAGTAGTTCCAAGTTCTATCTCTATGGTTTGTTTCCTGTAGATGTAGCCCTAAGCAGAGACTTTCGCCAATCACTTTCATGGAAAGGGGTTGCCAAGCTTCAGAAAAACTATGAGTTTCCTGAAATCTCAGCACACATTTTTTCACCCAATCTTGATGACATTTTCAGGTAATGATCAGTACCCCAATCCCACATGGCTCACCAAATTTCGTTCTTCTAGGTCAAACCGTTCTTTCGCAGTAACAGGCATGCTTTTTAGGTTGCACTCTGTTTTCTCCTATATGGATACATGTAGTTGGAACTCTAAATCAAACACCGTTTGTGATAGCTCTTTGAAACTTGACAGAATAAAGTAGTTCCAGGTTCTATCTCTATGGTTTGTTTCCTATTGATGTAGCCCTAAGCAGAGACTGGCGCAAATCACTTTCATGGAAAGGAGTTGCCAGGCTTCCGAAATCTACGAGTTTCCTGAAATCTCAGCACACATTTTTTCACTCAATCTTGATGACACTTTCAGGTAATGATCACTACCCCAATCCCACTTGGCCCACCAAATTTCGTTCTTCTAGGTCAAACTGTTCTTTGGCAGTAACAGGCATGCTTTTTAGGTTGCACTCTGTTTTCTCCTATATGGATACATGTAGTTGGAACTCTAAATCAAACTCGGTTTGTGATAGCTCTTTGAAACTTGACAGAATAAAGTAGTTCCAAGTTCTATCTCTATGGTTTGTTTCCTGTAGATGTAGCCCTAAGCAGAGACTTTCGCCAATCACTTTCATGGAAAGGGGTTGCCAAGCTTCAGAAAAACTATGAGTTTCCTGAAATCTCAGCACACATTTTTTCACCCAATCTTGATGACACTTTCAGGTAATGATCAGTACCCCAATCCCACTTGGCTCACCAAATTTCGTTCTTCTAGGTCAAACCGTTCTTTGGCAGTAACAGGCATGCTTTTTAGGTTGCACTCTGTTTTCTCCTATATGGATACATGTAGTTGGAACTCTAATTCAAACACGGTTTGTGCTAGCTCTTTGAAACTTGACACAATAAAGTACTTCCAAGTTCTATCTCTATGGTTTGTTTCCTATTGATGTAGCCCTAAGCAGAGACTGGCGCAAATCACTTTCATGGAAAGGGGTTGCCAAGCTTCTAAAAAACTATGAGTTTCCTGAAATCTCAGCACACATTTTTTCACCCAATGTTGATGACACTTTCAGGTAATGATCAGTGCTCAAATCCCACTTGGCTCACCAAATTTCGATCTTCTAGGTTAAACCGTTCGTTGTCAGTAACAGTTTTAGTTTTAGGTTTCACTCTGTTTTCTCCTATATGGATACATGTAGTTGGAACTCTAAATCAAACACGGTTTGTGATAGCTCTTTGAAACTTGACAGAGTAAAGAAGTTCCAAGTTCTATCTCTATGGTTTGTTTCCTATTGATGTAGCCCTAAGCAGAGACTGGCGCAAATCACTTTCATGGAAACGAGTTGCCAGGCTTCCGAAAAACTACGAGTTTCCTGAAATCTCAGCACACATTTTTTCACTCAATCTTGATGACACTTTCAGGTAATGATCAGTACTCCAATCCCACTTGGCTCACCAAATTTCATTCTTCTAAGTTAAACCGTTTGTTGGCAGTAACTGTTTTAGTTTTTAGGTTTCACTCTGTTTTCTACTATATGGATACATGTAGTTGGAATTCTAAATCAAACATGGTTTGTGCTAGCTCTTTGAAACTTGACACACTAATGTAGTTCCAAGTTCTTTCTCTATGATTTTTTCCTATTGATGTAGTCCTAAGCAGAGACTGGCGCAAATCACTTTCATGGAAAGGGGTTGCCAAGCTTCCAAAAAACTATGAGATTCCTGAAATCTCAGCACACATTTTTTCACCCAATCTTGATGACACTTTCAGGTAATGATCAGTGCTGGAATCCCACTTGGCTCACCAAATTTTGTTCTTCTAGGTTAAACCGTTCGTTGGCAGTAACAGTTTTAGTTTTTAGGTTTCACTCTGTTTTCTCCTATATGGATACATGTAGTTGGAACTCTAAATCAAACACGGTTTGTGCTAGCGGTTTGAAACATGACACAATAAAGTAGTTCCAAGTTCTATCTTTATGGTTTGATTCCTATTGATGTAGACCTAAGGAGAGACATGTGCAAATCACTTTCAGGGAAAGGGGTTGCCAAGCTTCCAAAAAACTACGAGTTTCCTGATATCTCAGCACACATTTTTTCACCTAATCTTGATGACACTTTAGGGTAATGATCAGTAAACCAATCCCAAGTGGCTCACCAAATTTCGTTCTTCTAAGTTAAACCGTTTATTGGCAATAACATTTTTAATTTTGAGGTTTCACTCTGTTTTCTCCTATGTGGTACATGTAGTTGGAATTCTAAATCAAACACGGTTTGTGCTAGCTCTTTGAAACTTGAAACAATAAAGTAGTTCCAATTCTATATCTGTGGTTTGTTTCCTATGATGTAGCCCTACACAGAGACTGGCGCAAATCACTTTCAGTAAAAGGGGTTGCCAAGCTTCCAAAAAACTACGTGTTTTCTGAAATATCAGCAAATATTTATTCACCTAATCTTGATGACACTTTAGGGTAATGATTAGTAAACCAATCCAACTTGGCTCACCAAATTTCTTTCTTCTAGGTTAAACCGTTCGTTGGCAGTAACAGTTTATGTTTTAGGTTTCACTCTGTTTTCGCATATATGGATACATGCAGTTGGAACTCTAAATCAAACACGGTTTTTGCTAGCTCTTTGAAACTTGACACAATAAAGTAGTTCCAAGTTCTGTCTCTACGGTTTGATTCCTATTGATAATGGCCTAAGCAGAGACTGGCGCAAATATCTTTCACGGAAAGGGGTTGCCAAGCTTCCAAAAAACTATGAGTTTCCTGAAATCTCAGCACACATTTTTTCAACCATTCTTGATGACACTTTCAGGTAATGATCAGTAACCCAATCCCACTAGGCTCACCAAATTTTGTACTTCTAGCTTAAACCGTTTGTTGGCAGTAACAGTTTTAGTTTTTAGGTTTCACTCTGTTTTCTCCTATATGGATACATGTAGTTGGAACTCTAAATCAAACATGGTTTGTGGTAGCTCATTGAAACTTGACACAATAAAGTAGTTCCAAGTTCTATCTCTATATTTTTTTTCCTATTGATGTAGCCCTAAGCAGAGACTGGCGAAAATCTCTTTCAGAAAAAGGGATTGCAAAGCTTCCAAAAAATTACGAGTTTACTGAAATATCAGCACACATTTTTTCACCCAATCTTGATGACACTTTCAGGTAATGATCAGTACCCCAATCCCACTGGGCTCACCAAATTTCATTCTCCTAGGTTAAACCATTCGTTGGCAGTAACAGTTTTAGTTTTTAGGTTTCACTCTGTTTTCTCCTATATGGATACATGTAGTTTGAACTCTAAATCAAACACGGTTTGTGCTAGCTCTTTGAATGTTGAAACAATGAATTAGTTCCAAGTTCTATCTCTATGGTTTGTTTCCTATGATGTAGCCCTAAGCAGAGACTGGCGCAAATCACTTTCATGGAAAGGGGTTGCCAGATTCCAAAAAACTACGAGTTTCCTGAAATCTCAGCACACATTTTTTCACCCAATCTTGATGACACTTTCAGGTAATGATCAATACCCCAATCCCACTGGCTCACCAAATTTTGTTCTTCAAGGTTAAACCGTTTTTTTGCAGTAACCGATTTAATTTTTAGGTTTCACTCTGTTTTCTCTTATATGGATACATGTAGTGGAACTCTAAATCAAACACGGTTTGTGCTAGCTCTTTGAAACTCGACACAATAAAGTAGTTCCAAGTTCCATCTCCATGGTTTGTTTCCTATTGATGTAGCCCTAAGCAGAGACTGGCACAAATCACTTTCATGGAAAGGGGTTGCCAAGCTTCCGAAAAACTACGAGTTTCCTGAAATCTCAGCAGGCATTTTTTCACCCAATCTTGATGACCCTTTCAGGTAATGATCAGTACCCCAATCCCACTTGGTTCACCAAATTTTGTTCTTCTAAGTTAAACGGTTTGATGGCAGTAACAGTTTTAGTTTTTAGGTTTCACTCTGTTTTCTCCAATATGCATACATGTAGTTGGAACTCTAAATCAAACACGGTTTGTGCTAGCTCTTTGAAACTTGACACAATAAAGTAGTTCCAAGTTCTATCTCTATGGTTTGTTTCCTATTGATGTAGCCCTAAGCAGAGACTGGCGCAAATCTCTTTCAGAAAAAGGGGTTGCCAAGCTTCCAAAAAACTACGAGTTTCCTGAAATATCAGCACACATTTTTTCACCCAGACTTGATGACACTTTCAGGTAATTATCAGTACCCCAATCCCACTTGGCTCTGCAAATTTCGTTCTTCTAGATTAAACCGTTCGTTGGCAGTAACAGTTTATTTTTTAGGTTTCACTCTGCTTTCTCGTATATGTATACATGCAGATGGAACTTTGAATCAAACATGGTTTTTGCTAGCTTTTTGAAACTTGACACAATAAAGTAGTTCCAACTTCTATCTCTATGGTTTGTTTCCTATTGATGTAGGCCTAAGCAGAGAGTGGCGCAAATAACTTTCACGGAAAGGTGTTGGCAAGCTTCCAAACCTACGAGTTTCCTGAAGTCCCAGTACACATTATTTCACCCAATCTTGATGACACTATCAGGTAATGATCAGTACGCCAATCCCACTTGGCTCACCAAATTTCGTTTTTCTAGGTTAAATTGTTTGTTTGCAATCACAGTATTAATTTTTAGGGTTCACTCTTTTCTCCTATATAGATACATGTAGTTGGAGCTCTAAATCAAACACGGTTTGTGCTAGATCTTTGAAAGTTGACACAATAAACTAGTTCCAAGTTCTATTTCTATGTTTTTTTTTCCTGTTGATGTAGCCCTAAGCAGAGACTCGCACAATCACTTTCATGGAAAGCTGTCGCCAAGCTTCCAAAAAACTACGAGTTTCCTGAAATCTCAGCACACATTTTTTCACCCAATCTTGATGACACTTTCAGGTAATGATCAGTACCCAAATCCCACTTGGATCACCAAATTTTGTTTTTCTAGGTTAAATTGTTTGTTTGCAATCACAGTATTAATTTTTAGGGTTCACTCTTTTCTCCTATATAGATACATGTAGTTGGAGCTCTAAATCAAACACGGTTTGTGCTAGATCTTTGAAAGTTGACACAATAAACTAGTTCCAAGTTCTATTTCTATGTTTTTTTTTCTGTTGATGTAGCCCTAAGCAGAGACTTGCACAATCACTTTCATGGAAAGCTGTCGCCAAGCTTCCAAAAAACTACGAGTTTCCTGAAATCTCAGCACACATTTTTTCACCCAATCTTGATGACACTTTCAGGTAATGATCAGTACCCAAATCCCACTTGGATCACCAAATTTTGTTCTTCTAGGTTAAACCGTTCGTTTGCAGTAGCAGTTTTAATTTATAGGTTTCACTCTGTTTTCTCCTATATGGATACATGTATTTGGAACTCTAAATAAAACACGGTTTGTGCTAGCTCTTTGAAACTGGACACAATAAAGTAGTTCCAAGTTCTATCTGTGGTTTGTTTCCTATTGATGTAGCCCTAAGGAGAGACTGGAGCAAATCACTTTCATGGAAAGGGGTTGCCAAGCCTCCAAAAAACAATGAGTTTCCTGAAATCTCAGCACATATTTTTTCACCCAATCTTGATGACACTTTCAGGTAATGATCAGTACCAAAATCCCACTTGGCTCACCTAATTTGTTCTTCTAGGTTAAACCGTTCGGTTGCAGTATCAGTTTTAATTTTTAGGTTTCACTCTGTTTTCTCCTCTATGGATACATGTAGTTGGAACGCTAAATCAAACATGGTTTGTGCTAGCTCTTTGAAACTTGACACAATAAAGTAGTTCCAAGTTCTATCTCTATGGTTTGTTTCCTATTGATGTAGCCCTAAGCAGAGACTGGCGCGAATCACTTACATCAAAAGAGGTTGCCAAGCTTCCAAAAAACTACGAGTTTCCTCAAATCTCAGAACACATTTTTTCACCCAATAGTGATGACACTTTCAGGTAATGATCTGTATGCCAATCCCACTTGGCTCCCCAAATTTTGAACTTCTAGGGTGAACCGTTCTTTTGCAGTAACAGTTTTAATTTTTATGTTTCACTCTGTTTTCTCCTTTATGGATACATGTAGTTGGAACTCTAAATCAAAAACGATTTGTGCTACCTCTTTGAATCTTGACACAATAAAGTAGTTCCAAGTTCTATCTGTGGTTTGTTTCCTATTGATATATCCCTAAGCAGAGACTGGAGCAAATCACTTTCATGGAAAGGGGTTGCCAAGCCTACAAAAAACAAAGAGTTTCCTGAAATCTCAGCACACATTTTTTCACCCAATCTTGATGACACTTTCAGGTAATGATCAGTACCCAAATCCCACTTGGATCACCAAATTTCGTTCTTCTAGGTTAAACCGTTCGTTTGCAGTAGTAGTTTTAATTTATAGGTTTCACTCTGTTTTCTCCTATATGGATACCTGTATTTGGAACTCTAAATAAAACACGGTTTGTGCTAGCTCTTTGAAACTGGACACAATAAAGTAGTTCCAAGTTCTATCTGTGGTTTGTTTCCTATTGATGTAGCCCTAAGGAGAGACTGGAGCAAATCACTTTCATGGAAAGGGGTTGCCAAGCCTCCAAAAAACAATGAGTTTCCTGAAATCTCAGCACACATTTTTTCACCCAATCTTGATGACACTTTCAGGTAATGATCAGTACCCCAATCCCACTTGGCTCACCAAATTCGTTCTTCTAGGTTAAACCGTTCGTTTGCAGTATCAGTTTTAATTTTTAGGTTTCACTCTTTTTTCTCCTCTATGTTTACATGTAGTTGGAACGCTAAATCAAACATGGTTTGTGCTAGCTCTTTGAAACTTGACACAATAAAGTAGTTCCAAGTTCTATCTCTATGGTTTGTTTCCTATTGATGTAGCCCTAAGCAGAGAGTGGGGCGAATCACTTACATCAAAAGGGGTTGCCAAGCTTCCAAAAAACTACGAGTTTCCTCAAATCTCAGAACACATTTTTTCACCCAGTTGTGATGACACTTTCAGGTAATGATCTGTATGCCAATCCCACTTGGCTCCCCAAATTTTGAACTTCTAGGGTGAACCGTTCTTTTGCAGTAACAGTTTTAATTTTTATGTTTCACTCTGTTTTCTCCTTTATGGATACATGTAGTTGGAACTCTAAATCAAAAACGATTTGTGCTACCTCTTTGAAACTTGACACAATAAAGTAGTTCCAAGTTCTATCTGTGGTTTGTTTCCTATTGATATAGCCCTAAACAGAGACTGGGGCAAATCACTTTAATGGAAAGGGGTTGCCAAGCCTCCAAAAAACAATGAGGTTTCTGAAATCTCAGCACACATTTTTTCACCCAATCTTGATGACACTTTCAGATAATGAACAGTACCCCAATTACACTTGGCTCACCAATTTTGTTCTTCTAGGTTAAACCGTTCGTTTACAGTAACAGTTTTAAATTTTAGGTTTCACTCTGTTTTCTCCTATATGGACACATGTATTTGGAACACTAAATCAAACACGGTTTGTGCTAGCTCTTTGAAATTTGACACAATGAAGTAGTTCCAAGTTCTATCTCTATGGTATGTTTCCTATTGATGTAGCCCTAAGCATACTGGCGCAAATCACTTTCAGGGAAAGGCGTTGCCAAGCTTCCAAAAAACTATGAGTTTCCTGACATATCAGCACAAATTATTTCACCCAAATTGATGACACTTTCTGGTAATGATCAGTACCCCAATCCCACTTGGCTCTCCAAATTTCGTTGTTCTAGGTTAATCTGTTCGTTTGCAGTAACAGTTTTAATTTTTAGGTTTCACTCTCTTTTCTCCTATATGGATACATGTAGTTGGAACTCTAAATCAAACACAGTTTGTGCTAGCTCCTTGAAACTGACACAATGAAGGAGTTCCAAGTTCTATCTCTATGGTTTGTTTCCTATTGATGTAGCCCTAAGCAGAGACTGGCGCAAATCACTTTCATGGAAAGGGGTTGCCAAGCTTCCAAAAAACTACGAGTTTCCTGAAATCTCAGCACACATTTTTTTCAACCAATCTTGATGACACTTTCAGGTAATGATCAGTACTCCAATCCAACTTGGCTCCCCAAATTTCGTTCTTCTAGGTTAAACCGTTTGTTGGCAGTAACAGTTTTAATTTTTAGTTTTCACTCTGTTTTCTCCTATATGGATACATGTAGTTGGAACTCTAAATCAAACACGGTGTCGGCGACCTCTTTGAAACTTGACACAATAAAGTAGTTCCAAGTTCTATCTCTGTGGTTTGTTTTCTATTGATGTAGCTCTAAGCAGAGACTGACGCAAATCACTTTAAGGGAAAGGGGTTGTCAAGCTTCCAAAAAACTACGAGTTTTCTGAAATCTCAGAAGACATTTTTCA
The DNA here is from genome assembly GCF_964194105.1 of Spermophilus citellus. Lineage (NCBI taxonomy): Eukaryota > Metazoa > Chordata > Mammalia > Rodentia > Sciuridae > Spermophilus > Spermophilus citellus. The sequence continues at coordinate 31,496,332 of NC_138191.1, read as the reverse complement.
CCCAGTCTTGATGACACTTTCAGGTAATGATCAGTACCCCAATCCCACATGGCTCACCAAATTTCGTTCTTCCAGGTTACACCGTTCATTGGCAGTAACAGTTTTAATTTTTATTTTTCACTCTCTTTTCTCCTATATGGATACATGTAGTTGGAACTCTAAATCAAACACGGTCTGTGCTAGCTTTTTGAAACTTGACACAATAAAGTAGTTCCAAAATCTCTTTGTATGGTTTATTTCCTATTGATGAAGCCCTTAGCAGTGTCTGGCGCAAATCACTTTCAGGGAAAGGGGTTGCCAAGCTTCCAAAAAACTACGAGTTTCCTGACATCTCAGCACATATTTTTTTCACCCACTCTTGATGAAACTTTCAGGTCATGATCAGTACCCCAATCCCACTTGGCTCACCAAATTTCATTCTTCTAGGTGAAACCGTTCGTTGGCAGTAACAGTTTTAAATTTTAGGTTTCACTCTCTTTTCTCCTATATGGATACATGTAGTTGGAATGGTAAATCAAATGCGGTTTCTGCTAGCTCATTGAACCTTGACACAATAAAGGAGTTCCAAGTTCTATCTCTATGGTTTGTTTTCTGTTTATGTAACCCTAAGCAGAGACTGGGGCAAATCACTTTCATGGAAAAGGGTTGTCAAGCTTGAAAAAAACTACGAGTTTCCTGAAATTTCAGCACACATTTTTTCACCCAAACTTGATGACACTTTCAGGTAATGATCAGTACTCCAATCCCACTTGGCTCCCCAAATTTCGTTTTTCTAGGTTTAACCGTTCGTTGGCAGTAACAGTTTAAATTTTTAGGTTTCACTCTGTTTTCTCCTATATGGATACATGTAGTTGGAACTCTAAAGCAAACACGGTTTCGGCTAGCTCTTTGAAACTTGACACAATAAAATAGTTCCAAGTTCTATCTCTATGGTTTGTTTCCTATTGATGTAGCCCTAAGCAGAGACTGGCGCAAATCACTTTCATGGAAAGGGGTTGCCAAGCTTCCAAAAAACTACGAGTTTCCTGAAATCTCAGCACACATTTTTTTCAACCAATCTTGATGACATTTTCAGGTAATGATCAGTACTCCAATCCAACTTGGCTCCCCAAATTTCGTTCTTCTAGGTTAAACCGTTTGTTGGCAGTAACAGTTTTAATTTTTAGTTTTCACTCTGTTTTCTCCTATATGGATACATGTAGTTGGAACTCTAAATCAAACACGGTGTCGGCGACCTCTTTGAAACTTGACACAATAAAGTAGTTCCAAGTTCTATCTCTGTGGTTTGTTTTCTATTGATGTAGCTCTAAGCAGAGACTGACGCAAATCACTTTAAGGGAAAGGGGTTGTCAAGCTTCCAAAAAACTACGAGTTTTCTGAAATCTCAGAAGACATTTTTCACCCAGTCTTGATGACACTTTCAGGTAATGATCAGTACCCCAATCCCACATGGCTCACCAAATTTCGTTCTTCCAGGTTACACCGTTCATTGGCAGTAACAGTTTTAATTTTTATTTTTCACTCTCTTTTCTCCTATATGGATACATGTAGTTGGAACTCTAAATCAAACACGGTCTGTGCTAGCTTTTTGAAACTTGACACAATAAAGTAGTTCCAAAATCTCTTTGTATGGTTTATTTCCTATTGATGAAGCCCTTAGCAGTGTCTGGCGCAAATCACTTTCAGGGAAAGGGGTTGCCAAGCTTCCAAAAAACTACGAGTTTCCTGACATCTCAGCACATATTTTTTTCACCCACTCTTGATGAAACTTTCAGGTCATGATCAGTACCCCAATCCCACTTGGCTCACCAAATTTCATTCTTCTAGGTGAAACCGTTCGTTGGCAGTAACAGTTTTAAATTTTAGGTTTCACTCTCTTTTCTCCTATATGGATACATGTAGTTGGAATGGTAAATCAAATGCGGTTTCTGCTAGCTCATTGAACCTTGACACAATAAAGGAGTTCCAAGTTCTATCTCTATGGTTTGTTTTCTGTTTATGTAACCCTAAGCAGAGACTGGGGCAAATCACTTTCATGGAAAAGGGTTGTCAAGCTTGAAAAAAACTACGAGTTTCCTGAAATTTCAGCACACATTTTTTCACCCAAACTTGATGACACTTTCAGGTAATGATCAGTACTCCAATCCCACTTGGCTCCCCAAATTTCGTTTTTCTAGGTTTAACCGTTCGTTGGCAGTAACAGTTTAAATTTTTAGGTTTCACTCTGTTTTCTCCTATATGGATACATGTAGTTGGAACTCTAAAGCAAACACGGTTTCGGCTAGCTCTTTGAAACTTGACACGATAAAATAGTTCCAAGTTCTATCTCTATGGTTTGTTTCCTATTGATGTAGCCCTAAGCAGAGACTGGCACAAATCACTTTCATGGAAAGGGGTTGATAAGCTTCCAAAAAACTACGAATTTTCTGAAATCTCAGCACATATTTTTTCACCCAATCTTGTTGACACTTTCAGGTAATTATCTGTACCCCAATCCCACTTGGCTCACCAAATTCGTTCTTCTAGGTTAAAACGTTCGTTTGCAGTATCAGTTTTAATTTTTAGGTTTCACTCTGTTTTCTCCTCTATGGTTACATGTAGTTGGAACGCTAAATCAAACATGGTTTGTGCTAGCTCTTTGAAACTTGACACAATAAAGTAGTTCCAAGTTCTATCTCTATGGTTTGTTTCTTATTGATGTAGCCCTAAGCAGAGACTGGCACGAATCACTTACATCAAAAGGGGTTGCCAAGCTTCCAAAAAACTACGAGTTTCCTCAAATCTCAGAACACATTTTTTCACCCAATAGTGATGACACTTTCAGGTAATGATCTGTATGCCAATCCCACTTGGCTCCCCAAATTTTGAACTTCTAGGGTGAACCGTTCTTTTGCAGTAACAGTTTTAATTTTTATGTTTCACTCTGTTTTCTCCTTTATGGATACATGTAGTTGGAACTCTAAATCAAAAACGATTTGTGCAACCTCTTTGAAACTTGACACAATAAAGTAGTTCCAAGTTCTATCTGTGGTTTGTTTCCTATTGATATATCCCTAAGCAGAGACTGGGGCAAGTCACTTTCATGGAAAGGGGTTGCCAAGCCTCCAAAAAACAATGAGTTTCCTGAAATCTCAGCACACATTTTTTCACCCAATCTTGATGACACTTTCAGGTAATGAACAGTACCCCAATCACACTTGGCTCACCAATTTTGTTCTTCTAGGTTAAACCGTTAAAATTACAGTAACAGTTTTAAATTTTATGTTTCACTCTGTTTTCTCCTATATGGACACATGTATTTGGAACACTAAATCAAACACGGTTTGTGCTAGCTCTTTGAAACTTGACACAATAAAGTAGTTCCAAGTTCTATCTCTATGGTATGTTTCCTATTTATATAGACCTAACCTAAGACTGGCGCAAATCCCTTTCATGGAAAGGGGTTGCCAAGCTTCCAAAAAACTATGAGTTTCCTGAAATCTCAGCACACATTTTTTCACCCCATCTTGATGACACTTTCCGGTAATGATCAGTACTCCAATCCCACTTGGCTCCCCAAATTTCGTTCTTCTACGTTAAACCATTCGTTGGCAGTAACAGTTTAAATTTTTAGGTTTCACTCTGTTTTCTCCTATATGGATACATGTAGTTGGAACTTAAATCAAACAGGGTTTGTGCTAGCTCTTTGAAACTTGACACAATAAAGTAGTTCCAATTTCTATTTCTATGGTTTGTTTCCTGTTCATGTAGCCCTAAGCAGAGACTGGGGCAAGTCACTTTCATGGAAAGGGGTTGTCAAGCTTCCAAAAAACTAGGAGTTTCCTGAAATCTCAGCACACATTTTTTTCACCCAATCTTGATGACACTTTCAGGTAATGATCAGTACTCCAATCCAACTTGGCTCCCCAAATTTCGTTCTTCTAGGTTAAACCGTTTGTTGGCAGTAACAGTTTTAATTTTTAGTTTTCACTCTGTTTTCTCCTATATGGATACATGTAGTTGGAACTCTAAATCAAACACGGTGTCCGCGACCTCTTTGAAACTTGACACAGTAAAGTAGTTCCAAGTTCTATCTTTGTGGTTTGTTTTCTATTGATGTAGCCCTAAGCAGAGACTGACGCAAATCACTTTAAGGGAAAGGGGTTGTCAAGCTTCCAAAAAACTACGAGTTTTCTGAAATCTCAGAAGACATTTTTCACCCAGTCTTGATGACACTTTCAGGTAATGATCAGTACCCAATCCCACATGGCTCACCAAATTTCGTTCTTCCAGGTTACACCGTTCATTGGCAGTAACAGTTTTAATTTTTATTTTTCACTCTCTTTTCTCCTATATGGATACATGTAGTTGGAACTCTAAATCAAACACGGTCTGTGCTAGCTTTTTGAAACTTGACACAATAAAGTAGTTCCAAAATCTCTTTGTATGGTTTATTTCCTATTGATGAAGCCCTTAGCAGTGTCTGGCGCAAATCACTTTCAGGGAAAGGGGTTGCCAAGCTTCCAAAAAACTACGAGTTTCCTGACATCTCAGCACATATTTTTTTCACCCACTCTTGATGAAACTTTCAGGTCATGATCAGTACCCCAATCCCACTTGGCTCACCAAATTTCATTCTTCTAGGTGAAACCGTTCGTTGGCAGTAACAGTTTTAAATTTTAGGTTTCACTCTCTTTTCTCCTATATGGATACATGTAGTTGGAATGGTAAATCAAATGCGGTTTCTGCTAGCTCATTGAACCTTGACACAATAAAGGAGTTCCAAGTTCTATCTCTATGGTTTGTTTTCTGTTTATGTAACCCTAAGCAGAGACTGGGGCAAATCACTTTCATGGAAAAGGGTTGTCAAGCTTGAAAAAAACTACGAGTTTCCTGAAATTTCAGCACACATTTTTTCACCCAAACTTGATGACACTTTCAGGTAATGATCAGTACTCCAATCCCACTTGGCTCCCCAAATTTCGTTCTTCTACGTTAAACCATTCGTTGGCAGTAACAGTTTAAATTTTTAGGTTTCACTCTGTTTTCTCCTATATGGATACATGTAGTTGGAACTTAAATCAAACAGGGTTTGTGCTAGCTCTTTGAAACTTGACACAATAAAGTAGTTCCAATTTCTATTTCTATGGTTTGTTTCCTGTTCATGTAGCCCTAAGCAGAGACTGGGGCAAGTCACTTTCATGGAAAGGGGTTGTCAAGCTTCCAAAAAACTAGGAGTTTCCTGAAATCTCAGCACACATTTTTTTCACCCAATCTTGATGACACTTTCAGGTAATGATCAGTACTCCAATCCAACTTGGCTCCCCAAATTTCGTTCTTCTAGGTTAAACCGTTTGTTGGCAGTAACAGTTTTAATTTTTAGTTTTCACTCTGTTTTCTCCTATATGGATACATGTAGTTGGAACTCTAAATCAAACACGGTGTCCGCGACCTCTTTGAAACTTGACACAGTAAAGTAGTTCCAAGTTCTATCTTTGTGGTTTGTTTTCTATTGATGTAGCCCTAAGCAGAGACTGACGCAAATCACTTTAAGGGAAAGGGGTTGTCAAGCTTCCAAAAAACTACGAGTTTTCTGAAATCTCAGAAGACATTTTTCACCCAGTCTTGATGACACTTTCAGGTAATGATCAGTACCCAATCCCACATGGCTCACCAAATTTCGTTCTTCCAGGTTACACCGTTCATTGGCAGTAACAGTTTTAATTTTTATTTTTCACTCTCTTTTCTCCTATATGGATACATGTAGTTGGAACTCTAAATCAAACACGGTCTGTGCTAGCTTTTTGAAACTTGACACAATAAAGTAGTTCCAAAATCTCTTTGTATGGTTTATTTCCTATTGATGAAGCCCTTAGCAGTGTCTGGCGCAAATCACTTTCAGGGAAAGGGGTTGCCAAGCTTCCAAAAAACTACGAGTTTCCTGACATCTCAGCACATATTTTTTTCACCCACTCTTGATGAAACTTTCAGGTCATGATCAGTACCCCAATCCCACTTGGCTCACCAAATTTCATTCTTCTAGGTGAAACCGTTCGTTGGCAGTAACAGTTTTAAATTTTAGGTTTCACTCTCTTTTCTCCTATATGGATACATGTAGTTGGAATGGTAAATCAAATGCGGTTTCTGCTAGCTCATTGAACCTTGACACAATAAAGGAGTTCCAAGTTCTATCTCTATGGTTTGTTTTCTGTTTATGTAACCCTAAGCAGAGACTGGGGCAAATCACTTTCATGGAAAAGGGTTGTCAAGCTTGAAAAAAACTACGAGTTTCCTGAAATTTCAGCACACATTTTTTCACCCAAACTTGATGACACTTTCAGGTAATGATCAGTACTCCAATCCCACTTGGCTCCCCAAATTTCGTTTTTCTAGGTTTAACCGTTCGTTGGCAGTAACAGTTTAAATTTTTAGGTTTCACTCTGTTTTCTCCTATATGGATACATGTAGTTGGAACTCTAAAGCAAACACGGTTTCGGCTAGCTCTTTGAAACTTGACACAATAAAATAGTTCCAAGTTCTATCTCTATGGTTTGTTTCCTATTGATGTAGCCCTAAGCAGAGACTGGCACAAATCACTTTCATGGAAAGGGGTTGATAAGCTTCCAAAAAACTACGAATTTTCTGAAATCTCAGCACATATTTTTTCACCCAATCTTGTTGACACTTTCAGGTAATTATCTGTACCCCAATCCCACTTGGCTCACCAAATTCGTTCTTCTAGGTTAAAACGTTCGTTTGCAGTATCAGTTTTAATTTTTAGGTTTCACTCTGTTTTCTCCTCTATGGTTACATGTAGTTGGAACGCTAAATCAAACATGGTTTGTGCTAGCTCTTTGAAACTTGACACAATAAAGTAGTTCCAAGTTCTATCTCTATGGTTTGTTTCTTATTGATGTAGCCCTAAGCAGAGACTGGCACGAATCACTTACATCAAAAGGGGTTGCCAAGCTTCCAAAAAACTACGAGTTTCCTCAAATCTCAGAACACATTTTTTCACCCAATAGTGATGACACTTTCAGGTAATGATCTGTATGCCAATCCCACTTGGCTCCCCAAATTTTGAACTTCTAGGGTGAACCGTTCTTTTGCAGTAACAGTTTTAATTTTTATGTTTCACTCTGTTTTCTCCTTTATGGATACATGTAGTTGGAACTCTAAATCAAAAACGATTTGTGCAACCTCTTTGAAACTTGACACAATAAAGTAGTTCCAAGTTCTATCTGTGGTTTGTTTCCTATTGATATATCCCTAAGCAGAGACTGGGGCAAGTCACTTTCATGGAAAGGGGTTGCCAAGCCTCCAAAAAACAATGAGTTTCCTGAAATCTCAGCACACATTTTTTCACCCAATCTTGATGACACTTTCAGGTAATGAACAGTACCCCAATCACACTTGGCTCACCAATTTTGTTCTTCTAGGTTAAACCGTTAAAATTACAGTAACAGTTTTAAATTTTATGTTTCACTCTGTTTTCTCCTATATGGACACATGTATTTGGAACACTAAATCAAACACGGTTTGTGCTAGCTCTTTGAAACTTGACACAATAAAGTAGTTCCAAGTTCTATCTCTATGGTATGTTTCCTATTTATATAGACCTAACCTAAGACTGGCGCAAATCCCTTTCATGGAAAGGGGTTGCCAAGCTTCCAAAAAACTATGAGTTTCCTGAAATCTCAGCACACATTTTTTCACCCCATCTTGATGACACTTTCCGGTAATGATCAGTACTCCAATCCCACTTGGCTCCCCAAATTTCGTTCTTCTACGTTAAACCATTCGTTGGCAGTAACAGTTTAAATTTTTAGGTTTCACTCTGTTTTCTCCTATATGGATACATGTAGTTGGAACTTAAATCAAACAGGGTTTGTGCTAGCTCTTTGAAACTTGACACAATAAAGTAGTTCCAATTTCTATTTCTATGGTTTGTTTCCTGTTCATGTAGCCCTAAGCAGAGACTGGGGCAAGTCACTTTCATGGAAAGGGGTTGTCAAGCTTCCAAAAAACTAGGAGTTTCCTGAAATCTCAGCACACATTTTTTTCACCCAATCTTGATGACACTTTCAGGTAATGATCAGTACTCCAATCCAACTTGGCTCCCCAAATTTCGTTCTTCTAGGTTAAACCGTTTGTTGGCAGTAACAGTTTTAATTTTTAGTTTTCACTCTGTTTTCTCCTATATGGATACATGTAGTTGGAACTCTAAATCAAACACGGTGTCCGCGACCTCTTTGAAACTTGACACAGTAAAGTAGTTCCAAGTTCTATCTTTGTGGTTTGTTTTCTATTGATGTAGCCCTAAGCAGAGACTGACGCAAATCACTTTAAGGGAAAGGGGTTGTCAAGCTTCCAAAAAACTACGAGTTTTCTGAAATCTCAGAAGACATTTTTCACCCAGTCTTGATGACACTTTCAGGTAATGATCAGTACCCCAATCCCACATGGCTCACCAAATTTCGTTCTTCCAGGTTACACCGTTCATTGGCAGTAACAGTTTTAATTTTTATTTTTCACTCTCTTTTCTCCTATATGGATACATGTAGTTGGAACTCTAAATCAAACACGGTCTGTGCTAGCTTTTTGAAACTTGACACAATAAAGTAGTTCCAAAATCTCTTTGTATGGTTTATTTCCTATTGATGAAGCCCTTAGCAGTGTCTGGCGCAAATCACTTTCAGGGAAAGGGGTTGCCAAGCTTCCAAAAAACTACGAGTTTCCTGACATCTCAGCACATATTTTTTTCACCCACTCTTGATGAAACTTTCAGGTCATGATCAGTACCCCAATCCCACTTGGCTCACCAAATTTCATTCTTCTAGGTGAAACCGTTCGTTGGCAGTAACAGTTTTAAATTTTAGGTTTCACTCTCTTTTCTCCTATATGGATACATGTAGTTGGAATGGTAAATCAAATGCGGTTTCTGCTAGCTCATTGAACCTTGACACAATAAAGGAGTTCCAAGTTCTATCTCTATGGTTTGTTTTCTGTTTATGTAACCCTAAGCAGAGACTGGGGCAAATCACTTTCATGGAAAAGGGTTGTCAAGCTTGAAAAAAACTACGAGTTTCCTGAAATTTCAGCACACATTTTTTCACCCAAACTTGATGACACTTTCAGGTAATGATCAGTACTCCAATCCCACTTGGCTCCCCAAATTTCGTTCTTCTACGTTAAACCATTCGTTGGCAGTAACAGTTTAAATTTTTAGGTTTCACTCTGTTTTCTCCTATATGGATACATGTAGTTGGAACTTAAATCAAACAGGGTTTGTGCTAGCTCTTTGAATCTTGACACAATAAAGTAGTTCCAATTTCTATTTCTATGGTTTGTTTCCTGTTCATGTAGCCCTAAGCAGAGACTGGGGCAAGTCACTTTCATGGAAAGGGGTTGTCAAGCTTCCAAAAAACTAGGAGTTTCCTGAAATCTCAGCACACATTTTTTTCACCCAATCTTGATGACACTTTCAGGTAATGATCAGTACTCCAATCCAACTTGGCTCCCCAAATTTCGTTCTTCTAGGTTAAACCGTTTGTTGGCAGTAACAGTTTTAATTTTTAGTTTTCACTCTGTTTTCTCCTATATGGATACATGTAGTTGGAACTCTAAATCAAACACGGTGTCCGCGACCTCTTTGAAACTTGACACAGTAAAGTAGTTCCAAGTTCTATCTTTGTGGTTTGTTTTCTATTGATGTAGCCCTAAGCAGAGACTGACGCAAATCACTTTAAGGGAAAGGGGTTGTCAAGCTTCCAAAAAACTACGAGTTTTCTGAAATCTCAGAAGACATTTTTCACCCAGTCTTGATGACACTTTCAGGTAATGATCAGTACCCAATCCCACATGGCTCACCAAATTTCGTTCTTCCAGGTTACACCGTTCATTGGCAGTAACAGTTTTAATTTTTATTTTTCACTCTCTTTTCTCCTATATGGATACATGTAGTTGGAACTCTAAATCAAACACGGTCTGTGCTAGCTTTTTGAAACTTGACACAATAAAGTAGTTCCAAAATCTCTTTGTATGGTTTATTTCCTATTGATGAAGCCCTTAGCAGTGTCTGGCGCAAATCACTTTCAGGGAAAGGGGTTGCCAAGCTTCCAAAAAACTACGAGTTTCCTGACATCTCAGCACATATTTTTTTCACCCACTCTTGATGAAACTTTCAGGTCATGATCAGTACCCCAATCCCACTTGGCTCACCAAATTTCATTCTTCTAGGTGAAACCGTTCGTTGGCAGTAACAGTTTTAAATTTTAGGTTTCACTCTCTTTTCTCCTATATGGATACATGTAGTTGGAATGGTAAATCAAATGCGGTTTCTGCTAGCTCATTGAACCTTGACACAATAAAGGAGTTCCAAGTTCTATCTCTATGGTTTGTTTTCTGTTTATGTAACCCTAAGCAGAGACTGGGGCAAATCACTTTCATGGAAAAGGGTTGTCAAGCTTGAAAAAAACTACGAGTTTCCTGAAATTTCAGCACACATTTTTTCACCCAAACTTGATGACACTTTCAGGTAATGATCAGTACTCCAATCCCACTTGGCTCCCCAAATTTCGTTTTTCTAGGTTTAACCGTTCGTTGGCAGTAACAGTTTAAATTTTTAGGTTTCACTCTGTTTTCTCCTATATGGATACATGTAGTTGGAACTCTAAAGCAAACACGGTTTCGGCTAGCTCTTTGAAACTTGACACAATAAAATAGTTCCAAGTTCTATCTCTATGGTTTGTTTCCTATTGATGTAGCCCTAAGCAGAGACTGGCACAAATCACTTTCATGGAAAGGGGTTGATAAGCTTCCAAAAAACTACGAATTTTCTGAAATCTCAGCACATATTTTTTCACCCAATCTTGTTGACACTTTCAGGTAATTATCTGTACCCCAATCCCACTTGGCTCACCAAATTCGTTCTTCTAGGTTAAAACGTTCGTTTGCAGTATCAGTTTTAATTTTTAGGTTTCACTCTGTTTTCTCCTCTATGGTTACATGTAGTTGGAACGCTAAATCAAACATGGTTTGTGCTAGCTCTTTGAAACTTGACACAATAAAGTAGTTCCAAGTTCTATCTCTATGGTTTGTTTCTTATTGATGTAGCCCTAAGCAGAGACTGGCACGAATCACTTACATCAAAAGGGGTTGCCAAGCTTCCAAAAAACTACGAGTTTCCTCAAATCTCAGAACACATTTTTTCACCCAATAGTGATGACACTTTCAGGTAATGATCTGTATGCCAATCCCACTTGGCTCCCCAAATTTTGAACTTCTAGGGTGAACCGTTCTTTTGCAGTAACAGTTTTAATTTTTATGTTTCACTCTGTTTTCTCCTTTATGGATACATGTAGTTGGAACTCTAAATCAAAAACGATTTGTGCAACCTCTTTGAAACTTGACACAATAAAGTAGTTCCAAGTTCTATCTGTGGTTTGTTTCCTATTGATATATCCCTAAGCAGAGACTGGGGCAAGTCACTTTCATGGAAAGGGGTTGCCAAGCCTCCAAAAAACAATGAGTTTCCTGAAATCTCAGCACACATTTTTTCACCCAATCTTGATGACACTTTCAGGTAATGAACAGTACCCCAATCACACTTGGCTCACCAATTTTGTTCTTCTAGGTTAAACCGTTAAAATTACAGTAACAGTTTTAAATTTTATGTTTCACTCTGTTTTCTCCTATATGGACACATGTATTTGGAACACTAAATCAAACACGGTTTGTGCTAGCTCTTTGAAACTTGACACAATAAAGTAGTTCCAAGTTCTATCTCTATGGTATGTTTCCTATTTATATAGACCTAACCTAAGACTGGCGCAAATCCCTTTCATGGAAAGGGGTTGCCAAGCTTCCAAAAAACTATGAGTTTCCTGAAATCTCAGCACACATTTTTTCACCCCATCTTGATGACACTTTCCGGTAATGATCAGTACTCCAATCCCACTTGGCTCCCCAAATTTCGTTCTTCTACGTTAAACCATTCGTTGGCAGTAACAGTTTAAATTTTTAGGTTTCACTCTGTTTTCTCCTATATGGATACATGTAGTTGGAACTTAAATCAAACAGGGTTTGTGCTAGCTCTTTGAAACTTGACACAATAAAGTAGTTCCAATTTCTATTTCTATGGTTTGTTTCCTGTTCATGTAGCCCTAAGCAGAGACTGGGGCAAGTCACTTTCATGGAAAGGGGTTGTCAAGCTTCCAAAAAACTAGGAGTTTCCTGAAATCTCAGCACACATTTTTTTCACCCAATCTTGATGACACTTTCAGGTAATGATCAGTACTCCAATCCAACTTGGCTCCCCAAATTTCGTTCTTCTAGGTTAAACCGTTTGTTGGCAGTAACAGTTTTAATTTTTAGTTTTCACTCTGTTTTCTCCTATATGGATACATGTAGTTGGAACTCTAAATCAAACACGGTGTCCGCGACCTCTTTGAAACTTGACACAGTAAAGTAGTTCCAAGTTCTATCTTTGTGGTTTGTTTTCTATTGATGTAGCCCTAAGCAGAGACTGACGCAAATCACTTTAAGGGAAAGGGGTTGTCAAGCTTCCAAAAAACTACGAGTTTTCTGAAATCTCAGAAGACATTTTTCACCCAGTCTTGATGACACTTTCAGGTAATGATCAGTACCCCAATCCCACATGGCTCACCAAATTTCGTTCTTCCAGGTTACACCGTTCATTGGCAGTAACAGTTTTAATTTTTATTTTTCACTCTCTTTTCTCCTATATGGATACATGTAGTTGGAACTCTAAATCAAACACGGTCTGTGCTAGCTTTTTGAAACTTGACACAATAAAGTAGTTCCAAAATCTCTTTGTATGGTTTATTTCCTATTGATGAAGCCCTTAGCAGTGTCTGGCGCAAATCACTTTCAGGGAAAGGGGTTGCCAAGCTTCCAAAAAACTACGAGTTTCCTGACATCTCAGCACATATTTTTTTCACCCACTCTTGATGAAACTTTCAGGTCATGATCAGTACCCCAATCCAACTTGGCTCACCAAATTTCATTCTTCTAGGTGAAACCATTCGTTGGCAGTAACAGTTTTAAATTTTAGGTTTCACTCTCTTTTCTCCTATATGGATACATGTAGTTGGAATGGTAAATCAAATGCGGTTTCTGCTAGCTCATTGAACCTTGACACAATAAAGGAGTTCCAAGTTCTATCTCTATGGTTTGTTTTCTGTTTATGTAACCCTAAGCAGAGACTGGGGCAAATCACTTTCATGGAAAGGGGTTGTCAAGCTTGAAAAAAACTACGAGTTTCCTGAAATTTCAGCACACATTTTTTCACCCAAACTTGATGACACTTTCAGGTAATGATCAGTACTCCAATCCCACTTGGCTCCCCAAATTTCGTTTTTCTAGGTTTAACCGTTCGTTGGCAGTAACAGTTTAAATTTTTAGGTTTCACTCTGTTTTCTCCTATATGGATACATGTAGTTGGAACTCTAAAGCAAACACGGTTTCGGCTAGCTCTTTGAAACTTGACACAATAAAATAGTTCCAAGTTCTATCTCTATGGTTTGTTTCCTATTGATGTAGCCCTAAGCAGAGACTGGCACAAATCACTTTCATGGAAAGGGGTTGCCAAGCTTCCAAAAAACTACGAATTTTCTGAAATCTCAGCACATATTTTTTCACCCAATCTTGTTGACACTTTCAGGTAATTATCTGTACCCCAATCCCACTTGGCTCACCAAATTTCGTTCTTCTTGGTTAAACCGTTCGTTGGCAGTAACAGTTTTAATTTTTAGGTTTCACTCTGTTTTTTCCTATATGGATACATGTAGTTGGAACTCTAAATCAAACACGTTTTCGGCTAGCTCTTTGAAACTTGACACAATAAAATAGTTCCAAGTTCTATCTCTATGGTTTGTTTTCTGTTTATGTAACCCTAAGCAGAGACTGGGGCAAATCACTTTCATGGAAAGGGGTTGTCAAGCTTCCAAAATACTACGAGTTTCCTGAAATCTCAGCACACATTTTTTCACTCAATCTTGATGACACTTTCAGGTAATGATCAGTACTCCAATCCCACTTGGCTCCAGAAATTTCGATCTTCTATGTAAAACCGTTCGTTGGCAGTAACAGTTTTAATTTTTAGGTTTCACTCTGTTTTCTCCTATATGGATACATGTAGTTGGAACTCTAAATCAAACACGGTTTGTGCTAGCTCTTTGAAACTTGACAAAATAAAGTAGTTCCAAGTTCTATCTCTGTGGTTTGTTTCCTATTGATGTAGCCCTAAGCAGAGACTGGCGCAAATCACTTTAATGGAAAGGGGTTGTCAAGCTTCCAAAAAACTACGAGTTTCCTGAAATCTCAGAAGACATTTTTTCACCCAGTCCTGATGACACTTTCAGGTAATGATCAGTACCCCATTCCCACATAGCTCACCAAATTTCGTTCTTCTAGTTTAAACCGTTCATTGGCAGTAACAGTTTTAATTTTTAGGTTTCACTCTCTTTTCTCCTATATGGATACATGTAGTTGGAACTCTAAATCAAACACGGTTTGTGCTAGCTCTTTGAAACTTCACACAATAAAGTAGTTCCAAGTTCTATCTCTATGTTTTTTTTTTCCTATTGATGTAGCCCTAAGCAGAGACTGGAGCAAATCACTTTTAGGGAAATGGGTTGCCAAGCTTCCAAAAAACTACGAGTTTCCTGAAATCTCAGCACATATTTTTTCACCCAATCTTGATGACACTCTCAGGTAATGATCAGTACCGCAATCCCACTTGGCTCACCAAGTTTCGTTTTTCTAGGTTAAATCGTTCGTTTGCAGTAACAATTTTAATTTTTAGGTTTCACTCTGTTTTCTCCTATATGGATATATGTAGTTGGAACTCTAAATCAAACACGGTTTGTGCTAGCTCTATGAAACTTCACAAAATAAAGTAGTTCCAATTTCTATCTCTGTGGTTTGTTTCCTATTGATGTGGCCCTAAGCAGAGACTGGTGCAAATCACTTTCAGGGAAAGAGGTTGCCAAGCTTCCAAAAAACTACGAGTTTCCTGAAATCTCAGCACACATTTTTTCACCCAATCTTGATAACACTTTCAGGTAATGATCAGTACCCCAATCCCACTTGGCTCACCAAATTTCGTTCTTCTAGGTTAAACCGTTCGTTGGCAGTAACACTTTTAATTTTTAGGTTTCACTGTGTTTTATCCATATGGATACATGTAGTTGGAACTCTAAAGCAAACACGGTTTGTGCTAGCTCTTTGAAACTTGACACAATAAAGTAGTTCCAAGTTCTATCTCTGTGGTTTCTTTCCTATTGATGTAGCCCTAAGCAGAGATTGGTGCAAATCACATTCATGGAAAGGGGTTGCCAAGCTTCCAAAAAACTACCAGTTTCCTGAAATCTCAGCACACATATTTTCACCCAAAATTGATGACACTTTCAGGTAATGATCAGTATCCCAATCCCAGTTGGCTCACCCAATTTCGTTCTTCTAGGTTAAACCGTTCGTTGGCAGTAACAGTTTTAAATTTTAGGTTTCACTGTGTTTTCTCCTATATGGACACATATATTTGGAACACTAAATCAAACACGGTTTGTGCTAGCTCTTTGAAACTTGACACAATAAAGTAGTTACACGTTATATCTCTATGGTTTGTTTCCTATTGATGTAGCCCTAAGCAGAGACTGGTGCAAATCACTTTCAGGGAAAGGGGTTGCCAAGCTTCCAAAAACTACGAGTTCCCTGAAATCTCAGCACACATTTTTTCACCCAATCTTGATGACAATTTCAAGTAATGATCAGTATCCCAATCCCACTTGGCTCACGAAATTTTGTTCTTGTAGGTTAAACCGTTCATTGGCATTAACAGTTTTAATTTGTAGGTTTCACTCTCTTTTCTCCTATATGGATACATGTAGTTGGAACACTAAATCAAACATGGTTTGTGCTAGCTCCTTGAAACTTGACACAATAGAGTAGTTCCAAGTTCTACCTCTATGGTTTATTTCCTATTGATGTAGCCCTAAGCAGAGACTGGCACAAATCCCTTTCATGTAAAGGGGTTGCCAAGCTTCCAAAAAACTACGAGTTTCCTGTCATCTCAGTACACATTTTTTCACACAATCTTGATAACACTTTCAGGTAATGATCATTACCCAAATCCCACTTGGCTCACCAAATTTCTTTCTTCTAGGTTAAAGCGTTCATTGGCAGTAACAGTTTAAATTTTTAGGTTAAACTCTGTTTTCTCCTATATGGATACATGTAGTTGGAACTCTAAATCAAACACGGATTGTGCTAGCGCTTTTTATATTTACCCAATAAAGTAGTTCCAAGTTCTATCTCTATGGTTTTTTTCCTATCTGTGGCCCTAAGCACAGACTGGCAAAAATCACTTTCATTGAAAGGGGTTGCCTAGTTTCCAAAATACTACGAGTTTCCTGAAATCTCAGCAAATATTTTTTTACACATTCTTGATGATATTTTCATGTAATGATCAGTACACGAATCCCACTTGGATCACCCAATTTCTTTCTTCTATGTTACACCGTTCGTTTGCAGTAACAGTTTTCATTTTTAGGTTTCACTCCGTTTTCTCCTATATGGATACATGCAGTTGGAACTCGAAATAAAACACGGTTTGTGCTAGCGCTTTGAAACTTGACCAAATAATGTAGTTCCAAGTTCTATCTCTATGGTTTGTTTCCTATTGACCTAGCCGTAAGCAGAGAGTGGCGAAAATCACTTTCATTGAAAGGGGTTGCCAAGCTTCCCAAAAACTACGAGTTTCCTGAAATCTCAGCAAATATTTTTTCACCCAATTTTGATGGTACTTTCAGGTAATGATCAGTACAGGAATCCCACTTTGATCACCCAATTTGGATCTTCTAGTTTAAACGGTTTGTTTGCAGTAACAGTTTTCATTTTTAGGTTTCACTCCATTTTCTCCTATATGGATACATGTAATTGGAACTCTAAATCAAACATGGATTTTGCTAGCACTTTGAATCTTGACCCAATAAAGTCGTTCCAAGTTCTATCTCTATGGTTTGTTTCCTATTGCTGTGGCCTTAAGCAGAGACTGGCAAATCAAAGTTCATTGAAAGGGGTTGCCAAGCGGCCAAAAAACTACAAGTTTCCTGAAATCTCAGCAAATATTTTTTCACCCAATCTTGATGGTAATTTCCGGTAATGATCAGTACACCAATCCCACTTGGATCATTGAATTTCGTTCTTCTGGTTAAACCTTTCGTTTGCAGTAACAGTTTTCATTTTTTGGTTTCACTCTGTTTTCTCCTATATGGATACATGTTGTTGGAACTCTAAATCAAACACGGTTAGTGCTAGCGCTTTGAATCTTGACCCAATAAAGTAGTTCCTAGTTCTATCTCTATGGTTTATTTCCTATTGCTGTGGCCCAGAGCAGAGACTGGCGAAAATCACTTTCATTGAAAGTGGTTGCCTAGCTTCCAAAAAACTACGAGTTTCCTGAAATCTCATGAAATATTTTTTCACCCAATCTTGATGATACTTTCAGGGAATGATCTGAACACCAAGCCCACTTGGCTCACCAAATTTCGTTCTTCTAGTTTAAACCGTTCGTTTGTGATAACTGTTTTTGTTTCTAGGTTTCACTCTGTTTTCTCCTATATGGATACATATAGTTGGAACTCTAAATCAAACACGGTTTGTGCTAGCCCTTAGAAACTTGACCCAATAAAGTAGTGCCAAGTTCTATCTCTATCTTTTGTTTCCTGTTGATGTAGCCCTAAGCAGAGACTGGAGCAAATCACTTTCATGGAAGGGGGTTGCCAAGCTTCAAAAAAATTATGAGTTTCCTGAAATCTCAGCAAATATTTTTTCTCCCTATCTTGATGATACTGTCAGGTAATGATCAGTACATTAATCCTACTTGGCTCACCAAATTGTGTTCTTCTAGGTTAAACAGTTCGTTCACAGTAATAGTTTTCATTTTTAGGTTTCACTCTCTTTTCTCCATATGGATACATGTATTTGGAACTCTAAATCAAACACGGTTTGTGCTAGCTCTTTGAAACTTAACACAATAAAGTAGTCCCAAGTTCTATCTCTATGGTTTGTTTCCTATTGCTGTAGCCATAAGTAGAGACTGGCGAAAATCACTTTCATGAAAAGGGGTTGCCAAGCTTCCAAAAAACTACGAGTTTCCTGAAATCTCAGCACACATTTTTTCACCCAAACTTGATGACACTTTCAGGTAATGATCAGTACCCCAAACCCACTTGGATCACCAAATTTTGTTCTTCTAGGTTAAAGCATTCGTTGGAAGTAACAGTTTTAATTTTTAGGTTTCACTGTGTTTTCTCCTATATGGATACATGTAGTTGGAACTCTAAATCAAACACGGTTTCGGCTAGCTCTTTCAAACTTGACACAATAAAGTAGTTCCAAGTTCTATCTCAATGGTTTGTTTCCTATTGCTGTAGCCTTGAGCAGAGAATGGCAAAAATCACTTTCATTGAAACAGGCTGTCAAGCTTCCAAAAAACTACGAGTTTCCTGCAATATCAGCAAATATTTTTTCACCCAAACTTGATGATACTGTCAGGTAATGATAAGTACAACATTCCCACTTGGTTCAACAAATTTCGTTCTTCTACTTAAAATCGTACATTTGCAGTAACACTTTTCATTTTCAGGTTTCACTCTGTTTTCTCCTATGGATACATGTATTTGGAGCTCTAAGTCACACACGGTTTGTGCTAGCTCTTTGAAAGTTGAAACAATAAATTAGTTGCAAATTCTATCTCTATGGTTTGTTTCCTATACCTGTAGCCCTAAGCAGAGAATGGTGAAAATCGATTTCACTGAAAGAGGCTGTCAAGCTTCCAAAAAACTACGAGTTTCCTGAAATCTCAGGAAATATTTTTTCACCAAACTTGATGATACATTCAGGTTATGATAAGTACACAATTCCCACTTGGCTTACCAAATTTTGTTCTTCTAGGTTAAACTGTTCGTTTGCAGTAACAGTTTTCATTTTTAGGTTTCACTCTGTTTTCTCCTATATGGATACATGTTGTTGGAATGCTAAATCAAACACGGTTTTTGCTAGCTCTCTGAAACTTTACACAATAAATTAGTTCCAAGTTCTTGCTCTGTGGTTTGTTTCCTATTGCTGTAGCCCGAAGCAGAGACTGACAAAAATCACTTTCCTTGAAAGGGGTTGCCAAGCTTCAAATATCTACGAGTTTCCTGAAATCTCAGCAAATATTTTTTCACCCAAACTTGATGATACTTTAAGGTAATGATCAGTACAATATTCCTACTTGGTTCACCAAATTTCGTTCTTCTAGTTAAAACTGTACATTTGCAGTAACAGTTTTTATTTTTAGGTTTCACTCTGTTTTCTCCTATATGGATAAATGTCGTTGTAACTCTAAATCAAACCTGGTTTGTGGTAGCTCTTTGAAACTTGACCCAATAAAGTAGTTCCAAATTCTATCTTTATGGTTTCCATCATATATCTATAGCCCTAATCAGAGACTGGCAAAAATCACTTTCATTGGAAAGGGTTGCCAAACTTCCAAAAAACTACGAGTTTCCTTAAATCTCAGCAGATATTTTTTTACCTATCTTGGTGATACTTTCAGGTAAAGATCAGTACACCAATCCCACTTGCTCACCAAATTTTGTTCTTCTAATTTATTTTTTATTTTTTCTTTATTCTTGGTCATTCAAAACATTATATAGTTCTTAATATATCATATTTCACAGTTTGATTCAAGTGAGTTATGAACTCCCATTTTTACCCCATATACCGATTGCTGTATCACATCAGTTACACTTCCATTGATTTACATATTACCATTCTAGTGACTGATGTATTCTGCTGTCTATCATATTTTCTACTATCCCCCTTCCCCTCCCCTCCCCTCCCCTTTTCTCTCTCTACCCCCTCTACTGTAAATCATTTCTTCCACTTGTATTATTTTTCTCTTACCCCTCCTTTCCTCTTATATGTAATTATGTATAACCCTGAGGATCACCTTCCAATTCCATGCAATTTCCCTTCTCTCTCCCTTTCCCTCCAACCTATCATCCCTGTTTAATGTTAATCTTCTTCTCAAGCTCTCTGTCCCTACCCTGTCCTTGGTTACTCCCCTTATATCAAAGAAGTCATTTGGCATTTGTTTTTTAAGTATTGGCTAGCTTCGCTTAGCATAATCTGTTCTAATGCCATCCATTTCCCTCCAAATTCTATGATTTTGTCATTTCTTAATGCATAGTAATACTCCAGTGTGTATAAATGCCACATTTTTTATCCATTCATCTATTGAAGGGCATCTAGGTTGGTTCCACAATCTTGCTATCGTGAATTATGCTGCTATGAACATCGATGTAGCAGTGTCTGTAGCATGCTCTTATTAGGTCTTTAGGGAATAGACTGAGAAGGGGAAAAGCTGGGTCAAATGGTGGTTCCATTCCCGTCTTTCCAGGAAATCTCCATACTGCTTTCCAAATTGGCTGCACCAATTTGCAGTCCCACCAACAATGAACAAGTGTACCCTTTTCCCCACATCTTCGCCAGCACTTGTTGTTGTTGGACTTCATAATGGCTGCCAATCTTACTGGAGTGAGATGGTATCTTAGGTTGGTTTTGATTTGCATTTCTCTGACTGCTAGCGATGGTGAGCATTTTTTCATGTACTTGTTGATTGATTGTATGTCCTCCTCTGAGAAGTGTCTGTTCAGGTTCTTGGCCCATTTGTTGATTGGGTTATTTGTTATCTTATGGTCTAATATTTTGAGTTCTTTGTATACTCTGGATATTAGGGCTCTATCTGAAGTGTATGGAGTAAAGATTTGTTCCCAGGATGTAGGCTCCCTGTTTATCTCAATTATTGTCTCTTTTGCTGAGAAAAAACTTTTTAGTTTGAGTAAGTCCCATTTGTTGATTCTAGTTGTTAACTCTTGCGCTATGGGTGTCCTATTGAGGAATTTGGAGCCCGACCCCACAGTATGTAGATCATAGCCAACTTTTTCTTCTATCAAACGCCATGTCTCTGATTTAATATCAAGCTCCTTGATCCATTTTGAGTTAACTTTTGTGCATGGCGAGAGAAAGGGATTCAGTTTCATTTTGATGCAAATGGATTTCCAGTTTTCCCAGCACCATTTGTTGAAGATGCTATCCTTCCTCCATTGCATGCTTTTAGCCCCTTTATCAAATATAAGATAGTTGTAGTTTTGTGGATTGGTTACTGTGTCCTCTATTCTGTACCATTGGTCCACCCGCCTGTTTTGGTACCAGTACCATGCTGTTTTTGTTACTATTGCTCTGTAGTATAGTTTGAAGTCTGGTATCGCTATACCGCCTGATTCACATTTCCTGCTTAGCATTGCTTTTGCTATTCTGGGTATTTTATTGTTCCATATGAATTTCATGATTGTTTTATCTATTTCTAAAAGAAATCCTGTTGGGATTTTGATTTTCATAGCATTGAACTTATAGAAAACTTTTGGTAATATTGCCATTTTGATGATGTTAGTTCTGCCTATCCATGAACAGGGTATATTTTTCCATCTTCTGAGGTCTTCTTCTATATCTCTCTTTAGGGTTCTGTAGTTTTCATTGTATAGGTCTTTCACCTGTTTTGTTAGGTTTATTACCAAGTATTTTATTTTTGGGGGGGATATTGTGAATGGAGTAGTTGTCCTCATTTCCGTTTCAGAGGATTTGTTGCTGATATACAGGAATGCATTTGATTTATGCATGTTGATTTTATATCCTGCCACTTTGCTGAATTCATTTATTAGCTCCAATAGTTTCTTTGTAGACCCTTTTGGGTCTGTTAGATATAGTATCATATCACCGCAAATAGTGGTAATTTAAGTTCTTCTTTTCCTATTTTTATGCCTTTAATTTCTTTTGTCTATCTAATTGCTCTGGCTAGTATTTCAAGGACTAAATTGAATAGAAGTGGTGAGAGAGGGCATCCCTGTCTTGTTCCAGATTTTAGAGGGAATGCCTTCAGTTTTTCTTTATTGAGAATGATGCTAGCCTGAGGCTTAGCATATATAGCTTTTACAATGTTGAGGTAAGTTCCTGTTATCCCTAGTTTTTCTAGTGTTTTCAACATAAAGGGATGCTGTACTTTGTCGAATGATTTTTCTGCATCTATTGAGATGACCATATGGTTCTTATTTTTAAGTCTATTGATGTGATGAATAACATTTATTGATTTCCGTATATTGAACCAGCCTTGCATCACAGGGATGAATCCTACTTGATCATGGTTTATAATTTTTTTGATATGTTTTTTAATCCGATTCGCCAGAATTATATTGAGGATTTTTGCATCTAGGTTCATTAGAGATATTGGTCTGTAGTTTTCTTTCTTTGAAGTGTCTCTGTCTGGTTTAGGTATCAGGGTGATGTTGGCCTCGTAGAATGAATTTGGAAGTTCTTCCTCTTTTTCTATTTCCTGAAATAGCTTGAAAAGTATTGGTGTTAGTTCCTCTTTAAAGGTTTTGTAAAACTCTGCTGTATACCCATCCGGTCCTGGGCTTTTCTTAGCTGGTAGTCTTTTGATGGTTTCTTCTATTTCCTCTATTGTTATTGGTCTGTTTAGATTGTCTATAGCTTCCTGACTCAATCTGGGCAGATCATATGCCTTAAGAAATTTATCGATGCCTTCACTGTCTTCTATTTTATTGGAGTGTAAGTATTCAAAATAATTTCTGATTATCTTCTGTATTTCTGAAGTGTCTGTTGTGATATTGCCTTTTTCATCCCGTATGCTAGTAATTTGGTTTCTCTCTCTTCTTCTCTTCCTTAGCATGGCTAAGGATCTGTTGATTTTATTTATTTTTTCAAAGAACCAACTTTTAGTTTTGTCAATTTTTTCAATTGTTTCTTTTGTTTCGATTTCATTAATTTCAGCTCTGATTTTAATTATTTCTTGCCTTCTACTTCTTTTGCTGTTGTTTTGCTCTTCTTTTTCTAGGATTTTGAGATGAAGTATGAGATCATTTATTTGTTTTTTTTTTCTTTTTTTAAGGGATGAGCTCCAAGCAATGAATTTTCCACTTAGAACTGCTTTCAGTGTGTCCCATAGATTCTGATATGTTGTGTCTGTGTTTTCATTTAACTCTAAGAAGTATTTAATTTCCTCCTTAATCTCTTCTATAACCCACTGATCATTCAGTAACCTATTTTTCATTCTCCAAGTGATGCATGATTTTTCCTTCCTTCTTATATCATTGATTTTCAGTTTCATTCCATTATGATCAGATAAGATGCATGGTATTATCTCTACTCCTTTATAGTGTCTAAGAGTTGCCCTGTGACATAATATATGATCTATTTTTGAGAAGGATCCATGTGCTGCTGAGAAAAAAAAAGTGTAACTACTTGATGTTGGGTGGTATATTCTATATATGTCAATTAAGTCTAGGTTGTTAATTGTGTTATTGAGTTCTATAGTTTCCTTATTTAACTTTTGTTTGGAAGATCTGTCCAGTGGTGAGAGAGGTGTGTTGAAGTCTCCCATGATTATTGTATGGTGGTCTAGTAGACTCTTGAACTTGAGAAGAGTTTGCTTGATGAACATAGCTGCACCATTGTTTGGGGCATATGTATTTATGATTGTTATGTCTTGTTGGTGTATGGTTCCCTTGAGCAGTATGCAGTGTCCCTCTTTATCCCTTTTGATTAACTTTGGCTTGAAATCTATTTTATTTGATATTAGTATGGACACTTCTGCTTGTTTCCACAGTCCATATGAGTGGAATGATTTTTCCCAGCCTTTCACCTTCAGTCTATGTATATCTTTTCTTACCAAATGCATCTCCTGTAGGCAGCATATTGTTGGGTCTTGTTTTGTGATCCATTCAACTAGCCTGTCTCTCTTAATTGGTGAGTTTAAGCCATTAACATTTAGGGTTATTATTGAGATATTGTTTGTTCTTCCAGCCATATTTGTTTATTAATGTTACTAAACCTGATTTGTTTTCCTCTTTGATTACTTCCCCCCTTAACTGTCCTACCTCCCATGGTTGGTTTTCAATGTTATTTTTGATTTCCTCTTCCTGTAATGTTTTGCCAAGGATTGTTTGAAGAGATTGTTTTCTAGTTGTGAATTCTTTTAACTTTTGTTTATCGTGGAAGGTTTTAATATCATCTTCCATCCTGAAGCTTAATTTCACCGGATACACGATTCTTGGTTGGAACCCATTTTCTTTCCGTGTTTGAAATATGTTATTCCAGGATCTTCTAGTTTTCAGAGTCCGTGTTGAGAGATCAGCTGTTATCCTGATTGTTTTACCCCTAAATGTAATCTGCTTTCTTTCTCTTGTAGCTTTTAAAATTCTCTCCTTATTCTGTATGTTGGGCATCTTCATTATAATGTGTCTAGGTGTGGATCTCTTATGATTTTGCACTTTTGGCGTCCTGTAGGCTCCTAGGATTTGGGATTATGTTTCATTCTTCAAGTCTGGGAAGTTTTCTCATATTATTTCATTGAATAGATTGTTTATTCCTTTGGTTTGGAGCTCTGTGCCTTCCTGTATCCCAATGACTCTTAAGTTTGGTCTTTTAATGTTGTCCCATATTTCTTGGATGTTCTGTTCATGGTTTCTTAGCAGACTTGCTGAGCTGTCTATGTTCTTTTCAAGTTGAAATACTTTGTCTTCATTGTCTGATTTTCTATCTTCTAAGTGATCTACTCTGCTGGTAGTATTGTCAATTGAGGTTTTAAGTTGGTTTATTGCTTCCTGCATTTCTAGGATTTCTATTTGTTTGTTTTTTATTACCTCTATCTCCCTGTGAAATTGATCTTTTACTTCCTGGATTTGTTTATGTAGTTCCTTGTCAGAGTGATCTTTAATTGTCTGATTTTGCTGTCTCATGTTTTCCTTGAGACTCCAGATAATCTGAAGCATGTATATCCTGAACTCTTTATCTAACATTCCATCTGTTGCAGCTATTACCTCTGCTAAAGTTGAGTTGACCTGCATTGCTTGTGGTCCTTTCTTTCCTTGTCTTTTCATACTGCTTGCATTTCTTTATGCTTGGTGAAACTGTTGTGTTTTTGAAATTTTCCCCCTTTTTTTATATTGCTCTTGTATAGTTGGGAGATCTCTCTTGCAGGGTGGGTAGTGGCTGTGCTCCTCCTCTAATTAGGGTGATCTATCTACCATGCTGGTTGGTTGCAGGTCTGCCCACCCTGCGGGCACGGGTGGCGGCTCTACTCTGCCCCCATTCCAATTTTGGTGACGTAACTACCAAGACCCTCGGGTCGTTGGTCCTGATCTGGATGTGGGTGGCAGCTCTGCTCTGCCCCTACTCCAATTGGTGTGACGTGTCTACCACGCTGGTTGGCTTCTAAGCCTGTTCCGCTGGTGGGGCGCAGATCTGCCTACATTGCGGGCTCGGGGGGCAGTTCTGCTCAGCCCCTACTCCCAGTGGGGGTACCTAACTGCCTCTACAACGGATCGCTGGGCCTTTTCCGGACACCGGCGGTGACTCTGCTCCACCCCCACTCCAACCAGTGTGACGTGACAGACTCGATGCTACTTGTCCACCACAGTGGCAGGGTGCCGGGCCTGTCCTGCCAGTGGTTCGCAGGTCTGCCGACCTTGCAGGCTCAGATGGCGACTCTTCACAACGCCTACTCCAAATGGGGTGACTTGGCTACCGTGCCCTCGGGTCTCTGGTCCTATTCCAGGTGTAGGCGGCTACTCTCCTCGGCCCCAGCTGCAGTTTGGGGTGTCGTGATACCACGCCGGTGAGTCACTTGGCTTGCTCTGGGCGCAGGTGGCAGCTCCACTCTGCCCCCCATGCCCCCACAGCACCGAACAGGAACCAGACCGAGAAGCAGTCCCCGCATTTTAACAAGACCTGGGCCAAAGCAGTTTTGGGAGCCAGAACCCGGCCTGAAATATCAGCTAATGTTTTTTAAAGCAATCTTGATGATACTTAGAGGTAATGATCAGCACACCAGTCCAACTTGGGTCACCAAATTTCGTTCTTCTAGGTTACACATTTCATTTGCAGGAAGACTTTTCATTTTTAGGTTTCACTCTGTTTTCTCCTATATGGACACACATAGTTGGAACGCTAAAATAAACACGGTTTGTCCTAGCTCTTTGAAACTTGACACAATAAAGTAGATCCAAGTTTTACCTCTATGGTTTGCTTCCTATAGCTGTAGACCTAAGGAGAGACTGGCGAAAATCACTTTCATTGTAAGGGGTTGCCAAGCTTCCAAAAAAACTACGAGTTTCCTGAAATCTCAGCAAATATTTTTCACCCAATCTTGATGATACTTTCAGGTAATGATCACTACACCAATCCCACATGGCTCACCAAATTTCGTTCTTCTAGGTTAAACAGTTCGTTTGCAGTAACAGTTTTCATTTTTAGGTTTCACTCTGTTTTCTCATATATGGATACATGTAGTTGGAACTCTAAATCAAACACGGTTTGTGCTAGCTCTTTGAAACTTGATACAATAAAGAAGTTCCAATTTCTCTCTCTATGATTTGTTTACTATGGATGTAGCCATAAGCAGAGACTGGCGATAATCACTTTCGTTGAAAGGGGTTGCCAAACTTCCAAAAAACTAAAGGTTTTCTGAAATCTCGGCAAATATTTTTTTCACCCAATCTTGATGATACTTTCAGGAAATGATCAGTACACCAATCCCACTTGGCTCATCAAATTTCGTTCTTCTAGGTTAAACTGTTCATTTGCAATAACAGTTTTCATTTTTAGGTTCCACTCTGTTTTCTCCTATATGGATACATGAGGTTGGAACTCTAAATCAAACACGGTTTGTGCTAGCTCTTGGAAACTTGGCACAATAAAGTAGTTCCAAGTTATATCTCTATGCTTTGCTTCCTATTGCTGTAGCCTAAGCAGAGATTGGTTTTAAATCACTTTAATTGAAAGGGGTTGCCAAGCTTCCAAAAAAATACGAGTTTCCTAAAATCTCAGCAAATATTTTTTTTCACCCAAACTTGTTGATACTTTCAGGTAATAATTAGTACAACATTCCCACTTGACTCACCAATTTTGTTCTTCTAGTTAAAACCGTTCATTTACAGTATCAGTTTTCATTTTTAGGTTTCACTCTGTTTTCTGCTGTATGGATACATGTATTTGGAACTCTATATAAAACACGGTTTGTGCTAGCTCTTTGAAACTTGACATAATAAAGTAGTTCCAAGTTCTGTCTCTATGGTTTTCTTCCTATAGCTATATCCCTAAGCAGGGACTGGTGAAAATCACTTTCATTGAAACGGGTTGGCAATCTTCGAAAAAACTACAGGTTTCCTTAAATCTCAGCAGATATTTTTTTACCCAATCTTGATGACGCTTTCAGGTAAAGATCAGTACACCAATCCCACTTGGCTCACCAAATTTTGTTCTTCTAATTTAAACCATCCATTTGCCGTAACAGTTTTCATTTTAGGTTTCATTCTGTATTCTCCTATATGGATACATATAGTTGGAACTCTAAATCAAACACGGTTTGTGCTATCTCTTTGAAACTTGACACAATAAAGTAGTTCCAAGTTCTATCTCTATGGTTTGCTTCCTATTGCTGTAGCCCTAAGCAGAGATGGGGGAAAATCACTTTAATTGAAAAGGGTTGCCAAGCTTCCAAAAAACTACGAGTTTCCTGAAATCTCAGCAAATATTTTTTCACCCAATCTTGATGATACTGTCAGGTAATGATCTGTACACCAATCCCACTTGGCTCACCAAATGTCGTTCTTCTAGGTTAAAACGTTCATTTGCACTAACAGTTTTCATTTTTAGGTTTCACTCTGTTTCCTCCTATATGGATACATATATTTGGAACTCTAAATCAAACACGGTTTGTGCTAGCTCTTTGAAACTTGACTCAATAAAGTAGTTCCAAGTTCTCCCTCAATGGATTGCTTCCTATTGCTGTAGCCTAAACAGAGACTGGCGAAAATCACTTTCGTTGAAAGGGGTTGCCAAGCTTCCAAATCTACGAGTTTCCTGAAACCTCAGCAAATATATTTTTCACTCAATCTTGATGGTACTTTCAGGTAATGATCAGTACAATAATCCCACTTGGCTCACTGAATTTCTTTCTTCTAGGTTAAACCGTTTGTTTGCAGTAACAGTTTTTATTTTTAGGTTTCACTCTGTTTTCTCCTATTTGGATACATATAGTTCGAACTCTAAATCAAACACGGTTTGTGCTAGCTCTCTGAAAATTGACACAATAAATTAGTTCCAACTATTTTCTGTATGTTTTATTTCCTATTGTTGTAGCCCTAAGCAGAGACTGGCAAAAATCACTGTCATTTTAAGTGGTTGCCAAGCTTCCAAAAAAATAGGAGTTTCCTGAAAACTCAGCAAATATTTATTTACCCAATCTTGATGATACTTTCAGGTAATAATCAGTACACTAATCCCACTTGGCTCACCAAATTTCGTTCTTCTAGGTTAAACCGTTCGTTGGCAGTAACAGTTTTCATTTTTAAGTTTCACTCTGTTTTCTCCTATATGGATACATGCAGTTGGAACTCTAAATCAAACACGGTTTGTGCTAGCTCTATGAAACTTGACACAATAAAGTAGTTCCAAGTTCTATCTCTATGTTTTGTTTCCTATTGCTGTAGCCCTAAGAAGAGACTGGCGAAAATCACTTTCACTGAAAGGGGTTGCCAAGCTTAAAAAAAAAAAATACGAGTTTCCTGAAATCTCAGCAAATATTTTTTCACCCAATCTTGATGATACTTTCAGGTAATGATCAGCACACCAGTCTCACTTGGCTCACCAAATTTCGTTTTTCTCGGTTAAACCGTTTGTTGGCAGTAACAGTTTTAATTTTTAGGTTTCACTCTGTTTTCTCCTATATGGATACATATAGTTGGAACTCTAAATCAAACACGGTTTGTGCTAGCTCTTGGAAACTTGACACAACAAAGTAGTTCCAACTTCTATCAATATGGTTTGTTTCCTATGTATGTAGCCCTAAGCAGAGACTGGCGATAATCACGTTCTTTGAAATGGGTTGCCAAGCTTCCAAAAATCTATGAGTTTGTGCTAGCTCTTTGAAAGTTGAAACAATAAAGTAGTTCCATGTTGTAAGAAGACAAAATAAAGTAGTTTGATGCAGTCCCTGCAGGCTCCCCAGCACTGGGCCAAAACTTTCCGGGATTCAGAGCCCCGCCACCCCTCAGCGCACGTTCCACTTGGACCTGGCCTCAGCACGCAGTCCCCACAAGTTCCCCAGCCCTGGGCCAAAGCTGCCCGGGGAGCCAGAATCCGGCCGCTCAAAGTCCGGCACATGCCTTGCCAGGACCGAGCCCCAAAGAGCATTCTCCTCGGGTTCTCCAGTCTCGAGCCTGAGCGATCTGTCTGTGAGACGCAGGCAAGTACCAGCCTGAAATCACCTGTTCCGTAGTTGAATGAGCTCAGATCAGTAGAAAACAGGGATGATTACATCAGCTCTACAAGATGGCAGCTGCTGTCCTCCTCCGTGGTCCGACCAGTGTCGAGAAGCGAACTAGACTGCTTCTCTCCTCTGTCTCAAAACCGGAACTCAGCACTAAGCACAGCCAGTGCACCCCTGGCAGGAGCCCCAAGAATCTGCATTGCTCTACTCCCGCTCCGGTACCTCGCCGCTACCCAGCACGCGTCCCAGACTTCATCCGCGGGGCGGTCTACCAACCAGGCTCTGCTACCCTCCGTGCACAGAAATCACCCACAACCAAGCCCCCGCAGCCAAATCCCGCGTGCTGAAAATCCGTCCTCTAGATTCTGGAGCACCTCAATTTCACTGGAATTCCCAACAAAGTAGCCTTCAGCCGTTTCACATCACTTTCTTCTGCACAGTGACATGGCGCACTGGGGAAATGCACTGCCATTGCCGCCATCTTCCCTCGTTCTTCTAATTTAAACCGTTCGTTTGCTGTAACACTATTAATTTTTAGGTTTCACTCTGTTTTCACCTATATGGATACATGTAGTTGGAACTCTAAATCAAACCCGGTTTCTGCTATCTCTTTGAAACTTGACACAATAAAGTAGTTCTAATTTCTATCTCTATGGTTTGCTTCCTATTGCTGTAGCCCTAAGCAGAGACTGGCGAAAATCACTTTCATTGTAAGGGGTTGCCAAGCTTCCAAAAAACTACGAGTTTCCTGAAATCTCAGCAAATATTTTTCACCCAATCTTGATGATACTTTCAGGTAATGATCACTACACCAATCCCACTTGGCTCACCAAATTTTGTTCTTCTAGGTTAAACAGTTCGTTTGCAGTAACAGTTTTCATTTTTAGGTTTCACTCTGTTTTCTCCTATGCTGGATACACATAGATGGAACTCCAAATCAAACACAGTTTGTGCTAGCTCTTTGAAACTTGACACCCTAAAGTAGTTCCAAGTTCTATCTCTATGGTTTGTTTCCTATTGCTGTAGCCCTAAGAAGAGACTGGCTAAAATCACTTTCATTGTAAGGGGTTGCCAAGCTTCCAAAAAAATACGAGTTTCCTGAAATCTCAGCAAATATTTTTTCACCCAATCTTGATGATACTTTCAAGTAATGATCAGCACACCAGTCTCACTTGGATCACCAAATTTAGTTTTTCTCGGTTAGACCATTCGTTTACACTAACAGTTTTTTTTTTTTAGGTTTCACTCTGTTTTCTCCTATATGGATACATATAGTTGGAAGTCTAAATCAAATACGGTTTGTGCTACCTCTTGGAAACTTGACACAATAAAGTAGTTCCAACTTCTATCAATATGGATTGTTTCCTATGGATGTAGCCGTAAGCAGAGACTGGTGATAATCACGTTCTTTGAAAGGGGTTGCCAAGCTTCCAAAAAACTACGAGTTTGTGCTAGCCCTTTGAAACTTGACACAATAAAGTAGTTCCAACTTCTGTCAATATGGATTGTTTCCTATGGATGTAGCCATAAGCAGAGACTGGTGATAATCACGTTCTTTGAAAGGGGTTGCCTAGCTTCCAAAAAACTACGAGTTTGTGCTAGCTCTTTGAAACTTGACACAATAAAGTAGTTCCATGTTGTAAGGAGACAAAATAAAGTAGTTCTCCGTTTTTCTTTCTGGTTCATATCATCTAAAAGTAGCCCTAAGCACAGACTGTCGAAACGCATTTTCATCGAAAGGGGTTGCCAAGCTTCCGAAAAACTACGAGTTTTCTGAAATCTCCGCAAATACTTTTTCACCAATGTTGATGATACTTGTTTGTAATGATCACTACACCAATATTACTTGGCTCACCAATTTTCGGTATTCTAGGTTGAAGCATTCTTTTGCAGTGACAGTTTGAATTCTTAGGTTTCACTCTGTTTTCTCCTATATAGATAGATGAATATATAACTCTAAATTCAACATAGCTTGTAGTAGCTCTTTGAAACTTGACAAAATAAAGTAGTTCTCAGTTCTGAAAGAATTCCCCACACAAAGGCACTTCGCCGGGAGAATTGCAATTTCATTGCAAAAAGCTGTATGCTTATATAGATCTAAAGGGGAGATGGTAGGGCTTAGATAAACGGCAGCCCACCCGTTTATTGGCAAGTTCTTCCAGATATCAGGTCCCGTGCTTAGGAATTAGTTCTCATTGGGGCTAAGGTTCCCTGCCAGGGAGATTTGAAATTGGCGTTGGCAGGAGAATTCACAAGGGCAGGAACTTTTCACGCCACTGCAGAGAAGAAGAAGGTAGGAAGAAGACGTCCTTAGGCGCCATGTTGGGGTTTTTTCTCTGGGGTACGGCTGCCTTTATACTTTTCCCAACATTCCTCCCTTTTTGTTTTCTTAGGAATTGGTGCATCGTTAGTCAGATCCGCCTGCTTCCTGCTGTGTTTGGGCGCTGTAGGGCCTAGAAAGGTAAGTGGAGGAATGTTCGGGGGGCAGGTCTGGAGATATCATGGCAGCCAGCAAAAAACCCAGTGGCTATAGACAGCTACTTCCGTAGGGGTGAAGTCTATGAAAGTTCCCTGAAGCCACAAGTTGTCAATGGCATCGAACCAGTCCTGGATGGAGGAGATTGTTGGTATCAGCCACTGGTCCTGTAACAGAGACTCTAGGAAATACTGGAAGCGTTTCCTGGACATGACGTCACCAGCACCTGAAGAAGATCAGAGCAAATAAAAACAGAATGAAGATAAAAATTAAAGCAAAGGTCAATTTTTGGCAGAAGTTCCATGTTGGGGGACTGACAGAGAAGAGGCCAAGGGCCATGAGGAGGCTTAAAAGGACATAAAGACTCATGAATCCAGGATGGCAGATTAAGAGGTTCTCCAAGCTCGTTGTCTCCCACTGTCTGATGTCCATTGCATTCCATCGTGCCTGGTAGGGAGCTTCAGCATTGAGTGAACTGTTCTCTTGGAGATGTTGGGGGTTCATCGGTCATCAGAGGCTGGTAGTGCCTAAGCAGAAGCTGGTTAAAAGTTTGATTAGAAATTTTCTGCAATTGGGTTTGAAGGAACTTCATTATGCAGGGCAAGAGAGCACAAAAAAGCATCATCCCAATAAGGGGCCCCAAGATAGGTAGTAAGTACGTGGCAAGAGAGGATTGGAAGAACCCCATTATGGGATTAGAGGAGGTGGGTTTGAGCAATTGGGCCGATAATTCCTGCAATTTAACAACATTTTTTTCTATTAGCCCAGACTCATTAACATAGTAGCAACATTCCTCTTTGAGGAACAGGCATGTACCCCCTTTTTCTGCAGTGAGAAGATCAATTGCTCTTTGGTTCTGTAAAGCCACTTGTGCCAATGAAGTAACCTGCTGCTGCAAGGAGCCCGGAGACTCAGCAGTGGTATCGAGTGCTTCCTGCAGTTTTTGATGCAGGTCATTGGATGCCCATAGAGCATGACCTTTAGATCCACCGGAGAGTCTGAGACTCGCCACTGAGGTTGTTAAAGTGAGGCCTACCAGAACCGGCAGAAAGACTGCCCTACAGGTGCGGGAAGGTAGGGCCAACTGTCGGAATTCGGTGGGAGTATACAAAGACAGCTGAGGGACTACAGTAACCAAGAAACAGGTGCCAGAGACATTGATTGTTGAGGTACTTAAAGACCCTTTACACCAGAGGAAATGTCCAGGTTGCATAAATGTAGGGCTCAATGGGGTGCTATAGCTCAAGGAACAAATGGGTAAAGGATTCATTGTTGGCAGGTGGAAACAGATGAAAGGAAATGAAGTATTGGTGGAATAACTTTCCCATAATGGGATACGTGTCATGTGTAGGGGTTGTCCTTTCTTAGATAAATTGTAGGTTTTTGCTGAAATATTTCCTGCTGCTAATGGGACCGCTGCTAGAAGTGGACGACTAAGTGAAGCACAGAGAAAGCACTGAGAAGTAGGCACAGAAAGAGGGGTGGATTTTAATAATCGAAGAGTTTGGTGTAGCAAATTGAGCCATGTGGGAGGGAGGCCTGAGGGGGTTGAAGGCTCTGAATCCTCTTTGGATGGGCTATGGATAAGATCTTGAAGTTTTGATTCTGACTCCTTGATGTGCTCGACTACCTGGATGGTTGTCTTAGGTGGCGTAATCAGGGTGCGGCCAACAGTCATCCACCCTGTGGGTCTGGCTGAGGTTGTCCGAGCATAGACAGCAAACTCAACATAGTCCCAATGTTTGGCCTTGGGGTCAGGTATATCTAAAGTATACCATCCATGGTTATTGGATGAAGAGACTATATGCCATTTTAGGTAACTAGAAGTCCATCCTACAGGGTAACCAAGTGAGTGGTAAGAATAGCTACCACGTTCATCATGGAACCTGCATGACCAATAGGGGCACCCATTATATATCTCAGGCCACCAATGGCAATAGCCTTTGGTTTGATCAAAAAGGAAGCAAATGAAAGGCCAGTTCCAGCTACCAGGGACGAAGGTCCTGGAAGGTGACAATTTTAGGGAAATAGAGGTGCAGTTGTGGATGAAGCAAGTAGTTGCATCCACTTCGCGGACCTTCAGCATGCCATGTTCTGAGTATTGTTCCCGAAGAGTGAATAGATACATGGTAGGAGAGGAGGGTAAAGACTGGTCCCGACAGAGCACAGAAAAGAAGCAGAGCACAAAAAACAAGCAGAGAGAGAAGACTGGTGTTTGGAAAGCTCATTGTGCCTTCTTTAAGAGGAATTGGGCTGTGGGGAACACCGTGTGAGCCGCAACTTAAAGGGGTGAGATGGGTGTGGAGAGCAGGAGTAAAGGGGAGGTTCAGGAGGTGATTCTTGGAGTTCCTCTGGGGTGGTCCTGTCGTCAGCAGGTGGGGCCTCCTGGTGATATGGCTTCAACCTAGAAATGTGAATCCAGGGAATGAGATGGTTGTCTGGTAAGGAGAGTTTGACAGCGGTGGGGGTACAGAGAATGACAGGATAGGGGCCTTCCCATTTTGGGGTAAGAGGCCCTTTCTCCTCTGGGGTATTATAGTAGACCAAACTTCCAGGTGTTAAGGGAGGAGTGTTTGGAGAGGAGACTGGGTCCGGAAGAAGCCAGTCTTGATATTTCCAGAGTTCCGAGCAGAGATGAAACAAGAGAGGCAAAGACAAATCTCGGGTGAGAGGTCCTTGTGAAACGACCAACCCAGGGGGTATAAGAGGTCTTCCATACATTATCTCAAAGGGAGACAGTAAAGATGGTTTCTTAGGGAGAGCTCTGATTCGAAGCAAAGCCAAGGGAAGGAGTTTGACCCAGTCTAAGTTTAATTCCATTGTCAATATGGTAAGGACTTCCTTTAGAGTCCGATTTACCCTTTCCACTTTCCCTTAAGCCTGGGGGCGATATGGACAGTGGAAATGCCACTTGAAGGAGAGGGCTTGAGAGACCTTTTGTGTGATCTTAGAAATAAACTCAGGACCATTGTCAGATTGTAAGGAAGTGGGCATACCAAACCTAGGGATGATGTCTGTCAGTAAGATTGAAGCTACAGTGGAAGCCTTTTTATTGGAAGTGGGAAATGCCTCAACCCAACCAGAGAAGGTGTCCACAAAGACAAGGAGGTATTTAGTGCGCCGTACTGTGGGCATGTTGGTGAAGTCTACCTGCCAGTCAGCAGCAGGAGTGTGTCCCCGAGCTTGGTGGGAGGGGAAAGGTTTAGGCCTCAAAGGAGTATGAGGGTTGGTCCGCTGACAGATCTGACAATTAGAGGCTATATTCTGTAGCATGGCTTTGTCAGAGGGGGTGAGGGAAAAGAAGCTCTGTAAAACGAGGGTCAAAGTTGGAATGGAATAGAGTATGAAGGAACTCGAAAAGATAATTGTTCTTACTGAAAGAAGTAGGGGCTTCAGATGAGCTGTCTAAAGTGGCCATTATATGTCCCCCAGGGGGTCCATAATTGGAAGTGGTAGTAGACATTTGTGCCGCCTGGTCAGCCTTGGTGTTGCCCTCAGTGATAAGAGAGCCGTCCTTCTGATGGGACCTACAATGGACAACTCCCAACTGGGTGGGTAAGTGGGAGGCCTCTATCAGATTGGTTATAAGAACCGAATTAGTGATCACATTACCTTTGGTGGTAAGTAGGCCTCGCTCCTTCCATATTGCAGCATGGGATAATAGAATATGGAAGCCATATTTTGAGTCAGTATAAAGGGTGAGGGATTTGCCTTGAGCTAGAAGGCAGGCACGAGTGGCTGCTATGAGTTCAGCCTGCTCGTTGGTAGTTCCTGAAGGCAAAGCTTTGGCCTCTATAATCTCAGTGGTTGAAACTACAGCGTATCCAGAGTAATGAGTGCTGTTCTGTCTAAAGGAACTGCCGTCAGTGAACCAGATAAGGTCAGGCTTGGTGAGTGGTCCCTCAGAAATGGAAGGATGACAGGGGAGGAAATCATCTAAGGTATCCAAGCAATTATGAGTTGGTGTGTCAGACGTGGGAGTCATTGGGAGCATTGAGGCAGGGTTCAGTGCAGAGCAGGGGAGGAACGTAATATTAGGGTTTTCCAGAAAGGAAGTGAGGAGTGACAGAACTCTGGATGGAGGAAGGGTTTGAAGGCCCTTATAAGCTAAAAGATCCTTCAAGTCATGTGGGGAGTGGATAGTTAAAGGGGCCCCAAAAGTCAGCTTAGAGGCTTCTTTGTGTAAAATTTGTCCAGCAGCCAGAGCTCTTAAGCAAGGGGCCCACCCACAGATGGTAGGGTCTAGTTGCTTGGACAAATATGCCACAGGTGCAAATGTAGGCCCATAGTTTTGACCTAAGACCCCAAGTGCTTGCCCCCTTTTTTCATGGACATATAGATGAAATGGTCTTGAAAGATCAGGAAGGTGAAGGGCAGGTGCCTTTAAGAGGAGTTGCTGAAGCCTGCGGAAGTGGTAGTTGGGGGAGGAGGCAAGAGATTCACTAGGGGGTCCCTTTGCTAGGTCATACAGGGGTTTGGCTAGAAGAGAATAATTTGGGATCCAGGCCCTAAAATAACCTGCTAGTCCTAGGAATGATAGTATTTCGGCTTTCGTATGGGGCACTGGAAGATTAGAAAGGAGCTGCCTCCTATCCAGTGTTATTTCCTTTTTCCTGGGTGTAAGGCGAAAACCAAGATAGGTGACAGAAGACTGGGAAACCTGGGCCTTCTGGGGAGACACCCTATATCCCTTGTCTGCTAGGAAATTAAGAAGCTGGGCGGTGTGGTATTGAGAGTGTTCCCAAGAGGGACTACATAGAAGAAGGACATCAACATATTGAAGGAGAGTAGAGTCAGGACAGGTGGGATGAAAGGATGTGAGGTCCTGGGCAAGAACTTGGCCAAAGAGATGGGGGCTATCCCTGAATCTCTGTGGGAGGACAGTCCAGGTAAGCTGATGAGAATGGCGGGTGTGAGGGTCAGTCCACATAAAAGCAAAGATATCCTGAGATTCTGAGGACAAGGGAATAGAAAAGAATGCATCTTTCAAATCTAGGACCGAGAAGTGGGTAGTAGTGGCAGGGATCTGAGAGAGGAGGGTGTAAGTGTTGGGCACTAGCGGGTGGATGGGGACCACAGATGAGTTGACAAGGCAAAGGTCTTGAACCAGCCTGTAGGACCCGTTAGGTTTTTTAACTGCCAAAATGGGGGTGTTGAAAGGAGAGTGTGTAGGCCTAAGATATCCCTTTCGTAATAAATCTTGGATGATGGGTTCCTAATCCGAGGAGGGCTGTGGTTGTGAGTGGATATTGTGGTTGACTAATATATCTTGAAGGGTCCCATAAGACAATATGAATAGGACTGCATTTAGCCATAGAGGGTGTAGTTGTGTCCCAAACCTCAGGGTTAACTGGTTTAGATAGTTGTGGAAGAGTGTGAGAAGGAGGTGTATCTGCCCCTAGGAACATCATGAGGAAATGAGAGGTAGGAGAGATGTGGAGTGATATGTGAATGGTGACTTTCAATAGTGAGAGTATGTCCCTTCCCAGAAGGGGAGTGGGGCAATGGCTCATAATGAGAAAGGAGTGTGTGAAGGACAAAAGGGATCCCTGCATATAACATGATAAGGGGGGGGGGGGTTCAAGGGAAAATCTGTTTACCTTCTACCCCGACAATAGGAGTTTTTGAGGGTGTGGTAGGACCCCAATACTCCCTCAAGACCGAAAAAGCGGCACCAGTGTCTAAGAGGAAGGTAATGAAGCGTCCATCCACCAGGAAGGTGACCCTAGGCTCTTGCTTCTTGATGGTAATAGTCGGGAGGGAAGGCCCAGGGCTCCGTCAATCCTCCTCTGCCAAGCCCAGGAGAGGCTGGGGTTACTGGGCGGCTGACCAACCTCCCTTCCGGGTTGTTGGGCAGTCCACCCCCAAGTGTCCCCTTTGGTGGCATTTTGGGCAGGGGCTGGAGGGTGTCCTTGGCGAAGGACAATCCTTGGCCCAATGTCCCTCCTTACCACATTTGAAGCAAGCTCCAGGGGGTGTCTTATTAGGATGGCGTGGTGATGACCTTCTATGAATGACCTGGGCCAACATTTGGAACTTGGCATTTTCAGCCCTCTGCCTACGGCGTTCGCTTTCATCCTCTCTACCATGAAAAACCTTGAAAGTGACAGCGAGGATTTCGGTCTGAGGAGTAGCAGGGCCCTGTTCAAGCTTTTTAAGCTTGGCTTTAATGTCAGGGTAGCTTTGGGCCAGAAAATATGTCATTAAGACATGACGGCCATCAGGGGTTTCTGGGTTGAGGTTTGTGTACTGTTGAAGGGCCTTGGTTAGTCTATCCAAGAATTCTGAAAGTGTTTCTTCCTTTCTTTGAATGACCTCCTACACCTTTTGAAAGTTAACAGCCTTGCAGGTGGCCTTTTTCAAGCCCGCCAAGAGGCAGGATGTAAAAAGGTCACGAGACTGCAAGCCTTCAGGGGTGTTGTAATCCCATAGGGGATCCTGCTCTGGGACAGCATGAGGGCCTGTGGGGTGGGTGGGATTGGTCCTATGATTTTCATCAGCATGGGCTTGGGCTAGCTCCCAGACCCGTCGCCTTTCCTCGGGGAGAAGCATATTGGCCAAGAGCATGTAGATGTCATGATGAGTGAGGCTATATGCTTGCAGGACCCATTGAAACTCCCAAATGTAAGTGGTGGGGTCAGTTGTGAATGAGCCTAGCTTCCTCTCTAGCTGAGTAATGTCCGACATGGAGAAGGGCACGTGGACTCTGATGACACCCTCAGGACCAGCTACCTCACAAAGGGGTGCGATTGTCTTGGGGGTGGGAAGGAGTCCCTTAGACCTGGTAACAGGAGGACTGAAAGAGGCAGGCGGCGGACAGGAAGGAGAGGGAGGGGAAGGGGGTGTCTCTGCGGAGGAGGAGGTGGAGCAGGCAGAAGAGGGCGGAGGGGAGGGGGATGAAACAGAAGGCTGAGGATCCATGGAACCAGGCGGAGGAAGAGGAGGGTATAGTGGGAGAGAAGGAGCAGATGAGGCTGTGGGATAAGGTGGGGGTTCATCTGCTGGGTGGAATGAGGAAGAATCTGCGAAGTCAGGAGTAGAAGTAGGGGAAGGGAGGGGTTTGCAAGCAAGGAGGACTTGAGAAGGAGAGCAGGAGGAGCAGAGAGCAGGGTGCTGTGTGAGAAGGCTAAAACCTTCAACGCAGGGAATCTCCCTCCAGTTTTTCACACGATGGCAGTAGTTAAAAAGGTCTCGAAGGAGTTTTGGATCTAAGGAGCCTTCTGGAGGCCAATGATTGCCATTATCCAGTGGATATGTAGGCCAATCTTGGGTACAGAATTTGATTAAAAGTTTGGGCTTGATGTCTGGTGTGAGGGAGAGTGTGGCCAGATTTTTTATTAAACATTTGAGAAGTGAGGCTTCAGGTACAGACAAAGAGGTGCCCATAGTCACAGCTAGAGATGGAAGAGAGAAAGAGAGAAAGAGAGAATAAGCGTAAGTGAGAGAGACAAAGGGAAAACCCAGGCTGGAACGGCTTCCAGGAAGCCCAGGGCGAACGGGGGTCAGGTGGGCATCCCCAAAATGACCAGCCATCACCAGGAACTACAGAGGGCACTACCCGGTCGTCACCAGTGAAGTGCGATCTGTGAGACCCAATGGGGTCGGAGCCACGGGCAACCTGACGTCAGGAAAGTTTTCGACCACAGCAGAAAAAGTCAGTAATTAAAACAGAACTCCGGCTCCTGCGGAATGCAGTTCCAGGCCGGGAGTTAAGTTTTCCCCGAGTAGAAAGGCAGCTTTAGCCAGACACAGGAGCCCCACAGGAAACAGCAACTCTAGCCAGCAGCAGCAGCAGCGGCAGCAGAGGAGGAAAAAAAAAACATAGAACCTCTCATGTAAACTCAGAAGCCTCATGCCCAAAAGGGAAACGGATCATCAGAGGGTCCACCACAACCAGTAAAGGTCTTAGTGGTGTGAATTCCCTCCCCCCACCGGGCGTCTGGAGTGTGCCAGATGATCAACGGTCACAGATCCAGCTCTAGCCCAAAGGGAGTTGCCAAGCCGGGGTCAAGGGAACCTAACCTACGGTCGGATCAATGGTGAGTGCAGAGAAGCCTGCATCCAAAAAGAGCAGACCAGGGTGGAGAGTCTTCGGTGGAGCAGGGGACGGGGCTCATGTTGGAAACAGCTCCCCGTATCCTCACATGGGGCACCAGAATGAAAGAATTCCCCACCCAAAGACACTTCGCCGTGAGAATTCCAATTTCATTGCAAAAAGCACTGTGCGTAAATAGAACTAAATGGGAGATGGTAGGGCTTAGATAAATGGCAGGCCACCCGTTTATTGGCAAGTTATTCCAGATATGAGCTCCCACGCCCAGGAATTAGTTCTCATTGGGGCTAAGGTTCCCCTCCAGCGAGACTTGAAATTGGCGGCAGCAGGAGAATTTACAAGGGCGGGAACTTTTCCCGCCACTGCAGAGAAGAAGAAGGTAGGAAGAAGAAGTCCTTAGGCGCGATATTGGGGTTTTTTCTCTGGGGTACGGCTGCCGTTTATACTTTTCCCAACAAGTTCTGTCTTTATGGTTTGTTAATCTTGAAGTAGCCATAAGCACAGACTGGAGAAAAACACTTTCATCCAAAGAGGTTGCCAGGCTTCCAAAAAACTACGAGTTTCCTGAAATCTCAGCAAATATTTTTTCACCCGATCTTCATGATACTTGGTTGTAATGATCACTACACCAATCACACTTGGCTCACCAATTTTCGTTCTTCTAGGTTGAAGTGTTCATTTGCAGTAACAGTTTGAATTTTTAGGTTTCAATCTGTTTTCTCCTATATAGATAGATGTATATGAAACTCTAAATCCAACATGGTTTGTAGTAGCTCTTTGAAACTTGACAAAATAAAGTAGTTCTCCACTTTGTCTTTCTGGTTTGTTTCATGTTGAAGTAGCCCTAAGAACAGACTGGCGAAAAACACTTTCATTGAAAGGGTTTGCCAAGCTTCCAAAAAACTATGAGTTTCCTGAAATCTCAGCAAATATTTTTTCACCCGATCTTCATGATACTTGGTTGTAATGATCAGTACACCAATCCCATTTGGCTCACCAATTTTTGTTCTTCTACGTTGAAGCGTTCGATTGCAGTAACAGTTTGAATTTTTAGGTTTCACTCTGTTTTCTCCTATATAGATAGATGAATATGAAACTGTAAATCCAACATGGTTTGTAGTAGCTCTTTGAATCTTGAGAAAATAATGTAGTTCTTAGGTTTGTCTTTATGGTTTGTTTCCTCCTGAAGTAGCCCTAAGCACAGACTAGCGAAAAAAAACTTTCATCGAAAGGGTTTGCCACGCTTCAAAAAAACGACGAGTTTTCTGAAATCTCCGCAAATACTTTTTCACCCCATCTTGATGATACTTATTTGTAATAATCACTACATGAAGCCCACTTGGCTCAACAATTTTCGTTGTTCTACGTTGAAGCGTTCGTTTGCAGTAAGAGTTTGAATTTTTAGGTTTCACTCTGTTTTCTTCTATACAGATAGATGAATATGGAACTCTAAATCCAACATGGTTTGTTGTAGCTCTTTGAAACTTGACAAAATAAAGTAGATCTCAGTTTTTTATTTATGGTTTGTTTCGTCTTGAAGTAGCCCTAAGCACAGACTTGGAAAAAACACTTTCATCGAAAGGGGTTGCAAAGCTTCCAAAAATCTAAGTGTTTCCTGAAAGCTCAGCAAATATATTTTCACCCGATCTTGATGATACTTGTTTGTAATGATCAGTACACCAATCCCACTTGGCTCACCAATTTTTGTTCTTCTATGTTGAAGCGTTCATTTGCAGTAACAGTTTGAATTTTTAGGTTTCACCCTGTTTTCTCCTATATAGATAGATGAATATGGAACTCTAAATCCATCATAGTTTGTACTAGCTCTTTGAAACTCTACAATATAAAGTAGTTCTCAGTTTTGTGTCTATGGTTTCTTTCCTCTTGAATTAGTCCTAACCAGAGAGTGGTGAAAAACACTTTCATCTAAAGGGGTTGCCAAGCTTCGAAAAATCTACG
Source organism: Spermophilus citellus (assembly GCF_964194105.1). Taxonomy (NCBI): domain Eukaryota; kingdom Metazoa; phylum Chordata; class Mammalia; order Rodentia; family Sciuridae; genus Spermophilus; species Spermophilus citellus. Next base: position 31,454,449 of record NC_138191.1, on the reverse strand, counting down.
AATTTTCTGAAATCTTCGCAAATACTTTTTCACCAATGTTGATGATACTTGTTTGTAATGATCACTACAACAATCCCATTTGGCGCACCAATTTTTGTTATTCTAGGTTGTAGCGTTCGTTTGCAGTAACAGTTTGAATTTTTAGGTTTCACTCTGTTTTCTGCTATACAGATAGATGAATTTGGAACTCTAAATCCAACATGGCTTGTAGTAGCTCTTTGAACCTTTACAAAATAAAGTAGTTCTCAGTTTTTTTCTTTATGGTTTGTTTCATCTTGAAGTAGCCCTAAGCACAGACTTGCAAAAAACACTTTCCTCGAAATAGGGTGCCAAGCTTCCAAAAAACTAGGAGTTTCCTGAAATCTAAGCAAATATATTTTCAACTGATCTTACTGATACTTGGTTGTAATGATCAGTACCCCAATCCCACTTAGCTCACCAATTTTCGTTATTTAGGTTGAAGCGTTTGTTTGCAGTAACAGTTTGAATTTTTATATTTCACTCGGTTTTCTCATATATAGATAGATGAATATGGAACTCTAAATCCAACATGGTTTGTTGTAGCTCTTTGAAACTTGAAAAAATAAAGTAGTTCTAAGTTTTGTCTTTATGGTTTGTTTCATCTTGAAATAGCCCTAAGCAGAGACTGGTGAAAACACCTTTATCGAAAGGGTGTGCGAAGCTTCGAAAAAACTCCGAGTTTCCTGAAATCTCAGCAAATATCTTTTCACCTGATCTTGATGATACTTGGATGTAATGATCAGTACACCAATCCCACTTGGCTCACCAATTTTTGTTCTTCTAGGTTGAAGCGTTCATTTTCAGAAACAGTTTGAATTTTTAGGTTTCCCTCTGTTTTCTCCTATATAGATAGATGAATATGGAACTCTAAATCCAACATGGTTTGTAGTAGCTCTTTGAAACTCTACAATATAAAGTAGTTCTCAGTTTTTTCTCTATGTTCTATTTCCTCTTGAAGTAGTCCTAAGCAGAGACTGGGGAAAAACACTTTCATCGAAAGGGTTTGCCAAGCTTCGAAAAAACTAAGAGTTTTCTGAGATCTCCGCAAAAACTTTTCTACCAATGATGATGATACTTGTTTGTAATGGTCATTACACCATTCCTTCTTGGCTCTCCAGTTTTCGTTATTCTACGTTGAAGCGTTTGTTTGCAGTAACAGTTTCAATTTCTAGGTTTCCGTCTGTTTTCTCCTGTACAGATAGATGAATATGGAACTCTAAATCCAACATGGCTTGTAGTAGCTCTTTGAAACATGACAAAATAAAGTAGTTCTCAGTTTTGTCTTTATGCATTGTTTCATCTCGAGGTAGCACTAAGCACAGACTGGCGAAAAACACTTTAATCGAAAGGGGTTGCCGAGATTCCAAAAATCTATCAGTTTCCTGAAATCTCTGCAAATAATTTTTCACCCGAACTTGATGATACTTGGTTTGAATGATCAGTACACCAATTCCACTTGGCTCACCATTATTCTTTCTTCTAGGTTGAAGTGTTGGTTTGCAGTAACAGTTTGAATTGTTGGGCTTCACTCTGTTTTCTCTTATATAGATAGATGAATATGGAACACGAAATCCAACATGGTTTTTAGTAGCTCTTTGAAACTTGACAAAATAAAGTCGTTTTCAGATTTGTCTTTATGGTTTGTTTCATCTTGAAGTAGGCCTAAGCACAGACTGGTGAAAAAAACTTCATTGATAGGGATTGACAAGCTTCCAAAAAACTACCAGTTTCCTGAAATCTCAGCAAATATTTTTTCACCTGATATTGATGATACTTGGTGGTAATAATCAGTACACTGATCCCACTTGGCTCATCAATTTTCATTCTTCTAGGTTGAAGCGTTGGTTTGCAGTAACAGTTTGAATTATTAGGTTTCACTCTGTTTTCTCATATATAGATAGTTGAATATGGAACTCTAAATCCAACATGGTTTGTAGTAGCTCTTTGAAACTTGACAAAATAAAGTGGTTCTCAGTTTTTTCTCTATGGGTTGTTTCCTCATGAAATACCCCTAAGCAGAGACTGGCGAAAAAGACTTTTATCATAAGGGGATTCCAAACTTCCAAAAAGACTACGGGTTTCCTGAAATCCCAGCAAATATTTTTTCACCCGATCTTGATGATACTTGGTTTTAATGATCAGATAACCAATTACACTTGGCACACCAATTTTCGTTCTTCTAGGATGGAGCGTTTGTTTGCAGTAACAATTTGAATTTTTAGGTTTCACTGTTTTCTCCTATATAGATACATAAATAAGGAACTGTATATCCAACATGGTTTGTAGTAGCTCTTTGAACTTGACAAAATAAAGTAGTTCTCAGTTTTATCTCTATGGTGTGTTTCCTTGTGAAATAGCACTAAGCTGATACTGACAAAAAACAGTTTCATTGAAAGGGGTTGCCAAGCTTCCAAAAAACTACGGGTTTCCTGAAATCTCAGCAAATATTTTTTTCACCCAATCTTGATGATACTTGGTTGTAATGACCAGTACACCAATTACACTTGGCTCTCCAACTTTCGTTCCTCTAGGTTGAAGCGTACGTTTGCATAAGAGTTTGAATTTATAGGGTTCACTCCGTTTTCTCCTATAGATGTATATGGAACGTTAAATACAACATGGTTTATATTAACTCTTTGAATCTTGACAAAATAAAGTAGTTCTCAGTTTTGTTCTCAGTTCTCATGGTTTGTATCCTCTTGAAGTAGCCCTAAGTAGAGACTGGTGGAAAAGAATTTCATCGAAAAGGGTGGCCAAGCTTCCAAACAACTACAAGTTTCCTGAAATCTCAGCAAATATTTTTTTCACCCGATCTTGAAGATACTTGGTTGTAATGTTCAGTACACCAAACCCACTTGGCTCACCAATTTTCTTTCTTCTAGGTTCAAGTGTTCGTTTGCAGTAACACTTTGAATTTTTAGGTTTCACTCTGTATTCTCCTATATAGAGAGATGAACATGGAACACTAAATCCAACATGGTTTGTTCTAGCTCTTTGAAACTTGAGAAAATAAAGTAGTTCCCAGTTTTGTCTTCATGGTTTGTTCCCTCTTGAAGTAGCCCTAAGCAGAGACTGGTGAAAATCACTTTCATCGAAAGTGGTGGCTAAGCTTCCAAAAAACTACGATTTTCTGAAATCTCATCAAATATTTTCTCACCCAATCTTGATGATACTTGTTTGTAATGATCAGTACACCATTCCCTCTTGGCTCACCAATTTTCATTCTTCTAGGTTGAGGCGTTCGTTTGCAGTAACAGTTTGAATTTTTAGGTTTCACTCGGTTTTCTCCTATATAGGTAGATGAATATGGAACTCTAAATCCAACATGGTTTGTAGTAGCTCTTTCAAACTCTACAATATGAAGTAGTTCTCAGTTTTGTAGCTATGGTTTGTTTCCTCTTGAAGTAACCCTAAGCATTGACTGGCGAAAAATACTTTCATGGAAAGGGGTTGCCAAGCTTCCAAAAAACTACGAGTTTCCTGAAATCTCAGCAAATATTTTTCACCCAATCATGATGATACTTGGTTATAATGATCAGTACACCAATCCCACTAGGCTTACTAGTTTTCATTATTCTAGGTTGATGATTTTTTTTGCACTAACTGTTAGAATTATTAGGTTTCACTCCGTTTTTTCCTATATAGGTAGTTGAATATGGAACTCTAAATTTAATGTGCTTTGTAGTAGCTCTTTGAAACTTGACAAAAAAGTAGTTCTCAGTTTCGTCTCTGTGTTTTTCTTCCTCATGAAATAGCCCTAAGCAGAGCCTGGCGAAAAACAGTTTCATTGGAAAGGGTTGCCAAGCTTCCAAAATCTACGAGTTTCCTGAAATCTCAGCAAATATTTTTTCATTGAATCTTGATGATACTTGGTTGTAATGATCAGTAAAGTAATCCCATTTGGCTCTCCAATTTTCGTTCTCCTATATTGAAGCGTTCGTTTGCAGTAACATTTTGAATTTTTAGGTTTCACTCTGTTTTCTCCTATATAGATAGATGAATATGGAACACTAAATCCAACATGGTTTGTAGTAGCTCTCTTTGAAACTCTACAATATAAAGTAGTTCTCAGTTTTGTCTCTATGGTTTGTTGCCTCTTGTGTTAGCCGTAAGCAGAGACTGGGGAAAAACACTTTCATCAAAAGTGGTTGCCAAGCTTCGAAAAAACTACGAGTTTTCTGAAATCTCTGCACATTCTTTTTCACCAGTGTTGATGATACTTGTTTGTAATGATCAATACACCATTCCCACTTGGCTCACCAATTTTCATTCTTCTAGGTTGAAGCGTTCGTTTTCAGTATCAGTTTGAATTTTTAGGTTTCACGTGGTTTTTCTCCTATATAGATAGATGAATATGGAACTCTAAATCCAACATGGTTTGTAGTAGCTCTTTCAAACTCTACAATATAAAGTACTTCTCAGTTTTGTCTCTATGGTTTGTTTCCTCTTGAAGTAGCCCTAAGCAGAGACTGGTGAAAAACACTTTCATCGAAAGGGTTGCCAAGCTTCGAAAAATCTACCAGTTTTCTGAAATATCCGCGAATATTTTTTTCACCAATCTTGATGATACTTGTTTGTGAACGTCTAGTGAGTTTGGGTCCCTGGGTAAGCGTTGGGAAATAACTGGGACACAGGGGATGCAGAGCAAAGGCAGCAGTTGCAACTGATGCTGAGGTATTTGGCAAGTTCCTTTTATATTCTTCTTCTAACAAAGCAAGCAATTAACACTTTACCCACATTGCCCAAATATCATGCCTCAGGGGGTACACAGAGCTAAATTCAGATCTTTCCTGTTCATATGATAATTACCCTCCCAAAGTTCTTTGTAGACATTATCTAATCCTCTGAGGATGCATTTGTTTCTTTAGAATGTACTGTTCCCAGGACAAGTATGCAGGAAGCTTCCTCCTCCTAGCCAAACCTTGCAGAACTTGTGACTTGCAATAAGGGGAAGAGAACTTTTTCTCCTCCTAACTGAGGTTTGCCTAACCTGACCTAAATCATAGCCACAGCTCTTGCAAACTGTCAGGCCTGAGGGAGCTAAACTCTGCACACTTAAAACCCAACAATTCCTTCTTTTTTCTTTTGTTTTTCTAAAACAGTTTTCCACAAAGTTAATATAGAGTTTTGAGATGGTGTTATGCACATGCAATATATAATTGCAAACAGGATAATAACTAAGCATAACACTATTCCCACTCCTCCAGCCGTATGGGTAAGACTTTGAGCAATTCCTTTGGGATATAATCCTTCTAACTGTTTTAAAAAACATTTCAGCTATTTGTGTAGCATCAATTTTCCATAGATGTGTTTGTAAATCATGAGGGTACTGCACGGAAGCCAAGCGTGGGCCAGCAATTCAACCATCACTCCAGGCAATCAATTTGTTGTTCCAAATGGTTTTATTTCATCTCTCTTTTGGCAGGATTCAGTATGTAGAAGATAAATCACAAGCAGTAATATTGCATTCTGAACAATTTTTTAAGAACATCCCATAAGGACCCCACATGATAATATTCTGAAATATCTTCCCAAATTTACCTAAACATTCCTGCCATATGAAGGGGGAGTATCTCAAGTCCTGATAAGTAGAATCGGGGCACTTGGGGAACATAGGGTATTTTTGTTCAGTTATATTATTCCAGGTCATATTAACAGACCATGCAGAGAACCGTTGTAAATGGGTTCGAGAACCACTACTCCAGTTTCCAAATAGTATCCAATGTTGCCAATCTAATTGTAAGCAAGGAGGAACACCCAAGCATATAGTTTTACTGTTATTATTCTTATAAGTGAAATTAAATGGTGTTCCATCATTAATATTCATATATATTAAATTGTTTCAAGGGGGAGATAAAAGAGCAGGAGAAGTATATAAGGTAATATCCATGTCACCCCATGTAACAGGTTCCAGCAAAGGTGGATTGGGAATATAGGCCCAATAGTGAGTATTATTATTTTGTACCTCAGAAGTGGAAGACACTGTCAATAATGCACACATGCCCAGAAATAAATTTTCTGGGGTGCAATTCTTCCCTGTTCATTGCAGCACCTTTTGCTTTTCCCCACTCAGCTTTTTAATTTGACCCCATGAAGGTAAGGGAGAATAATTAGGACGTCGAGGATGTCGGGCCCCAAAATGAAGACACACCATTGCTGCCACCGGAACATCAAGCTCAGGATCTTGATTCCTTGGCTGGGGTAGTGGATAGGGTGCCCCCCTTGGTGCTGTTCTGATTTTGACGGGTCTGGATCCACCGCCCTGGGAGCCACTGCCGGTGTCCATTTTCTGTTGAAACATAAGCATAGCCTTTTCCCCTGTAAAGTAAAATCCCTGGCTGCCATTCAGTATCTGTCACAATTTTTATCCAGATTGGTTCATGAACTGTTTCTAAGGTTTTTTGCTCAAAATGTCATTCTTCTCTTGTCAATATTTCTCCTTGTGGAAGATTAAGGAAATTTAAAATAAATAATGCTTGATGTAACAATGCTTTAGGTTGATTTTGTAAATGTCTAAACAAGTGTATATTTAAGTCTGTCATTTTCCTCCTTTTTAATTTTTTAATTTGTGTTTTAAGCATAGCATGTACACGTTCTACTAAAGCTTGTCCTTGTGGATTATATTCTATTCCAGTTAGATGAACAATATCATATAATTTGCAAAAATCTTTAAAATTTTTACTAGTATAAGCCAGACCATTATCAGTTTTCATCATAGCGGGAATTCCCATAATAGCAAATGTTTTCACTAAGTGTTGAATAACAGGATGGGTGGTTTCTAATATCTTTAAGTTTTAGTCCATTGTTTTTTGTTTTTTTTTTAAAGAGAGAGTGAGAGAGGAGAGAGAGAGAGATTTTTTAATATTTATTTATTTATTTTTTAGTTCTCGGCAGACACAACATCTTTGTTGGTATGTGGTGCTGAGGATCGAACCCGGGCCACATGCATGCCAGGCGAGCATGCTACCGCTTGAGCCACATCCCCAGCCCGATTGTTGTTTTTAATTGGGTCATTTGTTGTGTCCCATGGACCAGGGGAGTGGTCCTTGTGCCCACCCCTGCAGCAATTCCCATTCCTAATAAGATGGTTAAAGTGAGGGATACAGGTTCCCGGCAGAACTGGGTTGTAAGTTCCCTTATTTGATCTTCAAATGAACCTGCATCATGATAGAGCACTCTGGGAAACATCTGCACCATTATACAATTAATTACATCTGTTGACCATTTTATGAAAACATAAATAATGTTTAAGTATATAGAATTATACTGTTGTAGGGACAGACAAGGCAAGGCACCTAAGATAGCACTGAAGACAGGGAAACAGTCCTATTTGGTTGCAACCGGATTCAGAGGGCATTGCTTCTGTTGTAATCAATTAATCCCCTGAACCCCAAGTTTAGGTAGTTTCAGAATTTTGTACTCAACATGTAAGGGAAGGGGCTCAGAAGTTTACAGTCTGCAGAAGTTCACAAAAAGCAGTTTTTGTTTCTTTTTTTTCCTCTGTTCTGAGCAAGTTAACTTTTCAAGAACACCTGGGAGGGGGAGAACTTTTTTCTTTTTTTTTTCTTGCCAGCTGTTACCATGGAGTCCAGTTGATAACTTATTTATCTTAGAAATGTAGCCATCTCTGTGAAGCCCCAGCTCAAGGCCAGAGGCCTTGTTCACATTATTTTGTGAAAACTTAGTAAGGGGGTATCTAGCTTAGGAGTGCTGATTTTTCCAGCCAGTGGCCAAGTAGAACAGGGCACCATGAAAAGAGGAAGTTTATCTATACTGAACTCTTTTATAGGGACTCTTTTGTCAAAAGTCCTAAAGTCAGCCATGGTGAAGACTTCTGGAGAAGGTCAGTTAAGACTTTTCTGTAGGCCTGGTACAGAGGGGGAGGACAGGGAAGGCGGTGCTGAGAGCAGCTCCGTGGATCTGAGAATGAGGAAGGAGAGATGTAAAAGAATAATGGGAAAGGGGTTTGGGATTTTCCTAGCAACAAAAAATTGAGTAGTAGAACAGGTAGAGCAGAGGGGAAGACTGGAGTGAGTATCCCAAAAAGCCTGTTAGGGACTTTAAATTTTTAGTAACATGTTTTCAGTAATGACAAAGCATAAAGGCCATTTTCATTACATCTTGGATAAGGGTGTGAGGGCTCTCCTCAGCTGGTTTGAGCTTTGGGTTAGCTGGTAAGAGGACCTGGTGGGACCTGGTGTGGGCACTGACAGGAGAAGAGAGGAGTGAATGGGTGGAGAGATACTTCAGTACCTGTTACTTTAGCAAGGGGGCAATGGTCTGAGAACCGGTGGAGGTTTGGGTTCCATCTAGAATTAGTTAAAATTGAATATAAGCTCCCCATTGTTCTAAAATATCCCTTCCAATTATATTAAGAGGAACTTCTGGAATGTAGGGTTTTATTACAGCTATTTGTCCATCTTCTGATTGAATAGTTATATGGTTTAAAGCTTGGCCAATACTTTGAATGGGAGCTGAGCTAACTCCCTTAATATGACAGGGTATAATTTGATACTGAAGATTAGATGGCCAATCTTGAGTTTTATTATAGTAATATCAGATCCTGTATCAATTAAAGCACTAATCATTTTAGTCCCTAGCTTTACTTTTATAAGGGGTTGCATTTTAGTAATTTGTGTGGCCCAAAAAACACTCTGTGTGTCAGTACTGCCAAATCCGCCCTGCCTCTGATTAGAGGAATCCACTATAGAGAGGTAAGGTAATAAGAGAAGTTGGGCAATTCTTTCTCCTTTGGAAAAATGAACATCAGCAAGAGAAGACATTAAAATCTGAATTTCTCCTTCATAGTCTGCATCAATAATGCCTAAATGGACAGTAATACCTTTAGCATTAAGGCTGGAGCATCCTGTGAGCAAAGCAAAAGTCCCTGGAGGTAGTGGCCCAAATATTCCTGTGGGTATTCTTTTAGGCATAGCACCACCCTGGAGATCAAAATCACTTAAGGCTCGGATATCCACGGCGGCACTATGTTGGGTTGCGGGTTGTAGGGAAAAGATTGTGGGTTGCCCCCGTTTATTTGTCCAGGGCCTGGGGTCCGGCCCGATGGACTGTTTCCCTGAAATGCAAGAGTGGCTGCATTTTTCGTTCTACATTCTCGAGCCCAATGCTTACCCCTTTTGCATTTAGGACATATTCCGGGTCCCCTAGTTTCCTTTTCATTCTTTCGCTTACAATTTTTCTTTAGATGTCCAGTCTGGCCGCACCCAAAACACTTCATGTTAGCCAAATTTTGATTAGTATTCTGCAAAGCATGCCATAGAGAGGCCATGGTTTCAGCAAATAATTGCATCTTTCTCGATTCTGATGTTATATCTTTGCACACCTTTAAGTAGGTATGAATATCTCCTGTATCTTTAATCGGTAAAATGGCTCATTTACAATCTTCATTAGCATTTTCATAAGCCAACAAATGTAGTAATTGTTGCCTGGCAGCCTCTCCTACCACGGTTTGTTCAATTGTCAATTTTAATCTAGACAAAAATTCCACATAAGTTCATTGGGTTTTTGTGAAACTTTTGTCCATGAGCCATAATGTTCTCCAGTAGGTCTAATTTTGTCCCAAGCTTCTAAAGCTATTTCCTTCAATTGCTCATGAATCTCAGGAGGAATATGGATTTGATGTTGAATGTCATCATACATACCAGCACGAGATAACATAGGGTATCCTATTGCACGAATAGCAGGATTTTGACTGTTACCATTTTCTCTAGCTTTAGTGGTACATCCTTCTAAAAACCACATGTGTCATTGAAGATATTCAGGTTCCCGTAAAAGAGCACGGCCCACAATCTTCCAATCCTGAGGAGCAAAATTATTGTAATGAGTAGCAAAAGCATTAAGCAATTTTTTACATAATGGGATTGAGGTCCGTACATTTTCACTGTCTTTTTTAATCTGCCAATATGATCAATATCAATCCCCTCCTACCGAGGTGGATGTGCCATTCCATTTGCTGGATCAGGCCTGATTATAGGAAAAGCAAAGAAGGGAGTTTCAGAATGGGAAATGTTAATACCATAGACGGCAAGTGAATGCCTAAGAATACGTAAAAAAGGAGAAGATGAAGATTGTTCCATCACCTTGTAATATAAAAAAAAAAAGAACTTACCTTTCCTGTCAATCCAGCAGGGTCCCTGTTCGGGCGCCAATTGTGAATGTCTAGTGCGTCTGGGTCCCTGGGTAAGGGTCGCAAACTAACCGGGACACAGGGGATGCAGAGCAAAGGCAGCAGTTGCAACCTCATGCTGAGGTTTATTGCAAGTTCCTTTTATATTCTTCTTCTAACAAAGCAAGCAATTAACACTTTACCCACATTGCCCAAATATCATGCCTCAGCGGGTACACAGAGCTAAATTCAGATCTTTCCTGTTCATATGATAAGTACCCTCCCAAAGTTCTTTGTAGACATTATCTAATCCTCTGAGGATGCATTTGTTTCTTTAGAATGTACCCTTCCCAGGACAAGTATGCAGGAAGCTTCTTCCTCCTAGCCAAACTTTGCAGAACTTGTGACTTGCAATAAGGGGAAGAGAACTTTTTCTCCTCCTAACTGAGGTTTGCCTAAGCTGACCTAAATCATAGCCACAGCTCTTGCAAACTGTCAGGCCTCAGGGAGCTAAACTCTGCACACTTAAACCCCAAAACTTGTTTTTAGTGATCAGTACACCAATCCCAATTGGCTCACCAATTTTTGTTATTCTAGGTTGAAGCGTTCGTTTGCAGTAACAGTTTGAATTCTTAGGTTTCACTCTGTTTTCTCCTATATAGATAGATGTATATGGAACTCTAAATTGAAGATGGTTTGTAGTAGTTCTTTGAAACTCTACAATCTAAAGTAGTTCTCAGTTTTGTCTCTATGGATTGTTTCCTCGTAAAATAGCCCTAAGCAGCAACTGGCGAAAAACAGTTTCATTGAAAGGGGTTGCCAAGCTTCCAGAGAACTACGGGTTTCCTGAAATGTCAGCAAATATTTTTTCACCAAATCTTGATGATACTTGCTTGTAATGATCAGTACACCAATCCCACTTGGATCACCAATTTTCGTTCTTCTAGGTTGTATCGTCCGTTTGCAGTAACAGTTTGAATTTTTAGGTTACACTCTGTTTTCTCATTTATATATAGATGAATATGGAATGCAACATTCAATATGGTTTTTAGTAGCTCTTTGAAACTAGACAAAATAAAGTAGTTCTCATTTTGTCATTATGTTTTCATTCCTCTTGAAGTACCCCTAAGTAGAGACTCGCGAAAAACACTTTCATCAAAAGGGGTTGCCAAGCTTCAAAAAAACTACGAGTTTCCTGAAATCTCAGCAAATATTTTTTTACCCAATCTTGATGATACTTGGTTTTAATGATCAGTACACCAATGCCACTTGGCTCACCAATTTTCGATCTTCTACGTTGAAGCGTTTGTTTCCACGAACAGTTTGAATTTTTAGGTTTCACTCTGTTTTCTCCTATATACATAGATGAATATATAACTATAAATCCAAGTTGTTTTTCAGTAGCTCTTTGAAACTTGACACAATAAAGTAGTTCTCAGTTTTGTTCCTATGGTTCGTTTACTCTGGAATTAGCTCTAAGTAGAAACTTTCGAAAAACACTTTTATCAAAAGGGGTTGACAAGCTTCCAATAAACTATGAGTTTTCTGAAATCTCCACAAAAACGTTTTCACCAATCTGTATGATACTTGGTTGTAATGATCAGTACATCAATCCCACTTGGCTCACCAATTTTCGTTTTTCTAGGTTGTATCGTTCGTTTGCAGTAACAGTTTGAATTTTTATGTTACACTCTGTTTTCTCATTTATATATAGATAAATATGGATCACTACATTCAACATGGTTTGTATTAGCTCTTTGAAACTAGATAAAATAAAGTAGTTCTCAGTTATTTCTTTATGTTTTATTTCCTCTTGAAGTAGCCCTAAGCAGAAACTGGTGAAAAACACTTTCATCAAAGGGGTTGACAAGCTTCCAAAAAACAATGAGTTTTCTGAAATATCTGCAAGTACTTTTTCACCAAAACTTAATGATACTTGGTTGTAATGATCAGTACACCAATCACACTTGGCTCACCAAATTACGTTTTTCTAGGTTGAAGCGTTTGTTTGCAATAAAGGTTTGAAATTTTAGGTTACACTCTGTTTTCTCATTTATACATAGATGAATATAGAATGCAACATACAGTATGTTTTGTAGTAGCTCGTTGAAACTAGACAATATAAAGCAGTTCTCATTTGTCTTTATGCTTTATTTCCTCTTGAAGTACCCCTAAGCAAAAACTGGCGAAAAACACTTTCATTGAAAGGGGTTGCCAAGCTTCCAAAAAACAACGAGTTTTCTCAAATCTCCGCAAATACTTTTTCACCAATCTTGAGGATACTTGGTTGTAATGATCAGCACACCAATCTCACTTGACTCACCATTTTTCGTTTTTCTAGGTTGAAGCGTTCTTTTGCAGTAATAGTTTGAATTTTTAGGTTTCCCTCTGTTTTCTCATATATAAATACATCAATATGGAACTCTAAATCCAACATGGTTTGTAGTAGCTCTTTGAAACTTCACAATATAAAGTAGATCTCAGTTTTTTTCTCTTTGGATTGTTTCCTCTTAAAATAGCCCTAAGCAGAGACTGGTGAAAAACACTTTCATCGTAAGGGGTTGCCAAGCTTCCAAAAAACTACGACTTTTCTGAAATCTCCACAAATACTTTTTCACTAATGTTGATGATACTTGGTTGTAATGATCAGTACATCAATCTCACTTGGCTCACCAATATTCCTTCTTCTAGGTTGAAGCGTTCGTTTGCAGTAACAGATTGAATTGTTTGGTTTCCCTCTGTTTTCTCATATGTAGATAAATGGATATGGAACTTTTAATCCAACATGGTTTGTAGTAGCTCATTGAAACTTGATAAAATAAAGCAGTTGTCAGTTTTGTCTCTATGGTCTGTTTTCTCTACAAGTAGCCCTAAGCAGAGACTGGCAAAAAACACTTTCATTGAAAGTGGTTGCGAAGCTTCAAAAAAAACTATGAGTTTCTGAAATCTCAGCAAATTTTTTTTCACCCAATCTTGATGATACGTGGTTGTAATGATCAGTACATCAATCCCACTTGGCTCACCAATTTTCATTCTTCTAGGTTTAAGCGTTCTGTTTCCAATAACTGTTTGAATTTTTAGGTTTCCCTCTGTTTTCTCCTATATAGATAGATGAATATGGAACTCTAAATCCAACATGGTTTGTACTAGCTCTTTGAAACTCTACAATACAAAGTAGTTCTCAGTTTTGTCTCTATGGTTTGTTTCCTTGTGAAGTAGACCTAAGCAGAGACTGGTGAAAAACACTTTAAACAAAAAGGGTTGCCAAGCTTCCAAAAAACTACGAGTTTCCTGAAATCTCAGCAAATACTTTTTCACCCGATCTTGATAATACTTAGTTGTAATGTTCACTACAGCAATCCCACGTGGCTCACAAATTTTCGTTCTTCTAGGCTGAAGCGTTCGTTTGCAGTAACAGTTTGAATTTTTAGGTGTCCGTCTGTTTTCTCCTATATGGATAGATGAATATGGAACTCTAAAGCAAACATGGTTTGTAGAATCTCTTTCAAACTTGACAAAAGAAAGTAGTTCTCAGTTTTGTCTCTAATGTTTGTTTCTATGTGAAGTAGCCCTAAACAGGGACTGGCCAAAAACACTTTCATTGAAATGGGTTGCCAAACTTCCAAAAAGCTATGAGTTTCCTGAAATCTCAGCAAATATTTTTTCACCCGATCTTGATGATACTTGTTTGTAATGATCAGTACACCAATCCGACTTGGCTCACCAATTTCCGTTCTTCCAGGTTGAAGCGTTCGTTTGCAGGAAGTGTTTGAATTTTACGTTTCCCTCTATTTTCTCCTCGAGAGATAGATGGATATGGAAGTCTAAATCCAACATGGTTTGTAGTAGCTCTTTGAAACTTAACAATATAAAGCAGTTCTCAGTTTTGTCTCTATGTTTTTTCCCCCTTGAAGTATCCCAAAGCAGAGACTGGTGAAAAACACTTTCAACGAAAGGGGTTACCAAGCTTCCAAAAAACTACTAGTTTTTGAAATCTCCAAAAAAACTTTTTCACCAAACTAGATGATACTTTGTTGTAATGATCAGTACAATAATCCCACTTGGCTCACCAATTTTCGTTTTTCTAGGTTGAAGCGTTCTTTTACAGTAATAGTTTGAATTTTTAGGTTTCACTCTGTTTTCTCGTATATAAATAGATGAATATGGAACTCTAAATCCAACATGGTTTGTAGTAGCTCTTAGAAACTTCACAATATAAAGTAGATCTCAGTTTTTTTCTCTTTGGTTTGTTTCCTTTTGAAATAGCCCTAAGCAGAGACTGGTGAAAAACATTTTCATCAAAAGGGGTTGCCAAGCTTCCAAAAAACTACGACTTTTCTGAAATCTCCACAAATACTTTTTCACTAATGTTGATGATACTTGGTTGTAATGATCAGTACATCAATCTCACTTGGCTCACCAATATTCCTTCTTCTAGGTTGAAGCGTTCGTTTGCAGTAACAGATTGAATTGTTTGGTTTCCCTCTGTTTTCTCATATGTAGATAAATGGATATGGAACTTTTAATCCAACATGGTTTGTAGTAGCTCTTTGAAACTTGAAAAAATAAAGCAGTTGTCAGTTTTGTCTCTATGGTCTGTTTTCTCTACAAGTAGCCCTAAGCAGAGACTGGCAAAAAACACTTTCATTGAAAGTGGTTGCGAAACTTCAAAAAAACTACGAGTTTCTGAAATCTCAGCAAATTTTTTTTCACCCAATCTTGATGATACTTGGTTGTAATGATCAGTACACCAATCCCACTTGGCTCACCAATTTTCATTCTTCTAGGTTTAAGCGTTCTGTTTCCAATAACTGTTTGAATTTTTAGGTTTCCCTCTGTTTTCTCCTATATAGATAGATGAATATGGAACTCTAAATTCAACATGGTTTGTAGTAGCTCTTTGAAACTCTATATTATAAAGTAGTTCTCAGTTTTGTCTCTATGGTTTGTTTCCTTGTGAAGTAGACCTAAGCAGAGACTGGTGAAAAACACTTTAAACAAAAAGGGTTGCCAAGCTTCCAAAAAACTACGAGTTTCCTGAAATCTCAGCAAATACTTTTTCACCCAATCTTGATGATACTTAGTTGTAATGTTCACTACAGCAATCCCACGTGGCTCACAAATTTTCGTTCTTCTAGGCTGAAGCGTTCGTTTGCAGTAACAGTTTGAATTTTTAGGTGTCCGTCTGTTTTCTCCTATATAGATAGATGAATATGGAACTCTAAAGCAAACATGGTTTGTAGAATCTCTTTCAAACTTGACAAAAGAAAGTAGTTCTCAGTTTTGTCTCTAATGTTTGTTTCTATGTGAAGTAGCCCTAAACAGGGACTGGCCAAAAACACTTTCATTGAAATGGGTTGCCAAACTTCCAAAAAGCTATGAGTTTCCTGAAATCTCAGCAAATATTTTTTCACCCCATCTTGATGATACTTATTTGTAATGATCAGTACACCAATCTGACTTGGCTCACCAATTTCCGTTCTTCCAGGTTGAAGCGTTCGTTTGCAGGAAGTGTTTGAATTTTACGTTTCCCTCTATTTTCTCCTCGAGAGATAGATGGATATGGAAGTCTAAATCCAACATGGTTTGTAGTAGCTCTTTGAAACTTAACAATATAAAGCAGTTCTCAGTTTTGTCTCTATGTTTTTTCCCCCTTGAAGTATCCCAAAGCAGAGACTGGTGAAAAACACTTTCAACGAAAGGGGTTGCCAAGCTTCCAAAAAACTACTAGTTTTTGAAATCTCCAAAAAAACTTTTTCACCAAACTAGATGATACTTTGTTGTAATGATCAGTACAATAATCCCACTTGGCTCACCAATTTTCGTTTTTCTAGGTTGAAGCGTTCTTTTACAGTAATAGTTTGAATTTTTAGGTGTCCGTCTGTTTTCTCCTATATAGATAGATGAATATGGAACTCTAAAGCCAACATGGTTTGTAGAATCTCTTTCAAACTTGACAAAATAAAGTAGATCTCAGTTTTGTCTCTAATGTTTGTTTCTATGTGCGGTAGCCCTAAGCAAGGACTGGCCAAAAACACTTTCATTGAAAGGGGTTGCCAAACTTCCAAAAACCTATGAGTTTTCTGAAATCTCAGCAAATATTTTTTCACCCAATCTTGATGATACTTGGTTGTAATGATCAAACACCAATCCCACTTGGCTCACCAATTTCCATTCTTCTAGGTTGAAGTGTTCGTTTGCAGTAAGAGTTTGAATTTTACGTTTCCCTCTATTTTCTCCTCGAGAGATAGATGAATATGGAAGTCTAAATCCAACATGGTTTGTAGTAACTCTTTTAAACGTGACAATATAAAGTAATTCTCAGTTTTGTCTCTATGTTTTTTCCTCTTGAAGTAGCCATAAGCAGAGACTGGCAAAAAACACTTTCAATGCAAGGGGTTGCCAATCTTACAAAAAACTACGAGTTTTCGAAAATCTCCGCAAATACTTTTTCCCCATTCTTGATGATGCTTGGTTGTAATGATCAGTACACGAATCCCACTTGGGTCACCAATTATCGTTCTTCTAGGTGGAAGCATTCGTTTGCAGTAACAGTTTCTATTTTTATGTTTCACTCTGTTTTCTCATATGTACATAGATGGATATGGAAGTCTTAATCCAATATGGTGTGTAGTAGCTCTTTGAAACTTGACAAAATAAAGTAGTTCTCAGTTTTGTCCAAATGGTTTGTTTCCTCTTGAAATAGCCCTAAGCAGAGACTGGCGAAAAACACTTTCATTGGAAGGGTTGCCAAGCTTCCAAAAACCTATGAGTTTCCTGATACACCAAATCATCTTGGATCACCATATTTCGTTCTCGGTTGAAGCGTGTGTTTGCAGTAAGAGTTTTAATTTTTAAGTGTCCCTCTATTTTCTCCGATATAGATAGATGAATCTGGAACTCTAAATCCAACATGGTTTTGTGTAGCTCTTTGAAACTTGAGAAAATTAAGTAGCTCTCATTTTTGTGTCTATGGTTTGTTTCCTCTTGAAGTAGCCCTAATCAGAGACTGGTGAAAAACACTTTCACTGAAAGAGGTTGCCAAGCTACCAAAAACCTGTTAGTTTCCTGAAATCTCAGCAAATACTTTTTCACAGAATCTTGATGATACTTGGTTGTAATGAAGAGTACACCAATCCCACTTGGCTCACCAATTTCCGTTTTCTAGGTTGAAGCGTTCTTTTGCAGTAACAGTTTGAATTTTTAGGTTTCCCTCTGTTTTCTCCTATATAGTTAGATGAATATGGAACTCTAAATCCAACATGGTTTGTAGTAGCTCTTTGAAACTTGACAATATATAGTAGATATGAGTTTTTCTCTATGGTTTCTTTCTTATTGAAATAGCCCTAAGCAAAGACTGGTGAAAAACACTTTCATCAAAAGGGGTTGCCAAGCTTGCAAAAACCTATGAGTTTCGTGAAATCTCAGCAAATATCTTTTAAACCCAATCTCAATGATACTTGGTTGTAATGATCAGTACACCAATCCCACTTGGATCACTAATTTTGTTTCATCTAGGTTGAAGCATTCTTTTGCAATAACTGTTTGAATTTTTGGTTTCCCTCAGTTTTCTCATATATAGGTAGATCAATATTTAACTCTAAATCCAACATAATTTGTAGTAGCTCTTTGAAACTTGCCAATGTAACATAGTTCTCAGTTTTGTCTCTATGGTTTGTTTCCTCTTGAAGTAGCCCTATGCAGAGACTGGCGAAAAACACTTTCAACGAAAGCGGTTGCCAAGCTTCCAAAAAACTACGAGTTTTTGAAATCTCCGCAACTACTTTTTCACCAATCGTGATGATACTTGGTTGTAGTGATCAGCACAGCATTCTCACTTGGCTCACAAATTTCCGTTCTTCTAGGTTTAAGCGTTCATTTGAAGTAAGAATTTGAAATTTTATTTTTCCCTGTTTTATCCTATATAGATACATGAATATGGAACTCTAAATCCAACATGGTTTTTAGTAGCTCTTTGAAACTTGACAAAATATAGTAGCTCTCAATTTTTTCTCTAAGGTTTGTTTCCTTGTGAAATAGCCCTAAGCTGAGACTGGCGATAAACACTTTGATTGAAAGGCGATGCCAAGCTTCCAAAAACCTATGAGTTTCCTGCAATCTCAGCAAATATTTTTTCACCCGTTCTTGATGATACTTGGTTGTAATGATCAGTACACCAAATCCAATTGGCTCACCAATTTTTGTGATTCAGGTTTAAGTGTTCATTTGCAGTAACAGTTTGAAGTTTTAGGTTTCCCTCTTTTTTCTCCTTCATAGAAAAATGAATATGGAACTCTAAACCCAACATGGTTTGTAGAATCTCTTTGAAACTTGACAAAATAAAGTAGCTCTCAGTTTTGTCTCTAAGTTTTGTTTCTACGTGAATTAGCCCTAATCAGAGACTGGAGAAAAACACTTTCATGGAAAGGGTTGCCAAGCTACCAAAAACCTATGAGTTTCTGAAATCTCAGCAAATATTTTTCCACCAATCATGATGATACTTGCTTGTAATGATCAGTACACCAATCCCACTTGGCTCACCAATTTCTATTCTTCTAGGTTGAAGCGTTCATTTGCAGAAACATTTTGAATTTTTAGGTTACCCTCTGTTTTCTCCTAGATAGGTAGATGAATATGGAACTCTAAATCCAACATGTTTGTAGTAGTTCTTTGAAACTTGACAATATAAAGTAGATCTCAGAATTGTCTCTATGTTTTCTTTCCTCTTGAAATAGCCCTAAGCAGAGACTGATGGAAAACACTTTCATCGAAAGGTTTTGCCAAGCTTCCAACAAACTACGAGTTTTCTGAAATCTCCACAAATACATTTTCACCAATCTTAATGATACTTGCTTGTAATGATCAGTACACCAATCCCACTTGGCTCACCACTTTCCTTTCTTCTAGGTTGAAGCGTTCGTTTGCAGTAACAGTTTGAATTTCTAGGCTACCCCCTGTTTTCTCCTGTATAGATAGATGAATATGCAACTCTAAATCCAACATGGTTTGTACTAGCTCTTTGAAACTTGAGAAAATAAAGTAGCTCTCAGTTTTGTATCTATGGTTTGTTTTCTCTTGAAGTAGCCCGAAGCAGAGACTGGTGAAAATCACTTTCATTGTAAGTTTCTGAAAGCTTCCAAAAAACTAGGAGTTTCCTGAAATTTTAGCAAATATTTTTTTTCACCCAATCTTGATGACACTTGGTTATAATGATCACTACACCAATCCCACTTGGCTCACCAATTTTTGTTCTTCTACTTTGAAGCATTCGTTTACACTAACACATTGAATTTTTAGGTTTCACTCTATTTTCTCCTATATAGACAGATGAATATGGAACTCTAAATACAACATGGTTTGTAGTGGCTATTTGAAACTTGACAAAATGAAGTAGTTCTCAGTTTAGTCTGTATGTTTTTTTTCCTCTTGAAGTAGCACTAAGCAGACACTGGCAAAAAAGTCTTTCATTGAAAGGGGTTGCCAAGCTTCCAAAAAACTACGAGTTTCCTGAAATCTCAGCAAATATTTTTTAACCGATCTTGATGATACCTGGTTGTAATGATCAGTACAAAAATCCAACTTGGCTCTCCAATTTTCGTTCTTCTAGGTTGAAGCATTCGTTTGCTGTAAAAGTTTGAATTTTTAGGGTTCACTATGTTTTCTCCTATATAGATAGATTAATATGGAACTCTAAATCCAACATGGTTTGTAGTAGCTCTTTGAAACTTGACAAAATAAAGTAGTTCTCAATTTTGTCTCTATGGTTTGTTTGTGCTACCTCCTTGAAACTTGACACAATAAAGTACTTTGAAGTTCATTATTGATGATATTTCAGGTAATGATCAGTACACTAAGCCCACTGGGCTGCCCAAATTTCATTCTTCTATGTTGATGTGTTCGTTTCCAGTAACAGTTTGAATTTTTAGGTTTCAATCTGTTTTCCCCTATATTGATAGATGTACTTGGAACTATAAATCAAACATGGTTTGTGATAGTTTTGAAACTTGACACAATAAAGTAGTTTCAATTTCTATCTCTATGTTTTGTTTCCTCTTGATGTATTCCAAAGGTGTGCCTGGCGAGAAACACTTTCATTGAAAGGGGTTGCCAAGCTTCCAAAGAATTACCAGTTTCCTGAAATCTCAGCAAATATTTTTTTCACCCAAACTTGATGATACTTTCAGGTAATGATCAGTACAATAAGTCCAGTTGCCTGCCCAATTTTCTTTTTTCTATGTTGGAGCGTTCGTTTCCAGTAACAGTTTGAATTTCTTGTTTTAACTCTGTTTTCTCCTATATTGATAGATGCACTTGGAACTCTAAATCAAACACGGTTTGTGGTAGCTTCTTGAAACTTGACACATTAAAGTAGTTTCAAGTTCTATCTCTATGATTTGTTTCCTCTTGATGTGCCCTAACAGTGACTAGCGAGAAAAACTTTCATTGGAAAAGGTTGCCAAGCTTCCAAAGAATTACGAGTTTCTTAAAATCTCAGCAAATATTTTTTTCTCCCAAACTCTAAGCCACTTGGTGTCCCAAATTATATTTTTTTTCTATGTTGAAGCGTTCATTTCCAGTAAGAGATTGAATTTTGAGGTTTAAGTCTGTTTTCTCCTATATTGATTAATGTATTTGGGACTCTAAACCAAACACGGTTTGTGCTAGCTTCCTAAAACTAGACACAATAAAGTAGTTTCAAGTTCTTTATCTATGCTTTGTTTCCTCTTGATATGCCCTAAGCAGTGACTGGCGAGAAACACTCATTGAAAGCGGTTGCCAAGCTTGCACAGAATTACGAGTTTCCAGAAATCTAAGCAAATATTTTTTTCACCCAAACTTCATGTTACTTTCAGGTAATTATCAGGGCACTAAGGACATTTGGCTGCTCAAATTTCATTCTTCTATGTTGAAGTGTTCGCTTCCAGTAAGAGTTTGATTTTTCATGTTTCACTCTGTTTTCTCCTACATTGATTGATATAGTTGGAACACTAAATCAAACACACTTTGTGCTAGCTTCTTCTATCCTGACACAATAAAGTAGTTTCAAGTTCTATCTCTATCTTTTGTTTTCTCTTGATATAGCCCTAAGAAGTGACTGGCGAGAAACACTTTCATTGAAAGGGGTTGCCAACCTTCCAAAGACATAGGAGTTTCCTGAAAACTCAGCAAATATTTTTTCTCTGAAAGTTGATGATACTTTCAGTTAATGATCAGTACACTAAGCCAACTTGGCTGCCAAAATTTCATTCTCCTATTTTGAAGCGTTCCTTTCCAGTAACAGTTTGAATTTTTAGGTTTTACTCTGTTTTCTCCTATATTGATAGATGTATTTGGAACACTAAATCAAACACGGTTTGTGCTACCTTCTTGAAACTCGACACAATAAAGTAATTTCAAGTTCTATATCTACATTTTGTTTCCTCTTGACGTAGCCCTAAGCAGAGACTGGCGAGAAACACTTTCATTGAAAGTGTTTGGCAAGCTTCCAAAGAAATACAAGTTTCCTAAAATCTCAGCAAATATTTTTTCACCCAATCTTGATGATACTTTCAGGTAATGATCAGTACACTAAGTCCACTTGACTGCCCAAATTTTGTCCCTCTATGTTGAAGTGTTCGTTTCAAGTAACAGTATGAATTTTTAGGTTTCACTGTGTTTTCTCCTATGTTGATAGATGTAGTTAGAACTCTAAACCAAACACTTTTGTGCTAGCTTAATAAAACTTGACACAATAAAGTAGTTTCAAGTTCTATCTCTATGTATTGTTTCCTCTTGACATAGCCCATAGTAGTGACTGGCGAGAAACACTTTCATTCAAAGGGGTTGCCAAGCTTCCAAAGAATTATGAGTATTTTTAAATCTCAGAAAATATTTTTTCACCCAAACTTGATGATACCTTCATGTAAGGAATGATCTCTACACTAAGCCCTCTTGGCTGCCCAAATTTCGTTCTTCTGTGTTGAAGCGTTCGTTTCCAGTAAGAGTGTGAATTTTTAGGTTTCACTCTGTTTTCTCCTATATTGATAGATGTACTTGGAACTCTAAATCAAACACGGTTTTTGTTAGCTTCTTTAAACTTGACACAATAAAGTAGTTTCAAGTTCTAACTCTATGTTTTATTTTCTCTTGAAGTAGCCCCAAGCATTGACTGGCGAGAAACAATTTCATTGAAAGTGGTTGCCAATTTTTGGGTCATGTTTTGTGATTCATTCTATTAGCCTGTGTCTCTTAATTGGTGAGTTTAAGCCATTAACATTTAGGGTTATTATTGAGATATGGGTTATCCTTCCAGCCATATTTGTTTATTTATGTTACTGAATATGGATTGTTTTCCTCTTTGATTATTTTCCCCCCTTTACTGCCCTACCTCCCACTGTTGGTTTTCATTGTTGTTTTCCATTTCCTCTTCCTGTAATGTTTTGCCAAGGATTTTTTGGAGAGATGGTTTTCTAGCTGAAAATTCTTTTACCTTTTTTTTTATCGTGGAAGGTTTTAATTTCATCTTCCATCTTGAAGCATAATTTTGCTGGATACACAATTCTTGGTTGGAACCCATTTTCTTTCAGTGTTTGAAATAGGTTATTCCAGGATCTTCTAGCTTTCAAAGTCTGTGTTGAGAGATCAGCTGTTATCCTGATTGGTTTACCCCTAAATGTAATCTGCTTCCTTTATCTTGTAGCTTTTAAAATTCTCTCCTTATTCTGTATGTTGGGCATCTTCATTATAATATGACTAGGTGTGGATCTCTTATGATTATGCACATTCGGCGTCCTGTAGGCTTTTAGGATTTGGGATTCTGTCTCATTCTTCAAGTCTGGGAAGTTTTCTCGAATTATTTCATTGAATAGTTTGCTCATTCCTTTGGTTTGGAGCTCTGTGCCTTCCTGTATCCCAATGACTCTTAAGTTTGGTCTTTTAATGTTATCCCATATTTCTTGGATGTTCTGCTCATGGTTTCTTAACAGTCTTGCTGAGCTGTCTATGTTCTTTTCAAGTTGAAATACTTTGTCTTCATTGTCTGATGTTCTATCTTCTAAGTGTTCTACTCTGCTGGTAGTATTCTCAATTGAGTTTTTAAGTTGGTTTATTGCTTCCTGCCATTCTAGGATTTCTGTTTGTTTGTTTTTTATAACCTCTATCTCCCTGTATAGTTGATCTTTTGCTTCCTGGACTTGTTGAGTTGACCTGCATTGCTTGTGGTCCTTTCTTTCCTTGTCTCTTCATACTCTTCACGTTTCTTTCTGTTTACTGAGACTGTTGTGTTATTGAATTTTCCCCCTATATATTTGTATTACTCTTGTATAGTCGCAAAGTCTCCCGCGAAGGTGCGGGCAGGGGCTCTGCTCCTCCTCCAATTGGGGCACTGTGCCTACCATATCGGCAGGCCACTGGGCCTGTTCTGCTGGTTGGTAGCAGGTGCGCCTACCTTGCAGGCGCGTGGGACGCCTCTGCCACCCCCAGGTTGCTGGGCCTGACCTGCTGGTGGGTTGCAGGTCCGGCTACCTTGCAGGCGTGGGGGGAGGGCACACACTTATTTGTATTTAGACAGTTACACGAAATGGAGGACGTAATGCTTGGGATGAAATTTGGGGGGAAGCGGAAGGTAGGTGCTCTTTGAAAGAAAGAAGGAGAGGGAGATAGATAGCATAGAGGAGAATGAAAAGAGCAGTAAAACTTGGAAGGGGAGAGAGAGAGGGAAAAGGGAGAGAAAAAATTAAAATGAAATAGGAAATAAAATTAGGTCTTAGAGATCCATTTTCTTCTCTTCCCGTAGGCAAAGCTGTGCCCTACGTGCTGTGTTTTGCCCTCAATGTGTCAACAGCAATCCCTGTAAGGCAGTTCCTGGGAGTCTCTCAATCCTGTTGGTCCAGAGCCATTTCACTTCTACGGCCCGTCCTCCCCTTCCTCCTGCCAGCCAGCCAGGTCCTGCTCACCGGAGGCAGTTCCCCAAGGATTTCGTTACACTTTCAGCCCCACCGAGTGCTCTATTTCCCTAAC
This sequence comes from Spermophilus citellus, assembly GCF_964194105.1. NCBI lineage: Eukaryota > Metazoa > Chordata > Mammalia > Rodentia > Sciuridae > Spermophilus > Spermophilus citellus. The sequence goes on along the minus strand of NC_138191.1, from coordinate 31,430,304 downwards.
TACTGAGCACTCTCGCTGTCATTCATCTAAGCCCCAGTGCTATGGAGCTGTGGTCTGGGAGTCAATTGTTTAATTTTTCCTGACCCCTTTGGTGGGCACACCTTCGGAATCTGGCAGCTAAGACCATTGGTGTCGCTGCTGGTGGTAATAGGAGTTGGGGGTCGAGGATCCCCTCTACTTCCCTCAGCCCCTACAGTCACAACCACACTGCTGGCGGTAGGAGGAATTGGGGGTCTGGAGTGTCCTCTGTTTCCCTCCGCCCCTACCGTGACACCCTTTCAGTTCGCAAATGGGGGATTTGGGGGTGGGGAGTCTTCTCTGCTTCCCTCTGCCCCTACAGTCACACCCTCATCACTGGCAGTAGGGGGAGTTGGGGGTCGAGAGTCCTTTGGCCCTTACGGTCATGCCCACGGAGAGATTTTGAAGTTTCCCGGTTGTTTGTATCTGGTGTGAGTGGGAGTCACACACCTGCTAGAGTAGATTCCGCTGGGAAGGAATCACTTTGGCCGAACTTTGGTGACTTTCCCTCTCTGCTATTGCAGGCCCCTGGCTCCTTACCGGAGTGTCCGAAGGGAGGGGTGGAACTGGCTTGTCTCTGGTCTGACACAATCTCTGGTTTTAGTTCCCAGTTTGCTATTTCGTAAAGGGTTGGTTAGATTCCCTTCACGCTGTCTCGGTGGGGGGAGCCGTTCGCCGGGTGGGCGGGGCTGTTAGTAGACCCGGGAGGGCATGGGCTCTCTGCTGGGCCAGGCGGGGACACTTCTCCCTGCGCCAGGCTGCCGAGGGCTGCCTGTAGATCCGGGCAGCTGCGGCCATGTGGCTAAGATCCAGGCGGGCGGGGTGGCCGTTCACTGAGCGAGAGCAGGGACTACCAGGATGGCGAGATGGTGGGTGCCGTCTGCGGGTTCGGGCGGGCCACGCCGCTCGGGGCCACCGGCCACTTTCTGAAGTGGCTGGTGGCTGCGGGGTTGTACATCTGCACCCGCCGGGGGGCCGCCTGTAGAGCCGGGCAGCTGTGGCCGCGTGGCTACGAGCATGGCAGGTGTGGTGGCCGTTCGCAGAGCGAGAGCAGGGCCTCCCCGGGATGGCGGGATGGCGGGTGCCATCTGCGGGTTTGGGCGGGGTGTGCTCCTCTGGGCCGCCGGCCACTTGCAGAAGCAGCTGGTGGCTGCGGGACTGGACTTCAACGCCCACGTGGCGGGCCAAGATCCTCTTAACGGAATTTTGCTAGAATTTCCTCAGTATGTAGACTGCCGCTGTTCCAATGGGTCTTTCTGATCCCGTTAATGTGGAGACATTGGAATCGCTGCTTCCTCGCCGGCGGCCATGTTGGATCCCCCCGGCGGCCATGTTGGATCCTTGAAACTTGACACAATAAAGCAGTTCTATGTTCTATCTCTATGGTTTGTTTCCTTCTGAAGTAGCCCAAAGCAGAGACTGGCAAAAAACACTTTCATTAAAATGGGTTGCCAATCTTCCAAAAAACTACGAGTTTGCTGAAATCTCAGCAAATATTTTTTCACCCAATCTTGATGATACTTGTTGGTAATTATCAGTAAACTAAGCCCACCTGGCTTTCTAAATTTCTTTCTTCTAGGTTGAAGCATTCGTCTCGAGTAACTGTTTGAATTTTTAGGTTTCACTCTGTTTTCTCCTATATTGATAGATGGAATTGAAACTCTAAATCCAACATGGTTTTTAGTAGCTCTTTGAAATTTCAGAAAATGAAGTAGTTCTCAGTTTTTTCTCTATGGTTTGTTTCCTCTTGAAGAAGCACTAAGCAGAGACTGGGGAATAAAACTTTCATTTGAAAGGGGTTGCCAAGCTTCCAAAAAACTACGAGTTTCCAGATATATCAGCAAATATTTTTTCAACCAATCTTGATGATACTTGTTGGTAATGATCAGTACACCAGTTCCACTAGTCCTACCAAATTTCATTCTTCAAGATTGAAGCGTCGCTATGCAGTAACTGTTTGAATCTTTAGGTTTTACTCTGTTTTCTACTACATTGATAGATGTAGTTGGAACTCTAAATCAAACATGGTTTGTGCTAGCTCCTGAAAACTTGACAAAATAAATTAGTTCTAATTTCTATCTGTATAGTTTCTTTTCTCCTGAGGAAGCCTTAAGCAGAGACTGTCCAAAAACATTTTCATTGAAAGTGGTTGCCAAGCTTCCAAAATCTACCAGTATCCATAAATATCAGCAAATATTTTTTCACCCAAACTTGATGATACTTGGCCTTAATGATCAGCACACCAAACTTGATTCACCAAATTTCATTCTTCTAGGTTTATGCATTCATTTGCAGTAACTGTTTGAATTTTAAGTTTCACTCTGTTTTCTCCTATATTGACAGATGAATTTGGAACTCTAAAACAAACACGATTTTTTCTGGCTCCTTGATACCTGAGACAATAAAGTAGTTATAATTTCTATTTCTATGTTTTTTTTTTTTTCATCTTGAATTAGTGCTAATGAGAGACTGGCGAAAAACCTTTCAATTGAAAGGGGTTGCCAAGCTTCCAAAAAACTAGGAGTTTCCTGAAATTTCAGCAAATATTTCTTTCAACCAATCTTGATGATACTTGGCGGAAATGATCAGTACACTAAGCCCACTTGGCTCCCCAAATTTAGTTCTTCTAGGTTGTAGCATTCATTTCTATTAAGAGTTTGAATGTTTAGGTTTCACTCAGCTTTCTCCTGTATTGATAGATGTATTTGGAACTCTAAATCAAACACGGTTTGTGCTACCTTCTTGAAACTTGACACAATAAAGTAGTTCTAATGTCTATCATTATTGTTTGTTTCTTCCTGTAAAAGCCATAAGCAAAGACTGGCAGAAAACACTTTTCTTGAAAGGGGTTGACAAGCTTCCAAGAAACTACGTGTTTCTTGAAATCTCAGCAAATATTTTTTCACCCAATCTTGATTATACTTGTTGATAATGATCATTACACCAGTCTCACTTGGCCTACCAAATTTTATTTTTCTAGACGGAAGTGTTCGTCCACAGTAACTGTTTGAATTTTTAGGTTTCACTCTGTTTTCTCCTTCATTGATAAATCAAACAAGGTTTGTGCTAGATCCTTGAAACTTGACCCCAAAAAATTAGTAATAATTTCTCTATGTATGTTTTGTTTCCTCTTGAAGAAGCCCTAAGTAGAGACAGGATAAAAACCCTTTCATTTGAAAGGAGTTTCCAAGCTTCCAAAAAGCTATGAGTTTCTTGAAATATCAGCAAATACTTTTTAACCCAATCTTGATGATACTTTGCGGAAATGATCAGTACACTAAGCCTACGTGGCTTCCCAAATTCCGTTCTTCTAGGATGAAGCGTTCTTTTCCAGTAACTGTTTGAATTTTTAGGTTTCTCTCCTTTTTCTTCTATATTGATAGATGTACTTTGAACTCTAAATCAAACACAGTTTTTGCTAGGTCCTTGAAACTTGACACAATATAGTATTTCTAAGTCTACCTGTATGGTTTGTTTCCTCTTCAAGATTCTCTAAGCAGAAGCTGGCGAAAACACTGTCATTTGAATGGGGTTGCCATGCTTCCAAAAAATTACGAGTTTTCTAAAATATCAGCAAATATTTTTTCACCCAACTTTGATGATACTTGTCGGTAATGAGCAGTACACCCATCCCACTTGGGTGACAAAATATTGTTCTTTTTTGAAGCATTCCTTGCCAGAAATTGTTTGTATTTTTAGGTTTCACTCTGATTTCTCCTATATTGATAGATGAATTTGAACTCTAAATCAAACAGGTTTTTGCTAGCTAATTGAAACCTGAGACAATAAAGTAGTTATAAAGTCTATCTCTATGGTTTGTTTCCTCTTGAATTAGCCCTAAGCAGAACCACTCGAAAACCCTTTCATTTGAAAGGGGTTGCCAACCTTTTAAAAAACTACGAGTTTCCAGAAATCTCAGCAAATATTTTTACACTGAATCTTGATGATACATCGTGGTAAGAATCAATACACTAAGCCCTCTTGGCTCCCCAAATTTCGTTCTTCTAGGTTGAAACGTTCGTTTCCAGTAACAGTTTGAATTTTTACGTTTCTCTCAGTTTTCTCCTATATTGATACATGTTGTTGGAACTCTAAATCAAACAAGGTTTGGTCTAGCTCCTGGAAACTTGACACAATAAAGTAGTTCTAATTTCTATCTGTATGGTTTGTTTCCTCTTGAAGAAACCCTAAGCAGAGAATGGCGAAAAACACTTTCATTCAAAGTGGTAGTGAACTTCCAAATAACTACGAGTTTCCTGAAATATCAGCAAATATTTTTTCACCCAATCTTGACGATACTTGGTGGTAGTGATCAGTACACCAATCCCACTTGGCTCACCAAATTCCATTCTTCTAGCTTTAAGCATTTGTTTGCAGTAACAGTTTGAATTTTTAGGTTTCACTTTTTTTCTCCTATACTGATAGATGAATTTGGATCTCTAAATCAAAATGGTTTGTGCTAGCTCCATGAAACTTGAGACAATAAAGTAGTTCTCAGTTTTGTCTCTAGGGTTTGTTTACTCTTGAAGTATCCCTAAGCAGAGACTGGTGAAAAACACTCTCATTGAAAGGGGTTTCTACGCTTCCAAAAAACTATGAGTTTCCTGAAATCTCAGCAAATGTTTTTTTCATCCAATCTTGATGATAGTTGGCTGTAATGATTAGTACACTAAGCCAATTAGACTCCCCAAATTTTGTTCTTCTAGGTTGAAGCATTCGTTTTTAGTAACAGTTTGAATTTTTAGGTTTCACTCTGTATTCTCCTATATTGATAGATATAGTTTGAACTTTAAATCAAACAGGATTTGTGCTAGCTTTTTGAAACTTGACACAATAAAGTAGTTCTAAGTTTACCTGTATGGCTCATTTTCTCTTGAAGAAGCCCTAAGCAGAGACTGGCAAAAACACTTTCATTTGAATGGGGTTGCCAAACTTCCAAAAAACTATGAGTTACCTGAAATCTCAGCAAATATTTTTTCACACAATCTTGAAGATACTTGGCTGTGATGATCAGTACACCAATCCCACTTGGCACCCCAAATTGAGATCGCCTAGGTTGAAGCGTTCGTTTGCAGAAAGAGTTTGAGTTTTTAGGTTTCACTTTGTTTTTTCCTTTGCTGAGAGAAGGTTTTTGAACTCTAAATCAAACAGAGTTTGTGCTAGCTGCTTGAAAGTTGACACACTGAATTAGTTCTCAGTGGGCTCTCTATTTTTTGTTCCCTATTGAAAGAGAATGAAGGAAAGGCTCAAAATAAACCATTTCATCTGGATGCTCTTTCCATGATTCCACACAACTCTGAGTTTTCTGAAATCTCAACAAATAGATTGTCACCCAAACTTTATGATACTTGTTGGTAATAATCTCTACTTCATTCTTACTTGGCCCCCCAAATTTTGTTCTTCTAGGTTGAAGCGTTTATTTTCAGGAGCACTTCTAATCTTTAGGTTTCACTCTGTTTTCTCCTATATTGATCTATGCACTTGGAATTCTAAATCAAACAGGTTTGTTCTAGCTGTTTGAAACTTGACACACTGAATTACTTCTCCATGGGCTCTCTTTGTTTTCTTCCCTCTTGAAGTAGAATGAAAGAAATGCTGGGAATAAACCATTTATTTAGAAAGCATCTGACAAGATTCCACAGAACTCTGAGTTTTCTGTAAACCCAGCAAATATATTTTCATCCGAACTTGATGATACTTGGTGGTAATGATCTGTACTTCAGTCGCACTTGACTCTCCAGATTCGTTCTTCTTGTTTGACGCATTCCTTTGCAGAAACAGTTTGAATTTTTAGGTTTCACTTCATTTTCCCCTTTAGGGAAAAAAGCGGTTGGAACTCTAAATCAAACAGGGTTTGTGCTAGCTGCTTGACATATGACATACTAAAATAGTTCTCAGTGTGCTCTCTATGTTTTGTTCCCTCTTGAAGTAGAACAAAGGACAGGCAAAGAATCAATAATTTAATTTGATTGCATTTGCCATGATTGCACATAACTCCTAGTTTTCTGAAAACCCAGCCAATATTTTTTCTACCAATCTTGATGATACTTTGCGGTAATGATCATTCTTTCTTTGCACATGGGCCCCAAAATTCGATCTTCTTGGTTGAAGCATTTGGTTGCAGGAACACTGTGAAATTTTAGGTTTCACTCTGTATTCTCCTATAGTGATTGGTGCATTTGGAACTCCAAGTCAAACACGGTTTGTGCTAGCTGCTTGAAAATGGATTATTTCTGAGTGCTGTCTGTATTCTTTGATCCTCTTGAAGTAGTCCTAAGAAGAGACTAAATTTCCACAGAACTACGAGTTTCCAGAAATCCCAGAAATATTTTTTCACCCAATCTTGATGATACTTTGCGGTGATTATCAGTACACCAATCTCACTTGGACCCCCAAATTAGTTCTTCAAAGTTGAAGTGTTTGTTTGCAGTAACAGTTTGAATTTGTAGGTTTCACTCTATTTTTTCCTATACTAATCGATGCCCTTGGAACTTTAAATCAACCTGTTTTGTGCTCACTGTTTGAAACTTAACACACCAAATTAGTTCTCAGTGTGCTGTTTATGGTTTGTACCCTCTTGAAAAATCCTGAAGCAGGGAGTGGGAAATTTTCAGGTTTGAATTTTTAGGTTTCACTTTGTTTTCCCCTTTTTGGAGAGAAGCTGTTGGAACTCTAAATCAAACTGGATTTGTGCTAGATGCTTAAACTTGACACACAGAATTAGTTCTCAGTGCACTCTCTATGTTTTCTTTTCTCTTGAGGTACCCTGAAGGAAAGCAGGGAATAAACAATTTAATTTGATAGTGTTTGCCAAGTTGCACAGAACTCCGAGTTTTCTGAAATCCCAGCCAATATTTATTCTCCCAATCTTCATGACACTTGGCAGTAATGATCAGTACTTTCTTCATACATGGGCCCCCACAATTCATTCTTCTAGGTTGAAGTGTTAGTTTGTAGTAACACTTTCAAATTTTAGGTTCCACTCTGTTTTCTCCTATACTGATCAATGCAGTTGGAACTCTAAATCAAAAAGCTAGCTGCCTTCAACTTGACACACTAAATTAGTTCTCAGTGCTATCTTTATGGTTTGTTTCCTCTTGAAGAAGCCTGAAGCAGAGACTGGGGAAAAACACTTTCATTTGAAGTGTATGCCAAGCTTCCACGAAACTACGATTTTCCTGAATTCTCAGCAAATATTTTTAACCAAATCTTGATGATACTTGGCGGTGATTTTTAGTACACCAATCCCACTTGGGCCCCCAAATTTTGTTCTTCTAGGTTGAAGTGTTCGTTTGCAGAAACTGTTTGAATTTTTTGGTTTCACTTCGTTTTCCCCTTTAGGGAGAGAAGCAGTTGAAACTCTAAATCAAACAGGGTTTGTGTAGCTGCTTGAAACTTCACACACTGAATTAGTTCTCAGTGGGCTCACTATTGAACATGAGCGAAGGGAAGGCTGGGAATAATCCTTTTAATTTGAAAGTGTTTGCCATGATTCCACAAATCTCCGAGTTTTATGAAATCCCAGAAAATATATTTTCACCCAAACTTGATGATACTTGGCGGTAAGGATCTGTACATCTTTCGCACTTGGCCTCCCAAATTTCGTTCTTCTAGGTTGATGCGTTTGTTTTCAGGAACACTTTGAACTTTATGTTTCACTCTGGTTTCTCCTATACTGATCAATGCCGTTGGAAGTCTAAATCAAACAGGTTTTGTGCTAGCTGATTGAAACTTGACACACTAAATTATTTCTCTGTGCTATCTGTAGGGTTTGTTTCTTCTTGAAGAAGCATGAAGCAGAGACTGGGGAATAACACTTGCATGTGAAGCGTTTGCCAAGCTTCCACAAAACTACGAGTTTCCTGATATCTCAGCAAATATTTTTTCACCCAATCTTGATGACTCTTGGCAGTGATGATCAGTACAACAATCCTACTTTGCCCCCCAAATTTAGATCTTCGAGGTTGAAACGTTCATTTGCAGTACAAGTTTGAATTTTTCGGTTTCACTCTGTTTTCTCCTACAGTGATAGATGAGTTGGGACTCTAATTCAAACATGGTTTGTGCTAGCTGCTTGCGTTTTGAAATACTGATTTATTTCCGAGTGTTGTCTCTATGCTTTGTTCTTGTTAAAATATCCCTAAGAAGAGACCGAGGAAAAACACTCATTTGAAAGCGTTTGCCAAGCTATGAGTTTCATGAAATCCCATCAAATATTTTTTCACCCAAACATGATGATATTTGGTGGTAATGATCAGTACTGCAGTCACACTTGGACCCCCAAGTATTATTCTTCTAGGTTGAAGCGTTTGTTTGCACAACACTTTGAAATTTTTGGTTTCACTTCATTTTCCCCTATACTGATAGATGCAGTTGAAACTCTAAATGAAACACGGTTTGTGCTAGGTGCTTGAAACTTGACACACTACAGCAGATCTCATTACTATCTCATTGTTTGTTCCCTCTTGAACTATCCCTAAGTGGAGACTGGGGAAAAACCACAAAACTACGAGTTACCTGAAATCTCAGCAAATATTTTTTCACTCAATCTTGAAGATACTTAGCGTTAATGCCCAGTACATCAATCCAACTTGGCCCCCCCAAATTTCGTTATCCTATGTTGAAACGTTTGTTTGGCAAAACAGTTTGAATTTTTAGGTTTCACTTCGTTTACCCCTTTTTTGAGAGAAGGTGTTGTAACTATAAATCAATCAGGGTTTGTGCTAGCTGTTTGAAACTTGACACACTGAATTAGTTCTCAGTGTGCTCTCTCTTGAAGTAGAAAGAAGAAAAGGCTGGGAATAATCCATTTCATTTGAAAGTGTTTGCCATGATTCCACAGAACTCTGAGGTTTCTGAAATCCCAGCAAATATTTTTTCACTCAAATTTCATGGTAATTGGAGGTAATGATCTGTACTTCAGTCGCACTTGGTCCCCCAAGTTTTGTTCTTCTAGGTTGAAGCGTTCGTTTTCAGGAGCACTTTGAAACTTTAGGATTTACTCTGTTTTCTCAAATACTGATCGATTCAGTTTGAATTCTAAATCAAACATATATTGTACTAGCTACTTGCATCTTGACAAACTAAATTAGTTCTCTGTGCTGTCTTTATAATTTCTTCCATCTTGAAGAAGCCCTGCGAAGAGCCTGGGGAAAAACACTTTCATTTGAAATGTTCGTCAAGCTTACACAAAATTATGAGTTTCCTGAAATCTCAGCAAATTTTTTTTCACCCAGTCTTGATGATACTTGGCGGTGATGATCAGTACACCAAATCCCACTTGGCTCCCCAAATTTAGATCTTCTAGATTGAAGTGTTTGTTTGTTCCCTGTTGAAGTAGAATAAAGGAAAGGCTGGCAAGAAACCATTTCCTTTGGTGGTGTTTGCCATAATTCCACAAATCTCCGAGTTTTCTGAAATCCCAACAAATATATTTTCACCCAAACTTGATGATACTTGGCGGTAATGATCTTTACTTCAGTCTCACTTGGCCCCCCAAATTTCGTTCTTCTAGGTTGAAGCCTTCGTTTTCAGGAGCACTTCGAAACTTTAGATTTCACTCTGTTTTCTCCTATACTGATCAATTCAGTTGGAACTCTAAATCAAACAGGTATTGTACCAGCTGCTTGCATCTTGACACACTAAATAAGTTCTCAGTGCTATCTGTATGGTTTGTTCTCTCTTGAAGAAAACCTTAGCAGAGACTGGCAAAAAACACTTTCATTTGAAGCGTTTGCCAAGCTTCCACAAAACTACGGGTTTCCTGAAATCTCAGCAAATATTTTTTTCACCCAATCTTGATGATACTTGGCAGTGATGATCAGTACACCAATTCCACTTTGCCCCCCAATTTTTCTTCTTCTAGGTTGAAGGGTTCGTTTGCAGAAACAGTTTGAATTTTTCGGTTTCTCTTCATTTTCCCCTTTCGGGAGAGAAGCAGTTGAAACTCTAAATCAAACAGGGTTTGTGCTAGCTGCTTGAAACTTGACACACTGAATTAGTTCTCAGTGCACTCTCTATGTTTTGTTCCCTCTTGAAGTAGAATGAAGGAAAGGCTCGGAATAAACCATTTCATTTGGAAGTGTTTTCCATGATTCCACACAACTCCTAGTTTTCTGAAATCCCAACAAATATATTTTCACCCAAACTTGATGATACTTGGCGGTAATGATCTGTACTTCCATCATATTTGCCCCCTCCCCCAAATTTTGTTCTCCTAGGTTGAGGCATTCGTTTTCAGGAACACTTTCAAATTTTAGGTTTCCCTGTGGTTTCTCCTATACTGATTGATGCCTTTGGAACTCTAAATCAAACAGGGTTTGTGATAGCTTGTTGAAACTTGACAAACTGAATGGGCTCCCTATATTTCCGTGGGCTCTCTATATTTTGTTCCCTCTTGAAGTAGAATGAAGGAAATTGTGGGAATTAGAAAGCATCTGCCAAGATTCCTCAGAACTCCAAGATTTCTGAAATCCCAGCAAATATATTTTCAGCCAAACTTGATGATACTTGTTGGTAATGATCTGTACTTCAGTCACACTTGACTCCCAAATTTCTTTATTCTAGGTTGAAGGTTCGTTTGCAGTACAAGTTTCAATTTTCAGGTTTCACTTTGTTTTCCCATTTAGGGAGAGAAGCGGTTGGAACTCAAAATTAAACAGGTTTTGTGTTAGCTGCTTGGAACTTGATACACTGAATTAGTTCTCAGTGCTCTCTGTATGTTCTGTTCCCTCTTTATGTACCCCGAAGGAAAGGCAGGAAATAAACAATTTTATTTAATAGTGTTTGCCAAGATTACAAAGTCCGAGTTTCCTAAAATCGCATCAAATATTTTGTCACCCAAACTTGATGATAATTAGTGGTAATTATCTGTACACCAATCCCACTTGGTCCCGCAAATTTCGTTCTTCTAGGTTGAAGCGTGCATTTGCAGTAACAGTGTGAATTTTTAGGTTTCAGTCTTTCTCCTATAGTGATAGATGCAGTTGTCACTCTAAATCAAACATGGTTTGTGCTACCTGCTTGAAACTTGACAAACTGAATTAGTTCTGAGTGGTGTCTCTTATGCTATGTTCCTATTGAAGTAGCCCTAAGAAGAAACTGAGGAAAGACACTTTCATTTGAAAGCGTTTGCCAAGTTTCCACAAAACTCCGAGTTTCCTGAAATCCCAGCAAATATTTTTTTCATTCAAACTTGATGATACTTGGTGGTAATGATCAGTACTCCAATCCCACTAGGCCCCCCTAAATTTCGTTCTTCTAGGTTGAGGAGTTCGTTTCAGAAACAGTTTCAATTTTTAGGTTTCACTTTGTTTTATCCTTTAGGGAGAGAAGCATTTGGAACTCTAAATCAAACACGGGTTTAGCTAGCTGTTTGAAACTTTACACACTGAATTAGTTCTCAGTGCACTCTCTACGTTTTGTTCTGTCTTGAAGTAGAAGGAAGGAAAAGCAGGAAATAAACAATTTCATTTGATAGCGTTTGCCAGGATTCCACAGAAGTCCAAATTTTCTTAAATCCCAGCAAATAGTTTTTCACACAAACTTGATGGTACTTGGTGGTAATGATAATTACTTTCTTCGCACATGGGCCCCCAATATTCGTTGTTCTAGTTTGAAGCGTTCGTTTGCAGAAACACTTTGAAATTTTAGGTTTCATTCTATTTTCTACTATAGTGATTGATGCAGTGGGAACTCTAAATGAAACAGGGTTTGTGCTAGCTGCTTTTTTCTCTCTTGAAGAAGCCGTAAGTATAGACTGGGGAAAAACACTTTCATTTGAAGCATTTGCCAAGCTTCTACAAAACTACGAGTTTCCTGAAATCTCAGCAAATATTTTTTTCACTCAGCCTTGATGATACTTAGCGTTAATGATCAGTACACCAATCCCACTTGGTCCCGCAAATTTTGTTCTTCTATGTTGAAGCGTTCCTTTGCAGTAATAGTGTGAATTTTTAGTTTTCACTCCGATTTTCTCCTATAATGATCAACACATTTGCAACTCTAAATCAAACACAGTTTGTGCTACCTGCTTGAAACTTGACACACTGAATTTATTAGTTCTGATTGCTATCTTTATGCTTTGTTCCTCTTGAGTTAGCCCTAAGAAAAGACAGGAAAAACACTTCCATTTGAAAATGTTTGCCAAGCTTCCACAAAACTACAAGTTTCCTTAAATCCCAGCAAATAGTTTTTCACCCAACCTTGATAATACTTGGTGGTAATGATCAGTACTCCAGTCACACTTGAACCCCCAAATTTTATTCTTCTTGGTTGAAGCGTTTGTTTGCAGGAATACTTTGAAATTTAGGTTTCACTTGATTTTCCCCTATAATGACAGATGCAGTTGGAACTCTAAATCAAACACGGTTTGTGCTAGCTGCTTGAAACTTGACACACTACAGCAGGTCTCATTGCTATCTTATGGTTTATTTACTCTTGAATTAGCCATAAGTAGAAACTGGGTGGTAAACTTTCACAAAACTACAAGTTTCATGAAAGATCAGCCAATATTTTTTCACCCAATCTTGATGACACTTGGTGGTAATGATCAGTACACCAATCCCACTGCCCCCACCCCCAATTTCATTCTTCTAATTTGAAGCCTTCGTTTGCAGAAACAGTTTTAATATTTAGGTTTTACTTCGTTTCCCCTTTAGAAGCAGTTGGAACTCTAAATCAAACAGGGTTTGTGCTAGCTACTTGAAACTTGACACACTGAATCAGTTCTTAGTTGGCTCTCTATGTTTTGTTCCCTCTTTAACAACCCCAAGGAAAGGTAGATAATAAAGAATTTCATTTGAAAGCGTTTGCCAAGGTTCCATAGAACTCCGATTTTCCTAAAATCCCAGCAAATATTTTGTCACCCAATCTTGATGATACTTGGCGGTAATGGTCAGTACTTTCCTCGCCCATGGGCCCCAAAATTCGTTCTTCTAGGTTGAAACGTTCGTTTGCAGGAACTCTTTGAAATTTTAGGTTTCACTCTGTTTTCTCCTATAGTGATCGATGCAGTTGAAACTCTAAATTGAACATGGTTTGTGCTAGCTGCTTGAAACTTGACACACTGAATTAATTCTTAGTGTTGTCTCTATGCTTTTTTCCTCTTGAAGTAGCCCTAAGAAGAGACTGAGGAAAAACACTTTCATTTGAAAGTGTTTGCCAAGCTTCCACAGAACTCCAAGTTTACTGAAATTTGAGCACATTTCTTTTTTTTTACCCGATGATTTTGTAACGTTCTAGGAATCAGTTGTACTCCAGCCACACTTGGCTCCCCAAATTTTGTACTTCTTGGTTAAAGCATTCATTTGCAGGAACACTTTGAATTTTTAGGTTTCACTTCATTTTTCCGTAACAGGTATACTCACAATTGGATCTCTAAATCAAAAACGGTTTGCGCTATCTGCTTGATACTTGACACATTGAATTAGTTCTCATTGTGTGCTCTATGATTTCTTCCCTCTTGTAGTAGCCCCAATGAGGGGGAAGGAGAAAACAATTTTATTTGAAACATTCTCCAAGCTACCACAGAATTCTGAGTTTACTGAAATTCCAGCAAATATATTTTTCACCCGATCTTTTTGATATTTGGCCATAATGATCAGTACTCTAGCCGCACTTGGGCTTCCAAAATTCAATCTTCTATGTTGAAGCGTTCCTTTGCAGGAACACTTTGAAATTTTAGGTTTCACTTCATTTTCCCCCTTTAGGGATAGATGCAGTTGGAACTCTAAATCAAACATTGTTTGTGCTAGCTGCTTGAAACTTGACACACTTAATTAGTTCTCATTGTGAGCTCTATGATTTGTTCCTTCTTGAAGTAGCCTGAAGGAGAGGGAGGGAAAAAAAACAATATCATTTGAAAGCGTTTTCCAAGCTTCCTCAGAATTCCCAGTTTACTGAAATCACAGCAAATTTTTTTTTTTCATTGGATCTTTTTGATACTTGGCCATAATGATTGGTACTCCAGTAGCACTTTACCCCCCAAATTTTGATCTTCTAGGTTGAAGCGTTTTTTCAAGGAACACTTTGAAATTTTAGGTTTCACTTTGTTTTTCCCTATTGGAATAGATGCAGTTGGAAGCATAAATCAAATGGTTTGTGCTAGCTGCTTGAAAATTGACACACTCAATTTGTTGTCAGAGCACTCTCTATGCTTTGTTTCCTCTTGCAGTAGCCTTAAGCAGAGGCAAGGTAAAATCACTTTCATTTGAAAGCATTTGCAAAACTTCTACAGAACTCTGAGTTTACTGAAATCCCAGGAAGTATTTTTTTTCACCCCATCTTGTTGATATGTAAATATTTTTTTTTCACCCGATCTTGTTGATATGTTTCAGGAATCATCTGTACTCAAGCTGCACTTGGCTCCCCAAATTTCCTACTTCTAGGATAAAGTGTTCGTTTGCAGATACACCTGAATTTTTAGTTTTCACTTTGTTTTCCCCTATAGCTATACTCTCAGTTGAAACTCTAAAGGAAACAAGGTTTCTGTTAGCTGCTTGAAATTTGACACACTGAATTACTTCTCAGAGTGCTCTCTGTGCATTGTTCCATCTGGAAGTAGTCCTAAGCAGAGGCAAGGAAAAATCACTTATTTTTTGAAAGCGTTTGCCAAGCTTCCATGGGACACTTAGTTTCCTGCAATTCCAGCAAATATTTTTTCACCCAATCTTTTTGTTACATTACAGAAACCATCAGTACTCTAGCCGCACTTGACTCTCCAAATTCCGTTCTTCTAGGTTAAAGCATTCATTTGCAGGAACACTTTGAATTTTTAGGTTTCACTTCGTTTTCTACAAGAGGTATACTCCCAGTAGGAAATCTAAATCAAACATGGTTTGTGCTAGCTGCTTGAAACTTGAAACACTGAATTACTTCTCAGTGTACTCTCTACGCTTTGTTCCCTCTTGCAGTAGACTTAAGTAGAAGCAAGAAAAAATCACTTACATTTTAAAGCATTACCAAGCTTTATCAGAATTCCCAGTTTACAGAAATCCCAGCAAATAATTTTTTTCATCCAATCTTGTTCATATCTTCCAGGAATCGTCTGTACTCCAAACCTAACCCTAAATCTAACACTAAAACAAACCCTTATCTAACCCTAAACTTAACCTAAGCCTAACCCTAACCCTAACACTAACCCAAACTCTAACTCAAATTATAACCTTAAGCCTAACACTAACTCTAACCATTACAGTAACCCTACCCCTAAACCTAAAACTAACCCTAGCTGTAATGCTAACACTAACTCTAACCCTAAATCTAACACCAACCTATTGCTAATTTTAACCCTAAACCTAACCCTAACACTAACACTGACCCTAACCATAACACTAAATCTAAAACAAACCCTAACCTTAAGCCTAACACTAACTCTAACCATTACAGTAACCCTAACCCTAAACCTAAAACTAACCCTAGCTGTAACGCTAACACTAACTCTAACCCTAAATCTAACACCAACCTATGGCTAATTTTAACCCTAAACCTAACCCTAACACTAACACTGACCCTAACCATAACACTAAATCTAAAAAAAAACCTAACCTTAAGCCTAACACTAACTCTAACCATTACAGTAACCCTAACCCTAAACCTAAAACTAACCCTAGCTGTAACCCTAACACTAACTCTAACCCTAAATCTGACACCAACCTATTGCTAATTTTAACCCTAAACCTAACCCTAACACTAACACTGACCCTAACCATAACACTAAATCTAAAACAAACCCTAACCCTATGCCTAACGCTAACCCTAGCTCTAACCCTAAACCTAACCCTAAGGCTAACCCTACAATAACCCTATCCTTAAACCTAACCCTAAATATTACATTCACCATAAACCTAACCCTAATTTTCAACCTAACTATAACCCAAGAACTTACCCTAACACAATTCCTAACCCTAACCCTAACACTAATTCTTACCCAAACCTAAACCTAAACCTAAAACTAAACCTAACACTATTCCTAACTTAAACACTAACACTAACCCTAACCCTAACACTAACCCTACCCTTAAACCTAACCTAACACTAACCCTAACACAAACACTAAACCTAACTCTAACAAAAACCCTAAATTTAACCCTAATCCTATCTGTAAACCTAACACTAATCCTAACCTTAACCTTAACGTAAATCCTAACCCTTACCCTAAAAAACTGTAACTCTAACCATAACACTAAACCTAACCCCAAATCCAACCTTAACTTTAAAACTAATCTTAATCCTAACACTAACCCCAAAACTAACCCTAACCCTAACCCTATCTCTAACCCTTAGGCTAACACTAACCATAACCCTAATACTAACACTAACACTAACCCTAACCCTAACCCTATCTCTAACCCTTAGGCTAACACTAACCACAACCCTAATACTAACACTAACACTAACCCTAACCCTAACCCTATCTCTAACCCTTAGGCTAACACTAACCACAACCCTAATACTAACACTAACACTAACCCTAACCCTAACTATAAAACTAACCATAACCCTAACTCTAAATCTAAATCTAAACCTATCACTAACCCTAACACTATCCTTAATCCTAACCCTAACCCCAACTCAAAAAATAACACCAAACCTAAACCTAAACCTAACCCTAACACTCATTCTAAACCTAACCCTAACATGAATTCTAACCCTAACCCTAAAACTTACCCTAACTGTAGACAAAACCCGAACCCTAACCCTAACCCTAAAATTAATTCTAACCCTAACCCTAACACTAACCATAACCATAAACTTCATCCTAAAATTACCCTTAACACTAACTCTAAAACAAAGTTTAACACTAACACTATCCCTAACACAAAAAACTAATCCTAACCGTAACCCTAGTCCTAACCCTAAACAAAAACAAACACTAAACCAAACCCTAACCCTAACACTAACACTAAACCTAACCCCAACCTGTACTCTGACACTAAATCTATCCCAAACCCTAACACTTACACTAAACCTAACCATAACTACAACCATAACACTAACCCTAAACCTAACACTAACCATAAAACTAACCCTAAACATATTCCTATACCTAACACTATACCTAAACCTAACCCTAACCCTAACCCTAATACTAACCCTAACCTTAACCCTAACATTAATCCTAACTCTAATGGTAAACCTAACACTATGACAAAACTTAACCTTAACCATAACACTAACGCTTACCCTAATCCTAAACCTAAACCTAACACTAATTTTAAACCTAACATTAATCCTAAACCTAACACAAACCCTAACCCTACTGTAACACTAACCCTAATGAAAACCCTAACACTAACACTAATCCTAATACTAACACTAATTCTAAAGTTAATCCTAAAACTAACGCTAACCATAACCCTAATCCTACTACAAACTTTAACCCTAACCCTAACACTAAACCTAACCCTAAACCTAACAACAACACTAACCCTAACACTAACTAAAACCTAACCCTAATCCTAACTGTAACCCTTAACATAAAAATAACCCTAACCCGAACACAAACCCTAACACTAATCCTAATGCTAACACTAAACTTAAACCAAACCCCACCACTAATTCTAACCCTAACCCTAACCCTAAACCTAAACCAAACACTAAACCTAACCCTAATATTAACCTAACCCTAAGTCTTACCCTAACCCTAATACCAACACTAACCCTAACACTGAACCTAAACCTAACATTGAACCTAAACCTAACGATAACCTAAACCTTAACACTAAACCTAGTCCTAACACTATCACTAAAATTAACTCTAATCCTAACCATAATAACACAAAACCTAAATCTAATCCTAAGGCTAACCCTAACACTAATCCTATCCCTAAACCTAACCCTAAACATAACACTACACCTCACCCTAACCCTAACCCTAACATGAACTGTAAACCTATCCCTAACCCTAACACTATTGCAAAACCTAACACTAAAACTAACCATAATCCTAATCCTAACACAAACCCTAAACCCTATTTCTTTTCTTTTTTTAAGAGAGAGTGAGAGCAGGAGAAAGAGAAAAATATATAGAGAGAATTTTAATATTTATTTTTTAGTTATCGGCGGACACAACATCTTTGTTTGTATGTGGTGCTGAGAATCGAACCCGGGCCACACGCATGCCAGGCGAGCATGCTACCGCTTGAGCCACATCCCCAGCCCCTAAACCCTCTTTCTAACACAAACAATAAGCCTAAATCTAATCCTAACCCTAACATTAACCCTAAGACAAACCCTAACCCTAACACTAACATTAACCTTAACCAATCCTAACCGTAACCATAACTAAAACCCTAACACTTACCCTAACACAAACCTAAAACTAACACTAACCCTAACCCTAAACCTTATCCTACCCCTAAACCTAACCTAACACTTACTGTAACCCTAAATCTAACCCTAAAATTAACCATAACAATAACCCTAACCCTAACCATAACCAGAAAACAACCCTAACCCTAACCTTAACACTAACCCTAACACTAAACCTAAACCTAAGGCTAACCCTAACCCTAACACTAAATCTAAACCTAATGCTTACCCTAACACTAACCCTAAGCCAAACCCAACCCTAACACTAACACATAACCTAACCCAAACTCTAACACCAACCCTAACCATAACCTTAACACTAACACTAACCCTAACCCTAATGCTAATCCTAACAGTAATCCCAATCCTAACCTAACTCTAACCCTAACACTAACCCTAAATCCAATCCAAAGCCTACCACTGACCCTAAACTTAAATGTAACCCTAACCGGAGCCCTAAACCTAGACCTAAAACTAACAGTAACCCTAACCATAACCATAACACTTACACTCACCCACACCTACCCCTAATCCTAACCCTATTCCTATCCAAAACCCTAACACTAAACCTAAAACTAAACCTAACACAACCCCTAAACCTAACCCTAACCCTAACCCTACCACTTACCCTAAAACTAACCCTAAGCCTAAACCTAAATCTAACTCTTAAAATAACACTAATACTTACCCTTACCCTAATCATAAACCTTACCCTAACACTAACCCTAACCCTAAACCTAACTCTAAATCTAAACCTAAACCTAACACTAAACCCAACTCTTAAACTAACCCTAACACTAAACATAACCCAATTCCTAAACCTTACAATAACACTAACAATAACCCTAAATCTAACACTAAATCTAAGCTTAAACCTATACATATTCATTACACTACACCAAAACATAACCCTAACACTAACACCCAAAACCCTTTCTTGAACCAACACTAACACTAACCCTAACCCTACCCATAACCATAACACTAACCCTAACACTAACCTTAAACCTAACAATAACACAATAACCCTAATGCTAACCCTAACCCTAAGACGAACGGGAAACCTATCCCTAAAACTAACCCTAAATGTAATCCTAAATCTAACCCTAACTCAATCAATAACACTAATCCTAACCTTAACACTAACCCTAACACTAAAACTAACCCTAAAACTAACCCTAACCTTAACACTAACCCTAATGCAAACCTGAACACTAACACTAATCCTAACAATAAACCTATTCCGAACTGTAACCCTAACACTAACACTGACCCTAACCTTATCCCTAACACAATCCCTAATCCTAAACCTAACACTAAACTTAACCCCAACAATAACCCTAAAACTAATCCTAACCCTAATCCTAATCCTAAATATAACCCTAAACCTAACACTAACCCTAAACCTCTCACAAACCCTAACACTAACCCTATCACTAACCCTAATCCAAACTTTAATCCAATTCTTAACCCTAACACTAACCCTAACCCTAAACCTAAATCTAAAGGTAAACCTAACACTAAACATTACCCTAAGACCAACAATAAACCTAAGCATAAACCTAACAAGAAACCTAACGCTAACACTAAACCTAACCCTAATCATAGGGTTAACACTAACATTAATCATAACCTTAAAACTAAACCTAAAACAAACCCTAACCAAAAGCCTAATGCTAACCCTAACACTAACCCTAAACCTAAAACTAACACTAACCCTAACACTAAACCTATCCTAAACCTAACCCTAAATATAACACTATCCCTAACCCTAACCCTAAATTTAAACATAACCCTAACCCTCACACAAAAACTAACACAAAACCTAACCCTTACATTAACCCTAACCCAAATCTCACCCTAAGCCTAAAACTAACCCTAACACTATTCCCAATGCAAACACTAACACTAACCCTAATCCTAATCCTAATTCTAACCCTAACTCTAAAGCTAACTGTAAACCTAACCCTAACCCTAACCCTCACCCTAACCCTAACCCTAAACCTATAACTAACCCTAACACTAACAGTAACCCTGAAGCTAACTATAACCCTAATCCAAACACTAACACTAACCCTAACCCTAATCCAAACACTAACACTAACCCTAACCCTAACACTAACCCTAACTTAAAACCTAACCCTAAACCTAAACCTAACACGAATGCTTACCCTAACATGAACCATAACACTAACCCTAACACAAATTTAACCCTAACACTAACCCTTACAAAAACAGTAATCCTAAACCTAACAATAACCCAAACATTAACACTAATATTAAACCTAACCCTAACCCTAAACCTTACATAACTGTAACCCTAAACCTAACCCTTATCATAACCCAAACTATAAGAGTAATCATAACACCAATATAAAACCTAACCCTAAACCTAACACTAACCCTAACTCTAACCCTAACCCTAAGCTTATTACTAATATTAAAACTAACACTAATTGTAAACATAAAACTAATCCTAACCCTAAAACTTACTCTAAGTCTAATTCTAACCCTAACCCTAAAATTTAACCTAACCCTAAACCTAACACTAACCCTAACCCTAACCAAAATTCTAAACTCAACCCTAACCTAACCTTAACTGTAACATAAACCCTAACCCTAACCATAAATGAAACCTAACCCTAACCAAAACCTAACACTAACCCAAACCCTTACCCTATTCCTAAAACTAACCCTAACCCAATTGCTAACACTAACCATACCCTAATCCTAAACCTAATGGCAAGAAAAACCTTAACACTAAAACTAACAAAAACACTAACCCTAAAATTATCCCTAACCCTAACACTAAACCTAACAATAACCCTAACCCTAACCATAAACCTAACCCAAACAGAAAACCTAAACTTATCTCTAACCCTAACACTAACTGTAACCCTAACCGTAACCCTAAAACTAAACCTAAAGTAACCCTTACACTAACACTATCCATAACCCTAACAGAAACCCTAACCCAAAATGTAACCTTAACCCTAACATAACACTAACCCTAATCATTTCTAACTTTAACCCTAACCCTAACAATAACACTAAACCTAACACAAAACTTAACCCTAATCCTAACACTAATCCTAACCCCAACCCTATCCCTATCACTAAACCTAACCCTTACCCTAACCCTAAACCTAACACTAACCCTATCCCTAACACTCACTTTACCCCTAACACTAACACTAACCCTAACCTAAACCTCTTACTAACCATAAACCCAAACCTAAATCTAACTTTAACCCTAACACAATCCCTAAATAACACTTACCTTAAAACATATCATAACTCTAACTCTAATAGTAACCATAACACTAACCCTAACACTAATGCTAACCCTAACCCTAAACTATCCCTAACCCTAACAAGAACCCTAACCATAACCCTAAACTTAACATGAACACTAACCTAAACTAACCTAACTAACCCTAAACATAACCCAAACTCTAACTCTAATTCTAATCCCAAAACTAACCCTAGCCATAACCCTAAATGTAATCCTAAAACTAAACCTAAACTTAACCATAACCCTAATCGTAACACTAAACCTAACCCTAATCCTAACCCCAAAAATAACCCTAACCTATCCCGAACTAGAATGCTAACCCTAACTCGAACCCTAACCTAACCCTCACTCTAACCTTACAATAACCCCAAGCCTAACCCTAACCCTTAAACTAAAACTCACCCTAACCATAAATCTAACCCTAAACGTAACTATAACCTAACATTAAACATAAACCTATACCCTACCCTAACCCTATCACTAACACAACTTTAACCCTAACCTCTAACCCTAACCCTGATATAACCCTAATCCTAACCCTAACAAAAACCCTAACCCAAACCCTAACCCTAACCTAACCCTAACCCAAAACCTTACATGTCCCTTAGCCTAACCCTAATTCTAACCCTAACACTAATTCAAACCCAAATCTTAACACAAACCCTTACCCCAACCCTAACACTATAATAAACCCTAACCCTGAATCTAACACTAACCTTAACCCTAACTACCTTAACCCTAAACTACACCTAATCCTATTCCTAACACTAACCATAACCCTAAAACTAACCCTAAGCCTCACTCAAAACCTAATACTAACCATAAAACTATCCCTAACCTTAACCCTAACACAAACCCTAAACTTAATCCGAACCCTATGAAAAATGGTAACCCTAACACTAACACTAATTCTAACACCATCCCTAATGCTAAAACTAACCCTAAGACTAACGCTAACCCAAATGTTAAACCTAACAGTGATCCTAACCATAACTCTAAACCTAAACCTAATCCTTACCTAAACCTAACCCTCACCCTAACCCTTATGCTACCCTTAATGTTACCCTAACCCTAACAGTAATTCTAACCCAAACCCTAACCAAAACCAAAACTCTAAACCTAACCTAACCCTAAACCTAACTCTTTCCTAACCCAAACCCTAACCCTCACCAGAACCCTAAACCTAACCCGAACCTTAAACCTCATGCTAAACCAAATACTAACCCTAATTCAAACACTAACATTAACCTAAATCTAACTTTAACCCAAACCCAAACAATAACGCTAACCCTAACCTTAACAGTAACACTAACCCAAACCTAACCCTAACCCTAAACCTAATCCTAAATTTAACCGAATACTAACCCTAAACCTCACCCTAACCCTAACCCTTATCCTAATGTTACCCTAAACCTAACACTAACACTAATTCTAACACAAACCGTAACCCAAAACAAAACCATAAAGCTAACCCAACCCTAAACCTAACCCTTAACTAACCCTAACCTTAACCCTCACCCCAAACCCCAACATAACCTGCTCCATAAACCTAATGCTAAACCAAATACTAACCCTAATTCAAACACTAACATTAACCTGAACCTAAGTACAACACAAACCAAAACACTAACACCAAACCTAACCCTAACCCTATCCTTAACCCTTACCCTAACCCTAACCCTAACTCGAACCTAACCCTAACCATAACCCTAACTACTCAGTTAACATAATCGTAGACCTATCCTTAACCTTGAACCTAACCCTAACCCTAATCCTAACTATAACCTAACACTAACATTGACCCTAATTCTAACCCTCACCCTAAACCAAAACCTAACACTAATTCTAACCCTATTCCAAACAAGAACGCTTACCCTAATCCTAACCTGAACACAACCCAAATACTAACCCTAAATATAACCCTAACACTAACCCTAAACTAAATTCTAACTTTAACCTAACACACTTTTAACCATAACCATAACCCGAACCATAACCCTAATCCTAACCCTAACTCTAACCCTAACCCTAACACTAAATACAATCCTAACCCAAAACCTAACCCTAACACTAACCCTAACCCTATTCTTAACCTGACCCTTACACAAACCCTAACCTTAATCCCAACATGAATCATAAGTCTAACCCTAACCCTAATGTAACCTAAACCCTAACTCTAACCCTACCACTAATATTAACTCTAACCCTTACCCTAACCCTAACCCTAACCCTAACCTAACCCTAACCCTAACCTAACCCTAACTCTAAACATAACCCTAACCCTAACACTAATACTAATCCTAAACCTAACACTAATATTAAATATAACCCTAACCCTAAACTTAACACTAAAACTAACACTAACCCTAACCCTAAACTTAAACCTAAACCTAAATTTTACATGAACCCTAAACTTAATCCTCACATGAACCCTAAATTTAACCGTTAACCTAATAAAACACAAATCATAAGCCTAACCCTAACACTGAACTTAATCCTAACCCTTATGCTAACCCTAACACAAACCCTAATCATAAACCTAACCCTAACATAAACAGAACCCTAAACCTAACTCTAACCCTAATCCTTACATTTATCATACCCCTAACCATAACCCTAACCGTAACCCCAACAAAAACCCTAACCCTAAAGCTAACACTAAACTAAATCCTAAACCTAACACTAAACCTAACCATAACCCTAAAATTAATACTAACTCTAAACTTAACCCTAAACCTAAACCAAAATTTTACCCTAACCCTAAACCTAACCCTAGCCATAACCCTAACACTAACCATAAACCTAATCCTGACAAAGACCCTAACCCTAACCCTAACTTTAACCCTAAGAGCAACCCTAACCCTAACCCTATCACTAATCCTAACACTAACACTAACCATAACTTTAACCCTAACCCTTACACTAAAAAAACCCTAACCCTAAGCCTAACACTAACACTAAAAATAACCCTAAACCTAAGCTTAACTTTAACCCTCACCCAAATTCTAACCATAAGGTAACCCTAAACCTAACCCTAATCCTAACACTAACCCTAAACCTAACTATAACCCTAACCCTAGCAATAACCCTAATTTTAAACCAAAAGATGACACTAACCCTAAACTTAAACCTAACCCTAACCCTAACCTAAACCTAACCCTAACCCTAATACTAAACCTAACACTAACCCTAACCCTAACTCTAACTTGAACGCTAAAACTAAACTAACCCTAACCCTAACCCTAACCCTCACTCTAATCCTAAATGTAACTGGAAGCTTAAGCATAATCGTAACTGTAACCCTAAAACAAATTCTAACCCTAACCGTAACACTAACCCTAAAACTAACCGAACCCAAAACCTACACTAACACTATTTTTTTCTATTTTTTCCATTTTTTAATTGGTTGTTCAAAAACTAACACTAATTTTAACCATAGCCTAACCCTAACTCTAACCCTTACCCTATAACTTACCTTAACCCTTACCCTAACCCTAACCCTAACCAAACAGTAATCCTAAGCCTCACTGTAACCCTAACCCTAACTGTAACACTAATCCTAAATCTAACCATAGAGTAACCCTAAATCTAAGCCTAACCAAAACCCCAAACCTAATCCTAAACCTAACCCTAACCCTAAACCTAACACTAATACTAACCCTAACATGAATCCTAACCATAACTATAAACCTAACACTAACCCTAACTCTAAACATAACACTAACACTAACCAGAACCCTAACCTTAATTCTAATAGTAAAACTAAACCTAACCCTAACCCTAACCCTAACCCTAACAGTAATCCTAATGTTATCCTAACCCTACTATAACCCTAAACATAACCACAACACTAACTCTAAACCTAAAAAAAAACCTAACCCTAACCATAACCCTAACACTAACCTAACCGTAAAACTAAATTACCCCAACCATAACTCTAACCCTAATTTAACCCTAACACTAACTCTAACCCTAACCCTATAATCACTTAACCCTAAACCTAACACAAACCCTATCTCCAAACCTAAACCTAACCCTAAATCTAACCTTAACACAAATCTCACCCTAACCCTAACCATAAACTAACCCTAAAGCTAAACCTAACCCTAACAATAACCCTGACCCTAAATCAAATTCTAATCTTAACCCTAACACTAACTCTAAACCTTACAGTAAACCTAACCCTAACCCAAAGTCTAAACCTATCCATAAACCTAACCCTAACACTAACCCTAAACCTAACATTAAACCTATCACTAATCCTAATACTAACTCTAACCCTAACACTAACACTAACTTTAACCCTAACCCTAACTGTAAAAGTAACCCTAACCCTAACTATAACCGTAACCCTAATCCTAAAAGAAACACTAACCCAAACCATAACACTAAATGTAACCTAACTAAACCCTAATTCTTACCAAACACTAACTCTAAACCTAACCCTATCACTAACACTAACACTAACCCTAGCCCGGATCCTAACACAAACAATAACCCCAAACCTAATACTATCACTAACCCTAAACCTAAACTTAACCCTAAACCTAACACTAACCCTAATTCTAAAACTAAACTTAATCCTATTCATAACCCTAATCCTAACCCTAATCCTAACCCTAACCCTAACCCTAACCTAACCCTAACCCTAACCCTAACCCTAAACCCTAACCCTAGCCCTAACAGTATCACAACCCTATCCCTAATCATAATCCTAACATTAACCTGAAAAATATCCCTAACCCTAATATTATTCCTAACTCTAACTCTAACTCTAACACTAACACTTACCCTATCCCTTAATCTAACACTAACCCTAACACTTACCCCAACCCTAACACTAACCATAACATTAACACCAACCCTAACCCTAATCATAATCCTAACACTAACCTTAAAAATATCCCTGACCCTAACATTATCCCTAAGTCTAACTCTAACACTAACACTAACACTTACCCTATCCCTAAATCTAACACTAACCCTTACACTAACCCTAACACTAACCCTAACCCTAACCCTAACAGTAACACCAACCCTAACCCTAATCATAATCCTAACACTAGCCTTAAAAATATCCCTAACCCTAACATTATCCCTAACTCTAAAACAAACACTAACACTAACACTTACCATATCCCTAAATCTAACACTAACCCTAACCCTAACTCTAACACTAACCCTAAGATCAACCATAATCCTAACCCTAACAATAACACTAACCCTAACCCTAACTGTAAAACTAACATGAACACTAACCCTAAACCTAACAATAACACTAGCATTAACCCTAATTCTAACACTAACCCTAACCCTAAACCTAATGCAAAACCTAACAATAAAACTAACCCTAAACCTAACCCTAATCCTAATCGTAACCCTAACACTAACCCTATTGCTAACCCTAACATAAAATAACCCTAAGCCTAACACTAACCCTAACCCTAGCCATAATCCTAACACTAACCCTAACACTACCCCTAAACCTCGTCTTAATTCTAACTGTAACCCTAACTCTACCACTAATCCTAACCCAAAGAAAACCCTAACACTAACTATAGCACTAACCCTAAACCTAACCTTAAATTAAATGCTAAACCTAACACTAACCCTAATCCTAAAACTAACCCTAACACTAAAACTAATGCTAACCTTATCCTTAAACTTAAACCTTACCCTAACTCTAACACTAACCCAAACACTAACACTAATCCTAACACTAACCCTAACACTAAACCTAACCATTTCCATAACCCTAACCGAAACACGAACCATAAACCCAACTCTAATCCTAACACTAAAATTAACCCTACAACTAAACCTAATGCTAACCCTAACACTAACCCTAACCCTAATCTGAACCCAAACCCTAACCCTAACAATAAACCTAACCCTAATCCTAACACTAAACCTAACACTAACACTAATCCTATCCCTAACACAAACCTTAAATCTAACAATAATACGCACCCTAACGCTAACCCTAACACTAAACGTAAACCTAACCCTAATCCGAAACCTAATGCTAAAAGTAAACCTAATCCTGACCCTAACACTAACACTCACCCTAACCCTAACCCTAAACCTAATACTAACCTTAACGCAAACCATAACACTAACCCTAACCTAACTCTAACCCTAACACTTACCCTAACACTAACACTAATATTAACCCTAACCCAAACCATAACACTAACACTAACCCTAACCCCAAACCTAACCTATAAGTAACCCTAAACCTAACCATAAACCTAAACATATCATTAACCCTAAACCTAACCGTAACCCTAACACTAATCCTAACGCTAATGACACCTAACACTAACCCTACTCCTAACGCCTACCCTAAATCTAAAACTAATCCTAACCCCAACCTTTACCCTAACACCAACACTAACCCTAACCCTTAAACTAACACTGTAAACCTAACCCTAACACTGACACTAAAACTAATTCGAACCCTAACCGTAACCATAAACCTAACCCCAACCCTTACCCTAACACAAACCCTAACTCTAATCTTAACACTAATTCTATCCCTAACCTGAAACCTAATCCTTATATCAACACTTACCATAACCATAAACCTAACACTAACTCTAACTGCAACCCTAACCCTAACCCTAACACTCATCCTAACCCTAATCTTAACCCTAACTCTCTATCTAACACTAACCCTAACCCTAACCCTAATCCTAACCATAACAGTATCCCTAATATTAATCCTAACCCTAAACCTAACATAAAATTTAACCCTAACGCTAACCATAACTCTAATCCTAACCCTAACACTAACTCTAATTCTAACCCTAACCCTAACCCTAATCTTAACAGTAACCCTAACCATAACCCTAACGCTAACCCTAAACCTGACACTAAACCTAACCCTAACCCAAACCCTAACCCTAAACCGTACCCTAACCATAACCTTAAAACTAACCCTAACCCTAACCCTAAATGTAAATCTAACCCTAGCACTAACCCTAAACCTAACTCTACCCTTAAACCTAACACTAACACTTTCACTAACTCTAATCCTAACACTAACCCTAACTGTAATCGTAACCCTAACCCTAACCCTAACTCGAACCTTAACCCTAAATCCAACCCATTTTCTATTTGTAACCCAATCCTAATCCTACACCTAACCCTAACACAAACCCTAACCCCAACCCTAACTCTAACACTAACACTAACCCTAAACCTAATCCTAAGTGTAACTCTAACCCTCACCCTAACCCTAACCTGAATCCCAAATCTAACACTAACCCTCACCCTAACACAAACCCTAAACCTAACCATATCATAACCATAACCTAACCCTAACCTATCCCTAACCCTAAACCTAACCCAACTCTAACCCTAAAATTAAATTTAACCCTAAATCTAACCCTAAACCTAACACTAAACCTAACCCTAAATCTAACCATAACACAAATACTTGCCATAACCTAACCCTAACCCTAAAACTAACCTTAACACTAACTCTAACCCTAATTTAAATCTAATCCTAACACAACCCTAAATCTAACACTAAACCTAACCTTAACCTAATCCTAACCATAACCATAACCCTAATTCTAGCCCAAATCCTAATTGTAATTCTAAACCTAACCCTAACCCTAAATTTAAACCTAACACATACCCTTATCCAAACCCTAACACAAAACTTAAACCTAACCCTAACCCTAACTACCCCTAACCCTAAACCTAACCCTAAAAATATCTCTAACCTTAACCCTAACCCTAATCCAAACACTTACCCTAACATAATCCTTTATCAAACCTAACACTAATACTAATCCTAACCCTAACACTAACCCTAAAATAAACCTTACCATAACCCTAAAACTAACTTCAACCCTAACCCTAAAGTTAACCGTAAGCCTAACTCTAATTCTAAATCTAATCCTAACCCTAACACTATCCCTAACACAAACCCTAACCCTAACACTAACACTCACACTAACAGAACCCTAACCCCAATCCTACCACTAAACCTAACTTAACACTTAGTGTAATCCTGAACCTAAACATAAACCTTACACTAAAACTAACCCTAACCCTATCCATAACCCGAACCCTTACACTAAAACTAACCCTACCCTAACACTAACCCTAACACTAACCCTAACCCTAATCCTAAACCTTACCCTAACACTAACTCTAACCCTAAACCTAACTCTAAATCTAACTCTAAGACTAACAGTAAACCTATCTCTTAAACTAACCCTAACACTTAAAATGAACCAAA
This sequence comes from Spermophilus citellus, assembly GCF_964194105.1. NCBI lineage: Eukaryota > Metazoa > Chordata > Mammalia > Rodentia > Sciuridae > Spermophilus > Spermophilus citellus. Next base: position 31,400,425 of record NC_138191.1, on the reverse strand, counting down.
TCCTAACCCTTACCATAACACTAACCCTAACCCTAAATCTAACACTAAACCTAAGCCTAACCATATCCCTATTTGTTACACTAAACCTAAACCTAACCCTAACATTAACACTTACCCTAAATTCTTTCCTGAACCCAACACTGACCCTAACAGTAACCCTAACACTAAGATGAACCAGAACCCTAACCCTATCTCTAATCCTAAATATAACCCTAACCATGACCCTAACCCAATCAATAACACTAATCCTAACACTAACACTAACCTTAACTAAAACTAACCCTAACACCAATCCTAACCCTAACACTAACCCTAATGCAAACCCAAACACTAACACTAATCCTAACAGTAACCCTAACACTAACACTAACCCTAATGCAAACCCAAAGACTAACACTAATCCTAACCGTAACCCTAACACTAACACTAACCCTAATCTTAACCCTAACACAAACCCTAACCCTAAACCTAACACTAAACCTCACCCTAACCCTAACCCTAACACTAAACCGAACACTAATCCTAACCCTACCCTAATCCTAAATGTACCCCTAACACTAACACTAAACTCTAATCCTAACACAAACCCTAACACTCACCCTAAGACTAACCCTAAACGTAACTTTAACCCAAAGCCTAACAGTAAAATGAACACTAACCCTAAACCTAAAAGTAAACCTAACCCACAACATAGTTAACTCTAAATCTTACCCTAACCCGAACAATAAATCTGACCCTAAACCTAATAATAAACCTAATGCTAACACCAAACCTAACCCTAATAATAAACCTAACACTAACACTAACCCTAACCTTAAAACTAAACTTAAAACTAACCCTAACCCTAAGCCTAATGCTAAACGTAAGTCTTACCCTAAACCTAATCCTAACACTAACCCTAACACTAACCCTGTCCTTAAACCTAACACTAAATATAACACTAACCATAAACCTAATTCTAATTTTAAACATAAGCATAACCCTAACACTAAACCTAACATAAACCCTAATCCTCAACCTAAAAGTAACCCTGTCATCCATAATATAACCCTAAAACTAATCCTAACACTAATCCTAATGCAAAGACTAACACTAACCCTAACACTAATCCTACCCTTAAACCTAACCTAACACTAACCCTAAACCTTACCATAACAGCAACACTAAACCTAACCCTAAACCTAAATCTAACCCTAATCCTATCTGTAACCCTAACACTAACACAAACCTAACTTTAACTTAAATCCTAAACCTAACCCTAACCCTAACACTAACCCTAACCCTAAATCCAAACCTACATATAAAACTAAACCTAACCCTAACCCTAACTCCAATACTAATTCTAACCCTAACACTAACCATAATCCTTAGGCTAACACTAACCATAACCCTGAAACTAAAACTAACACTAACCCTAAATCTAACCCTAGCACTAACCATAACACTAACCGTAATCCTAACTCTAACACTAACTCTAAACCTATCACTAACCCTAACACTAAACTTAACCCTAACTCTAACTTGATCCCAAACACTAACACCAAACCTAAACCTAACCTTAACCCTATCACTCATGCTAAACCTAACCCTAACAGGAAACCTAACCCTAACTCTAACACTAACCCTAAATGTAAACATAATCCTAACCCTAACCCTAACAGTAACCCTATACTAATCCCTAAACTCAATGCTAACACTAACCCTAAGAATAAACCTAACCCTAACACTAACCCTAACACTAACTCTAACACAAAGTTTAACACTAACACTAACCCTAACCCAAACCCTAATCTTAACCATAAATCTAGCCTTAAACCTTACCCAAACCCTAACCCTACCTAAAACCCTAACCATAACCCTAATACTTATCCTAACCCTAATCTGTACCCTAACACTAAACCTAACCCTAACCCTAACACAAACCCTAACCTTAACCATCACCATAACACTAACCCTAACCATAACCTTAAACTTAACCCAAACCCTAAAGCTAACACCAACCCTAACCCTGTCCCAAAAACTAAACCTAACAAAAACCTAACACTAACCCTTTACCTAACCCTAAACCTTACCATAACCCGAACACTAACCCTAACTCTAACCTTAAACATAACACTAACACTCAGACAAAACCTAACCATAACCATAATCCTAAACATAACACTAACCCTAACCTATCATTGACCCTAAAACTAACACTAATCCTAACCCTAATGGTAAACCTAACTCTAACCCTAAACCTAACCCTAACGCTAACCCTAACACTAACCCTAACATGAACTCTAGCTCTATACATAACACTAACCCTAACCCTATCCCTAACCCTAACAATAACACTAAACCTCTCCCTAAACCTAACATTATTGCTAAACCTAATCCTAACCCTAATCTAACACTAATACTAATCCTTACCATAACCCAAAAAGGAACCCTAACCCTAACACTAACATTAAAACTAACCCTAACCCTGACCCTATACTAATCCTAAACCTAATACTTACCCTAACATTAACCCTAACAAAAATCCTAACACTAATACTAACCCTAACCCTAACGCACACCCTAACACTAACACTAACCCTAACCTTAACCCTAATTCAACCCATAAATCAAATCTAACACTTACCCTAAAACAAACCTAATACAAACCCTAACCCTAACCCTAACTTTAACTGTAACCATAACACTAATCCTAAATCTAACCCTATCACTAAAACTAAACCTAAACTTATTCCTAAACCTAACACTATACCTAACCCTAACCCTAACTCTAAAAGTAACACTAACCCTAACCATAACCCTTACCTTAACCCAAACCCTAACTCTAACACTAACCCTAACCCTGTCCGTAAAACTAAACCTAACAAAAGCCTAACACTAAAACCTTAACCTAGCCCTAAATCTAACCTTAACCCAAACACTAACTCTAACTCTAAGCTTAAAGATAACACTAAATCTAAGACAAAACCTAAATGTAGCAATAACTCTAAACATAACACTAACCCTAACACTATCACCCGCCATAAACCTAACCCTAATCCTAATCCTAATGCTAACACTTACTCTAACTCTAAACCTAAACCTAATGCTAACCCTAAAACTAAACTAACATGTACCCTAAACCTAAACCTAACACAAACTTTATCACTAACCTTAACCTAACACAAATCCTATCATTAACCATAACTCTAACATGAACCCTAACCCTAACACTTACACTAAAATTAACCTAAACCTAACACTAACCCTAACCTTAACACTAACATTAATCCTAACTCTAACTCTAACCCTAACACTATGAAGAACCTTAACCCTAACCCTGACACTAACCATAACACTAACCGTAACCCTAAAACTGACCCTAACCCTAACCCTAACCCTAACACTAACACTAACACTAACCCTAACCCTAACCCTAAGATGAACCAAAACCCTAACCCTAACACTAACCCTAAACATAACCCTAACCTTAAGCCTAACCCAATCAATAACATGAATTCTAAAACTAACACTAAACCTAACACTAAAAGTAAACATAACACTAACCCTAACCCTAACACAAACCCTAAAGCAAACACTAACTCTAAACTAATCCTAACAGTAACCCTAATCCTAACCGTAACCCTAACACTAACAATAACCCTAACCCTAAACTTTACACAAACCCTAACCCTAAACCTAACACTAAATCTAACTCCAATTCTAACCCTAACACTAATCTTAACCCTAACCCTAATCCTAACTCTAAACATAACCCTAATACTAACCCTAAATCTAACACAAACTCTAACACTAAACCTATCACTAACCCTAACCCTAGCCTTAACCCAAAGCCAAACTCTAACACTAACCTTAACCCTAACCCTAAACCTAACTTTAACCCACAGCCTACCTCTAACATTAACCCTAACCCTAATGTTAAACCTAAGAGGAAACATAAACCTAAACCTTACCTAACCCTAAACCTTACCCTAACTTGAACAATAAACCTAACCCTAAACCTAACAATAACCCTAGCGCTAACACCAAACCTAACTTTAATCATAAACCTAACAATAACACTAAACCTAAACTTAACACTAAACCTAAAAATAACCGTAACCCTAAGCCTAATGCTAACCCTAACACTAACCCTAACACTAAACCTATGTGTAATCCTAACTCTAAATATAACACTAACCCTAACCCTAACACTAATTTTAAATCTAACCACAACCCTAAAACTAATCCTAACACAAATCCTAACCCTAAAACTAACCCTAACCCTAACCCAACCCTAACCCTAAATCTAAATCTAATCCTAACACTAATCCTAACACAAACCCTAAACCTAACACTAACCCTAACCCTAAATGTAACTTAAATCCTAACTCTAACCCTAAAAATCCTAAACCTAGCCCTAACACTAAACCTAACACTAACCCTAAACCTAAATCCAACCTTAACTTTAAAACTAACCCTAATCCTAACCCTAACCCCAACACTAATCCTAATCCTAAACATAACCTTAACCCTTAGGCTAATACTAACCATAACTCTAAACCTAACACTAACACTAAACCTAAACCTAATCCTAACCCTAACCATAACACTAACCATAACTCTAACCTTAAAACTAACTCTAAACCTATCAATAACCCTAACACTATCCTTAACCCTAATCTTAATCCTAACCCAAACACTAACACCAAACCTAAACCTAACCCTAACCCTAACACTCACACTAAACCTAAACCTAACATAAACCCTAACCCTAACACTAACCCTAACCATAAACATAACCCTAACCCTAACCATAACACTAACCCTAAAGTTATCCTTAACCCCAACCCTAACAATAAATGTAACCACAAACCTAAGCCTAAAACTAACACTAACACTAACTCTACCACAAAGTTTACCATTAACACTTACCCTAACCCAAACCCTAACCCTAACCCAAACCCTATCCCTAACTCAAACCCTAACCCTATCACTAAACCCAACCTAAACACATTCCCTAACAATAAACCTAACCCTGACCCTAACATTAACCCTAACCCTTACCCTAACCCTAACCCTAACACTAACCCTCACATTAAACCTTACATTAATTCTAACTCTAACTCTAACCCTAACACTATGATGATCCTTAACCCTAACCCTAACACTAACCCTAAAACTAACCCTAATACTAACCCTAAACCTACCACTAACCCTAACACTAACACTAACCCTAATTATAACCCTAACACTGACTTTAACCTTAACGGTGACACTAAACCTTACACTAACCATAAGTCAAACCCTAAGAGTAACACTAATCCTAACACTTAACCTAATACCAATGGTAACCCTAACAGTAACACAAACCCTAACCCTAACCCTAATCCTAATCCTAACAAAAAAAGAAAAAAAAACAAAACTCTAACACTAAACCTAACCCTAAATCTAACCCCAACACTCACCTTAACACTAACACTAAACGTAACCTTAAAGCTAACCCTAAACCTAACTGTAACTATAACACTAATATTAACCCTAACCTTATCTCTGATCTGACTGTAAATGTAACCTAACACTTACCCTAAACCTAACCCTAACACAAACCCTAACACTAACACAAACCATAAACCTAACCCTAACACTAACCCAAACCCTAACCATAACACTAAAGCTAATCCTAATCCTAATCCTTAACCTAACCCTAAACCTTATCCCAACCTGAACACTAAACTAACTCTAACCTTAACCATACAACTAACCCGAAGAGAAAACCTAACCCTAACCATAATCCTAAATGTAACCCTAACCCTATCACTAACCCTAAAACAAACCCTAATCCTTACCCTAATGCTAACTCTAACTCTAACCCTAAACCTAACACAAACCCAAAGTGTTACCCTAATGTTAACCCTAACAGAAACAATAACCCTAAACCTAACACTAAACCTAACTCTTACCATAACCCTAACTCTAAACCTAAACCTAACTCTATCCCTAACCGTAATATTAAACCTAACCATACCCCTAACACTAAAACTAACCCTATCCCTAACCCTATTACTAATCCTAAACCTAATGCTAACCCTAACACAAAACCTATACCTACCACTAACCCTAAACCTAACCTTAACCCTAACACAAACCCTAACACTGATCCTAACCCTTACCCTAACACTAACACTAACACTAAACCTATCCCTAACCCTAACACTAATTCTAAACATAACAGTAACCCTATTTCTTACATTTACCCTAACCCTAATCATAAGCCTAATTGTAACCTTAACATGAGCCCTAACCCTATCCTAACCCTAACACTAACCCTAACACTAAACTTAACCCTATGTCTAACACTAAAACTAAATCTAACACTAATCCCAACATAACTCTAAAACAAAATCTAACCTTTACCCTAACCTATCACTAACACTAACCCTAAACATATCCCTAAACCTATCACTAACCCTAACCCTAATCCTAAACCTAACCCTAAATCTAACACTACCCCTAATTCTAACTGTAAAATAACAGTAACACTACCCCTAAACCTAAATGTAACTATAAACTTAACACTAACCCTAACCCTTACTCTAACACTAAAACTAACCCCAACACTAAACCTAAACCGAAACCTAACCCTAACCGTAACACTAACCCTCACCCTACGCCTAACATTAATATTAAACCTATACCTAACCCTAACACTATCCATAACTTTAACCATAAAACACTAACCCAATCACTAACACTAAACCTAATCCTAACCCTAACCCTAAACCTAACACTCACCCTAACCATAAGCCCAATATGAACCCTAATCTTAACCCTATCACTAACCCTAATTCTAACTCTAACCCAAACACTAACCCTAAACTTGAACCTCACCCTAACCCTAACACTAACCCTAACCCTAATCTGAACTTTAAGTCTAACCTTTATACTAACTCTAACCCTAAAACTAAGCCTAAAACCAACCCTAATTCTACCCCTAACACTAACCCTAAAGCTAACGGTAACTGAAACCCTAACACTAAACCTAACCCTAATTCTAACCGTAACCCTAAACATCACTAATCCTAACAATATTGCTAACCCTGAACATTCCTAACCCTAACACTATTGCTAAACATAATCCTAAACGAACTCTAACACTAACACTAAACCTAAGCCTAACCCTAACATGAACCTTTACCCTAGCCTTAACCCTAACTCTAACACTAAAACTAACCCTAAACCTAACCTTATCACTAATCCTAAACCTAATGCTAACATTAACACAAACACTAAACCTAACACTAATCCTAACCCTAACCCTAATACAAAACCTAACACTAACACTAACCCTAACCTTAACCCTAATCATGCCTTAAATGTAACCTAACACTTACCTTAAACCTAACTATAACAGAAACCCTTACCCTAACCTTAACCCTAAACCTAACCCTAACCCTAACCCTAAAATTAACCTGAACACTAAACCTAACCCTAACCCTAACAGCAACACTAACCCTAACACTAACCTAAACCTAACACTAACCCTAAAACTAACCATAAACTTAACACTAACCCTAAAATTTAGCCTAAATCTAACCCTAACCCTAACCCTAACGCTAACCCTAATGCTAATTCTAATCCTAACCCTAATGCTAAACATAACACTAACCCTAACCCTAACCCTACACCTAACAGTAACCCTAACCCTAACCCTAACTGTAACCCTAACCCTAACACAAACCCTAACCCTAAACCTAGCTGTAACCCTAGCACTAAACTTTACCCTAAAACTAATCTTAACCCTAAACCTAACCCTATCACTAATCTTGACCCAAACCCCTAACACTAATCTTAACACTAACAGTAGTCTTAACTCTGCCACCAATCATAACACTAACCATAAACCTACCCCTAACCCTAAAATTTACTCTAAACTTATCACTAACCCTAACAGTATAATGAACCCTAACCCTAACCCTAACACCAACACTAACACTAAACCTAACCCTAACCCTATCCGTCACCCTAACGCTAACTTCAACCCTAACGCTCCTGTGACCCTAACCATAACACAAACACTAATTCTAACCCTAACACTAACTCTAACTCTAAACATAACCCTAACATGAACCTTAAATTTAACCCTAACCCTAACCCTAAAACCAAACGTAACACTAACCTTAAACCTAACCCTAACACTAATCCTAACACTAACACTAATACAAACCATAACCCTGACTCTAACATGAACCCTAAGTCTAACCATAAACCTGACTCTAACATGAACCCTAAGTCTAACCCTAACCCTAACACTAAACCTAACACTAACCCTAAACCTAACACTAACACTAACACCAACCGTAAAGCTAAACCTAATCCTAAACCTAACCTTAACAATAAACCTAACCCCAATCCTAATTCTATCACTAATTCTAACACTAAACATAACCCCAAACCTAACAATAACCCTAACCCTAACCATAACACTAACTTTAACACTAACACTAATCCTAACTTTACCCTTAAAACTAACACTAACATTAACTGTAACTCTAAATCTAATCATAATCCTAACACTAAAACTAACCCTAATTCTAACCTTAAATATAACCCTAATGTATCCGTAACCCTAAAACTAACCCTAATCCTAACCCTTAAACAAACCCTAACCCTAACCCTAACTAACCCTAATCCTAATACTAACCCTAACACTAGCCCTAACACTAACCCTAACACTAACCCTAAACCTAACCCTTACCGTACACTAATCCTAATCATAACCCTAACACTAACACTAACCATAAACTAAACATATCTCTAACCATAACACTAACTCTTATTGTAACTCTAACCCTAACACTAACTCTAAACCTATACCTAACCCTAACACTAACTCTAACCATCCCCCGAAACCTAATACTATAATTAACTTGAACCATAACCTTAACACAACCTTAACCCTAACCCTAATCCTAACACTAACAATCACCCTAACCCTAACCCTCACCTTAATCCTAACCCTAAACCAAACACTAACCCTACCCCTAATCGTAACACTAACCCTAAAACTATCTATAACCCAAACCCAAATACTAATACTAAACCTAACCCTAATACTAACACTAACCCTAACCTAACTCAACCCTAAATCTAAACCTAACACTAACCCTTACCTTAACCTTAACATGAACCCTAACCCTAAACCTACTCCTAACCTAACCCGAACCCTTCCCCTAACCTCAACCTAACCCTAAACCTAACCCCAAACTTAACACTAACCGTAAAGGTAACCCTAACCATAACCCTAACTGTAAATCTAACACAAACCTAACACTAACTCTAAGACAAACCATAAACCTAAACCTAACATAACCCTAACGCTAATGCTTGCATAACCCTAACTGTAATTCTAACCCTAACACTAACCCCAATATTAACTTCTCCCTAACTTTAACAAGAACCCTAAACCTAACCATACCACTAAGCCTATTTCTCACCCAAAACCTAAACCTATTACTAACCCTAACCCTAATCTTAACTTTAATCCTAACAGAAACCCTAACCCTAACCCTAACCCTAACTTGAAACCAGATCCTAACCCTTACCCTAACAATAAACCTAACACTAACCCTAAACCTAACCCTCATACTGACCCTAACCCTCAACCTCACACTCACCCTCACCCAAAAACTAACACTCACCCTAAACCTACGAGTAACCCTTACCCAAACACTAATGCTAACACAAACACTAACCCTAAACTTAATAAGAATCCTAACCCAAACCCAAACCCTAAAGTAAACCTAACACTTACCCTAACCCTAAACATAACACAAACCCTAACCCTAACAAAACGCTATCCATAACACTAACCCTAATCCTAACACTAATCATAAACCTAAGCCTAACCCTACTCCTAATACCAACCTTAACCCTAACCCTAACACAAAACTACCCTAACACTAACCCTAACCCGAACTCTAATCCAAACCATAACCATAACTCTAAACATAACCCTAACAGTAACCCTAACACCAACCCTAACTCTAAGCCTACAACTAACCCTAACCCTAACCATAATTTAGCCTAACATGAATTCAAACCATAAGCCTTAATCTAATCCTAAACCTTAACCTATCCCTAACCCTAAATCTAATCTTAACACTAACTTTAACCCTAACACTAACAACAACACTAATCCTAACCGTAAAACAAATGCTAACTATAAATATAACCCTAATCTTAGCCTAGCCCTTACCTAACCCTAAATCTAACCTAAACCTATCCCAAAACTTAACACTAACCCTAACACTAGACCAAATCCAAACACTAACCGTAACCGTAACCCTAATCCTAACACTAAACCTCACCTTAATACTAGAACAATCCCTAACCCTAAACTTAAACCTATCACTTATCCTAACTCTAATTCTAACCCTCACCCTAACTCTCACCCTCAACCTAAACTTAAACCTAACACTAACCCTAACCTAAAACTAACACTAAACCTAACTATAACACTAACAGTAATGTTACACTAAACCTAACCCTATCCCTAACCCTAAATTGAACTTTAACCATAATCGTAATTGTAACCTTAACCCTAAATGTAACCCTCTCACAAACCCTAACCTTAACCCTAACACTAAACATAACCCTAACACTAAACATAACCCTAACAATAAACTTAACACTAAATCTAACACAAATTTTAACTGTAATCCTAATCCAAACCCTAAACCTATCCCTAACTCTAACCCTAACACTAACCATAAACCTAAACCTAACCCTAACACTAACTTTAACCCTAACCCTAAACTTAAACCTAACCCTATTCCTAACCCTAACACTAACCCTAACCCTCACCATAACCCTAACTATAAACCTAACTGTAATCCTAACCCTAACAGTAACAGTAAAACAAATTATAACCATAACCCTAATCCAAACCCTAACCCTTACGTTAACCCTAACCATAACACTAACCATAACACTAAACCTACCCCTAACACTAACCCTAACCCTAACCCCAAACCTAATTCTAACAGTAACTCTAATCCTAACCCTAAAACTAGCCCTAAGATTCTCCCTAAACCTAACCCTAACGCTTACATAAACCTAACACTAAACCTAACACTAAACCTCACACTAACCCTAAACCAAATGTTAACACTAACTCTTACCACCACGCTAACATTATCACTAACCCTAACCCTAAACCTAACTCTAAATCTAAAACTAACATTAACCCTCTCTTTAACCCTAACCCTAACCATAACCCTAACCCTAAATGTAATGCTGAAACTAACCCTAACAATAACCCTAAGACTCGCTATAACCCTAATCCTAACTGAAACCCTAACCCTAACCCTAACACTAAACCTAATGCTAAACCTAAACCCACAACTAACCCTAACCCTAACCCTAAAGCTAACCATAATTCTAACAGTAACCCTACCCCTAAACCTAAAACTTACCTAAACATAACCCTATCCCTAACTGTAACCGTAACAATGACCCTAAACCTAAAAGTAACCCAAAACCTAACCCTACCCCTTACACTAACCCTAACCCTAAACCTAACACTAACACTAACCCAAAACCTAACACAAAATCTTAACCTAACTATAATCCTAACCCAAACTCTAACATTAAATCTAACTCTCATCCTAACCCTTACCCTAAACATAATACTAACTTTAACCCTTAACATTACACTATAAAGAACAGTCACCCTATCCCTAACCTTAACCTAACCGTATCCTAAACCTAACCCTAAATCTAACACTAAAACTAAATCTAATCCAAACTCTAACCCTACCCCTAACACTAAGCCTAACCATAAAACTAACCTAACACTAACAATAACCCTAACTCTAACTCTAACCTTCACCCTGACCTAAACCTAACACTATCCCAAATCCTAACCCTAACACGAACCCAAAGCCTAACGCTAACCTGAACCTAATTCGTACATTAACCTTCACTGTAACCCTAACCCTAACACTAACACTAACATAAAACCTAAACCAACACTAACCTTAACATAACCCTAATCATAACCCTAACCCCAGCCCTAACTCTAACCATAAAGCTAGCCCTTACCCTAATATTAACCCTAAGCCTCACCTAACCCTAAACCTTTACCTAACACTAACCCTAACCCTAATGTAACACTAACCCTAACACTAATTCTAACTCTAACCCTAACACTAACACTAACCCTAATCCTAACACTTACCCTAACCCAACCCTAACACTAATCTTAACCCTAACATGTACCATAACCCTAACCCTAACTCTAAACCTAACACTAACACTAACCCAAACCCTAATCCTAAAACTAACAAAAACCCTAAACTTAATCCTAACACTAACCCTAACCCTAACCCTAAACCTAACCCTAACCATAACCCTAAACCTAACCCTAACACGTACCCTACCCGAACCCAAACTCTAAACCTAACACTGACACTAACCATAACCCTAACCCTAAACTGAACACTAACCCTAACCCTACCACTAACTATAAACCTAACCAAAAACCTAATAATAAACTTAACACTAACCCTAACCCTAATACTAAACCTAACACTAACCCTAACCCTAACTATATCTTTAACACTAATGTAACCCTAAACCTAACACAAACCCTAACCCTAACCCTATCCCTAACCCTAACCTTTACCTAACCCCAACTCTAACTCTTACCTAACGCTAAACTAAACCTAACACTAAATCTAACACTAAACCTAAACCTAATCATAACTGTTAACACACCTCTTACCCAATAACAATAACCCTAACCATAAACCTAACCCAAAACCTAACCCTAATCCTCACATTAACCCTAACCTTAAACTGACACTAACACCAACCCAAACCCTAACACTAAACCTAAACCTATCTATATCTCTAACCCAAACTCTATGCTAAACCTAACCCTAACCCTAACAGTAACGCTAAACCTAAATCGAATACTAACACTAACCTTAAACCTTACACTAACACAAACCCTCACCCTATGCCTAACCTTAACCTAAACCTACCCTAAACCTAACCTAACTCTAAACCTAACACTAAAGCTAATCCTAACTCTAACCCTAACCCTAAAGATAACCCTAACTCTAGCATTAACCCTAAACCTCACCCTATACTTAAACCTTTACCTATTACTAACCTTACCCCTAATGTAACACTAACCCTAACCCTAATTATAACCCTTACACTAACCCTAACATTAACAATAAACCTAATCATAACACGAACACAAACCCTAACCTGAACTTAACCCTAACACTAAATTTCACCATAACCCTAACCCTAACCTTAACACTAACACAAAACCTAAACCAACACTAACCTTAACCTAACCCTAACCATAACCCTGACCCCAATTGTAACCTTAACCCTAAAGCTAAACCTAACACTAACATTAACCGTAAACCTCACCCTATCCCTAAACCTTTTCCTAACACTAACCTTACCCATAACGTAACACTAAACCTAACCCTAATTCTAACCCTAACCATAACAATAACCTTAGACCTAAAAGGAATTCTACCCTTAATCCTAACCCTAACCCTAACACTAAACCTAACCCTAACACAAACCCTAACCCAAACCCTACCCTAACACTAATACTCACAATAATACTAACCCTAACCCTAACACCAGCCCTAAGCCTCACCCTAACCTTAACCCTAACCCTAACACTATCCCTAACCCTAACCCTAAACCCAACTCTAACCATAACCCTAACCCTAACACGTACCCTAACACGTACCCTAACCCTAACCCTAACTCTAAACCTAACACTAACATTAACTCTAACCCTAACCCTAAAACTAACACTAACCCTAACACTAAAACTAACTCTAACCCTAAACATAACCCTAACCCTAACCATAACACGTACCCTAACCTGAACCCTAACTCTAAACCTAACCTTAAAACTAACCCTAACCCTAATTCTAAAACTAACACTAACTCCAACCCTAACACTAACCATACACCTAACCAAAAACCTAATACTAAACCTAACTTTAACCCTAACCCTAATACTAACCCTAACACTAAACCTAACCCTAACCCTAACTATACCCCTAACAGTAAGGTAACCCTAACCCAAACCCTAAACCCAATACAAACCCTAACCCAAACCATAACCCTAACCCTTTCCTATCCCCAACCCTAACCCTAACCTAACCCTAACCCTAAACCTAACACTAAATATAACACTAAACCTAAACCTAACCATAACTGTTAACACTACTCTTACCCCAACACTAACCCTATTACTAACCCTAACCCTAAACCTAACTCTAAACTTAACACTAACATTAACCCTATTTGTAACCCTAACCCTAACCATAACCCTAACACCAAATGTAACGCTAAAACTAACCCTAAACCTCACCCTAAGCATCACTATACTCCTAATCCTAACTGTAACCCTAAGCATAACCCTAACACTAAATCTAACACTAAACCTAAAACCACAACTAACCCTAATCCTAACAATAAAGCTAACCCAAATCATAACCGTAACCCTAACCCTTATTCTAAAACTTACCTAAATATAACCCTATCCCTAACTGAAACCATAACAATAACCCTAACCCTAAACCTAACCCAAACCTAACCCTAACCCTCACACTAATCCTAACCCTAAAAAGAACACTAACACCAACTCAAACCCTAACACTAAACCTAATATAACTCTAACCCAAACTCGAATGCTAAACCTAACTCTAAACCTAACACTAACACTATCCCTAACCTTAAACCTAAATGTAATACTAACCTTAACCCTAAACATTACACTAACACAAACCCTCACCCTATCCCTAACCTTAACCTAAACCAAACCTAAACCTTACCCTAACTCTAACCCTAACACTAAACCTAATCCTAACCCTAACCGTAACACTAACACTAACCATAATCCTAACCATAAAACTAACCTAACACTAACAATAACCCTAACTCTAACTCTAACCCTCATCCTAAACCTAAACCTAACACTAACCCAAAAACTTATGCTAACAAAAACCAAAATCCTAACCATAACCTGAACCTAACCCTAACACTAAATTTCACCCTAATTTTAACCCTAACCCTAACAATAATACAATGCCTAAAGCAACACTAACCTTAACCCTAACCATAACCCTAACCCCAACTATAACCCTAACCCTAAAGCTAACCCTAACCATAACATGAACCTTAAATCACACCCTATCCCTTAACCTTTATCTAATAATAACCTTAACCCTAATGTAACACTAAACCTATCCCCAACTCTAACCCTAACCCCTAACACTAACCCTAACCATAATAAAAACTCTAAACTTAATCCTAACCCTAACCCTAACACTTACCCTAACCCTAACACTAACACAAACCCTAACCCTAACACAAACCCTAACCCTACCCTTACACTAATTTTAACACTAATCCTAACCCTAACCCTAACCCTGACAATAATCCTAATGATAACCCTAACCCTAATCAAAACCCTATACCTAAATCTAATTGTAACCCTAATCTCTAACCCTTAGCCTCACCCTAAGCTTAACCCTAACCCTATAACTACCCCTAACTCTAACGCTAACAGTAACCCTAAACCTAACTGTAACCATAACCAAAGACTAACGCTAAGCCTAAACCTAACCCTAACTCTAACACTATCCCCAAATTTAACCCTACACTTAAACCTAAACCTAAAGCGAATGCTAAGCCTAATGCAAACCCTAACACTAAAACTATTTCTAATTTAACCCTAACACTTACCCTAACACAAACACTAATCTTAAACCTAATCTAACCCTAACACTAACCCTAACCCTAACCACAACCCTAATTCTAATCCTAACCCTAATACTAATCAAAACATAAACTGTAAACTTAACCATAACCCTAACACTAATCCTAAATCTAACCATAAACCAAACACTAACCCTAACCCTATCTTTTACACTAACACTAACCCTAATCAAACATGGACCCTAACCCTCACCCTAACCATAACCCTAACCCTAACCTTACCATTATCCCTAATCCTAACCATACTCCTAACACCAAACCTAACCCAAACCATAATCCTAACTGTAACCCTAACCATAACCCTAACCTTTACCTAATCCTAACCCTAACTTTAACACTAACCCTAACCCTAATGGTAATCCTAAATATAATCCTAACCCTATCACGAACCCTAACCCTAAACCTAACACTAACCCTAATTTTAACACTAACCCTACCCTTAACCCCAACACTAAACCTAACCCTAACCCTAATGCTAACCATAATCCAACCGTAACCCAAAAACTAACCCTAACATAAATCCTAACCCTAATCTTCAACCTAACACAAACCATTACACTAACCCTAACACTGACCTAACACTATACCTAACCCTAACCTGAACCATAACTCTGACATTAACCCTAAACCTAACTGGAAACCGAAGCCTAACCCAAACCCTAATATTAACCCTAACCCTAACCCTAACTGTAACACTTATTCTAACACTAACCCTAACCCTAACAATAAACCTATGCAAACCCTAACCCTAATCCTAAATCCAAATCTATACCTAATCCTAAACCTAACACTAAGACTAACACTAACCCTAACCCTAAAACTAATCCTAAACCTAACCATAACATGAAACCTAACCCTAACACCAACCCTAACCCTAAACCTAATCCTAATCAAAACACTAACACTAACCCTAATCCTAACCCTAAACCTAACATTAATCCTAACCATAACTCTAACCATAACTCTAGTTTTAATCCTAACCCTAACCCTAATTCTTTCTCTAGACCTCACCCTAACCCTAACCCTATCCCTAACATATCTCTAACCCTAACGCTAACAAAAACCATAAACCTAAGTCTCACAACAGTAATCCTTACTCTAACCCTAACCCTAACCAAAAACTTACACCTATCCCTAACACTAAGCCTAGCCCTAATCCTAACATGAAACCTAACACTAACTCTAACAGTAACTCCAACACAAATCCATAACCTAACCCTAAATCTAACAGAAAACCTTACCCTAACCCTAACCTTAACACAAATCATAACCCAAACCACAACACTAAACATAACCAAACCTTAACTCTAACCCTTACCTAACCCTAACCCTCACCCTAACACTAACCCTAAACCTGCCCTAAACCTAACATTAACCTTAAACTTAACCCTAACCCTAAGTGTAACACTAACTCTAATTTTAACCCTAACACTAATCCTTTTTTTTAACTCTTTTTTTTATTGGTTGTTCACAACATTACAAAGCTCTTGACATATCATATTTCATACATTAGATTGAAGTGGGTTATGAACCCCCAATTTTACGCCAAATGCAGATTGCAGAATCACGTCGGTTACACATCCACAATTTTACATAATGCCCTATTAGTAATTGCCTAACACTAATCCTAAACGTATCCCTCACCCAAAACGTAACACTAACACTAACCCTAACCTTAACACTAACACTAACCCTAACCATAACCATAACACAAACCCTAACTCAAACACTCACCCTAAACCTAAGCCTAACCCTAATTCTCACCCTAACACTACACCCTAACACTACCCCTAATGCTAACACTAACCCTAACAGTAACCCTAATTCTAACCCTAACACTAACCCTAAACCTAAACATAACATGAACCCTAACCAAAACACTAACCCTAATCCTAAACCTAACCTAATTCTCACCCTAACAGTACCCCTAACCCTAACCCTAACCGTAACACTAACACTAACATTAACCCTAATTCTAAATCTAACAAAAACCCTAAATCTAACCCTAACCCTATCCCTAACACAAACACTAATCTAAACTCTACAATGAATCCTATAACTTACACGAACCCTACCCCTATAACTTACCCTAAGCCTATCCTTAACCCTATGCATAACACTAAAACTAACCCTAACCCTAACCCTAATTTTAACCCCATATTAACACTAATACTAAACCTACTCCTAAACTTACCCTAACCCTAACCCTAAACCATACCCTAACACTAACCCTAACCCTTACCCTAACCCTAACCCTAACCCTAACACTAACTCTAAACCTATCCCTAACCCTAACATTCTAATTAAACCTAACACTAACCCTAATATAAATACTTACACAAACATAAACCTAACCCTACACCTATCCCTAATACTCACCCTAACCCTAACCCTAACACTAACACTAACACTAACACTAACCTTAACACTAACTCTAACTGTAACACTAATCCTAAACCTTTTCCTATTACCTTAACCCTAACACTAAAACTAATCTTAACTCTAACTCTGCCCCTAATTCTAAACCTAACCCTAAACCTAATATTAACCCTAAACCTAACACAAAATTTAACACTAACATTAACCCTAACCCTATCCTAATCCTAACTGTAACCCTATCCCTAACAATAACCTTAAACAAAATCCTAACTCAAACGCTAAACTTAACCCTAAGACTAACACTAACACTAACCCTTAAAATCTAACACTAACCTTAACCCTAATCCTATCACTGACCTTAACCATAACCTTAACACTAATCATAACACAAACTGAAAACCTAACCCTAAGCCTAACACTAACTCTAACGTATCCCTAAACCAAACACTATAATAAGACCTAACCTTAACCCTAACACAAACACTCACACTAAACCTAACCCTAATTCTAACTTTCACCCTAACCCTAACACTCACTGTAACCCTAACCCTAACACAAACACTAATTCTAACCCTATCACTAAAACTAAACGTAATCCTAACCCTTATTAACCCTAACACAAAATTTAAACTGAACCCTAACCCTAACCTTAAAACTAATCCTACCCCTATCCATAACCCTAATACTAACCCTAACCCTAAACCCAATGCTAAACCTACGGCTAACACTAACCCTAATACTAACACTAATCCAAACTGTAACTTTAACTCTAACAAAATCCAGACGTCTAACCATAACCCTAACCCTAACACTAACCCTAATCCTAATCCTAACCCTAACCCTAAACATAACACTAACTGTAACCCTAACCCTAACCCTAACAATAACCTAACCCCAAACCTAATCCTATCACTAATTCTAACCCTAACCATATCCCCAAAACTATCACTAACCCTAATCCTAACCATAACCATAACCCTAACTCTAACCCTAACCCTAACCCTAACTCTACCTCTAACCCTAACGCTAACATTAACTCTAACTCTAAACCTAACTCTATTTAGAACCCTGAATATAACCCTTGTCTTATCTGTAACCCTAACCCTAACCCTAACCTAACACAAACCATAACCCTAACCCTAACTCTAACTTTAACCATAACCCTAACCCTAACAGTATCTAACTTTAATCCTAACACTAACCTAATACTAAACCTAACACTAACCCTAAACCTAACACTTACTCTAACACTAACCCTAATCATAACACTAACACTAACGTTAACCATAAACCTAACCCTAAACATATATAACCAGAACCCTAACCCTAACCCTAACCCTAACACTAACTCTAAACCTATCTCTAACTCTAACAGTATAATTAACCCTAACCCTAACCCTAACACAAACTTAATTCTAACACTAACACTAACCCTATTCTGAAGCCTAACACAAACTCTAACTCTAACTCTAAGACTATCCCTAACCCTAATCCTAAACCTTACCTTTACTCTAACACTAACACTAAACTTAACATTAACCATAATCATAAAACTAACTCCACTCCGAACCCTAAACTTACCTTAAATTAACGTTAAACCTAAACCTAACACTATCACCAATCTTAACCCTATTCCTACACTAATTATAACACTAACTGTAAACAAAACCCTAAACATAAAACTAACTGTAAACCTTTCCCTAACCCTAAAAGTATAATAAAAACTAACCCTATTGTAATACCAACACTAACTCTAAACTTAACCCTAACCGTATCCCTCAACCTAAGTTTAACCCTAACACTAACATTAACCCTAACTCTAACCCTAACACTAACATCAACCGTAACACTAACCCTGACCCTAACCCTAAAAATAAACATAACCCCAAACCTATTCCTATCACTAATTCTAAACCTAAACATAACCCCAAACCTAACACTAACCCTAACCCTAAGCATAACCCTAACCCTAACACTAACACTCACCCTAACTCTACCCCTAACCCTAACACTCATCCTAACTCTACCCCTAACCCTAACACGAACATTAACTCTAACTCTAAAACTAATCAAAATCCAAACGCTAAACCTAATCCTAATTTTAAATCTAATTATAACCCTAATCTTATGCCTAACCCTAACCCTAACCAACCCAAACCCTAACACTAACCCTAAAACTAACCCTAACACTAATACTAACACTAACCATAAACCTAACCCTAACCTTAACACTAACACTCACCCTAACCCAAAACCTAACACAAACCCTAATTTAAACACTAACATTAATCCTAACTCGAATCCTAACCCTTACCTTAAACCTAACAGTAAACCTAAACTTAACACTAACCTTAACCCTAACCCTAACCCTATCACAAACTGTAACCCTAACCCTAACAATAACTCTAACCCTAATCCTAACTCAAATCCTAAACATAACCCTAACACTAACCCTAACCCTAACCCTTACCCTAACAATAACCTTAACTCTAATCCTAACCCTATCACTAACCTTAACCCTGAATCTAAACCTAACCATAACACTAACCCTAAACCTAACTGTAACCATAACACTAACTCTAAACCTAACCATAACTCTAACAGTATAATTAACCCTAACTGTAACTCTAAAACAAACACTAACTCTAACCCTAACCCTAACCTTAACCTTAACACTAACCCTAACCCTAATCTTAACAAGAACCCTAATTCTAAACTTTACACTAAACTTACTGCTAATCTTATCCCTTATCTTAACAGTAACACTAACCCTAAACTTAACCCTAATCCTAATGTTAAAAATAACCCTAATTCTAACCATACCCTAACATTAAACCTAAGCCTAAGTCTAACGCAAAATTTAACACTAATACTTACCCTAACCCTAACGTAATCCTAACCACAAACCTAATGCTAAGAATAATCCTAATCCTAATCCTAACTCTAATTCTAAACCTAACCCTTAAAATAACCTAACCTTAAGCCTAAATCTAATCCTAACATATAACCTAACCCTAACACTAACCTTAACCATAACCCTAACCCTAACACTAACCATACCCCTAACCACAACTCTATCCCTAACACTAAACCATACCTATTATTTATCCTAACATGATCCCTTACCCTAAACCTTACCCTAACCCTAACACTAACACTAATTCTAATATTAACCCTAACCCTAGCCAATATACTAACCCGAACCCTTACCCTAAGACGAACCATAACCCTAAGCCTAACCCTAATTCTAACACTAACCCTAACCCTAACACTAACCCTAATACTAACTCTAAACCTAACATTAACCCTAACACTAAATCTAACACTAACCTTAACACTAACCCTAAAGCAAACCCTAACACTAACACTAATACTAAACATAACCCTAAATTTAACCCAAACCCTAATCCTATCACTAACCCTAACCCTAACCCTAAACCTATCACTAAACCTAAACCTAACACTAACACTTACCCTAAAACTAAAGTTTATCCTAATCCAAACACTAAACCTAACCCTAACCATAATAATGACACTAAATCTAACACTAACCCTAACCATTAAACTAAGCCCGACCCTTACCCAAACCCTAACCCTAACACTAACACTAACCCTAAACCAAATCCTATCCTTAACACTAACAACCACCCTAACCCAAACCATAAACCTAACTTTTACCTAACCATAAGGCTAACGCTTACCTAACCAAACACACATCCTAACACTAACACTAACCCCAATAATAACACGAACCCTAAACCTAACCACACAACTAAGCCTAAACCTCACCAAAATCATAACCCTAACCCTAACACTAACTGTAAACCTAACCCTATCCTTAACCCTAACAGAAATCCTAACTCTAAGTCTAACCCTAACTGTAACACTAACACTAACCCTAACTCTAACCCTATCCCTATCCCTAAGTGTCATTTTAACCCTAACAATAAACCTAAACCTAACCCTCACCATAACCCTATCCCTAAAACTAACACTAACCCTAACACTAACCCTTAACCTCAATATAACTCTAAACCAAACATTAATGCTAACCCTTATCCTAACCCTATCCCTAACCCTAACACTTACCCTAACCCTAAATTTACAGTAACACTAATTCTACCCATAACCCTAAACCTAATCTTAAACCTTAACCTAACCCTAACCCTAACAGTGACTTTAATCCTAGCCCTAAAACTAACCCTAACCCTAATCCTAACCATAACACAAACCCCAAACCTAACCATAGCCCGAAACTTAACCTAACACTAACCCTAACCCAAACACTAAACTAACACTAATCCTAACTCTAAACCTAACATTATCACTAATTCTAACCACAACACTAACAATAACACTAACTCTACACTAACCCGAACCATAACTGTAACACTCACCCTAACCCTAACCCTAACCCTATCATGAACTCTAACCCTTATCCTAACCTTAACCCTAAACTTATCCCAAACACGAAACCTAACCCTAATCCTAACTCTAACACTTACCCTAACCCTAACCCTATCACGAACTCTAACCCTTATACTAACCTTAACCCTAACTTATCCCAAACACAAAACCTAACCCTCACCCTAACCCTAACATTTACCCTAACCCTAACCCTAACACTAACCCTAAGCTTCACCCTAATCCTAACCCTAACCTTAACACTAACCCTAACCCTAACTCTAACACGAACGCTAACCCTAACCCTAAACCTAACACTAACCTTAACCCTAACCCTAAAACTCACCCTAAAACTAACACTAACCCTAATCTGACAGTAACCATAATCCTAACAAAAACCGAATAATAAGCCTAAAACTAACCCTAACCTTAACCCTAACACTAACCCAAACACAAACACTAACCCTAACCTTAACCTAATTTAACCCTACCACTAACCCTAACACAAACACTAATCCTAAACCTAACCCTATCCCTAATCCTAACCTAACTCTAAACCTAATTCTAACCCTTATCGTAACCCAAACTATAACACTAAGCATAACCCCATCACAAACCATAACCCTAAACCTAAAACTAACCCTAACCCTAAATCTAAAACTAACCCTAATCCTAAATCTAAAACTAACCCTAACCCTAAAAATAAGACTAAAACTAATACTAATTGTAACCATAACCATAACCCTAACCCTAAAACTCACTCTAACCCTAATTCTAACCCTACCCTAACATTAAACCTAACCCTAACCCTAACATTAACCCTAACCCTTACCCTAACCAAAACGCTATCTCCAATTTTATCCCTAACCCTAAACGTAACACAAACCCTGATTCTAACCCTAACCATAAAAAAACCTAATCCTATCTAAACCTAACACTAACCCAAACCCTTACCCTATCCCTATAACTAACCCTAACCCTATAACACCAAGGATACCCTAATCCTAACCCAAAAAGTAAGAAAAACCATAACCCAAAACCTAATGATAATACTAACCCTAAAACTATCTCTAACGCTAAACCTAACCCTAAACTTAACCAAAACACTAATAAAACCTAATCCTAACAGTAAACCTAACCAAAACACAAACCCTAAACCTAAACCTAACCCTAACACTAACTCTAATCCTAACCCTACCTTAACACTGAGTTTCACCTTAATCATAACCCTAACCATAACACTACCCCTAACCCTAATTCTAGCACTATTCGAAAGCTAACTCTAACACTAACCCAAACACTCATCCTAACCCTAACCATAGCCCTAAATGTAATACTAACTGTAACCACAATCCTAAACCTAAACCTAACACTAACACTAACCCTAACAGTAACCCTAACCATAATCCTAACCCTAACACTAAACTTAACCCTAACATTAACCCTAAACATTATTCTAACCCTAACACTAACCCTAAAACTAACCATAAACCTAACACTAAACCTATCCTTAATCTTAACCCTAACTTTAACCCTAACACTAACCCTAAACCTAACCCTAAACCTAAGCCTAAAGTAACCCAAACTCTAACCCTAACCATAACCCTAACACAAAACCTAACCGTTTCCTAACTTTAACCTTAACCCTAACCCTAACAATGAATCTAACATTAACCCTAACCCTAATCCTAACACTAACCCTAACCTCCACCTTATCCTTATCACTAACCCTAACCCTAACCCTAACGCTAAATCTACACGTAACCCTAAATTTAACCCTAATCCTAACACTAACCCTAACCTTACGCTTCACTTTAACTCTCTTAATATCCATAACCCAAAACCTAAATCTAACTTTAACCATAACACAAACCCTAACCATAACACTTACCCTAACATAAATCATAACTCTAATCTTAATACTAACCCTAAAACTAGCCCTAACCCTAATCTTAACCCTAACTTTAAAAATAACCATAAACATTAACTGAATTCTATCTCTAACTCTAATTCTAACCCAAAACCAAACCCTAACTATAACCCTAAATGTAATTCTAAAACTAAACCTAAACTTAAACCTAACCCTAATCGTTACTCTAACCCTAACACTAACCCTAACTCAAAAAGTAACCCTAACCTATCCTGAACACTAACCCTAACCCTAACATGAACCCAAAACCTATCCCTCACCCTAAGCCTAACACTAACCTCAACCCTAATCCTAACCCTAACCATTAAACTAACACACTAACAGAACACTAACCCTAAACCTAACCATGATGTAACATTAAACATAATCTCAACCCTAACTCTAACCCTTACACTAACCCTAACTATAACCCTAACTATAACCCTAAGCCTAATGTAACCCTAAACCTAATCCTAACACTAACCCTATCCCTATCTTGAACCCTAACACTAACCAATCCCTAACCCTATCCCTAACCCTAATTCTAATCATATCTGAAATCTTAAATATAATCCTAACCGTAACTCTAAGACAAATCCTAAACCTAACCCTAACACTAACCCTAACACTAACATTAACACTAACCCTAAACCTACAGTAACAGTAAACCTAAACCTTACCATAAACCTGACTTGAAACCTTACCTTAACCTTTACCCTAATCCTAACCCTAAATCTGATCCTAACCATAACACTAACCCTAACCATAAACCTAACCCTTATCCTAACCTTATCCCTAACCCTAACTCTAACACTATCCCTAATGTATCACTAACACTAACCCTAATTCTATCTCTAAACCTAAACCCAATGCTGGCCCTAACCCTAATAACCCTAATCTTAACCTAACCCTAAAACTATACCTAACCCTAACACTAAACTTAGCCCTAACCCTAACACTAACCCTTATCCTAGCCCTAACACAAACCCTAAAACTAACCCTAACACAAACCATAACCCTAACAGTATCTTTAAATAGAACACTAACCCTAATCCTAAACCTAAACCTAAACCTAATCCTAACAATAACCCTAAACCTAACACTTACAATAACCCTAAACCTAATGGTAACCTAACACTAACCCTAAGCCTCAACATAACATAACCCTAACCTTAACACTAACCCCAACTGTAACCCTACACTAACCATAAATCTAAGTCTAACACTAACCCAAAAACTAATCCTAAACATAACCATAACTGTAAAATTAACACTAACCCTAACCCTAAACCTGACTTTAACCCTAACACAAACACTTACCCTAACCATAACCCTAACATGAATCCTAACCATAACCGTAAACCTAACAGTAACCCTACCCTAAACCTAACCCTAACACTAACAATAACCCTACCCCTAATCCTAACACTAACCCTAAAACTAACCATAATCTTAACATTAAACCTAAACCTTACCCTAACCCTAACCCTAATGCTAACCTATCCCTAATCCTAACTATAAACATAATATTACCCTATCCCTAACCCTAACCATGATCCTAACACAAACCCTATAGAGAAACATAACCCTAACCGTAACCTAACACGAACCCTAACACTTACCTAACTGTAACTCTAACCCTAACACAAACACTAATACTAACACTAACACTAACCCTAATCTAACACTAACCCTAATCCCAAAACTAACCCTTTCACTAACTCTAACCCTAACCCTAACCCTAAAACTAACATTAATACTAACCCTTATCCTAACACTGTACCAATCCTATCTGGAAGTGTAAAACTAACCCTAACCCTATGCCTCACTCTAATCCTCTTCCTAACCATAACCCTAACTATAACACTAACCCTATCTCTAACACTAACACTAACCCTAAAACTAAGTATAACAGGAATCCAAATGCTAATCCTAAACCTAACCATAACCCTAAACATAACGCTATCCCTAACCATAACACTAACACTAAACCTATCTTTTAATCCTAACACTTACAGAAAACCTAAACCTAAACCTTACCCTAACACAAACCATAATTCTTACCCTAACACTATTCTAATACCCACCATATCCCTAATATTGTCGCTAATTCTAAAACTAACCCTATCCCTAACCAAAACAGTGACACTAAACTTAAACCCCAAACTAACCTTAACCCTAACCCTAACCCTAACATTAACCAAATTCTAACCTTACCATAACACTAATTCTAGCCCTAAGCCTAACACTAAAAGTAACCATAAACAGATCCCTAACCATAACAATATTCCTACCTTTACCCCTAACACTAATAATAACACATAGACTAAAACTAACCTGAACCCAAACCTTCACACTAAGCTTAAACCCCAAATAAACCCTAATCCTAACATAACACTAACACTAACCGTAACACTAACACGAACCCTATCCTACCTGTAACCCTAAAACTAAACCTAAACCTAATCCTAAGCCTCATTCTAAGTCTAATCATAACCATAAACCTAACCGTAACCCTATCAGTAACTCTAACAGAAACCCCAAACCTAACCCGGACCCTAACACAAAACATATATCTGAACCTAACACTAATATTAACACTAACCCTAACCCTAAAACTAACTCTAAAACTAACCCTAAAACTAACCCAAACCCTAACAGTAACCTTAACACTAAAAGTAACCCTAACCATAACCCTAATCCTAACTCTAAAACTAACCCTAACACAATCCCTAACCCTAACCATAACACTAACACTAACCCTAACCCTATTCCTAACCCTAAACCTATCCCTAACCATAACACTATACCTAACACTAACCTTAACACTAACATTAAAGCTAACCCAAAACCTAATCTTATCCCTAACACTAACCCTCACCCTAACACTAACATAAATCCTATAACTAAAACTAAAACTAACCCTAACCCTAACCCTTACACTAACCCTAAAGCTCACCATAACCCTAACCCAAAACCTAAAAGTAACCCTAAATATAACCCTAACACTAACTCTAACCCTATCACTAGTCCTAACCCTAACACTAATGCTAAACCTGTCCCTAACCCTAATCC
Organism: Spermophilus citellus; assembly: GCF_964194105.1. Classification (NCBI taxonomy): domain Eukaryota; kingdom Metazoa; phylum Chordata; class Mammalia; order Rodentia; family Sciuridae; genus Spermophilus; species Spermophilus citellus. The sequence goes on along the minus strand of NC_138191.1, from coordinate 31,372,851 downwards.
CAACACTAAAACTAATCCTAAACCTAAACGTAACACTAACCCTAAACCTATAACTAACAAGAACACGAACCCTAACCCTAATACTAACCCTAAGATTAACCATTACCCTAACCCAAAGCTAATCCTAACCCAAGACTAACAACAACCCTAACCCTAAAACTAACACTAACCCTAGCCTTAACCCTAAAACTAACACTCACCATAACCCTAACACTTACACGAAACCTAAACCTAAACCTAACACTAAATCTAACCTTAACCCTAACCCTAACCCTAACACTAACGCTAACCCTAAACCTAAATGTAATACTAACCATAACCATAATCCTAAACCTAACCCTAACCCTCACACTAACCATAACCCTAAACCTGAACTAACCCTATCACTAACATTATCTCTAACATTTACCCTAACATGAACCATAACCCTAACCTTAAAATAACCCTAACGCTAACAAAAAAAACTAACTGTAATATTAACCCTACCTTTACACTAACCCTAACCGTAAACCTAACATTAACCTAACACTAATCCTAACTCTAACCCTATCCCAAACCCTAATCCTTACCATAACCATAACACTAACCCTAACCCTATCCCTAACTTTAAAACTCACCCTAAACCTAAACCTAACCCTAACACTAAAACTATCTGTAACCCAAACACAAACCCTAAACCTAACTGTAACACTTAACCAAACACTAATCCTAACCTTAACACTAACCCTAACTGTAACAATAACACTAAGCCTAACACTATCCCTAAATATAAACCTAACACAAAGCCAAGTCCTAAACCTAGCATGAACCCTAACACTAACCCTAACACTAACCCAAACTTTAACACTAAAAGTAATTTAAACTTATCCTTAACCCTAACAGTAACCCTAAAATAACCCTAACCCTAACACTAGACGAAAATCTAACCCTAAAACTAACCCTAAACCCTAACCCTAACCCTAACCTAACACTAACTTTGACCTAACCCTAACCCTAACCCTTACCTAACCCTAAAGTAACCCTAACCCTTATCCTTACCTAACTCTAACCCTAACACTAACCCTAATCCTATCACTAATTAACACTAAATCTAACCGTAACACTAACCCTAACCCTAACACTAACTAACCATAAACCTAACCCTATCACTAACCCTAAGCCTAAACCTAACCCTAAACCTAACACTAAACTTAACACTATCCCTAACACTAACATTAACCCTAAACATAACCCTAAACTTAACACTCACCCTCACCTTAGAATTAACCTTAACACTAACCATAACCTTAACACTAATTATAACCCTAATACTAACCATAAAGCTAACCTTAACCCTAACCATAAACTTAACACTAAGCCTAACTTTAACCATAATTCAAACACTAAACCTAAATCTATCGCTAACACTAACAGTATTCCTAAATCTAACCCTAAATATAAACTCAACACTAACACTAAGCCTAACCCTAAATTTAAACTTAACCCTCACACTAAGCTTAACCCTAACCCTAACACGAACCCAAATCTTAACTCCAAAATTAATCCTAACACTAACCCTAAAATTAACCCTAAAAATAAAACCAGACCTAACACTAACCCCAACCCTAACCCTACCACGAACCTTAACCCTAACCCTAACTCTAACACAAACCCTAACCCTAAACTTAACGCTAACCCTAAGACTAACCATAAACCTAACCAGAACCCTAACAATAAACCTAAACCTAACCCTAACCCTAAGCCTAATGTAAAACTAATCCTAACCCAAACCATACCTCTAACACAAGCCCTAACCAAACCCTAACACTAACAATAACACGAAACCTAATGCTAAACCTAACCCCAATCCTAACACTAATGCTAACCCAACCCCAACCCTATCACAAATCATAACCCAAACTCTAACCTGAAACCTAACACTAACTCTAAACTAAACCCTAAACCTAACCCTAACCATAAACCTTACCCTATCACTAAACCTAACACAAACCCTAACCCTATCCCTTACCCTAACACAAATCATATCCTTCACCCTAACACTAATCCTAACACTAACCCTAACCCTAACCCTAAAACTGACCCTAACTTTAACCTGAACAATAACCCTAACACTATCCCTAAAACTAACTCTAACCATAACCCTAACTCTAAACCTAACACGAACACTAACAATAACATTAACCCTAGCCCCCATTAACACTAACCCTAATTTTAACCCTAACACTAAACCTAAACCAATCCCTATCCCTAAACCTAACACTAACACTAACCCTAACCCTACCATAACATGAACCCTAACCCAATCACTAACCCTAATCCTAAACCTAACACTAATTCTCACCATAACACTACTCTTAACCCTAACCCTAACTGTAACACTAACACTAACATTAACCCTAATGCTGAATCTAACAAAAACCCAAACGCTAACCCTAACCCTATCCCTAACACAAACACTAAACCAAACCCTATGATGAACCCGATGACTTACACAAACCCTAACCCTATAACTTGCCCTAAACCTAACCTTATCCCTACGCGTAACACTAAAACTAACTCTAACCCTAACCCAAATTTTAACACTATATTAACACTAACCTAACCCTAACCCTAACCCTTACCCTAACACCAACCCTAACCCTTACCATAACCCTAACTCTAACCCTTAGCCTAACCCTATTCTTAACCTTATCACTAACCCTAACTCTAAAACTAATCCAAATGTAACTCTAACTCTAACACTAAAACAAACCCTAAACCTAACCCTCAAACAAACACCAACCCTAATCCTAACCCTAACACTAACTCTAACCCTAATCCTAACTCTTAAACTAACCCTAACCCAATCCCTATCCCTGAACCTCACCCTAATTCTAAAACCAAACCTGACACTAACCCAAAACTATATCCTAAACTAACCCTAACCGTTACCGAATACTAACCCTAATCCTAAACCTAACCCTATAATTAACACTAACCCTACTCTTAACCCTAACACTAACTCTAACTCTAACCTAATCCAAACATAAAGCTAACCCTATCCCTAACCCTAACCCAAACCCTAACCCTAATCATCAACCTAACACAAACCATAACCCTAAACCGAACACTAACGCTAACACTATCCCTAACCCAAATCGAAACCCTAATCCTAACTCTTAAACTAACACTAACACTGCCCTGATCCCTAACCCTGTTTCTCACCTTAATATTAAACTAACCCAAAACCTAACCCTAATGCTAACACTGACAATAGCACTAACCCTAACCCTAACACTAGCACTAACCCTAACTCTAATACTAAACCCAAAACTAATACTAATCTTAACCCTACCCTAACATGAACTCTAACCCTAACCCTAATTCGAACCATAACCCCAACTCTAAACCTAACCTTAACACTACCCCAAACGCTAACTCTAATCCTAACCTAACCCTAACCCTAAACCTAAACCTAACCCTAATCCTAATCATAATCATAACCATAACCCTAACCCTAACCATAACACTAACCCTAAACCTAACAATAAACTTAACCCTAAACCATACTCTAAACCTAACACTCAAATTAAACCTAACTCTAATAGTAATACTAACTCTAACCATAACCCTAAACCTAACGCAAAACCTTACCTTAACCCTAATCAAATATGAACACTAACCCTAAACCTAACCCTAACTTTAACCCTAATGCTAACCCTACACCTAACCCTAAAACTAACACTAAGCCTAACCCTAAATGTAAACCTAAAGTTAACACTGACCCTAACCCTAACCCTAATACAAATCATAAAACTAACCCTAGCCTTAAGTAAACCTAAACCTAACCCTATCCCTAACACGAACCCTAAACCCAAACCTAACCCTAACCCTAATGCTAACCCTAACCATATTCCTAACCCTAACCTAACCCTATGCCTAACCCTAACCCTAACCCTAATCCTAATCATAACACTAACCCTAAAAATAACACTAATCCAAACCCTAACCGTAACCCTTACCTAACCAAAATCTAACCCTAACTCTATCCTTAACATGAACCCTAAACACAAACATAAACCCAACCCTAACACTAACCCTAATCCTAAACTTAATGCTAACTTAACCCTAAGCCTAACACTACAATTAACCCTAACCCTAACATTCACGCTAACCCTAACCATAACACTAACTCTAATGTAACGCTAAACCTAAACCTAAATCTTATCCTAAGGCTGACCCTAACCCTAACACTAACCTAACCCTAACATTAACACTATCCCTAAACATAAAATTAACCCTAATCCTAACCAAAACCTAATCCTAATCCTAACCCTAACACTAACCATAACCTAAACCGAAAAATTAACCCTAAACCTAACCCTAAACTAACACTAACCTTACCCAAATTTACACTAACCCCAACCCTACTGGCTACCTAATTCTATCCCAAACCCTAACACTAACTTTAACCCTAACCCGAAACCTTACCCTAACCCTAAAACTAACCATAACTCTAAGCCTTAACTTAGCCTAACACTAAACCTAACCCTAAAACTAATACTAACCCTAACCCTAAACCTAACCAAAACACTAATACTAACTCTAAAACTAACCCTAATGCTAACCAAACCCTAACAGTAACCCTAACCCTAACGCTAACAGGACCTCTCACCCTAACCCTAACACTAACCCTAACCACAACAGTAACCCTAATGTAACACTAACCCTAACCCTAACACTAACAACTAATCCTAACCCTAAAACTAACAAAAATGCTAATACTAACACTAACACCAACCTTAACCCAAACCCTAACCTTAACTCTAACTCTAAACCTAACCCTAACACTAACACTAAACCTAACCCTTACCCTAACCTAACACTAACCCTAAACCTAACCCTAAACTATCCCTAACATTAACCTAAAAAAACACTAACACTATCCCTAACACTAACCATAAATCTAACCCTAACTCTATCACTAACACTAACCCTAACCTAAACCTAAAACTAACCCTAATCTGAACTCTAACTGTAATCCTAACCCTTATTCTAAATCTAACCTTAAACTTAAGCCTAATGATAACCTAAACCCTAACCCGAACACAAACCCTAACACTATCTGAAAACTAACCATAACACTACCCCTAAGCCAACCCTAACCCTAACTCTTAAACTAATCCTAACCCTAACATGAACCCTAAGCCGAAACTTAACCCTATCATATACACTATACTTAACCCTACCCTAAGCCTAATACTAACCCAAATTCTAACCATAACCCTAATCGTAACTGTAACCCTAAGCCTAACCCAACCCTAACCCTAACACAAATCCTAACACTAAACCTAAAACTAATGCTAACGCTAACCCTAACCCTAACCCTAATACAAAACCTAACCCTAACCTTAACACTAACCCTAACCCTAACCTAATTCTAACCCTAACTTTAATCTTAACTTGAATCCTAACTGTAAAGTAATCCTAAATTTAACCCTAACCGTAACCCTAACACAAACCCTAAGAAAACCCTAACTCTAAAACTAACCCTAACCTAAACCTCACCCTAACCCTAACCATAGCACTAAAGCTAACTTTTATCACAACACTAAGCCTAGCCCTAAACTTTACCCTAACCCTAACACTAACCCTAACCCTAACACTAACACTAACCTGTAATGTTAACCTTACCGTAACCTAACACTATTTCTAACCCTAAAACTAATACTCACCCTAACCCTAAACCTAACCAAAACACTAATAGTAACTCTAATACTAACCCTAACACTAACCCTAACCCTAACCCAAACAGGACTTCTCACCCTAACCCTAATACTAACCCTAACCGCAACAGTAACCCTAACCTAACACTAACCCTAACCCTAACACTAACACTAAACCTAAACCTAAATGTAACCAAAACGCTAATACTAACCCTAACGCAAACCCTAATCCTAACACTAACCCTAAGCCTAACACTAACACTAAACCAACGTTTACCTTAACCTAACATGAACTCTAACTCTAACTCAAACACTAACCATAATACTAAAACTAACCAAAACACTGATACTAACCCTAACACTAACCCTTAATTTAACCCAAACCCTAACACTAACCCTAACCTAATCCTAACAGAAACTCTCACCCTAACCCGAACACTAACCCTAACCCTGAACCTAAACCTAAACCTAAATCTAAACCTAACACTAACCATTACCCTAATCATCAACCTAACCCTAATCCTAACCCTAACCTAACACAAACCCTAACCCTAATCATAACCCTATCCCTAATTCTAAACCTTACCCAAAACTTAAACCTAACAGTAACCCTAAATCTAACCCTAACACACCCCTAACCCTAACCCTTACCATTCCTCTAACCTAATCCTAATCCTAACACTCAAACTAACCCTAACACTAACCCTAGTTCTAAAATTAACCCTACCCTTAACCTAACCTGAATCCTTATCCTAACCTAAGCCTAACACTAACCTTGACACTAGCACTAACCGTAAACCTAACAATAACCCTAAACCTATCTCTAACCCTAACCCAACTAGTAATTTTAACCCTAACCCTTATTCTAACACGAACCCTAGCTCGAATTCTAACCCTAACACTAATGCTAACTTTAACCATAACCTTATCCCTAACCAATTTCTAACCTGAACACAAACCCTAATCCAAATTATAAACCTAAACCTAATCTAACCCTAACCCTAACCTTTATGTAACACTAACAGTAATCCTAACACGAACCCCAACACTAACCCTATCATTAAACCTATCCATAACCCTAATGCTAAACCTAACATTAACCCTAACTGTAACCCTAACACTGACCCTAACACTAGCCCTAATATTTCCCTAACCCTAACACAAACCCTAAACATAATCCTAACCCTAATCATTAACCTAACCCTAACCCAAACCATAATCCTAACCCTAACCCTAAACCTATCCCTAAACTTAACCCTAACCCAAATTCTAAGCCATAACCTAATGCTAACCCTAACCCTTATCCTAAGACTAACACTAAACCTAACACTAATGCTAACACTAAACCTAACTGTAAACCTAACACTAATCCTAACCCTATCCCTAAGCCTAATTGTAACACTATCCCTAACCCTAATCCTAACACTAACACTAACCCTAACAGTAACCTAATGCTTACACTAACCCTAAAACTAACCCTTACACGAACCAAACCCTAACCCTAACACTATCCGTAAACCGAACCCTAACACTCACCTAATTCTAACCCTAAACCTAACACTAACCATAACCCTAAACCTAACACTAATTCTAAACCTAACTATAACCCTAACCCAAACACTAACACTACCCCTAATTGTAACTCTAACCTTAACACTAACTCAAACTGCAACCCTAACCCTAAACCGATTCCTAACAGTAACACTAATCCTAACCCTATCACTAATCCTAACCCTGCCTCTATTCCTATCCATTACCCTAAGCCAAACCCTCCCCCTAAAGCTACCCTAGTCCTAACACTAATCCTTAGGCTATCCCAAACCCTAACTCTTTTACTACTTCCAACCCTCGGCCTCATTCTAGCTTCAGTCTTAACCCAAAACTGACCCTTATTCTGACCCTAACACTAACCCTAGATCTAAACATGACACTAACCCTAAACCGGACCCTAACTCTTCCCCTACCAGTAAACCTATACCTAAACCTAACAGTAACACTAGCACTAGACCAAACCTAATCTTATATAGAGTCATAAATCTAGCCCTAGCCCTATAGAAAAACATTGAGCTGGCCGTAACAATAACCCTTAACCTAAAACAAAGACTAACCCTATCCCTAGACCCAATGCTATTCCTAATTCTGGCCCTAACCTAACCCAAACACTGACGCTTACCCTAACACACCCTAGCTCTAAAAATTATCCTAATCAAAACCTAACCCTAACACTAGACTTATGCATAACCCTAACCCTAAAACTAGCCATAATCATAACCCAAGCTCTAACCTTCGACCTAGTCCTAAACCTACCTCAAACTCTAACCCTTTCCCTAATCATAACACTAACCCTAACCCTAGCCCTGACTCTAACCCTAACTCTTGCCCTAGACCTAACCCCAGCTCAAAACCTAATAATTACCCTAAATCTAACCCTGACACTAACCCTAGGCCTAACCCTAACCCTAGCCATAAACTTAGCTTTAACTCTAGCCCTAACCTTAGCTCTAACCCTATCCATTACCCTAAAGATAAGCCTAACCCAAATGCTAACCCTCGGGCTAACGCTAACACTATTGCACTAGCCTTAAACACTATTGCTAATACTAACACTATTCATTTCCCTAAATATAACCTGAACCCTAAACCTAATCCTATCAGTTACCCTAACCAATACCCTAACCCTAGTCATAATTCTAACCTTAACCCTAGCCCTAACGTTAGCTCTAACCCTATCCATTACCCTAAAGATAAGCCTAACCCAAATGCTAACCCTAGGGCTAATGCTAACACTATTGCTAACACTAACCCTATTCATTACTCTAAACCTAACCTGAACCCTAAACCTAACCCTATCAATTACCCTAACCTGGACCGGTACCCTATCCCTTACACTAATTCAAGCCTTAACCCTGAATCTCAACCTAAACCAAACCCGACTCAAACCCTGAAACTAATAATACACCTAGCTTTAAACCTGACCCTTAACCTAAACCTAAACCTTACACTAGACATAGTCATAACCTAACCCTAAAATTAACCATAACCATAAACCCAGACCTGACGATAGCCCCAGCCCTAATCCTAGCCCTAACCCTGACACAAACACTAGTCCTCATCTTAGCCTATACCTAGCCTTAATCCCAACGCAAACCCTAACTCTAGCCCTATCTTTATTTTAACCCTCGCAATAGACCTGAACTTAGGTATAACTCCATCCTTTCCCCTAACCCTATCACTAACTCTAACCCTAACACTAACCATATATCTAGCCCTAGCCATAGGCCTAACCTTAACACTAACCCTAGCACTAATCCTAGCACTAATTTAGCCCTAACCCTAACTCTACCACTAACCTTGGCCTAAGACTTACTCTAACTCTCCCCAGCTCTATTTCTAGTTCTAACCCTATCAATTACAATAAACCTAACACAATCCCTAACCGTAGCCGTAACCCTAGCCCTAGAACCTACCCTAGATCTAACCATAACTCTACATTTGACCCTAACCCTAAGCCTAATCCTCAACCTACCACTAGACCTAACACTATCACTAATCCTAAACTAGCAATAAACCTAGCCTTATCCCTTAAACAAAACTGAGCCATTGTCCTAACCCTAAATATTAACCTAAACCAAACCCTAATCCTAAGCCTTGCCATAACCTTCTAGCTCTAATTCATGTCCTAGTCCTAAAATTAACCCTGATCGTGACTTATATTCTAACACTAACCTTAATTCTAAATATCACACTAACCCTAAAGATAACGCTAACACTAGATCTAGACAAAATACTAACTGTAATCTTAACCTTAGTTCTTATATTAGCCATAGCTGTAACCCTAGCCCTAAACCTAACTGAAAAACTAGCCTGAATCTGAGCCCTAACCATAGAAGTAAACTTAAACATAAATGTAACCTTAGCCCTAACCCTAACCCTAAACCTAGCCCTAACGCTAGCTCTAACTCTATCACTTACCTTAAGCCAAACGCTATCCATAATGCTAACCTTACTCCTAATCCTAATTCATAGCCTAATCCAAACCTAATCCTATTACTATTCCTAAATCTAGCCCTCATTCTAGCTCTAACCATAACTCAAATCCTTACCCTAACACAAACTCTCAATCTAAATCTGAACCTAACCCTGAACCAAACCCTAAAACTAGCCCTATGAGTAAACTTATACCTAAACTTAACCCTAACAATAGTCCTAGACCTAAGCCTAACCCTAAATACAGCCATAACTCTAGACTTAGACCTAAAAAACCCCTGAGCCCTAGTCCTAATATAATCCTTAACCTAAAGCAAACACTAACACTATGCCTAGAACTAAATCTAGTCCTAATTCTGCCTTCACCTTAAACCTAACTCTAGCCTGAACACTGACCCTAACACTAACACTAAACTGAGCTCTAAACCTGACCTTATCCCCAAACCTAAACCTAACACTAGACATAGCCATAACTCTAACCCTAAAACTAGCTCTAATCAGAACCCTAGATATTACATTACACATAGCATTAACCCTGAGCCTAAACCTAACACAAATCCTTGCCCTAATCTGAGGCCTAATCCTACCCTGAGAGTAACCATAATACTAAAAGTAGCCCTTACCCTAACCCTTTCCTTACACATAACCCTAGCTCAAAGCCTAACCCTTAGTCTAAACATAACCCTAGCCCTATTCCTAAACCTAAACCTAACCTAAGACCTAATCCTAACCTCAACCCTAGTACTAACACTAACTCTAACCCTAACATTATGCTAAACCTACCCCTAACCCTAATAATAACAGTAGCCCTAAACCTAACCATATCCCTAACCCTAATCATAAACCTATCCCTAAACGTAAACCTTGCCATAAACTTAACCCTAAACCTTACCAAAAATCAATACTAAACCTATCCCTAAACCTATATTTAACCATAACCTAAACTTAACCCTAAACCTAATCTTACATCTAACCCAATACATTACTCTAAAAATAACCCAAACCCTAATGAAGACCCTAGCCCTAAACCCAACCCTAACCATAACCATAACCATAAACCTAACCCAGACCTAACACTAAACCTAACACTTGCCCTAGCCCTACACATAGCTTAACCCCTAACCCTTACCCTAACACCAAAACTAGCCCTAGCCCTAACCATAATGCTAACTCTAGCCCTAACCCTAACACTAAACCTAGCCCTTATCCTAGCCCTATTTTAGCCCTATTCCTAACCCTCATCCTAACCCTAGAATTAAGACTAACTATAATTCTCACATAAGGCTTATTCCTACTTCTAACCCTATATTTACAGTAACCCTAACCCAAACTCTAACCCTAGTCATAACCCTTGCACTATCCTTAGACCTAGTACTAACTCTAGATTGAATCCTATCTCTAAAACTAACCCTAACCCGATACCTCACCCTAACCCTGAAACTAGCTCTAACCCTAATGTTAATCCTAAAATTAGCTCTAACCCTAGCCCTTTCCCTAAAACAATACTGAGCCATACCCTTAACACGAACACTTACCCTAGACCAAACCCTAACCCTACACCAGCCCTAACCCTAGCTCTAATTTGAAACCTAACCCTAACCCTAAACCTAACCATGACCCTGACTCATATCCAAACACTAAACCTAGCTCTAATTATCACCCTAACCTTAAACCTAACCCTAACAATATATCTAGCCCTAAACCTAATCCTAGACCTAACTCTAATTGTATTCCTAATTCTTACAATAGCCGTAATCCAAAACTAGCCCTAATCCAAGACACCAACATGAGCTTTAACCCTAAACCTAACCATAACCCTGGTCCTAACCCTATCTCTAATCCTATCCCTTACCCTAAGCCAAATCCTCACCCTAAATGCTAACCGTATTCTTAGCACTAATCCTTAGCCTAACCAAAACCCTAAGTCTATAACTAGTCCTAACCCTAGCCTTCATTCTAGATCTAACCATAAACCAAACCCTAACCTTATCCCTGACCATTATTCTGACCCTAAAACTAATCTTAGGTCTAAATCTAAACCTAACCCAAAACTGAAACCTAACACTAGCCCTACTGGTAATCTTATAACTAAACCTAACCCTAATAGTAGACCTAGACGCAAACATAATCCTAAATCTAGCCATAACTATAGTTCTAGATCTAAACAGAAACTAGACATAGCCTTAACAATAACCCTTAATCTGTCTCAAACTCTAGCCCTACCTCTAGACCTAATTCTAGTCCTAATTCTGGCTTTAACTGAACCCTGCACTTAAACTGAACCCTAAACCTAACTATGTCATTACTCGATCTCTAAACATAAGACTAATTTGAGCCCTAAACCTAAACTTTAACCTAACCCAAACCCTAAAATGACACTGACTCTAATAATATCCATAGCTCTAAACCTGACCCTAACAAGAAACTTAAACTTTACATTAGACGTAGCCTTAAACCTAACCCTAAAACTATCCCTAACTGTATCTTAGACCTGAAATTAGTCCTAGCTCTAATTCTAGCTCTAACGCTAATAAAAAACTTATCCTACATACTATCCATAAACCTTCTTAATCATTACCCTAACCCTAACGTTAGCCCTAAATTTAACCCTAAATCGCACCCTAGTCCTAAAAGTAGCTATTTTCCCATCCATTACCCTAAACCTAACCCTAAACTTAACACTAACCCTAGGCCTAACCCTAACACTAACCCTAGCTCTAATCCTAGCCCTAATTTAGCCATATTCTGAACCCTAACCCTAGCCCTAATACTAATATAACTCTCAAACTAGCCCTATACTTAGATCTAACCCTATCCCTTACCATCACAATACACCTAGTCCTAAACGTAGCCCTACCCTAGTCCAATACTTAGCCCTATCTCAAAACCTAGATATCAACCTAACTCTAAATTTAACCCTAACCCTAAGACTAAATCTAACCATAACTCTACTCTTATCCCTAATCCTTAACCTAAGCCTAAATCTTACACTAGCCCTAAACCTAAGACTAATCTTAAAACTAGCCCTAAACCTACCACTAGCCCTAAAATAAAACCGAGTCATAGCCCTAAACTTAACCCTTAATCTAAATCAAACCCTAACCCTACACCTAGCCCTAACTCTATCCCTAATTATAGTCTAACCCTAACCTGAAAACTAACCCTGAATTTGACTCTGACCGTAACACTAACCCTAGCTCTAAACATCATCATCACTGTAAACCTAACCTTAACACTAGACCTAGACCTAACTCTAACTCTTTAACTGGCTGTGATCATAAACCAAATTCATACTTTAGTGGTAGCCTTAATCCTAGCCCTAAACTAACCCAAAACCTAGTCTTAATCCAAGTCTAAACCTAGCTTTAATCCTAAACTTAAACCTAACACTAAACCAAACACTAGCTTCAATTCTATATATAACCCTAGCCCTAACCTTAGGGCTAACCATATCCATTACCCAAATGATAACCCTAACCCTTCTGATAACCCTAGGCCGAACCCTAACCCTATACATTACACTAAACCAAACCTAAACCCAAAAGCTAACACTCTCATTACCCTAACCCTAAATCTAACACTAATTCGAGCCCTGTACCTAAACACTAACTTAACCCAAACCCTAATCCTGACCCTGATTCTAAAAATAACCCTAGATCTAAACCTGACCCTAACCAAAAACCTAACCCTTACACTGGACCAAGCCATAAAACTAACACTAAATCTATCCCTAACTGTAACCCTAGACCTAACATTAGCCATAGCCCTAATACTATCCCTAACCCTAAAACAAATCCTAGTCCTCATCATAGCCCTAAACATAGCCTTAATCATAACCCTAACCCTAACCCTAGTTCTAACCCTAATACTAACCTTTGCATTGCCCTAAACCTAGCTATAACCACATTCTTAGCCTAAACTAAACCCTAACTCGAACCCTAACCCTAATGTAACCTTTGCCTTATTCTTAGACCTAGCACTAACCCTAGATCTAAAACTAACTCTAAATCTAACCCTAACTCAATGCCTAATCCTAATCCTAAAACTAACCCTAACCCTAGCCCTAACATAACCCTAGCTGTAACTTAGCCCCATCCCTAAACCTAACTTTAACCCTAGCCCTAAGACTAACTCTAACTCTCCCACTAGCCCTATCACTCATTCAAACCCTGCCCCTTACCGTAACTCTAACCCTAGCACTAAGTCTAGTACTAACCCTTGTCCTATCCTTATGCCTAGCACTAACCTTAGGCAAAACGTAATCTAAATCTAGCCCTAACCCGAAGCATAAGCCTACCCCTAACACTAGCCCAAACCACAATACTAATCCTAAAATGAGCCCAAACCCTAGCCCCAGCCCTATAACAAAGCCAAACCATAGCTCTAACCCTAAACATTAACCTAAATCAAGTCGTAACCTTACATCTACACCTAAATCTAGCCCTAATTTGATTTGGAAGCCAAACCCTAAAAACTAACACAGAACCTGACACTGACCCTAACACCTCTAGCTCTAAACATCACCCTAACACTAAACCTAACCCTAACACTTAACCTAGCACTAAAACCCTAAAACTAGCCCTAATAGTAAACCTAGTATTTACATTAGCTGTAATCCTAAACCTAGTTCTAACATAACCCCAAACCTATCCCTAATCCAAGCCCTAACTCTAGCTTTAAACCTAACCTAACCCTAACACTATCCCTAATTATAACCATAACTCTAGCCTTAAGCTGATCCCTAACTCTATCCATTACCATAACAATAACCATAACCATACTGATACCCTTAGGCATAAACCTAACCCTATCCTGAATCCTAACACTTCCATTACCCCAAATCTAACCTGAATCCTAAACCTAACCCTATCATTACCCTAACCCTAATCATAAAACTAATTCAAGCACAAACTTGAAACCTTAACCTATCCCAAACCCTAACCCATACCTTGACCCTAATAATACCCCTAGCTCTAAACTTGACCATAACCCAACACCTAACCCTTAGCGTAGACGTAGCCATAAACCTAATCCTAAAACTATCTTTAACCATAATTCTGGACCTGAAATTAGATCTAGCTCTAACCCTAGCTCTATCCCTAAAACAAAACCTAGACATAGTCATAACTCTAAACCTTAATCTAAACCAAACCCTAACGCTACACCTAGCCCTAACCATATCCCTAATTCTAGTCCTAAACCTAACCCGAAAACTATCCCTTACCCTGACTCTGACCCTAACACTAACCCTGGCTCTAAACATCATCATCACCGTATACCTCAACTTAACACTAGACCTAGCCTAACTCTAACCCTTTAACTAACACTAATCATAACCCTACTTCATACATTAGCGGTAGCCTTAAAGGTAGCCCTACCTAACCCAAAACCAAGCATTAATCCGAGTCCTAAATCTAGCTTTAACCCTAAACTTAAACCTAACCGTAATCCAAAACTAGCCCTAATCCTATACATAACCCTAGCCCTAACCTTAGGTCTAAACCTATCCATTACCTTAATAATAGCCCTAACACTTAACCTAACCCTAGGCCTAACCCTAACCCTATCCATTACACTAAACCAACCCTAAACCCTAATATTAATCCTATCATTACCCTAAACCTAAATTCTAACCTAACGCAAATCCTAACCCTGACCCTGACCCTAAAAGTAACACTAAATATAAACCTAAATCTTACCCTATGTGTAATCCTTACACTGGAACAAGCCATAAACCTAACACTAAATCTAGCCCTAATGATAACCCTAGACCTGACACTAGCCATATCCCTAATAATATCCCTAACCCTAACACAAACCCTAAACCTCATCCTAGCCATAAATCTAGCCTTAATCACAACACTAACCCTAACTAAACCCTAAACCTAATACTAACAATTGCCCTAGCCCTAAACCTAGCCAAAACAACATCCCTTACCCTAAACGTAACCCTAACTCTTACCCTAACCCTTTTAATCACAATTGCCCTATCCTTAGCCCTAGCTTTAACACTAGATCAAAACCTAACTTTAAACCTAACCCAAACTCGATGCCTAAGCGTAAAACTGGCCCTAACCCTGATGCTATTTCTAAACTTAGCCCTAACCCTAGCCCTAACACTAACCCTAGCCATAATTTAGCCCTATCCCTAACCCTAACCCTAATCCTAACTCTAACTTTCACACTGGCCCTATCACTTGTTTAATTCCTATCCCTTCTTATAAACCTAACCCTATCGCAAATCATAGTCCTAACCCTTGCCCTATCCTTAGCCCTAGCACTAACCTTAGATAAAAACTTAACTCTAAATTTAACCCTAAACCGAAACCTAATCCTAAATCTAAGACTAGCCCTAACCCTAACACTAATCCTAAAAATTTCACTAACCCTAATGCTAACCCTAAAACCAAACAGAGCCAATGCTCTAACCCTAACCCTTAACTTAAACCAAGCACCTAGCCCTAACCCCAGCCCTAATTCGAGTTTTAAGCCAAACCCTAAAACTAACCCTGACCCTTACTCTAACCATAACACTAACTAAAGGTCAAAACATCACCCTAACCCTAAGCCTAACCTAACAGTAAACCTAGCCATAATACACTAAAATTAGCCATAATCATAACCCTAGTACTTACATTAGCCTTAACCCTAACCCTACACTAACTTAACCCAAAACCTAGCTATAATCATAACCATAACCCTAGCCCTAAACTGATTTCTAACTCTATCCATTACCATAACCATAACCATAACCCTAATGCTAATTCAAGCCCTAACTTTAAACGTTAACCTGTTCCAAACCCTAACCGAGAACTTGACCCTAATAATACCCCTAGCTCTAAACCTCATGCTAACCCTAAACCTGAACCTTACACTTGACATACACATAATTCTGACCTAAAACTATATTTAACCATAATTCTGGACCTGAAATTAGCCCTAGCTCTAATCCTAGCCCTAACCCTAAAAAAAAAAAAAAAACCCTAGCCCTCATCATAGCCCTAAACCTTGCATTAATCATAACTCTAACCCTAACCACAGCCCTAACCCTAATTGTAACCTTCACCCTACCTATAAACCTAGCTACAAAGCCATCCATTACCCAAACTTTGCCCTAACTCTAAACCTAAACTCTAAACTCTAACTCTAAACTCTAACCCTCACCCTATCCCTAACCATAACTCTAACCCTGAGCCTAACCCTAGGCTTAAATTAGACACTAAACCTAGCCCTAATCCTAGCCCTAATTTAGCCCTATCTCAAATCTAACCCTAACCCTAGCCCTAAGACTAACTCTCACCCTAGCCCTTTCCCCAGTTTGAACTCTATCCCTTTCCATAACCCTAAACGTAGGCATAACCCTTGCTGTATCCTTAGTTCTAGCCTTAACCCTAGATCTAATCCTAATTCCAAATTTATCCCTAACCGTATGCCTAAGCCTAACACTAACACTAGTGCAAACCCTAACCCTAGGACTAAACCAAAACCGAGTATGAGCCCCAACCCTAAACCTTAACTTAAACCAAATCCTAACACTACAACTAGACCTAACCCTAGCTCTAATTCGAGTCCTAACCCTAACCTTAAAACCAACCGTGACCCTGACTCGTATCCTAACACTCACTGTAGCTCTAAACACCGCCCTCACCTTAAACTGAACCCTAATAGTAACCCTAGCCCTAATATGAGTCCTAACACTAACCCTAAAACTAAGCCTGACCCTGACTCCTATCTTAACATGAACCCTAGCTATAAATATCACCATAAATTTAAACCTAAGTCTAACACTAAACCTAACACATACCCTAACACTAAAACTAATCCTAATGGTAACATTAGTTCTTTTTATTTTTTTTAGTGGTTCAAGTTTATTCCATACAGTAGAGTTCTGAAAATTAACCAAATAATTGCAATTTTTATTTATTTCAACTTATTTTTTATTGGTTATTCAAAACATTACAAAACTGTTGACATATCATATTTCATACATTCCATTCAACTGGGTTACAAACTCCCATTTTTACCCCAAATACAGATTCAGAATCACATCTATTACCCATCCACATTTTTACATAATGCCATATTAGTAACTGTTGTATTCTGCTATCTTTCCTATCCTCTACTATCCCCCGCCCCTCCCCTCCCATCTTCTCTCTCTACCCCATCTGTTGTAATTTAATTCTTTCCCTTGATTTTTCCCTTCCCCCTCACAACCTCTTATATGTAATTTTGTATAACAATGAGGGTCTCCTTCCATTTCCATGCAATTTCCCTTTTATCTCCCTTTCCATCCCACCTCATGTCTCTGTTTTATGTTAACCTTTTCCTCCTGCTCTTCCTCCCTGCTCTGTTCTTAGTTGCTCTCATTATATCAAAGAAGACATTTGGCATTTGTTTTTTAGGGATTGGCTAGCTTCACTTAGAATAATCTGCTCTAATACCATCCATTTCCCTGCAAATTCCATGATTTTGACATTTTTTTAGTGCAGAGTAATACTCCATTGTGTATAAATGCCACATTTTTAATCCATTCATCTATTGAAGGGCATCTGGGTTGGTTCCACAGTCTAGCTATAGTGAATTGTGCTGCTATGAACATCGATGTGGCAGTATCCCTGTAGTATGCTCTTTTAAGTTCTTTAGGGAATAGTCCAAGAAGGCGAATAGCTGGGTCAAATGGTGGTTCCATTAACAGCTTTCCCAGGAATCTCCATACTGCTTTCCAAATTGGCCACACCAATTTGCAGACCCACCAGCAATGTGCAAGTGGACCCTTTTCCCCACATCCTCGCCATATTCTATTGCATGCTTTTAGCCCCTTTATCAAATATAAGATAGTTCTAACTTTGTGGATTAGTCTTTGTGTCCTCTATTCTGTACCATTGGTCCACCCGCCTGTTTTGGTACCAGTACCATGCTGTTTTTGTTACTATTGCTCTGTAGTACAGTTTGAAATCTGGCATTGCTATACCTCCTGATTCACACTTCCTGCTTAGAATTGCTTTTGTTATTCTGGGTCTTTTGTTTTTCCATATGAATTTCATGATTGCTTTATCTATTTCTACAAGAAATGCTGTTGGAATTTTGATTGGCATTGCATTAAACCTATAGAAAACTTTGGGTAATATCACCATTTTGATGATGTTAGTTCTTCCTATCCATGAACAGGGTATATTTTTCCATCTTCTAAGGTCTTCTTCTATTTCTCTCTTTAGGGTTCTGTAGTTTTCATTGTATAAATCTTTCACTTCTTTTGTTAGGTTGATTCCCAAGTATTTTATTTTTTATGAGGATGTTGTGAATGGGGTATTTGTCCTCATTTCCATTTCAGAAGACTTGTCGCTGATATACAGGAATGCCTTAGATTTATGCGTGTTGATTTTATATCCTGCCACTTTGTTGAATTCACTTATTAGCTCTAGTAGTTTCTTTGTATACCCTTTTGGGTCTGTTAGATATAGTATCATATCACCGCAAATAGTGGTAATTTAAGTTCTTCTTTTCCTATTTTTATGCCTTTAATTTCTTTTGTCTATCTAATTGCTCTGGCTAGTATTTCAAGGACTAAATTGAATAGAAGTGGTGAGAGAGGGCATCCCTGTCTTGTTCCAGATTTTAGAGGGAATGCCTTCAGTTTTTCTTTATTGAGAATGATGCTAGCCTGAGGCTTAGCATATATAGCTTTTACAATGTTGAGGTAAGTTCCTGTTATCCCTAGTTTTTCTAGTGTTTTCAACATAAAGGGATGCTGTACTTTGTCGAATGCTTTTTCTGCATCTATCAAGATAATCATGTGGTTCTTATGGTTAAGTCTATTGATGTGGTGAATAACATTTATTGATTTCCATATATTGAACCAGCCTTGCATCCCAGGGATGAATCCTACTTGATCATGGTGCACAATTTTTTTGATATGCTTTTGTATTCGATTTGCCAGGATTTTATTGAGAATTTTTGCATCCAAGTTCATTAGAGATATTGGTCTGTAGTTTTCTTTCTTTGAAGTGTCTTTGTCTGGTTTCGGGATCAGGGTGATGTCAGCCTCATAGAATGAATTTAGAAGAGCTCCTTCTTTTTCTATTTCTTGAAATAACTTGAAAAGTATTGGTATTAATTCTTCTTTGAAGGTTTTGTAAAACTCTGCTGTATATCCATCTGGTCCAGGGCTTTTCTTGCTTGGTAGTCTTTTGATGGTTTCTTTGATTTCCTCCTTTGTTATTGGTCTGTTTAAATTGTGTGTATCTTCCTGACTCAATCTGGGCAAATCATATGACTTAAGAAATTTATCGAGATCTTCACTATCTTCTATTTTATTGGAATATAGGGTTTCAAAATAATTTCTAATTATCTTCTGTATTTCTGTAGTGTCCATTGTGATATTGCCTTTTTCATCCCATATGTTAGTAATTTGAGCTCTCTCTCTTCTTCTCTTCATTAGCATGGCTAAGGGTCTGTTGATCTTATTTATTTTTTCAAAGAACCAACTTTTAGTTTTATCAATTTTTTCAACAGTTTATTTTGTTTCAATTTCATTGATTTCCACTCTGATTTTAATTATTTCTTGCCTTCTACTACATTTGCTGTTGTTTTCCTCTTCCTTTTCTAGGGTTTTGAGATGAAGTGTGTGTTCATTTATTTGTTGTTTTTTGTTTTTTTTCTTTTTTCTTTCTTTCTTTTTTTATTTTTTTTTTTTTTTGAGGAATGAACTCCAGGAAATGAATTTCCCTCTTAAAACTGCTTTCATTGTGTCCCATAGATTTCGATATGTTGTGTCTGTATTTTCATTTATCTCCAAGAATTTTTTGATTTCCTTCTTTATGTATTCTGTAACCCATTGATCATTCAGTAACATATTGTTCATTTTCCAGGTGATGCAGGATTTTTCCTTCCTTCTTTTATCATTGATTTCTAGTTTCATTCCATTATGATCAGATAAGATGCATGGTATTATCTCCACACCTTTATTTTTACTAGAGTTGCCCTATGGCATAATATATGGTCTATCTTTGAGAAGGACCCATGTGCTGCTGAGAAGAACAGGTATCCACTTGATGAATGTTATTATATTATATATATGTCGGTTAAGTCTAGAAAAGGGTACTCTTGTACACTGCTGGTGGGACTGCAAATGGGTGCGGCCAATTTGGAAAGCAGTATGGAGATTCCTGGGAAAGCTGGGAATGGAACCACCATTTGACCCAGCTATTGCCCTACTCGGACTATTTCCTGAAGACCTTAAAAGAGCACACTACAGGGATACTGCCACATCGATGTTCATAGCAGCACAATTCACAATTGCTAGACTGTGGAATCAACCCAGATGCCCTTCAATAGATGAATGGATAAAAAAAAATGTGGCATTTATATACCATGGAATATTACGCAGCACTAAAAAATGACAAAATCATGGAATTTGCAGGGAAATGGATGGCATTAGAGCAGATTATGCTTAGTGAAGCTAGCCAATCCCTAAAAAACAAATACCAAATGTCTTCTTTGACATAATGAGAGCAACTAAGAGCAGAACAGTGAGGCTGAGCAGGAAGAAAAGACTAGCATTAAACAGAGACATGAGGTGGGAGGGAAAGGGAGAAAAAAAAAGGGAAATCACATGGAAATGGAGGGAGACCCTCATTGTAATACAAAATTATATATAAGAGTTTACGAGGGGAATGGGATAACAAACATGGAGGGAAATGAATTTCAATAGATGGGGTAGAGAGAGAAGATGGGAGGGAAGGGGAGGGGGGATTTTAGAGGATAGTAAAGGTAGCAGAATACAACAGACACTAATATGGCAGTATGTAAAAATGTGATGTGTAGCCGATGTGATTCTGCAATCTGTATTTGGGGTAAAAATGGGAGTTCATAACCCAATTGATTCTAATCTATGAAATATGATTTGTCATGAGTTTTGTAATGTCGTGAACATCCAATAAAAAAAAATAAGTCTAGGTTATTGATTGTGTTATTGAGTTCTATAGTTTCTTTATTCAGCTTTTTTCTGGAGGATCTGTCCAATGGAGAGAGCAGTGTGTTGAAGTCACCCATAATTATTGTGTTGTGGTCTATTTGACTCTTGAACTTGAGGAGAGTTTGTTTTATGAACATTGCAGCACCATTGTTTGGTGCATACATATTGATAATTGTTATGTCTTGTTGGTGGATGGTTCCTTTTAACAGTATATAGTGTCCTTCTTTATCCCTTTTGAAGTTGATTTTATTCGATATGAGTATGGCCACTCCTGCTTGCTTCAGAGAACTATGTGAATGGTATGATTTTTCCCAACCTTTTACCTTCAGCCTGTGTATTTGTTTTCCTATCATATGAGTCTCCTGAAGGTAGCATATTGTTGGATTTTTTTTTTATCCAGGTTTCTAGCCTATGTCTATTGATTGGTGAATTTAAGCCATGAACTTTTAAGGTTACTAGTGATATATGGGTTGTACTTCCTGTCATGCTTGTTTATTTATTTATTTTTTTAATATGGCTATTTTTTCCTTTTTGGTTATTTTTTTTCTTCCCTTTACTGAGTTACCCACCAGTGTTAGTTTTGGGTGCTGTTTTTCAATTCCTCTTCTTGTAGTGTTTTGCACAAAATACCTTCCAGTGCTGGTTTTCTGGCTGCAAATTCTTTTAACTTTTGTTTATCATGAAATATTTTAATTTCATTGTGAAATCTGAAGCTTAGTTTTGCTGGATACAGTATTCTTGGTTGGAATCCATTATTTTTCAGCATTTGAAATACGTTGTTCCAGGATCTTCTCGCTTTCAACATCTGTAATGAAAAATCAGCTGTTAATCTAATTGGTTTTACCCCTGAATGTAATCTGCCTCCTTTCCTCATAGCTTTTAATATTCTCTCCTTATTCTGTATGTTGGATATCTTTATAATTATGTGTCTTGAAGTTGGTCTATAATGGTTTTGCTACCTTCAGGAGACTCATATGATAGGAAAAGACATACACAGGCTGAAGGTGAAAGGTTGAAGAAAATCATACCAGTCACATGGTTCTCGGAAGCAAGTAGGAGTGGCCATACTCATATCGAATAAAATCAACTTCAAAAGGGATAAAGAAGGACACTATATACTGTTAAGAGGAACCATCCACCAACAAGACATAATAATTATCAAAATCCTCTAGGCTTCCAGGATTTGGCAATCCATTCCATCTTTCATATCTGGGAAGTTTTCGAGGATTATTTCATTCAATAGATTGTCCATTCCTTTGGTTTGAAACTCTATACCTTCTTCTATCCCAATGGCTCTCAAGTTTGGTATTTTTATGACATCCCACATCTCTTGGATAGATTGCTTGTGAATTTTAAGCATCCTTTGTGTGTTGACTATATACTTTTCAAGTTGATAAACTTTGTCTTCATTATCTGATCTTCTGACTTCTACTTGATCTAGTCTATTTGTAATATTCTAGTTTGAGTTTTTAATTTGGTTTATGGTTTCCTGCATTTCTAGGATTATTGTTTGATTTTTTTTTAAATCTCTATCTCCTGGTAGAGCTCGTTCTTTGCCATTTGAATTTGCTTATTTAATTCATTTTCAAAATATACTTTCATTGTTTGGACTTGCTGTCTAATGTCTTCTCTAAGATTCCATTCCATCTGTGTTAGGTATGCCTTGAGATCTTTCTCTGTCCATTTTTCTGATGCCTCTAGGTTCTCCTGTGTATTTAAGTTGCCCTGCATTGTTTCTAATCCTTTTTTCTCTTGTTTTCCTATGGTGCTCAAGTTACTTTCCAACTCTGTTTGACTGCTGTGTTTCTGTTTTCTCCTTTAAATTTGTTTTGGTTTTTATAGTTTCACTATCTCTCCTTTGTGTTAGGAGACAATGTTTAGAGATGTTGGATTTAATTGTGATTTAAGGTAAATTCATTAGTTTCATTAAAGGCCTTCAGATTTTGATGGCATATAGAGAATTGAGGTTTGGACTTAGGGTTTTATGTTAAGATCAGATGATTTGATGGTATGGAGGATAGTATATGTTAGCTTCTTTGAGGGGTTGCTCAAATGCAGGTGGATATTAACAAGAGAATAGACAGGAGTACTTGGGGTTAGCTAAGGGCTTAGGTGGACTATAGACCTATTTGTAGTATTCATTTATTTGCATTTAGTAAGTTATACATTATCTTTGTGTTCATGCTTAAGAGAAAAAATGGGGAAAATGTAAGGATGGCAACCAAGAAAGAGAGAGGGAAAGAAGAAATAAAGAGAAAGAATAGAAATGAAAAGAAATGATAAAAATAATAAAATGCAGTAAAATAAAAATTACAATTGAAAAAAATTACAATTGACAAAAATAATTTAAAAAATTTAAAATTAAAAAATTAAAGAATTAAAAAAAATGAAACAAGAAAAAAAAAAGGGGCACTGTTAGGCTTCTATTTTCTTTGCTTCCAGCAGGTGGTGCTGTGCCTTCTGGGCCAAGATTTTGCCCTCTGGCTGTAGGATACAATCCTTGTGAGGCCACTCCCTCCTCCCCCCCTGGTGTCTCTCAAAAACCTGTTAGCTTAGGTTTATTCCTGACCTCTAGTCCCCTGGCTTCTCCTGCTAGCCAAGCCTTCCCCAGTGTGATGCCTCTCGGCAGTTCAAACTATACTCTGGGTCTGCAGTTTGCTGGGTGTGGAGTGTGGCTGTTGGGAACCGGCATCTTATTGTTTGATTCCTTCCACTTGCCACTCCCCCAGAGCTGGCAAGACAGGTTTCGTTTTTGCCACTGATGAGAGAGGGAGTTGGAGGTCAGGTGCCTTTACCTTTCCCCACGCCTCTATTCATGCTCACTCTGATAATCCCTCCCCCGGAAATCCGGGGAGAATTTTTATGTGAATTCCCCGCTGTACGGGAGATGGGCTGAATAACACACACCTGTTCCATTGCTGCAATCTGTTGGAAACTGGCGATGGCGACGTCAACTCTCAAAGATGGTGGCTGCTGTCTTCCTTGGTGGACTGTCCAGTGTGGGGGAAAGAACTGGACCGCTTCCTTCCCCCGTCTCAAACCCCAAACTCAGCCCAGAGCTCAGTGAGGGCACAGCTGGCAGGACTCCACAGAATCCGCAGCATCGTTTCTATGCATTGCTGGCCGTTTCTCGGCCTCCTGCCAACTCTAGCCACGCGGCGGGCAGTGGATCAATCAGCCTGGATCTCCGGGTGCACAGTTCCCTCACAGTTGAGACCCAGTAACCGGTCCTCGGTGATGGAAATCCTTTCTCTAGGTTTCGGTGTACCCCAATTTTACTGGAAATCCCTAACAAGATAGCTTTTGGTCGTTCTACCTCGTTATTCACCTGCGCAGTGATGCGGTACACGGGGGTGATGCACTCTATTCACCACCATCTTTATTTAAACTCAGGAACATTAGTTCTTACATTAGCCATTGCCCTAATACTAGCCCTAACCCTAAAAAAAGACCTAGGCCTAATACTAGCCCTAAACCTATCTTTAACCCTAACTCTAACCATAACCATAGCCCTAACCCTAGTTCTAAACCAATCTCTTACCTAAGCAAAACCATAAAACTAAGGGTAACCCTAGACCTATCCCTAATCCTTAGGCTAACCAAAACACTAACCCTATTAATAGTCCTTATTCTTGCCCTCATTCTAGATCTAACCCTATCCAAACCCTAACACTAACCCTGACCCTTTTACTGACCTACCACTAATCCTAGGTCTAATCCTAACCCTAACCCTAACTCAAAATATACCATAATCCTATCCCTAGACCTAATCCTGAACCTAGCTCTCAGCCTAGCCCAAACCATAGTTCAGAACCTAACCCTTACACTAAACATAAACTTAACCTAACACTAGTTCTAACTCTCACCCTAACCCTAATTCAAGACCTAATCCTAACCATAACCCTAGCCTTAACCTTAAGTCTTACTGTAACATTACCTTAAACATAATCCTTACCCTAATGATAACCCTAGGCCTGACCTAAACATATCACTATCCCCAAAATTATCAATTACCCTAAAGATACCCTGAACTCTAGACATAATCCAATCATTACCCTAACCCTAACCTTAATGCTAATTTGAGCCCTAAACCTAAACTCAAACCTTAACCATACCCTAACACTTACACTGACCCTAATTATTCCCCTAGCTCTAAACCTCACTCTTACCATATACTTAAACCTTACACTAGACTTAGCCATAAAACTAACCCTAAAACTATCCCTAAGCATAACCTTAGACCTGATATTAGCCCTAGCCAAGATACTAGCCCTAACCCTAACACAAACCCTAGCCCTTATCCTAGCCCTAAACATAGCCTTAATTATAACCCTAACCATAATCCTAGACCTAACCCTAACACTAACCCTAGCCCTAATCTTAGATCTAATTTAGCCCTATCCCTAACCTTAATCTTAAACCTAGTCCAAAGACTAGCTCAAAGTCTCACCTTAGTCCTAAACCTAGTTCTAACCCTATACTTTGCTGGAACCCTAATCCTAGCCTAAACCATAGGACTAACACTAGCCCTATTCATAGCCCTAGCAACAACCCTAGATCTAACCCTAATTCTAAATCTAACCCTAAACCTTAACCTAAACCTAAACCTAACAATAGCCTTAACCCTAAGGCTAATCCTAAAACTTGCACTAACTTTAGCCCTAAAACAAAACAAAGCCATAGACATAATCCTAACCCTTAATATAAACTAAGCCCTAACCCTACACTTAGCCGTAGCTCTAGCCATAATTCGAGTTTTAAGCCAAACCCTAAAACTAACCCTGACCCTGACTCTGCCCTTAAGACTAACCCTAGCTCTAAAAATCACCCTTACCCTATACCTAACCCTAACAATAGACCTAGCCCTAACCCTAACCCTAACCCTAAAATTGGCCCTAATTGCAACCCTGGTACTTACATTACCCGTAACCCTAAATCTAGCCTTTACTAAACCCAAAACCTTGCCTTATTCCGAGCACTATCCTTAGATTTACCCCTAAACCTAAACCTATCACTAATTATAACTATAACCCTAGCCATAACCCTAGATTTAACCCTAAACCTAACCCTAAGCCTAACCTTATCAATAATCATAACATTGACCCTAGCTGTACCCCGATCTCTAACCCTATCAATTACCCTAACCATAACCCTAACCCTAATGCTAAACCTTGGCCTAAATCTAACTGTATCCTTAATCCTAACCCTATCCATTACCCTAAACCTAACCTGAAACCTAAACATAACACTCTCTTTACCCTAATCCTAACTCTAATGCTAATTCTAGTCCTAAAGTTAAGTTTTAACCTATCCAAAATAGCAATTGTGACCCTGACCCTAATAGTACTCCTTTTTAAACCTGACCCTAACTCTAAACCTAACCTTTACACTAGATGTAGCCATAAACCTAATCCTAAAACTATTTTAACCGTAACACTAGACTTAAAATTAGCCCTAACCGTAATCCTAGCCCTAAATCTAGGCTTAATCCCAACTCAAACCATAACCTGAACCCAAACCCTAATTCTATTCTTCGCCCGAGCCCTAATTCTACCTATAACCTCATCCTGTACCCCAAAACTAACCATGACCCTAAACTTAACCCTAAACCTTGCCCTAAACCTAGGCCTAACACAAGTCTAGTGCTAATCTTAGCCTTTATTTAATCCTATCCTAACCCTAAATCTAGCAATAAGACTAACTCTAACTCTTGCCCTAGCCCTAGCCCTAGCCCTAGTTCTATCCTTTGTCTTAATCCTAATCCTAGATCTAAGCCTAAGTCTAAATATAAACCTAACTCTAAATTTAACTGTAAAAATAAACCCAAACCAAACCCTAACAGTACCCCTAACCATAATGCTAATCCTAAAACTTGCCCTATCCCTATCCCTAGCCATAAACCAAAACCAGGCCATAGCCCTAATCTTAACACTTAACCTAAATAAAAAACTAACCCTACAACTAGCCCTAAAACTAACTTTAAAACTAACCCTGATCCTAACACTGACTCTAACACTAATCCTAGCTCTTAAATTAACCCTAACTTTAAATTAACTCTAACAGTATATCTATCCTTATCCTAACCCTAAAATTAGCCTTAATAATAACCCTAGTTCATACATTAGTTATTGTCCTAACCATAGCCCTAACCCTAAAACAAATTCTACCCCTAATCTGAGCCCTAACCATAGCTTTAACCCTAATACTAGCCCTAACCCTAACCCTATCACTATCCCTAAGCGTAACTCTAACCCTATTTCTTACACTAAGCCAAACCCCAACCCAAAAGCTAACCCCAGTTCTATTCCTAATTCTTAGCCTAACTTAAATTCTAACCATAATACTAGTCGTAACCCTAGCCCTCATTCTACCTCTAAACCTGACCCTGACCCTCATCTGACCCTAACAGTAACCCTAGGTCTAAACCTGACCCTAACCCTAAATGAAATTCTAACACTAGCCCTACTGGTAACCCTTTACCTATACCTAAGCCTAACACTAGACCAAGAGCCAAAGCTAATCCTAAATATAGCTATAACTTCAGCCAAAGACCTAAATAAAAACCTAGGACTAGCCCTAACAATAACCCTTAACCTAAACTGAAGACTTACCCTACCCCTAGACCTAAACCTAGTCCTAATTCTGGATCTAATCCTAACTCTAACCCTATCCCCAATACTGACCCTGATTCTAACACAGAACCTACCTTTAAACCTGACACTAACCTAAAACCTAGACCTAACACTAGACCTAGCCATAATCCTAAACCTAAAACTAGCCTTAAACATAACCCTAGTTTTTACATTATGCATAGTCCTAAACCTAACACAAAATCTAACACAAACCTATCCCTAAACCTAGGCCTAACCTAAGCCTCACCTTAGACCTAACCCTAGCTCAAAGCCTAACCTTTTCAATAAACATAACCCTAGCTCTATCCTAAACCCTAACCCTAACCCTAAACCTAAACCTAACATTAAACCTAGCCTGAACTTTAGCTCTTACCATATCCATTACCATAACCCTAACCCTAACCCTAATTAAACCCCATCTCTAACACTAAACCTAACTCTAACCATAAATGTAAACCTAGACCTAAACCTAAATGTAACCCTCACCCTAGCCCTAACCCTAGCTCAAACATTAACCCTAACCTTAACCTAACCATAACCCTAGCCCTAAACCTAACACTTACTCTAACCCTAAAACTTACCCTAAATCACACCCTAGAAATATCTCTAAACCTAGGCGTAATCCTAGACTTAATCCAAACCAAAACCTAGCCCTATGCCTAGCTATAAAACTATCCATTACACTAAACATAACCCTAACCCTAATGCTAACCCTAACCCGATCGCAAAACTTAACCCATCCATGACCCTAACCCGATCGCTAAACTTAACCCATCCATTACCCTAAACCTTAACTGAAACCTAAACTAAACCCTATTCATTATGCTAACCCAACCCTAACCATATTGTTAATTCGAGCCCTAACCATAAACGTTTAGCTAAACCAAATGCTAACCCTGACCCTGACCCTGACCCTAATAATAGCCCTATCCCTAAAGTTGACCTTTAACCTAAACCTAACTCTTATACTAGACCTAGCCATAACCTAACCCTAAAAATATCCTCATCATTAACCTAGGACCTGATATTAGCCCTAGACCTGGTCCTAGCCACAACCCTAACAGAAAACCTAGCCTTAATGCTAAACTGAACCATAACCTTAGGCCTAATCCTAATTCTAACACTCACCCTAACCCTAAAGTTAGCTATAACCCCACCCATTCCCCTAAACTTAACCTTAACGCCAATGCTAACCCTAATGCTAGCCCAACCCCTTGTTCTAACCCCAACACTAACCCTAGCCTTAATACTAGCCCTAATTTAGCCCTAAACCTACCACTAACCCTAGCCCTGATCCTAGCCCTAATTTAGCCCTAAACCTACCACTACCCCTTAGCCGTAACCCTAGATCTAACCCTAACTCTAAATCTAACCCTAACTCTAAGCCTAAACCTCAACCTAATACTAACCCTAAACCTGATGCTAATCCATAATCTAGCCATAACTGTAGCCCTAGCCCTAATACTAAATCAACCTATATTCCCAACCCTTAACCTAAACCAAACCCTAACCGTACACCTAGGACTAACTTTAGCCATAATTCGAATTCTGACCCTAACCCTAAAACCAACCCTGACTCTGAGAGTGACCCTAACAATAACCCATGCTCTAAAAATCACCCTAACCCTAAATACAACTGTAACAGTAGACCTAGCCCTAACCCTAACCCTAACCCTAAAACTAGCACTAATTGCAACACTAGTTCATACAATATCCATAGCCCTAACCCTAGCCCTATCCAAACCCCAAACCAA
The DNA here is from genome assembly GCF_964194105.1 of Spermophilus citellus. Lineage (NCBI taxonomy): Eukaryota > Metazoa > Chordata > Mammalia > Rodentia > Sciuridae > Spermophilus > Spermophilus citellus. The sequence continues at coordinate 31,342,799 of NC_138191.1, read as the reverse complement.
GCCGAGTCTTAACCCTAGCTTTAACTCTAACCCTAAACCTAACCCTAACCCAGAAACAGCCCTAAACCTTACCCTACCACGAGACAGAATTCTAACCATTACCCTATCCCTATCATTAGCTCTAACCCTATCCATTACCCTAACAATAACCATAACTCTAATGGTAACCCTAGGCCTAACCCTATACTTCTCCCTAACCCTAATCTATGTTATTAAACTAAACCTAACCTGAACCCTAAACCTAACCCTATCATTACGCTAACCCTAACCCTAATGCTAATTTGAGCCCTAAACCTAAACCTTAACCTAACCCAAACCCTAACTCTGACCCTTCCCATGATAATATACCTAGTTCTAACCTTGACCCTACCCCTAAACCTAACCTTTATAGTAGATTTGCCCTAGCCATAATTCTAGCCCTAAACTTAACATAAAACAAACCCATAACACTAAACCTAACCCTAATCCTATCCATAACCCCAGCCCTAAATTTAGCTCTAACCCTATCAATTACCACAAACATAACCCTAATTATAATACTAACCCTACACCTAAATCTAACCCTATCTCTAACTGTAATCTATTCATTATGCTAAATCTAAGCTCAACCCTAAAATAAACCCTATTATTACCCTAACCCCAAACCTATGCTAATTTGAGCTCTAACCCTAAACGCTAACCTAAACAAACCCTAAACCTGACCCTGACCCTAATAATACCCCTAGCTCTAAACTTGATACTTCCCCTAAACCTAACACTTACACTAAACATAGCCATAAACCTAACCCTAAAACTATCCCTAACAATAACCCTAGATCTGATATTCACCCTAACACTAATCCTAGCCCTAACCCTAACACAAACCCTAACCCTCATCATAGCCCTAAACCTAGCCTTAATCATAACTCTAATGAAACCCTAGCCCTAACCCTAATTCGAAACTTCACCCTAGCCCTATCCCTACCTCTAACCCCATCGCTTACACTAAACCTAACTGTAAGCCTAAAACTAACCCTAGGCCTAAATAGAACCATAAACCTAGCCCTATTACTAGCCCTAATTAATCCCTATACCTAATCAAACACTAAGCTTAGCTGTAAGACTAACTCTCACTCTCAGCCCAGCCTTATAACTAGTTCTAACCCTATCCCTTATCTTAACCCTAATCTTAGCCATAAACCAAGACCTAACAGTAGCCCTATTCTTAGCACTAGATCTAACCCTAGATTTAATCCTAAATCAAAATCTAACTTTAACCCTAAGCCTAAGTCTAAACCTAACACTAGCCCTAAACCTAATGCTGAGCCTAAAACTAGCCCTAACCATAGCCCTAGCCCTAAAATAAAACTGAGCCATAGCCCTAACTTTAAAACTTAACCTAAATCAAAACCTAACCCTACACCTAGCCCTAACCCTAGCCCTAATTTGAATCCAAACCCTAAACATAAAACTACTCTGACCTTGAATTTGACCCTAACACTAACCCTAGCTCTAAATATCACCCTAATGTTATACCTAATCCTATCACTAGACCTAGTCCTCACCCTAATCCTATAACTAGCCCAAATTGAAACCCTAGTTCATACATTGGCCATAACTCTAAACCTAGCCCTAACTCTAACCAAAACCTAGACTTAATGCAAGACCTAACCCTAGCTTTAACCTTAAACTTAAACATAACACTAGCCCTAATCTTAACCCTAAAAATAGTCCTAACCCTAACTATAATCCTATCACTTACCCTAAGCTAATTCTAACCCTAATGCTAATCCTAGGCCTAACCTTAATCCTTAGCCTAACCCAAACCTTAACCCTATTACTAGTGTTAACCCTAGCCGTAATTCTAGCTCTAACTATAACTAAAACCTGACAATTATTCTGACCCTAATGGTAACTTTAGGTCTAAACCAGACCCTAACCCTATACTGAACCCTAAAACTAACACTAGAAATAAACCTATTCCTAAACCTAACCCTAACACTAGCTCTAGACCTAAACCTAATCCTAAATCTAGCCATATTTCTAGCCCTAGACCTAAACAAAAACCTAGTGCTATCCCTAATGATAAACCTTAACCTAACACAAACACTAACCCTACATCTAGACCTAACTCTAGTGATAATTCTGGGTTGATCCCTAACCCTAACTATAACCTGAACACTGGCCATGACCCAAACACTAACCCTAGTTCTAAACAAAACGTTAATGCCAACCCTAACTGTAAACTTGACCTAGCCATAACACTTACCCAAAAAGTAGCCATTACATTAGTTGTAGGCCTAACACTAGCCCAAACCTAACCCCAAACCTGGACCTAATCTGAGTGCTAACCCTATTTTTAACCCTAACCCTAAAACTAGTCCTAACCCATACCCTAACCCTAGCTCTAATCCTAGCTTTTACCTTATCCATTAGCTTAAGCTACACCCTAAACATAAAGCTAAACCCAGTTCTAACATTAATCCAGAGCCTAACCCAAACCCTAACCCTATTACTAGTCCTAACTCTAAACTTTGTTCTAGCTCTAACCCTAACTGAAACCCAAACCCTAACCCTGACACTTATTCTGACCCTAACATGAACTATAGGTCTAAACCTGGCCCTAACCTGAAACCGAACACTAATCCTACACTTAAACCTAAAAGGATAATCATATACTTAAACCTAAACCTAACACTAGCCCTAGACCTAAACCTAATCCTAAATGTAAACATATCTCTAGCCCTAGACCTGAACAACAACCTAGCCCTAGCCCTAGCCCTAATAATAACCCTTCACCTAACCCAAATACTAACCCTACCCCTAGAGCTAACCCTAGTCCTAATTATGGCACTAAAATCAACACTAACTCTAACCTGAACACTGACCCTGATCCTAACATAATCCTAGCTCCAAAGCTCACCCTAACCCAAAACCTAATCCTAACACTAGACGTAGCCATAAACCTAACCCTAAAACTAGCCCTAATCATAACCCTAGCTCTTACATTACCCATGGCCCTAACCCTAGGCCTAAACCAACACAAAACCTAGCCCTAATTCTAGGCCTGAACATAGCCCTAAGTGTAACCCTAAACCTAACCCTAGCCCTAACCCTAACCCTAAGCCTCGCTTCAGACTTAACCCTAGCTCAAAGCCTAACCTTAACACTTAACATAACCCTAGCCCTATCCCAAACCATTACCTAACACTAGCACTAATCCTAACCTTAACCATAGCCCTAACCATATCTCTAATTATATCCACTACCCTAACCCTAGCCCTAACCCTAGCTCTAATTCTATCCATTATTCTAACCATAATTCTAACCCTAATGCTAACCCTAGGCTTAACCATAACCCTACCACAATCCTGAAATCTATCCATTACCCCAAAACTAACCTGAACCCTAATCCTAAGCCTATTTATTACTCTAACCCTAACTCTAACACTAATGCTAATTTGAGCCCTATACATAAACCTTAACTTAAACCACACCTTAAGCCATACACTGACCCTAATAATACACAGAGCTGTAAAGTTGACCCTTACCTTAAATCTAACCCTTACACTAGATCTAACCATAAACATAACCAGAAACCTATCCCTAACTCTAACCCTAGACCTGACATTAGCTCTAGCCCTAATCCTAGCCCTAACCCTAATATGAACACTAGCTCTCATCCTAGCCCAAAACCTAGCCTTAATCATAATCTAACCGTAATTCTAACCCTTTCCTTAGCCCTAAACCTAGTTATAACCCCATTGCTTACCCTAAAGAAAACCCAAATCCTAACCCTAACACTAACCCTACCTCTAACCTAAACCATAGGACTAACTCTAACACTAACCCTAGCCCTAATCCTAAACCTAACCCTAAACCTAGCTTTAAGACTAACTATAACTCTTGCCCTATCCCTGGCCCTAATTCTAACCCAATCACTTAATGTAACCTTATTCCTAGCCCTAAGCCATAACCTTACACCTTGCCCTAACCCTAGATCTAAACCTAACTCTAAATCTAACTCAATTCTACACCTAAACCTAACCCTAATACTAGCCCTAACCCTAAAGCTAATCCTAAATCTATCCCTAACCATAGGTTTAACCCTAAAACAAAACTGAGCCATAACACTAACCCTAAACTTTTACATCAACCAAACTCTAACCTTACATCTAACCCTAAGCCTATCCCTAATCTGAGTCCTAATCTTAACCCTAAAACTACCCCTGAATCTGTCTCTGACATAACCCCACCTCTAAACATCACCCTAAACCTAAACCTTAACCTAACACTAGACCTAGTCCTAATCCTAATTCAATCATAACCTTAGATCATACATTAGCTGTAACCTTAAACCTAATGCTAACCAAAACCTAGCCCAAATCTGAGACCTAAACCTAGATTTCACCCTAACCCTAACCCTAACACTAGCCCTAACCCTATCCAAACCCTAGCTCTAACCTAGTTCTATCCTTAACCTTTACTCTAGCCAAACCCCAACCCTAATGCTAATCCTAGTCCTAAAAGTAATCCTTAGTCTAACCCAAAACATAACCATATTACTATTCCTAAACCTAGCCTCATCCCTGTTATAACCACAACCCAAAACCTAACCCTAACCCTGACCCTTATTCTGACCCTGAACCTAAACCAAATCCTAACACTAGCCCTACCCATAACCCTATATCTAAACCTAAACCTAACACTAGCCCTAGATTAAACCTAATCTTAAATCTAGCCATATATTTAAGAAGACCTTAAAAAAACTAGCCCTAGCTTTAATGATAACCCTTAACCTAAGCCAAACACTAACCTACCTCTAGACCTAACCAAACCTAATTATGGCTCTAGCCCTAACACTAACCCTAATCCAAACACAGACCCTGACACCCTAGCTATAAAACTGATCCTAACTGAAACCTAAACCTAACACTAGACCTTAAACATAAACCTTACATTACCATAGCACTGAAAATAGCTCTAAACCTAAAACAAAACCTAGCCCTAATCCTAGGCCTAAATCTAGCCCAAAGCATAACCCTAACCCAAAACTAACCTAATCCCTTACCCTAAGCCTAACCCTCCCGTTAACCTTAACACTCGCCTTAGACCTAAACCTAGATAAAAGCCAAAACCAAACCCTAAACCTAACCCTAACCCTATCCCTAAACCTAATCCTAATCCTAGCCCTAATCATAATGTTAACACTAGTCCTAATACTATCTCTAAAATTATCCATTACCCGAAACCAAAACTTAACCCTAATGATAACCCTAGCTCTAATTCTAATGTAATCCTAATCCTAGACCTAACCCTAAACCTAAACCTCACTGTAGCCTTAACCCTAGATAAAACCCTAACTCTTACTCTAAGACTAACACTAAACCTAAAACTACCCCTAATCCTAACCCGACATCTAACCCTATCCATTAACCTAACTCTAAAAATAACCTTAGCCCTAACCCTAACACTAACCCTAGCCTTAACCAAAAATCTAACCCTAGACATAATCCTAAACGCAACCCTCACCCTAGCTCTAACCCTAGCTCAAAACCTAAACTGTACCCTAAATCTAACCCAAACCCTAATCCTAGCCCAAGCCCTAACCATAACCCTAACTCTAGCCCTAATCCTATCCAAAACCTTAGCCCTAACCCTAGCTCTAATGCTATCCATTAACATAACAATAACCCTAACCCAAATAATTATCCTAGACCTAACACTAACCCTATCACTAACCCTAACCCAACCAATTACCCTAATTTAAACTGAATCCTAAACCTAAACTTATCTATTAACCTAAACCTAATTCTGACCCTAAAGCTAATTTGAGCCCTATCCCTAATAATTAATTTAACACAAAGCCAAAACCTGACCCTGACCCTAAAAATATACCTTACCCTAAACCTAACATTAGACATAGCCAAGAACCTAACCTTATAACTATTTCTTGCCATAACCCTAAACCTGACATTATTCTTATCCCTAAAACTTGCCCTAACTCTAACACAAACCCTAGCCCTAATCCTAACCCCAAATCTAGCCTTAATCCTAGCACAAATCGAACCCTGGGCCTAAACCTAATTCTAATCATCGTCCTAGCTCTAAACCTAGGTTTAACCCCATCCCTTCTCCAAAACCTAACCCTAAACCTAATCCTAAACATAGCACTAATCCTAGACCTAACCCAAACACTAATCCTAGACATTTCCCTAGCCCTAATTTAGCCCTAAACTTAACCCTACCCTAGCCTTAAGAAAAACTCTATCACCCAGGCTCTATACCTAGTTCTAATCTTATCCATTACCGTAACCCAAACACTATACCTAACCTTAGCCTTAACTAGCCATAGTCCTAACCCTGGAATTAACCATAAGTCTAAATGTACCCCTAAACCTAAACTCAACCTATCACTAGTAATAACACTAACTGTAAAACTACATTTAACTTTAGTCTTACCCCTAAAATATAATGAGCCATAGCACTAAAGCTAACCCTTAACCTAAACCAAATCTTTACCCTACATCCAGCCCTAAGCCTACCCCAAATTCGAGTTATATCCCCAACCCTAAAACTTATCCTGTCCCTGACTCTGAACCTAAGAGTAACCTTAGCTCAAAACATCACACTGAACTTAACCTAACCATAAAACTAGACTTAGCCCTAACTGTAACCCTAAAATTAGCCTGAATCATAACCCTAGTTCTTACATTAGCTGTATCCCTAACACTAACACCAATGAAACCCCAAATCTAACCCTAATGTGAGCCCCAGCCCTAGTTTTATAAATCTAAATATAAACCTAAGTATAAACCTAAACCAAGTCCTAACCCTCACCCTAATCCTAACCCTAACTTTAATCCTTGCACTAACCCTAAACCTAACACAAGTGCTAACATTAACACTAACCATAAACCTAGCCCTAATCCTAGTTCTAACCATATCCATTACTCTAACCCTAACCCTAAACCTAACCAAAAAATAAACCTAGATGTAATACTAACCCTAAAACTAGTCCTAAATGCAACCCTAGTTCTTACATTAGCCGTAGCCCTAAAGCTAACACAAAACCTACCCTAGCCCTAATCCAAGCTCTAACCCTAGCTTTAAACCTAATCCTAAACCTAACCCTAGCCAAAACACTAGTGCTAACCCTATCCCTTACCCTAAGGCAAACTCTAACCCTAAAGCTACCATTGTCCTAAACTTTATTCTTAGCCAAACCCCAAACCGAATTATATTACTAGTCCTAACCCTAATCCTCATTCTAGCTCTATCACTATCCCATACCCTAACCTTAACCCTGAACCTGATTCTGACCATAACACTAACCATAGGTCTAAACCTGACCCTAACCCTAAACCAAACCCTAACATTGGCACTACCTGTAACCCTATAACTAAACCTTACGCTAACAATAGACCTAAACCTACACTTAATCCTTTATCTAGTGATAATTCTAGGCCAAGCCCTAATCAAAAACTTAGTCCTAGCCCTAATAATAACCCTTAACCTAACCCAAACACTAACCCTACCCCTAGACCAAACTGTAGTCCTAATGCTGGCCCTAACAATAAACCTAACACTAAACCGAACACTGACCCTTACCCTAACAAAACCCCTAGATCTAAACCTTATCCTGACAAAAATCATGACCCTAACAATAGACCTAGCCATATCACTAACCTTGAAACTAGCCATCATCATAGGCCAAAACCTACCTCTAACTCTATTATTCTAACCCTAAACCTAACACTAATGCTAAACTTAGCCCTAACCCTCACAGTGACTCTAACCCTAATCCCCATCCTATCCAAACATTAGCTCAATCCCTAACCTTTAAACTTAACCTAACACTAAGACTAACCCATGGCCTAAACCTAAACCTAACCTTAACCCTAGATGTAATCCTAACCTTAACCCTATTCCTAACCCTAGCTCTAAGCCTACTTATTACCCTAACTCTAACCATAAATTTAATGATAACCCTATCCCTAACCCTAGCTCTAACCCTACCCATTGCCTTTACCCTAACCCTAACCCTGATGATAACCCTAGCTCTAACCCTAGCTCTAACCCTACCCATTGCCCTAACCCTAACCCTAACCCTGATGATAACCCTAGCCCTTACCTTAAATCTACCCTAACCCTAACACTAGACATAACCATAAACCTAACCCTTGCCATAGAGCTAACCCTTGCTCAAACCCTAAACCTAAACCTAAGCCTATCCCTAATCCTGAACTTAAGCCAAAACCTAACCCTACCCTAACAAGAAATCAAACCCTATCCAATACTTTCAACCTAATGATAACCCTAACACTAACCTTGACCCTAACTGTGTCTATAACCTAGACCTAACCCTAAACCTAACCCTTACCCTAGCACTAAACCTAGCTCAAACTCTAAACCATATCCTAAACTTGAACCTAACTCTAACCTTAGGCCTAATCCTAACTCTAGCCCTAATACAAACCATAACCCTAGCCCTAACCCTATCCATTATCCTAAGCACAACCATAACCCTAAGGCTAACCCTAGGCCTAACCCTAACCCTTTTGTTAACTTTAACCCAATTAACTACCCTACACCTAACATGAACCCTAAACCCAAACCTATCATTACCTAACCAAACCCTAATGCTAATTCAAGTCTAAACCTAAACCAAACCCGAAACCAAATTCTAAGCCTAATAATATGCCTACCTCTAAACCTAACCCTTATGCTAAACCAAACCCTTACACTAGACCTAGCCATAAATCTAACCCTCATTCTATCCCTAATGTAAGCCTAGACCTGAAACTAGTCCTCGCCCTAATTCTTGCCATAACCCTAAAACAAACCCTAGTGCTCATCCTAGCCCTAAACCTAGCCTTATTACTAAACCAAACCATAACCCTAGCCCTAGCCGAAATTCTAACCTTCAACCTATCCCTAAAACTAACTCTAACCCCTTTTCCTAATCCTAACTCTATCACTAAACCTAAACTTAAGCCGAAAACTAGGCTTAACCTTAACAAAAATGCTAGACCTAATCCTAGCCCTAATTTAGTTCTGAACCTAACTAACCCTAGCCCTAAGACTAACTCTAACTCTCTCCCTAGTCCTATTTTTTTTATCTCTAACACTATCCATTACCATGATCCTATCACTTGCCATTACATTAGCCCTAACCCTAGCTCTAGCCCTAATCCTATATCTAATCCTAACTCTAAATCTAACTCTTATGCTAAGCTAAACCTCTCACTAACACAAGCCATAACACTAGTGCTAATCCTAAAACTAGCTCTAACCTAGCCCTACAAAACAACTGAGCCATAGCCCTAACCTTAACCTTTAACATGAACCAAAACCTAAGCCTACACCTGGCCCTAAACCTAGCTCTAATTCGAGTCCTATCCCTAACTCTAAAACAAACCCTGACTCTGAATCTGACACTTACACTAACCCTAGCTCTAAACATCACTCAAAACCTAAACCTAAACCTAACCCTAGACCTAGCCCTAACCCTAACCCTAAAACAAGTTCTAATCGTAACCCTAGTTACATTAGCTATATCCCTAAACCTAGACCCAACCTAACCCAAAACCTATACCTAATCGGAGTGCCAGCACTCCTTTTAACCCTAATCAAAACCCTAGTTCTAGCCCTAACACTTACCCTAAACCTAATCCTAACCCTAACTCTTGCCCTAACCCAAACCCTAACCCTAGCCTTAATCCTAAACATGAACCTAGTCCTAACCACAGTTGTAACCCTACCCATTACCCTAATCCTCATCCTAACCCTAATGCTAACACTAGGATAACCCTAAAACTATTCCTAACCCTAAACCTATACATTACCCTAAACCTAACCTGAACCCTAAACCTAACCATATCCACAAACCTAATCCTAACCTTAATAATCTTACCCCTAAAACTATCTCTAATCATAACCCTAGACCTGACATTAGCCCTAGCCCTAATGAAGCCCTAATCCTAAAACAAACTCTAGCCCTAATCCTATCCCTAATCTTAGCTTTAATCCTAAACCTAACACTAACCATAGACTTAACCCTAATTTTTATAATCCTCACCCTAGTTCTAAATCTAGCTGTAACATCATACCAAACCATAACCATAACCATAACCTAGCCATAAACCTAGGCTGAGCCTTAATACTAACCCTAGCTCTAATCCTAGCCCTAATTCTAACCCTAAATCTAACCCTAACACTAAGACTAACTCTAACTCTCGCCCTAGCCCTATCCCTAGTTCTAACCCTATCAATTATGATAACTCAAACCCTAGCCTTAACCCTAGCCCTAACCTTAGCTGTAGCCCTAAACCTAGATCTAACCATAACTCTAAATCTAACCCTAACCCTAAGAGTAAACCACACCCTAAAACTACTCTAACCATAATGCTAATTTAAAAACTAGCACTAACGCCAGTCCTAGCCCTAAAACAAAACTGAGCCATAGCACTGACCCTAACCCTTAACCTAAACCAAACACTAAAACTACACTTAGCCCTAACCCTAGCCCTAATTCGAGTCCTAACCCTAACCCTAGGAGTAATACTAACCCTGACTCTGACCTTAACACTAACCCTAGCTCTACACATCACCCAATCCCTAAACTTTATCCTAATACTAGATCTCACCCTAAACCTAACCCTAAAACAAGCTCTAATCATAATGCCAGTTCTTAAATTAGCCACAGCCCTAAAACAAAAACAAAACCTAGCCCTAATCCAAAGCCTAACCCTGGCCCTAACCCTAACCCTATCCCTAGTAGTAATCCTAGCTCTAACCCTATTTCTTACACTTAGTCAAACCCTCACCCTATTGCTACCCTAGTCCTAACCCTAATTCTATGCCTATCCCAAACCCTAACTCTATTACTAGTCCTAATCCTAGCCCTCATTCTAGGTCTAAAATTAACCAAAACCCTAACCCAAATCTGACCCTTATTCTGACCCTAACACTAAACCTAGGTTTAAACCTGACCCTAACCCTTATCCAAATCTAACACTAGCCCTATAAGTAACCCTAACCCTAAACATAACATTAACACTAGCCCTAGAATTAAACCTAATCCTAAATATAGCCATAACCCTAGCCTTATCCCTAACAATAACCTATAACCTAAACCAAACATTAACTCTACCCCTACACCTAATCCTAGTCCTCACTCTGAACCTAACCCTAAACCTAATCCTATTATGAACCCTGAAACTTACCCTTACAAAAACCCTAGCTCTAAACCTTATCCTAACCCCATAACTAACCCTAACACTAGACTTACTCTAAATCTATTCATAACCATAACTCTAGCACTTATATCACCCCTATACCTAACACTAGCCCTAAACATCACACAAAACCTAGCCCTAATTGCAGCCCTAAACCTAACCCTCACCATAACTCTAACACTGAACCTAGCCCTAACGCTAACCCTCGTTCTAGCCCTAACCCTAGCTCAAACCCTAAAATGTACCCTAAACATAACTCTAGCCCAAACCCTAAACCTCACCCTAACTCTAGCCCTAATCTTAACTGTAACCATAGCCCAAACCCAAGCTCTAACTCTATCCATTCCATTAACCATAACCCTAAAACTAATGCTAACCCTAGCCCTAGACGTAACCCTAACCCTACCCAGCCCAGACTGTAACCATAACACTTGACTTAGCCAGAAACCTAGCTCAATCCCCAACCCTTACACTTAACCTAACCCTGACACTAACCCAAGGCCTAAACCTAAACCTAAACCCAGCCCTAATCCTAACATTAACCCTAGTCCTACCCATAGTTCTAACCATACCCATCACCCTAACACTAAAATTAACCCCAATGATAACACTAGACCTAAAGCTAAACCTACCCTAATCCTAAACATAAAACTAGCCCTAGAACTAACAGTGAACCTAACCCTAATCCTAAATTTAAACTAGCTCAAACCTTAATCTTAATCCTAAACCTAAACCTAAGGCTAACCTATACCTAACCCTATCTTTAACCTGACATGTAAAACTATTTTCTTAACCCTAATGATAACTCTATCCCTAATTGTAAGACAAACCATGACTATAAACCTAGACCAAACCCTAAATTACCCTTAGCCATAGCAAAAAACCTAGCTCATACCCTAAACTGTACCCTACACCCAATCCTAAATGTAACCCTCGCCCTAACCCTCATCATAACCCAAACTCTAGCCCTAATCTTATCCAAAACCCTAGCCCTAACCCTAGGTCTAACCCTATAAATTACCCTAACAATAACAATAACACTAATGCTAACCCTAGGCCTAACCCTAAACCTATCACAAACCCTAACCATATCCATTACTTTAAACCTAACACGAACCCTAAACCTATCACTATCCATTACCCTAACCCTAATTCTAACCTTAATGCTAAATTGAGCCTTAACAGTAAACCTTAACCTAAACCAAACCCAAAGCCTGACCCTGACCCTAATAATACCCCAGTTCTTAATCTGACCCTTTCCCTAAACATAATATTTTAATTTGACCAAGACATAAACCTAACTCTAAAAATATCCTAACCTTAATCCTAACACAAACCCTGATACAATCCTAACACTAACCCTAACCCTAACCCTAATCCTCACCCTAACCCTAACACTAACACTAATTCTTTTCATAACCCTAAACTAGGCTGTAAACCTTACCCTAACCCTAACCCTAACACTAACACTAACTCTAACACTAACCGTAACCCTAAACCTTACCCTACCCTAACACTAACCCTAACCCTAAAACTAACACTAACCCTAACACTGAACCTAACCAAAACACTAATACTAACTCTTACACTAAAACTAATGCTAACCCTAGCCCTAGACGTAACCCTAACCCTACCCAGCCCAGACTGTAACCATGACACTTGACTGTAACCTAACACTAACTGTAACCCTAACACTAACCCTGACCCTAACCCTAATAGGACATCTCACCCTAACCCTAACACTAACCCGAACCACAAGAGTAAACCTAACTTTATATTAACCCAAACCCTAACACTAACCCTAGTCCTAAACGTAACAAAAAAGCTAGTACTAACCCTATCACTAACCCTAACACAAACCCTAACCCTAACACTTACCCTAACCCTAACCCTTACACTAACACTCAACCTAATGTTTGCCCTAACCTAACACTAAACCTAACCCTAGCCCTAAAACTAACCCTAACACTAAACCTAACCAAAACACTAATACTAACCATAACACTAATCCTAAATCTAAATCTAATCATATATCTAACCCTAACCCTAACAATAACCCTAACCCTAGCCATAACAGGAACTCTCATTCTAACCCTAACACTAACCCTAACCCTAACACTAACCCTAACCCTAAACCTAAATCTAAACCTAAAACTAACCCTAACACTAACCCTAACCCTAAAACTCAACATAACCCTAACCCTAACTCTAACCTATCACTAACCCTAACCCTAAGTGAAACACTAACCATAATTCTAAACCTAACCATAAACCTAATCCTAACATTAACACTAATCTAACCGTAACATGACTCCTAACACTTACCCTAACCATACCCCTTACCGAACCCTAACCCTAACACTAAAACTAACCCTAACAGTAACCCTAGCCCTAAAACTAACCTATTCTTATCCTAACCCTAACCCTAACCCTAACCCTAACCTAACCCTAACACTAACCTTAAACCTAACAATAACCCTAAACGTATCTCTAACCCTAACCCAAAGAGTAATCCTAAACCTAACCCTTATTCTAACAGGAATCCTAACCCATACACTAACCCTAATATTAACCTTAACTCTAACCCTGACCCTAACCCAATCTCTAACCTGAAAACAAAACCTAATACAAACAATAAACCTAAACCTAATCAAAACCTAACCCTATCCCTTATGTAACCCTAACCCTAACCCTAAAACTAATCTTAACACTAACCTTAACCCCAACACTAACCCTATAACAAAATCTAACCATAACCCTAATGCTAAACCTAACATTAACCCTAAGCGTAACCCTAATAGTAACCCTAAAACTAACACTAATTTTACCTGTAACCCTAAAACTAACCCTACACTTACACTAATCCTAACTCTAAACCTAATCCAACCATAACCCTAACCCTAACCCTAACACAAACCCTAACCCTAATCCTAACACTAAACCTTACCCTAACCCTAACTCAAACCATAATCCTAAACCTAAACCTTTCCCTAACCTTATCCTTAACCCAAACACTAAGCCTAAACCTAACCCTAACACTAACCCTTACCCTAAGACTAACATTAACCATAACCCTAAACCTAACACTAATCTAACTCTAATTTGAAACCTAACCTTAACACTAACCCTAACCCTAGCCCTAAATCTAACACTAACCCTAAAATTAACCCTAATCCTAACATTATCCCTAACCTGATTTCTAATCCTAACACTAACACTAATGGTAAACCTAACCCTAACTTTAACATTAACACTAAACCTTACATGAAACCTAAGCCTAAACCTAACCCTGTCCCTAAACCTAACCCTAACCCTAATCCCAACATTAACCCTAACCCTAAACCTAAATCTAACACTAACACTAACGCTAAACTTAAACCTAACACTTATCCTAAACCTAAGCCTAACCCTAACACTAACTCTAACACCAACCCTACAATAAAGCCTAACCCTAACATGAACCGTAACCCTAAACCTAACCTAATACTAATCCTAACCTTAACAATTAACCTAAACTTAAAGGTAACCCTAAGCCTAACCCAAACTCTAATCTTAACACCAATCCTAACACTAACCCTAACCCTAACCCTAACCCTATCCCTAACCCTAACCCAAACCCTAAACCTAACCCTAATTCTAACTCTAATGATAAACTTAAACCTAACTTTAACTCAAACCCTAACCCTAACTGAACACTAACCTAACACTAACACTAAAGCCAACTGTAACATTAACTCTAAAACTAACCCTAACCTGAACCCTAAGCCTAACCCTAACCCTATCACAAACACTAACCCTAACCCTAACCCTAACCTAATACTAATCCTAACCTTAACCATTGCCCTAATCTAAATGAAACCCTAAGCCTAACCCAAACCCTAAACTTAACACCAATCTTAACACTAAACTTAACACTAACCCTAACGCTAACCCTAACCCTAACCCTAACCCTAACAATAACCCTAACCCTAACCCTAAACCTAACCCTGTCTCTAACCCTAACCTTAATTCTAACACTAACCCTAATGCTAACCCTTACCCTAACCCTAATACCTAAAATAACCCTAAACCTAATACTAACCATAACCCTAAACCTACCACTAATCCAAAATCTAACTATAACCCTAACCTAAACACTAATGCTAACCCTAACCTTAACCCTAACTCTAAAACTAACTCAAACCACAACCCTAACCCTAAACCTAATTCTAACAGTAATTCTAAACCTATCCCTAACCTATCCCTAACCTAATCCCTAACCCTACTTCTAGTCCTATCCATTACCCTAAGCCATATCCTCACCCTAATGCTACCCTAGTCCTAACACTAATCCTTAGCATATCCCAAACCCTAACTTTATTACTAGTCCTAATCTGAGGCCTTATTCTAACTTTAGCCCTAATCCAAACCATAACCCTTATTCTGACGCTAACATTAACCTTAGATCTAAACCTGAAACTAACCCTAAACCAGATCCTAACTCTATCCCTACTAGTAAACCTATATTTAAACCTAACAGTAACAACTGCACTAGAACAAACCTAATCCTAAATAGATTCATAAATCTAGCCCTAGCCCTAAACAAAAACATTGAGCTAGCCCTAAAAGTATCCCTTAACCTAACACAAAAAGTAACCCTATCCCTAGACCCAATGCTATTCGTAATTCTGGCTCTAACCCTGACCCAAACACTGACGCTTACCCTAACACAATCCCTAGCTCTAAATCTTATCCTAACCCAAAACCTAACCCTAACACTAGACTTATCCATAACCCTAACCCTAAAACTAGCCATAACCATAACCTGAGCTCTTACATTACCCATAGCCTTAATGCTAGCCATAAACATCATATAACCTAGCCCTTATGCTAGCCCTAACCTAGCTCTAGTTGTAACCCTAACCATAATTCTAGACTTAACACTAACCCTAACCCTTGCCCTAGTCCTAAACCTAGCTCAAACTCTAACCCTTTCCCTAATGATAACACTAACCCTAACCCTAACCTTAGCCCTGGCTCTAAGCCTAATTTTTGCCCTAGACCTACCCCTAGCTTAAACCCTAATACTTACCCTAAACATAACCCTGACACTAACCCTAGGCCTAACCCTAACCCTAGCAATAAACTTATCCTAATCCTAGCCCTAAACTTAGATCTAATCCTATCCATTACCCTAAAGATAAGACTAAACCAAGTGCTAACTCTAGGCCTAACGCTATCCCTATCGCTAACAATAACCATATCTATTACTCTAAACCTAACCTGAATCCTAAACCTAACCCTATCTATTATCCTAACTCTAAACCTAACCCTACTGCTAATTCAGTCCTTAACTCTAAACCTTAAACTAATCCAAACCTTACCTAGACTCTGACTCTTATAATACACCTAGCTCTAAACCTGACCCTTACCCTAAACATAATCCTTACACTAGACCTAGCCATAACGCAACCTTAAAACTATCCCTAACATTAACCCTCACCCTGACATTGGCCCTCACCCTTATCCTAGCCCTAGCCCTAACACAAACCCTCAAACCTAGCCCTAAATTTAGCCTTAATCATAACCCGAAGCCTAACCTAACCCTAACCCTAATTCTAACTCTCGCCCTATCCCTAAACCTAGCTATAACCCCATCCCTTTCCCTAAACATCACCCTATCCCTAACACTAACAGTAACCCTAATCCTAGCACTAACCGAAGCACTAATCCTAGTCCTAATTTTGACCTAACCTTAAACTCACCCCTTACCATAGCTCTAAGACTATCTCTAACTCTTGCCCTAGCCCTATTTCTAGTTGTAACCCTATCTGTTATCATATCCTTAACACTAGCCCTAACTTTAGCCCTGACCATAGGCCTAGGCCTAAACCTAGATCTAACCATAGCAATTAATATAAGATTAAACCTCACCTTACTACTAGCGTTAACACTATTGCTAATCCCAAAACTAGCCCTAACCCTAGCCCTAGCTCTAAAATAAAACTGAGCCATAGCCCCAACCCTAACCTTAACCTAAACATAACCCTAGATCTGACATTAGTGCTATCCCTAATTCTAACCCTAGCCCTAACACAAATCCTTAAACTATACCTAGCCTTAACCCTTGCCCTAATTTGAGTCGTATCCCTAATCCTAAAAGTAACACTGATCCTGACTCTGAGCCTAACACTAACCCTATTTCTAATCATCCCACTAAACCTAAACCTAATATAAACACTAGACCTAGTCCTAATGCTAACCCTTATACTAGCCCTAATCATAACCATAGTTCTTACATTGGCTGTAGTCCTACACTAGCCCTAACCTAACCCAAAAGTTAGACCTAATCTGGGCCCTAACCCTGGTTTTAATCATAGCCCTAGCCCTATCTTTAGCCCTAAAACTTAACTTAAACGTAACCCTAAACCTAAGCTTGTCCTAACCCAAAACCTAAACCAAACCATGAGCCTATTCCTAACCATAATACTAGCCCTAAACCTAAACTAGATATAATTTTATCCATTACCCTAACCATAACTCTAAGCAAATTCTAACCCTAGGCCTAACCGTAACCATAGCCCTAACCTAACCATAACCCTAATCCTAAATATAGCTCTAATCCTATCCATTAACTGAACCATATTTTAACCAAATTCTGTCCCTAGTCCTAACTCTAACCCTATGCCTTACCCTAACACTGTCCAATTATACTAAACCTTACCTGAACCTAAAACCTAACTATATCCATTACCCTAACTCTAAGGCTAATTTATCCCTAAACTTAAACCTTAATTTAACCCATACCCTAACCCTGACTCTAACACTAATAAAACCCCAAGCAGTAAACCTGACCCTAACCCTCATCGAAACACTTACAATAGATCTGGCAATAAACCTAAACCTAAAACTATCCCGAACCATAACCCTAGAACTAACATTAGCCTTAGAACTAATACTAGCCCTAAACCTAGCACAAACCCACCCTCTAATCCTAGCACTAAGCCAAGCCTTAATCCTAAACCTAACCTTAACTGGAACCCTAACCCTAATTTCATCCCATACCCTAGCCCACAATGTAGCTGTAGCATCATACCTTACCCTAACCGTAACACTAACCCTAACTCTAGCTCTAACTCTAGGCCAAAACCTAACACTAACCTTAGGGCTAATCCTAGCCCTAAATTAACTTTAATCCTAAACCTAATCCTATTCCGAGTCCTAAGAGTAATTCTAACTCTCGCCCTAGACCTATCTTTAGTTTAAAACCTATCCCTTATCATAACCCAGACTCTAGCCCTATCCCTAGCCCCAATCCTAACTCTAAACAGCACTGTAGCCCTAAACCTGGTTGTAAACCCTAATCTTAAACCCAAACCTCACCCTAACACTAGTCCTAAACCTAACGCTAATTGGAAAACTAGCTGTAACCCTACCCTAGCCCTAAAACAAAACGAAGCCATAATCCTAACCCTAAACCTTAATCTAAACCAAACACTAACCTTACACCTATCCCTAAACTTAGCCCTAATTTGAGTCATAACCCTAACCATAGAAATAACCCTGACCCTGAGTCAGACCCTAACAGTACCTCTAGCTCTAAATCTTGCCCTAATGCTAACCCCAGAACTAGCCATAATCAGAAAACTAGTTCTTTCATTAGCTGTAGCCCTAATGCTAACAAAAATCCTAGCCTAATTCGAGCCCTGACTCTAACCCTAACCCTAACTGTACCTCTAACCCTATCCCTGACCCTAAGCCAAACCCTCTCCCTAATGCTACTCTAGTCCTAACCTTAATCCTTAGCCTACCCCAAACCCTAACTCTATTACTAGTCCTAAACCTAGCCCACATAGCCTATACCCTAATAGAAACCCTAGCTCTAAACCTTTTCCTAAACCAAAACCTAACCCTAACACTAGACTTATCTATAACTCTGACCCTAACACTAGCCATAACAATATCCCTAGTTCTCACATTACCCATAGCCCTAACATTAGGCCTAAACATCACATAAAACCTATCCTTATCCTAGCTCTAAATTAGACCTAACCCTTATGCTAACCCTTGCCCTAGCCCTAACCTAGCTCAAACTCTAATCCTGTCTCTAAACATAACCCTAACCCTAAACCTAGCCCTAGCCCTGACTCAAACCCTAACCCTTGCCCTAGCCCTAACCCTAGCTCAAATGCCTACACTTACCATAAACCTAACCCTAACATTAACCCTAGGCCTAATCCTAACCCTAATCCTAATCCTAACCTTAACCCTATCCCTAATCTTAACTCTAAACCTATCCATTACCCTAAAGATAAGCCCAACCCAAATGCTATCCCTAGGCCTAACAATAACCCTATCACTAACACTAACCCTATTCATTAATCTAAACCTTATGTGAACCATAAAAGTAATTCTTTCTATAACCCTAACCCGAACCTACTGCTAATTCAAGCATTAAGCCTAAATCTTAACCTAAACCAAACCGTATCCGGACCCTGACCCTAAAAATACACCTAGTTCTAAACCTGACCCCTACACTAAAACTAACCCTTATAATAGACATAGCTATAACCTAACACCAAAACTAATGCTTTCCATAAACCTAGACCTGACATTAACCCTAGCCCTAATCCTAGCCCTAGCCCTAAAACAAACCCTCAGTTTAAGCCTAAACCTAGCCTTAACTCTAACCCGTACTGTAACCTTATCCCTAATCCTATTTCTAACCCTCGCTGTAGCCCTCAAGGTAGCTATAACCCTATCTTTTCCCCTAAATCTAATCCTAACCCTAACAGAAACACTAACCCTAAACCTAACACTAACCCTAGCGCTAATCCTAGCCATAATTTAGGCCTAAACTTAAACCTACCCCTAACTCTAGCACAAAGACTAACTCAAACTCTTGTCCTAGCCCTATTTCTAGTTCTATCCTTATCCGTTACCATAATCCTAACACTAGTCCTAACCTTAGCCCTAACACTAGCCATAGAACTAAACCTAGATCTAACCATAACAATAAATCTAAACCTAAACTTGAACCTACCACTAGCCCTAACACTATCGCTAATCATAAAACTAGCCCTAAACCTAGGCCTAGTTCTAAAACAAAACTGAACCATGGCCCTATCCCTAACCCTAGCCTAACCTTAACCCTAGAACTGACATTAGACCTACCCTATCTCTAATCCTAGTTCTAAGCCTAGACTTAATCCTAACCCTAATTTTAACCCTAGCCCTAAGCCTAAATTTATCCCTTATCCTAGCACTAATCATAGCTGTGACATCATACCTTACACTAACCCTAATGCTAACCCTAAACCTAGCCCTAAACCTAGGCCTAAATCTAACACTAACCCTACCCCAAACCATATCTCTATTACTAGTCCTAATCCTAGCCCTCATTCTAGCTCTAACCCTAACTCTAACCATGTCCCTATTCTGAACCTAACACTAACCCTAGGTCTAAACCTGACACTACCCTAAAGCAAACCCTAACACTACCCCTACCAGTAGACCTATAGCTAAACCTAACAGTAACACTGGCACTAGACCAAACCTAATCCTAAATAGAGTCTTAAATCTAGACTTTTCCCTAAATAAAAACCTAGCACCAGCCCTAACAATAACCGTTAATCTAATGTAAAAACTAACTCTATCCCTAGACCCAACGCTAGCCATAAATCTGGCCCTCACCCTAAACCTAACCCTAACCCGACAATGACAGTTACCCTAAAATAAACCCTAGCTCTAAATCTTATCCTAACCCAAAACCTAACTAGAACACTGGGCTTATTTATAACCCTAACCCTAAAACTAGCCATTACCATATCCTTAGCTCTTACATTACTCATAGCCCTAATGATAACCATAAACCTCACACAAAACATTGCCTTTATCCTAGCTGTAAACCTAATGTTAAGACTAACTCTATTGTAACCCTAACCATAAACCTAGACCTAACCCTAAACCTAACCCTCACCCTAAACCTAATTCTAACTCAAACTCTAACTTTAATCTAAACATAACCCTAACGCTAACCCTAACATTAGCCCTCACTCTAACCCTAATCCTCACGCTAGCCCTTATCCTAGCTCAAATGCTAATACCCCAAAAGTAACCCTGACACTAACCCTAGGCTTAATCCTAATGCTATTACTGATTCTGACCTTAACCCTAGCCCTAACCTTACCTTTAAGCCCTATCCATTACCATAAAGATAAGCCTAACCCAAATGCTAACCCTAGGCCTAATGCTAACACTATTGCTAACACTAACCCTATTCATTATTCTAAACCTAACCTGAACCCTAAACCTAACCCTATCAATTACCCTAAGCAAGACCCTAACCCTATCTCATATGCTAATTCAAGCCTCAACCCTAAATCCTAACCAAAACCAAACCCTACTCGAACCCTGACACTAATAATACACCTAGCTTTAAACCTGACCCTTAACCTAAACTTAACCCTTACACTAGACTTAGACATAACGTAACCCTAAAACTAACCATAACTTAAACCCAGACCTGATATTAGCACCAGTCTTAACCATAGCCCTAACCTTCACACAAACCCTAGTCCTCATCTTAGGCCTATACCTAGCCTTAATCCTAACCGAACCCTAACTCTAGCCCTATCTCTAATTTTAACCCTCACCCTAGACCTGAATGTAGGTATAACCCCATCATTTCCCCAGACCCTATCACTAAACCTAACCCTAACACTATCCATATCTCTAGCCCTAACCATAGGCATAACCTTAACACTAACCCTAGCACTAATCCTAGCCCTAATTTAGCCCTAATCATAACTCTACACCTAACCTTGGCCTAAGATTAACTCTAACTCTCCCCAGCCCTATTTCTAGTTCTAACCCTACCAATTACAGTAAACATAACACAAGCCCTAACCCTAGCCCTAGACCTTACTCTACATCTAACCATAACTCTACATTTGACTCTAACACTAATCCTTATCCTCAACCTACCACTAGACCTAAAACTATCACTAATTCTAAAACCAGCCGTAAACTTAGCCTTATCCCTTAAGCAAAACCGAGACATTGTCCTAACACTAAATGTTAAACTAAACCAAAACCTAACCCTAAATCTAGCCATAAATTTCTAGCTCTAATTCATGTCCTAGTCCTAAATTAACCCTGACCCTGACTTATATTCTAACACTAACGTTAGTTCTAAATATCACACTAATCATAAAGATAGAGCTAACACTAGATCTAGACCAAATACTAACTCTAATCATAACCTTAGTTCTTATATTAGCCATAGCCCTAACCCTATCCCTAAAGCTAACAGAAAAACTAGCCCTAATCTGAGCCCTAACCCAAGAAGTAAACCTAAACCTAAACCTAAACCTAAACCTAGGCTTATCCCCAACCCTAAGCCTAAATATATCCCTATCCCTAGCTCTACCTCTATCACGTACTCTAAGCCAAACCCTATCCATAATGCTAACCTTAGTCCTAATCCAAATCCATAGCCTAATCCAAACCCTAATCCTATTACTAGTTCTAACTCTAGCCTTCATTCTATCTCTAACCCTAACTCAAATCCTTATCCTAACACAAACCCTTGGTCTAAATCTGACACTCACCCTAAACCAAACACTAAAACTAGCCCTACAAGTAAACTTTACCCATACCTAACCCTAACACTAGCCCTAGACCTAAGCCTAATCCTTAATATAGCCATAACTCTCGACCTCAACCTAAAAAAAAAAAACCCTGAGCCCTAGCCCTAACATAATCCTTAACCTAACGCAAACACTAACCCTATCACTAGACCTAACTCTAGTACTAATTCTGGCTTTCACCTTAAACCTAAGCTGAACCTGAACACTGACCCTAACACTAACACTAAACCTAGCTCTAAACCTGATCCTAACCGAAAACCTTAAGGTAACATTAGACATAACCATAACTCTAACCCTAAAACTAGCTCTAACAAAAACCCTAGATCTTTCATTACACATAGCCTTAACCCTGGGCCTAAACCTAACACAAAACCTAGCCCTAATCTGAGGCTTAAACCTACCCTAAGCATAATGATGATTCTAAATATAGCCCTAACCCTAACCCTCATCTTAGACATAACCCCAGCTCAAAGCCTAACGCTTAGCCTAAACATAACCCTACCCCTATTAATAAACAAAAACTTAACCTTAGCCCTAATCCTAACCTTAAACCTAGTACTAACACTAGTTCTAACCCTAACATTACCCTAACCCTAACCCTAATAATAACCCTAGCCCTAAACCTAACCCTATTCCTAACGCTCAACCTAACTATAAAACTAAACTTTGCCATAAACTTAACCCTAAACCTTACCATAAATCAAAACTGAACCTATCCCTAAACCTATACTTAACCATAACCTAAATTTTATCCTAAACCTATTCTTACATCGAATCCAATACATTACTTTAAAACTAACCCTAACCCTATTGAAGACCCTAGCCCAAAATCCAATCCTAACCCTAACCATAACCATAACCATACCCAGACCTAACACTAAACGTAACACTTCCACTAGCCCTAACCTTAGCTTCATTTCTAACCCTTACCTTAACCCTAACACTAGCCCAATCCTTAACCATAATGCTAACTCTAGCCCTAAGCCTAACACTAAACCTAGCCCTTATCCTAGCCCTAATTTAGCCCTATTCCTAACCCTAACCCAAACCCTAGAATTAAGACTAACTATAATTCTCAAACAAGACCTATCCCTACTTCTAACCCTATCCCTTACCATAACCCTAACCCAAGTTCTAATCCTAGTCGTAACCCTTGCACTATCCTTAGCCCTAGTACTAACTCTAGATCGAAACCTATCTCTAAAATTAACCCTTAACCAATGCCTCAGCCTAACCCTGAAACTAGTTCTAACCATAATGCTAATTCTAAAATAGCCCTAACCCTAGCCCAAGCCCTAAAACAAAACCGAGCCATACCCCTAACAATAACCCTTACCCTAGACCAAAGCCTAACACTACACCAGCCCTAAAAATAGCCATAATTTGACACCTAACTCTAACCCTAACCATAAACATGACCCTGACTCATATCCAAACACTAAACCTAGCTCTAAACATCACCCTAACATTAAACCTAACCCTATCACTAGCCCTAGCCCTAAACCTAACGCTAAAACTAACCCTAATTATAACCCTAGTTCTTACAATAGCCATAACCATAACACTAGCCCTCACCCTAATATAAAACTAGCCCTAATCCAAGACTTAACATGTGCTTTAACCCTAAACCTAACCATAACCCTAGTCCTAACCCTAGCTTTAACTCTATTTTTAACCTAAGCCAAACCTTTCCTAATGCTAAAGGTATTCTTAGCACTAATCCATAGCCTAACCAAAACCTAACTATATAAGTAGTCCTAACCCTAGCCTTCATTCTAGATCTAACCATAATCAAATACCTAAACTTATCCCTGACCATTATTCTGACCCTCACACTAATCTTAGCTCTAAATCTAAACCTAAACCTAAACTGAACCCTAAAAATAGCCCTACTTGTAACCTTATATATAAGCATAACCCTAACACTATACCTAGACCTAATCCTAAATTTAGCCATAACTATAGCTTTAGTCCTAAAGACAAACTAGACCTAGCCTTAACAATAACCCTTAACTTAACCCAAACTCTAACCTTACCTCTAGTCCTAACCCTGGTCCTAATTCTGGCTTTAACCCTAACCATTACCCTACCCGAGCACTGCCAGTGACACTAACACTAACCCTAGCTCTAAAATTCACTTTAACACTAAAACAAACCCTAAAACTACACCTAGCCCTAACCATAGCTTAACCATAGCCCTAGCATTAGCCATTAAACTAGTCTTAATCATTACACTAGTTCTTACATTAGCCATTGCCCTAACCTATCACAAAACCTAGCCCAAACCCAAGCCCTACCTTAGCTTTAACCCTAAAGATAAGCCTAACAATAACCTTAGCCCCAACCATAAACCTAAGCCAAACCCTAGACGAAATCCTAAACATAAACCTAGCCCTAACCCTAGCTCTAACACTATTCATTACCCTAAGATAAGTATAATCCTTATGCTAACCCTAAGTGGAGCCCTAATCGTAGCACTAGCCTTAAGCCTCTCCATTAACCTACAACTAACCTGAACCCTAAACCTAACTGTGTCATTACCCAATCCCTAAACATAAGACTAATTTGAGCCCTAAACCTAAACCTTAACCTAACCCAAAACCTAACCTTGACTCTGACTCTAATAATACCCATAGCTCTAAACTTGACCCTAACAAGAAAACTAACATTTACAAGAGACTTAGCCATAAACATAATGCTGAAACTATCAGTAACCGTACCATAGACCTGGAATTAGCCCTAGCTCTAATCCTAGACCTAACCCTAATTCAAAATTTAGCCCACATCCTAGCAAGAATAACCCTAACCCTAATATTAACATCAACCTTAATTCTAATAATCACCCTAGTCCTAAAAGTACCTATATTCGCATCCCTTACCCTAAACCTAACCTAATCCTAACCATAACCCTAGCCCTAACATTAACTCTAACTGTTTGCATTACCCTAAAACCAACCCTTACCATAATGCTAAACCTAGGCTTAACCCTAACCCTATCACTTTTCCCAAGCCTATGCTTACCCTAATGCTACCCTGAACCCTAAACCTAACCCAGTCATTACGGTAACCCTAACCCTAATGCTAATTTGAGCCCTAACCCTAACCTCAAACCTAAACCAAACCCTAAAACTGACCGTGACCCTAATAATTCCCCTAGCTATAAACCTGACTCTTACCCTACCTAACCCTTACACTAGACCTAGCCATAAAACTAACCCTATAACTATTCCTAAACTTAACCCTAGACCTAATATTAACCCTAGCCTTAATCCTAGCGCTAACCCTAACACAAACCCTAGCCCTTATCTAGCCCTGAACATAGCCTTAATTTTATCCCTAATCCACACCCTAGGCCTAACCCTAACCATAACCCTAGCCCTAAGCTTAGCCCTAATTTAGCCCTATCCTTAACCCTAACCCTAATTCTAGCCCAAAGACTAACTCCAAGTCTCACCCTAACCCTAACCCTAGTTCTAACTCTACCCCTTACTAGAACCCTAATCCTAGCCCTAACCCTTGATGTAACCCTAGCCCTATTCATAGCCCTGGTCATAACCCTAGATCTAAACCTAACTCTAAATCTAACTCGAACCTTATGCCTAAACCTAAACCTAACACTAGCCCTAATGCTAAAGCTAATCCTAAAACTAGCTCTAACCCTAAAACAAACCGAGTCATAGCCATAACCCTAACCCTTAACCTAAACCAAACCCTGCACCTAGCCCTAACCATATCCCTATTTCTAGCCCTAACCCTAACCCGAAAACTAACCCTGACCCTGAATCTGACCCTAACACTAACCCTGGCTCTAAACATTATCATCACAGTAAACCACAACTTAACACTAGACCTAGCCCTAACCCTAACTCTATAACTAGCGCTAACCATATCCCTACTTCATACATTAGCTGTACCCTTAACCCTAGCCCTAATCTAAGCCAAAAGCTAGCCTTAAACCGAGTCCTAAACCTAGATTTCACCCTAAACTTAAACCTAAGCCTAACCCAAAACTAGCCCTAATCCTATATATAACACTAGCCATAATCTTAGGTCTAAACCTATCCATTACCCTAACAATAAGCCTAACGTTATGCTTATCCTAGGCCTAACCCTAACCCTATCCATTACACTAAGCCAAACCTAAACCCTGAAACCTACCCTGTAATTACCCTAAACCCAAACCCTAACCTAACCTAAACCCTAAACCTGAGCCTGACCCTAAATATAACCCTAGATATAAACCTGAATCTTACCCTAAACCTAATGCTTATACTGGACCAAGCCATAGACCTAACAATTAATCTTGACTTAACTACAACCCTAGACCTGAGATTAGCCCTAGCCCTAATACTATCCCTAATGCTAACACAAACCCGAAACCTTCTGCTAGCCATAAACTTAGCCTTAATCATAACGCTAACCCTAACTCTAGCCCTAACCCTAATTCTAACCCTTGCTCTAGCCGTAAACCTTGCCAAAACCACATCCCTTAACCTAAACAAAACCCTAACTCTAACCCTAACCCTTGTTGTCACAATTGACCTATCCTTAGCCTTAGCTTTAACACTATATTGAAAACTAACTTTAAATCTAAACCTAACTCGATGCCTAAGCTTAAAACTAGCCCTAACCCTGATGCTAATTCTAAAATTAGCTCTAACCCTAGCCCTAACTCTAACACTAGCCGTAATTTAGCCCTGTCCCTAACCCTAAACCTTACACTAGCCCTAAGAATAACTCTAACTCTCACACTGGTGCTATCATTCGTTCTAATCCTCTCCCTTCCCATAATCCTAACCCTATGCCAAATCCTAGTCCTAACCTTTGCCCTATCCTTAGCCCTCGCACTAAACTTAGATAAAATCCTAACTCTTAGTTTAACCCTAAACTGAAGCCTAAGCCTAATTCTAAGACTAGCCCTAACCCTAACAATAATCCTAAAATTTCCCCGAACCCTAACCCTAGCCCTAAAACTAAACTGAGCCAAAGCTCTGACCCTAACCCTTAAACTAAACCAAGCCCTAACCCTACACCTAGCTGTAAAACCTGCCTTAATTCGAGATTTAAGCCAATCCCTAAAACTAACCCTGACTCTTACTCTGACCATAACACTAAATTGAGGTCTAAACATCACCCTATTCCTAAACATAAACCTAACACTAAACCTAGCCCTAAAACACTAAAATTAGCCATAATCATAACCCTAGTATATACATTATCCGTAACCCTAACTCTAGCACTAACTTAAACCAAAACCTAGCCCTACTCATAACCATGAGCCTAGCCCTAAATTGATTTCTAACTCTATCCATTACCATAACCATAACACTAATCTTAATGCTAATTCGAGCCGTAACCATAAACCTTGACCTATCCCAAACCATAACCCAGAACTTGACCCTAATAATACCCCTAGCTCTAAACCTGACAGGAACCCTAAACCTAACCTTTACACTAGTCGTACCCATAATCCTAACCCTAAAACGATCTTTAACCATAATTCTGGACCTGAAATTAGCCCTTGCACTAATCCTAGCCCTAACCCTAAAAAACAAACAAACAAACAAACAAAAAACCTTATCCTAGCCCTAAACCTAGCCTTTATCATAATCCTAACCCTAACCACAGTCCTAATCCTAATTATAACCATCACCCTACCTCTAAACATAGCTATAAAGCCATCCCTTACCCCAAACTTTGCCCTAACTCTAAACCTAAACTCTAAACTCTAACTCTAAACCCTACCCCTAACCCTAACCCTAACCCTAGGCTTAAACTAAACACTAACCCTAGCCATAATCCTAGCCCTAATTGAGCCCTATCTCTAAACTTAACTCTAACCCCAGCCCTAAGACTAACTCTCATCCTAGCCCTATCCCTACATCTAACCTTATACCTTACCATAACCCTAAACCTAGCCATAATGTTTGCCCTATCCTTAGTTCTATCCCTAGCCCTAGATATAACCCTATTTCCAAATTTACGCCTAACCCAATCACTAAGCCTAAGCCCAACACTAACTCTAGCCCTAATACAAACCCTAGGACTAAAACAAAACCGAGTATTAGCCCTAACCCTAAACCATAACATAAACCAAACACTAACACTACCCCTAACCATAATGCTAATCCTAAAACTTGCCCTATCCCTAGCTCTAGACATAAACCAAAACCAAGCGATAGCCCTAATCCTAACCCTTAACCTAAATAAAAAACTAACCCTACAACTAGCCCTAAAACTAAGTCTAAAACTATCCCTGACCCTGACACTGACCCTAACACTAATCCTAGCTCTAAAAATCACCCTAACATTAAATTAACCCTAACACTATATCTAGCCTTGACCTAACCCTAAAACTAGCCTTAATCAAAACCCTAGTTCATACGTTAGTCATTGTTCTAACCGTAGCCCTAACCCTAACACAAATTCTACCCTTAATCCGAGCCCTAACCCTAGGATTAACCCTAATACTAGCCCTAACTCTAACCCTAACACTAGCCCTAACCCTAACTCTAACCCAATTATTTACACTAAGCCAAACCCTAACCCAAAGGCTAACCCTAGTTCTAATCCCAATCCTTAGCCTAACTTTAAATCTAACTATATTACTAGTCTTAACCCAAGCCCTCATTTTACCTCTAAACCTAACCCTGACACTCATCTGACCCTAAAAGTAACCCTAGGTCTAAACCTGACACTAAACCTAAAGCAAATCCTAACACTAGCCTTACTGGTAAACCTATACATATACATAAGCCTACCACTAGACCTAGACCCAAAGTTAATCCTAAATATAACTATAACTATAGTCCGAGACCTAAACAAAAACCTAGCACTAGCCCTACAATAACTCTTAACATAAACCAAACACTTACCCTACTCCTAGACCTAAACCTAGTGCTAATTCTGGCTCTAACCCTAACCCTAACTGTATCCCCCAAACTGACCCTGATTCTAACACTGAACCTAGTTTAAAACTGACACTAACCCAAAACCTAGACCTAACACTAGACCTAGTCATAACCCTAACCCTAAAATTAGTTCTAAACACAACCCTAGTTCTTACATTATGCATTTTCCTAAACCTAACACAAAACCTATCCCTAATACTAGGCCTAAACTTAGCTCTAAGCATAATGCTCAGCCTAACCCTAGCCCTAAACTTAGCCTTAACTTAAGCCTCGCCTTAGACCTAACCCTAGCTCAAAGCCTAACCTTTATGCTAAACTTAACCCTAGCTCTATCTTAAACCCTAACCCTAACCCTACCCCTAACCCTAATTTGAATGTTAAACCTAGCCTGAACTTTAGCTCTAATGATAACCATTACCCTAAACCTAACCATAATTAAAACTCTATCCCTAACACTGACTCTAACTCTAACCATAAATGTAAACCTAGAACTAAACCTAAACCTAACCCTCACCCTATCCCTAAGCCTAGCTCAAATGCTAACCCTTACCCTAACCTAACCATAACCCTATCCCTAAACCAAACACTTAACCTAACCCTAAAACTTACCCTAAATCACACCCTAGCCCTATCCCTAAATATAGCCCTAAACCTGGACTTAATCCAAATCATAACTTAGCCCTAACCCTATCTCTAATCCTATCCATTACACTAAACATAACCCTAACCCTAATGATAACCCTAATCTGATCACTAAACCTAACGCATCAATTACACTAAAACTTAACTGAAACCTAAACTAAATCCTATCCATTATGCTAACCCTAAACCTAACACTAATGCTAATTCGATCCCTAACCCTAAACCTTTAGCTAAACCAAATGCTAACCATGACCCTAACCCTGACCCTAATAATAACCCTAGTCCTAAAGCTGATCTTTAAACTAAACCTAACTCTTACACTAGATCTAGCCATAACCTAATCCCTAAAACTACCCTTATCATTAACACTAGTCCTGATATTAGCCCTAGACCTGGTCCTAGCCATTACCCTAACAGAAACCCTAGCCCTTAAGGTTAGGTTAACCTAGCCCTTAACCTAGCCTTTAACCTAGCCTTAATCCTAAACTGAACCATAACCCTAGGCCTAATCCTAACACTAACCCTAGCCCCAAAGCTAGCTATAACTCCACCCATTCCCCTAAACTTAACCTTAACATCAATGCTAATTCTAACTCTAGCCCAAACCCTTGGTCTAACCCCAACAGTAACCCTAGTCTTAATACTAGCCTTAATTTAGCCATAACGCTAACACTAACACTAGCCCTAATCCTAGGCCTAATTTAGCCCAAAACCTAAGCCTAACTCTGGCCCTAATCCTAGCACTAATTTAGCCCTAACCCTAACACTAACCCTAGTCCTAATCCTAGCCCTAATTTAGCCCTAAACCTAGCCCAAATCCTAGCCCTAATCTAGTCCTAAACCTAACCATAATCCTAACCCTAAAACTACTACTAAGACTAACTCTAATTCTCACCCTAGCCATATCCCTAGTTCTAATCATATTCATTACCATAACCCTAACCCTCATCCTAACCCTAGCCCTAGCCCTAATCCTAGCTCTAACCCTAACTCTAAATCTAACCCTAACCCAAAGCCTAAACCTCAACCTAACACTAGCCCTAACCCTGATACTAATCCATAATCTGGCCATAACTGTAGCCATAGCCCTAATACAAAACCAACCTATATCCCTAACCCTTAACCTGAACCTAATCCTAACCATACACCTAGTATTAACTTTAGCTTTAATTCGAGTTCTAACCCTAACCCTAAAACTAACCCTGATTCTGACACTGACACTAACAATAATCTTTGCTCTAAACATCACACTAACCCTAAACCTAACTGTAACACTAGACCTAGCTCTAACCCTAACCCTAAAATTAGCACCTATTGTAACATTATTTCACACATTACCCATAGCACTAACCCTAACCCTATCCAAACCCCAAACCAAGCCCTAATCAGAACCTTAACCCTAGCTTTAACCCAAACACTAAACCTAACCCTAACCCAGAACCTATCCCTAAATGTTACCTTAACACTAGCCAGAATTCTAACCATAACCCTAGACCTATCACTAGCTCTAAACCTATCCATTACCCTAACCATAACCATAACTCTAATGGTAACCCTAGGCCTGACCCTAAACTTATCCTTAAACCTAACCTATTTCATTAACCTAAACAAAGCTGAATCCTAAACCTAAACTTATCATTACCCACACCCTAAACCTAATGCTAATCTGAGCACTAACCCTAAACATTAACCTAACCCAAACCCTAACTCTGACCCTTCTTATGATAATATACCTAGCTCTAAAATTGACCCTAGACCTAAACATAACCTTTATACTAGATCTAGCCATAAACTTCACCCTACCCTTAGACCTAAATCTAGGGATAATCTTGGGTTTAACCCTAAGCCGAACTATAACCTGAACACTGACCCTGACCCTAAAACCCCTAACTCTAAACATCACACTAACAGTAACCCTAACCCTAAGATTTGACCTATCTCTAACACTTATCAAAAAAGTAGCCCTAATCATAACCCTGGTTTATACATTAGTTGTAGGCCTAACACTAGCCCCAACCTAATCCAAAATATGGCCCTAATCTGAGTGCTAACCCTGTTTTTAAACCTAACCCTAAAACTAACCCTGACCCATACCCTAACCCTAGCTCTAATCCTAGCTCTTACCCTATCCATTACCTTAAGCTAAACCCTAGACCTAATGCTAACCCCCATCCTAACCCTAATCCATAGACTAACACAAATCCTAACTCTATTACTAGTCCTAACTCTAAACTTCATTCAAGCTCTAACCTTAACCCAAACCCAAACCCTAACCCTGACACTGATTATAACCCTAACACTAACCGTAGGTATAAATTTGACCATAACCCGAAAGTGAACCCTAACATTAGCCCTAATGATAGTCCTATACTTAAACCTAAACTTAAAACTATCCCTAGACTTAAACCTAACCCTAAATCTAGCCATATTTCTAGCCCTAGACATGAACAACAACCCAGCCCTAGCCCTAACAATAATCTTTAACCAAAACACTAACCCTACCCCTAAACCTAACCCTAGTCCTCATTCTGGCACTAATCCCAACACTAATTCTAACCTAAACACTGGCCCTGACCCTAACATACTCCTAGCTCCAAAGCTCACCCTAACCAAAACCTAATCCTAACACTACATCTAGCCATAACCCTAACCCTAAAACTAGCCCTAATCATAACCCGAGCTCTTACATTACCCATGGCACTAACCCTAGGCCTAAACTAACACAAAATCTAGCCCTAATCCTAGGCCTGAATATAACCCTAAGCATAGCCCTAAACCTAACCCTAGCCCTAACCCTAATCCTAAGCCTTCCTTTAGACCTAACCCTAGCTCAAAGCCTAAACTTTACCCTAAATATAACCCAAGTCCTATCCGAAACACTAACCTAATACTAGTCCTAATCCTAATCTTAACCATAGCCCTAACCATAGCTCTAATTATATCCACTACCCTAACCCTAGCCCTAATCCTAACCATAACCCTAGTCCTAACCCTAGCTCTAAT
The DNA here is from genome assembly GCF_964194105.1 of Spermophilus citellus. Classification (NCBI taxonomy): domain Eukaryota; kingdom Metazoa; phylum Chordata; class Mammalia; order Rodentia; family Sciuridae; genus Spermophilus; species Spermophilus citellus. The sequence continues at coordinate 31,309,394 of NC_138191.1, read as the reverse complement.
TCTATCCGTTACCCTAACCATAATCATAACCCTAAAACTAACCCTAGGCTTAACCCTAAGCTTATCACAATCCCTAAACCTATCCATTGCCCTAAAACTAATCTGAACCCTAATCCTAAGCCTATTCATTACCCTAACCCTAACTCTAATGCTAATGCTGATTCAATCCCTAAACCAAAACCTTAACTTAAACCAAACCTTAAGCTATACACTGACCCTAATAATACACATAGATGTAAACTTGACCCTTACTCTAAATCTAACCCTTACACTAGACCTAACCATAAACATAACCCAAAACATATCCTTAACTGTAACCCTAGACCTGACATTAGCTCTAGCCCTAATCCTAGCCCAAACCCTAACACAAACATTACCTCTCATCCTAGCCCAAACCTTAACACAAAACCTAGCCATAATCCAAGGCCTAACCCTAGTTTTAACCCTAACCCTAGCCCTGGCCCTAACCTAAACCCTATCCCTAATCATAATCCTAGCTCTAACCCTGTTTCTTAAACTTACTCAAACCCTCACCCTATTGCTACCCTAGTCCAAACCCTAATTCTATGCATACCCCAAACCCTAACTCTATTACTAGTGCTAAACCTAGCCCTCATTCTAGCTCTAAACTTAACCCAAACCCTAAAACTAACCTTGACCCTTATTCTGACCTAACTATAAACTTAGGTTTAAACCTGACCCTAACCCTTATCCGAAACCTAACACTAGCACTACCAGTAACCCTACACCTAAACCTAACACTAACACTAGCCCTAGACCTAAACCTAATTATAAATATGGCCATAACCCTAGCCTTAGCCCTAACAATAACTCTTAACCTAAACCAAACACTAATTCTACCCCTAGACCTACCCTAGTCTTCATTCTGGACCTAACCCTAGACCTAATCCTAACCTGAACACTGACACTTACCCTAAAAAAACCCCTAACTCTAAACATTATTCCAACCCAAAAACTAACCCTAAAACTAGACGAACAATAAATCTAGCTATAACCTAAACTCTAGCTCTTACATTAGAAATATACCTAAAACTAGCCCTACCTCACACAGAATCTAGCCCTAATTACAGCCATAAACCAAATCGTAAGCATAACCCTAAAACTAAACCTAGCCATAACCATAACCCTAACCCTCATTCTAGCCCTAACCCTAGCTCAAACCCTCAACCTTACCCTAAACATAACCCTAGCTAAAACCCTAAACCTCACCCTAAATCTAGCCCTAATCCTAACTTTAACCATAGCCCAAACCCTAGCTCTAACTCTATCCATTACACTAACCCTAACCCTAAAGCTAAAGCTAATCCTAGCCCTAAACATAATCCTAACCGTAACCTAGCCCAGACTGTAACCCTAATCCTCGCCCTAGCCCTCAATCTAGATCAATCCCTAACCCTTGCACTTAACCTAATCCTAACACAAGCACAAGGCCTAACCCTAACCCTAACCACATCCCTAATTCTAACCTTAACCCTAGTCCTAACCCTAGTTCGAACCATACCCAAAACCGTAACCCTAAACTTAACCTTAATGAAAACATTAGACCTAAAGCTAAACCTACCCTAACTCTAAACATAAACCTAACCCTAGAACTAACAGTAAACCTAACCCTAATCCTAAATCTAAGCTAGCTCAAAACCTAACCCTAATTCTAAACCTAAACATAACTCTAAACTCAACCTAAACCTATATTTAACTTGACATCTAAACCTATTACCCTAACCCTAATGATAACCCTAGCCCTAAACATAACACTAGCCATGAACATAACCCTAGACCAAACCCTAAATTAACCTTAGCCATAGCAAAAATCTTAGCTCAAACCCTAACCCGTCCCCTAAACCTAATCCTAAGTGTAACCCTCACCCTATCCCTGTCCATAACCATAACTCTAGCCCTAATCCTAACCATTATACTAGCCCGAACCATAAGTCTAACTCTATAAATTACCCTAAAATATCCATAACCCTAATGCTAACCCTTGGCCTAAACCTAAACCTATCACAAATCCTAACCATATCCATTACCTTAAACCTAACCTGAACCCTAGACTTAACACTATCCATTACCCTAACCCTAATTCTAAGAGCCTTAACCCTAAACCTTAACCTAACCCAAAACAAAAGCCTGACGCTAACCCTAATAATACCCCAGCTCTTAATCTGACCCTTTCCCTAAATGTAACACATTAATTTGACCTAGCCATAAACCTTACCCTAAAAATATCACTAACTATAAACCTAGAGCTGACATTAGTTTGAGCCTTAATTCTTGCCTTAAACCTAACACAAAACCTAGCTCTAATCCTAGCCTTAAATTTAGTCTTAATCCTAAACCTAACCATAACCTTAGTCCTAACATTAAAAAGGTAATCATAAAACTAACCCTAACCCTAACCATAGCACTATAACAAAACCGAGCAAAAGGCCTAACACTAACCTTAACTTAAACCAAATCCTAGCAATACAGCTAGACTAAACTTAGCCCTAAGTTGATTCCTAACAATAACCTTAAAAATGACCCTGAACTTCACTTATATCCTAACACTCATTCTAGCTCTAAACACCACCCTAAACTTAAACTGAACCCTAAAGTAAACCTAGCCCTAGTTCAAGTCCTAACCCTAACCCTACAACTAACCCTGACCTGACTGATATCCTAACACTAACTCTAGCTATAAATATCACCCTAATCTTAAACCTAACCCTAACATGTGACCTACCCCTACCCCTAACCCTAATTGTAACCCTAGTCCTTATATTAGCCATTGCCCTACCCTAGCCTTAAACCTCACACAAAATCTCGCCCTAATCTGAGCCCTAAACGTAGCTTTAACCCTAACCATAAACCTACCTCTAGCCCTAACCGCATGACTTACCCTGAGCAAATCCTTAATCCTTACGGTAATGCTAAACCTATCCCTAATCCTTAGGATAAACAAATCCTAACCCTATTAATAGACCTAACATTAGATCTCATTCTATCTCTAATGTTATTCCAAACTCTACCCTAACCATGACCCTTTTTCTGACCATAACATAAACCCTAGGTCTAAACCTGACCCTAACCCTAAATGAAACCCTAACACTAGCACTCCTTGTAACCTTATACCTAAACCTAAACCTACCACTAGCTCTGGACCTATACCTAATTCTAAATCTAGCCTGAACTCTAGCTCTAGACCTAAACAAAATCCTAGCCCTACACCTAAAAGAACCTTTACCTAACCCAAACACTCACTCTATCCCTAAACATAAACCTAGTCCTAATTCTGGCATTAACACTAACTTTAACTCTAACCCAAACACTGACCCTGAGTTTAACACTAAACTTACCTCTAAACCTGAAACTAACCAAAACGTAAACCTAATTCTAGACACATCCATAACCCTAGCCCTAAAACTAGCACTAATCATAACCCTAGATCTTACATTACCCATAGCCCTAACCTTAGGCATAAACCTAACTCTAAACATAGAGATAATTTTAGGCCTAAACCTAGCCCTAAGCATAACCCTAACCCTGACACTAGCCCTATACCTAACCCTAGTCCTCACCTTAGTCCTAAAATAGCTAAAAGCCTAACCCTTACCCTAAACATCACCCCAGACCTATACCTAACTCTCACACTGACAATAGCCCAAATCCTAAACTTAACCTAGACCTAAACCTAGCTCTAAACCTACCCATTACCATAACCATAAACCTAAACTTATTGATAATCCTAGCCCAAACCCTAATGTTATCCCTAACCCTAACTGGATAACTAACCATAGACATAACCTTAAAATTAAACTGGGCATAGCACTAACTCTAGATCAAACCATAAACCTAACCATAAACCTAAACATAACCATAGCTCTAATCCTAAATCTATCACTAATTCTAACTATTAAAAAAATCTAAACCGAACCTAATCCTATCTTTTACCTTAGCCCTAACAAAATGTTAATGATAAACCTAGCCCTAATTCTAACCCTAAACCTAAACCTACCGTAATCCTATCCCTAGACCTATCCTTAAACCTAGCCCTAAACCTAGCTCAAAACCTAAAGTTTATGCTAAATGTAACCCTAAAACTAAACTTAACCCTTGTTCTAACACTAACTCTAACCCTAACTCAAGGCATATTCATAACCATAACTCTACTTCTAACCGAAGCTCTAACACTATCAATTACCCTACCCATAACCCTAAGCCTAAACCTAGCCTTATCACTAATGCTAACCATACCAATAACCCTAAACCAAACCTGAACCTTAAAATAAACCCTAACTATGTCCCTAAACCTAACCCTAATGCTAATTTAAGCTATAAACCTAAAACCTTACCTAAGCCAAATACTTATCCTAATAATTGCCCGAGCTCTAAACCTGAACCTAATTCTAAACCTAACCCTTACAGTAGACATAGCCATAAACCTAACCCTAAAAATATCTTTAACCATAACCCTAGATCTGATATTAGCCCTAGCACTAATCCTAGCCCTGAATCTAATACAACCACTAGCCCTCATCCTAGCCCTAAACCTAGCCTTAATCATAACCCTAACCCTAACTCTATCCCTCATCCTAACTCTATCTCTCACCCTACGTCTAAACCTAGCTATGATGCTATTCTTTATCCTAAACTTAAACCGAACCCTATCCCTGTCACTAGGCCTAAGCTGTACACTAAACCTAGTCCTAATCCTAGCCCTAATTTAACCCTATCCCAAACCATAACTCTAATTTTAGCCCTATCACTAACTCTAACTCTCACACTAACCCTATTCCTAGTTCTAAAATTATCCCTTACCATAACTCTAACCCTGCCCCTAACCCTTGCCCTATTCTTAAACCTAGCTTAATCCTAGATCTAACATAACATAGCTATAACCCTAACCCTACAAGTAGCCCTAATCATAATCCTAGCTCTTACATTAACCATAGCCCCAACTCTATGTCTTAACCTAACACAGAACCTAGAGCAAATTCTAGGCCTAAATCTAGCCCTAAGAATAACCCCAACCCTAACCCTATCCCTAATCCTAACCCTAAAACTAACCCTAGCCTTACTCTTAAACCTTACTCAAATCCTAACCCTTACCATAAATATACACTTAGAACTATACCTTACTCTAAGCCCTAACCCTAGCCCTAACCCTGAACTTAACCCTATCAGTAAATGTAGCTCTAAACCTACAACTTTCCTAACCCTACACCTAACTGGATTGATAACCTTAGCCTTAACCCTAACCATAACCCTAACCCTAACCAGAAAACTAATAGACCTAACCCTAAAAGTAACACTCTCCATAGACCTATCCCTAGCTCAAAACCAAACGTGTACCATAAACCTAAACATACCGTAGCCTTAACTATTACCCTAAAACTAAATCTAACCCTAAAACTAAACCTAAACCTACATCTAACCATAACCATTAGCCTAACCCTTATCCTAACCCTATTGATAACCCTAGCCCTAACCTTAACCCTAACCCTAAACCTACCATTTTTTCTGTCCCTAGCACTAAGGTTGAACTTAATCCTCAACCTAGCCCTATCACTAACACTAGCTCAAACCCTAACCCTATGCTAAACATAACCCTAGCCCAAAACTTAACCCCAATCCTAGCCCTAATCCTAAACATAAACATAGCACAAACCCTAGCTCTAACTCTATCCATTACCCTAACTGTAACCCTAAACCTAATGCTAAACCTAGCCCTAACCCTAACCCTAACCCTAACTCTATTCCTAGCCCTGATTTTAACGTGAAGCCTCAACCTAGCCCTAACACTTACACAACCCCTGACCCTTACCCTTAACCTAACCTTAAGAAAATGATAAGCCTAAGCCTAACCCTCGCCCTAATCCTAAACTTAAAACTGGACTTCACCTTAGCTCTAACCCACCCATTAACCTAACCCTAACCATAAACATCATGATAACCCTAGCCCTAAACCTAAACCTACACTAACCCTAACTGTAAACTTAAACCTAGATCGAATAATAAACCTAACCTTTGCCATAGTCCTAAGTGTAGCTCAAACTCCAACAATTAAGATAAACTCAACACTAACCCTAGTCTTAAACCTAAACCTAACCCTAAACCTAACCCAACATCTAAACCTGTCCATTACCTTAACCCTATGGTAACTCTAATCCTAACGCTAGACCTAATCCTAAGCCTAACACTATCCTTAGCACTAACCCTAGCTCAAAACCTAACCCGTAGCCTAAACCTAACCCTAACCTTAACCCTAAACCTAATCCTAATTCTAGCTCTAATCCTAAACATAATGCAAGCTCTGACCCTAGCTCTAACCCTTTTCATTACCCTAATGATAACCATAAACCCAATGCTAACCCTAGGCCTTACCCTAACCCTATCCATTACCCTAAATCTAACCTGAGCCCTAAACCAAACCTGAAGACCAAACCAAACCTTATCCATTACCCTAGCCCTAAGTCAAACCTAATGATAATTTGAGCCATAACCCTAAACCTCAACCTAACCCAAACCCAAAACCTGACTCTATTATAATACCCCTAGCTATCAACTTGAACCTCACCCTAAAACTAACTCTGAAACTAGAACTAGCCATAAATCTTACCCAAAAACTATCCCTAAGCATAAACCTAGATCTTATATTAGCCCTAGCCCTAATTCTTGCCATAACCCTAACACAAACACTAGCCCTCATCCTAGTCCTAAACCTAGCCTTGATCCTAACCTGAACCTGAACACTAGCCCTATCTTTAATTTTATCCCTCGCCCTAGTTCTGAACCTTGCTATAACCCATCCCTTTCCCCAAATCTAACCCTCACTCTAACTCTAGACTTAACACTTACACTAATCTTAGACCTGATCCTAGCACTAATTTAGCCTTAATCCTACCACTAGCACTAAGACTAACTCTAACCCTTGCTCTAGCCCTATTCCTAGATCTAACACTAGCCCGTACATTAACCCAAACTCTTACCATAACATTAGCCCTAACACTAGCCCTAGCCCTAACCCTAGAACTAAACATAACTCTAAGTCAAACCCTAAACTTAAGCCTAAACCTCACACTAACACAAGCCCTAACACTAATATTAATACTAAAACTAGCCCTTATCTAGTTCAAGCCCTAAAAAAATACCGAGCCATAGCCCTAACCCTAACACTTAATCTAAACCAAAATCTAACCCTACACCTAGACATAACCTTAGCCCTAATCCCAGTCCTAACCTAACCCTAAAACTAACCTTGAGCCTGACTCTGACCTTAAATTATCCCTAGCTCTAACATAGCCCTAAAGTATACATAAACCTAAAAGTAGTACTAGCCTTAACTGTAACCCTAAAAGTAGCCCTAATCATAACTCTATTTCTTACATTTGCCGTAGCCTTAACCTAACCCTAAATCTATCCCTAAACTGAGCCATACACCTCGTTTAACCCTAAACCTAACATTAGCCCTAACCATTACCCTAAACATAACCCTAACCCTAAACCTGGCCCTAACAATAAACCTAATCCTAGACTTAATCATAACCATAATACTACCCCTAAATCTAGCTCTAACCCTATCCATTACTCTTAACATAACCCCAACCCTAATGATAACTCTAGCCTTAAAATTAACCCTAATCCTAAACCTAGAACTGACACTAACCCTAACCACCAACCTAGCCCTAACCATAGCTCAAACCCTAACACTTACCCTAAAACGAACCCTAACACTAACCCTAAACCTAAACCTAACCCTAGCCCTAACCATAACCATAACCCTACACCTAAACCTATCCATTACCCTAAACATAAGCCTAACCCTAATATAGCTCTAAACATAACTCTAACCCCACCCATTACCCTAACCATAATTATAAACATCATGATAATACTATCCCTAACCCTAAACCTACTCTAACCCTAAGTGTAAACTTAACCCTAGTCCTAACTCTAAACCTACACTAACACTAATTTTAAACCTACCCTAGACCTAACCATAAACCCAATATTTGCCATAGTGTTAATCCTAACACAAACCCTAACAGTTACGCTAAACCTAGCACTAACCCTTCTCCTAAACTTAAATCTAATCCTATGCATTTAGGCCTAACCCCAAACCTTTCACTAGCACTAACCTTATCCTTACCTAAACCTAAAATGAACACTAAACATAATCCTATCAATTACTCTAACTCTAAACCTAACCCTAAAGCTAATTTGACCCGTAAAAATAAACAAAAGCTAACCCAAACTCTGAGCAAGACCCTGATTCTAATAACACACCTGGCTTTAAACTGACCCTTACCCTAAACATAACCCTTAAACTAGACCTAGCCATAAAACTAACCCTAACAGTATTCCTAACTATAACCCTAGACCTGAGATTAGCACTCTACCTTATTCTTGCCTTAAACCTAACACAAACCCGAGCCCTATCCTAGTCCTAAACCTAGCCTTAATCCTAACCGAACCATAACCCTCGTCCAAACCCTAATTTCAACCCTCGCCCTAGTTCTGAACCTAGGAATACCCACATCCTTTCCTCTATCCCTAACCCTAACCCTAACCCTAACACTACCACTAACACTAACCCTAGCCCAAACCCTAGGCCTAATCCTAACACTAACCATAGCTCAAATCCTAGCCCTAATTTATTGCTAAATGTAACCCTAACTCTAACCCTAGCCCTGAGACTATCCCTAACTCTAGCCCTAGACCTATTTCTTGTACCAAACTTATCTATTGCCTAACCCTAGCACTATCCCTATAGTTAGTTCTAACCCTAGCCATAGTCCTCAACCTAGAACTAACCCTAACTCTAAACCTAACCCTAACTCTAAACCTAAACCTCACCCTTACATTAGCCCTAACTCTAATTCTAATTTGAAAACTAGCCTAACCCTAGCCATAGCCCACAAACAAAACTGAGCAATAGCCCTAATACTAACCCTTAACCTAAAACAAATCTTAAGGTTACACCTAGTCCTAAAGCTATCCCTAAAACTAATACTGACACTGACTCTGACCTAAAACTAAACCTACTCTGAACATCACTCTAACCCTAAACCTCACACAAACACTAGACCTAGCCCTAATACTAACCATAAAACTTTCCCTAACCATAAAGCTAATTCTTACATTAGCCATAGCCCTAACCCTAACACAAAACTTGGTGTTAATTTAAGCCTCAACCCTAGCTTTAACCCTAACCCTAACCCTAACCCCAACACTAAACCAAACCCTAGATCTAAACCTATTCTTTACCCTAAACCAAACTCTCACCCTAATGCTACCCTAGTTTTAACCCTAATCTTAGCTTACCCCAAACACTAACTATATTACTAGTACTAATCCTAGCCTTCATTCCATCTCTAATCTAACATAAAGCCTAAGCCAACCCTTACCCTTATTCTGACCCTATCACTAACCCTAGTCCAAATCCTGACCTTAACACTAAACTGAACCCTAACACTAGTGCTACCAGTAAACCTATACCTAAAACTAACCATAACACTAGCACTAGACCTAAACTTATTCCTAAATATAGCAATAACTCTAGCACTAGTCCTAAACAAATCCTAGCCCTAGCCCTAACATAACCATTAACCTAATGCAAAGACTAACCCTAGCTGTAGACCTAACCCTAGTTCTAATTCTGGTCCTAACAATAAACCCAATGCTAACCTGAACACTGACGCTTACCCTATGCAAACCCTATCTCTAAACCTTATCCTATCCCAAAACTTAAACCTAACACTAGACATATCTATAACCCTATCCCAAAAAACTAGCCATAAACATAACCCTAGCTCTTACATTACCCATAGCCCCAACACTAGCCATAAACCTCACACAAAACCTAGCCTTAATACAAGCCCTAAACCTGGACCTAAGCATAACCTTAAACCTAAACAGAGCACAAACACTAAACCTAATTCTTGCCCTAGTCCTAACCCTAGCAAAAATCCTAACCCTTACTCTAAATATAACCCTAGCTCTAAACCTAACCTTAACTCTATCCCTAATCCTAAGTGTAACCATAGCCCAAATCCTAGCTCTAATTTTATCCATTACCTTAAACTTAACCCTAACACTAATGATAACCCTAGCCCTAACCCTAACCCTAAACTTAACCCTAAACCTAACCCTAACCATAGCCCTAATCATAGTTCTGATGCTAATACTAACCCCTGCCCCAGCAATACACTTAGCCCAAACCCTAACACTTACCCTAAATTGAACCCTAACACTAAGCCTAGGAGTAACCCAAATCAGAGCCCTAATCCTAAGCTTAACCTAAGCCCTAACACTAGCACTAAACCTATTCATTTGGTTAGCTTAAACCAAATGCTAACCCTCAGCCTAACCCTAACCCTATCCCTAACACTAACCCTATATATTACTATAAACTTAACCTGAACTGTAAACATAACTCTATCCATTACTCTAACCCCAAACCTAAACCTAATGCTAATTTGACCCCTAACCTTAAACCTTAACCCATACCAAACACTAACCCATATTCTGACCCTATTAATAACCTAGCTCTATACCTGAGCCCTATGCTAAACCTAACCTTTACACTAGACCGAGCCATAAACCTATCCCTTACACTATCCCTAACCATAACCATAGACCTGACATTATACCTAGCCCTAATCCTAGCCCTAACCCTAACACAAACCATAGCCCTCATCCTAGCCCTAAACCTATACTTAATCCTAACCCAAACCCTCACCCTAGCCCTATTCCGAAATATGACCCTCACCCTAGCACTGAACCTAGCTATATAACCCCATCCCTTCCCCTAAAACTAACCCTAATCCTAGCCCTAACCATAGGCCTAATGCTAAAACTAATCCTAGCACTAATCCTAGCCCTATTTGAACCCTAACCTTAACCCTAACCCTAACCCTAGCCCTAAGATTAACTCTAACTCACACCCTAGCCCTATTTCTATTTATAGCCCTATTCGTTACCGTAACCCTCACAATAGACCTAACCTAATCCCTAATGCTAACCATAGCCCTAACCCTAGATCTAACCATAATTCTAAATCTAATCCTAATCTTAAGCCCAAACCTTATTCTACAACTAGCTCTAACACTATTGTTGATCCTAAAACTAGCCCTAATCCAAGCCCTAGCCCTAAAATAAAAGTGAGTCATTGTTCTAACTCTAAATCTTAACCTAAATCAAACCCTAACCCATAACTAGACATAACCCGAGCTCTAATTCGAGTCCTAGGCCTAAAACTAACCCTCACTCTGACTCATATCCAAACACAAACCCTAGCTCTATCACCTAAAACTAATGCTAACACTAGACCTAGCCGAAACCCTAACCCTAAAACTAACCCTAATCATAACCCTAATTCTTACATTGGCCTTAGCCAAACCCTAGCCCTAACTTTAACAAAAAAAGCCCTAATCCGAGCCCTAATCTAGATTTAACCCTAACCGTAACACTAAAACTAGCTTTAAACCTAACCATAATCCTATCCCTAACCCTAGCTCTAATTCTATCCATTACCCTAAGCCAAACCCTATTAATAATGCTAACTCTAGTCCTAATCCTAATCCTTAGCCAAACCCAAGCAATAACCCTATTACTAGTCCTAACACCAGCCCTCATTCTAGATCTAATCCTAACCCAAAACCTCACCCTAACCTTCACCCTTATTCTGACCCTAACCCTAATTATAGGTCTAAACCTGACCCTAAACAGAAACCTAAACCTGAAACTGCCCTACCAGTAAACTTATACCTAAACCTAAAGTAGTCCCATACCTTAACCTAATCCTAAATCTAGCTATTACTCTAGCCCTTGACCTAAACAAAAACTTAGTGCTAGCCCTAACAATAACCCTTAACTTAAACCAAAAACTAACCCTACCACTAGAAATAACCGTAGTTCTATTCTGGATTTCACCCTAACCCTAACTTTAATCTGAACACTGGCCCTGAAACTAACATTAAACCTAACCTGACCTTAACCCAAAATCTAAACTTAACACTAGAAATAGCCACAACCCTAACCGTAAAACTAGCTCTAATCAGAACACTAGAACTTACATTACACATAGCACTAAACCTAGGCCTAAATCTAACCCAAAGCTTAAATGCCCCTAACCCTAATGAGGCTTAAACCTACCCTAAGAATAACCCTCACCCTAAACCACACCCTAGTCCTAACCCTAACCCTAGCCCTAACCTTAGTCCTAACCCTAGCTCAAAGATTAACCCTTAGCCTAAATATAATCTTATCACTATCCCTAACCATAACCCTAACTGTAGCCCTAATCCTAATCTTAACCCTTGGCCTACCATTAGCTCTAACCCTAGCCATTACCCTAACTCTAACCCTAACCCTAATGATAACCCTACCATAACCCTAACTAAACCCTAACCCTAATCATAAACCTAACCCTAGACCTAATCATAATCCTAAAACTTGCCATAGTCTTAACCCTAACTAAAACCCTTACTCTTACCCTAAAACCAACAGTAAACCTAGCCCTAAAACTAAAATTTTACCTAAACCTAATCTTAACCCTAAAGCTAACCTTACATCTAACCCAATCTATTACCCTAAACCTAATACTAACCCTAATGAAAACCCTAGCCATAACCCTAAACCTAACCCTGACCATAACACTAAACCCAACCCTTGTCCTAGACCTAACCCTAGCACAAAACCTAATCTTTACCCTAAATCAAACTCTAACTCTACCCTAAGCTAGGGTTACTAGCCCTAACTCAAAACCTAACCTAACTCTAGCCCTAATCCTAACCTAACCCTACTCTAACCATATCTCTAACCCTATATACTATCCTTATGATAACCCTAATCCTTTTGCTAACCCTAAAGTTCTCCAAGCCCTAAACCTAACCTCAAACCTAAACCTAACCCAATCAATTACCATAACTCTAACACTAACCCTAATGGTCATTTGAGCCCTATCCCTAAACCTTAAACTAAAACAAACCCTAACAATTATCCTGACCTTAAAATACTCCTAGCTCTAAACCTGACCCTTACCGGAAGCCTAACACTTACACTAGGCATAGACACAAACGTAACCCTAAGTATACTCCAATCTGTAAGACTAGACCTGACATCCCTAGCCCTAATTCTAGACCTAACACTACAACAAACTCTAGCCCTCATCCTAGCCCATAACCTAGCATTAATCATAACCCTAAACCTAACCTTAGCCCTGACCCTAATTCTAGCACTCACCAAACTTCTAAACTCAGCTATAACACCATACCATACCCTAAAATGAACTATAACCATAGCCTTACATTAGGCCTAAGCTGAACACTAACCCTAGCCCTAATCCTAGCCCTAACTTAGCCCTATTTATAAAACTAACCTAAACCCTAGGCCTAAGACTAACTCTAACTCTCACCCTAGCCTTAGCCCTAGTTCTAACCCTATCTGTTACCATAACCATAATCCTAGCCCTAACTCTTGCCCTATAGTTAGACCTACTCCTAATCCTAGATCTAATGTTAAATCCAAATCTATCCCTAACCCAAAGCCTAAGCCTAACACTACCAATAGCCCTAACCCTAATGCTAATCTTATAACTAGCCCACACCCTAAACCTAGGACTAAAACAAAACTGAGCAACAGCCCTAACCCTAAACCTTAACTTAAACAAAACACTAAGAGTAACCGAAGTCCTTATTTGAGTGCTAATCCTAACCCTAAAACTAACCCTGATGCTGACTCATATCCTAAATGTAACCCTAGCTCTAAATATTACCCTTACTTTAAACCTAAACCTAACACTAGACCTACCCCTACCCCTAACCCTAAAACAAACCCTAATTGTAACTCTGGCTCTTATATTAGCCAATACCCAAAACTAGCCCTAACCCTAACACAAAAACTAGCCCTACTCCGAGATCAAAACCTATATTTAACCCTAACCCTAACCCTAACTCTAGCATTAACCCTACCTCTAAGGCTATCCCTTAACCTAAGAAAACCCCTAGCCCTAATGGTAACCCTAGACCTTTCTATAATTCTTAGGCTAACCAAAACCCTAACCATATTAATAGTCCTAACCCTAGCCCCCATTCTAGCTCTAACCCTATTCCAAACCCTAATGATAACCCTGAACCTTATTTTGACCGTAACACTAACCCTAGGTCTAAAACTAACTCTAACCCTAGACCAAACCCTAACACTAGCCCTAGACCTAAAGCAAATCCTAAATCTAGCCTTAACTCTAGTCCTAGACCTAAACATAAACCTAGCCCTAGCCCTAACAATAATCCTTAACATAACTCAAACACTAACCCTAACCCTATACATAAACATAGTTTGATTTCTGGCTATAACCCTAACACTAACTCTAACCCAAACACAGACCCTGCCTTTAGAGAAAAACTTATCTCTAAATCTGACCCTACCCAAAAATCTAAACCTAACACTAGACCTAGGTATAACCCTAAACCTACAGCTAGCCCTCAACATAATCCTAGCTCTTACATTACCCATAGCCCTAACCCTAGGCCTAAACCTAACACAAAATCTAGAGCTAGTCCTAGGCCTAAATCAAACCTTAAGAATAACAGTAACCCTAACCCTAATCTAACCCTCACCTTAGTCCTAATCTTAGCTCAAAGCCTAAATATTTCTCTAAACATAAACCTACACCTAACCCTCAATCTAACCTAGCCCTAATCCTAACCTTAACCCTAGCCCTAAACCTAGTTCTAAACCTACCCATTACTCAAAATCTTAACCAAACCTTATTGATAATCCTAGGCTTAATGCTAAACCTAAACTTAACTGGAAAACTAACCCTAGTCCTAACCTTCTATGTCACACTTGCCATAGACCTAACCCTAGCTCAAACCCTAACCCTTACTATAAACTAAAACATAATCATAGTCCTAACTTTAAGCCTAAACCTCAATTTAACTTTAAAAATAGCCCTAAATCTACATCTAATCATACACATTACCCAACCCTAACCCTATCCCTAATGATGTTCCTACCACTAATCCTAACCCTAACCCTATGAATACTATAATCTTATCCCTAGAAGTAACCCTAAACCTAACCGTCACACAGGCAGTAATTATAGCTAAAAATATTACCCTTATGCTAAACATAAACCTAAGCCTAACCCTAGTTTTAACCCTAACCCTAATTCAAGACCTATTCTTAACCAAAAAACTAGCCCTAAACGTAGCTCTAATCCTATCCATTATACTAACCATAACCCTTACCCTAATGCGAACCCTAGACCTAACCTTAACCCTATTGCTAACCCTAACCCTATCAATTACCCTAAACCTAATGTTAACTCTAAACAAAACCCTATCATTACCCTAACCCACACCCTAGTGCTAATTCAAGCCCTAACCTGAAAACCTAACCTCAAACAAACTCTAACACTGACCCTGACCCTAATAAATCTCCTAGCTTAAGGATGATTTTACACTAAACCTAAACCTTACACTAGACCTAGCCATAACACTAATCCTAAAAATATCCCCAACCATAAGTTTAGATCTGACATTAGCCATAGCCTTAATCCTAGCCCTAAACCTAACACAAACCCCAGCCCTTATCCTAGCCCTAAAACTAGCCATAATCCTAACCCTAAACCTCACTTTAGGCCTAACCCAGGAACTAACCCTAGTCCTAATCTTAGCACTAATTTAGTCTTATTCATAACCCTAGTCTTAACCCTAGCCCTATGACTAACTCTAACTCTCACCATAGTCCCATCCCTAGTTCTAACCCTATCCCTTACTGGAACCCTAATTCTAGCCCTGAACCCAGCCCTAACTCTAGCCCTATTATTAGCTCTAGCTCTAACCTAGATCTAATTTTAACACTAAATCAAACCCTAAACCTAAGCCTAAGCCTAACCCTACCCTAACTCTAAATCTAACATTAACCTTAGCCCTAAAACTAAACCGAGCCATAGCCCTAACTCTAATCCTTAACCTAAACCAACCCTTAATCCTAACCCTAACGTTAGCTCTAATTCTGGTTTTAAGCTGAAAGCTAGAACTAACACTGACCCTGACTCTGACAGTAATACTAACACTAGTCTAAACATCACCTTAACCTTAATCATAAACCTATCACTAGACCTACCACTAAATTTACCCCTAAATTTACCCCTAATTGGAACCCTGGTACTTACATTAGCCTTACTCCTAACCCTAGCACTAACTTAACCCCAAACCTAACCCTAATCCAAGCCCTAACCCGAGCTTTAACCCTAACCCTTATCCCAACCCAAGCCCTAATCAAAACCATAACCTTAGCCTAAACCTATCTCTAACCGTATCCATTGCAATACCCTTAACTCTAGGCTTAAACCTAACCCTATCCCTAATCCTAAACCTATGCATGATTCTAAACCAAACCTAAACACTAAACCTCATATTATATTTACACTAACACTAACCATAATGCTAATTTCAGCTCTAACTTTAAACCTTAATGTATCACAACCTCCTAACCCAGACCCTAACCATAGCTCTAAATCTGACCCTAACCCTAAACGTAAACCTTATATTATATGTATGCATAAGCCTAACCCTAAAATTATCTTTAATCATAACCCTAGATCTGATATTAGCCCTAGCCCGAATTCTAGCCCAAACACTAAAATAAAGCATAGCCCACATCCTAGCCCCAAACCTAGCCTTAATAATTACCCTAACCCTAGCCATAGCCCTAACCCTAATTCTAGCATTCACCTTATCTCTAAACCTAGCTATAATGTCATTCCTTACTCTAAACTTAAACCAAACCCTAACCCTAACTCTAGGCCTAAGGTGAACACTAATCCTAGTCCTAATCCTAGACCTCATTTAACCCTATCCCTAACCCTAAACCTAACTCTAGCACTAAGACTAACTCTAACTCTCACACTAGCCCTATCCCTACTTCTAAAACTATCCATTACCATAATCCTAAACCTAGCCTTAAACCTAGCCATAACTATTGCCAAATCCTTATTCCTAGTCTTAACACCAGATCTAAACCTAACTCTAAATCTAACCCTAAACCTAAGCCTAATCCTAACATTAACACTAGCCCTAGCCATAATGCTAATCATAAAACTAGCCCTAACACTAACTCTTGCAGTAAAACAAAACCGAGCAATAGTCCTAACCCTAAACTTAACTTAAACCAAACCTTAACACTAAACCTAGACCTTACCCTAGCCCTAACTCAAGTCCTAATCTTAACCTTAATACTTTCAGTAACTCTGACTCATATCCTACCAATCACCCTAGCTATAAACACCACCCTAACCTTAAACCGACACCTTACAGTAACCCTAGCCTTAATTCGAGTACAAACCCTAACCCTAAAACTAAACCTGAACTGACTATTAACCTAATACTAACACTAGCTCTATATTTCACCATGAACTTAAACCTAATCCTAACACTAGAGGTTTAACCACTAACCATAACCCTAAAACTAACCCTAAAAAACATAGTTCTTATAATAGCCATTGCTCTTACCCTAGCCATAACTCTAACACAAAACTAGCCCTAATCCGAGCCCTAAACCCAGCTTTAACCCTAACCCTAGCTTTAACCCTAGCTCTAACCCTATCCCTTACCTTATGCTAAACCCTAAACCTAATGCTAATTCTAATCCTAATCCTAATTCTATTCCTTAAACTAACCCAAACTGTAACCATATTAGTTGTCCTAACTCTAGCCCTCATTCAAGCTCTAACCATAACCAAATCCTAACCCTAACCCTGACCTTTTTTCTGACCCTAAAAGTAATCATAGGTCTAAACCTGAACCTAACCCTAAACTGAACTCTAACATTAGCCCTATTGGTAAGCTTATACCTAAACCTAACCCTAATACTAGCACTAGACCTACACCTAATCCTAATCTATCCATAACTCTAGCCCTACACCTAAAGAAAAACTTAGCTCTAGCCCTGATAATAACACTTAGCCTAAAGCCAAAAACTAACCCTTCCCCTAGAGTTAACCCTAGTCCTAATTCTGGCTTTCCCATTAAAAATAACCCTAAACTGAACACTGACCCTGAAACTAACACTAACTCTAGCTCTAAACATCACCCTAACACTAAACCTAACCTTTAAACTATACTTAGCTCTAACTTTAACCCTAAATCTAGCCCTAATCATAACAAAGTTCTTACATTTGCCATAGCCCTAACCTATTGCAAAACATAGCACTAACCCAAGCCCTACCCTAGCTTTAACACTACAGCTAAAATAACCCAAAACTTAGCCCTAACCCTAAACATACGCCTAACTCTAGACCTAATCGTAAGCATAACACTAGCCCTATCACTAGCTCTAACTCTATACACTACCCTAATGATAACCCTAATGCTTCTGCTAACCCTAGGCCGAACCCTAATCCTATACTTAACCCTAATCCTATCCATTACCCTACACCTAACATGAACTCTAAACCTAAAATTATCATTAACTTATCCCTAACCATAATGATAACTCAAGCCACAACCCTAAACCTTAATTTAATAAAAACCCTAAGCCTGACCCTTATCCCAATAATACCCATAGCTCTAAACCTGACCCTAAAAAGAAACCTGACCCTTACAATAGACAAAGCTATAAACCTAACCCTAAAACTTTCCCTAAATGTAACCCTAGACCTAACATAGGCCTTACTCTAATCCTACTCCTAATCCTAACAAAAAACTTATCCCACTTTCTAGCTATAAACCTCGTCTTAATCATAAACATAACCATAACTAAACCCTAACTCTGATCCTCACCCTAGTGCTAAAAGTAGCTATAATCCCATCCCTTAACCTAAACCTAACCATAACCCTAACACTAACACTAACCCTAGCCCTCAACCTAGGCCTCACACTAACACTAACCCTAGTCTTAATCCCAGCCCTAATTTAGCCCTATCCCTAACCCAACCCTAACCCTAGCCCTAAGACTAACTCAAACTCTTATCCTAGCCTTATACCTAGTTCTAACCCTATCCCTTACCATCACCCTATACCTAGCCCTAAACTTAGCCCTAATTCTAGCCCTATCATTACCCCTATCTCAAAGCCTAAACCTAAACTTAACTCTAAATCTAACCCTAAACCTAAGTCTAAACCTCACAATAACACTAGCCCAAATTCTAAAACTAGCCCTAACTGTACCCCTAGCTCTAAGACAAAACTGAATCATAACGCTAACCCTACACCTAGCCCTAATCCTATCTCTAATTCTAGTAGTAACCCTAACCTGAAAACTAATATGGACTCTGAGTCTGACCCTAACATTAAACCTAGCTCTAAACATCATCATCATACCATAAATTTAACCATAACACTAGACATATCCCTAACCCTGACCCTATCACTAGCTCTAATCATAAAACTACTTTGTACATTAGCCGCAGCCTTAACACTATCCCTAACCTAACACAAAACCTAGCCTCAATCCAATTTTTAATATGTATTTTTTATTTAATGGTAGACACAACATCTTTATTTTATTGGTATGTGATGCTGAGGATTGTACCCAGCGCCCTGCACATGCCAGGCGAGCACGCTACTTCTTGAACCACATCCTCAGCCATTAAACCTAGCTTTAACAATAAAGGTAAATCTAACCCTAACCCAAGAAAAGTCCTAATCCTATACATAACCCTACCCTAATCTTTGGTCTAACCCTATCCATTACCGTAATGATAACTCGTTATGCTAAACTTAGGCCTAACCCTAACCTTATCCATTACACTAAACAAAACCTAAACCATAATCTAACACAAACAAAAGCCCTAAACCTGTACATAACCCTACCCCTAATTTTAGGTCTAATCATATCCATTACCCTAATGATAACCCTTATGCTAAACCTAGTCCTAACCATAACCCTATCCATTACACTAAACCAAACCTAAACCCTAAACCTAACCCTTTTATTACCTTAACCCAAAACCCTAATGTTAATTCAAGCCCTAAACCTAAACCCTAACCTAAACCAAACCTTCACCTTGATCCTGACCCTAATAATAACCCTACCCTAATAATAACCTGACCCTTAGTATACACCTAACCTAACACTAACTCTATCACTAACTGTAACCCTAGACCTGAAATTAGCCTTAGCCCGAATACTAGACCTAACCATATCACAAACATTAGCCATCATCCTGGCCCTAAACCTAGCTTTAATCATAAACTTAAACCTAACCCTAACCCTAACCCTAACCCTAATACTAACCCTTGCCCTCGCCCTCAAACTAGCTATAAACCAATACCTCACCCTAAATGTAATCCTAAGTCCAACCCTAACTGAAGGTGTAAAGCTAACACTAACACTAGCCCTAATTTAGCCCTATCGCTAACCATAACCCTTTCCCTAATCTTAGCTCGAAGACTAACTCTAACTCCCATACTAGCCCTATCACTAGTTCTAAAACTATCCCTTACCATAATCCTAAACCTAACCCAAATGGTAGTCATACCCTTGCCCTGTCCTAGCCCTAACCATAGATCAAAACCTAACTCTAAATCTAACCCTAACCCAAACTTTAAGCCAAACCATTATAAATACATTTATATATAGACTCTGTGTCTACAGATGTTGGCTTCAAATATTATTTAGAATATAGTCATTAGTTTATAAAAGGCATACCATTTCTGGTGGTGTATAGAGAACTGAGGGTCAAGGGTAGGATGCTATGTAAAGGGAAACAGGAATGAGGGTATGTAATTAATCTAACTAGCAAATTTGGAGGATAACTCTAATGAATAGACAGGGAAATTTATGGAGGAAGGTATAAATTTAAAACTCCTTATCTGTATTCATAAAATTACCCTATGTATAAATAGTAAATATAAGGAGGCTGAAAGTAGGATAGAGGGAGAAAGAAAAAAGAAGAAAAAATAACAAGAAATGAAAGAAAGAGATGGAGAAATAAAATAAGAGCAAATAAAGAGGTGGTGAGGTGTGGCCTAGGCAATTCCTCTAAATTATACAATTCTACTGATTCAGTTCTTAAAGTCCAATTTCATGGAAAGTTCTTGGTTTCACATATGTTGAGGTTGGGAGTACCAGAGGGGGAAGAGTAGAGGAGAATGGATAGAAGAGCAAGAAAAGAAAAGTAAGAAAGAAAAAAGGCTCTCAGAACTCTGTTTTCTTTTCTTGCATTAGGTGGAGTTTTCTATTCCTAGCTTGAGTCTCTGTGCTCAGGGTGGTGGAGGTAGCCAGGGTGCGAGGGCTTGAGCTTCTACCTGGAGCCTTCCTACTCTCTGAATTGTAAACCAGGTGTCTGTACAGTTGCTGTTCCTCATTGATAGCTACAACCCCCAAAAGTTCGTGTGAAAAATTTTGAGTTATCACAGCTGGAGATAGGGGAGTTGGAAACCGGGTACCTGATAAGCTGCAGAACCAAGCTGGTAGCCACCCCAATTGATACATGGCAAGTAGTTTTGAAGACAGATTACATCTATTACCCATGTATGGTGTTTGGTGAGGTGGGTGGTTCTGGAGTCACCTTGTTCTGTGTCCAGAGCTTGGTCTGGTGACCTGCAAGCAAAGCCTCTGTGTTCTGTGCTGCCTTCCGTGGGTGCAGAGAGCACCTGTGTGGCTGAGACTTCTATCTGCACCCAGAGAAACTGCACAGCCCAGCCATCCATCTGCACCGAGAGCACCCATGAGGCCCTAGATTTCTTCAAATTTCTATAATACTGGGCAGGATTCATCTATTACTTGGCCTTACTATGCTTCACAGGTTTGGGCCTTGTAGGTTCAATGTTTCGTGCTCAGGAACAGTTTGTATTTTAAGATTTCCCTTCATTGTGGATTATTGATGTGAATGAAAATTGAGCTGGAAATCAAACAGGGTTCACCAGAAGTGCTTGAAACTTCACACAATTAGTTCTCAGTGGGCACTCTCTAGTTTCTTTCTTTTGAAGGTAGGCCAAAGATGAAGCATGCAAACGAAACTGTATCTGAGAGCTCTTAAGGAGAAAACAGAGAAACAAGTATGTACTGAAATAAGTCTCCCAACAATTGGATCAGATTTCTTTGATACTAGACAGTATTCATCTTTTAGCTTGCTCCACTAGGCTCCCCAAGGTTCACATTTCTAGGATCAATGGTTCTCTAAACAGGTAAGTGTTTGTGTTATGTTTAGGGTTAGGGCTAGCTTTAGAGCTAGTGTTAGGGTTAGAGTTGTTTTGTTCAAATTTCTTTGATACTGGGAAGATTTAACTTTTACCTCGCCTTCCTATGTGCCCCAGTTTGGGGCCTTCTCAGTTCAATCGCTCCCTGTTGGAAATCGTTTGTTTTTAATGTCTCACTTCATTTTTACCTATATGGGTAAATGAGAATGGAGCTGGAAATCAGAGTGTCGGTGCTAGCTGCTTGAAACTTCAAATATTCAATCAGTTGTCTGTGGGCACTCTCTGGTTTCTTCCTTGTAAAAGTAGCAATCAGATGAAGCATGCAAAACAACTTTATACAAGAGCACTTTAGGAGAAAACAGGGCAATATTCATGTACTGAAATATCTCCCCCAATTATTTGGTCAGATTTCTTTGATACTGTGCAGGATTCATATGTAAGGTTTCCCCACTAGTCTTCCGGAGTTTAAAACTTTTATGATCAAAGGTTAGGCTTAGGGTTATGGTTAGAGTTAGGGTTAGAACTAGTGTTAGAGTTAGAGTTAGTTTTTTTCAACTTTATGAATACTGGGCAGTATTTATCTTTTATCTATTCTTAGTATGCTCCCCATGTTTGGGCCTCCTATTAAAACGGTTATCTCTTGGTAGTAGTTTTAATTTTCATCTATCACCTCACTTTGTCCTATAGGGGTGAATGGAAATAGAGCTATACTCAAACAGGGTTTGTGCTAGCTGCTTGTAACTTCACAAATTCAACCAGTTCTCTTGGCACATTCTCTCCTTTTTTTTTCTTGTGGGTGTAGCCCAGAGCTGAATTAGAAAGAAAGAGCTTCATCTGTGAGCACTTATGAGCAAGCTTCAATTTTTTTTTGCATGGATTACATTGATATTGTACAGAATTTATCCTTTTCCTAGTCTTAGTAGGATCCCCAAGATTGAGTTTTCAAGGCTTGCCAGTTCACTGTCAGGAACAGTTTGAATTTTTAGGTTTCACTTTATTATGGCCTATAGACGTGAATGAAAATGGAGCTGGAAATCATACAGAGTCATTACTAGCTGCTTGAAATTTCACACACTCTATCAGCTCTCTGTGGGCACTCTCTGGTTGTTCCTTGTGCAAGTAACTTAAACTGAAGCATGAAAAAATAATTCATCCAAGAGCACATTAGGAGAAAACAGGGAAATATGCCCGTACTGAAATACCTCCCTCAATTATTTGGTCAGATTTCTTTGATACTGCACAGGATTCATCTATTAGCTTGCCCCACTGGGCTCCTTTACTTGGGGACTACTATGATCAATGGTTTTCTAAACAGTTTAGGTTAGATTTTGTATTAGTTTAGGGCTAGAGTTACAGCTCATATTTTGTTAGATTTAGTTTTGTTCAAATTTTTGATAGTGGGCAAGATTCAACATTTACCAAGCCTTGCTGTATGTGTGTAAATGGAAATGGACCTGGAAATCCAACAGGGTTGGTGCTAGCTACTTCAAACCTCAAACACTCAATCAGTTTTCTATGGGCATTCTCTGGTTTATTCTTTATAAAGTAGCCCTAAGTTGAAGCATGCAAAGCAACTTTATGTGAGAGAACTTTAGGAGAAAACTGGGAAATATGCATGAACTGAACTACCTCTCCAATTATTTGGTCAGACTTCTTTGATATTATGAAAGATTCATCTGTTTGCTTACCCATGTGGCTCCTCAAGTGTGGGACTTCTAGGATCAAAGGGAATCAAAACAGGTTAAAGTTAGTGTTAGGGTTAATGTTAGGACTAGGATTAGACCTAGTGTTAAGATAAAAGTTACTTTTGTTTTCAAATTTCTATGTTACCCTGCAGGATTCATCTTTTTTCCTATTTTGACTATACTCCAAATGTTTGGGCCTCCTACATAAAGGGTTTGCTTTCAGGAACAGTTTCAATTTTAATGTTTCTCTTCTTTTTTTTTTTTTTTTTTCATTTAGTAGTGAATGAAATGAAGCTGGAAATCAAACAAGGTTTGGGGTAGCTGCTTGAATCTTCACACACTCCATCAATTTCCAGTGAGCATAATCTGGTGTTTGCCATGGAAGTAGCCCTAAGATGAAGTAGAATGTAACAGCTTTATCTCTGGGTGCATTAGGAGCAAGCAGAATACCCATGAATTCAAAGAGCTTCAAGTTTTTTTTGGGGGGTTGGATTAATTTGATACTGTAGAGGATTCATCATTGACCTAGCCTTAGTAGGCTCCCCAAGTTTGGGCCTTCAAAGTTCAATGGTTCAGTGTCAGGAGCAGTTTGAATTTTTAGGTTTCACTTCATTAGGGCCTATAGGTGTGAATGCAATGCAGCTGGAAATCAAACAGTGTTGGTGCTAGCTGCATGAAGCTTCACACACTCAATCAGCTCTCTGTGGGCACACTTTGGTTTTCTTTGTGAAAGTACCCTAAGCTAAAGCATGAAAAACAATTTATTTCTGAGCACTTTAAGAAAAAAAAACAGGAAATAGGAATGTACTAAAATACCTCCCCCGATTTTTCATCAAATTTCTTTGATATTGCACAAGATTCATCTGTTAAGTTGTGCTTCTAGGCTCCCTATGTTTGGGACTTCTATGATCATAGGAACTCTAAACAGGTTAGAATTAGGTTAGGGTTGGGTTAGATACAGTGTTAGAATTAGATATAGTGTTAGAGTTAGATATTTGGCATAATTTGTCTTTTACCTAGCCTTACTATTTTCCCCAGGTTTGGGCATTATCCCTTCAACGGTTTGCTGTCAGGAACAGTTTTTATTTTAATGTTTCCTTCATTTTGACCTATATGGGTAAATGGAAATGGAACTTGAAACCAAATAGGGTTGGTGCTCGCTGCTTAAAACTGCACACACTCAATCAGTTCTATGTGGGCACTTTAGTTTCTTCCTTGTGAAAGTTTCCCAAAGCTGAAGCATGCAAAAACATCTTTATCCAAAAGTACTGTTGGAGACAACAGGGAAATATACATGTACTGAACTACCTCCCAAAATTATTTGGTCAGATTTCATTGATACTCCCTAAACCTAAAAGAAAAACTAGTGCTAATCTAAGTCCTAACCCTAGATATAAACATAAACCTAAACTTAGACCTAGCCCTAACCCTAACCCTGATCCTAGCCCTAAACCTAGCTCTAACTCTATCACTTACCCTAAGCCAAACCTTATCCATAATGCTAACCTTAGTCCGAATCCTAATCCATAGCCTAATCCAAACCCTAAGCCTATTACTAGTCCTAACCCCAGCCCTCAGTCTAGCTCTAACCCTAACTCAAATCATTACCCTAACACAAACCCTAATCCTAGCACTAGCCTTAATCCTGTCTATTAACCTAAACCTAACCTGAACCCTAAATCTAACTGAGTCATTACCCAATCCCTAAATATAAGACTAATTTGACCCCTAAAACTAAACCTTAACCTAACCCCAACCCTAAACTTGACCCTGACTCTAATAATACCCATAGCTCTAAACGTGACCCTAACAAAACCTAAGCTTTACAATAGACCTAGCCATAAACCTAACCCTAAAACTATCCCTAACCATACTTTAGACCTGACATTAGCCCTAGCTCTAATGTAGCCCTAACCCTAATACAAAACTTAGCCCACATCCTAGCAAGGAACCTCACCTTAATCATAACCCTAACCCTAAGGTTAACCCTAACCTTAACCCTAATTTTCACCCTAGTCCTAAAACTAGCTATATTGCCATTCCTTACCCTAAACCTAACACTAAACCTAGTCCTAACCATAGGCCTAAAACTAACCCTAACCCTAGCCTTAATACAAGCCCTAATTTAGCCCTTTCCCTGTTTCTAACCCCAGCGCTAAGAGTAACTCTAACTCTCACACTAGCCCTATGCCTAGTTCTAATGCTATCCCTTACCATCACCATACACTGAGCCTTAAACGTAGCCCTACCCTAGAACTATACTTAGCCCTATCACAGAACCTAGATCTAAACCTAACTCTAAATTTAACCCTAACCCTAAGTCTAAACCTAAACATAACTCTACTCTTATCCCTAATCCTAAACCTAAGCCTAAATCTCACACTTACACTAGCCCTAACCTTAAGACTAATCATAAAACTAGCCCTAACTCTACCCATAGCCCTAAAACAAAACAAAGTCATAGCCCTAACTTTAACCCTTAACCTAAACCAAATCCTAACCCTACATGTGGCGCTAATGCTATCCCAAATTATAGTCACCATAAACCTTACCTTAACACTAGACCTAGGCATAACTCTAAACCTATAACTAGCTGTAATCACAAACCTACTTCATACATTAGTGGTAGCCTTAACCCTAGCCCTAAACTAACCCAAATCCTAGCCTTAATCCGAGGCTTATACCTAGCTTTAACACTAAGCTTAAACCGAACCCTAACCCAAACACTAGCCCAAATCTTATACATAATCCTAGCCCTAACCTTAGGGGTAACCCTATCCATTACCCTAATGATAACCCTAACCCTTCTCAAACCTAAACCCTAAACCTATACCTATCGTTACCCTAAACCTAAATCTAACACTAATTCGAGCCCTGAACCTAAACACTAACTTAACCCAAACCCTAATCCTGACACTGATTCTAAAAATAACCCTAGATCTAAACCTGACCTTAACCAAAAACCTAACCCTTTCATGGTACCAAGCCATGTACCTAACACTAAATCTATCCCTAACCCAAGACCTGACATTAGCCATAGCTCTAATACTATCCCTAACCCTAAAACAAATCCTAGTCCTCATTGTAGCCCAAAACATAGCCTTATTCATAACCTTAAACCTAACCCTAGTTTTAACCCTAATACTAAACTTCGCCATTGACCGAAGCCTAGCTATAACAATATCCCTTACCCTAAATTAAACACTAATTCTAACCCTAACCCTAGTGGCAACCCTTGCCTTATCCTTAGCCCTAGCACTAACCCTCAATCAAAATCTAACTTTATATCTAACCCTAATTTGATGCCTAAGCCTAATCCTAAAACTAGCCCTAACCCTAGCCCTAATATAATCCTAGCCATAATTTAGACCTATCCGTAAACCTAACCCTATCGTTACCCCTAAGACTAACTTTCATACTACCCCTATCACTCCTTCTAACCCTATCCCCTACCATAAACCTAACCCTAGCCCTAACCCTAGTGCTAATCCTTTTGCAATACTTATACCTAGCACTAACCTTAGGCAAAACATAACTCTAAAACTAGCCTTAACCTGAAGCCTAAGCCTAAACCTAACACTAGCCCAAACCATAACACTAATCCTAAAATGAGCCCTAACACTAGCCCTAGCCATAAAAAACAAAATCAAGCCATAGTTCTAACGCTAAATATTAACCTAAACCAAACCCTAACCTTACACCTAGACCTAAACCTAGACTTATTTGAGTTGGAAGCTGAACCCTAAAACTAACCCTGAACCTGACACTGACCCTAACACTTCTATCTCTAAACATCACCATAACAGTAAACCTAATCCTAACACTAAACCTGAAACTAAAACCCTAAAACTAGGCCTAAATTTAAACCTAAATTTAGCCTTAACCTAAATTTAGTACTTACATTAGCTGTAACCCTAACCCTAGCACTAACATAAACCAAAACCTTGCCCTAATCAGAGCCCTAATCCTAGCTTTAAACCTAACCTAATCCTAACACTAGTCCTAACTGGAACCATAACTTGAGCCTTAAACTGATCTCTAACTCTATCCATTAACATAACCATAACCAAAACCTTAATGATAACCCTAAGCATAAACTAACCCTATCCAGAATCCTAACTCTTTTATTACCCAGAACCTAACCTGAATCCTAAACCTAACCCTATCATTACCCTAACACTAATCCTAAAACTAATTCAAGCCAAAAAATGAAACCTTAACCTATCTCAAACCCTAACTCAGACCTTGACCCTAATAATACCCCTAGCTCTAAACTTGACCATAACCCAACACCTAACCCTTAGCCTAGACTTAGCTATAAACTTAAACTTAAAACTATCTTTAACCATAATTCTGGACATGAAATTAGCCCTAGCCCTAATCCTAGACCTAACCCTATAAAAACACCTAGCCCTCATTCTTGTCCTAAACCTAGCCTTAAGAATAATCCTATCTCTAGCCCTACATCAAACCCTAATTCTAACCCTCACTCTACCTCTAAACCTAGCTATAATGTCATTCCTTACCCTAAATTTAAACCTAACCCTAACCCTATCCCTAGGCTTAAGCTAAACACAAAACCTAGCCCTAATCCTAGCCCTAATTTAGCTCTATTTCTAACCCTATCCTAACCAGAGTCCTAAGACTAACTCTAAATCTTTCCCTATCCATAGCCCTAGTTTTACCCCTATCTGCTACAATAAACCTAACACTATCCCTAACATTTGCTTGAAAGTTAGTCCCAGCCCTTATCATAACTCTAAATCTAACCTTAAACCTAAGACTAAGCCTAACACTAACATTAGCCCTAACGCAAATGATAATAGTAAAACTAAACCTAACCCAATAGTAAAAGTAAACCAAAACCAAGAAATAGTCCTAACCCTAAACCTTAACTTAAACCAAAAACTAACACTACACTTAGACCTAAACCTAGCCCTAATTCGAGTCTTAAGTCTCACCTTAACTAACGCTGATTCTGACTCATATCCTAACACTCACCCTATATCGAAACACTGCTCTAAACAAAAACCGAACACTAACATTATCAATAGACCTAATTTGAGTCTTAACACTAACCCTAAAACTAACCTTGACCCTGATTCCTTACCTAACAAGAACAAGAAGCGTAGCTATAAATATTACCTTAACCTTAAACCTAACACTAGCACTCAACCTACCCCTAATTCAAACCCAAAAACTAACCCTAATGGTAACCCTAGTTCTTACATTAGCCATTGCCCTAATCCTAGCCCTAACCCTAAAACAAAAACTAGCCCTAAACTGAACCCTAAACCTAGCTTTAACTCTAACTCTAACCCTAAACATAGCCCTAAACCTAGATCTAAATCAATCCCTTACCCTAAGTGAAATCCTAAACCGAAGATAGTCTTAAGACTAAGCAAAACCCTAACCCTATTAATTAGCCCTAACCCTAGCCTTTGTTTTAGCTCTAACACTATTACAAAACCTAACCCTAACTCTGATCTTTATTCTGACCCTAACACTAAACCTAGGTCTAACCCTAACACCAACCCTAACCCAAAATTTACCATCATCCTATCCCTAGACCTAACTCTCAACCTAACTCTCAGCCTAGCATTTACCATAGCTCAGAACCTAACCCTTATGCTAAACATAACCCTATACCTAATCCTAGTTCTAACCCTCACCCTAACCCTAACACAAGACCTAATTTTAACCATAACCCTTGCCATAACTTTAACTCTAACTGTATCCATTAACCTAAACATAGCCCTTACCATAATTCTAACCATAGGCTTAACTCTAACCCTATCACTTTCCCCAAATCTATCAATTAGGGTAACCTACCCTGAACCCTAAACCTAATCCAATTATTACACTAACCCTAACCCAAATGCTAATTTGAGTCCTAACCCTAACCTCAAAACTAAACCAAACCCTAATACTAACCATGACCCTAATAATTCCCCTATCTATAAACCTGACTCTTAACCTACCTAACCCTTACACTAGACCTAGCCATAAAACTAACCCTAAAACTATTCCTAAACTTAACCCTAGATGTGATATTAACCCTAGACATAATTCTAGCCCTAACCTAACACAAACCCTAGCCCTTACCCTAGCCCTAAACATAGCCTTAATTTTATCCCTAACCCAAACCCTAGGCCTAACCCTAACACTAACCCTAACCCTAATCTTAGCTCTAATTTATCCCTATCCCTAACCCGAACCCTAATCCTAGGCCAAAGACTAACTCTAACTCTAACTCTCACCCTAAACTTAGTTCCAAACCTATCTGTTACTAGAACCCTAATCATAGCCCTAACCCTTGGTCTAACCCTACCCCTATTCATGGCCCTGGCCATAACCCTAGATCTAAACCTAACTCTAAATCTAACCCTAAACCTAAGCCTAAACCTAAACCTAACACTAGCCCTAATTCTAATGCTAATCCTAAAATTAGACCTAACATTAGCCCTAGCCCTAAAACAAAACCAAGCCATAGCCGTAACCCAAACCCTTATCCTAAATCAAACCCTAACCCTACACCAAGCCCTAACCATATCCTAATTCTATTCCTAACCCTAACCCGCAAACTAAGCCTGACCCTGACTCTTACCCTGACACTAACCCTGGCTCTAAAAATCTTCATCACCGTAAACCTCAACCTAACACTAGCCCTAGTCCTAACCCTAACCCTATAACTAGCGCTAATCATACCCTACTTCATACATTAGCCATAGCCTTAACTCTAGCCCAAACCAAACCCAAAACCTAGTATAATACCGAGTAGTAATCCTAGCTTTAACCCTAAATTTAAACCTAACCCTAACCCCAAACTAGCCCTAATCCTATACATAACCCTAGCCTTAACCTTAGGTCTAAACCTATCCATTATGTTAACAATAACCCTAATTCTTAAATTAATCCAAGGCCTAACCCTAACCCTATCCATTTAACTAAACCAAATCTAACCCCTAAAACTAACCTGTCATTACCCTAAACCAAAACACTAACATAACCCAAACCATAAACCTGACCCTGAACCTAAATATAACCCTAGATTTAAACCTGAATCTTACCCTAAACCTAATCCTTACACTGGACCAAGACATAAACTTAACACTAAATCTAGCGCTAAAGATAACCCTAGACCTGACATTTGTCCTAGCCATAATACTATCTCTAAACCTAACACAAACCCTAAACAGCATTCTAGCCATAAACCTAGCCTTAATCATAACCCTAACCATAACTCTAGCCCTAACCCTAATAC